>NW_027464611.1:1235833-2471666 GCF_043290135.1 Rhipicephalus microplus | reverse complement strand
ACACGCTAGCCAATTGCGCCACGGAGACAGTCGGGCTACACGCTCACACCGTCAGAACATTTTTTCAGAGCTATCCGCCCAAAGGAAAAAAGCGCCGCACCACCACCGAGTGGGCTTGAACCTCCAACCTTTCGGTTAACAGCCGATCGCGCTAGCCGATCGCGCCACGGAGACAGTCGTGCTTCACTTTCACCACCATCAGAACATATCTTCAAAGCTATCAGCGTAAAGAAAAAAGCAACACACCACTGCCGGGAGGGCTCAAACCTCCAATGTTTTGGTTAAAAGCCGAACGTGCTAGCCAATTGCACAACGGAGACAGTCGTGCTTCAATCTCACCACCGTTAGAACATTTCTTCAAAGCTATCAGCGCAAAGAAAAAAGCAACACACCACACCCGGGAGGGCTCGAAACTCCAATCTTTACGTTACCAGCCGATCGCGCTAGCCAAATGCACCACGGAGACAGTCGTGCTCCTTCTCACCACCATCAGAACATATCTTCAAAGCTATCAGCTTAAAGAAAAAAAAGCGCCGCACCACTACCGGGTGGGTTCGAACCTCCAACCTTTCGGTTAACAGACGATAGCGCTAGCCAATCGCGCCATGGAGACAGTCCTGCTCCACTGTCATCACCATCAGAACGTATCTTCAAAGCTATCAGCCCAAAGAAAAAAAAGCAACACACCACTCGCGGGAGGGCTCGAACCTCCAACCTTTCAGTTAACAGCCGATCGCGCTAGTCAATTGCGCCACGGAGACAGTCGTGCTCCACTCTCACCACCATCAGAGCATATCTTCAAAGCTATCAGCCAAAAAAAAGCGCCGCACCACCACCGGGTGGGCTCGAACCTCCAACCTTTCGGTTAACAGACGATCGCGCTAGCCGATCGCGCCACGAAGACAGTCGTGCTTCACTTTCACCACCATCAGAACATATCTTCAAAGCTCTCAGCCCAAAGAAAAAAAAGCAACACACCACTCCCGGGAGGGCTCGAACCTCCAACCTTTCGGTTAACAGCCGATCGCGCTAGCCAATTGCGCTACGGAGACAGTCGGGCTCCACTCTCACCACCATCAGAACGTATCTTCAAAGCTATCAGCCCAAAGAAAAAAAGCAACACACCACTCCCGGGAGGGCTCGAACCTCCAACCTTTCGGTTAACAGCCGATCGCGCTAGCCAATTGCGCTACGGAGACAGTCGGGCTCCACTCTCACACCGTCAGAACATTTTTTCAGAGCTATCCGCCCAAAGGAAAAAAAGCGCCGCACCACCACCGAGTGGGCTTGAACCTCCAAACTTTCGGTTAACAGCCGATCGCGCTAGCCAATTGTGCCACAGAGACAGCCGTGCTCCACTCTCACACCATCAGAACATTTCTTCAGAGCTATCCGCCCAAAGGAAAAAAAGCGCCGCACCACCACCGAGTGGGCTTGAACCTCCAACCTTTCGGTTAACAGCCGATCGCGCTAGCCAATTGGGCCACGGTGGCAGTCGTGCTTCACTCTCACCACCATCTGAACATATCTTCAAAGCTATCAGCCCAAAGAAAAAAAAGTGCCGCACCACCACCGGGTGGGCTCGAACCTCCAACCTTTCGGTTAACAGCCGATCGCACTAGCCAATTGCGCCCCGGAGACAGTTCTGCTCCACTCTCACCACCATCAGAACGTATCTTCAAAGCTATCAGCCCAAAGAAAAAAAAGCAACACACCACTCCCGGGAGGGCTCGAACCTCCAACCTTTCAGTTAACAGCCGATCGCACTAGTCGATTGCGCCACGGAGACAGTCGTGCTCCACTCTCACCACCATCAGAGCATATCTTCAAAGCTATCTGCCAAAAAAAAGCGCCTCACCACCACCGGGTGGGCTTGAACCTGCAACCTTTCTGTTAACAGACGATCGCGCTAGTCGATTGCGCCACGGAGACAGTCGTGCTCCACTCTCACCACCATCAAAACATATCTTCAAAGCTATCAGCCCCAAAAAAGCGCCGCACCCCTACGGGGTGGGATCGAAACTCCAACCTTTCGATTAACAGCCGATCGCGCTAGCCAATTGCGCCACGGAGACAGTCCTGTTCCACTCTCACCACCATTAGAACATATCTTCAAAGTTATCAGGCCATAGAAAGAAAGCGCCGCACCACCACCGGGTGGGCTCGAACCTCCAAACTTTCGGTTAACAGACGATCGCGCTAACCAATCGCGCCACGGAGACAGTCGTGCTCCACTCTCACCACCTTCAGAACATATCTTCAAAGCTATCAGCGCAAAGAAAAAGTAACGCACCCATCCCGGGAGGGCTCGAAACTCCAACCTTTCGGTTAACAGCCGATCGTGCTAGCCAATTGCGCCACGGAGACAGTCCTGCTCCACTCTCACCACCATCAGAACATATCTTCAAAGCTATCAGCCCAAAGAAAAAAAAGCGCCGCACCACCGCTGGGTGGGCTCGAACCTCCAACCTTTCGGTTAACAGCCGATCGCGCTAGCCAATTGCGCCCCGGAGACAGTCCTGCTCCACTCTCACCACCATCAGAACATATCTTCAAAGCTATCAACCCAAAGAAAAAAAGCAACACACCACTCCCGGGAGGGCTCGAACCTCCAACCTTCAGTTAACAGCCGATCGCGCCATGGAGACAGTCGTGCTCCACTCTCACCACCATCAGAACATATCTTCAAAGCTATCAGCCTAAAGGAAAAAAAGCGCCGCACCACCACCAGGTGGGCTCGAACCTCCGACCTTTCGGTTAACGGCCGAACGCGCTAGCCAATTGCGCCACGCAGACAGTCCTGTTCCACTCTCAACACTATCAGAACGTATCTTCAAAGCTATCAGCCCAAAGAAAAAAAGCAACCCATCACTCCCGGGAGGGCTTGAACCTCCAACCTTTCGGTTAACAGCCGACCGCGCTAGCCAATTGTGCCACGGAGACAGTCCTGCTTCACTCTCACCACCATCAGAACATATCTTCAAAGCTATCAGCCCAAAGATAAAAAAGCAACACACAACTCCCGGGAGTGCTCGAACCTCAGACCTTTCGGTTAACAGCCGATCGCGCTAGCCAATTGCGCCACGGAGACAGTCGTGCTCCACTCTCACACCGTCAGAACATTTCTTCAGAGCTATCCGCCCAAAGAAAAAAAAACGATGCACCACCACCGAGTGGGCTTGAACCTCCAACCTTTCGGGTAACAGCCGATCGAGCTAGCCAATTGCGCCTCGGAGACAGTCGTGCTCCATTCTCACCACCATCAGAACATATCTTCAAAGCTATCAGCGCAAAGAAAAAAGCAACACACCACCACCGGGAGGGCTCGAAACTCCAACCTTTCGGTTAACAGCTGATCGTGCTAGCCATTTGCGCCACGGAGACAGTCCTGCTCCACTCTGACCACCATCAGAACATATCTTCAAAGCTATCAGCCCAAAGAAAAAAAAAGCGCCGCACCACCACCGGGTGGGCTCGAACCTCCAAGCTTTCGGTTCACAGCCAATCGCGCTAGCAAATTGCGCCCCGGAGACAGTCCTGCTCCACTCTCAGCACCACCACAACATATCTTCAAAGCTATCAGCGCAAAGAAAAAAGCCACACACCACTCCCGGGAGGGGTCGAAACTCCAACCTTTTGGTTAACAGCCGATCGCGCTAGCCAATTGCGCCACGGAGACAGTCCTGCTCCACTCTCATCGCCATCAGAACATTTCTTCAAAGCTACCAGCCTAAAGAAAAAAAGCGCCGCACCACCACCCTGTGGGCTCGAACCTCCAAACTTTCGGTTAACAGCCGATCACGTTAGCCGATTGCGCCATGGAGACAGTCGTGCTCCACTCTCACCACCATCAGAACATATCTTCAAAGCTATCAGCGTAAAGAAAAAAGCATCACACCACTGCCGGGAGGGCTCAAACCTCCAATGTTTTGGTTAAAAGCCGAACGTGCTAGCCAATTGCACCACGGAGACAGTCGTGCTTCAATCTCACCACCGTTAGAACATTTCTTCAAAGCTATCAGCGCAAAGAAAAAAGCAACACACCACACCCGGGAGGGCTCGAAACTCCAACCTTTCAGTTACCAGCCGATCGCGCTAGCCAAATGCGCCACGGAGACAGTCGTGCTCCTTCTCACCACCATCAGAACATATCTTCAAAGCTATCAGCCCAAAGAAAAAAAAGCGCCGCACCACCTCCGGGTGGGCTCGAACCTCCAACCTTTCGGTTAACAGCCGATCGCGCTAGCCAATTGCGCCCCGGAGACAGTCCTGCTCCACTCTCACCACCATCAGAACATATCTTCAAAGCTATCAGCCCAAAGAAAAAAAGCAACACACAACTCCCGGGGGGGCTCTAACCTCCAACCTTCAGTTAACAGCCGATCGCGCCATGGAGACAGTCGTGCTCCACTCTCACCACCATCAGAACATAACTTCAAAGCTATCAGCCTAAAAGAAAAAAAGCGCCGCACCACCACCAGGTGGGCTCGAACCTCCAACCTTTCGGTTAACGGCTGAACGCGCTAGCCAATTGCGCCACGCAGACAGTCCTGTTGCACTCTCAACACCATCAGAACGTATCTTCAAAGCTATCAGCCCAAAGAAAAAAAGAAACACATCACTCCCGGGAGGGCTCGAACCTCCAACCTTTCGGTTAACAGCCGACCGCGCTAGCCAATTGTGCCACGGAGACAGTCCTGCTATACTCTCACCACCATCAGAACATATCTTCAAAGCTATCAGCGCAAAGAAAAAAGCAACACACCACTCCCGGGAGGGCTCGAAACTCCAACCTTTCGATTAACAGCCGATCGCGCAAGCCGATTGCGCCACGGAGACAATCCTGCTCCACTATCACCACCATCAGACCATATCTTCAAAGCTATCAGCCCAAAGAAAAAAGAGCGCCGCACCACCACGAGGTGGGCTCAAAACTCCAACCTTTTGGTTAACAGCTGATCGCGCTAGCAATTTGCGCCACGGAGACAGTCCTCCTCCACTCTCACCACCATCAGAACATATCTTCAAAGCTATCAGCGCAAAGAAAAAAGCAACACACCACCACCGGGAGGGCTCGAAACTCCAACCTTTCGGTTAACAGCTGATCGTGCTAGCCATTTGCGCCACGGAGACAGTCCTGCTCCACTCTGACCACCATCAGAACATATCTTCAAAGCTATCAGCCCAAAGAAAAAAAAAGCGCCGCACCACCACCGGGTGGGCTCGAACCTCCAAGCTTTCGGTTCACAGCAAATCGCGCTAGCCAATTGCGCCCCGGAGACAGTCCTGCTCCACTGTCATCACCATCAGAACGTATCTTCAAAGCTATCAGCCCAAAGAAAAAAAAGCAACACACCACTCGCGGGAGGGCTCGAACCTCCAACCTTTCAGTTAACAGCCGATCGCGCTAGTCAATTGCGCCACGGAGACAGTCGTGCTCCACTCTCACCACCATCAGAGCATATCTTCAAAGCTATCAGCCAAAAAAAAGCGCCGCACCACCACCGGGTGGGCTCGAACCTCCAACCTTTCGGTTAACAGACGATCGCGCTAGCCGATCGCGCCACGAAGACAGTCGTGCTTCACTTTCACCACCACCAGAACATATCTTCAAAGCTCTCAGCCCAAAGAAAAAAAAGCAACACACCACTCCCGGGAGGGCTCGAACCTCCAACCTTTCAGTTAACAGCCGATCGCACTAGTCGATTGCGCCACGGAGACAGTCGTGCTCCACTCTCACCACCATCAGAGCATATCTTCAAAGCTATCTGCCAAAAAAAAGCGCCTCACCACCACCGGGTGGGCTTGAACCTGCAACCTTTCTGTTAACAGACGATCGCGCTAGTCGATTGCGCCACGGAGACAGTCGTGCTCCACTCTCACCACCATCAAAACATATCTTCAAAGCTATCAGCCCCAAAAAAGCGCCGCACCCCTACGGGGTGGGATCGAAACTCCAACCTTTCGATTAACAGCCGATCGCGCTAGCCAATTGCGCCACGGAGACAGTCCTGTTCCACTCTCACCACCATTAGAACATATCTTCAAAGTTATCAGGCCATAGAAAGAAAGCGCCGCACCACCACCGGGTGGGCTCGAACCTCCAAACTTTCGGTTAACAGACGATCGCGCTAACCAATCGCGCCACGGAGACAGTCGTGCTCCACTCTCACCACCTTCAGAACATATCTTCAAAGCTATCAGCGCAAAGAAAAAGTAACGCACCCATCCCGGGAGGGCTCGAAACTCCAACCTTTCGGTTAACAGCCGATCGTGCTAGCCAATTGCGCCACGGAGACAGTCCTGCTCCACTCTCACCACCATCAGAACATATCTTCAAAGCTATCAGCCCAAAGAAAAAAAAGCGCCGCACCACCGCTGGGTGGGCTCGAACCTCCAACCTTTCGGTTAACAGCCGATCGCGCTAGCCAATTGCGCCCCGGAGACAGTCCTGCTCCACTCTCACCACCATCAGAACATATCTTCAAAGCTATCAGCCCAAAGAAAAAAAGCAACACACCACTCCCGGGAGGGCTCGAACCTCCAACCTTCAGTTAACAGCCGATCGCGCCATGGAGACAGTCGTGCTCCACTCTCACCACCATCAGAACATATCTTCAAAGCTATCAGCCTAAAGGAAAAAAAGCGCCGCACCACCACCAGGTGGGCTCGAACCTCCGACCTTTCGGTTAACGGCCGAACGCGCTAGCCAATTGCGCCACGCAGACAGTCCTGTTCCACTCTCAACACTATCAGAACGTATCTTCAAAGCTATCAGCCCAAAGAAAAAAAGCAACACATCACTCCCGGGAGGGCTTGAACCTCCAACCTTTCGGTTAACAGCCGACCGCGCTAGCCAATTGTGCCACGGAGACAGTCCTGCTTCACTCTCACCACCATCAGAACATATCTTCAAAGCTATCAGCCCAAAGATAAAAAAGCAACACACAACTCCCGGGAGTGCTCGAACCTCAGACCTTTCGGTTAACAGCCGATCGCGCTAGCCAATTGCGCCACGGAGACAGTCGTGCTCCACTCTCACACCGTCAGAACATTTCTTCAGAGCTATCCGCCCAAAGAAAAAAAAACGATGCACCACCACCGAGTGGGCTTGAACCTCCAACCTTTCGGGTAACAGCCGATCGAGCTAGCCAATTGCGCCTCGGAGACAGTCGTGCTCCATTCTCACCACCATCAGAACATATCTTCAAAGCTATCAGCGCAAAGAAAAAAGCAACACACCACCACCGGGAGGGCTCGAAACTCCAACCTTTCGGTTAACAGCTGATCGTGCTAGCCATTTGCGCCACGGAGACAGTCCTGCTCCACTCTGACCACCATCAGAACATATCTTCAAAGCTATCAGCCCAAAGAAAAAAAAAGCGCCGCACCACCACCGGGTGGGCTCGAACCTCCAAGCTTTCGGTTCACAGCCAATCGCGCTAGCAAATTGCGCCCCGGAGACAGTCCTGCTCCACTCTCAGCACCACCACAACATATCTTCAAAGCTATCAGCGCAAAGAAAAAAGCCACACACCACTCCCGGGAGGGGTCGAAACTCCAACCTTTTGGTTAACAGCCGATCGCGCTAGCCAATTGCGCCACGGAGACAGTCCTGCTCCACTCTCATCGCCATCAGAACATTTCTTCAAAGCTACCAGCCTAAAGAAAAAAAGCGCCGCACCACCACCCTGTGGGCTCGAACCTCCAAACTTTCGGTTAACAGCCGATCACGTTAGCCGATTGCGCCATGGAGACAGTCGTGCTCCACTCTCACCACCATCAGAACATATCTTCAAAGCTATCAGCGTAAAGAAAAAAGCATCACACCACTGCCGGGAGGGCTCAAACCTCCAATGTTTTGGTTAAAAGCCGAACGTGCTAGCCAATTGCACCACGGAGACAGTCGTGCTTCAATCTCACCACCGTTAGAACATTTCTTCAAAGCTATCAGCGCAAAGAAAAAAGCAACACACCACACCGGGGAGGGCTCGAAACTCCAACCTTTCAGTTACCAGCCGATCGCGCTAGCCAAATGCGCCACGGAGACAGTCGTGCTCCTTCTCACCACCATCAGAACATATCTTCAAAGCTATCAGCCCAAAGAAAAAAAAGCGCCGCACCACCTCCGGGTGGGCTCGAACCTCCAACCTTTCGGTTAACAGCCGATCGCGCTAGCCAATTGCGCCCCGGAGACAGTCCTGCTCCACTCTCACCACCATCAGAACATATCTTCAAAGCTATCAGCCCAAAGAAAAAAAGCAACACACAACTCCCGGGGGGGCTCTAACCTCCAACCTTCAGTTAACAGCCGATCGCGCCATGGAGACAGTCGTGCTCCACTCTCACCACCATCAGAACATAACTTCAAAGCTATCAGCCTAAAAGAAAAAAAGCGCCGCACCACCACCAGGTGGGCTCGAACCTCCAACCTTTCGGTTAACGGCTGAACGCGCTAGCCAATTGCGCCACGCAGACAGTCCTGTTGCACTCTCAACACCATCAGAACGTATCTTCAAAGCTATCAGCCCAAAGAAAAAAAGAAACACATCACTCCCGGGAGGGCTCGAACCTCCAACCTTTCGGTTAACAGCCGACCGCGCTAGCCAATTGTGCCACGGAGACAGTCCTGCTATACTCTCACCACCATCAGAACATATCTTCAAAGCTATCAGCGCAAAGAAAAAAGCAACACACCACTCCCGGGAGGGCTCGAAACTCCAACCTTTCGATTAACAGCCGATCGCGCAAGCCGATTGCGCCACGGAGACAATCCTGCTCCACTATCACCACCATCAGACCATATCTTCAAAGCTATCAGCCCAAAGAAAAAAGGGCGCCGCACCACCACGAGGTGGGCTCAAAACTCCAACCTTTTGGTTAACAGCTGATCGCGCTAGCAATTTGCGCCACGGAGACAGTCCTCCTCCACTCTCACCACCATCAGAACATATCTTCAAAGCTATCAGCGCAAAGAAAAAAGCAACACACCACCACCGGGAGGGCTCGAAACTCCAACCTTTCGGTTAACAGCTGATCGTGCTAGCCATTTGCGCCACGGAGACAGTCCTGCTCCACTCTGACCACCATCAGAACATATCTTCAAAGCTATCAGCCCAAAGAAAAAAAAAGCGCCGCACCACCACCGGGTGGGCTCGAACCTCCAAGCTTTCGGTTCACAGCAAATCGCGCTAGCCAATTGCGCCCCGGAGACAGTCCTGCTCCACTCTCAGCACCACCACAACATATCTTCAAAGCTATCAGCGCAAAGAAAAAAGCCACACACCACTCCCGGGAGGGGTCGAAACTCCAACCTTTTGGTTAACAGCCGATCGCGCTAGCCAATTGCGCCACGGAGACAGTCCTGCTCCACTCTCATCGCCATCAGAACATATCTTCAAAGCTACCAGCCTAAAGAAAAAAAGCGCCACACCACCACCCTGTGGGCTCGAACCTCCAAACTTTCGGTTAACAGCCGATCACGTTAGCCGATTGCGCCATGGAGACAGTCGTGCTCCACTCTCACCACCATCAGAACATATCTTCAAAGCTATCAGCGTAAAAAAAAAGCATCACACCACTGCCGGGAGGGCTCAAACCTCCAATGTTTTGGTTAAAAGCCGAACGTGCTAGCCAATTGCACCACGGAGACAGTCGTGCTTCAATCTCACCACCGTTAGAACATTTCTTCAAAGCTATCAGCGCAAAGAAAAAAGCAACACACCACACCCGGGAGGGCTCGAAACTCCAACCTTTCAGTTACCAGCCGATCGCGCTAGCCAAATGCGCCACGGAGACAGTCGTGCTCCTTCTCACCACCATCAGAACATATCTTCAAAGCTATCAGCTTAAAGAAAAAAAAGCGCCGCACCACTACCGGGTGGGTTCGAACCTCCAACCTTTCGGTTAACAGACGATAGCGCTAGCCAATCGCGCCACGGAGACAGTCCTGCTCCACTGTCATCACCATCAGAACGTATCTTCAAAGCTATCAGCCCAAAGAAAAAAAAGCAACACACCACTCGCGGGAGGGCTCGAACCTCCAACCTTTCAGTTAACAGCCGATCGCGCTAGTCAATTGCGCCACGGAGACAGTCGTGCTCCACTTTCACCACCATCAGAGCATATCTTCAAAGCTATCAGCAAAAAAAGGCACGCACCACCACCGGGTGGGCTCGAACCTCCAACCTTTCGGTTAACAGACGATCGCGCTAGCCGATCGCGCCACGGAGACAGTCGTGCTTCACTTTCACCACCATCAGAACATATCTTCAAAGCTCTCAGCCCAAAGAAAAAAAAGCAACACACCACTCCCGGGAGGGCTCGAACCTCCAACCTTTCGGTTAACAGCCGATCGCGCTAGCCAATTGCGCTACGGAGACAGTCGGGCTCCACTCTCACACCGTCAGAACATTTTTTCAGAGCTATCCGCCCAAAGGAAAAAAAGCGCCGCACCACCACCGAGTGGGCTTGAACCTCCAAACTTTCGGTTAACAGCCGATCGCGCTAGCCAATTACGCCACAGAGACAGCCGTGCTCCACTCTCACACCATCAGAACATTTCTTCAGAGCTATCCACCCAAAGGAAAAAACGCGCCGCACCACCACCGAGTGGGCTTGAACCTCCAACCTTTCGGTTAACAGCCGATCGCGCTAGCCAATTGGGCCACGGTGACAGTCGTTCTTCACTCTCACCACCATCAGAACGTATCTTCAAAGCTATCAGCCCAAAGAAAAAAAAGCAACACACCACTCGCGGGAGGGCTCGAACCTCCAACCTTTCAGTTAACAGCCGATCGCGCTAGTCAATTGCGCCACGGAGACAGTCGTGCTCCACTCTCACCACCATCAGAGCATATCTTCAAAGCTATCAGCCAAAAAAAGCGCCGCACCACCACCGGGTGGGCTCGAACCTCCAACCTTTCGGTTAACATACGATCGCGCTAGCCGATCGCGCCACGAAGACAGTCGTGCTTCACTTTCACCACCATCAGAACATATCTTCAAAGCTCTCAGCCCAAAGAAAAAAAAGCAACACACCACTCCCGGGAGGGCTCGAACCTCCAACCTTTCGGTTAACAGCCTATCGCGCTAGCCAATTGCGCTACGGAGACAGTCGGGCTCCACTCTCACCACCATCAGAACGTATCTTCAAAGCTATCAGCCCAAAGAAAAAAAAGCAACACACTACTCGCGGGAGGGCTCGAACCTCCAACCTTTCAGTTAACAGCTGATCGCGCTAGTCAATTGCGCCACGGAGACAGTCGTGCTTCACTCTCACAACCATCAGAGCATATCTTCAAAGCTATCAGCCAAAAAAAAAGCGCCGCACCACCACCGGGTGGGCTCGAACCTCCAACCTTTGGGTTAACAGACGATCGCGCTAGCCGATCGCGCCACGGAGACAGTCGTGCTTCACTTTCACCACCATCAGAACATATCTTCAAAGCTATCAGCCCAAAGAAAAAAAGCAACACACCACTCCCGGGAGGGCTCGAACCTCCAACCTTTCGGTTAACAGCCGATCGCGCTAGCCAATTGCGCTACGGAGACAGTCGGGCTCCACTCTCACACCGTCAGAACATTTTTTCAGAGCTATCCGCCCAAAGGAAAAAAAGCGCCGCACCACCACCGAGTGGGCTTGAACCTCCAAACTTTCGGTTAACAGCCGATCGCGCTAGCCAATTGTGCCATTGAGACAGCCGTGCTCCACTCTCACACCATCAGAACATTTCTTCAGAGCTATCCGCCCAAAGGAAAAAAAGCGCTGCACCACCACCGAGTGGGCTGGAACCTCCAACCTTTCGGTTAACAGCCGATCGCGCTAGCCAATTGGGCCACGGTGGCAGTCGTGCTTCACTCTCACCACCATCTGAACGTATCTTCAAAGCTATCAGCCCAAAGAAAAAAAAGTGCCGCACCACCACCGGGTGGGCTCGAACCTCCAACCTTTCGGTTAACAGCCGATCGCACTAGCCAATTGCGCCCCGGAGACAGTCCTGCTCCACTCTCACCACCATCAGAACGTATCTTCAAAGCTATCAGCCCAAAGAAAAAAAAGCAACACACCACCCCCGGGAGGGCTCGAACCTCCAACCTTTCAGTTAACAGCCGATCGCACTAGTCGATTGCGCCACGGAGACAGTCGTGCTCCACTCTCACCACCATCAGAGCATATCTTCAAATCTATCAGCCAAAAAAAAGCGCCTCACCACCACCGGGTGGGATCGAAACTCCAACCTTTCGATTAACAGCCGATCGCGCTAGCCAATTGCGCCACGGAGACAGTCCTGTTCCACTCTCACCACCATTAGAACATATAGAGTGGGCACGGCGGAAGCTCTGCGAATATGTTGCTCAGAAATCCGCTCCTGTTTTTCGTACAGGCCGTGGTCTTCGCATCATCCACCGGTCACGGGCAGGCGGAGTGCAGCGCTCTCCCGGACATCAGCGAGGATTGGCACCGTGGCAGCTGGAACATGGATTCTTCAAAATGCTGCTTCAGCGACGAACTCCTGGGCATGCGCTCTTGGCCACCCCAACCAGCTGCGCAGCTCAGCACGACGTCGATTACGTCAGCGATGGAAGAGAGTATAAATCGCTTGGACCGGGCCATCTTCACCAGTGGGCACGGCGGAAGCTCTGCGAATATGTTGCTCAGAAATCCGCTCCTGTTTTTCGTACAGGCCGTGGTCTTCGCTTCATCCACCGGTCACGGGCAGGCGGAGTGCAGCGCTCTCCCGGACATCAGCGAGGATTGGCACCGTGGCAGCTGGAACATGGATTCTTCAAAATGCTGCTTCAGCGACGAACTCCTGGGAATGCGCTCTTGGCCACCCCAACCAGCTGCGCAGCTCAGCACGACGTCGATTACGTCAGCGATGGAAGAGAGTATAAATCGCTTGGACCGGGCCATCTTCACCAGTGGGCACGGCGGAAGCTCTGCGAATATGTTGCGCAGAAATCCGCTCCTGTTTTTCGTACAGGCCGTGGTCTTCGCTTCATCCACCGGTCACGGGCAGGCGGAGTGCAGCGCTCTCCCGGACATCAGCGAGGATTGGCACCGTGGCAGCTGGAACATGGATTCTTCAAAATGCTGCTTCAGCGACGAACTCCTGGGCATGCGCTCTTGGCCACCCCAACCAGCTGCGCAGCTCAGCACGACGTCGATTACGTCAGCGATGGAAGAGAGTATAAATCGCTTGGACCGGGCCATCTTCACCAGTGGGCACGGCGGAAGCTCTGCGAATATGTTGCTCAGAAATCCGCTCCTGTTTTTCGTACAGGCCGTGGTCTTCGCTTCATCCACCGGTCACGGGCAGGCGGAGTGCAGCGCTCTCCCGGACATCAGCGAGGATTGGCACCGTGGCAGCTGGAACATGGATTCTTCAAAATGCTGCTTCAGCGACGAACTCCTGGGCATGCGCTCTTGGCCACCCCAACCAGCTGCGCAGCTCAGCACGACGTCGATTACGTCAGCGATGGAAGAGAGTATAAATCGCTTGGACCGGGCCATCTTCACCAGTGGGCACGGCGGAAGCTCTGCGAATATGTTGCTCAGAAATCCGCTCCTGTTTTTCGTACAGGTGAGAGACGATCGCAATCTTTCATGTTATCGAGACGACAATGTTTGCCTTGTGCTTCTGCCGTGCCCACGGTCATTGCTTCTTGCGTACTGTGCCGTTTGTGAATGCCTGGTTGACCTATTGTCGTCGTGTGGTGATGTTGAGCCTAATCCGGGCCCCACAACAGAAGCAATGCTGAAAACTATTATCAATGATATTCGCGAGCTGAAAGACAGTTCGAGCGCGGTCAACCAACAATTAAGTAAAACGGTTGATAGGCTGACCAGTATCGAAAAAAAACTGGATGACCTTTCTCGAACTGTCGCTTCTAACACAACCAAGGTAGCTGACCTACAAAAACAAGTAGACGGGCTGACAAAAAAAAATTGACGACCTTGAAAACCGCAGTCGACGAAATAACTTGCTTATTTTTGGCGTGACAGAAAAGAATGATGCTGATCAGCCTCTTGGTGAACAAGTGGCAAAGGGCATCTTGGAAGACATAATTCAGGTGCCAAATGTCGCCATCGAGCGCATTCATAGGATTGGCAAGCCAGTGGCAAACAAGTGCCGGCCAGTCATTCTTAAGCTAGTTGACGGAAGAGACAAAACTAGGATTCTAAAGAACTGCGGTAATCTAAAAGGCACAGGGTACAGCATTTCGGAGGATTTTTCGCCTCGAGTGCAACAAATACGAAAAAAGCTTTGGGCGAGCGCACGAGAAGAACAGAGTAGTGGAGCAAAAGTTGCTTTGATCTTTGACAAGATCAAAGTCAACGGTAAGCTTTATCGGTGGGATGACTCACTGAACTCAAGGGTTCCGGTAGTTGTGCAGTGACACAGCAGCAATCTGGAGCCTCAACGAGCGCTACCGGCTCCACTTTCTCACGCGGTCCCGTCAACATTTTCTGTAATAAACATAAACGCTCGAAGTGTCGTCAACAAATCGGTCGATCTAGAAAGCGTCCTCATTGCTTATGATCCCGACGTCACAATCCTTACTGAAACATGGCTTCAAAATGACATTCCCGACTCGGCAGTAATTCCTAGCTCTCATGAAATCGTTCGTCACGACCGAGGTTCAAAGGGGGGCGGAGTAGCGATAGTACTGAAAAAGGGCATGGATTTTAAGGTTTTGTCGCACGGGACGTGCGTCGAAATGACTTGGATAGTTCTTCGGCATAAAAATTTGAGCATGCTCATTGGCGCTGTCTACAGGCCGCCCAATTCCGATATAGCGGTTCTCGAAGCTTTGCAAGATTTTTTGCTCGAACAAAGCAAACGTTATACCCACATTCTTGTAGGAGGTGATTTAAATCTGCCAAAAATAAACTGGGATAACTTTTGCGTTACAACACCCTGCCAGCACTCCGAATTGCTACTTGATATAGCGTTTTCCTGTAGCATGACGCAACTTGTAAAGACTCCTACGCGTGTCACTGCAGGCACAAAATCGATTCTGGACCTTATTTTTGTTTCCGAGTCTATTTGCAAGTTTAACAACACAATTGAAGTTGTACCAGGCATATCGGACCACGAACTAGTATTATTTAAAACCAACATGTTGTGTACTCTCTCGGTCACCCAAGTATCTAGATTCCTCGATTTTAATACTGCCTCGGACGAAAGCATTTTGGACCTCCTAGAGGAGGAGTACAACAAAATTACTAACAAACATTTTCATAATCGCTGTGACGTTAACCAGCTATGGTCGCACTTTAAGACAACCGTTCACAAATGTATAAGTTCGTTCGTTCCGGAGAAAGTGAAAAAAATACATGGCCGTAGTCCTTGGATTACGCGCGACATACTCCATCTAAAACGCAAGATAAAACGCCTGTCATGCTCAAAAACACAACCACGTAGTGCTGCTCTGACGAGCCTCCGCGCCGAACTGCGCAACAAGATTAGAAGCTCCAAATTTCATTTCTTCAACGTAAAAATGCACAACTTTCTCACAACCAATCCAAGAAAATTTTGGATGCACCTCTCCGACAAAAAAGTGAAAGTGACAAAAATTAAATTCAAGGACGCGGACGTGACTGATGCCAGCTGCATAGCAACAGCATTTAACGACTACTTCTCTTCTGTTTTTTTGCGAACGGGTGACACCCCTCCTGATTTCCACGCAAACAATCTCGAACTGCCAGACTTGATAATAACAGATGAAGGCATCTTGTCAGCTCTACTTCACCTAGACACAAAAAAATCAGCTGGGCCAGATGAAATACCTAATGCTTTTCTTTATCGGTACGCCGAGTGGTGTTCCAAATACTTAGGCTTAATATTTAGGGAAAGCCTGTTACAAGGCGAAGTTCCAGTAGATTGGAAGAAGGGTAAATTGGTACCCATTCATAAATCAGGTGATAAATATGACGTGAAAAACTACCGCCCTATTTCATTGTTATGTACAGCCGGCAAGGTTATGGAACACTTCCTTTTCAAACACTTAAGTTCATTTCTGGAGAGTAACCATTTTTTTTTCCCAAATCAACACGGTTTCCGGCAAGGCTTTTCAACCACCACACAGTTAATTCACACTACTGATGACTTTCTAAAAACACTTGACAAAGGCGGACAAATAGATGCGATTTTTTAAGACTTTGAAAAAGCTTTCGACCGAGTTTCCCATTCCCATTTGCAGTTTAAAATTCGCCGAATCCTAACCAACGAAAAAATTCTTCGATGGCTTGATTGTTATCTATCCCACCGACACCAATACGTTCGGATAGCAGATAAAAATTCTTCTTCCGCTCCCGTGCATTCTGGGGTACCACAAGGCTCTGTCCTAGGACCACTTTTATTTTTAGTTTATCTAAATGACATGTCATCCGAATGTACTGTGCAGTGTCGTTTTTTCGCGGACGACTGCGTTGCGTACCTGCCCATTCAATCAAGAACAGATCACGCCACCCTAAATGAATACTTATCGGTTGTTACAGCATGGTGTAACTCCTGGAAAATGAGCCTCAACATAGCAAAGTGCGTCAAGATGACCATAACACGTAAAAAAAATCCCTCGGAATTCACTTACATGTTAAACAACACTGCTATAACAACCGTTAACCAGTACAAATACCTTGGTCTGACAATCACTTCTAATTTGAGCTGGAAAACTCATATTGAAGGTATAACATCAGCAGCACTGCGGCGATTGTGGTTCTTAAAGCATCGCATGAGGCACTGCACCAGCAAAACAAAACTAGTTGCTTACACTACATTGGTACGCCCATTGTTGGAATATGCTGACGTTGTATGGGATCCACACACACAAACTGAAATATACTTACTAGAACGAGTCCAAAATAAATCCCTTCGGTTTATTTACCACGCGTATAGTAGACACTGTTCAGTCACTGAACTCCGTAATAGATCCGCCCTTCCCACATTGGAGTCGCGTAGAAAGCTACATCGCTTAAAATTCCTTTATAACATAGTCAACGGACACTCAGGACTCGCTTTTAACACTTACATGCAGTACAATACATCGCGGAAAACTCGGAACAAGCATGATAACACCATAGTGGTGCCACTTACAAAAACAAATTCTCGGCGATATTCCTTCTTTCCACGAACAATTTCCGACTGGAATGAACTACCTCATGACGTCACCAGCATCGCAGCGCCCGACGCATTCTTATCAGCTGCCACTGCCTGTCTGTAGTAAAAGCTGTCTGGTCGTATGTGCAGATTTCAATTCTTTTTATGATGTTTTTTCACTTTGTGTTAGGAACAAAATTTGGATTGTATTTTTGATACCGCTCTTGTGTTGCTCCTGTAACCCGAGTATTCATGTTCCACGCAAACCTCTTATGTGGTGATTTTATTTCTGCGCCGTGAAGAATAGTGTTATAAGTGACTGCAAGTATGAAAGTTTGTATCACTCCTGCCTTGGCCACCAAGAGGTGGCTGGCAGTATGCAATAAATAAATAAATAAATAAATAAAAATAAATAAATATCTTCAAAGTTATAAGGCCATAGAAAGAAAGCGCCGCACCACCACCGGGTGGGCTCGAACCACCAAACTTTCGGTTAACAGACGATCGCGCTAACCAATCGCGCCACGGAGACAGTCGTGCTCCACTCTCACCACCTTCAGAACATATCTTCAAAGCTATCAGCGCAAAGAAAAAGCAACGCACCCATCCCGGGAGGGCTCGAAACTCCAACCTTTCGGTTAACAGCCGATCGTGCTAGCCAATTGCGCCACGGAGACAGTCCTGCTCCACTCTCACCACCATCAGAACATATCTTCAAAGCTATCAGCCCAAAGAAAAAAAAGCGCCGCACCACCGCTGGGTGGGCTCGAACCTCCAACCTTTCGGTTAACAGCCGATCGCGCTAGCCAATTGCGCCCCGGAGACAGTCCTGCTCCGCTCTCACCACCATCAGAACATATCTTCAAAGCTATCAGCCCAAAGAAAAAAAGCAACACACCACTCCCGGGAGGGCTCGAACCTCCAACCTTCAGTTAACAGCCGATCGCGCCATGGAGACAGTCGTGCTCCACTCTCACCACCATCAGAACATATCTTCAAAGCTATCAGCCTAAAGGAAAAAAAGCGCCGCACCACCACCAGGTGGGCTCGAACCTCCGACCTTTCGGTTAACGGCCGAACGCGCTAGCCAATTGCGCCACGCAGAGTCCTGTTCCACTCTCAACACCATCAGAACGTATCTTCAAAGCTATCAGCCCAAAGAAAAAAAAGCAACACATCACTCCCGGGAGGGCTTGAACCTCCAACCTTTCGGTTAACAGCCGACCGCGCTAGCCAATTGTGCCAGGGAGACAGTCCTGCTATACTCTCACCACCATCAGAACATATCTTCAAAGCTATCAGCCCAAAGAAAAAAAAGCGCCGCACCACCACGAGGTGGGCTCGAAACTCCAACCTTTTGGTTAACAGCCGATCGCGCTAGCCAATTGGGCCACGGAGACAGTCCTCCTCCACTCTCACCACCACCAGAACATATCTTCAAAGCTATCATCCCATAGAAAAAAAGCGCCGCAACACCACCGCGTGGGCTCGAACCTCCAACCTTTCGGTTAACGGCCGAACGCGCTTGCCAATTGCGCCACGGAGACAGCCCTGCTTCACTCTCACCACCATCAGAACATACCTTCAAAGCTATCAGCCCAAAGATAAAAAAGCAACACACGACTCCCGGGAGGGCTCGAACCTCAGACCTTTCGGTTAACAGCCGATCGCGCTAGCCAATTGCGCCACGGAGACCGTCGTGCTCCACTCTCACACCGTCAGAACATTTCTTCAGAGCTATCCGCCCAAAGGAAAAAAAGCGACGCACCACCACCGAGTGGGCTTGAACCTCCAACCTTTCGGGTAACAGCCGATCGAGCTAGCCAATTGCGCCTCGGAGACAGTCGTGCTCCATTCTCACCACCATCAGAACATATCTTCAAAGCTATCAGCGCAAAGAAAAAAGCAACACACCACCACCGGGAGGGCTCGAAACTCCAACCTTTCGGTTAACAGCTGATCGTGCTAGCCATTTGCGCCACGGAGACAGTCCTGCTCCACTCTCACCACCATCAGAACATATGTTCAAAGCTATCAGCCCAAAGAAAAAAAGCGCCGCACCACCACCGGGTGGGCTCGAACCTCCAAGCTTTCGGTTAACAGCCAATCGCGCTTGCCAATTGCGCCCCGGAGACAGTCTTGCTCCACTCTCAGCACCACCACAACATATCTTCAAAGCTATCAGCGCAAAGAAAAAAGCCACACACCACTCCCGGGAGGGGTCGAAACTCCAACCTTTTGGTTAACAGCCGATCGCGCTAGCCAATTGCGCCACGGAGACAGTCCTGCTCCACTCTCATCGCCATCAGAACATATATTCAAAGCTACCAGCCTAAAAAAAAAGCGCCGCACCACCACCCTGTGGGCTCCAACCTCCAAACTTTCGGTTAACAGCCGATCACGTTAGCCGATTGCGCCATTGAGACAGTCGTGCTCCACTCTCACCACCATCAGAACATATCTTCAAAGCTATCAGCGCAAAGAAAAAAGCATCACACCACTGCCGGGAGGGCTAAAACCTCCACTGTTTTGGTTAAAAGCCGAACGTGCTAGCCAATTGCACCACAGAGACAGTCGTGCTTCAATCTCACCACCGTTAGAACATTTCTCCAAAGCTATCAGCGGAAAGAAAAAAGCAACACACCACACCCGGGAGGGCTCGAAACTCCAACCTTCCAGTTACCAGCCGATCGCGCTAGCCAAATGCGCCACGGAGACAGTCGTGCTCCTTCTCAACACCATCAGAACATATCTTCAAAACTATCAGCTTAAAGAAAAAAAAGCGCCGCACCACTACCGGGTGGGTTCCAACCTCCAACCTTTCGGTTAACAGACGATCGCGCTAGCCAATCGCGCCACGGAGACAGTCCTGCTCCACTGTCATCACCATCAGGACATATCTTCAAAGCTATGAGCCCAAACAAAAAAAAGCACCGCACCACCACCGGGTGGGCTCGACACTCCAACCTTTCTATTAACAGCCGATGGCGCTAGTTAATTGCGCCTCGGAGACAGTCCTGTTCCACTCTCACCACCATCAGAACGTATCTTCAAAGCTATCAGCGCAAAGAAAAAAGCAACACACCACTCCCGGGAGGGCTCGAACCTCCAACCTTTCGGTTAACAGCCGATCGCGCTAGCCAATTGCGCTACGGAGACAGTCGGGCTCCACTCTCACACCGTCAGAACATTTTTTCAGAGCTATCCGCCCAAAGAAAAAAAAGCGCCGCACCACCACTGAGTGGGCTTGAACCTCCAAACTTTCGGTTAACAGCCGATCGCGCTAGCCAATTGCGCCACAGAGACAGCCGTGCTCCACTCTCACACCATCAGAACATTTCTTCAGAGCTATCCGCCCAAAGGAAAAAAAGCGCCGCACCACCACCGAGTGGGCTTGAACCTCCAACCTTTCGGTTAACAGCCGATCGCGCTAGCCAATTGGGCCACGGTGGCAGTCGTGCTTCACTCTCACCACCATCTGAACATATCTTCAAAGCTATCATCATCATCATCATCATCATCATCATCAGCCTGACTACGTCCACTGCAGGACAAAGGCCTCTCCCATGTTCCGCCAGTTAACTCGGTCCTGTGCTTGCTGCTTCCAATTTATACCCGCAAACTTCTTAATCTCATCTGTCCACCTAACCTTCTGTCTCCCCCTAACCCGCTTCCCTTCTCTGGGAATCCAGTCAGTTACCCTTAATGACCAGCGATTATCCTGTCTACGCGCGACATGCCCTGCCCATGTCCATTTCTTCTTCTTGATTTCAGCTATGATATCCTTAACCCCCGTTTGTTCCCTAATCCACTCTGCTCTCTTCTTGTCTCTTAAGGTTACACCTACGATTTTTCTTTCCATTGCTCGCTGCGTCGTCCTCAATTTAATCTGAACCCTCTTTGTAAGTCTCCAGGTTTCTGCTCCGTAGCTAAGTACCGGCAAGATACAGCTGTTATATACCTTCCTCTTGAGGGATAGTGGCAATCTACCTGTCATAATTTGAGAGTGCTTGCCGAATGTGCTCCACCCCATTCTTATTCTTCTAGTTACTTCAATCTCGTGGTTCGGCTCTGCGGTTATTACCTGCCCTAAGTAGACATAGTCTTTTACAACTTCAAGTGCACTATTACCTATCTCGAAGCGCTGCTCTTTGCCGAGGTTGTTGTACATTACTTTCGTTTTCTGCAGATTAATTTTAAGACCCACTTTTCTGCTCTCCTTGTCTAACTCCGTAATCATGAGTTGCAATTCGTCCCCCGAGTTACTCAGCAATGCAATGTCATCGGCGAAGCGCAGGTTACTAAGGTATTCTCCATTGACTCTTATCCCTAACTGTTCCCATTCTAGGCTTCTGAAAACCTCCTGTAAGCACGCGGTAAACAGCATTGGGGAAATTGTGTCCCCCTGCCTTACACCCTTCTTGATTGGTATTCTGTTGCTTTCTCTATGAAGCACTATGGTAGCAGTTGATCCCCTGTAGATTTCTTCCAGAATGTTTATATATACTTCATCTACGCTCTGATTCCGCAGTGTTTGCATGACGGCTGATATTTCTACTGAATCAAACGCCTTCTCGTAATCTATGAAGGCTATGTATAGTGGTTGGTTATACTCTGAGCATTTCTCTATTACCTGATTGATAGTATGAATGTGGTCAATTGTTGAGTAGCCTGTTCGAAATCCTGCTTGTTCCTTTGGTTGATTGAATTCTAATGTTTTCTTTACTCTGTTAGCAATTACCTTTGTAAATAGCTTGTATACTACAGAGAGCAAGCTGATCGGCCTGTAATTCTTCAAGTCCTTGTCATCTCCTTTCTTATGTATTAAGATGATGTTAGCGTTCTTCCAAGACTCTGGTACTCTTCCCGCCAGGAGACACCTCGTAAACAGGGTGGCTAGTTTTTCTAACACAATCTGTCCTCCATCTTTCAGCAGATCTGATGTTACCTGATCCTCACCAGCAGCTTTGCCCCTTTGCATGCTCTCCAAAGCTTTTCTGACTTCTTCTATCATTACTGGTGGGGTGTAATCTGGGTTACTGCTAGTTCTTATAGTATTAAGGTCGTGGTTGTCTCGGCTACTGTACAGATCCCTGTAAAACTCCTCCGCTATCTTAACTATCCTATCCATATTGGTAGTTATTTTGCCTTCTTTGTCCCTTAGTGCATACATCCGACTTTTGCCTATCCCAAGTTTCCTCTTCAATGCTTTGACACTTCCTCCGTTTTTCAGAGCGTGTTCAATTCTCTCCATGTTATACCTTCTTACATCGCATACTTTACGTCTATTAATCAACTTCGAAAGCTCTGCCAGTTCTATTTTGTCTGTTGTACTTGACACTTTCATAATTTGACGCTTCTTAATTAGGTTCTTCGTTTCCTGTGAAAGCTTGCCAGTGTCCTGTCTAACTACCCTGCCTCCAACTTCCACTGCACACTCCATAATGATACTCGTCAGATTATCATTCATTGTATCTACGCTAAGGTTGGTTTCCTCCCTGAGAGCCGAGTACCTGTTCTGCAGTGACACTCTGAATTCCTGTACTTTCCCTTTCAGTGCTAGCTGATTGATTGGCTTCTTGCGTATCAAGTTCTGTCGTTCCTTCTTCAAGTCTAGGCGAATTCGAGACCGTACCATTCTATGGTCACTGCATCGTACCTTGCCAATCACTTCCACATCCTGCACGATTCCAGGGTGTGCACTCATTATAAAGTCTATTTCGTTCTTATTTTCGCCATTAGGGCTCCTCCATGTCCACTTGCGGTTTTTTCGTTTTCGGTAGAAGGTATTCAAAATCCGTAAATTATTGCGTTCTGCGAATTCTACTAGTAGCTCTCCTCTGGCGTTTCTAGTACCGATGCCATAATCTCCTACTGCCTGGTCTCCAGCCTGCTTCTTCCCTACCTTTGCATTAAAGTCGCCCATCACTATAGTATACTGTGTTTTTACCTTACTCATTGCCGATTCCACGTCTTCATAGAAGCTTTCAACTGAAGCGTCATCATGGCTGGATGTAGGCGCGTAAGCCTGTACTACCTTCATCTTGTATCTTTTATTCAGTTTAATTACGATACCTACCACCCTTTCATTAATGCTATAGTATTCCTCTATGTTGCCAGCTATGTTTCTGTGAATGAGGAACCCCACTCCCAGTTCTCTTCTGTCTGCCAAGCCCCTGTAGCAAAGGACGTGCCCATTCTGTAGCACCGTATAGGCTTCATCTGTCCTCCTAACCTCACTGAGCCCTATTATATCCCATTTAACACCCTCTAGCTCCTCAAATAGTACAGCTAGACTTCCCTCACTAGATAAGGTTCTAGCGTTAAACGTTGCCAAGTTCAGGTTCCAATGGCGGCCTGTCCGGATCCAGAGATTCTTAGCACCCTCTGCTGCGTTGCAGATCTGACCGCCGCCGTGGTCAGTTGCTTCGCAGCTGCTGGGGACTGAGGGCCGTGAGTTATTTGACGTAATTATGTGGGAGGTAGTGGCCAGATACTGCACCAGGGTGGCCAATCCTTCTCTGGTGAGGGAGTGCGTTCTCGGCGGTGTTTGCCGGTGAGGCCGCACCCCAGGCCTCTTAATGCAGTTCCATCAACACGCGGATTTTTTTTTTTTTTTAATCCGGTTGGGAACTGCGCGGTACCGGGATTTGAACCACGGACCTCTTGCATGCGAGGCGGATGCTCTAACCACTACGCCATCGCCGCATTCCTATCAGCCCAAAGAAAAAAAAGTGCCGCACCACCACCGGGTGGGCTCGAACCTCCAACCTTTCGGTTAACAGCCGATCGCACTAGCCAATTGCGCCCCGGAGACAGTCCTGCTCCACTCTAACCACCATCAGAACGTATCTTCAAAGCTATCAGCCCAAAGAAAAAAAAGCAACACACCACTCCCGGTAGGGCTCGAACCTCCAACCTTTCAGTTAACAGCCGATCGCACTAGTCGATTGCGCCACGGAGACAGTCGTGCTCTACTCTCACCACCATCAGAGCATATCTTCAAAGCTATCAGCCAAAAAAAGCGCCTCACCACCACCGGGTGGGCTTGAACCTGCAACCTTTCGGTTAACAGACGATCGCGCTAGTCGATTGCGCCACGGAGACAGTCTTGCTCCACTCTCACCACCATCAAAACATATCTTCAAAGCTATCAGCCCCAAAAAAAGCGCCGCACCACCACGGGGTGGGATCGAAACTCCAACCTTTCGATTAACAGCCGATCGCGCTAGCCAATTGCGCCACGGAGACAGTCCTGTTCCACTCTCACCACCATTAGAACATATCTTCAAAGTTATCAGGCCATAGAAAGAAAGCGCCGCACCACCACCGGGTGGGCTCGAACCTCCAAACTTTCGGTTAACAGACGATCGCGCTAACCAATCGCGCCACGGAGACAGTCGTGCTCCACTCTCACAACCTTGAGAACATATCTTCAAAGCTATCAGCGCAAAGAAAAAGCAACGCACCCATCCCGGGAGGGCTCGAAACTCCAACCTTTCGGTTAACAGCCGATCGTGCTAGCCAATTGCGCCACGGAGACAGTCCTGCTCCACTCTCACCACCATCAGAACATATCTTCAAAGCTATCAGCCCAAAGAAAAAAAAGCGCCGCACCACCACTGGGTGGGCTCGAACCTCCAACCTTTCGGTTAACAGTCGATCGCGCTAGCCAATTGCGCCCCGGAGACAGTCCTGCTCCGCTCTCACCACCATCAGAACATATCTTCAAAGCTATCAGCCCAAAGAAAAAAAGCAACACACCACGCCCGGGAGGGCTCGAACCTCCAACCTTCAGTTAACAGCCGATCGCGCCATGGAGACAGTCGTGCTCCACTCTCACCACCATCAGAACAGATCTTCAAAGCTATCAGCCTAAAGGAAAAAAAGCGCCGCACCACCACCGGGTGGGCTCGAACCTCCAACCTTTCAGTTAACGGCCGAACGCGCTAGCCAATTGCGCCACGCAGACAGTCCTGTTCCACTCTCAACACCATCAGAACGTATCTTCAAAGCTATCAGCCCAAAGAAAAAAAGCAACACATCACTCCCGGGAGGGCTTGAACCTCCAACCTTTCGGTTAACAGCCAACCGCGCTAGCCAATTGTGCCAGGGAGACAGTCCTGCTATACTCTCACCACCATCAGAACATATCTTCAAAGCTGTCAGCCCAAAGTAAAAAAAGCGCCGAACCACCACCGAGTGGGCTCGAAACTCCAACCTTTCAGTTAACAGCCGACCGCGCTAGCCAATTGCGCCATGGAGACAGTCCTGCTCCACTCTCATCACCATCAGAACATATCTTCAGAGCTATCAGCGCAAAGAAAAAAGCAACACACCACTCCCGGGAGGGCTCGAAACTCCAACCTTTCGATTAACAGCCGATCGAGCAAGCCAATTGCGCCACGGAGACAATCCTGCTCCACTCTCACCACCATCAGAACATATCTTCAAAGCTATCAGCCCAAAGAAAAAAAAGCGCCGCACCACCACGGGGTGGGCTCGAAACTCCAACCTTTTGGTTAACAGCCGATCGCGCTAGCCAATTGCGCCACGGAGACAGTCCTCCTCCACTCTCACCACCACCAGAACATATCTTCAAAGCTATCAACCCATAGAAAAAAAGCGCCGCAACACCACCGCGTGGGCTCGAACCTCCAACCTTTCGGTTAACGGCCGAACGCGCTTGCCAATTGCGCCACGGAGACAGCCCTGCTTCACTCTCACCACCTTCAGAACATACCTTCAAAGCTATCAGCCCAAAGATAAAAAAGCAACACACAACTCCCGGGAGGGCTCGAAACTCCAACCTTTCGGTTAACAGCTGATCGTGCTAGCCATTTGCGCCACGGAGACAGTCCTGCTCCCCTCTCACCACCATCAGAACATATGTTCAAAGCTATCAGCCCAAAGAAAAAAAGCGCCGCACCACCACCGGGTGGGCTCGAACCTCCAAGCTTTCGGTTAACAGCCAATCGCGCTAGCCAATTGCTCCCCGGAGACAGTCTTGCTCCACTCTCAGCACCACCACAACATATCTTCAAAGCTATCAGCGCAAAGACAAAAGCCACACACCACTCCCGGGAGGGGTCGAAACTCCAACCTTTTGGTTAACAGCCGATCGCGCTAGCCAATTGCGCCACGGAGACAGTCCTGCTCCACTCTCATCGCCATCAGAACATATCTTCAAAGCTACCAGCCTAAAAAAAGCGCCGCACCACCACCCTGTGGGCTCCAACCTCCAAACTTTCGGTTAACAGCCGATCACGTTAGCCGATTGCGCCATTGAGACAGTCGTGCTCCACTCTCACCACCATCAGAACATATCTTCAAAGCTATCAGCGCAAAGAAAAAAGCATCACACCACTGCCGGGAGGGCTCAAACCTCCAATGTTTTGGTTAAAAGCCGAACGTGCTAGCCAATTGCACCACGGAGACAGTCGTGCTTGAATCTCACCACCGTTAGAACATTTCTCCAAAGCTATCAGCGCAAAGAAAAAAGCAACACACCACACCCGGGAGGGCTCGAAACTCCAACCTTTCAGTTACCAGCCGATCGCGCTAGCCAAATGAACCACGGAGACAGTCGTGCTCCTTCTCAACACCATCAGAGCATATCTTCAAAACTATCAGCCTAAAGAAAAAAAAAGTGCCGCACCACTACCGGGTGGGTTCCAACCTCCAACCTTTCGGTTAACAGATGATCGCGCTAGCCAATCGCGCCACGGAGACAGTCTTGCTCCACTGTCATCACCATCAGAACATATCTTCAAAGCTATAAGCCCAAACAAAAAAAAGCACCGCACCACCACCGGGTGGGCTCGACACTCCAACCTTTCTATTAACAGCCGATGGCGCTAGTTAATTGCGCCTCGGAGACAGTCCTGTTCCACTCTCACCACCATCAGAACATATCTTCAAAGCTATCAGCGCAAAGAAAAAAGCAACACACCACTCCCGGGAAGGCTCGAAACTCCAACCTTTCGATTAACAGCCGATCGCGCTAGCCAATTGCACCACGGAGACAGTCCTGCCCCAATCTCACCACCATCAGAACATATCTTCAAAGCTATCAGCCCAAAGAAAAAAAAGCAACACACCACTCCAGGGAGGGCTCGAACCTCCAACCTTTCAGTTAACAGCCGATCGCGCTAGCCAATTGCGCCACGGAGACAGTCGTGCTCCACTCTCACCACCATCAAAACATATCTTCAAAGCTATCAGCCCAAAGAAAAAAAAGCGACACATCACTCCTGGGAGGGCTCGAACCTCCAACATTTCGGTTAACAGCCGACCGCGCTAGCCAACTGTGCCACGGAGACAGTCCTGCTATACTCTCACCACCATCAGAACATATCTTCAAAGCTATCAGCCCAAAGTAAAAAAAGCGCCGAACCACCACCGAGTGAGCTCGAAACTCCAAACTTTCGGTTAACAGCCGATCGCGCTAGCCGATTTTGCCACGGAGACAGTCCTGCTCCACTCTCACCACCATCAGAACATATCTTCAAAGCTATCAGCCCAAAAGAAAAAAGCGCCGCTCCACCACCGGGTGGGCTCGAAACTCCAACCTTTTGGTTATTAGCCCATCGCGATAGCCAATTGCGCCATGGAGACAGTCCTGCTCCACTCTCATCACCATCAGAACATATCTTCAAAGCTATCAGCGCAAAGAAAAAAGCAACACACCACTCCCGGGAGGGCTGGAAACTCCAACCTTTCGATTAACAGCCGATCGCGCTAGCCAATTGCGCCACGGAGACAGTCCTGCTCCATTCTCACCACCATCAGAACATATCTTCAAAGCTATCAGCCCAAAGAAAAAAAAGCGCCGCACCACCACGGGGTGGGCTCGAATCTCCAACATTTCGGTTAACAGCCGATCGCGCTAGTCAGTTGCGCCACGGAGACAGTCCTCCTCCACTCTCACCACCACCAGAACATATCTTCAAAGCTATCATCCCATAGATAAAAAGCGCCGCATCACCACCGCGTGGGCTCGAACCTCCAACCTTTCGGTTAACGGCCGAACGCGCTTGCCAATTGCGCCACGGAGACAGTCCTGCTTCACTCTCACCACCATCAGAACATATCTTCAAAGCTATCAGCCTAAAGAAAAAAAAGCGCCGCACCACCACCGGGTGGGCTCGAACCTCCAACCTTTCGGTTAACAGCCGATCGCGCTAGCCAATTGCGCCCCGGAGACAGTCCTGCTCCACTCTCAGCACCACCACAACATATCTTCAAAGCTATCAGCGCAAAGAAAAAAGTCACACACCACTCCCGGGAGGGGTCGAAACTCCAACCTTTTGGTTAACAGCCGATCGCGCTAGCCAATTGCGCCACGGAGACAGTCCTGCTCCACTCTCATCACCATCAGAACATATCTTCAAAGCTACCAGCCTAAAGAAAAAAAGCGCCGCACCACCACCTTGTGGGCTCGAACCTCCAACCTTTCGGTTAACAGCCGATCAAGCTAGCCGATTGCGCCATGGAGACAGTCGTGCTCCACTCTCACCACCTTCAGAACCTATCATCAAAGCTATCAGCGCAAAGAAAAAAGCAACACACCACTCCCGGGAGGGCTCAAACCTCCACGTTTTTGGTTAAAAGCCGAACGTGCTAGCCAATTGCACCATGGAGACAGTCGTGGTTCAATCTCACCACCGTTAGAGCATTTCTCCATAGCTATCAGCGCAAAGAAAAAAGCAACACACCACACCCGGGAGGGCTCGAAACTCCAACCTTTCAGTTAACAGCCGATCGCGCTAGCCAATTGCGCCACGGCGACAGTCGTGCTCCTTCTCACCACCATCAGAACATATCTTCAAAGCTATCAGCTTACAGAAAAAAAAGCGCTGCACCACTACCGGGTGGGTTCGAACCTCCAACCTTTCGGTTAACAGACGATCGCGCTAGCCAATCGTGCCACGGAGACAGTACTGCTCCACTGTCACCACCATCAGAACATATCTTCAAAGCTATAAGCCCAAACAAAAAAAAAGCACCGCACCACCACCGGGTGGGCTCGACACTCCAACCTTTCGATTAACAGCCGATGGCGCTAGCTAATTGCGCCACGGAGACAGTCCTGCTCCACTCTCACCACCATCAGAACATATTGTCACGTCACTCCAGGGGGTGTCGACAAGATTTACTGACGTCTGAGCAACAGGGCTCTAACCAAGCGCGTCGGTTGGGCTTGTTTGCCAGAGCGAGGGCCCACGTGCACTTCTTTCTTCTCTGTGGTGTGTGCCTTCACCTTGGCATACGACCCACTACTAGAAAGAGGTGGTAATATTCCCCCTCAACAACAAAAAAGAGCATCGTCCCGGTGCTGCAAAGTTATTGAAAAAAAAACCAAAACAAAGTAGTTTAAACAATGAAAAAGGGCACTAATAATGAAATGTTAGACGCGATAAGTTCACCAATGATGAGGGAATTGTCGGAGCACAAATAAAAAAAACACAGGAAAAGTGGTCTTTAAGGAACGCGCAAAATAGGGCTTCATGCGCACCACGTGAACTATGTCAGAGGTCGGTTGTTTTCGTTGTACCCATCGTGACGACGTAGCGTCCGGAACCGCTTCGTAGTTTACGTCGCTCACGCGGCGTAATACTTTATACGGACCGAAGTATCTGCTGAGCAACTTTTCGGAGAGGCCACGGCGTCGAACAGGGGTCCAAATCCAAACTTGGTCTCCCGGTCTGTAAGATACGTCATTGTGACGCATATTGTAACGTCGTGCATCAACCTGTTGCTGCTGACCAATGTGTAGCCGGGCGAGCTGGCGAGTTTCCTCGGCACGCTCTGCAAATTCTTCTGCGTCAGTTGTTAATTGATCGGTGCCTTCACAAGGAAGCATCGCATCCAGCATCGTCTGAACTTCGCGGTCGTAGAGAAGGCGAAACGGTATAAATCGGGTTGTTTCTTGAACGGCGGTGTTATAAGCGAACGTCACATAAGGCAAAATGCGATCCCATGTTTTGTGTTGGACGTCGATGTACATGGAGATCATGTTTGTGACTGTCTTATTTAGTCGCTCGGTTAAGCCATTGCTCTGCGGATGGTAAGCAGTCGTCGTTCGATGCCTAGTGTTACTTAGTCGAAAAACTTCATCAATAAGTTGTGCAGTGAACGCTGTTCCTCTGTCGGTTATCACTGTAGATGGAGCACCGTGGCGCAGAACAATGTGGCACATGAAGAACTGTGCTACCTCAGAAGCCGTGGCTCGTGGTATCGCCTGTGTCTCAGCATAGCGGGTCAAATAGTCAGTTGCAACAATGACCCATTTGTTGCCGTCAGACCATAAAGGAAATGGGCCGAGAATGTCCATGCCAACTTGGTCAAATGGCTTGTGGGGTGGATCAATTGGCAAAAGTAATCCAGCCGGCTTGCTTGGTGGCGACTTTCGACGCTGGCATTCGCGACAGCTTTTAACGTACTGCTTCACGCTTGCAGAAAGTCCGGGCCAGTAGTACGCCTCACTTACTCTGGCGAGCGTTGGCGAGTAACCTAGCTGACCAGATGTGGGCTCGTCATGACACGCAGAGAGGACTTCATCCCGCATGTCCTTCGGAACGACGAGGAGGTAAGCGCGGCTCGTAGGACGGGCGTTTTTTTTTTGTACAGGACATTATCTCGGAGGCAGAAAGATGTCACGACGCGAGATAGATGGCGAGGTATAACGGCGCTATGACCCTCCAGATAGTCGATGAGCGGTCGAATCTCGTCATCCTCTCGCTGGCGTCTGCTCAAGTCAGATGAGCTAAGGGCGCCCAGGAAACTGTCATCGTCCTCTTCTTCTTGATTGACTAAAGGTATGGGTGCACGTGACAGCGTATCAGCGTCTTCATGCTTCCGTCCAGACTTATATACGATGGTAACATCAAATTCCTGTAGACGCAAGCTCCATCGGGCCAGTCGACCAGAGGGATCACGAATGTTTACCAACCAGCAGAGGGCATGGTGGTCCGTCACCACTTTAAATTGACGACCATAGAGGTACGGGCGAAACTTGGTAATCGCCCACACTACTGCGAGACACTCTTTCTCTGTGGTCGTGTAATTCACCTCGGTACGGTACAGTGAGCGGCTGGCATAGGCTATGACTCTTTCTTTGCCGTGTTGAAACTGGACGAGCACTGCGCTGAGGCCGATGTTACTGGCGTCAGTGTGCACCTCTGTGTCAGCATCTTCGTCAAAATGCGCAAGAACAGGGGCTGATTACATCCGCTGTCGTAGCTCGGCAAAAGCAGCCTGTTGTTCGGTAGCCCATACAAACGGTGTGTCGTCACGTGTAAGGCGAGTCAAGGGTTCCGCTATCTTCGAAAACCCTCTAATAAATTGTCGATAGTAGGCGCACAAACCCAGAAAGCGCCGAACAGTCTTTTTGTCTGTAGGATGCGGAAACGCGGCTACAGCGGCAAGTTTGTCGGGGTCGGGTCGTACTCCATTCGCATTGACTACATGGCCAAGGAATTTGAGCTCTTCATAACCAAAGTGACACTTCTGCGGTTTGAGTGTAAGATCTGCTGATTGAATAGCCTGTAGCACACTCCTGAGGCGGTGAAGGTGTTTCTGGAAGGTTTCAGAAAAAACGACAACATCATCAAGGTATACGAGACAAGTTTGCCACTTCAGACCAGTAAGCACAGTGTCCATCATTCGCTGGAAGGTTGCGGGCGCTGAGCACAAACCAAAAGGAAGGACTCGAAATTCATACAGGCCATCAGGGGTCACAAATGCCGTTTTCTCGAGGTCTCGCTCGTCCACCTCAATATGCCAGTACCCGCTTTTTAAATCCAAAGAGGAAAAATAGTGGGCGTGGCGTATCTGTCTAACGAGTCGTCGATGCGTGGCAGCGGGTACACGTCCTTTTTAGTCACGCTGTTCAGCTTCCGGTAATCGACGCAAAAACGTAGCGTTCCGTCTTTCTTCTTGACTAGGACGACCGGAGAGGACCACGCACTGTTGGAAGGCTCGATGATGCCGTCGTCAAGCATTTCTCGAACTTGCGTACGAATGGCTTCTCGTTCCTTCGCTGACACACGGTAAGGCTGTTGGTGTACTGGGCGGGCGTCGTCGTAAGTGATGATTCTGTGCCTAGTGATCGAAGTCTGGCGCACCTTAGAGGAAGCAGCGAAGCATGACTTGAATTCAAGCAAGAGTTTCCGCAGTGCTGTCTGGTTTTCTGGTGTGAGGTTAGAATTAATATCGATATTGTTTAGAGACGTATCGGCGGCCTCCACTGCTTCCGACGAGAACCAGATGGGAATGGTTCCTAATTCATCTGCAAACGCTAACGAAGTGCCACGGAAAAGGTGTCGGTGTTCGTTGCTGAAATTTGTAACGAGCAGTTGAGATCGGCCATCACGTAGCTGTATAATACTCCTAGCCACACAAACACCTTGAGTCAGCAGGTGTTCAAAATTACTTTCTGCAATCGCTTCACCATTTCGCAATTCACAGCATGTGACGTCGACAATAACACTGGCTCTTGGAGGAAGCGTTATACTTTCAGCTGAAACACGAAGAACGTCGGTACGTTGTTGGTCGCCCTGCTTGTCGATTGCTCGGTCGGCTGAGAAGGTGATGCGATTCTCTTGAAGATCAATGACAGCTCCATATTCGTGCAGGAAGTCAACACCAAGAATAACGTCGCGTGAACATTCACGGAGCACAAGGAAACTTCCTACAAAAGTATAACCGCAGACCCGAACTCTACTCGTGCAGGTTCCAAGCGGAGAAACGGTGTGGCCACCAGCCGTTCGAATCACGGAGCCATGCCAAGGCGTGATTACCTTCTTTAGTTGTCTGGTCATTTTCCCGCTTAGTATCGAATAGTCAGCCCCGGTATCAACTGAAGCACCTACTGCATAGCCATCTATCAGCACCGGTATATCCAGAGAAAGCCGCACATATCGCTCAGTCGAATCTACACCCTTTACTGTTAGCGTCGGTCGGAGGTCTTCAGCACGTCGACTGCCAGCGACCTCGCCTCCAAGGGTCGCTTGCGTTAGTTTTCCCGGCGGGGACTGGAGAACCGTGCGCCAGCATGGCGCTGTGGCGAAGATGAAAAGCGCCTTGGCGACGGTGAGCGCGACTGCCGTCCAGAAGGCGGCGGCATGCGCTGTTGAGCCAGGTAGTCCTCAATGTCCCGGGGTCGCTGGCCATACCGAGGAGGCGCTGAATATACTGAAAATCCGCGCAGCCCGAGGCGCCGGTATGGACACTGGCGGTACAAATGCTCCGCTTCACCGCAGTGGAAGCACAAAGGTCGGCGATCAGGAGTGCGCCAAACATCAGATTTCCGAGGCGAAGCACGTCTGTCGTCAGGGTAGTGTGCTGGTTGTTCCGCAAGATGCACAGGGCTGTCGTAAACGAGGGGTGGCGGTGTGCGTGTGTTCTCGTAGTACCGTAGAGGCTGCGCCGACTGAAGTGAAACCGTAGGAGGTGCCTGAACAAACAGCGGGGAAGAGGAAGCTGGGCGTTTCAAGGCTTCTGCATAGGTCGGACGGTGGTAGTCAGCCGGGGCGGGTGTGGCGTTATTCAGACTCACAGGGTCACGAAGGGCGTGATGCAGCTCGTCCTTGACGATGCTTGCAATGGAACTCACCGTAGGTAGTGGTGGTGTGGCAGCCTTTTGCAGCTCCTCGCGTACTATGGAGCGGATAAGGTCGCGCAGACACTCGGTGTTGCTCCCAATATTCGTTAGAACTTGAGCAGTGGACGTGTTCACTTGCCGCTCATACAGAGTGGATCGATGCTGAAGCATCTTTTCCATCGTGACAGCTTCAGACAAAAACTCAGCGACCGTGTTCGGAGGGCTCCGTACAAGACCAGCGAAAAGCTGCTCTTTAACTCCCCGCATCAGGTGACGCACCTTCTTTTCTTCTGTCATACTCTGATCGGCTCGTCGGAACAGGCGCGTCATATCTTCCACATAGGTCATGACAGTTTCATTGGGCATCTGGATGCGGGCCTGGATCGCTCGTTCCGCTCGTTCGTGGCGATCAGCACTTCTGTAAGTATCCAAGTGCCGGCGGCGGAATTCGGGCCACGATGTCATCTGTTCCTCGTGATTCATGTACCACGTACGTGCTCCATCCTCTAAATAGAAGTACACACGTCGTAGTTTGGCCGCGTCGTTCCAGTCGTTCAAAGCAGCCACGCGCTCGAAGTCGACCAACCAGTCCTCGACGTCTTCGAGCTCGGTGCCATGAAACGGTGTCGGAACCTGCGGACTTTCGAGGGTGTACCGAGTCACCGGGGGGTTTTCCGTACCTGTTAGAGTGGTTTGAACGGACGTGCTCATCATACTGGTGTGAACTATAGGGTCAGCTTCGGGAGGCAATCCCCTGATCCTGCGGCTTGTCCGATGAACGGGAGTGTTGACTCGAACTGGGCTTGTGGTGCCGCTTCCAGGAGGGGTCTGCAACATCCGTGAGGGGCCTACCCAGCACCTCCACCAGTTGTCACGTCACTCCAGGGGGTGTCGACAAGATTTACTGACGTCTGAGCAACAGGGCTCTAACCAAGCGCGTCGGTTGGGCTTGTTTGCCAGAGCGAGGGCCCACGTGCACTTCTTTCTTCTCTGTGGTGTGTGCCTTCACCTTGGCATACGACCCACTACTAGAAAGAGGTGGCAATATCTTCAAAGCTATCAGCCCAAAGAAAAAAAAGCGCCGCACCACCTCCGGGTGGGCTCGAACCTCCAACCTTTCGGTTAACAGCCGATCGCGCTAGCCAATTTCGCCCCGGAGACAGTTCTGCTCCACTCTCACCACCATCAGAACATATCTTCAAAGCTATCAGCCCAAAGAAAAAAAAGCAACACACCACTCCAGGGAGGGCTCGAACCTCCAACCTTTCAGTTAACAGCCGATCGCGCTAGCCAATTGCGCCACGGAGACAGTCGTGCTCCACTCTCACCACCATCAGAACATATCTTCAAAGCTATAAGCCCAAAGAAAAAAAGCAACACATCACTCCCGGGAGGGCTCGAACCTCCAACCTTTCGGTTAACAGCCGACCGCGCTAGCCAATTGTGCCACGGAGACAGTCCTGCTCCACTCTCATCACCATCAGAACATATCTTCAAAGCTATCAGCGCAAAGAAAAAAGCAACACACCACTCCCGGGAGGGCTGGAAACTCCAACCTTTCAATTAACAGCCGATCGCGCTAGCCAATTGCGCCACGGAGACAGTCCTGCTCCATTCTCACCACCATCAGAACATATCTTCAAAGCTATCAGCGCAAAGAAAAAAAAGCGCCGCACCACCACGGGGTGGGCTCGAAACTCCAACCTTTCAGTTAACAGCCGATCGCGCTAGCCAATTGCGCCATGGAGACAGTCCTCCTCCACTCTCACCACCACCAGAACATATCTTCAAAACTATCATCCCATAGAAAAAAAGCGCCGCATCACCACCGCGTGGGCTCGAACCTCCAACCTTTCGGTTAACGGCCGAACGCGCTTGCCAATTGCGCCACGGAGACAGTCCTGCTCCACTCTCAGCACCACCACAACATATCTTCAAAGCTATCAGCGCAAAGAAAAAAGTCACACACCACTCCCGGTAGGGGTCGAAACTCCAACCTTTTGGTTAACAGCCGATCGCGCTAGCCAATTGCGCCACGGAGACAGTCCTGCTCCACTCTCATCACCATCAGAACATACCTTCAAAGCTACCAGCCTAAAGAAAAAAAGCGCTGCACCACCACCTTGTGGGCTCGAACCCCTAACCTTTCGGTTAACAGCCGATCAAGCTAGCCGATTGCGCCATGGAGACATTCGTGCTCCACTCTCACAACCATCAGAACATATCTTCAAAGCTATCAGCGCAAAGAAAAAAGCAACACACCACTTCCGGGAGGGCCCGAACCTCCACGTTTTTGGTTGAAAGCCGAACGTGCTAGCCAATTGCACCACGGAGACAGTCGTGGTTCAATCTCACCACCTTTAGAACATTTCTCCAAAGCTATCAGCGCAAAGAAAAAAGCAACACACCACCTCCGGGTGGGCTCGAACCTCCAACCTTTCGGTTAACAGCCGATCGCGCTAGCCAATTGCGCCCCGGAGACAGTTCTGCTCCACTCTCACCACCATCAGAACATATCTTCAAAGCTATCAGCCCAAAGAAAAAAAAGCAACACACCTCTCCAGGGAGGGCTCGAACCTCCAACCTTTCAGTTAACAGCCGATCGCGCTAGCCAATTGCGCCACGGAGACAGTCGTGCTCCACTCTCACCACCATCAGAACATATCTTCAAAGCTATCAGCCCAAAGGAAAAAAAGCAACACATCACTCCCGGGAGGGCTCGAACCTCCAACCTTTCGGTTAACAGCCGACCGTGCTAGCCAATTGTGCCACGGAGACAGTCCTGCTATTCTCTCACCACCATCAGAACATGTCTTCAAAGCTATCAGCCCAAAGTAAAAAAAGCGCCGAACCACCACCGAGTGGGCTCGAAACTCCAACCTTTCGGTTAAAAGCCGATCGCGCTAGCCGATTTCGCCACGGAGACAGTCCTGCTCCACTCTCACCACCATCAGAACATATCTTCAAAGCTATCAGCCCAAAACAAAAAAAGCGCCGCACCACCACCGGGTGGGCTCGAAACTCCAACCTTTTGGTTATTAGCTCATCGCGCTAGCCAATTGCGCCATGGAGACAGTCCTCCTCCACTCTCATCACCATCAGAACATATCTTCAAAGCTATCAGCGCAAAGAAAAAAGCAACACACCACTCTCGGGAGGGCTGGAAACTCCAACCTTTCGATTAACAGCCGATCGCGCTAGCCAATTTCGCCACGGAGACAGTCCTGCTCCATTCTCACCACCATCAGAACATATCTTCAAAGCTATAAGCCCAAAGAAAAAAAAAGCGCCGCATCACCACCGCGTGGGCTCGAACCTCCAACCGTTCGGTTAACGGCCGAACGCGCTTGCCAATTGCGCCACGGAGACAGCCTTGCTTCACTCTCACCACCATCAGAACATATCTTCAAAGCTATCAGCCGAAAGAAAAAAAGCAACACACCACTCCCGGGAGGGCTCGAACCTCAGACCTTTCGGTTAACAGCCGATCGCGCTAGCCAATTGCGCCACGGAGACAGTCGTGCTCCACCTCACACCGTCAGAACATTTCTTCAGAGCTATCCGCCCAAAGGAAAAAAAGCGCCGCACCACCACCGAGTGGGCTTGAACCTCCAACTTTTCGGGTAACAGCCGATCGCGCTAGCCAAGCGCCACGGAGACAGTCGTGCTCCATTCTCACCACCATCAGAACATATCTTCAAAGCTATCAGCGCAAAGAAAAAAGCAACACACAACCACCGGGAGATCTCGAAACTCCAACCTTTCCGTTAACAGCCGTTCGTGCCAGCCAATTGCGCCACGGAGACAGTCCTGCTCCACTCTCACCACCATCAGAACATATCTTCAAAGCTATCAGCCCAAAGAAAAAAAAGCGCCGCAGCACCACCGGGTGGGCTCGAACCTCCAACCTTTCGGTTAACAGCCGATCGCGCTAGCCAATTGCGCCCCGGAGACAGTCCTGCTCCACTCTCAGCACCACCACAACATATCTTCAAAGCTATCAGCGCAAAGAAAAAAGCCACACACCACTCCCAGGAAGGGTCGAAACTCCTACCTTTTGGTTAACAGCCGATCGCGCTAGCCAATTGCGCCACGGAGACAGTCCTGCTCCACTCTCATCACCATCAGAACATATCTTCAAAGCTACCAGCCTAAAGAAAAAAAGCGCCGCACCACCACCTTGTGGGCTCGAACCTCCAACCTTTCGGTTAACAGCCGATCACGCTAGCCGATTGCGCCATGGAGACAGTCGTGCTCCACTCTCACCACCATCAGAACATATCTTCAAAGCTATCAGCGCAAAGAAAAAAGCAACACACCACTCCCGGGAGGGCTCAAATCTCCACTTTTTTGGTTAAAAGTTGAACGTGCTAGCCAATTGCACCACGGAGACAGTCCTGCTTCAATCTCACCACGGTTAGAACTATTCTCCAAAGCTATCAGCGCCAAGAAAAAAGCAACACACCACACCCGGGAGGGCTCGAAACTCTAACCTTTCAGTTAACAGCCGATCGCGCTAGCCGATTGCGCCACGGAGACAGTCCTGTTCCACTCTCACCACCATCAGAACATATCTTCAAAGCTATCAGCCCATAGAAAAAAAGGCGCCGCACTACCACCGCGTGGGCTCGAACCTCCAACCTTCCGGTTAACGGCCGAACGCGCTAGCCATTTGCGCCACGGAGACAGTCCTGTTCCACTCTCACCACCATCAGAACATATCTTTGAAGCTATCAGGCCATAGAAAAAAAGCGCCGCACCATCACTGGGTGGGCTCGAACTTCCAACCTTTCGGTTAACAGACGATCGCGCTAGCCAATCGCGCCACGGAGACAGTCGTGCTTCACTCTCACCACCATCAGAACATAGCTTCAAAGCTATCAGCGCAAAGAAAAAAGCAGCACACCACTCCCGGGAGGGCTCGAAACTCCAACCTTTCGGTTAACAGCCGGACGTGCTAGCCAATTGCGCCATGGAGACATTCCTGCTCCACTCTCACCACCATCAGAACATATCTTCAAAGCTATCAGCCCATAGAAAAACAAGCGCCGCACCACCACCGGGTGGGTTCGAACCTCCAACCTTTCGGTTAACGACCGAACGCGCTACCTAATCGCGACACGGAGACAGTCCTGCTCCACTCTCACCACCATCAGAAGATATCTTCAAAGCTATCAGCCCAAAGAAGAAAAAGCAACACTCCACTCCCGGGAGGGCTCGAACCTCCAACCTTTCGGTTAACAGCCGATCGCGCTAGCCAATTGCGCCACGGAGACAGTCGTGCTCCACTCTCACCACCAACAGAACATATCTTCAAAGCTATCAGCGCAAAGAAAAAAGCAACATACCACTCCCGGGAGGGTTCGAACCTCCAACCTTTCGGTTAACAGCCGATCGCGCTAGCCAATTTCGCCACGGAGACAGTCCTGCTGCACTCTCACCACCATCAGAACATATCTTCAAAGCTGTAAGCCCAAAGAAAAAAAAAGCGCCGCACCACCACCGGGTGCGCTCGAACCTCAAACCTTTTGGTTATTAGCTCATCGCGCTAGCCAATTGCGCCATGGAGACAGTCCTGCTCCACTCTCATCACCATCAGAACATATCTTCAAAGCTATCAGCGCAAAGAAAAAAGCAACACACCACTCCCGGGAGGGCTGGAAACTCCCATCTTTCGATTAACAGCCGATCGCGCTAGCCAAATGTGCCACGGAGACAGTCCTGCAATATTCTCATCACCATCAGAAAATATCTTCAAAGCCATTAGCCCAAAGGAAAAAAAGCGCCGCACCACTACCGGGTGGGCTCGAACCTCCAACCTTTCGGTTAACAGCTGATCGCGCTAGCCAATTGCGCCACGGAGACAGTCGTGCTTCACTCTCCCCACCGTCAGAACATTTCTTCAAAGCTATCAGCCCAAAGAAAAAAAAGCGACACATCACTCCCGGGGGGGCTCGAACCTCCAACATTTCGGTTAACAGCCGACAGCGCTAGCCAATTGCGCCACGGAGACAGTCGTGCTCCACTCTCACCACCATCAGAACATATCTTCAAAGCTATCAGCGCAAAGAAAAAAGCAACACACCACTCCCGGGAAGGCTCGAAACTCCAACCTTTCGATTAACAGCCGATCGCGCTAGCCCATTGCACCACGGAGACAGGCCTGCCCCAATCTCACCACCATCAGAACATATCTTCAAAGCTATCAGCCCAAAGAAAAAAAAGCAACACACCACTCCCGGGAGGGCTCGAACCTCCAACCTTTCAGTTAACAGCCGATCGCGCTAGCCAATTGCGCCACGGAGACAGTCGTGCTCCACTCTCACCACCATCAGAACATATCTTCAAAGCTATCAGCCCAAAGAAAAAAAAGCGACACATCACTCCCGGGAGGGCTCGAACCTCCAACATTTCGGTTAACAGCCGACCGCGCTAGCCAACTGTGCCACGGAGACAGTCCTGCTATACTCTCACCACCATCAGAACATATCTTCAAAGCTATCAGCCCAAAGTAAAAAAAGCGCCGAACCACCACCGAGTGGGCTCGAAACTCCAACCTTTCGGTTAACAGCCGATCGCGCTAGCCGATTTTGCCACGGAGACAGTCCTGCTCCACTCTCACCACCATCAGAACATATCTTCAAAGCTATCAGCCCAAAAGAAAAAAGCGCCGCTCCACCACCGGGTGGGCTCGAAACTCCAACCTTTTGGTTATTAGCCCATCGCGATAGCCAATTGCGCCATGGAGACAGTCCTGCTCCACTCTCATCACCATCAGAACATATCTTCAAAGCTATCAGCCCAAAGAAAAAAGCAACACACCACTCCCGGGAGGGCTGGAAACTCCAACCTTTCGATTAACAGCCGATCGCGCTAGCCAATTGCGCCACGGAGACAGTCCTGCTCCATTCTCACCACCATCAGAACATATCTTCAAAGCTATCAGCCCAAAGAAAAAAAAGCGCCGCACCACCACGGGGTGGGCTCGAAACTCCAACCTTTCGGTTAACAGCCGATCGCGCTAGTCAGTTGCGCCACGGAGACAGTCCTCCTCCACTCTCACCACCACCAGAACATATCTTCAAAGCTATCATCCCATAGAAAAAAAGCGCCGCATCACCACCGCGTGGGCTCGAACCTCCAACCTTTCGGTTAACGGCCGAACGCGCTTGCCAATTGCGCCACGGAGACAGCCCTGCTTCACTCTCACCACCATCAGAACATATCTTCAAAGCTATCAGCCTAAAGAAAAAAAAGCGCCGCACCACCACCGGGTGGGCTCGAACCTCCAACCTTTCGGGTAACAGCCGATCGCGCTAGCCAATTGCGCCCCGGAGACAGTCCTGCTCCACTCTCAGCACCACCACAACATATCTTCAAAGCTATCAGCGCAAAGAAAAAAGTCACACACCACTCCCGGGAGGGGTCGAAACTCCAACCTTTTGGTTAACAGCCGATCGCGCTAGCCAATTGCGCCACGGAGACAGTCCTGCTCCACTCTCATCACCATCAGAACATATCTTCAAAGCTACCAGCCTAAATTTAGAAAAAAAGCGCCGCACCACCACCTTGTGGGCTCGAACCTCCAACCTTTCGGTTAACAGCCGATCAAGCTAGCCGATTGCGCCATGGAGACAGTCGTGCTCCACTCTCACCACCTTGAGAACCTATCTTCAAAGCTATCAGCGCAAAGAAAAAAGCAACACACCACTCCCGGGAGGGCTCAAACCTCCACGATTTTGGTTAAAAGCCGAACGTGCTAGCCAATTGCACCATGGAAACAGTCGTGGTTCAATCTCACCACCGTTAGAACATTTCTCCATAGCTATCAGCGCAAAGAAAAAAGCAACACACCACACCCGGGAGGGCTCGAAACTCCAACCTTTCAGTTAACAGCCGATCGCGCTAGCCAATTGCGCCACGGCGACAGTCGTGCTCCTTCTCACCACCATCAGAACATATCTTCAAAGCTATCAGCTTAAAGGAAAAAAAGCGCTGCACCACTACCGGGTGGGTTCGAACCTCCAACCTTTCGGTTAACAGACGATCGCGCTAGCCAATCGTGCCACGGAGACAGTACTGCTCCACTGTCACCACCATCAGAACATATCTTCAAAGCTATAAGCCCAAACAAAAAAAAGCACCGCACCACCACCGGGTGGGCTCGACACTCCAACCTTTCGATCAACAGCCGATGGCGCTAGCTAATTGCGCCACGGAGACAGTCCTGCTCCACTCTCACCACCATCAGAACATATTGTCACGTCACTCCAGGGGGTGTCGACAAAATTTACTCACGTCTGAGCAACAGGGCTCTAACCAAGGGCGTCGGTTGGGCTTGTTTGCCAGAGCGAGGGCCCACGTGCACTTCTTTCTTCTCTGTGGTGTGTGCCTTCACCTTGGCATACGACCCACTACTAAAAAGAGGTGGTAATATTCCCCCTCAACAACAAAAAAAGAGCATCGTCCCGGTGCTGCAAAGTTATTGAAAAAAAAACCAAAACAAAGTAGTTTAAACAATGAAAAAGGGCACTAATAATGAAATATTAGACGCGATAAATTCACCAATGATGAGGGAATTGTCGGAGCACAAACAAAAAAAACACAGGAAAAGTGGTCTTTTAGGAACGCGCAAAATAGGGCTTCATGCGCACCACGTGAACTATGTCAGAGGTCGGTTGTTTTCGTTGTACCCATCGTGACGACGTAGCGTCCGGAACCACTTCGTAGTTTACGTCGCTCACGCGGCGTAATACTTTATACGGACCGAAGTATCTGCTGAGCAACTTTTCGGAGAGGCCACGGCGTCGAACAGGGGTCCAAATCCAAACTTGGTCTCCCGGTCTGTAAGATACGTCATTGTGACGCATATTGTAACGTCGTGCATCAACCTGTTGCTGCTGACCAATGTGTAGCCGGGCGAGCTGGCGAGTTTCCTCGGCACGCTCTGCAAATTCTTCTGCGTCAGTTGTTAATTGATCGGTGCCTTCACAAGGAAGCATCGCATCCAGCATCGTCTGAACTTCGCGGCCGTAGAGAAGGCGAAACGGTATAAATCGGGTTGTTTCTTGAACGGCGGTGTTATAAGCGAACGTCACATAAGGCAAAATGCGATCCCATGTTTTGTGTTGGACGTCGATGTACATGGAGATCATGTCTGTGACTGTCTTATTTAGTCGCTCGGTTAAGCCATTGCTCTGCGGATGGTAAGCAGTCGTCGTTCGATGCCTAGTGTTACTTAGTCGAAAAACTTCATCAATAAGTTGTGCAGTGAACGCTGTTCCTCTGTCGGTTATCACTGTAGATGGAGCACCGTGGCGCAGAACAATGTGGCACATGAAGAACTGTGCTACCTCAGAAGCCGTGGCTCGTGGTATCGCCTGTGTCTCAGCATAGCGGGTCAAATAGTCAGTTGCAACAATGACCCATTTGTTGCCGTCAGACGATAAAGGAAATGGGCCGAGAATGTCCATGCCAACTTGGTCAAATGGCTTGTGGGGTGGATCAATTGGCAAAAGTAATCCAGCCGGCTTGCTTGGTGGCGACTTTCGACGCTGGCATTCGCGACAGCTTTTAACGTACTGCTTCACGCTTGCAGAAAGTCCGGGCCAGTAGTACGCCTCACTTACTCTGGCGAGCGTTGGCGAGTAACCTAGATGACCAGATGTGGGCTCGTCATGACACGCAGAGAGGACTTCATCCCGCATGTCCTTCGGAACGACGAGGAGGTAAGCGCGGCTCGTAGGACGGGCGTTTTTTTTTTGTACAGGACATTATCTCGGAGGCAGAAAGATGTCACGACGCGAGATAGATGGCGAGGTATAACGGCGCTATGACCCTCCAGATAGTCGATGAGCGGTCGAATCTCTTCATCCTCTCGCTGGCGTCTGCTCAAGTCAGATGAGCTAAGGGCGCCCAGGAAACTGTCATCTTCCTCTTCTTCTTGATTGACTAAAGGTATGGGTGCACGTGACAGCGTATCAGCGTCTTCATGCTTCCGTCCAGACTTATATACGATGGTAACATCAAATTCCTGTAGACGCAAGCTCCATCGGGCCAGTCGACCAGAGGGATCACGAATGTTTACCAACCAGCAGAGGGCATGGTGGTCCGTCACCACTTTAAATGGACGACCATAGAGGTACGGGCGAAACTTGGTGATCGCCCACACTACTGCGAGACACTCTTTCTCTGTGGTCGTGTAATTCACCTCGGTACGGTACAGTGAGCGGCTGGCATAGGCTATGACTCTTTCTTTGCCGTGTTGATGCTGGACGAGCACTGCGCTGAGGCCGATGTTACTGGCGTCAGTGTGCACCTCTGTGTCAGCATCTTCGTCAAAATGCGCAAGAACAGGGGCTGATTACATCCGCTGTCGTAGCTTGGCAAAAGCAGCCTGTTGTTCGGTAGCCCATACAAACGGTGTGTCGTCACGTGTAATGCGAGTCAAGGGTTCCGCTATCTTCGAAAACCCTCTAATAAATTGTCGATAGTAGGCGCACAAACCCAGAAAGCGCCGAACAGTCTTTTTGTCTGTAGGATGCGGAAACGCGGCTACAGCGGCAAGTTTGTCGGGGTCGGGTCGTACTCCATTCGCATTGACTACATGGCCAAGGAATTTGAGCTCTTCATAACCAAAGTGACACTTCTGCGGTTTGAGTGTAAGATCTGCTGATTGAATAGCCTGTAGCACACTCCTGAGGCGGTGAAGGTGTTTCTGGAAGGTTTCAGAAAAAACGACATCATCATCAAGGTATACGAGACAAGTTTGCCACTTCAGACCAGTAAGCACAGTGTCCATCATTCGCTGGAAGGTTGCGGGCGCTGAGCACAAACCAAAAGGAAGGACTCGAAATTCATACAGGCCATCAGGGGTCACAAATGCCGTTTTCTCGCGGTCTCGCTCGTCAACCTCAATCTGCCAGTACCCGCTTTTTAAATCCAAAGAGGAAAAATTGTGGGCGTGGCGTATCTGTCTAACGAGTCGTCGATGCGTGGCAGCGGGTACACGTCCTTTTTAGTCACGCTGTTCAGCTTCCGGTAATCGACGCAAAAACGTAGCGTTCCGTCTTTCTTCTTGACTAGGACGACCGGAGAGGACCACGCACTGTTGGAAGGCTCGATGATGCCGTCGTCAAGCATTTCTCGAACTTGCGTATGAATGGCTTCTCGTTCCTTCGCTGACACACGGTAAGGCTGTTGGTGTACTGGGCGGGCGTCGTCGTAAGTGATGATTCTGTGCCTAGTGATCGAAGTCTGGCGCACCTTAGAGGAAGCAGCGAAGCATGACTTGAATTCAAGCAAGAGTTTCCGCAGTGCTGTCTGGTTTTCTGGTGTGAGGTTAGAATTAATATCGATATTGTTTAGAGACGTATCGGCGGCCTCCACTGCTTCCGACGAGAAGCAGATGGGAATGGTTCCTAATTCATCTGCAAACGCTAACGAAGTGCCACGGAAAAGGTGTCGGTGTTCGTTGCTGAAATTTGTAACGAGCAGTTGAGATCGGCCATCACGTAGCTGTATGATACTCCTAGCCACACAAACACCTTGAGTCAGCAGGTGTTCAAAATTACTTTCTGCAATCGCTTCACCATTTCGCAATTCACAGCATGTGACGTCGACAATAACACTGGCTCTTGGAGGAAGCGTTATACTTTCAGCTGAAACACGAAGAACGTCGGTACGTTGTTGGTCGCCCTGCTTGTCGATTGCTCGGTCGGCTGAGAAGGTGATGCGATTCTCTTGAAGATCAATGACAGCTCCATATTCGTGCAGGAAGTCAACACCAAGAATAACGTCGCGTGAACATTCACGGAGCACAAGGAAACTTCCTACAAAAGTATAACCGCAGACCCGAACTCTACTCGTGCAGGTTCCAAGCGGAGAAACGGTGTGGCCACCAGCCGTTCGAATCACGGAGCCATGCCAAGGCGTGATTACCTTCTTTAGTTGTCTGGTCATTTTCCCGCTTAGTATCGAATAGTCAGCCCCGGTATCAACTGAAGCACCTACTGCATAGCCATCTATCAGCACCGGTATATCCAGAGAAAGCCGCACATATCGCTCAGTCGAATCTACACCCTTTACTGTTAGCGTCGGTCGGAGGTCTTCAGCACGTCGACTGCCAGCGACCTCGCCTCCAAGGGTCGCTTGCGTTAGTTTTCCCGGCGGGGACTGGAGAACCGTGCGCCAGCATGGCGCTGTGGCGAAGATGAAAAGCGCCTTGGCGACGGTGAGCGCGACTGCCGTCCAGAAGGCGGCGGCATGCGCTGTTGAGCCAGGTAGTCCTCAATGTCCCGGGGTCGCTGGCCATACCGAGGAGGCGCTGAATATACTGAAAATCCGCGCAGCCCGAGGCGCCGGTATGGACACTGGCGGTACAAATGGTCCGCTTCACCGCAGTGGAAGCACAAAGGTCGGCGATCAGGAGTGCGCCAAACATCAGATTTCCGAGGCGAAGCACGTCTGTCGTCAGGGTAGTGTGCTGGTTGTTCCGCAAGATGCACAGGGCTGGCGTAAACGAGGGGTGGCGGTGTGCGTGTGTTCTCGTAGTACCGTAGAGGCTGCGCCGACTGAAGTGAAACCGTAGGAGGTGCCTGAACAAACAGCGGGGAAGAGGAAGCTGGGCGTTTCAAGGCTTCTGCATAGGTCGGACGGTGGTAGTCAGCCGGGGCGGGTGTGGCGTTATTCAGACTCACAGGGTCACGAAGGGCGTGATGCAGCTCGTCCTTGACGATGCTTGCAATGGAACTCATCGTAGGTAGTGGTGGTGTGGCAGCCTTTTGCAGCTCCTCGCGTACTATGGAGCGGATAAGGTCGCGCAGACACTCGGTGTTGCTCCCAATATTCGTTAGAACTTGAGCAGTGGACGTGTTCACTTGCCGCTCATACAGGGTGGATCGATGCTGAAGCATCTTTTCCATCGTGACAGCTTCAGACAAAAACTCAGCGACCGTGTTCGGAGGGCTCCGTACAAGACCAGCGAAAAGCTGCTCTTTAACTCCCCGCATCAGGTGACGCACCTTCTTTTCTTCTGTCATACTCTGATCGGCTCGTCGGAACAGGCGCGTCATATCTTCCACATAGGTCATGACAGTTTCATTGGGCATCTGGATGCGGGCCTGGATCGCTCGTTCCGCTCGTTCGTGGCGATCAGCACTTCTGTAAGTATCCAAGAGCCGGCGGCGGAATTCGGGCCACGATGTCATCTGTTCCTCGTGATTCATGTACCACGTACGTGCTCCATCCTCTAAATAGAAGTACACACGTCGTAGTTTGGCCGCGTCGTTCCAGTCGTTCAAACCAGCCACGCGCTCGAAGTCGACCAACCAGTCCTCGACGTCTTCGAGCTCGGTGCCATGAAACGGTGTCGGAACCTGCAGACTTTCGAGGGTGTACCGAGTCACCGGGGGGTTTTCCGTACCTGTTAGAGTGGTTTGAACGGACGTGCTCATCATACTGGTGTGAACTATAGGGTCAGCTTCGGGAGGCAATCCCCTGATCCTGCGGCTTGTCCGATGAACGGGAGTGTTGACTCGAACTGGGCTTGTGGTGCCGCTTCCAGGAGGGGTCTGCAACATCCGTGAGGGGCCTACCCAGCACCTCCACCAGTTGTCACGTCACTCCAGGGAATGTCGACAAGATTTACTGACGTCTGAGCAACAGGGCTCTAACCAAGCGCGTCGGTTGGGCTTGTTTGCCAGAGCGAGGGCCCACGTGCACTTCTTTCTTCTCTGTGGTGTGTGCCTTCACCTTGGCATACGACCCACTACTAGAAAGAGGTGGCAATATCTTCAAAGCTATCAGCCCAAAGAAAAAAAAGCGCCGCACCACCTCCGGGTGGGCTCGAACCTCCAACCTTTCGGTTAACAGCCGATCGCGCTAGCCAATTGCGCCCCGGAGACAGTTCTGCTCCACTCTCACCACCATCAGAACATATCTTCAAAGCTATCAGCCCAAAGAAAAAAAAGCAACACACCACTCCAGGGAGGGCTCGAACCTCCAATCTTTCAGTTAACAGTCGATCGCGCTAGCCAATTGCGCCACGGAGACAGTCGTGCTCCACTCTCACTACCATCAGAACATATCTTCAAAGCTATAAGCCCAAAGAAAAAAAGCAACACATCACTCCCGGGAGGGCTCGAACCTCCAACCTTTCGGTTAACAGCCGACCGCGCTAGCCAATTGTGCCACGGAGACAGTCCTGCTCCACTCTCATCACCATCAGAACATAACTTCAAAGCTATCAGCGCAAAGAAAAAAGCAACACACCACTCCCGGGAGGGCTGGAAACTCCAACCTTTCAATTAACAGCCGATCGCGCTAGCCAATTGCGCCACGGAGACAGTCCTGCTCCATTCTCACCACCATCAGAACATGTCTTCAAAGCTATCAGCCCAAAACAAAAAAAGCGCCGCACCACCACCGGGTGGGCTCGAAACTCCAACCTTTTGGTTATTAGCCCATCGCGCTAGCCAATTGCGCTATGGAGACAGTCCTGCTCCACTCTCATCACCATCAGAACATATCTTCAAAGCTATCAGCGCAAAGAAAAAAGCAACACACCACTCCCGGGAGGGCTGGAAACTCCAACCTTTCAATTAACAGCCGATCGCGCTAGCCAATTGCGCCACGGAGACAGTCCTGCTCCATTCTCACCACCATCAGAACATATCTTCAAAGCTATCAGCCCAAAGAAAAAAAAAGCGCCGCACCACCACGGGGTGGGCTCGAAACTCCAACCTTTCAGTTAACAGCCGATCGCGCTAGCCAATTGCGCCATGGAGACAGTCCTCCTCCACTCTCACCACCACCAGAACATATCTTCAAAGCTATCATCCCATAGAAAAAAAGCGCCGCATCACCACCGCGTGGGCTCGAACCTCCAACCTTTCGGTTAACGGCCGAACGCGCTTGCCAATTGCGCCACGGAGACAGTCCTGCTCCACTCTCAGCACCACCACAACATATCTTCAAAGCTATCAGCGCAAAGAAAAAAGTCACACACCACTCCCGGTAGGGGTCGAAACTCCAACCTTTTGGTTAACAGCCGATCGCGCTAGCCAATTGCGCCACGGAGACAGTCCTGCTCCACTCTCATCACCATCAGAACATATCTTCAAAGCTACCAGCCTAAAGAAAAAAAGCGCCGCACCACCACCTTGTGGGCTCGAACCCCTAACCTTTCGGTTAACAGCCGATCAAGCTAGCCGATTGATCGGGATTGAAAAAAAAGCAGCGAGACACCACGCAGGAAGGTCGCGTTTTTTTCGCTTCCACAGTTTTTTAATCTGTAGCTTTGCGCACACCAGTGCGCCAATTCATTTATATTTCTGGCGCTCTTGACTAGCACCTAGTGTGCAGCCCTTTTCAGGGCTTCAAGAATAAAGGGAAATGTAGTCCCCCTTTTTATTTTGTCATTTCCTTTTTTTTCCTTCTTTTCTCCACGATCTCGTGATCGAGATCGGCCATCTACAACATGCATGGCACCTCATCCAAAGAAGCGGGAGTAAAGAAACCCCCCCGACAGACTGGCCCCAGCCCGGCTCTCACCAGGGCTCGGAAACTACAGGCAGCCAAGGGCTCCCACACCACTGGCAAGACTGGGATCCCTACTCCCACTTCACGGCCCCTCAGCCGAGCCGCCCCAGTGTCTTCCGGCCGTACTGCGAAGAGTGCACCAACACCCAGCGCCCTCAAGCCGGTAGTCCTCACGACCACGTGCTCCAAAGCCGCCATGTTGTCGTCTCCCCAGCAGGACGTCCATGATAGCGAGGAAGGCAGCACCACCTCGTCCTCCACCTCCTCTCCCTCGTCTTCGTCTTCGTGGGAGCACGAAACCCCACCCTCCTCCCCCACCACAGGAACAGAGAGCGAGACAGAGGAAACTGGGTCGCCTAAGCCGAAACAGCTGGCAGCGACAGGAGCTCGCCGTAAGCGTGCGGCCTCAATACCGCGGAATCACCGCCTTGTTGCTTCCCCACCAGACGCCCTCTCCTTACCAAACGCAGACATTGAGGGTGACGTCACCCAGGACATCGAAATAGACTGGGAGTTCTTCGCATCACTCAGGCGGGGACGGAAACCTCCGCAGCCCTCTGCTGACTCAGCCTCTCGGGAGAACAAGGAAACCCCCACTGCGCTACTCCCAGCCCAGCAGGATGACGTCAGGGGGGAAAGCCAGGCAGCCAGCAGTCAAACGACAGAGGCAAGCCGCGCCCCGGCCGCTCCGAGTGTTTCCCTTGCCCACGAGCAAGCCCCCTCTCTCAGCGGAACCAGTTTCCCTGCTGTCCTCCTGTCTGCCGCCCCGGGTGACGTAGCGGAGGAGCAACAAGCTGGGCAAGGAGGCCCCCTTCCCTCTCTCGCTCGGAGGGGAGTGGGGGAGCGGCGTCTGTGCAAACAGCTGGAGTCTCCTCCTCCCCACAGGCGGGCTCTACAGGCCTTCCTCCTCACCCCACCATCGAGGCGCCGGGCAACGAAACACCCTGCGCGACTCTCCAACCCTCCCTGCCAAAGCCAAGGGGAAAGAAGGGAAAACCAAAGAGAAAGCAGGAAAGGGCACCACGCCCGGTCTCCTCTCAGGCGGTCGCGGAGGTCAACGCCCCTCTTCGGCAGACACCACCGGCGCGCACAGCTGACCCCAACGGCCGGACTATCATTTTTAGACCGCTCGGCCGCAAGTCGCACTTTTTGGCTGCCTCGAGGGACGCCATCGCTGCTTATCTCGCCGGGTTCCCAGCCACACAACGCGTGCGGGTTAACCATCGCCGCAACCTCGTCGCTGTCGACACCGCCCCCAACTCTGATGTCAGTGCTCTCATCGAGATCACCACCATCGTTGACGTCAGAGTAAAGGCAAAGGTGCTCGACCTCAACTCATGTGTGGGGGAGGTGTTCGGGGTTGATGAAAACATTCCCCTGGATATCATTGCCGCGAACATTACCACTGCGGTAAAGACCCTTTCGTATGCGCGGCGCGGCGCCACGCTGGTCATTACGTTTGAGGGAACTGTGGTGCCAGCGGAGCTCTCGCTCTTCAAACAACGGAGGCCGGTGCGGGCGCGCCTTCCGCGTCCACTGCAGTGTGCGCGTTGCGGTGTGTTTGGACACGCCACTGCCACGTGCTCGCGCGACAGGCGCTGCCTCCGATGCGCCAGGAACCATGCCGAGGGTCCCTGCGCGTCAGAAAAGCCCCGCTGCATAAACTGCAAGGGCTGCCACCCCGCGAACGAACCCCGGTGCGAGTCATGGCAGCTGCAGCGAAAGGCCGCCTTTCTACTCGCCTCCTCAGGCGGCAAACTTACGCGCCGCGAGGCCATCCAACAAGCCAAAGCTGCAACTCAACGGGAGACCTCAGGGACGGCAACAGCTTCCACTCGCTCTGGCTGCTCTTTCCGCGATGCCCTGAAGGGCAACGCCACCGCAGCACCGGCTCCAGCCGCCACACAGCCCACATGTTCCCCCCCTCCCCCCCCCCAAAAAAAGACGCAAGGGATACGGTCATGACGGCACTGGCCGCGGCTCTTCGCGCACTCCTCGAAACCACGGTGTGCAGCACGACGACGCGCGACTTCTGTCTCGCCGCTCTGAGTGCCCATCAAGACTTAGCCCACCATGGATAGTGCGTCAAGGAAGCCACGGCCGCGGATACTCCAGTGGAACATCCGTTCTCTCCGCCGCCGTCACCGTGAGCTTGTGCGCTCACTTCCCCAGCGCGAACTTGATGTCCTGGCTCTTCAGGAAACGCACGTTCGTGCTGGGGAGCTCAATATCCCCGGACATGTGGCCTATCACAGTGCGACCGAGTGTGAACGTGCCGACTGTGTCAGCCCCCACTGCACGCAACTGTTGCATCGGCCGGGATGCTCTCGCGCGTCCATTTATGTGCGTGCGCGACTTCCCCAGTCGGCGGTTGACATCGCCGATATTCTGTGTCCCGGCGTCGAGTGCGTTGCGGTGCGAGTGCGCGTTGGTGCTGTAGACACGGCAATAGCGAGTGTTTATGTGCGCTACCCTCGACTCTGGGACCCCCAGTTTATCGTGCGACTGGTGGACCGTCTCGGTGCTTCGGCAGTTGTGTGCGGTGACTTCAACTCTCACCACACGGCGTGGGGAAGTGCGGGAGTGAACAACCCGGGCCGCAAGGTGTTGGATGCGTCCCTCGCCGCCGGTCTCCATCTCCTCAACGATGGCAGGAACACCTTCCTGAGGCGCGGCTCGGCTCCCAGTGCGATCGACCTCTCCTTCGTGACGGAAGACTGCCGCTACCGGTGGTCCCGAAGCCCTGACACGGAGGGGTCGGATCACTACCCCATCTGCCTCGAGCCCCTCTGCGCCCGGCCTGATCAGACGCGCGCCTACTCGGTGGTGAACTTCACACGCTTTCGCGAACTGTGTGCTTCAGTGCCAGTCGCGGGTGACGTGTTTACGCACATAGCCGAGTGCGCGCGCGAGGCTACGGTGAAGTGCCGTGTTCCCGCCAACACGCCGGTGCCGGACATCAAGCAGCTCAACTTACGGGCTGCTCGTCGTCGGGCTCAGCGCCGGGCTGAGCGCTCTGAGAGGGCGGAGGACTGGACAATCTATAACCGCATTGACGCGGTGTGCAGGCGCCACGCCCACCATCGCTACGCCGAAAGCTGGTCCAGCCTCTGCCGCATCACCGGCCGGAACTGTTCGCTCCCGAGCGGTTTTTCCCCACGGCAGAGATTGTGCGACATATAGAGGCCCTCTGCACGCAGGATTTCACCATCGGAGAGCTGCGCCACGTCCTTTCCACGCGGAGGAACCGTTCTGCGCCTGGCAGCGACGGCATTACGTACCAGATGCTGCGAAACCTCGACGAAGGCCAACTTCCTGGCCTGCTCGAGGGATACAACAGCGTCTGGCGCTCGGGTGCGTTTCCGGCGACGTGGAAGGAGGCGATCGTCGTTCCGGTGCGCAAGAGGGGCAAGCCCGCGTCGGAACCGACCTCATACAGGCCGGTTTCGCTTACGTCAGCTGCCGGGAAAGTGATGGAAGCCATGGCCCTCAAGCGACTCGAGTGGATTGCTGCGGCCCTCAACTTCCTGGCAGACGTCCAGAGCGGCTTCCGCTGTCACCGGTCAACTGCGGATTGCATCTCCGACGTTGTCACCACGCTGGAGAATGCAAAGCTCCGCGGTGAAGCCGGATATTTGGTTCTCCTCGACATAAAGAGTGCCTTCGATCGCCTGCCTCATGCGGCCGTTTTGGACGCTCTTCGTGCTATGGGTGTGTGTGGCAGGCTTCTCGGGTACGTCGAGGAGTTCCTGGGGGGCAGAACGTTCCGTGTCCGCGTTGGTGGCGACCTCAGCGCGCCTCGCCCGTCCACTGCCGGTGTGCCGCAGGGCAGCATCTTGGGCCCCATGCTGTTCAACCTCGCCCTCGCGCGCATCGTCGACTACATCCCACGAGACTTGGAGTACGAGGTGCGCATTGCCATCTATGCGGACGACATCGCCCTCTTTGCGAGTGGACCCACTCTGCGCGGGCTGCAGGTGCGACAGAGCCTCAACCGCTCTCTCGAGGCCGTGGACGATTACATCACGAGCATTGGGCTTCAGCTCTCCACGGCCAAGACGGAAGCGCTTCTCGTTCACCCAACCATCAAGGGACGATACGAGGTCGGCCGCCTCAAGTTCCGGGGACGTGTTCTGCCGTGGCGACGATCGGTCCAATACCTCGGCATCACGATCGATCACCGCTTGAGCTGGAATCCAGCCGTTGCCAGCCACCGGACAAGCTGTCGCAGAGTCGCAGGAGCGGCATCCTCTCTCCTCGCGAGGGGCAAAGGCTGTTCACCAGACATTGCCCTGAGGATGTACAACGCCGTCGCCGGAGCCAGGGCCCTCTACGCATTCTCCTGCATCACCCTGCGACAGCCACAGTGGGAAACTCTCGAGAGGGCACATCGCGGCGTCATCCGCCGCCTCTTTGGAATGCCTCGGGCGTCTCCAGTGGGAGTGACCTATGCAGAAACGAATCAGTTTCCCCTCTCGCTAAGAGCCAAGGCTTGTGCTCTGTGTCACGTCGAGCGCTTGCACATGACGCGAGGGGGAAAGGCACTCGTACATCGTCTGCTATCGCTGCCCGACACTGGTATGGGCCGCAGCGCACTGGAGTACGCCAGCCTCATCTCGGGAACCCCTTTCGCAGGTCTCCTGCCTATCCCTCCTCACTGGGACTCCCGGCTGCCCATTTCGATCAGGGTTCCGGGTGTACGCAGCAAGGGGCACACACCACGGGCTGCCCTTCTACAGGAGACCTGCGCACTGATCGAACAGCGCTACTCCGGCCACCTTCATCTCTACACCGACGGCTCGGTGAAGGGGGACGGATCCGCTGCTGCTGCCAGCGTCATTCCGGTGCTACGAGACGAGAGGAAGTGTCGTCTTCCACTCCCGGCGACTTCGACGACCGCTGAGCTCGCGGCTCTGAACCTTGCGGCCGATCAGCTGGTCGAGTTCCTCCCGTCTTCGGCCGTCATCTTCTGCGATTCTCGGGCGGCCCTCCTCACCCTTGCGAGGGGCGAAACCGGCTCTTCGATCGCACAGCGCCTCACGCGCAAGTTCACCGTGATCGTGCGCAGTGGGTGCGATGTGTCGTTTCAGTGGGTGCCCTCACACGTCGGAGTGCGCGGCAACGAGGCAGCCGACGAGCTCGCAAGGGACGCCCACGACCCCTCCACTCCCACAACGAACTTCGTTCGGGACTACGATGTGGCGCGACTCATAATCGCACGCCACGTCCGAGCTCTACACCCAGACCCCCGCACAGCAGCCGGCAAGCCTGTGCCCCGCCTGCCGTCAACGGGAATCGGTCGGCGTGCTCGTGCTTTCCTGCTGCGCCTTCGTGCTGGATGCGGCCGAACAGCGCAACTGCTCTCTAAACGGCGTGGCAGTGGGAGCCCTTCGTGTGTGCAGTGTCCGGCAGAGGAAACCGTTGAACACATTTTGTGCCAGTGCCCAGGATACGCAGACATTCGTCGCCGGCTCTGGGACAACTACGGGAAACTCGGCCTGCCACACGTGAGTGCACAACACTTGCTGTTCCCCTCGGCGAACGTGGCAACACTTCGCCGGGCGTTCTATGCGCTCCTGGATTTCTTTGGCGACGCGAACCTTTTCACGCGCCTCTAAAGAGGCCCGTTACAATCCCACGTGTTGTTGTTTTCTGTGCCGCGCGCCACGCCCCCTCGGAGTCCCACGTGACTGTTTACGTAGTCACTCCCACCTGCCTGACGGCCTTCTTCTCTCCTACGAAGCCACTCCCGTCGGAGTAGACACTCTCTCCCCTTCCCTCGTGATTGCGGAGCGCCCAAAACTTCTCCCTGCCTGTTCGGTGGTGTGTGTGTGCGTGTGAGTGACTTTTTTTTTTCACTACTTTGGCGCATTCATCGTCTCCGGCTTCTCGGCGGTCTTTCACTCGGTTGGTGTCTGCGTTGTTTCTTGCGCGCGTGCGCGGGGCCAGTGATCGAATGCATTTCACCACTCTATACTCACCTCTTCTCTTCTGACTCTTTCATTCCCATTCCCCCTTCCCTGCGCTTTCCTGTGGAGGTGCCCTCATTACGAGAGGCAGTAACGGGACAGCGCTTTTCTCTTCCTTTTCCTGTTTCATAGCCAATCAGCTAGCCGATTGCGCCATGGAGACATTCGTGCTCCACTCTCACAACCTTCAGAACATATCTTCAAAGCTATCAGCGCAAAGAAAAAAGCAACACACCACTTCCGGGAGGGCCCGAACCTCCACGTTTTTGGTTAAAAGCCGAACGTGCTAGCCAATTGCACCACGGAGACAGTCGTGGTTCAATCTCACCACCTTTAGAACATTTCTCCAAAGCTATCAGCGCAAAGAAAAAAGCAACACACCACCTCCGGGTGGGCTCGAACCTCCAACCTTTCGGTTAACAGCCGATCGCGCTAGCCAATTGCGCCCCGGAGACAGTTTCTCCACTCTCACCACCATCAGAACATATCTTCAAAGCTATCAGCCCAAAGAAAAAAAAGCAACACACCTCTCCAGGGAGGGCTCGAACCTCCAACCTTTCAGTTAACAGCCAATCGCGCTAGCCAATTGCGCCACGGAGACAGTCGTGCTCCACTCTCACCACCATCAGAACATATCTTCAAAGCTATCAGCCCAAAGGAAAAAAAGCAACACATCACTCCCGGGAGGGCTCGAACCTCCAACCTTTCGGTTAACAGCCGACCGTGCTAGCCAATTGTGCCACGGAGACAGTCCTGCTATACTCTCACCACCATCAGAACATGTCTTCAAAGCTATCAGCCCAAAGTAAAAAAAGCGCCGAACCACCACCGAGTGGGCTCGAAACTCCAACCTTTCGGTTAAAAGCCGATCGCGCTAGCCGATTTCGCCACGGAGACAGTCCTGCTCCACTCTCACCACCATCAGAACATATCTTCAAAGCTATCAGCCCAAAACAAAAAAAGCGCCGCACCACCACCGGGTGGGCTCGAAACTCCAACCTTTTGGTTAACAGCCGCATCGACAAAGCAACCAGTTTCAGCGCAAGCTATAACCAGGCTCGGTGCTTCGCATCGCTTCAGTGGGCACGGGAAAGTCACCTGCGACACCATGGCTCAATTCCGCTTCGTGCGACTTTTTTACTTCGTGCAGGCTCTGGTCCGTTTCGCCACTTATCCGAGCTGTCACGTGTCACGCACCGTCTATCTGATGCCTACGGATCAACAGTCAAATCAGCCGGTGCACAGCGACAGCGGTGAAACGCCATACCATCTGATGACTTTCAACGATTATCCGCAAGACGCATCACTCCACTTGACCCGGACAGCCGCATCGACAAAGCAACCAGTTTCAGCGCAAGCTATAACCAGGCTCGGTGCTTCGCATCGCTTCAGTGGGCACGGGAAAGTCACCTGCGACACCATGGCTCAATTCCGCTTCGTGCGACTTTTTTACTTCGTGCAGGTTAGTAACAAATGTTCCCTGTTTGCTAAGCGCACTAGCAACAGATGTACTTTGCTTTTCCCGTGCCCCCACGCACTGTGTACCGCATATGATGAATATGTTCATGTACTTTCTAAGCTGTTGTGTTGCGGAGATATTGAAAGCAACCCCGGTCCCGATGAATGGCAAAAAGAAGTGCTAACGATGTTAAAAGAACTAAAGGCTGAGACGGGTAGGCTAGCCCAGGGCCAAGTGGATATCTCGGCTAATGTCGCGACGGCGCAGAAGTCTTTCGAAGAAGGGTTTGTCGCAATGAATACGCGGATATTGAAAATCGAGGCCCAATGTGACAAAATTGATGACGTAAAAGAGCGGCTCATTCTAGCAGAAGAGGCCGTGAAAACCTTCGAACAAACAAGCACTGTCATGAGTTCACGCCTTGACGTCATTGAAGACAGGGCGCGTCGTGATAACCTAATCTTTCATGGTATCCCGGACGCTAAGGAATCGTGGATACAAACTGAGGAAAAAATTGTAAGCCTTCTGATGCAACATGTCGACCCGAACATAACTGATGATGTAATTGAGCGTGCGCATAGGTTAGGTGGCAGCTACCAAGAAAACAGGTGTAGACCTGTCATTGTCAAGTTTAGTCGTTTTAAGCTTCGGCAACAAGTTCTTTTTAAGCGAGCAACGTTTAAAGGTATTAATGTTTCCGTCACAGAAGACTTTTCAATAGCCACACGAGTTGCACGGAAAAAACTATTTGAGTTTGCAAACTCATTGCCACAGTCACCAGCTTTCTCAGTTCGCCATGACAAGTTGTATGTAGGTAACACTTGCTACATTTATGACCGTGCTACTGATAGTATACTAAAGAAGGCAACTAGTAAGATTACAACTCCCGTTCCAAACGACAGTGTCACCCAAGATAAGCCTTCGGGTAGTCGCAATGGACCCGCCTTTAGTACTCGTAACCGCAAAATGATTGCGAATTCTACTCACTTCAGTCGTCCTCACAAGTAACAATTAGCCGGAGGTAGGAATGATGACGTGACTGCTCTTTTCAATGTCCCTGTTCTTTTTTCCAACATAAGGAGCATTATGAAACACAGGATTCAGCTTAATTCTATTATTTCCTCAATGGAGGCAAAATTAGTAATATTAACCGAGACATGGCTCAACTCAACGGTGGAAAATACAGAAATTTTCCAGACTGACGTCACATATGATGTGTATCGGTGCGATAGAGAAGATAGACAGGGTGGTGGTGTATTGATAGCCGTATCGCAAACAATTTCCTCTTTTCAAGTAGAAGTTGTGTCCTCTCTGGAAACAGTCTGGGTTGGTATTTCAAGTAAGCACACAAAGATTATATTAGGCGTATGCTATCGTCCCCCAAACTATACATCGTCATTCGTCGATCAATTGCATGACGTTCTCAGCTATGTCGTCACTCGGTATCCTTCGTCACCAATTTTTCTTTTTGGTGACATGAATTTTCCTAACATTACCTGGCACGCTGGTGTTCCTCTACTCGACCCCTTTTCAACACAATCCCAACAGTTCCTAGATTTTTGTAATTGTTTCAACTTTACCCAGGTTGTAACGAAACCAACAAGGGTAACTAATGAATCGTCTAATACATTAGACCTAGTTTTGTCAACTCATCCAGACTTCATATCCCCAATTATCTATCTTCCTGGTCTGAGCGACCATTTGGTGTTACATTTCGACATCACTATGTCTTTTTCACGTGGAACTGAAAAAGACAAGTACATCCGGGACTACCGCAATGCAGATTTTGACGCCATTAACCAAGATATGTGCGCGTACTTAGACACATTTTGTTGCAATTTTGAAGAGAGAAGTGTACAAGAGAACTGGGACCTTTTCAAAAACTTAGTTACTAATGTCACCAATGCGCACATTCCCCTTCGACGCATACGGAACAACACAAAAAGACCATGGTATAACACGCATCTAAAACGTTTGTCTAATAGAAAAAAGCGCTATTTCCGCACAGCCAAGTTGCAAAATACTAGTGACTGCTGGGTAGCGTATCAAAATGCTGAGGCAGAATACGTGGAAGCTGTGCGTGCTGCTAAGAATCGTTTCCAAACGCATACGTTGCCTGAATTGTTATCAAGGAACCCCCGGCAATTTTGGAACGTTATCAATTCTAGCCAAAATGCGGATTTATCAATTAACGATGACTCTGGTGAGCCGCTACCACCATCTGAATGTGCCGCGTTATTTAACAATATTTTTTCAGCCAATTTCTCGGGAAATATTGCTGCACCTGTTGACGCAGTTGTGTGCCGTGACTACCGCTCAATGTTTCCTATCATTTTTGATTCTGCAGGAATTTTGAAGTTAATTGACACCTTAAAAACATCCTCATCATGTGGGACTGACGGTATCAACTCAAAATTTCTCAAACAAACAAGCGCATATTCGTCTCTCTTCTTGTGTAAGATTTTCCAGCAGTCACTTGACCAAGCAACTTTGCCGCTGGACTGGAAGGTCGGTAAGGTTGTGCCGATACACAAGTCTGGTGATAAACACTCCGCTCTTAACTATCGGCCCATTTCACTAACAAGCATTCCGTGTAAACTAATGGAACATGTACTGCATTCACATATTGCGAAACTTTTAGAATCGAATTCATTTTTTACATCGGCCCAACACGGTTTTAGGCGTACGTTTTCCTGTGAAACCCAGTTGCTTCTCTTCACTCATCACCTGCATACCATTCTTGATAAACAATCTTTAATTGACTGCATTTTCCTGGATTTTGCAAAAGCATTTGAAAAAGTCAATCACGCTTTACTAATGCATAAGCTCTCCTCTCTCAACCTTGACTCGAATGTACTGGCATGGCTCAACTACTTTCTAACAAACCGTCTTCAGTACGTCACTGTTAACGGTCATGACTCGCCGGAAATAAGTGTAACATCGGGTGTACCGCAAGGCTCAGTTCTGGGACCTCTGCTGTTTTTAATATATATTAATGATCTCCCTGACTGCGTTTCTTCATCCGTTCATTTATATGCCGACGACTGTGTGCTTTACAGGGAAATACGTACCGATGATGATAGGAACATCTTGCAGACAGACTTAAATAACATTAGGAATTGGTGCGATAAATGGCTTATGAAATTAAATCCCAAAAAATGCAAGCTAATGACAGTCTCCCGCCAGCCTAATAACTCCTCAACATACAAACTGGGTGATGTTTATCTTGACCAAGTGTCGTCATACCGGTACTTAGGCGTCACCATTTCTTTCAATCTAACATGGAATGCCCACATTAACGTCATCACGAACAATGCTAACCGTACATTGGGATACATACGTCGAAATTTCAGCAACGCCCCACTTTCCTTGAAGATGCTTCTTTATAAAACCCTCGTGCGCTCGAAATTGGAGTACGCTGCTGCAATCTGGAACCCTCACCACGAAAACTTGATTAGGCACCTTGAGCTAATTCAAAATAACGCTGCACGTTTTATTCTATCGGATTATCACCGTACATCAAGCGTAACAGCAATGAAGCACCACTTGTCACTGCCACCTCTATCACTGCGTCGCAAGTACTTCCGCCTTTGCCTTTTCCATAAGACCTACCATCATCCATCACTGCGTAATGAGCTCATTACGCCTCCCACATATCACTCCTCTCGGATCGACCATGAACACAAGGTTAAAGGTACTTTCTGCTACACAAACACATTTTCTTGCTCCTTCATACCGGTCACATCAAACGATTGGAATCGGCTACCAGGTGACATCGTTTCCATCTCTGATCACTCCCTCTTTCGTCATTCTTTATCAGCTCACCTATTTTTCGATAGCTCTCCTTAGTCATCCGATCTATTCCCCTCCTTACGAAGTTCTGTCTCCACGTGTCAAGATGCCAGCGTTTTCCAGTGGATTCTTGATTTTTTGTGTGTGCGTGTCATTTCCCTTACTTTTACACTTTTTTGCTAGTACTGTATAATTTTACTGTATAATTTTACTACGTTCACTATTTGCTCATTGTGATTACGTCTCACTTTTGTTGCGCCTCATTGAGTAGAGGTTTTTTTTTTTTTTTTTTTTTTTTTTTAAGTTTTGTTTATGTATAAAATAGCACGTATATTTTCATGTTGTAACCCACTCCCCTCTGTAAAGCTTCGGCGATTGAGGGTAACAAAATAAATAAATAAATAAATAAATATTAGCTCATCGCGCTAGCCAATTGCGCCATGGAGACAGTCCTGCTCCACTCTCATCACCATCAGAACATATCTTCAAAGCTATCAGCGCAAAGAAAAAAGCAACACACCACTCTCGGGAGGGCTGGAAACTCCAACCTTTCGATTAACAGCCGATCGCGCTAGCCAATTTCGCCACGGAGACAGTACTGCTCCATTCTCACCACCATCAGAACATATCTTCAAAGCTATCAGCCCAAAGAAAAAAAAAGCGCTGCACCACCACGGGGTGGGCTCGAAACTCCAACCTTTCAGTTAACAGCCGATCGCGCTAGCCAATTGCGCCATGGAGACAGTCCTCCTCCACTCTCACCACCACCAGAACATATCTTCAAAGCTATCATCCCATAGAAAAAAAGCGCCGCATCACCACCGCGTGGGCTCGAACCTCCAACCGTTCGGTTAACGGCCGAACGCGCTTGCCAATTGTGCCACGGAGACAGCCTTGCTTCACTCTCACCACCATCAGAACATATCTTCAAAGCTATCAGCCGAAAGAAAAAAAGCAACACACCACTTCCGGGAGGGCTCGAACCTCAGACCTTTCGGTTAACAGCCGATCGCGCTAGCCAATTGCGCCACGGAGACAGTCGTGCTCCACTCTCACACCGTCAGAACATTTCTTCAGAGCTATCCGCCCAAAGGAAAAAAAGCGCCGCACCACCACCGAGTGGGCTTGAACCTCCAACTTTTCGGGTAACAGCCGATCGCGCTAGCCAAGCGCCACGGAGACAGTCGTGCTCCATTCTCACCACCATCAGAACATATCTTCAAAGCTATCAGCGCAAAGAAAAAAGCAACACACAACCACCGGGAGATCTCGAAACTCCAACCTTTCGGTTAACAGCCGATCGTGCCAGCCAATTGCGCCACGGAGACAGTCCTGCTCCACTCTCACCACCATCAGAACATATCTTCAAAGCTATCAGCCCAAAGAAAAAAAAGCGCCGCAGCACCACCGGGTGGGCTCGAACCTCCAACCTTTCGGTTAACAGCCGATCGCGCTAGCCAATTGCGCCCCGGAGACAGTCCTGCTCCACTCTCAGCACCACCACAACATATCTTCAAAGCTATCAGCGCAAAGAAAAAAGCCACACACCACTCCCAGGAAGGGTCGAAACTCCTACCTTTTGGTTAACAGCCGATCGCGCTAGCCAATTGCGCCACGGAGACAGTCCTGCTCCACTCTCATCACCATCAGAACATATCTTCAAAGCTACCAGCCTAAAGAAAAAAAGCGCCGCAACACCACCTTGTGGGCTCGAACCTCCAAACTTTCGGTTAACAGCCGATCACGCTAGCCGATTGCGCCATGGAGACAGTCGTGCTCCACTCTCACCACCATCAGAACATATCTTCAAAGCTATCAGCGCAAAGAAAAAAGCAACACACCACTCCCGGGAGGGCTCAAATCTCCACTTTTTTGGTTAAAAGTTGAACGTGCTAGCCAATTGCACCACGGAGACAGTCGCGCTTCAATCTCACCACGGTTAGAACTATTCTCCAAAGCTATCAGCGCCAAGAAAAAAGCAACACACCACACCCGGGAGGGCTCGAAACTCCAACCTTTCAGTTAACAGCCGATCGCGCTAGCCGATTGCGCCACGGAGACAGTCCTGTTCCACTCTCACCACCATCAGAACATATCTTCAAAGCTATCAGCCCATAGAAAAAAAGGCGCCGCACTACCACCGCGTGGGCTCGAACCTCCAACCTTCCGGTTAACGGCCGAACGCGCTAGCCAATTGCGCCACGGAGACAGTCCTGTTCCACTCTCACCACCATCAGAACATATCTTTGAAGCTATCAAGCCATAGAAAAAAAGCGCCGCACCATCACTGGGTGGGCTCGAACTTCCAACCTTTCGGTTAACAGACGATCGCGCTAGCCAATCGCGCCACGGAGACAGTCGTGCTTCACTCTCACCACCATCAGAACATAGCTTCCAAGATATCAGCGCAAAGAAAAAAGCAGCACACCACTCCCGGGAGGGCTCGAAACTCCAACCTTTCGGTTAACAGCCGGACGTGCTAGCCAATTGCGCCATGGAGACATTCCTGCTCCACTCTCACCACCATCAGAACATATCTTCAAAGCTATCAGCCCATAGAAAAACAAGCGCCGCACCACCACCGGGTGGGTTCGAACCTCCAACCTTTCGGTTAACGACCGAACGCGCTACCTAATCGCGACACGGAGACAGTCCTGCTCCACTCTCACCACCATCAGAAGATATCTTCAAAGCTATCAGCCCAAAGAAGAAAAAGCAACACTCCACTCCCGGGAGGGCTCGAACCTCCAACCTTTCGGTTAATAGCCGATCGCGCTAGCCAATTGCGCCACGGAGACAGTCGTGCTCCACTCTCACCACCATCAGAACATATCCTCAAAGCTTTCAGCCCAAAGAAAAAAAGCAACACACCACTCCCAAGAGGGCTCGAACCTCAAACCTTTCGGTTAACAGCCGACCGTGCAAGCCAATTGTGCCACGGAGACAGTCCTGCCATACTCTCACCACCATCAGAACATATCTTCAAAGCTATTAGCCCAAAGGAAAAAAAGCGCCGCACCACCACCGGGTGGGCTCGAAACTCCAACCTTTCAGTTAACAGCCGATCGCGCTAGCCGATTGCGCCACGGAGACAGTCCTGCTCCACTCTCACCACCATCAGAACATATCTTCAAAGCTATCAGCCCAAAACAAAAAAAGCGACGCACCACCACCGGGTGGGCTCGAAACTCCAACCTTTTGGTTATTAGCTCATCGCGCTAGCCAATTGCGCCATGGAGACAGTCCTGCTCCACTCTCATCACCATCAGAACATATCTTCAAAGCTATCAGCGCAAAGAAAAAAGCAACACACCACTCCCGGGAGGGCTGGAAACTCCAACATTTCGATTAACAGCCGATCGCGCTAGCCAAATGTGCCACGGAGACAGTCCTGCAATATTCTCATCACCATCAGAACATATCTTCAAAGCTATTAGCCCAAAGGAAAAAAAGCGCCGCACCACTACCGGGTGGGCTCGAAACTCCAACCTTTCGGTTACCAGCCGAACGCGCTAGCCGATTGCGCCACGGAGACAGTCCCGCTCCACTCTCACCACCATCAGAACATATCTTCAAAGCTATCAGCCCAAAGAAAAAAAAAGCGCCGCACCACCACCGGGTGGGCTCGAAGCTCCAACCGTTTGGTTATGAGCCCGTCGCGCTAGCCCATTGCGCCATGGGGACAGTCCTGCTTCCCTCTCATCACCATCAGAACATATCTTCAAAGCTATCAGCGCAAAGAAAAAAGCAACACACCACTCCCGGGAAGGCTCGAAACTCCAACCTTTCGATTAACAGCCGATCGCGCTAGCCAATTGCACCACGGAGACAGTCCTGCTCCACTCTCACCACCATTAGAACATATCTTCAAAGCTATCAGCCCTTAGAAGAAAAAGCGCCGCACCACCACCGGGTGGGCTCGAACCTCCAACCTTTCGGTTAACGACCGAACGCGCAACCCAATTGCGCCACGGATACAGTCCTGCTCCACTCTCACCACCATCAGAATATATCTTCAAGGCTATCAGCCCAAAGAAAAAAAGCAACACACCACTCCCGGGAGGGCTCGAACCTCCAACCTTTCGGTTAACAGCTGATCGCGCTAGCCAATTGCGCCACGGAGACAGTCGTGCTTCACTGTCCCCAACGTCAGAACATTTCTTCAGAGCTATCAGCCCAAAGAAAAAAAGCGTCGCACCACCACCGGGTGGGCTCGAACCTCCAACCTTTCGGTTAACAGCCGATCACGCTAGCCAATTGCGCCACGGAGACAGTGGTGCTCCACTCCCACCACCAACAGAAGATACCTTCAAAGCTATCACCGCAAAGAAAAAAGCAACACATTACTCCCGGGAGGGCTCGAACCTCCAACCTTTCAGTTAACAGCCGATCGCGCTAGCCAATTGCGCAACGGAGACAGTCCTGCTCCACTCTCACCACCATAAGAACATATCTTCAAAGCTATCAGCCCAAAGAAAAAAAAAGCGCCGCACCACCACCGGGTGCGCTCGAACCTCCAACCTTCCGGTTAACAGCCGAACGCGCTAGCCAATTGCGCCACGGAGACAGTCCTGTTCCACTCTCACCACCATCAGAACATATCTTTAAAGCTATCAGGCCATAGAAAAAAAGCGCCGCACCATCACTGGGTGGACTCGAACCTCCAACCTTTCGGTTAACAGACGATAGCGCTAGCCAATCGCGCCACAGAGACAGTCGTGCTTCACTCTCACCACCATCAGAACATAGCTTCAAAGCTATCAGCGCAAAGAAAAAAGCAGCACACCACTCCCGGGAGGGCTCGAAACTCCAACCTTTCGGTTAACAGCCGGACGTGCTAGCCAATTGCGCCATGGAGACAGTCCTGCTCCACTCTCACCACCATCAGAACATATCGTCAAAGCTATCAGCCCTTAGAAAAAAAAGCGCCGCACCACCACCGGGAGGGCTCGAAACTCCAACATTTCGATTAACAGCCGATGGCGCTAGCTAATTGCGCCACGGGGACAGTCCTGTTCCACTCTCACCACCATCAGAACATATCTTCAAAGCTATCAGCGCATAGAAAAAAAGGCGCCGCACCACCACCGCGTGGGCTCGAACCTCCAACCTTTCTGTTAACGGCCGAACGCAGTAGCCAATTGCGCCACGCAGACCGTCCTGTTCCACTCTCACCACCATCAGAACATATCTTCAAAGCATTCAGCCCAAAGAAAAATAGCAACACACCACTCCCAAGAGGGCTCGAACCTCCAAACTTTCGGTTAACAGCCGACCGTGCAAGCCAATTGTGCCACGGAGACAGACCTGCCATACTCTCACCACCATCAGAACATATCTTCAAAGCTATTAGCCCAAAGGAAAAAAAGCGCCGCACCACCACCGGGTGGGCTCGAAACTCCAACCTTTCAGTTAACAGCCGATCGCGCTAGCCGATTGCGCCACGGAGACAGTCCTGCTCCACTCTCACCACCATCAATACATATCTTCAAAGCTATCAGCGCAAAGAAAAAAGCAACACACCACTCCCTGGAAAGCTCGAAACTCCAACCTTTCGATTAACAGCCGATCGCGCTAGCCAATTGCACCACGGAGACAGTCCTGCTCCACTCTCACCACCATTAGAACATATCTTCAAAGCTATCAGCCCATAGAAGAAAAAGCGCCGCACCACCACCGGGTGGGCTCGAACCTCCAACCTTTCGGTTAACGACTGAACGCGCAACCCAATTGCGCCACGGATACAGTCCTGCTCCACTCTCACCACCATCAGAATATATCTTCAAAGCTATCAGCGCAAAGAAAAAAGCAACACACCACTCCCGGGAGGGCTCGAACCTCCAACCTTTCAGTTAACAGCCGATCGCGCTAGCCAATTGCGCAACGGAGACAGTCCTGCTCCACTCTCACCACCATAAGAACATATCTTCAAAGCTATCAGCCCAAAGAAAAAAAAGCGCCGCACCACCACCGGGTGCGCTCGAACCTCCAACCTTTCGGTCAACAGCCGATCGTGCCAGCCAATTGCGCCACGGAGACAGTCCTGCTCCACTCTCACCACCATCAGAACATATCTTCAAAGCTATCAGCCCAAAGAAAAAAAAAGCGCCGCACCACCACCTTGTGGGCTCGAACCTCCGACCTTTCGGTTAACAGCCGATCACGCTAGCCGATTGCGCCATGGAGACAGTCGGGCTCCACTCTCACCACCATCAGAACATATCTTCAAAGCTATCAGCGCAAAGAAAAAAGCAACACACCACTCCCAGGAGGGCTCAAACCTCCACTTTTTTGGTTAAAAACCGAACGTGCTAGCCAATTGCACCACGGAGACAGTCGTGCTTCAATCTCACCACCGTTAGAACATTTCTCCAAAGCTATCAGCGCAAAGAAATAAGCAACACACCACACCCGGGAGGGCTCGAAACTCCTACCTTTCAGTTAACAGCCGATCGCGCTAGCCAATTGCGCCACGGCGACAGTCGTGCTCCTTCTCTCCACCATCAGAACATATCTTCAAAGCTATCAGCTTAAAGAAAAAAAAAGCGCTGCACCACTACCGGGTGGGTTCGAACCTCCAACATTTCGGATAACAGACGATCGCGCTAGCCAATCGTGCCACGGAGACAGTCCTCCTCCACTGTCACCACCATCAGAACATATCTTCAAAGCTATCAGCCCAAACAAAAAAAGCCCCGCACCACCACCGGGTGGGCTCGACACTCCAACCTTTCGATTAGCAGCCGATGGCGCTAGCTAATTGCGCCACGGAGACCGTCCTGTTCCACTCTCACCACCATTAGAACATATCTCCAAAGCTATCAGCCCATAGAAAAAAAGGCGCCGCACCACCACCGCGTGGGCTCGAACCTCCAACCTTCCGGTTAACGGCTGAACGCGCTAGCCAATTGCGCCACGGAGACAGTCCTGTTCCACTCTCACCACCATCAGAACATATCTTCAAAGCTATCAGCCCAAAGAAAAAAAGCAACACACCACTCCTGGGAGGGCTCGAACCTCCAACCTTTCGGTTAACAGCCGATCGCGCTAGCCGATTGCGCCACGGAGACAGTCCTGCTCTACTTTCACCACCATCAGAACATATCTTCAAAGCTATCAGCCCAAAGAAAAAAAAAGCGCCGCGCCACCACCGGGTGGGCTCGAAACTCCAACCGTTTGGTTATGAGCCCATCGCGCTAGCCAATTGCGCCATGGGGAAGGTCCTGCTTCCCTCTCATCACTATCAGAACATATCTTCAAAGCTATCAGAGCAAAGAAAAAAGCAACACACCACTCCCGGGAAGGCTCGAAACTCCAACCTTTCGATTAACAGCCGATCGCGCTAGCCAATTGCACCACGGAGACAGTCCTGCTCCACTCTCACCACCATAAGAACATATCTTCAAAGTTATCAGGCCATAGAAAAAAAGCGCCGCACCACCACCGGGTGGGCTCGAACCTCCAACCTTTCGGTTAACAGCCGATCGCGCTAGCCAATTGCGCCCCGGAGACAGTCCTGCTCCACTCTCAGCACCACCACAACATATCTTCGAAGCTATCAGCGGAAAGAAAAAAGCCACACACCACTCCCGGGAAGGGTCGAAACTCCAACCTTTTGGTTAACAGCCAATCGCGCTAGCCAATTGCGCCACGGAGACAGTCCTGCTCCACTCTCATCACCATCAGAACATATCTTCAAAGCTACCAGCCTAAAGAAAAGAAGCGCCGCACCACCACCTTGTGGGCTCGAACCTCCAACCTTTCGGTTAACAGCCGATCACGCTAGCCGATTGCGCCATGGAGACAGTCGTGCTCCACTGTCACCACCATCACAACATATCTTCAAAGCTATCAGCCCAAACAAAAAAAAGCGCCGCACCACCACCGGGAGGGCTCGAAACTCCAACCTTTCGATTAACAGCCGCTGGCGCTAGCTAATTGCGCCACGGAGACAGTCCTGTTTCACTCTCACCACCATCAGAACATATCTTCAAAGCTATCAGCGCATAGAAAAAAAGGCGCCGCACCACAACCGCGTGGGCTCGAACCTCCAACCTTTCTGTTAACGGCCAAACGCGCTAGCCAATTGCGCCACGGAGACAGTCCTGTTCCACTCTCACCACCATAAGAACATATCTTCTAAGCTTTCAGCCCAAAGAAAAAAAAGCAACACACCACTCCCAAGAGGGCTCGAACCTCCAACCTTTCGGTTAACAGCCAACCGTGCAAGCCAATTGTGCCACGGAGACAGTCCTGCCATACTCTCACCACCATCAGAACATATCTTCAAAGCTATTAGACCAAAGGAAAAAAAGCGCCGCACCACCACCGGGTGGGCTCGAAACTCCAACCTTTCAGTTAACAGCCGATCGCGCTAGCCAATTGCGCAACGGAGACAGTCCTGCTCCACTCTCACCACCATCAATACATATCTTCAAAGCTACCAGCCCAAGAAAAAAAGCGCCGCACCAGCACCGGGTGGGCTCGAAACTCCAACCTTTTGGTTATGAGCCCATCGCGCTAGCCAATTGCGCCATGGAGACAGTCCTGCTCCACTCTCACCACCATCAGAACATATCTTCAAAGCTATCAGCCCAAAGAAAAAAAGCAACACACCACTCCCGGGAGGGCTCGAACCTCCAACCTATCGGTTAACAGCCGACCGCGCTAGCCAAATGCGCCACGGAGACAGTCCTGCAATACTCTCATCACCATCAGAACATATCTTTAAAGCTATTAGCCCAAAGGAAAAAAAGCGCCGCACCACCACCGGGTGGGCTCGAAACTCCAACCTTTCGGTTACCAGCCGAACGCGCTAGCCGATTGCGCCACGGAGATATTCCTGCTCCACTCTCACTACCATCAGAACATATCTTCAAAGCTATCAGCCCAAAGAAAAAAAAAGCGCCGCACCACCACCGGGTGGGCTCGAAACTCCAACCGTTTGGTTATGAGCCCGTCGCGCTAGCCCATTGCGCCATGGGGACAGTCCTGCTTCCCTATCATCACCATCAGAACATATCTTCAAAGCTATCAGCGCAAAGAAAAAAGCAACACACCACTCCCGGGAAGGCTCAAAACTCCAACCTTTCGATTAACAGCCGATCGCGCTAGCCAATTGCACCACGGAGACAGTCCTGCTCCACTCTCACCACCATTAGAACATATCTTCAAAGCTATCAGCCCATAGAAGAAAAAGCGCCGCACCACCACCGGGTGGGCTCGAACCTCCAACCTTTCGGTTAGCGACCGAACGCGCAACCCAATTGCGCCACGGATACAGTCCTGCTCCACTCTCACCACCATCAGAATATATCTTCAAAGCTATCAGCCCAAAGAAAAAAAGCAACACACCACTCCCGGGAGGGCTCGAACCTCCAACCTTTCAGTTAACAGCCGATCGCGCTAGCCAATTGCGCAACGGAGACAGTCCTGCTCCACTCTCACCACCATAAGAACATATCTTCAAAGCTATCAGCCCAAAGAAAAAAAAGCGCCGCACCACCACCGGGTGCGCTCGAACCTCCAACCTTTCGGTCAACAGCCGATCGTGCCAGCCAATTGCGCCACGGAGACAGTCCTGCTCCACTCTCACCACCATCAGAACATATCTTCAAAGCTATCAGCCCAAAGAAAAAAAAAGCGCCGCACCACCACCTTGTGGGCTCGAACCTCCGACCTTTCGGTTAACAGCCGATCACGCTAGCCGATTGCGCCATGGAGACAGTCGGGCTCCACTCTCACCACCATCAGAACATATCTTCAAAGCTATCAGCGCAAAGAAAAAAGCAACACACCACTCCCAGGAGGGCTCAAACCTCCACTTTTTTGGTTAAAAACCGAACGTGCTAGCCAATTGCACCACGGAGACAGTCGTGCTTCAATCTCACCACCGTTAGAACATTTCTCCAAAGCTATCAGCGCAAAGAAATAAGCAACACACCACACCCGGGAGGGCTCGAAACTCCTACCTTTCAGTTAACAGCCGATCGCGCTAGCCAATTGCGCCACGGCGACAGTCGTGCTCCTTCTCTCCACCATCAGAACATATCTTCAAAGCTATCAGCTTAAAGAAAAAAAAGCGCTGCACCACTACCGGGTGGGTTCGAACCTCCAACATTTCGGATAACAGACGATCGCGCTAGCCAATCGTGCCACGGAGACAGTCCTCCTCCACTGTCACCACCATCAGAACATATCTTCAAAGCTATCAGCCCAAACAAAAAAAGCCCCGCACCACCACCGGGTGGGCTCGACACTCCAACCTTTCGATTAGCAGCCGATGGCGCTAGCTAATTGCGCCACGGAGACCGTCCTGTTCCACTCTCACCACCATCAGAACATATCTCCAAAGCTATCAGCCCATAGAAAAAAAGGCGCCGCACCACCACCGCGTGGGCTCGAACCTCCAACCTTCCGGTTAACGGCTGAACGCGCTAGCCAATTGCGCCACGGAGACAGTCCTGTTCCACTCTCACCACCATCAGAACATATCTTCAAAGCTATCAGCCCAAAGAAAAAAAGCAACACACCACTCCTGGGAGGGCTCGAACCTCCAACCTTTCGGTTAACAGCCGATCGCGCTAGCCGATTGCGCCACGGAGACAGTCCTGCTCTACTTTCACCACCATCAGAACATATCTTCAAAGCTATCAGCCCAAAGAAAAAAAAAGCGCCGCGCCACCACCGGGTGGGCTCGAAACTCCAACCGTTTGGTTATGAGCCCATCGCGCTAGCCAATTGCGCCATGGGGAAGGTCCTGCTTCCCTCTCATCACTATCAGAACATATCTTCAAAGCTATCAGAGCAAAGAAAAAAGCAACACACCACTCCCGGGAAGGCTCGAAACTCCAACCTTTCGATTAACAGCCGATCGCGCTAGCCAATTGCACCACGGAGACAGTCCTGCTCCACTCTCACCACCATAAGAACATATCTTCAAAGTTATCAGGCCATAGAAAAAAAGCGCCGCACCACCACCGGGTGGGCTCGAACCTCCAACCTTTCGGTTAACAGCCGATCGCGCTAGCCAATTGCGCCCCGGAGACAGTCCTGCTCCACTCTCAGCACCACCACAACATATCTTCGAAGCTATCAGCGGAAAGAAAAAAGCCACACACCACTCCCGGGAAGGGTCGAAACTCCAACCTTTTGGTTAACAGCCGATCGCGCTAGCCAATTGCGCCACGGAGACAGTCCTGCTCCACTCTCATCACCATCAGAACATATCTTCAAAGCTACCAGCCTAAAGAAAAGAAGCGCCGCACCACCACCTTGTGGGCTCGAACCTCCAACCTTTCGGTTAACAGCCGATCACGCTAGCCGATTGCGCCATGGAGACAGTCGTGCTCCACTGTCACCACCATCACAACATATCTTCAAAGCTATCAGCCCAAACAAAAAAAAGCGCCGCACCACCACCGGGAGGGCTCGAAACTCCAACCTTTCGATTAACAGCCGCTGGCGCTAGCTAATTGCGCCACGGAGACAGTCCTGTTTCACTCTCACCACCATCAGAACATATCTTCAAAGCTATCAGCGCATAGAAAAAAAGGCGCCGCACCACAACCGCGTGGGCTCGAACCTCCAACCTTTCTGTTAACGGCCAAACGCGCTAGCCAATTGCGCCACGGAGACAGTCCTGTTCCACTCTCACCACCATAAGAACATATCTTCTAAGCTTTCAGCCCAAAGAAAAAAAAGCAACACACCACTCCCAAGAGGGCTCGAACCTCCAACCTTTCGGTTAACAGCCAACCGTGCAAGCCAATTGTGCCACGGAGACAGTCCTGCCATACTCTCACCACCATCAGAACATATCTTCAAAGCTATTAGACCAAAGGAAAAAAAGCGCCGCACCACCACCGGGTGGGCTCGAAACTCCAACCTTTCAGTTAACAGCCGATCGCGCTAGCCAATTGCGCAACGGAGACAGTCCTGCTCCACTCTCACCACCATCAATACATATCTTCAAAGCTACCAGCCCAAGAAAAAAAGCGCCGCACCAGCACCGGGTGGGCTCGAAACTCCAACCTTTTGGTTATGAGCCCATCGCGCTAGCCAATTGCGCCATGGAGACAGTCCTGCTCCACTCTCACCACCATCAGAACATATCTTCAAAGCTATCAGCCCAAAGAAAAAAAGCAACACACCACTCCCGGGAGGGCTCGAACCTCCAACCTATCGGTTAACAGCCGACCGCGCTAGCCAAATGCGCCACGGAGACAGTCCTGCAATACTCTCATCACCATCAGAACATATCTTTAAAGCTATTAGCCCAAAGGAAAAAAAGCGCCGCACCACCACCGGGTGGGCTCGAAACTCCAACCTTTCGGTTACCAGCCGAACGCGCTAGCCGATTGCGCCACGGAGATATTCCTGCTCCACTCTCACTACCATCAGAACATATCTTCAAAGCTATCAGCCCAAAGAAAAAAAAAGCGCCGCACCACCACCGGGTGGGCTCGAAACTCCAACCGTTTGGTTATGAGCCCGTCGCGCTAGCCCATTGCGCCATGGGGACAGTCCTGCTTCCCTATCATCACCATCAGAACATATCTTCAAAGCTATCAGCGCAAAGAAAAAAGCAACACACCACTCCCGGGAAGGCTCGAAACTCCAACCTTTCGATTAACAGCCGATCGCGCTAGCCAATTGCACCACGGAGACAGTCCTGCTCCACTCTCACCACCATTAGAACATATCTTCAAAGCTATCAGCCCATAGAAGAAAAAGCGCCGCACCACCACCGGGTGGGCTCGAACCTCCAACCTTTCGGTTAGCGACCGAACGCGCAACCCAATTGCGCCACGGATACAGTCCTGCTCCACTCTCACCACCATCAGAATATATCTTCAAAGCTATCAGCCCAAAGAAAAAAAGCAACACACCACTCCCGGGAGGGCTCGAACCTCCAACCTTTCGGTTAACAGCCGATCGCGCTAGCCAATTGCGCCACAAAGACAGTCGTGCTCCACTCTCCCCGCCGTCAGAACATTTCTTCAGAGCTATCAGCCCAAAGAAAAAAAGCGTCGCACCACCACCGGGTGGGCTCGAACCTCCAACCTTTCGGTTATAAGCCGATCACGCTAGCCAATTGCGCCACGGAGACAGTGGTGCTCCACTCTCACCACCAACAGAACATACCTTCAAAGCTATCAGCGCAAAGAAAAAAGCAACACACCACTCCCAGGAGGGCTCGAACCTCCAACTTTTCGGTTAACAGCCGATCGCGCTAGCCAATTGCGCAACGGAGACAGTCCTGCTCCACTCTCACCACCATAAGAACATATCTTCAAAGCTATCAGCCCAAAGAAAAAAAAGCGCCGCACCACCACCGGGTGCGCTCGAACCTCCAACCTTTCGGTCAACAGCCGATCGCGCTAGCCAATTGCGCCACGGAGACAGTCCTGCTCCACTCTCACCACCATCAGAACATATCTTCAAAGCTATCAGGCCATAGAAAAAAGCGCCGCACCATCACTGGGTGGGCTCGAACCTCCAACCTTTCGGTTAACAGACGATCGCGCCAGCCGATCGCGCCACGGAGACAGTCGCGCTTCACTCTCACCACCATCAGAACATAGCTTCAAAGCTATCAGCGCAAAGAAAAAAGCAACACACCACTCCCGGGAGGGCTCGAAACTCCAACCTTTCGGTTAACAGCCGGACGTGCTAGCCAATTGCGCCATGGAGACAGTCCTGCTCCACTCTCACCACCATCAGAACATATCTTCAAAGCTATCAGCCCATAGAAAAACAAGCGCCGCACCACCACCGGGTGGGCTCGAACCTCCAACCTTTCGGTTAACGACCGAACGCGCTACCCAATCGCGACACGGAGACAGTCCTGCTCCACTCTCACCACCATCAGAATATATCTTCAAAGCTATCAGCTCAAAGAAAAAAAAGCAACACACCTCTCCCGGGAGGGCTCGAACCTCCAACCTTTCGGTTAACAGACGATCGCGCTAGCCGATCGCGCCACGGACACAGTCGTGCTCCACTCGCAACACCATCAGAACATATCTTCAAAGCTATCAGCGCAAAGAAAAAAGCAACACACCACTCCCGGAGGGGGGCTCGAAACTCCAACCTTTCGGTTAAAGGCCGATCACGTTAGACAATTCCGCAACGGAGACAGTCCTGCTCCACTCTCACCACCATCAGAACATATCTTCAAAGCTGTAAGCCCAAAGAAAAAAAAGCGCCGCACCACCACCGGGTGCGCTCGAACCTCCAACCTTTCGGTCAACAGCCGATCGCGCTAGCCAATTGCGCCACGGAGACAGTCGTGCTCCACTCTCCCCACCATAAGAACATATCTTCAAAGCTATCAGCTTAAAGAAAAAAAAGCGCCGCACCACGGCCGGGTGGGTTCGAACCTCCAACCTTTCAGTTAACAGACGATCGCGCTAGCCAATCGCGCCACGGAGACAGTCCTGCTCCACTGTCACCACCATCAGAACATATCTTCAAAGCTATCAGCCCAAACAAAAAAAAGCGCCGCACCACCACCGGGAGGGCTCGAAACTCCAACCTTTCGATTAACAGCCGATGGCGCTAGCTAATTGCGCCACGCAGACAGTCCTGTTCCACTCTCACCACCATCAGAACATATCTTCAATGCTATCAGCCCATAGAAAAAATGGCGCCGCACCACCACCGCGTGGGCTCGAACCTCCAACCTTTCTGTTAACGGCCGAACGCGATAGCCAATTGCGCCACGGAGACAGTCCTGCTCCAATCTCACCACCATCAGAACATATCTTCAAAGCTATCAGCCCAAAGAAAAAAAGCAACACACCACTCCCGGGAGGGCTCGAACCTCCAACCTATCGGTTAACAGCCGACCGCGCTAGCCAAATGTGCCACGGAGACAGTCCTGCAATACTCTCATCACCATCAGAACATATCTTCAAAGCTATTAGCCCAAAGGAAAAAAAGCGCCGCACCACCACCGGGTGGGCTGGAAACTTCAACCTTTCGGTTAACAGCCGAACGCGCTAGCCGATTGCGCCACGGAGACAGTCCTGCTCCACTCTCACCACCATCAGAACATATCTTCAAAGCTATCAGCCCAAAGAAAAAAAAAGCGCAGCACCACCACCGGGTGGGCTCGAAACTCCAACCGTTTGGTTATGAGCCCATCGCGCTAGCCAATTGCGCCATGGGGACAGTCCTGCTTCCCTCTGATCACCATCAGAACATATCTTCAAAGCTATCAGCGCAAAGAAAAAAGCAACACCCCACTCCCGGGAAGGCGCGAAACTCCAACCTTTCGATTAACAGCCGATCGCGCTACCCAATTGCACCACGGAGACAGTCCTGCTCCACTCTCACCTCCATTAGAACATATCTTCAAAGCTATCAGCCCATAGAAGAAAAAGCGCCGCACCACTCCCGGAGGGGGGCTCGAAACTCCAACCTTTCGGTTAAAGGCCGATCACGTTAGACAATTCCGCAACGGAGACAGTCCTGCTCCACTCTCACCACCATCAGAACATATCTTCAAAGCTGTAAGCCCAAAGAAAAAAAAGCGCCGCACCACCACCGGGTGCGCTCGAACCTCCAACCTTTCGGTCAACAGCCGATCGCGCTAGCCAATTGCGCCACGGAGACAGTCGTGCTCCACTCTCCCCACCATAAGAACATATCTTCAAAGCTATCAGCTTAAAGAAAAAAAAGCGCCGCACCACGGCCGGGTGGGTTCGAACCTCCAACCTTTCAGTTAACAGACGATCGCGCTAGCCAATCGCGCCACGGAGACAGTCCTGCTCCACTGTCACCACCATCAGAACATATCTTCAAAGCTATCAGCCCAAACAAAAAAAAGCGCCGCACCACCACCGGGAGGGCTCGAAACTCCAACCTTTCGATTAACAGCCGATGGCGCTAGCTAATTGCGCCACGCAGACAGTCCTGTTCCACTCTCACCACCATCAGAACATATCTTCAATGCTATCAGCCCATAGAAAAAATGGCGCCGCACCACCACCGCGTGGGCTCGAACCTCCAACCTTTCTGTTAACGGCCGAACGCGATAGCCAATTGCGCCACGGAGACAGTCCTGCTCCAATCTCACCACCATCAGAACATATCTTCAAAGCTATCAGCCCAAAGAAAAAAAGCAACACACCACTCCCGGGAGGGCTCGAACCTCCAACCTATCGGTTAACAGCCGACCGCGCTAGCCAAATGTGCCACGGAGACAGTCCTGCAATACTCTCATCACCATCAGAACATATCTTCAAAGCTATTAGCCCAAAGGAAAAAAAGCGCCGCACCACCACCGGGTGGGCTGGAAACTTCAACCTTTCGGTTAACAGCCGAACGCGCTAGCCGATTGCGCCACGGAGACAGTCCTGCTCCACTCTCACCACCATCAGAACATATCTTCAAAGCTATCAGCCCAAAGAAAAAAAAAGCGCAGCACCACCACCGGGTGGGCTCGAAACTCCAACCGTTTGGTTATGAGCCCATCGCGCTAGCCAATTGCGCCATGGGGACAGTCCTGCTTCCCTCTGATCACCATCAGAACATATCTTCAAAGCTATCAGCGCAAAGAAAAAAGCAACACCCCACTCCCGGGAAGGCGCGAAACTCCAACCTTTCGATTAACAGCCGATCGCGCTACCCAATTGCACCACGGAGACAGTCCTGCTCCACTCTCACCTCCATTAGAACATATCTTCAAAGCTATCAGCCCATAGAAGAAAAAGCGCCGCACCACCACCGGGTGGGCTAGATTTCGGTTAACGACCGAACGCGCAACCCAATTGCGCCACGGATACAGTCCTGCTCCACTCTCACCACCATCAGAATATATCTTCAAAGCTATCAGCCCAAAGAAAAATAGTAACACACCACTCCCGGGAGGGCTCGAACCTCCAACCTTTCGGTTAACAGCCGATCGCGCTAGCCAATTGCGCCACGGAGACAGTGGTGCTCCACTCTCACCACCAACAGAACATACCTTCAAAGCTATCAGCGCAAAGAAAAAAGCAACAAACCACTCCCGGGAGGGCTCGAACCTCCAACCGTTCGGTTAACAGCCGATCGCGCTAGCCAATTGCGCCACAAAGACAGTCGTGCTCCACTCTCCCCGCCGTCAGAACATTTCTTCAGAGCTATCAGCCCAAAGAAAAAAAGCGTCGCACCACCACCGGGTGGGCTCGAACCTCCAACCTTTCGGTTATAAGCCGATCACGCTAGCCAATTGCGCCACGGAGACAGTGGTGCTCCACTCTCACCACCAACAGAACATATCTTCAAAGCTATCAGCTCAAAGAAAAAAAAGCAACACACCTCTCCCGGGAGGGCTCGAACCTCCAACCTTTCGGTTAACAGACGATCGCGCTAGCCGATCGCGCCACGGACACAGTCGTGCTCCACTCGCAACACCATCAGAACATATCTTCAAAGCTATCAGCGCAAAGAAAAAAGCAACACACCACTCCCGGAGGGGGGCTCGAACCTCCAACCTTTCGGTTAACAGACGATCGCGCTAGCCGATCGCGCCACGGACACAGTCGTGCTCCACTCGCAACACCATCAGAACATATCTTCAAAGCTATCAGCGCAAAGAAAAAAGCAACACACCACTCCCGGAGGGGGGCTCGAAACTCCAACCTTTCGGATAAAGGCCGATCACGTTAGACAATTCCGCAACGGAGACAGTCCTGCTCCACTCTCACCACCATAAGAACATATCTTCAAAGCTATCAGCCCCCCAAAAAAAAGCGCCGCACCACCACCGAGTGGGCTTGAACCTCCAACCTTTCGGGTAACAGCCGATCGCGCTAGCCAAGCGCCACGGAGACAGTCGTGCTCCATTCTCACCACCATAAGAACATATCTTCAAAGCTATCAGCGCAAAGAAAAAAGCAACAAACAACCACCGGGAGGGCTCGAAACTCCAACCTTTCGGTTAACAGCCGATCGTGCCAGCCAATTGCGCCACGGAGACAGTCCTGCTCCACTCTCACCACCATCAAAACATATCTTCAAAGCTATCAGCCCAAAGAAAAAAAAGCGCCGCACCACCACCGGGTGGACTCGAACCTCCAACCTTTCGGTTAACAGCCGATCGCGCTAGCCAATTGCGCCCCGGAGACAGTCCTGCTCCACTCTCAGCACCACCACAACATATCTTCAAAGCTATCAGCGCAAAAAAAAGCCACAGACCACTCCCGGGAGACTCGAAACTCCAACCTTTTGGTTAACAGCCGATCGCGCTAGCCAATTGCGCCACGGAGACAGTCCTGCTCCACTCTCATCACCATCAGAACATATCTTCTAAGCTACCAGCCTAAAGAAAAAAAGCGCCGCACCACCCCCTTGTGGGCTCGAACCTCCAACCTTTCGGTTAACAGCCGATCACGCTAGCCGATTGCGCCATGGAGACAGTCGTGCTCCACTCTCACCACCATCAAAACATATCTTCAAAGCTATCAGCGCAAAGAAAAAAGCAACACACCACTCCCGGGAGGGCTCAAACCTCCACTTTTTTGGTTAAAAGCCGAACGTGCTAGCCAATTGCACCACGGAGACAGTCGTGCTTCAATCTCACCACCGTTAGAACATTTCTCCAAAGCTATCAGCGCAAAGAAAAAAAATTGCCCGCAGCTTCCCTCGGGGGAACACTGAGGAGGATGCGGAGCATATAATTGGTTAACGGGGTGTTAAAGTGCGACTTACTTGGGTCGATGGCTAAATTGGTTAACGTGGTTGTGAAATGGGGTGTTAAATTGCGACTTACTTGGGTCGATGGCTAAATTGGTTAACGTGGTTGTAGGAGGGGGTGTTAAATGAGTGAACACGTACACACGTATGCGAAAGGGCGGCGCTGGTCGAAGGGACGTCGATCATTGTGTTTGTGGATTCGTTGGAATTCATTTCACCGCGACCTTGGACGTCGACGCGCCGTACAAACCAACCGCCGAGCGGCAACTGAGCGAGCGAGCGCCGACCTTGAGTATATATACAGCACGACGGCGCATGCACTGTCAGCTGTTGAATGTTCTCGAAGCGCGACGCCACATGCGCGTCCACTGGAGAATCAGGAGAATTGTAGATGTCGAACGCGGTGCGTAGAGGAGGAAGGGTGCACAGATGGTGGAGGAGTGAAGCGCGCGCGGTGTGTAGAGGAGGAAGGGATGCACAGATGGTGGAAGAGTGGGCGACGGCGCATGCGCGCGCGTCAGCTGTCGAATGTTCGAGAAGCGGTGCGGACGGCGCTGACGGCGCACTACAAGGCGCGAGTATAAGATGCTTCCGCATCTAAAAGCAACACACCACACCCGGGAGGGCTCGAAACTCCAACCTTTCAGTTAACAGCCGATCGCGCTAGCCAATTGCGCCACGGCGACAGTCGTGCTCCTTCTCACCACCATCAGAACATATCTTCAAAGCTATCAGCTTGAAGAAAAAGAAGCGCTGCACCACTACCGGGTGGGTTCGAACCTCCAACATTTCGGATAACAGACGATCGCACTATCCAATCGTTCCACGGAGACAGTCCTGCTCCACTGTCACCACCATCAGAACATATCTTCAAAGCTATCAGCCCAAACAAAAAAAAGCCCCGCACCACCACCGGGTGGGCTCGACACTCCAACCTTTCGATTAACAGCCGATGGCGCTAGCTAATTGCGCCACGGAGACAGTCCTGTTCCACTCTCACCACCATCAGAACATATCTTCAAAGCTATCAGCCCATAGAAAAAAAGGCGCCGCACCAACACCGCGTGGGCTCGAACCTCCAACCTTCCGGTTAACGGCTGAACGCGCTAGCCAATTGCGCCACGGAGACAGTCCTGTTCCACTTTCACCACCATCAGAACATATCTTCAAAGCTATCAGCCCAAAGAAAAAAAGCGCCGCACCACCACCGGGTGGGCTCGAAACTCCAACCTTTCGGTTACCAGCCGAACGCGCTAGCCGATTGCGCCACGGAGATATTCCTGCTCCACTCTCACTACCATCAGAACATATCTTCAAAGCTATCAGCCCAAAGAAAAAAAAAGCGCCGCACCACCACCGGGTGGGCTCGAAACTCCAACCGTTTGGTTATGAGCCCGTCGCGCTAGCCCATTGCGCCATGGGGACAGTCCTGCTTCCCTATCATCACCATCAGAACATATCTTCAAAGCTATCAGCGCAAAGAAAAAAGCAACACACCACTCCCGGGAAGGCTCGAAACTCCAACCTTTCGATTAACAGCCGATCGCGCTAGCCAATTGCACCACGGAGACAGTCCTGCTCCACTCTCACCACCATTAGAACATATCTTCAAAGCTATCAGCCCATAGAAGAAAAAGCGCCGCACCACCACCGGGTGGGCTCGAACCTCCAACCTTTCGGTTAGCGACCGAACGCGCAACCCAATTGCGCCACGGATACAGTCCTGCTCCACTCTCACCACCATCAGAATATATCTTCAAAGCTATCAGCCCAAAGAAAAAAAGCAACACACCACTCCCGGGAGGGCTCGAACCTCCAACCTTTCGGTTAACAGCCGATCGCGCTAGCCAATTGCGCCACAAAGACAGTCGTGCTCCACTCTCCCCGCCGTCAGAACATTTCTTCAGAGCTATCAGCCCAAAGAAAAAAAGCGTCGCACCACCACCGGGTGGGCTCGAACCTCCAACCTTTCGGTTATAAGCCGATCACGCTAGCCAATTGCGCCACGGAGACAGTGGTGCTCCACTCTCACCACCAACAGAACATACCTTCAAAGCTATCAGCGCAAAGAAAAAAGCAACACACCACTCCCGGGAGGGCTCGAACCTCCAACTTTTCGGTTAACAGCCGATCGCGCTAGCCAATTGCGCAACGGAGACAGTCCTGCTCCACTCTCACCACCATAAGAACATATCTTCAAAGCTATCAGCCCAAAGAAAAAAAAGCGCCGCACCACCACCGGGTGCGCTCGAACCTCCAACCTTTCGGTCAACAGCCGATCGCGCTAGCCAATTGCGCCACGGAGACAGTCCTGCTCCACTCTCACCACCATCAGAACATATCTTCAAAGCTATCAGGCCATAGAAAAAAGCGCCGCACCATCACTGGGTGGGCTCGAACCTCCAACCTTTCGGTTAACAGACGATCGCGCCAGCCGATCGCGCCACGGAGACAGTCGCGCTTCACTCTCACCACCATCAGAACATAGCTTCAAAGCTATCAGCGCAAAGAAAAAAGCAACACACCACTCCCGGGAGGGCTCGAAACTCCAACCTTTCGGTTAACAGCCGGACGTGCTAGCCAATTGCGCCATGGAGACAGTCCTGCTCCACTCTCACCACCATCAGAACATATCTTCAAAGCTATCAGCCCATAGAAAAACAAGCGCCGCACCACCACCGGGTGGGCTCGAACCTCCAACCTTTCGGTTAACGACCGAACGCGCTACCCAATCGCGACACGGAGACAGTCCTGCTCCACTCTCACCACCATCAGAACATATCTTCAAAGCTATAAGCCCCCCAAAAAAAGCAACACTCCACTCCCGGGAGGGCTCGAACCTCCAACCTTTCGGTTAACAGCCGATCGAGCTAGCCAATTTCGCCACGGAGACAGTCGTGCTCCACTCTCACCACCAACAGAACATATCTTCAAAGCTATCAGCGCAAAGAAAAAAGCAACATACCACTCCCGGGAGGGTTCGAACCTCCAACCTTTCGGTTAACAGCCGATCGCGCTTGCCAATTTCGCCACGGAGACAGTCCTGCTCCACTCTCACCACCATCAGAACATATCTTCAAAGCTGTAAGCCCAAAGAAAAAAAAGCGCCGAACCACCACCGGGTGCGCTCGAACCTCCAACCTTTCGGTCAACAGCCGATCGCGCTAGCCAATTGCGCCACGGAGACAGTCGTGCTCCACTCTCCCCACCATAAGAACATATCTTCAAAGCTATCAGCTTAAAGAAAAAAAAGCGCCGCACCACGGCCGGGTGGGTTCGAACCTCCAACCTTTCAGTTAACAGACGATCGCGCTAGCCAATCGCGCCACGGAGACAGTCCTGCTCCACTGTCACCACCATCAGAACATATCTTCAAAGCTATCAGCCCAAACAAAAAAAAGCGCCGCACCACCACCGGGAGGGCTCGAAACTCCAACCTTTCGATTAACAGCCGATGGCGCTAGCTAATTGCGCCACGCAGACAGTCCTGTTCCACTCTCACCACCATCAGAACATATCTTCAATGCTATCAGCCCATAGAAAAAATGGCGCCGCACCACCACCGCGTGGGCTCGAACCTCCAACCTTTCTGTTAACGGCCGAACGCGATAGCCAATTGCGCCACGGAGACAGTCCTGCTCCAATCTCACCACCATCAGAACATATCTTCAAAGCTATCAGCCCAAAGAAAAAAAGCAACACACCACTCCCGGGAGGGCTCGAACCTCCAACCTATCGGTTAACAGCCGACCGCGCTAGCCAAATGTGCCACGGAGACAGTCCTGCAATACTCTCATCACCATCAGAACATATCTTCAAAGCTATTAGCCCAAAGGAAAAAAAGCGCCGCACCACCACCGGGTGGGCTGGAAACTTCAACCTTTCGGTTAACAGCCGAACGCGCTAGCCGATTGCGCCACGGAGACAGTCCTGCTCCACTCTCACCACCATCAGAACATATCTTCAAAGCTATCAGCCCAAAGAAAAAAAAAGCGCAGCACCACCACCGGGTGGGCTCGAAACTCCAACCGTTTGGTTATGAGCCCATCGCGCTAGCCAATTGCGCCATGGGGACAGTCCTGCTTCCCTCTGATCACCATCAGAACATATCTTCAAAGCTATCAGCGCAAAGAAAAAAGCAACACCCCACTCCCGGGAAGGCGCGAAACTCCAACCTTTCGATTAACAGCCGATCGCGCTACCCAATTGCACCACGGAGACAGTCCTGCTCCACTCTCACCTCCATTAGAACATATCTTCAAAGCTATCAGCCCATAGAAGAAAAAGCGCCGCACCACCACCGGGTGGGCTAGATTTCGGTTAACGACCGAACGCGCAACCCAATTGCGCCACGGATACAGTCCTGCTCCACTCTCACCACCATCAGAATATATCTTCAAAGCTATCAGCCCAAAGAAAAATAGTAACACACCACTCCCGGGAGGGCTCGAACCTCCAACCTTTCGGTTAACAGCCGATCGCGCTAGCCAATTGCGCCACGGAGACAGTGGTGCTCCACTCTCACCACCAACAGAACATACCTTCAAAGCTATCAGCGCAAAGAAAAAAGCAACAAACCACTCCCGGGAGGGCTCGAACCTCCAACCGTTCGGTTAACAGCCGATCGCGCTAGCCAATTGCGCAACGGAGACAGTCCTGCTCCACTCTCACCACCATAAGAACATATCTTCAAAGCTATCAGCCCAAAGAAAAAAAAGTGCCGCACCACCACCGGGTGCGCTCGAACCTCCAACCTTTCGGTCAACAGCCGATCGCGCTAGCGAATTGCGCCACGAAGACAGTCCTGCTCCACTCTCACCACCATCAGAATATATCTTCAAAGCTATCAGCTCAAAGAAAAAAAAGCAACACACCTCTCCCGGGAGGGCTCGAACCTCCAACCTTTCGGTTAACAGACGATCGCGCTAGCCGATCGCGCCACGGACACAGTCGTGCTCCACTCGCAACACCATCAGAACATATCTTCAAAGCTATCAGCGCAAAGAAAAAAGCAACACACCACTCCCGGAGGGGGGCTCGAAACTCCAACCTTTCGGTTAAAGGCCGATCACGTTAGACAATTCCGCAACGGAGACAGTCCTGCTCCACTCTCACCACCATCAGAACATATCTTCAAAGCTGTAAGCCCAAAGAAAAAAAAGCGCCGCACCACCACCGGGTGCGCTCGAACCTCCAACCTTTCGGTCAACAGCCGATCGCGCTAGCCAATTGCGCCACGGAGACAGTCGTGCTCCACTCTCCCCACCATAAGAACATATCTTCAAAGCTATCAGCTTAAAGAAAAAAAAGCGCCGCACCACGGCCGGGTGGGTTCGAACCTCCAACCTTTCAGTTAACAGACGATCGCGCTAGCCAATCGCGCCACGGAGACAGTCCTGCTCCACTGTCACCACCATCAGAACATATCTTCAAAGCTATCAGCCCAAACAAAAAAAAGCGCCGCACCACCACCGGGAGGGCTCGAAACTCCAACCTTTAGATTAACAGCCGATGGCGCTAGCTAATTGCGCCACGCAGACAGTCCTGTTCCACTCTCACCACCATCAGAACATATCTTCAATGCTATCAGCCCATAGAAAAAATGGCGCCGCACCACCACCGCGTGGGCTCGAACCTCCAACCTTTCTGTTAACGGCCGAACGCGATAGCCAATTGCGCCACGGAGACAGTCCTGCTCCAATCTCACCACCATCAGAACATATCTTCAAAGCTATCAGCCCAAAGAAAAAAAGCAACACACCACTCCCGGGAGGGCTCGAACCTCCAACCTATCGGTTAACAGCCGACCGCGCTAGCCAAATGTGCCACGGAGACAGTCCTGCAATACTCTCATCACCATCAGAACATATCTTCAAAGTTATTAGCCCAAAGGAAAAAAAGCGCCGCACCACCACCGGGTGGGCTGGAAACTTCAACCTTTCGGTTAACAGCCGAACGCGCTAGCCGATTGCGCCACGGAGACAGTCCTGCTCCACTCTCACCACCATCAGAACATATCTTCAAAGCTATCAGCCCAAAGAAAAAAAAGCGCAGCACCACCACCGGGTGGGCTCGAAACTCCAACCGTTTGGTTATGAGCCCATCGCGCTAGCCAATTGCGCCATGGGGACAGTCCTGCTTCCCTCTGATCACCATCAGAACATATCTTCAAAGCTATCAGCGCAAAGAAAAAAGCAACACCCCACTCCCGGGAAGGCGCGAAACTCCAACCTTTCGATTAACAGCCGATCGCGCTACCCAATTGCACCACGGAGACAGTCCTGCTCCACTCTCACCTCCATTAGAACATATCTTCAAAGCTATCAGCCCATAGAAGAAAAAGCGCCGCACCACCACCGGGTGGGCTAGATTTCGGTTAACGACCGAACGCGCAACCCAATTGCGCCACGGATACAGTCCTGCTCCACTCTCACCACCATCAGAATATATCTTCAAAGCTATCAGCCCAAAGAAAAATAGTAACACACCACTCCCGGGAGGGCTCGAACCTCCAACCTTTCGGTTAACAGCCGATCGCGCTAGCCAATTGCGCCACGGAGACAGTGGTGCTCCACTCTCACCACCAACAGAACATACCTTCAAAGCTATCAGCGCAAAGAAAAAAGCAACAAACCACTCCCGGGAGGGCTCGAACCTCCAACCGTTCGGTTAACAGCCGATCGCGCTAGCCAATTGCGCAACGGAGACAGTCCTGCTCCACTCTCACCACCATAAGAACATATCTTCAAAGCTATCAGCCCAAAGAAAAAAAAGTGCCGCACCACCACCGGGTGCGCTCGAACCTCCAACCTTTCGGTCAACAGCCGATCGCGCTAGCGAATTGCGCCACGAAGACAGTCCTGCTCCACTCTCACCACCATCAGAATATATCTTCAAAGCTATCAGCTCAAAGAAAAAAAAGCAACACACCTCTCCCGGGAGGGCTCGAACCTCCAACCTTTCGGTTAACAGACGATCGCGCTAGCCGATCGCGCCACGGACACAGTCGTGCTCCACTCGCAACACCATCAGAACATATCTTCAAAGCTATCAGCGCAAAGAAAAAAGCAACACACCACTCCCGGAGGGGGGCTCGAACCTCCAACCTTTCGGTTAACAGACGATCGCGCTAGCCGATCGCGCCACGGACACAGTCGTGCTCCACTCGCAACACCATCAGAACATATCTTCAAAGCTATCAGCGCAAAGAAAAAAGCAACACACCACTCCCGGAGGGGGGCTCGAAACTCCAACCTTTCGGATAAAGGCCGATCACGTTAGACAATTCCGCAACGGAGACAGTCCTGCTCCACTCTCACCACCATAAGAACATATCTTCAAAGCTATCAGCCCCCCAAAAAAAAGCGCCGCACCACCACCGAGTGGGCTTGAACCTCCAACCTTTCGGGTAACAGCCGATCGCGCTAGCCAAGCGCCACGGAGACAGTCGTGCTCCATTCTCACCACCATAAGAACATATCTTCAAAGCTATCAGCGCAAAGAAAAAAGCAACAAACAACCACCGGGAGGGCTCGAAACTCCAACCTTTCGGTTAACAGCCGATCGTGCCAGCCAATTGCGCCACGGAGACAGTCCTGCTCCACTCTCACCACCATCAAAACATATCTTCAAAGCTATCAGCCCAAAGAAAAAAAAGCGCCGCACCACCACCGGGTGGACTCGAACCTCCAACCTTTCGGTTAACAGCCGATCGCGCTAGCCAATTGCGCCCCGGAGACAGTCCTGCTCCACTCTCAGCACCACCACAACATATCTTCAAAGCTATCAGCGCAAAAAAAAGCCACAGACCACTCCCGGGAGACTCGAAACTCCAACCTTTTGGTTAACAGCCGATCGCGCTAGCCAATTGCGCCACGGAGACAGTCCTGCTCCACTCTCATCACCATCAGAACATATCTTCTAAGCTACCAGCCTAAAGAAAAAAAGCGCCGCACCACCCCCTTGTGGGCTCGAACCTCCAACCTTTCGGTTAACAGCCGATCACGCTAGCCGATTGCGCCATGGAGACAGTCGTGCTCCACTCTCACCACCATCAAAACATATCTTCAAAGCTATCAGCGCAAAGAAAAAAGCAACACACCACTCCCGGGAGGGCTCAAACCTCCACTTTTTTGGTTAAAAGCCGAACGTGCTAGCCAATTGCACCACGGAGACAGTCGTGCTTCAATCTCACCACCGTTAGAACATTTCTCCAAAGCTATCAGCGCAAAGAAAAAAAATTGCCCGCAGCTTCCCTCGGGGGAACACTGAGGAGGATGCGGAGCATATAATTGGTTAACGGGGTGTTAAAGTGCGACTTACTTGGGTCGATGGCTAAATTGGTTAACGTGGTTGTGAAATGGGGTGTTAAATTGCGACTTACTTGGGTCGATGGCTAAATTGGTTAACGTGGTTGTAGGAGGGGGTGTTAAATGAGTGAACACGTACACACGTATGCGAAAGGGCGGCGCTGGTCGAAGGGACGTCGATCATTGTGTTTGTGGATTCGTTGGAATTCATTTCACCGCGACCTTGGACGTCGACGCGCCGTACAAACCAACCGCCGAGCGGCAACTGAGCGAGCGAGCGCCGACCTTGAGTATATATACAGCACGACGGCGCATGCACTGTCAGCTGTTGAATGTTCTCGAAGCGCGACGCCACATGCGCGTCCACTGGAGAATCAGGAGAATTGTAGATGTCGAACGCGGTGCGTAGAGGAGGAAGGGTGCACAGATGGTGGAGGAGTGAAGCGCGCGCGGTGTGTAGAGGAGGAAGGGATGCACAGATGGTGGAAGAGTGGGCGACGGCGCATGCGCGCGCGTCAGCTGTCGAATGTTCGAGAAGCGGTGCGGACGGCGCTGACGGCGCACTACAAGGCGCGAGTATAAGATGCTTCCGCATCTAAAAGCAACACACCACACCCGGGAGGGCTCGAAACTCCAACCTTTCAGTTAACAGCCGATCGCGCTAGCCAATTGCGCCACGGCGACAGTCGTGCTCCTTCTCACCACCATCAGAACATATCTTCAAAGCTATCAGCTTGAAGAAAAAGAAGCGCTGCACCACTACCGGGTGGGTTCGAACCTCCAACATTTCGGATAACAGACGATCGCGCTATCCAATCGTTCCACGGAGACAGTCCTGCTCCACTGTCACCACCATCAGAACATATCTTCAAAGCTATCAGCCCAAACAAAAAAAAGCCCCGCACCACCACCGGGTGGGCTCGACACTCCAACCTTTCGATTAACAGCCGATGGCGCTAGCTAATTGCGCCACGGAGACAGTCCTGTTCCACTCTCACCACCATCAGAACATATCTTCAAAGCTATCAGCCCATAGAAAAAAAGGCGCCGCACCAACACCGCGTGGGCTCGAACCTCCAACCTTCCGGTTAACGGCTGAACGCGCTAGCCAATTGCGCCACGGAGACAGTCCTGTTCCACTTTCACCACCATCAGAACATATCTTCAAAGCTATCAGCCCAAAGAAAAAAAGCGCCGCACCACCACCGGGTGGGCTCGAAACTCCAACCTTTCGATTAACAGCCGATCGCGCTAGCCAATTGCGCCACGGAGACAGTCCTGTTCCACTCTCACCACCATTAGAACATATCTTCAAAGCTGTCAGGCCATAGAAAAAAAGCGCCGCACCATCACCGGGTGGGCTCGAACCTCCAAACTTTCGGTTAACAGACGATCGCGCTAGCCAATCACGCCACGGAGACAGTCGTGCTTCACTCTCGCCACCATTAGAACATAGCTTCAAAGCTATCAGCGCAAAGAAAAAAGCAACACACCACTCCTGGGTGCGCTCGAACCTCCAACCTTTCGGTCAACAGCCGATCGCGCTAGCCATTTGCGCCACGGAGACAGTCCTGCTCTACTCTCACCACCATCAGAACATATCTTCAAAGCTATCAGCTTAAAGAAAAAAAAGCGCCGCACCACTACCGGGTGGGTTCGGAACTCCAACCTTTCGATTAACAGCCGATCGCGCTATCCAATTGCACCACAGAGACAGTCGTGCTGCACTCTCCCCACCGTCAGAACATTTCTTCAGAGCTATCAGCCCAAAGAAAAAAAGCCTCGCACCACCACCGGGTGGGCTCGAACCTCCAACCTTTCGGTTAACAGCCGATCACGCTAGTCAATTGCGCCACGGAGACAGTCCTGCTCCACTGTCACCACCATCAGAACATATCTTCAAAGCTATCAGCCCATAGAAGAAAAAGGCGCCGCACCACCACCGCGTGGGCTCGAACCTCCAACCTTTCGGTTAACGGCCGAACGCACTAGCCAATTGCGCCACAGAGACAGTCCTGTTCCACTCTCACCACCATCAGAACATATCTTCAAAGCTATTAGCCCAAAGGAAAAAAAGCGCCGCACCACCACTGGGTGGGCTCGAAACTCCAACCTTTCAGTTAACAGCCGATCGCGCTAGCCGATTGCGCCACGGAGACAGTCCTGCTCCACTCTCACCACCATCAATACATATCTTCAAAGCTATCAGCCCCAAAAAAAAAGCGCCGCACCAGCACCGGGTGGGCTCGAAACTCCAACCTTTTGGTTAACAGCCGACCGCGCTAGCCAAATGTGTCACGGAGACAGTCCTGCAATACTCTCTTCACCATCAGAACATATCTTCAAACCTATTAGCCCAAAGGAAAAAAAGCGCCGCACCACCACCGGGTGGCATCGAAACTCCAACCTTTCGGTCAACAGCCGATCGCGCTAGCCAATTGCGCCACGGAGACAGTCCTGCTCCACTTTCACCACCATCAGAACATATCTTCAAAGCTATCAGCCCCCCCCCCCCCCCAAAAAAAAAAGCGCCGCACCACCACCGGGTGGGCTCGAAACTCCAACCTTTCGATTAACAGCCGATCGCGCTAGCCAATTGCGCCACGGAGACAGTCTTGCTCCACTCTCACCACCATCAGAACATATCTTTAAAGCTATCAGCCCAAAAAAAAAAAAGCAACACACCACTCCCGGGAGGGCTCGAACCTCCAACCTTTCGGTTAACAGCCGATCGCGCTAGCCAATCGCGCCACGGAGACATTTTTTTTGCTTTATTGCCTGTTTACAGGCGCATACATCAAACCACAAGCAGAACAAAAACAAGCAGTAACAGTCCGGCAGAAACTTAAAATTCTCTAAGTGCTGCCAAGGGCTCCACCCTCGACAACCACTCAGGTAAAATCTCCTGAGTTTTCTGCAGTTCAACATACTTGGCCATACATTCACGGAAATACATTCGTGCAGGCCGTGCATCCTGATCGCGATAGAAACCCGCCATACGGGCCCGCCATAAACAGTGAAGTCCACATAGCATAATCATATCAAAAGGCATTCCCTCTTCGTCCACTATTGGCAGAAATCTTATACCATATGAATTTAAAGGTAATTCTTTCTGTAACGTCCTTTGAAGTACATCCCAAAAATATACTCCTTCCCAACAAAGTAAGAAAACATGGTCAATATTTTCCGGTTTTTTACAGATAAGGCAATTTGTCCCCCAAGGTAAGTAAAAACCACGGTCTGCTTGAAATGTCCTGACTGATAGTGTACCTGTGTGCAGCTTGAAAAAGAAAGACTTCGCGCCAGGAGCCACTTGCATTCTCTTCACTCTTTTAAGCACATCTTTCCCTTCACCTCCAGCGTACATGGCACGGTACAGCGGTTCAGGTAAAACAACACCGCATACATCTTTGTACAACTTCTTTCGAGTCACTGAAAACAAATATTCATTGGAAAATCTAACAGATAAAAACCGTACACTTAGAATAACCTCTTTAAGATACCCGCGCACAGCACCGGTCATGTCATGCGTGCTAACCACATATCCAGGTAAAGCCCGCGTCAGTCTCATTTGGCACACTGTACGTAAGAAAGGGTCCCTTGTGTAGCGAAAAAAAAAGAACCTATTTACGACTTGGCGTATGAAAAGATGTGTTAAACCAAGTCCTCCGTGTTTCACTTTTCGAAACAGATTAGTTCGACTGCATCTCTCCCAGTTCGAAGCCCACACGAAAACTGCGAAGATACGATGGAACTTCTGTATGTTTGCCCATGAACAATGCAATACTTGCATCACATACCAAAGTTTTGAGGCAAAGAAAAGATTACAGACAGTCGCCCTAGCAAACACTGACAGATGATTACCGTTGCATCTATTAGCTTTCGTCCGGATTTCTTTCGCTTGTTCTTGCCAGTAGTTCTCATTATCTTTATAAAATTCCAGTGGCACCCCTAAGTACTTGACAGGTGTGGTCACCAATTTAACATTGGCAAAATAGTCTGGTTTTGATGACCACTCTCCATGCCAGAAACCCAGACACTTTCCCCAGTTTACTAGACTGCCAGTTGCCTTGCCGAACCTTTTAACCACACTGATGGTAGTGGTAACACTATCTTGATCGATGCAACAAACAGCCACATCGTCGGCATATGCCAAAATTTTAACTTCGGATTCTTGTAATCTATAGCCACGAATGCAACTGTTTTGAGCTATTGCTAAGCACAACGATTCTTTATATAAACTGAAAAGTAGGGGGCTCAGCGGGCAGCCCTGACGAACAGAACGCTTTATGTTAATTGTATCTCCTAGCGTCTTATTGATTACCAGTCGGGTTGTGCAGTTCCGGTATGCCATAGATACTCCATCTCTGATTACAAAACCAACGTTGACATGGTCAAGAATGGCAAGCAAAAGGTTGTGGGAAACACAATCAAAAGCTTTCTCGAGATCAATCTGTAGAATGGCTACCCCTACTTGATTGGCATCGCTACACTCGAGCACACAGCGCATCTTGTGTATATTAGTCACAATGGAGCGCCCCATAATCCCACATGTTTGGTGAGGCCCTACTAATTCTTTGATTACCCCTTGAAGTCGCCGTGCTAGTACTTTCATTAAAATTTTGTAATCACAATTAGTTAGTGATATCGGTCTATACGAAGAAACTACTTTTAACTTCTCCGAGTGTTCTGTCTTAGGTATCAAAACTGTATGTGCTTCACTAAAGGACCTAGGGAGGACATTAAGTTTATAAGCTTGATTGAAGACATCTGCAAGTACTTGGGATAATTCATTTTTGAACTCCTTATAAAACGAAGCACTAAGCCCGTCCGGCCCTGGAGATTTACCAGGATTCATTTTATCTATAGCCGTTTCTACTTCCGTCGGCGTTATAGATAGCTCTAAAGCTGATTTGGTGTTATCTGACAACTTCGGCATTCTGCTAAGGAACTCTTGCTTAAATTCCTCCGAATCAATGGGCGTGGCAGCGAAGAGTCCTTCGTAGTGTTTGCCAAACGCTCGTCCTATGCTCTCATTGTCCGAAACTTCGATACCGTTGACTTCAATGGCATCTATGTGATTTCGTCTGGCATGACTCTTCTCTAATCCAAGCGCTCGCTTCGTCGGGCGATCATCCACAGTCATTGATGCTGCTCTGGCTCGCACTAGCGCTCCGCGATAGCGTTCCTCCTCATATACCTCTATCCTCTGTTTAATACTCCGCAAATCATCACCATATACTCCAGTTTTTCACATTCAAGAGCTGTTAGTCTCTCAAGTGTTCGTCTAAGCTCTTTCTCATTCTTCTTAGATTCAAAAGATAAAACGCTAGATCTCTCTATTGCTTTTATTTTGATTCGCTGCTTGCATAGCTCCCATTCTCCTCCTATTTTGTCCATTCACTCTTTGTTAATATTACTTATTTCTTTAATAACTGATGCGCTAAACGACTCGTCCTTTAAGAGGTTAGGGTTCATTTTCCACTGTTCCCAAGAAAAGGCGTTCCTTTCTTTTTTTGGCCCGATATTGCATTTTACCAGACAATGATCTGAAAAGGAAACAGGGACAACATTATAACTGCTACACTGGGTTATCGCATCTGCAGTAAGGTAAAGTCGATCCAAACGTGCATTACTTGTGCCTTGAAAGTGGGTATACTTCACATCTCGGGAGCTGTGCAAACACTCCGCAACATCTACTAATTCGTGTTCAATAATCACCTGTGCCAGGACATCACTGCTTCTATCTTTAACGTTGCGCCTGCTTGATCTATCACTTTCATTCAAGACACAGTTGAAATCACCCACCAATAAGAGTTTCCTACCAGTACACATATGTTGTCGTAAATTAAAAAAAAAACCCGATCTTTCCTGGCCAATAATTGGAGCATAAACACATATAATGCGCCATTCAGTGTCACAATAAACAATATCACACCATACTACTCGGCCTGAAGAGCAAGAAAAGACATTTTCTATGACTAATCTTGGCAGTTTTCTAACAAAAAGAACACATCCCCCTGATGTGCCTATGGCCTGGCTCACAGTGGCAAAATACCGTGATGTAAACTTAAGCACCATGCTCCCAGTCTCCTCCTCGCCTTCAACTTTCGTCTCCTGCACTGCAAGCACATCCAGATTTTCTTCCAATAACAACCGGTAGACTTGGCTTTGCTTCTTCTTTGAAGCCAAGCCTCTAACATTCAGCGTGGCGAAGCTAAATGATACTTGAGGCGCCATTACAACCATGGGGAAAAGTTAGGCCCGGAGCATGGCGCTTACCTTGCACGTCTAGCGCTACCCTAGACGCCTCCAGGACCGTCCGACCGCCCGGTTTCACTGCACAGTAGAAGAGAATTGTTTACAGCTTTTTTGTCCGTGGTGCCACCAGCTCTTGCTCTCATGCTGGTGCGTCTGCCAGTCGGCGTTTTTGCCGGTGGTTCTTCCACGCTACTTGCACTGTTCTTGTCTGCCATCTTCACAGGGTCTTCCAATGGTCTTTTAATGGCTGAAACGGCACCACTGGGCCAAGAGACGCGGCTGGCGTTGCACGTGTTTCCTTCTATCTTCGTGTCGAAACCAACGCTACAGGAGGCACCATCGACAACTTGGCCTTGCTCCGACGCATGGGCAGACGCTCCGTCTACTTCACAGCCTGCGTCTGTCACCGCATTGTCATCTGTATCGGTCGATACAGCTGCAGAACCTGGTTGAGTATCAACAGGTGCCGGTGTAGATTCGTCTACTGATGTTGCAGATGTGCAGTTCAAATTTTCTGCGACTCGATCTCCGCAACCTTCAGCCGCGTCCTCTGCTTCTGTCACGTCCATAATGTGTTCTGACGCATCTTCGGCCTCCGCTGACGCGGTCACTGCGGCGTACGAACGGACGCATTCCGCGTCCCCATGCCCGAAACGCCGGCAGCGCGAGCACCGAGGCACCTTACACTCGCGACGCACATGTCCTGTTCCGCTGCAACGCAGGCATTGCATAGGCCGACCTGGGGCTACCACTAAGGCTAATTCACCGGTGACTCGTATCTGATGAGGCAGTTCCTCGACTTTCATACCGCTTTTCAGCTTAATGAAAACAGTGCGGGTCGTCGAATTCTTCTCATTGACTCCTTCCACACGCCAGCGTTCCCAGGTCACTTCTGTAACTTTCCCGAACGCTGCCAACGCCGTGCGGACATCTTCGTCCGAAACGCCGTGTAACAGCCAGTGAAGCCGCAGCCTCACCTTCAGCTCCTGAGGGTCGATAACGAGGCAGCGACGTCCCTTGACCTGGAGTTCTTTCAGTTCAGTCAACCTCTTCGTCGCCTCCTGGCTGTTAAAGGTGACGGCCCACACATGGTTGATCTGGTAGGCGCCCAATGCAATTACGTCGGGAAGCAGTCGTTCCTTGTCCAGAGCGTCTCGGAAATCTTCGACCTTGAAAGGCCTCACTCGAATATCACCGTGCAAAAACACTGTGTTCACAACAATACGTCCTGTTGGCAGATTCGGCAAGATGATCTCATAATCCTTGTCACTTTCGTGTGTAATCCTGTTTCCGCGGTCACCAAGGACCGCCTTTGCCGCTCCGCGGGAGCCCATGATTCCTGCGTCCAACGCGTGCGAGTGCCGGCGAAAGAATGCGCCACGGAGACAGTCGTGCTCCACTCTCACCACCAACAGAACATATCTTCAAAGCTATCAGCGCAAAGAAAAAAGCAACATACCACTCCCGGGATGGCTCGAACCTTCAACCTTTCGGTTAACAGCCGATCGCGCTGGCCAACTGCGCGACGGAGACAGTCGTGCTCCACTCTCACCACCATCACAGCATATCTTCAAAGCTATCAGCCCATAGGAAAAAAAGCGCCGCATCACCACCGTGTGGGCTCGAACCGCCAACCTTTCGGTTAACGACCGAACGCGCTACCCAATTGCGCCACGGAGACAGTCGTGCTCCACTCTCACCACCATCAGAGCATATCTTCAAAGCTATCACCCTAAAGAAAAAAAAAAGCGCCGAACCACCACCGGGTGGGCTCGAACCTCCAACCTTTCGGTTAACAGCCGATCGCGCCAGCCAATTGCGCCACGGAGACAGCCCTGCTGCACTCTCACCACCATCAGAACATATCTTCAAAGCTATCAGCGCAAAGAAAAAAAGCAACACACCACTCCCGGGAGGGCTCGAAACTCCAACCTTTCGGTTAACAGCCGATCGCGCTAGCCAACTGCCCAACGGAGACAGTCCTGATCCACTCTCACCACCATCAGAACATATCTTCAAAGCTATCAGCCCAAAGAAAAAAAAGCAACACACCACTCCCGGGAGGGCTCGAACCTCCAAACTTTCGCTTAACAGCCGATTGCCCTAGCCAATTGCGCCATGGAGACAGTCGTGCTCCACTCTCACCACCAACAGAACATATCTTCAAAGCTCTCAGCGCAAAGAAAAAAGCAACACACCACTCCCGGGAGGGCTCGAACCTCCAACCTTTCGGTTAACAGCCGATCGCGCCAGCCAATTGCGCCACGGAGACAGCCCTGCTGCACTCTCACCACCATCAGAACATATCTTCAAAGCTATCAGCCCAAAGAAAAAAAGCGCCGCACCACCACCGGGTGCGCTCGAACCTCCAACCTTTCGGTCAACAGCTGATCACGTTAGCCAATTGCGCCACGGAGACAGTCCGGCTCCACTCTCACCACAATCAGAACATATCTTCAAAGCTATCAGCCCAAAGAAAAAAAAGCAACACACCACTCCCGGGAGGGCTCGAACCTCCAACCTTTCGGTTAACAGCCGATCGCGCTAGCCAATTGCACGACGGAGAAGGTCGTGCTCCGGTCTCCCCACCGTCAGAACATTTCTTCAGAGCTATCAGCCTAAAGAAAAAAAGCGTCGCACCACAACCAGGTTGGCTCGAACCTCCAACCTTTCGGTTAACAGCCGATCACGCTAGCCAATTGCGCCACGGAGACAGTCGTGCTCCACTCTCACCACCATCAGAACATATCTTCAGAGCCATCAGCCCAAAGAAAAAAAAGCGCCGCACCACCACTGGGTGGGCTCGAACCTCCAACCTTTCGGTTAACAGCCGATCGCGCAAGCCAATTGCGCCCCGGAGACAGTCCTGCTCTACTCTCACCACCATCAGAACATATCTTCAAAGCTATTAGCCCCAAAAAAAGCAACACACAACTCCCCGGAGGGCTCGCACCTCCAACCTTTCAGTTAACAGCCGATCGCGCTAGTCAATTGCGCCACGGAGACAGTCATGCTCCACTCTCACCACCATCAGAGCATATCTTCAAAGCTATCAGCCTAAAGAAAAAAAAGCGCCGCACCACCACCGGGTGGTCTCGAACCTCCAACCTTTCGGTTAACAGACGATCGCGCTAGCCGATCGTGCCACGGAGACAGTCGTGCTCCACTCTCACCACCATCAGAACATATTTTCAAAGCTATCAATGCAAAGAAAAAAGCAACACACCAATCCCGGGAGGGCTCGAAACTCCAACCTTTCGATTAACCGCCGATCGCGCTAGCCAATTGCACCATGGAGACAGTCCTGTTCCACTCTCACCACATTTAGAACATATCTTTTATGCTATCAGGCCATAGAAAAAAGCGCCGCACCACCACCGGGTGGGCTCGAACCTCCAAACTTTCGGTTAACGACCGAACGCGCTACCCAATTGCGCCACAGAGACAGTCCTGCTCCACTCTCACCACAATCAGAACATATCTTCAAAGCTATCAGCCCAAAGAAAAAAAAGCAACACACCACTCCCGGGAGGGCTCGAACCTCCAACCTTTCGGTTAACAGCCGATCGCGCTAGCCAATTGCACGACGGAGAAGGTCGTGCTCCGGTCTCCCCACCGTCAGAACATTTCTTCAGAGCTATCAGCCTAAAGAAAAAAAGCGTCGCACCACAACCAGGTTGGCTCGAACCTCCAACCTTTCGGTTAACAGCCGATCGCGCTAGCCAATTGCGCCACGGAGACAGTCCTGCTCCTCTCCCACCACCATCAGAACATACCCTTCAAAGCTATCAGCCCAAAAAAAAAGCAACACACCACTTCCGAGAGGGCTCGAACCTCCAACCTATCGGTCAACAGCCGATCGCGCTAGCCATTTGCGCCACGGAGACAGTCGTGCTCCACTCTCACCACCATCAGAACATATCTTCAAAGCTATCAGCCCAAAGAAAAAAAAGCACCGCACCACCACCGGGTGGGCTCGAACCTCCAACCTTTCGGTTAACAGACGATCGCGCTAGCCGATCGCGCCACGGAGACAGTCGTGCTCCACTCTCACCACCATCAGAACATATTTTCAAAGCTATCAGCGCAAAGAAAAAAGCAACACACCACTCCCGGGAGAAATCGAAACTCCGAACGTTCGGTTAACAGCCGATCGCGCTAGCCTATGGGGCCACGGAGACAGTCGTGCTCCACTCTCACCACCATTAGAACATATCTTCAAAGCTATCAGCGCAAAGAAAAAAAGCAACACACCACTCCCGGGAGGGCTCGAAACTCCAACCTTTCGGTTAACAGCCGATTGTGCTAGCCAATTGCGCAATGGAGACAGTCCTGCTCCACTCTCAACACCATCAGAACATATCTTCAGAGCTATCAGCCCAAAGAAAAAAAGGAACAGACCACTCCCGGGAGGGCTCGAACCTCCAACCTTTCGGTTAACAGCCGATCGCGCTAGCCAATTGCGCCACGGAGACAGTCGTGCTCCACTCTCCCCACCGTCAGAACATTTCTTCAGAGCTATCAGCCCAAAGAAAAAAAGCACCACCACCGGGTGGGCTCGAACCTCCAACCTTTCGGTTAACAGCCGATCACGCTAACCAATTGCGCGATGGAGACAGTCCTGTTCCACTCTCACCACCATTAGAACATATCTTCAATGCTATCAGGCCATAGAAAAAAGCGCCGCACCACCACCGGGTGGGCTCGTACCTCGAAACTTTCGGTTAACGACCGAACGCGTTACCCAATTGCGCCACAGAGACAGTCCTGCTCCACTCTCACCACAATCAGAACATATCTTCAAAGCTATCAGCCCAAAGAAAAAAAAGCAACACACCACTCCCGGGAGGGCTCGAACCTCCAACCTTTCGGTTAACAGCCGATCGCGCTAGCCAATTGCACGACGGAGAAGGTCGTGCTCCGGTCTCCCCACCGTCAGAACATTTCTTCAGAGCTATCAGCCTAAAGAAAAAAAGCGTCGCACCACAACCAGGTTGGCTCGAACCTCCAACATTTCGGTTAACAGCCGATCACGCTAGCCAATTGCGCCACGGAGACAGTCGTGCTCCACTCTCACCACCATCAGAACATATCTTCAAAGCCATCAGCCCAAAGAAAAAAAAGCGCCGCACCACCACTGGGTGGGCTCGAACCTCCAACCTTTCGGTTAACAGCCGATCGCGCAAGCCAATTGCGCCCCGGAGACAGTCCTGCTCTACTCTCACCACCATCAGAACATATCTTCAAAGCTATTAGCCCCAAAAAAAGCAACACACAACTCCCCGGAGGGCTCGCACCTCCAACCTTTCAGTTAACAGCCGATCGCGCTAGTCAATTGCGCCACGGAGACAGTCATGCTCCACTCTCACCACCATCAGAGCATATCTTCAAAGCTATCAGCCTAAAGAAAAAAAAGCGCCGCACCACCACCGGGTGGTCTCGAACCTCCAACCTTTCGGTTAACAGCCGATCGCGCTAGCCAATTGCGCCACGGAGACAGTCGTGCTCCACTCTCCCCACCGTCAGAACATTTCTTCAGAGCTATCAGTCCAAAGAAAAAAAGCACCACCACCGGGTGGGCTCGAACCTCCAACCTTTCGGTTAACAGCCGATCACGCTAACCAATTGCGCGATGGAGACAGTCCTGTTCCACTCTCACCACCATTAGAACATATCTTCAATGCTATCAGGCCATAGAAAAAAGCGCCGCACCACCACCGGGTGGGCTCGTACCTCGAAACTTTCGGTTAACGACCGAACGCGTTACCCAATTGCGCCACAGAGACAGTCCTGCTCCACTCTCACCACAATCAGAACATATCTTCAAAGCTATCAGCCCAAAGAAAAAAAAGCAACACACCACTCCCGGGAGGGCTCGAACCTCCAACCTTTCGGTTAACAGCCGATCGCGCTAGCCAATTGCACGACGGAGAAGGTCGTGCTCCGGTCTCCCCACCGTCAGAACATTTCTTCAGAGCTATCAGCCTAAAGAAAAAAAGCGTCGCACCACAACCAGGTTGGCTCGAACCTCCAACATTTCGGTTAACAGCCGATCACGCTAGCCAATTGCGCCACGGAGACAGTCCTGCTCCACTCTCACCACCACCAGAACATATCTTCAAAGCTATCAGCCCAAAGAAAAAAAAGCCACACCACTACCGGGAGGGCTCGAACCTCCAACCTTTCAGTTAACAGCCGATCGCGCTAGCCAATTGCGCCACGTAGACAGTCGTGCTCCACTCTCACCATCATCAGAGCATATCTTCAAAGCTATCTGCCTAAAGAAAAAAGAGCGCCGCACCACGACCACCGGGTGGGCTCGAACCTCCAACCTTTCGTTTAACAGACGATCGCGCTAGCCAATTGCGCCCCGGACACAGTCCTGCTCCACTCTCACCACCATCAGAACATATCTTCAAAGCTATCGGCCCAAAGAAAGAAAAGCAACACACCACTCCCGGGAGGGCTCGATCCTCCAACCTTTCAGTTACCAGCCGATCGCGCTAGCCAATTGCGCCACGGAGACAGTCGTGCTCCACTCTCACCACCATCAGAGCATATCTTCAAAGCTATCTGCCTAAAGAAAAAAAAGCCCCGCACCACCACCGGGTGGGCTCGAACCTCCAACCTCTCGGTTAACAGACGATCGCGCTAGCCGATCGCGCCATGGAGACAGTCGTGCTCCTCTCTCACCACCATCAGAGCATATCTTCAAAGCTATCAGCGCAAAGAAAAAAGCAACACACCACTCCTGGGAGGGCTCGAAACGCCAACCTTTCGGTTAACAGCCGATCGCGCTAGCCATTGCGCAACGGAGACAGTCCTGCTCCACTCTCACCACCATCAGAACATATCTTCAAAGCTATCAGCGCAAAGAAAAAAAAGCAACAGACCACTCCCGTGAGGGCTCGAACCTCCAACCTTTCAGTTAACAGCCGATCGCGCTAGGCAATTGCGCCACGGAGACAGTCGTGCTCCACTCTCACCACCATCAGAGCATATCTTCAAAGCTATCACCCTAAAGAAAAAAAAAGCGCCGAACCACCACCGGGTGGGCTCGAACCTTCAACCTTTCGGTTAACAGACGATCGCGCTAGCCGATAGCGCCACGGAGACAGTCGTGCTCCACTCTCACCACCATCAGAACATATCTTCAAAGCTATCAGCGCAAAGAAAAAAAGCAACACACCACTCCCGGGAGGGCTCGAAACTCCAACCTTTCGGTTAACAGCCGATCGCGCTAGCCAATTGCCCAACGGAGACAGTCCTGCTCCACTCACACCACCATCAGAACATATCTTCAAAGCTATCAGCCCCCGAAAAAAAAGCGCCGCACCACCACCGGGTGGGCTCGAAACTCCAACCTTTCGATTAACAGCCGATCGCGCTAGCCAATTGCGCCATGGAGACAGTCCTGATCCACTCTCACCACCATCAGAACATATCTTAAAAGCTATCAGCCCAAAGAAAAAAAAGCAACACACCACTCCCGGGAGGGCTCGAACCTCCAAACTTTCGCTTAACAGCCGATTGCCCTAGCCAATTGCGCCATGGAGACAGTCGTGCTCCACTCTCACCACCAACAGAACATATCTTCAAAGCTATCAGCGCAAAGAAAAAAGCAACACACCACTCCCGGGAGGGCTCGAACCTCCAACCTTTCGGTTAACAGCCGATCGCGCCAGCCAATTGTGCCACGGAGACAGCCCTGCTGCACTCTTACCACCATCAGAACATATCTTCAAAGCTATCAGCCCAAAGAAAAAAAGCGCCGCACCACCACCGGGTGCGCTCGAACCTCCAACCTTTCGGTCAACAGCCGATCACGTTAGCCAATTGCGCCACGGAGACAGTCGTGCTCCACTCTCACCACCATCAGAACATATCTTCAAAGCTATCAGCCCAAAGAAAAAAAAGCGCCGCACCACCACTGGGTGGGCTCGAACCTCCAACCTTTCGGTTAACAGCCGATCGCGCAAGCCAATTGCGCCCCGGAGACAGTCCTGCTCTACTCTCACCACCATCAGAACATATCTTCAAAGCTATTAGCCCCAAAAAAAAGCAACACACCACTCCCCGGAGGGCTCGCACCTCCAACCTTTCAGTTAACAGCCGATCGCGCTAGCCAATTGCGCCACGGAGACAGTCATGCTCCACTCTCACCACCATCAGAGCATATCTTCAAAGCTATCAGCCTAAAGAAAAAAAAGCGCCGCACCACCACCGGGTGGGCTCGAACCTCCAACCTTTCGGTTAACAGACGATCGCGCTAACCGATCGTGCCACGGAGACAGTCGTGCTCCACTCTCACCACCATCAGAACATATCTTCAAAGCTATCAATGCAAAGAAAAAAGCAACACACCAATCCCGGGAGGGCTCGAAACTCCAACCTTTCGATTACCCGCCGATCGCGCTAGCCAATTGCGCCATGGAGACAGTCCTGTTCCACTCTCACCACCATTAGAACATATCTTTAATGCTATCAGGCCATAGAAAAAAGCGCCGCACCACCACCGGGTGGGCTCGAACCTCCAAACTTTCGGTTAACGACCGAACGCGCTAGCCAATTGCGCCCCGGACACAGTCCTGCTCCACTCTCACCACCATCAGAACATATCTTCAAAGCTATCGGCCCAAAGAAAGAAAAGCAACACACCACTCCCGGGAGGGCTCGATCCTCCAACCTTTCAGTTACCAGCCGATCGCGCTAGCCAATTGCGCCACGGAGACAGTCGTGCTCCACTCTCACCACCATCAGAGCATATCTTCAAAGCTATCTGCCTAAAGAAAAAAAAGCCCCGCACCACCACCGGGTGGGCTCGAACCTCCAACCTCTCGGTTAACAGACGATCGCGCTAGCCGATCGCGCCATGGAGACAGTCGTGCTCCTCTCTCACCACCATCAGAGCATATCTTCAAAGCTATCAGCGCAAAGAAAAAAGCAACACACCACTCCTGGGAGGGCTCGAAACGCCAACCTTTCGGTTAACAGCCGATCGCGCTAGCCATTGCGCAACGGAGACAGTCCTGCTCCACTCTCACCACCATCAGAACATATCTTCAAAGCTATCAGCGCAAAGAAAAAAAAGCAACAGACCACTCCCGGGAGGGCTCGAACCTCCAACCTTTCAGTTAACAGCCGATCGCGCTAGGCAATTGCGCCACGGAGACAGTCGTGCTCCACTCTCACCACCATCAGAGCATATCTTCAAAGCTATCACCCTAAAGAAAAAAAAAGCGCCGAACCACCACCGGGTGGGCTCGAACCTTCAACCTTTCGGTTAACAGACGATCGCGCTAGCCGATAGCGCCACGGAGACAGTCGTGCTTCACTCTCACCACCATCAGAACATATCTTAAAGCTATCAGCGCAAAGAAAAAAAGCAACACACCACTCCCGGGAGGGCTCGAAACTCCAACCTTTCGGTTAACAGCCGATCGCGCTAGCCAATTGCCCAACGGAGACAGTCCTGCTCCACTCACACCACCATCAGAACATATCTTCAAAGCTATCAGCCCCCGAAAAAAAAGCGCCGCACCACCACCGGGTGGGCTCGAAACTCCAACCTTTCGATTAACAGCCGATCGCGCTAGCCAATTGCGCCACGGAGACAGTCCTGATCCACTCTCACTACCATCAGAACATATCTTCAAAGCTATCAGCCCAAAGAAAAAAAAGCAACACACCACTCCCGGGAGGGCTCGAACCTCCAAACTTTCGCTTAACAGCCGATTGCCCTAGCCAATTGCGCCATGGAGACAGTCGTGCTCCACTCTCACCACCAACAGAACATATCTTCAAAGCTATCAGCGCAAAGAAAAAAGCAACACACCACTCCCGGGAGGGCTCGAACCTCCAACCTTTCGGTTAACAGCCGATCGCGCCAGCCAATTGTGCCACGGAGACAGCCCTGCTGCATTCTCACCACCATCAGAACATATCTTCAAAGCTATCAGCCCAAAGAAAAAAAGCGCCGCACCACCACCGGGTGCGCTCGAACCTCCAACCTTTCGGTCAACAGCCGATCACGTTAGCCAATTGCGCCACGGAGACAGTCGTGCTCCACTCTCACCACCATCAGAACATATCTTCAAAGCTATCAGCCCAAAGAAAAAAAAGCGCCGCACCACCACTGGGTGGGCTCGAACCTCCAACCTTTCGGTTAACAGCCGATCGCGCAAGCCAATTGCGCCCCGAAGACAGTCCTGCTCTACTCTCACCACCATCAGAACATATCTTCAAAGCTATTAGCCCCAAAAAAAGCAACACACCACTCCCTGGAGGGCTCGCACCTCCAACCTTTCAGTTAACAGCCGATCGCGCTAGCCAATTGCGCCACGGAGACAGTCATGCTCCACTCTCACCACCATCAGAGCATATCTTCAAAGCTATCAGCCTAAAGAAAAAAAAGCGCCACACCACCACCGGGTGGGCTCGAACCTCCAACCTTTCGGTTAACAGACGATCGCGCTAGCCGATCGTGCCACGGAGACAGTCGTGCTCCACTCTCACCACCATCAGAACATATCTTCAAAGCTATCAATGCAAAGAAAAAAGCAACACACCAATCCCGGGAGGGCTCGAAACTCCAACCTTTCGATTACCCGCCGATCGCGCTAGCCAATTGCGCCATGGAGACAGTCCTGTTCCACACTCACCACCATTAGAACATATCTTTAATGCTATCAGGCCATAGAAAAAAGCGCCGCACCACCACCGGGTGGGCTCGAACCTCCAAACTTTCGGTTAACGACCGAACGCGCTACCCAATTGCGCCACAGAGACAGTCCTGCTCCTCTCCCACCACCATCAGAACATACCCTTCAAAGCTATCAGCCCAAAAAAAAGCAACACACCACTCCCGGGAGAAATCGAAACTCCGAACGTTCGGTTAACAGCCGATCGCGCTAGCCTATGGGGCCACGGAGACAGTCGTGCTCCACTCTCACCACCATTAGAACATATCTTCAAAGCTAACAGCGCAATGAAAAAAAGCAACACACCACTCCCGGGAGGGCTCGAAACTCCAACCTTTCGGTTAAAAGCCGATTGTGCTAGCCAATTGCGCAATGGAGACAGTCCTGCTCCACTCTCACCACCATCAGAACATATCTTCAGAGCTATCAGCCCAAAGAAAAAAAAGGAACAGACCACTCCCGGGAGGGCTCGAACCTCCAACCTTTCGGTTAACAGCCGATCGCGCTAGCCAATTGCGCCACGGAGACAGTCGTGCTCCACTCTCCCCACCGTCAGAACATTTCTTCAGAGCTATCAGCCCAAAGAAAAAAAGCACCACCACCGGGTGGGCTCGAACCTCCAACCTTTCGGTTAACAGCCGATTACGCTAACCAATTGCGCCATGGAGACAGTCCTGTTCCACTCTCACCACCATTAGAACATATCTTTAATGCTATCAGGCCATAGAAAAAAGCGCCGCACCACCACCGGGTGGGCTCGAACCTCGAAACTTTCGGTTAACGACCGATCACGCTAACCAATTGCGCCATGGAGACAGTCCTGTTCCACTCTCACCACCATTAGAACATATCTTTAATGCTATCAGGCCATAGAAAAAAGCGCCGCACCACAACCAGGTTGGCTCGAACCTCCAACCTTTCGGTTAACAGCCGATCACGCTAGCCAATTGCGCCACGGAGACAGTCCTGCTCCACTCTCACCACCATCAGAACATATCTTCAAAGCTATCAGCCCAAAGAAAAAAAAGCCACACCACTACCGGGAGGGCTCGAACCTCCAACCTTTCAGTTAACAGCCGATCGCGCTAGCCATTTGCGCCACGTAGACAGTCGTGCTCCACTCTCACCATCATCAGAGCATATCTTCAAAGCTATCTGCCTAAAGAAAAAAGAGCGCCGCACCACGACCACCGGGTGGGCTTGAACCTCCAACCTTTCGTTTAACAGACGATCGCGCTAGCCGATCGCACCACGGAGACAGTCCTGTTCCACTCTCACCACCATTCGAACATATCTTCAAAGCTATCAGGCCATAGAAAAAAAGCAACACACCACCACCGGGTGGGCACGAACCTCCAACCTTTCGGTTAAGAGACGATCGCGCTAGCCAATCGCGCCACGGAGACAGTCGTGCTCCACTCTCACCACCATCAGAACATATCTTCAAAGCTATCAGCGCAAAGAAAAAGCAACACACCACTCCCGGGAGGGCTCGAACCTCCAACCTTTCGGTTAACAGCCGATCGCGCTAACCAATTGCGCCACGGAGACAGTCCTGCTCCAGTCTCACCACCATCAGAACATATCTTCAAAGCTATCAGCCCAAAGAAAAAAAGCGCCGCACTACCACCGGGTGCGCTCGAACCTCCAACCTTTCGGTCAACAGCCGATGGCGCTAGCCAATTGCGCCACGGAGACAGTCGTGCTCCACTCTCACCACCATCAGAACATATCTTCAAAGCTATCAGCCCAAAGAAAAAAAAGCGCCGCACCACCACTGGGTGAGCTCGAACCTCCAACCTTTCGGTTAACAGCCGATCGCGCAAGCCAATTGCGCCCCGGAGACAGTCCTGCTCTACTCTCACCACCATCAGAACATATTTTCAAAGCTATTAGCCCCAAAAAAAGCAACACACCACTCCCCGGAGGGCTCGCACCTCCAACCTTTCAGTTAACAGCCGATCGCGCTAGTCAATTGCGCCACGGAGACAGTCATGCTCCACTCTCACCACCATCAGAGCATATCTTCAAAGCTATCAGCCTAAAGAAAAAAAAGCGCCGCACCACCACCAGGTGGGCTCGAACCTCCAACCTTTCGGTTAACAGACGATCGCGCTAGCCGATCGTGCCACGGAGACAGTCGTGCTCCACTCTCACCACCATCAGAACATATCTTCAAAGCTATCAATGCAAAGAAAAAAGCAACACACCAATCCCGGGAGGGCTCGAAACTCCAACCTTTCGATTAACCGCCGATCGCGCTAGCCAATTGCGCCATGGAGACAGCCCTGTTCCACTCTCACCACCATTAGAACATATCTTTTATGCTATCAGGCCATAGACAAAAGCGCCGCACCACCACCGGGTGGGCTCGAACCTCCAAACTTTCGGTTAACGACCGAACGCGCTACCCAATTGCGCCACAGAGACAGTCCTGCTCCACTCTCACCACCATCAGAACATATCTTCAAAGCTATCAGCGCAAAGAAAAAAAGCAACACACCACTCCCGGGAGGGCTCGAAACTCCAACCTTTCGGTTAACAGCCGATCGCGCTAGCCAATTGCCCAACGGAGACAGTCCTGCTCCACTCACACCACCATCAGAACATATCTTCAAAGCTATCAGCCCCCGAAAAAAAAGCGCCGCACCACCACCGGGTGGGCTCGAAACTCCAACCTTTCGATTAACAGCCGATCGCGCTAGCCAATTGCGCCACGGAGACAGTCCTGATCCACTCTCACCACCATCAGAACATATCTTCAAAGCTATCAGCCCAAAGAAAAAAAAGCAACACACCACTCCCGGGAGGGCTCGAACCTCCAAACTTTCGCTTAACAGCCGATTGCCCTAGCCAATTGTGCCATGGAGACAGTCGTGCTCCACTCTCACCACCAACAGAACATATCTTCAAAGCTATCAGCGCAAAGAAAAAAGCAACACACCACTCCCGGGAGGGCTCGAACCTCCAACCTTTCGGTTAACAGCCGATCGCGCCAGCCAATTGTGCCACGGAGACAGCCCTGCTGCACTCTCACCACCATCAGAACATATCTTCAAAGCTATCAGCCCAAAGAAAAAAAGCGCCGCACCACCACCGGGTGCGCTCGAACCTCCAACCTTTCGGTCAACAGCCGATCACGTTAGCCAATTGCGCCACGGAGACAGTCGTGCTCCACTCTCACCACCATCAGAACATATCTTCAAAGCTATCAGCCCAAAGAAGAAAAAGCGCCGCACCACCACTGGGTGGGCTCGAACCTCCAACCTTTCGGTTAACAGCCGATCGCGCAAGCCAATTGCGCCCCGGAGACAGTCCTGCTCTATTCTCACCACCATCAGAACATATCTTCAAAGCTATTAGCCCCAAAAAAAGCAACACACCACTCCCCGGAGGGCTCGCACCTCCAACTTTTCAGTTAACAGCCGATCGCGCTAGCCAATTGCGCCATGGAGACAGTCCTGTTCCACTCTCCCCACCATTAGAACATATCTTTAATGCTATCAGGCCATAGAAAAAAGCGCCGCACCACCACCGGGTGGGCTCGAACCTCCAAACTTTCGGTTAACGACCGAACGCGCTAGCCAATTGCGCCCCGGACACAGTCCTGCTCCACTCTCACCACCATCAGAACATATCTTCAAAGCTATCGGCCCAAAGAAAGAAAAGCAACACACCACTCCCGGGAGGGCTCGATCCTCCAACCTTTCAGTTACCAGCCGATCGCGCTAGCCAATTGCGCCACGGAGACAGTCGTGCTCCACTCTCACCACCATCAGAGCATATCTTCAAAGCTATCTGCCTAAAGAAAAAAAAGCCCCGCACCACCACCGGGTGGGCTCGAACCTCCAACCTCTCGGTTAACAGACGATCGCGCTAGCCGATCGCGCCATGGAGACAGTCGTGCTCCTCTCTCACCACCATCAGAGCATATCTTCAAAGCTATCAGCGCAAAGAAAAAAGCAACACACCACTCCTGGGAGGGCTCGAAACGCCAACCTTTCGGTTAACAGCCGATCGCGCTAGCCATTGCGCAACGGAGACAGTCCTGCTCCACTCTCACCACCATCAGAACATATCTTCAAAGCTATCAGCGCAAAGAAAAAAAAGCAACAGACCACTCCCGGGAGGGCTCGAACCTCCAACCTTTCAGTTAACAGCCGATCGCGCTAGGCAATTGCGCCACGGAGACAGTCGTGCTCCACTCTCACCACCATCAGAGCATATCTTCAAAGCTATCACCCTAAAGAAAAAAAAAGCGCCGAACCACCACCGGGTGGGCTCGAACCTTCAACCTTTCGGTTAACAGACGATCGCGCTAGCCGATAGCGCCACGGAGACAGTCGTGCTCCACTCTCACCACCATCAGAACATATCTTCAAAGCTATCAGCGCAAAGAAAAAAAGCAACACACCACTCCCGGGAGGGCTCGAAACTCCAACCTTTCGGTTAACAGCCGATCGCGCTAGCCAATTGCCCAACGGAGACAGTCCTGCTCCACTCACACCACCATCAGAACATATCTTCAAAGCTATCAGCCCCCGAAAAAAAAGCGCCGCACCACCACCGGGTGGGCTCGAAACTCCAACCTTTCGATTAACAGCCGATCGCGCTAGCCAATTGCGCCACGGAGACAGTCCTGATCCACTCTCACCACCATCAGAACATAACTTCAAAGCTATCAGCCCAAAGAAAAAAAAGCAACACACCACTCCCGGGAGGGCTCGAACCTCCAAACTTTCGCTTAACAGCCGATTGCCCTAGCCAATTGCGCCATGGAGACAGTCGTGCTCCACTCTCACCACCAACAGAACATATCTTCAAAGCTATCAGCGCAAAGAAAAAAGCAACACACCACTCCCGGGAGGGCTCGAACCTCCAACCTTTCGGTTAACAGCCGATCGCGCCAGCCAATTGTGCCACGGAGACAGCCCTGCTGCACTCTCACCACCATCAGAACATATCTTCAAAGCTATCAGCCCAAAGAAAAAAAGCGCCGCACCACCACCGGGTGCGCTCGAACCTCCAACCTTTCGGTCAACAGCCGATCACGTTAGCCAATTGCGCCACGGAGACAGTCGTGCTCCACTCTCACCACCATCAGAACATATCTTCAAAGCTATCAGCCCAAAGAAAAAAAAGTGCCGCACCACCACTGGGTGGGCTCGAACCTCCAACCTTTCGGTTAACAGCCGATCGCGCAAGCCAATTGCGCCCCGGAGACAGTCCTGCTCTACTCTCACCACCATCAGAACATATCTTCAAAGCTATTAGCCCCAAAAAAAGCAACACACCACTCCCTGGAGGGCTCGCACCTCCAACCTTTCAGTTAACAGCCGATCGCGCTAGCCAATTGCGCCACGGAGACAGTCATGCTCCACTCTCACCACCATCAGAGCATATCTTCAAAGCTATCAGCCTAAAGAAAAAAAAGCGCCACACCACCACCGGGTGGGCTCGAACCTCCAACCTTTCGGTTAACAGACGATCGCGCTAGCCGATCGTGCCACGGAGACAGTCGTGCTCCACTCTCACCACCATCAGAACATATCTTCAAAGCTATCAATGCAAAGAAAAAAGCAACACATCAATCCCGGGAGGGCTCGAAACTCCAACCTTTCGATTACCCGCCGATCGCGCTAGCCAATTGCGCCACGGAGACAGTCGTGCTCCACTCTTATCACCATCAGAACATATCTTCAAAGCTATCAGCCCAAAAAAAAAAGCGCCGCACCACCACCGGGTGGGCTCGAACCTACAACCTTTCGGTTAACAGACGATAGCGCTAGCCGATCGCGCCACGGAGACAGTCGTGCTCCACTCTCACCACCATCAGAACATATTTTCAAAGCTATCAGCGCAAAGAAAAAAGCAACACACCACTCCCGGGAGAAAGCGAAACTCCGAATGTTCGGTTAACAGCCGATCGCGCTAGCCTATGGGGCCACGGAGACAGTCGTGCTCCACTCTCACCACCATTAGAACATATCTTCAAAGCTATCAGCGCAAAGAAAAAAAGCAACACACCACTCCCGGGAGGGCTCGAAACTCCAACCTTTCGGTTAACAGCCGATTGTGCTAGCCAATTGCGCAATGGAGACAGTCCTGCTCCACTCTCACCACCATCAGAACATATCTTCAGAGCTATCAGCCCAAAGAAAAAAAAGGAACAGACCACTCCCGGGAGGGCTCGAACCTCCAACCTTTCGGTTAACAGCCGATCGCGCTAGCCAATTGCGCCACGGAGACAGTCGTGCTCCACTCTCCCCACCGTCAGAACATTTCTTCAGAGCTATCAGCCCAAAGAAAAAAAGCACCACCACCGGGTGGGCTCGAACCTCCAACCTTTCGGTTAACAGCCGATCACGCTAACCAATTGCGCCATGGAGACAGTCCTGTTCCACTCTCACCACCATTAGAACATATCTTCAATGCTATCAGGCCATAGAAAAAAGCGCCGCACCACCACCGGGTGGGCTCGAACCTCGAAACTTTCGGTTAACGACCGAACGCGTTACCCAATTGCGCCACAGAGACAGTCCTGCTCCACTCTCACCACAATCAGAACATATCTTCAAAGCTATCAGCCCAAAGAAAAAAAAGCAACACACCACTCCCGGGAGGGCTCGAACCTCCAACCTTTCGGTTAACAGCCGATCGCGCTAGCCAATTGCACGACGGAGAAGGTCGTGCTCCGGTCTCCCCACCGTCAGAACATTTCTTCAGAGCTATCAGCCTAAAGAAAAAAAGCGTCGCACCACAACCAGGTTGGCTCGAACCTCCAACCTTTCGTTTAACAGACGATCGCTCTAGCCGATCGCACCAAGGAGACAGTCCTGTTCCACTCTCACCACCATTCGAACATATCTTCAAAGCTATCAGGCCATTGAAAAAAAGCAACACACCACCACCAGGTGGGCACGAACCTCCAACCTTTCGGTTAAGAGACGATCGCGCTAGCCAATCGCGCCACGGAGACAGTCGTGCTCCACTCTCACCACCATCAGAACATATCTTCAAAGCTATCAGCGCAAAGAAAAAGCAACACACCACTCCCGGGAGGGCTCGAACCTCCAACCTTTCGGTTAACAGCCGATCGCTCTAACCAATTGCGCCACGGAGACAGTCCTGCTCCAGTCTCACCACCATCAGAACATATCTTCAAAGCTATCAGCCCAAAGAAAAAAAGCGCCGCACCACCACCGGGTGCGCTCGAACCTCCAACCTTTCGGTCAACAGCTGATGGCGCTAGCCAATTGCGCCACGGAGACAGTCGTGCTCCACTCTCACCACCATCAGAACATATCTTCAAAGCTATCAGCCCAAAGAGAAAAAAGCGCCGCACCTCTCCCGGGAGGGCTCGAACCTCCAACCTTTCGGTTAACAGACGATCGCGCTAGCCGATCGCGCCACGGAGACAGTCGTGCTCCACTCTCACCACCATCAGAACATATCTTCAAAGCTATCAGCGCAAAGAAAAAAGCAACACACCACTCCCGGGGGGGGGGGGCTCGAAACTCCAACCTTTCGATTAACAGCCGATCACGTTAGCCAATTCCGCAACGGACACAGTCCTGCTCCACTCTCACCACCATCAGAACATATCTTCAAAGCTATCAGCCCCCAAAAAAAAGCGCCGCACCACCACCGGGTGGGCTCGAAACTCCAACCTTTCGATTAACAGCCGATCGCGCTAGCCAATTGCGCCACGGAGACAGTCTTGCTCCACTCTTACCAACATCAGAACATATCTTCAAAGCTATCAGCCCAAAGAAAAAAGCAACATACCACTCCCGGGAGGGCTCGAACCTCCAACCTTTCGGTTAACAGCCGATCGCGCTAGCCAATTGCGCCACGGAGACAGTCGTGCTCCACTCTCACCACCATCAGAGCATATCTTCAAATGCTATCAGCCCATCAGAAAAAAAGCGCCGCACCAACACCGTGTGGGCTCGAACCTCCAACCTTTCGGTTAACGACCGAACGCGCTACCCAATCGCGCCACAGAGACAGCGCTGCTCCACTCTCACCACCATCAGAACATATCTTCAAAGCTATCAGGCCATAGAAAAAATGCGCCACACCACCACCGGGTGGGCTCGAACCTCCAACCTTTCGGGTAACGACCGAACGCGCTACCCAATTGCGCCACGGAGACAGTCCTGATCCACTCTCACCACCATCAGAACATATCTTCAAAGCTATCAGCCCAAAGAAAAAAAGCAACACACCACTCCCGAAAGGGCTCGAACCTCCAACCTTTCGGTTAACAGCCGATTGCCCTAGCCAATTGCGCCATGGAGACAGTCGTGCTCCACTCTCACCATCAACAGAACATATCTTCAAAGCTATCAGCGCAAAGAAAAAAGCAACACACCACTCCCGGGAGGGCTCGAACCTCCAACCTTTCGGTTAACAGCCGATCGCGCTAGCCAATTGCGCCACGGAGACAGCCCTGCTGCACTCTCACCACCATCAGAACATATCTTCAAAGCTATCAGCCCAAAGAAAAAAAGCGCCGCACCACCACCGGGTGCACTCGAACCTCCAACCTTTCGGTCAACACCCGATCACGTTAGCCAAATGCGCCATGGAGACAGTCGTGCTCCACTTTCACCATCATCAGAACATATCTTCAAAGCTATCAGCCCAAAGAAAAAAAAGCGCCGCACCACCACTGGGTGGGCTCGAACCTCCAATCTTTCGGTTAACAGCCGATCGCGCAAGCCAATTGCGCCCCGGAGACAGTCCTGCTCTACTCTCACCACCATCAGAACATATCTTTAAAGCTATCAGCCCAAAAAAAAGCAACACACCACTCCCCGGAGGGCTCGAACCTCCAACCTTTCAGTTAACAGCCGATCGCGCTAGCCAATTGCGCCAAGGAGACAGTCGTGCTCCACTCTCACCACCATCAGAGCATATCTTCAGAGCTATCAGCCCAAAGAAAAAAAGCGTCGCACCACCACCGGGTGGGCTCGAACCTCCAACATTTCGGTTAACAGCCAATCACGCTAGCCAATTGCGCCATGGAGACAGTCCTGTTCCACTCTCACCACCATTAGAACATATCTTCAATGCCATCAGGCCATAGAAAAAAGCGCCTCACCACCACCGGGTGGGCTCCAACCTCCAAACTTTCGGTTAACGACCGAACGCGCTACCCAATTGCGCCACAGAGACAGTCCTGCTCCACTCTCACCACAATCAGAACATATCTTCAAAGCTATCGGCCCAAAGAAAGAAAAGCAACACACCACTCCCGGGAGGGCTCGATCCTCCAACCTTTCAGTTACCAGCCGATCGCGCTAGCCAATTGCGCCACGGAGACAGTCGTGCTCCACTCTCACCACCATCAGAGCATATCTTCAAAGCTATCTGCCTAAAGAAAAAAAAGCCCCGCACCACCACCGGGTGGGCTCGAACCTCCAACCTCTCGGTTAACAGACGATCGCGCTAGCCGATCGCGCCATGGAGACAGTCGTGCTCCTCTCTCACCACCATCAGAGCATATCTTCAAAGCTATCAGCGCAAAGAAAAAAGCAACACACCACTCCTGGGAGGGCTCGAAACGCCAACCTTTCGGTTAACAGCCGATCGCGCTAGCCATTGCGCAACGGAGACAGTCCTGCTCCACTCTCACCACCATCAGAACATATCTTCAAAGCTATCAGCGCAAAGAAAAAAAAGCAACAGACCACTCCCGGGAGGGCTCGAACCTCCAACCTTTCAGTTAACAGCCGATCGCGCTAGGCAATTGCGCCACGGAGACAGTCGTGCTCCACTCTCACCACCATCAGAGCATATCTTCAAAGCTATCACCCTAAAGAAAAAAAAAAAGCGCCGAACCACCACCGGGTGGGCTCGAACCTTCAACCTTTCGGTTAACAGACGATCGCGCTAGCCGATAGCGCCACGGAGACAGTCGTGCTCCACTCTCACCACCATCAGAACATATCTTCAAAGCTATCAGCGCAAAGAAAAAAAGCAACACACCACTCCCGGGAGGGCTCGAAACTCCAACCTTTCGGTTAACAGCCGATCGCGCTAGCCAATTGCCCAACGGAGACAGTCCTGCTCCACTCACACCACCATCAGAACATATCTTCAAAGCTATCAGCCCCCGAAAAAAAAGCGCCGCACCACCACCGGGTGGGCTCGAAACTCCAACCTTTCGATTAACAGCCGATCGCGCTAGCCAATTGCGCCACGGAGACAGTCCTGATCCACTCTCACCACCATCAGAACATAACTTCAAAGCTATCAGCCCAAAGAAAAAAAAGCAACACACCACTCCCGGGAGGGCTCGAACCTCCAAACTTTCGCTTAACAGCCGATTGCCCTAGCCAATTGCGCCATGGAGACAGTCGTGCTCCACTCTCACCACCAACAGAACATATCTTCAAAGCTATCAGCGCAAAGAAAAAAGCAACACACCACTCCCGGGAGGGCTCGAACCTCCAACCTTTCGGTTAACAGCCGATCGCGCCAGCCAATTGTGCCACGGAGACAGCCCTGCTGCACTCTCACCACCATCAGAACATATCTTCAAAGCTATCAGCCCAAAGAAAAAAAGCGCCGCACCACCACCGGGTGCGCTCGAACCTCCAACCTTTCGGTCAACAGCCGATCACGTTAGCCAATTGCGCCACGGAGACAGTCGTGCTCCACTCTCACCACCATCAGAACATATCTTCAAAGCTATCAGCCCAAAGAAAAAAAAGTGCCGCACCACCACTGGGTGGGCTCGAACCTCCAACCTTTCGGTTAACAGCCGATCGCGCAAGCCAATTGCGCCCCGGAGACAGTCCTGCTCAACTCTCACCACCATCAGAACATATCTTCAAAGCTATTAGCCCCAAAAAAAGCAACACACCACTCCCTGGAGGGCTCGCACCTCCAACCTTTCAGTTAACAGCCGATCGCGCTAGCCAATTGCGCCACGGAGACAGTCATGCTCCACTCTCACCACCATCAGAGCATATCTTCAAAGCTATCAGCCTAAAGAAAAAAAAGCGCCACACCACCACCGGGTGGGCTCGAACCTCCAACCTTTCGGTTAACAGACGATCGCGCTAGCCGATCGTGCCACGGAGACAGTCGTGCTCCACTCTCACCACCATCAGAACATATCTTCAAAGCTATCAATGCAAAGAAAAAAGCAACACATCAATCCCGGGAGGGCTCGAAACTCCAACCTTTCGATTACCCGCCGATCGCGCTAGCCAATTGCGCCACGGAGACAGTCGTGCTCCACTCTTATCACCATCAGAAAATATCTTCAAAGCTATCAGCCCAAAAAAAAGCGCCGCACCACCACCGGGTGGGCTCGAACCTACAACCTTTCGGTTAACAGACGATAGCGCTAGCCGATCGCGCCACGGAGACAGTCGTGCTCCACTCTCACCACCATCAGAACATATTTTCAAAGCTATCAGCGCAAAGAAAAAAGCAACACACCACTCCCGGGAGAAAGCGAAACTCCGAATGTTCGGTTAACAGCCGATCGCGCTAGCCTATGGGGCCACGGAGACAGTCGTGCTCCACTCTCACCACCATTAGAACATATCTTCAAAGCTATCAGCGCAAAGAAAAAAAGCAACACACCACTCCCGGGAGGGCTCGAAACTCCAACCTTTCGGTTAACAGCCGATTGTGCTAGCCAATTGCGCAATGGAGACAGTCCTGCTCCACTCTCACCACCATCAGAACATATCTTCAGAGCTATCAGCCCAAAGAAAAAAAAGGAACAGACCACTCCCGGGAGGGCTCGAACCTCCAACCTTTCGGTTAACAGCCGATCGCGCTAGCCAATTGCGCCACGGAGACAGTCGTGCTCCACTCTCCCCACCGTCAGAACATTTCTTCAGAGCTATCAGCCCAAAGAAAAAAAGCACCACCACCGGGTGGGCTCGAACCTCCAACCTTTCGGTTAACAGCCGATCACGCTAACCAATTGCGCCATGGAGACAGTCCTGTTCCACTCTCACCACCATTAGAACATATCTTCAATGCTATCAGGCCATAGAAAAAAGCGCCGCACCACCACCGGGTGGGCTCGAACCTCGAAACTTTCGGTTAACGACCGAACGCGTTACCCAATTGCGCCACAGAGACAGTCCTGCTCCACTCTCACCACAATCAGAACATATCTTCAAAGCTATCAGCCCAAAGAAAAAAAAGCAACACACCACTCCCGGGAGGGCTCGAACCTCCAACCTTTCGGTTAACAGCCGATCGCGCTAGCCAATTGCACGACGGAGAAGGTCGTGCTCCGGTCTCCCCACCGTCAGAACATTTCTTCAGAGCTATCAGCCTAAAGAAAAAAAGCGTCGCACCACAACCAGGTTGGCTCGAACCTCCAACCTTTCGGTTAACAGCCGATCACGCTAGCCAATTGCGCCACGGAGACAGTCCTGCTCCACTCTCACCACCATCAGAACATATCTTCAAAGCTATCAGCCCAAAGAAAAAAAAGCCACACCACTACCGGGAGGGCTCGAACCTCCAACCTTTCAGTTAACAGCCGATCGCGCTAGCCAATTGCGCCACGTAGACAGTAGTGCTCCACTCTCACCATCATCAGAGCATATCTTCAAAGCTATCTGCCTAAAGAAAAAAGAGCGCCGCACCACGACCACCGGGTGGGCTCGAACCTCCAACCTTTCGTTTAACAGACGATCGCTCTAGCCGATCGCACCAAGGAGACAGTCCTGTTCCACTCTCACCACCATTCGAACATATCTTCAAAGCTATCAGGCCATTGAAAAAAAGCAACACACCACCACCAGGTGGGCACGAACCTCCAACCTTTCGGTTAAGAGACGATCGCGCTAGCCAATCGCGCCACGGAGACAGTCGTGCTCCACTCTCACCACCATCAGAACATATCTTCAAAGCTATCAGCGCAAAGAAAAAGCAACACACCACTCCCGGGAGGGCTCGAACCTCCAACCTTTCGGTTAACAGCCGATCGCTCTAACCAATTGCGCCACGGAGACAGTCCTGCTCCAGTCTCACCACCATCAGAACATATCTTCAAAGCTATCAGCCCAAAGAAAAAAAGCGCCGCACCACCACCGGGTGCGCTCGAACCTCCAACCTTTCGGTCAACAGCTGATGGCGCTAGCCAATTGCGCCACGGAGACAGTCGTGCTCCACTCTCACCACCATCAGAACATATCTTCAAAGCTATCAGCCCAAAGAGAAAAAAGCGCCGCACCTCTCCCGGGAGGGCTCGAACCTCCAACCTTTCGGTTAACAGACGATCGCGCTAGCCGATCGCGCCACGGAGACAGTCGTGCTCCACTCTCACCACCATCAGAACATATCTTCAAAGCTATCAGCGCAAAGAAAAAAGCAACACACCACTCCCGGGGGGGGGGGGGGGCTCGAAACTCCAACCTTTCGATTAACAGCCGATCACGTTAGCCAATTCCGCAACGGACACAGTCCTGCTCCACTCTCACCACCATCAGAACATATCTTCAAAGCTATCAGCCCCCAAAAAAAAGCGCCGCACCACCACCGGGTGGGCTCGAAACTCCAACCTTTCGATTAACAGCCGATCGCGCTAGCCAATTGCGCCACGGAGACAGTCTTGCTCCACTCTTACCAACATCAGAACATATCTTCAAAGCTATCAGCCCAAAGAAAAAAGCAACATACCACTCCCGGGAGGGCTCGAACCTCCAACCTTTCGGTTAACAGCCGATCGCGCTAGCCAATTGCGCCACGGAGACAGTCGTGCTCCACTCTCACCACCATCAGAGCATATCTTCAAATGCTATCAGCCCATCAGAAAAAAAGCGCCGCACCAACACCGTGTGGGCTCGAACCTCCAACCTTTCGGTTAACGACCGAACGCGCTACCCAATCGCGCCACAGAGACAGCGCTGCTCCACTCTCACCACCATCAGAACATATCTTCAAAGCTATCAGGCCATAGAAAAAATGCGCCACACCACCACCGGGTGGGCTCGAACCTCCAACCTTTCGGGTAACGACCGAACGCGCTACCCAATTGCGCCACGGAGACAGTCCTGATCCACTCTCACCACCATCAGAACATATCTTCAAAGCTATCAGCCCAAAGAAAAAAAGCAACACACCACTCCCGAAAGGGCTCGAACCTCCAACCTTTCGGTTAACAGCCGATTGCCCTAGCCAATTGCGCCATGGAGACAGTCGTGCTCCACTCTCACCATCAACAGAACATATCTTCAAAGCTATCAGCGCAAAGAAAAAAGCAACACACCACTCCCGGGAGGGCTCGAACCTCCAACCTTTCGGTTAACAGCCGATCGCGCTAGCCAATTGCGCCACGGAGACAGCCCTGCTGCACTCTCACCACCATCAGAACATATCTTCAAAGCTATCAGCCCAAAGAAAAAAAGCGCCGCACCACCACCGGGTGCACTCGAACCTCCAACCTTTCGGTCAACACCCGATCACGTTAGCCAAATGCGCCATGGAGACAGTCGTGCTCCACTTTCACCATCATCAGAACATATCTTCAAAGCTATCAGCCCAAAGAAAAAAAAGCGCCGCACCACCACTGGGTGGGCTCGAACCTCCAATCTTTCGGTTAACAGCCGATCGCGCAAGCCAATTGCGCCCCGGAGACAGTCCTGCTCTACTCTCACCACCATCAGAACATATCTTTAAAGCTATCAGCCCAAAAAAAAGCAACACACCACTCCCCGGAGGGCTCGAACCTCCAACCTTTCAGTTAACAGCCGATCGCGCTAGCCAATTGCGCCAAGGAGACAGTCGTGCTCCACTCTCACCACCATCAGAGCATATCTTCAGAGCTATCAGCCCAAAGAAAAAAAGCGTCGCACCACCACCGGGTGGGCTCGAACCTCCAACATTTCGGTTAACAGCCAATCACGCTAGCCAATTGCGCCATGGAGACAGTCCTGTTCCACTCTCACCACCATTAGAACATATCTTCAATGCCATCAGGCCATAGAAAAAAGCGCCTCACCACCACCGGGTGGGCTCCAACCTCCAAACTTTCGGTTAACGACCGAACGCGCTACCCAATTGCGCCACAGAGACAGTCCTGCTCCACTCTCACCACAATCAGAACATATCTTCAAAGCTATCAGCTCAAAGAAAAAAAAGCAACACACCACTCCCGGGAGGGCTCGAACCTCCAACTTTTCGGTTAACAGCCGATCGCGCTAGCCAATTGCACGACGGAGAAGGTCGTGCTCCGGTCTCCCCACCGTCAGAACATTTCTTCAGAGCTATCAGCCTAAAGAAAAAAAGCGTCGCACCACAACCAGGTTGGCTCGAACCTCCAACCTTTCGGTTAACAGCCGATCGCGCTAGCCAATTGCGCCACGGAGACAGTCCTGCTCCACTCTCACCACCATCAGAACATATCTTCAAAGCTATCAGCCCAAAGAAAAAAAAGCAACACACCACTACCGGGAGGGCTCGAACCTCCAACCTTTCAGTTAACAGCCGATCGCGCTAGCCAATTGCGCCACGTAGACAGTCGTGCTCCACTCTCACCATCATCAGAGCATATCTTCAAAGCTATCTGCCTAAAGAGAAAAGAGCGCCGCACCACGACCACCGGGTGGGCTCGAACCTCCAACCTTTCGTTTAACAGACGATCGCGCTAGCCGATCGCACCACGGAGACAGTCCTGTTCCACTCTCACCACCATTCGAACATATCTTCAAAGCTATCAGGCCATAGAAAAAAAGCAACACACCACCACCGGGTGGGCACGAACCTCCAACCTTTCCGTTAAGAGACGATCGCGCTAGCCAATCGCGCCACGGAGATAGTCGTGCTCCACTCTCACCACCATCAGAACATATCTTCAAAGCTATCAGCGCAAAGAAAAAGCAACACACCACTTCCGGGAAGGCTCGAAACTCCAACCTTTCGGTTAACAGCCGATCGTGCTAGCCAATTGCGCAATGGAGACAGTCCTGCTCCACTCTCACCACCATCAGAACATATCTTCAGAGCTATCAGCCCAAAGAAAAAAAAGGAACAGACCACTCCCGGGAGGGCTCGAACCTCCAACCTTTCGGTTAACAGCCGATCGCGCTAGCCAATTGCGCCACGGAGACAGTCGTGCTGCACTCTCCCCACCGTCAGAACATTTCTTCAGAGCTATCAGCCCAAGGAAAAAAAGCGTCGCACCACCACCGGGTGGGCTCGAACCTCCAACCTTTCGGTTAACAGCCGATCACGCTAGCCAATTGCGCCACGGAGACAGTGGTGCTCCACTCTCACCACCAACAGAACATACCTTCAAAGCTATCAGCGCAAAGAAAAAAGCAACACACCACTCCCGGGAGGGCTCGAACCTCCAACCTTTCGGTTAACAGCCGATCGCGCTAGCCAATTGCGCCACGAAGACAGTCCTGCTCCATTCTCACCACCATCAGAACATATCTTCAAAGCTATCAGCCCAAAGAAAAAAAGCGCCGCACCACCACCGGGTGCGCTCGAACCTCCAACCTTTCGGTCAACAGCCGATCGCGCTAGCCAATTGCGCCACGGAGACAGTCGTGCTCCACTCTCACCACCATCAGAACATATCTTCAAAGCTATCAGCCCAAAGAGAAAAATGCGCCGCACCTCTCCCGGGAGGGCTCGAACCTCCAACCTTTCGGTTAACAGACGATCGCGCTAGCCGATCGCGCCTCGGAGACAGTTGTGCTCCACTCTCACCACCATCAGAACATATCTTCAAAGCTATCAGCGCAAAGAAAAAAGCAACACACCACTCCCGGGAGAAATCGAATTTCCAAACGTTCGGTTAACAGCCGATCGCGCTAGCCTATGGGGCCACGGAGACAGTCGTGCTCCACTCTCACCACCATCAGAACATATCTTCAAAGCTATCAGCGCAAAGAAAAAAGCAACACACCACTACCGGGAGGGCTCGAAACTCCAACCTTTCGGTTAACAGCCGATCGTGCTAGCCAATTGCGCCACGGAGACAGTCCTGCTCCACTCTCGCCACCAACAGAACATATCTTCAAAGCTATCAGCCCAAAGAAAAAAAAGCGCCGCACCACAACCGGGTGGGCTCGAACCTCCAACCTTTCGGTTAACAGCCGATCGCGCTAGCCAATTGCGCCCCGGAGACAGTCCTGCTCCACTCTCACCACCATCAGAACATATCTTCAAAGCTATCAGCCCAAAGAAAAAAAGCAACACACCACTCCCGGGAGGGCTCGAACCTCCAAACTTTCAGTTACCAGCCGATCGCGCTAGCCATTTGCGCCACGGAGACAGTCGTGCTCCACTCTCACCACCATCAGAGCATATCTTCAAAGCTATCTGCCTAAAAAAAAGCCCCGCACCACCACCGCGTGGGCTCGAACCTCCAACCTTTCGGTTAACAGACGATCGCGCTAGCCGATCGCGCCATGGAGACAGTCGTGCTCCTCTCTCACCACCATCAGAGCATATCTTCAAAGCTATCAGCGCAAAGAAAAAAGCAACACACCACTCCCGGAAGGGCTCGAAACGCCAACCTTTCGGTTAACAGCCGATCGCGCGAGCCATTGCGCAATGGAGACAGTCCTGCTCCGCTCTCACCACCATCAGAACATAGCTTCAAAGCTATCAGCGCAAAGAAAAAAAAAGCAACAGGCCACTACCGGGAGGGCTCGAACCTCCAACCTTTCGGTTAACAGCCGATCGCGCTAGCCAATTGCGCCATGGAGAAAGTCGTGCTCCACTCTCCCCACCATCAGAACATTTCTTCAGAGCTATCAGCCTAAAGAAAAAAAGCGCCGCACCACCACCGGGTGGGCTCGAAACTCCAACCTTTCGGTTAACAGCCGAACGCGCTAGCCGATTGCGCCACGGAGACAGTCTTGCTCCACTCTCACCACCATCAGAACATATCTTCAAAGCTATCAGCCCAAAGAAAAAAAAAGCGCCGCACCACCACCGGGTGGGCTCGAAACTCCAACCGTTTGGTTATGAGCCCATCGCGCTAGCCAATTGCGCCATGGGGACAGTCCTGCTTCCCTCTCATCACCATCAGAACATAACTTCAAAGCTATCAGCGCAAAGAAAAAAGCAACACACCACTCCCGGGAAGGCTCGAAACTCCAACCTTTCGATTAACAGCCGATCGCGCTAGCCAATTGCACCACGGAGACAGTCCTGCTCCACTCTCACTACCATTAGAACATATCTTCAAAGCTATCAGCCCATAGAAGAAAAAGCGCCGCACCACCACCGGGTGGGCTCGAACCTCCAACCTTTCGGTTAACGACCGAACGCGCAACCCAATTGCGCCACGGATATAGTCCTGCTCCACTCTCACCACCATCAGAACATATCTTCAAAGCTATCAGCCCAAAGAAAAAAAGCGTCGCACCACCACCGGGTGGGCTCGAACCTCCAACCTTTCGGTCAACAGCCGATCGCGCTAGCCAATTGCACCACGGAGACAGTCCTGCTCCAGCCTCACCACCATCAGAACATATCTTCAAAGCTATCAGCCCAAAGAAAAAAAAGCGCCGCACCACCACCGGGTGCGCTCGAACCTCCAACCTTTCGGTCAACAGCCGATGACGCTAGCCAATTGCGCCACGGAGACAGTCGTGCTCCACACTCACCACCATCAGAACATATCTTCAAAGCTATCAGCCCAAATAAAAAAAGCGCCGCACCACCACTGGGTGGGCTCGAACTTCCAACCTTTCGGTTAACAGCCGATCGCGCTTGCCAATTGCGCCCCGGAGACAGTCCTGCTCCACTCTCACCACCATCAGAACATATCTTCAAAGCTATCAGCCCAAAGAAAAAAAAGCAACACACCTCTCCCGGGAGGGCTCGAACCTCCAACCTTTCGGTTAACAGACGATCGCGCTAGCCGATCGCGCCACGGAGACAGTCGTGCTCCACTCTCACCACCATCAGTACATATCTTCAAAGCTATCAGCGCAAAGAAAAAAGCAACGCACCACTTCGGGGGGGGGGGAGACTCGAAACTCCAACCTTTCGGTTAACAGCCGATCACGTTAGCCAATTGCGCCCCGGAGACAGTCCTGCTCCACTCTCACCACCATCAGAACGTATCTTCAAAGCTATCAGCCCATAGGAAAAAAGCGCCGCACCACCACCGTGTGGGCTCGAACCTCCAACCGTTCGGTTAACGACCGAACGCGCTACCCAATCGCGCCACAGAGATAGTGATGCTCCACTCTCACCACGATCAGAACATACCTTCAAAGCTATCAGCCCAAAGAAAAAAAAGCAACACACCACTCCCCGGAGGGCTCGAACCACCAACCTTTCGGTCAACAGCCGATCGCGCTAGCCAATTGTGCCACGGAGACAGTCGTGCTCCACTCTCACCACCATCAGTACATATCTTCAAAGCTATCAGCCCAAAGAAAAAAAAGCGCCGCACCACCACCGGGTGCACTCGAACCTCCAACCTTTCGGTCAACAGCCGATCACGTTAGCCAAATGCGCCACGGAGACAGTCGTGCTCCACTTTCACCATCATCAGAACATATCTTCAAAGCTATCAGCCCAAAGAAAAAAAAGCGCCGCACCACCACTGGGTGGGCTCGAACCTCCAATCTTTCGGTTAACAGCCGATCGCGCAAGCCAATTGCGCCCCGGAGACAGTCCTGCTCTACTCTCACCACCATCAGAACATATCTTTAAAGCTATCAGCCCAAAAAAAAGCAACACACCACTCCCCGGAGGGCTCGAACCTCCAACCTTTCAGTTAACAGCCGATCGCGCTAGCCAATTGCGCCAAGGAGACAGTCGTGCTCCACTCTCACCACCATCAGAGCATATCTTCAAAGCTATCAGCCTAAAGAAAAAAAAGCGCCGCACCACCACCGGGTGGGCTCGAAGCTCCAACCTTTCGGTTAACAGACGATCGCGCTAGCCGATCGTGCCACGGAGACAGTCGTGCTCCACTCTCACCACCATCAGAACATATCTTCAAAGCTATCAGCGCAAAGAAAAAAGCAACACACCACTCCCGGGAGGGCTCGAAACTCCAACCTTTCGATTAACCGCCGATCGCGCTAGCCAATTGCGCCATGGAGACAGTCCTGTTCCACTCTCACCACCATTAGAACATATCTTTAATGCTATCAGGCCATAGAAAAAAGCGCCGCACCACCACCGGGTGGGCTCGAACCTCCAAACTTTCGGTTAACGACCGAACCCGCTACCCAATTGCGCCACAGAGACAGTCCTTCTCCACTCTCACCACAATCAGAACATATCTTCAAAGCTATCAGCCCAAAGAAAAAAAAGCAACACACCACTCCCGGGAGGGCTCGAACCTCCAACCTTTCGGTTAACAGCCGATCGCGCTAGCCAATTGCACGACGGAGAAGGTCGTGCTCCAGTCTCCCCACCGTCAGAACATTTCTTCAGAGCTATCAGCCTAAAGAAAAAAAGCGTCGCACCACAACCAGGTTGGCTCGAACCTCCAACCTTTCGGTTAACAGCCGATCGCGCTAGCAAATTGCGCCACGGAAACAGTCGTGCTCCACTCTCCCCACCGTCAGAACATTTCTTCAGAGCTATCAGCCCAAAGAAAAAAAGCGTCGCACCACCACCGGGTGGGCTCGAACCTCCAACATTTCGGTTAACAGCCAATCACGCTAGCCAATTGCGCCATGGAGACAGTCCTGTTCCACTCTCACCACCATTAGAACATATCTTCAATGCCATCAGGCCATAGAAAAAAGCGCCTCACCACCACCGGGTGGGCTCGAACCTCCAAACTTTCGGTTAACGACCGAACGCGCTACCCAATTGCGCCACAGAGACAGTCCTGCTCCACTCTCACCACAATCAGAAAATATCTTCAAAGCTATCAGCTCAAAGAAAAAAAAGCAACACACCACTCCCGGGAGGGCTCGAACCTCCAACTTTTCGGTTAACAGCCGATCGCGCTAGCCAATTGCACGACGGAGAAGGTCGTGCTCCGGTCTCCCCACCGTCAGAACATTTCTTCAGAGCTATCAGCCTAAAGAAAAAAAGCGTCGCACCACAACCAGGTTGGCTCGAACCTCCAACCTTTCGGTTAACAGCCGATCGCGCTAGCCAATTGCGCCACGGAGACAGTCCTGCTCCACTCTCACCACCATCAGAACATATCTTCAAAGCTATCAGCCCAAAGAAAAAAAAGCAACACACCACTACCGGGAGGGCTCGAACCTCCAACCTTTCAGTTAACAGCCGATCGCGCTAGCCAATTGCGCCACGTAGACAGTCGTGCTCCACTCTCACCATCATCAGAGCATATCTTCAAAGCTATCTGCCTAAAGAGAAAAGAGCGCCGCACCACGACCACCGGGTGGGCTCGAACCTCCAACCTTTCGTTTAACAGACGATCGCGCTAGCCGATCGCACCACGGAGACAGTCCTGTTCCACTCTCACCACCATTCGAACATATCTTCAAAGCTATCAGGCCATAGAAAAAAAGCAACACACCACCACCGGGTGGGCACGAACCTCCAACCTTTCCGTTAAGAGACGATCGCGCTAGCCAATCGCGCCACGGAGACAGTCGTGCTCCACTCTCACCACCATCAGAACATATCTTCAAAGCTATCAGCGCAAAGAAAAAGCAACACACCACTTCCGGGAAGGCTCGAAACTCCAACCTTTCGGTTAACAGCCGATCGTGCTAGCCAATTGCGCAATGGAGACAGTCCTGCTCCACTCTCACCACCATCAGAACATATCTTCAGAGCTATCAGCCCAAAGAAAAAAAAGGAACAGACCACTCCCGGGAGGGCTCGAACCTCCAACCTTTCGGTTAACAGCCGATCGCGCTAGCCAATTGCGCCACGGAGACAGTCGTGCTGCACTCTCCCCACCGTCAGAACATTTCTTCAGAGCTATCAGCCCAAGGAAAAAAAGCGTCGCACCACCACCGGGTGGGCTCGAACCTCCAACCTTTCGGTTAACAGCCGATCACGCTAGCCAATTGCGCCATGGAGACAGTGGTGCTCCACTCTCACCACCAACAGAACATACCTTCAAAGCTATCAGCGCAAAGAAAAAAGCAACACACCACTCCCGGGAGGGCTCGAACCTCCAACCTTTCGGTTAACAGCCGATCGCGCTAGCCAATTGCGCCACGAAGACAGTCCTGCTCCATTCTCACCACCATCAGAACATATCTTCAAAGCTATCAGCCCAAAGAAAAAAAGCGCCGCACCACCACCGGGTGCGCTCGAACCTCCAACCTTTCGGTCAACAGCCGATCGCGCTAGCCAATTGCGCCACGGAGACAGTCGTGCTCCACTCTCACCACCATCAGAACATATCTTCAAAGCTATCAGCCCAAAGAGAAAAATGCGCCGCACCTCTCCCGGGAGGGCTCGAACCTCCAACCTTTCGGTTAACAGACGATCGCGCTAGCCGATCGCGCCTCGGAGACAGTTGTGCTCCACTCTCACCACCATCAGAACATATCTTCAAAGCTATCAGCGCAAAGAAAAAAGCAACACACCACTCCCGGGAGGGCTCGAAACTCCAACCTTTCGATTAACCGCCGATCGCGCTAGCCAATTCCGCAACGGAGACAGTCCTGCTCCACTCTCACCACCATCAGAACATATCTTCAAAGCTATCAGCCCCCAAAAAAAGCGCCGCACCACCACCGGGTGGGCTCGAAACTCCAACCTTTCGATTAACAGCCGATCGCGCTAGCCAATTGCGCCACGGAGACAGTCTTGCTCCACTCTCACCACCATCAGAACATATCTTCAAAGCTATCAGCCCAAAGAAAAAAGCAACATACCACTCCCGGGAGGGCTCGAACCTCCAAAGTTTCGGTTAACAGCCGATCGCGCTAGCCAATTGCGCCACGGAGACAGTCGTGCTCCACTCTCATCACCATCAGAACTTATCTTCAAAGCTATCAAACCAAAGAAAAAAAGCGCCGCACCACCACCGGGCGGGCTCGAACCTCCAACCTTTCGGTTAACAGACGATCGCGCTAGCCCATCGCGCCATGGAGACAGTCGTGCTCTACTCTCACCACCATCAGAACATATTTTCAAAGCTATCAGCGCAAAGAAAAAAGCAACACACCACTCCCGGGAGAAATCGAATTTCCAAACGTTCGGTTAACAGCCGATCGCGCTAGCCTATGGGGCCACGGAGACAGTCGTGCTCCACTCTCACCCCCATCAGAACATATCTTCAAAGCTATCAGCGCAAAGAAAAAAGCAACACACCACTACCGGGAGGGCTCGAAACTCCAACCTTTCGGTTAACAGCCGATCGTGCTAGCCAATTGCGCCACGGAGACAGTCCTGCTCCACTCTCGCCACCAACAGAACATATCTTCAAAGCTATCAGCCCAAAGAAAAAAAAGCGCCGCACCACAACCGGGTGGGCTCGAACCTCCAACCTTTCGGTTAACAGCCGATCGCGCTAGCCAATTGCGCCCCGGAGACAGTCCTGCTCCACTCTCACCACCATCAGAACATATCTTCAAAGCTATCAGCCCAAAGAAAAAAAGCAACACACCACTCCCGGGAGGGCTCGAACCTCCAAACTTTCAGTTACCAGCCGATCGCGCTAGCCAAGTGCGCCACGGAGACAGTCGTGCTCCACTCTCACCACCATCAGAGCATATCTTCAAAGCTATCTGCCTAAAAAAAAAGCCCCGCACCACCACCGCGTGGGCTCGAACCTCCAACCTTTCGGTTAACAGACGATCGCGCTAGCCGATCGCGCCATGGAGACAGTCGTGCTCCTCTCTCACCACCATCAGAGCATATCTTCAAAGCTATCAGCGCAAAGAAAAAAGCAACACACCACTCCCAGAAGGGCTCGAAACGCCAACCTTTCGGTTAACAGCCGATCGCGCGAGCCATTGCGCAATGGAGACAGTCCTGCTCCGCTCTCACCACCATCAGAACATAGCTTCAAAGCTATCAGCGCAAAGAAAAAAAAAGCAACAGGCCACTACCGGGAGGGCTCGAACCTCCAACCTTTCGGTTAACAGCCGATCGCGCTAGCCAATTGCGCCATGGAGAAAGTCGTGCTCCACTCTCCCCACCATCAGAACATTTCTTCAGAGCTATCAGCCTAAAGAAAAAAAGCGCCGCACCACCACCGGGTGGGCTCGAAACTCCAACCTTTCGGTTAACAGCCGAACGCGCTAGCCGATTGCGCCACGGAGACAGTCTTGCTTCACTCTCACCACCATCAGAACATATCTTCAAAGCTATCAGCCCAAAGAAAAAAAAAGCGCCGCACCACCACCGGGTGGGCTCGAAACTCCAACCGTTTGGTTATGAGCCCATCGCGCTAGCCAATTGCGCCATGGGGACAGTCCTGCTTCCCTCTCATCACCATCAGAACATATCTTCAAAGCTATCAGCGCAAAGAAAAAAGCAACACACCACTCCCGGGAAGGCTCGAAACTCCAACCTTTCGATTAACAGCCGATCGCGCTAGCCAATTGCACCACGGAGACAGTCCTGCTCCACTCTCACTACCATTAGAACATATCTTCAAAGCTATCAGCCCATAGAAGAAAAAGCGCCGCACCACCACCGGGTGGGCTCGAACCTCCAACCTTTCGGTTAACGACCGAACGCGCAACCCAATTGCGCCACGGATACAGTCCTGCTCCACTCTCACCACCATCAGAACATATCTTCAAAGCTATCAGCCCAAAGAAAAAAAGCGTCGCACCACCACCGGGTGGGCTCGAACCTCCAACCTTTCGGTCAACAGCCGATCGCGCTAGCCAATTGCACCACGGAGACAGTTCTGCTCCAGTCTCACCACCATCAGAACATATCTTCAAAGCTATCAGCCCAAAGAAAAAAAAGCGCCGCACCACCACCGGGTGCGCTCGAACCTCCAACCTTTCGGTCAACAGCCGATGACGCTAGCCAATTGCGCCACGGAGACAGTCGTGCTCCACACTCACCACCATCAGAACATATCTTCAAAGCTATCAGCCCAAATAAAAAAAGCGCCGCACCACCACTGGGTGGGCTCGAACCTCCAACCTTTCGGTTAACAGCCGATCGCGCTTGCCAATTGCGCCCCGGAGACAGTCCTGCTCCACTCTCACCACCATCAGAACATATCTTCAAAGCTATCAGCCCAAAGAAAAAAAAGCAACACACCTCTCCCGGGAGGGCTCGAACCTCCAAACTTTCGGTTAACAGACGATCGCGCTAGCCGATCGCGCCACGGAGACAGTCGTGCTCCACTCTCACCACCATCAGTACATATCTTCAAAGCTATCAGCGCAAAGAAAAAAGCAACGCACCACTTCCGGGGGGGGGGGGAGACTCGAAACTCCAACCTTTCGGTTAACAGCCGATCACGTTAGCCAATTGCGCCCCGGAGACAGTCCTGCTCCACTCTCACCACCATCAGAACGTATCTTCAAAGCTATCAGCCCATAGGAAAAAAGCGCCGCACCACCACCGTGTGGGCTCGAACCTCCAACCTTTCGGTTAACGACCGAACGCGCTACCCAATCGCGCCACAGAGATAGTGATGCTCCACTCTCACCACGATCACAAGATACCTTCAAAGCTATCAGCCCAAAGAAAAAAAAGCAACACACCACTCCCCGGAGGGCTCGAACCACCAACCTTTCGGTCAACAGCCGATCGCGCTAGCCAATTGTGCCACGGAGACAGTCGTGCTCCACTCTCACCACCATCAGTACATATCTTCAAAGCTATCAGCCCAAAGAAAAAAAAGCGCCGCACCACCACCGGGTGGGCTCGAACCTCCAACCTTTCGGTTAACAGACGATCGCGCTAGCCGATCGTGCCACGGAGACAGTCGTGCTCCACTCTCACCAACATCAGAACATATCTTCAAAGCTATCAGCGCAAAGAAAAAAGCAACACACCACTCCCGGGAGAAATCGAAACTCCAAACGTTCGGTTAACAGCCGATCGCGCTAGCCTATGGGGCCACGGAGACAGTCGTGCTCCAATCTCACCACCATCAGAACATATCTTCAAACCTATCAGCGCAAAGAATAAAGCAACACACCACTACCGGGTGGGCTCGAAACTCCAACGTTTCGGTTAACAGCCGATCGTGCTAGCCAATTGCGCCACGGAGACAGTCCTGCTCCACTCTCGCCGCCATCAGAACATATCTTCAAAGCTATCAGCCCAAAAAAAAGCGCCGCACCACAACCGGGTGGGCTCGAACCTCCAACCTTTCGGTTAACAGCCGATCGCGCTAGCCAATTGCGCCCCGGAGACAGTCCTGCTCCACTCTCACCACCATCAGAACATATCTTCAAAGCTATCAGCCCAAAGAAAAAAATCAACACACCATTCCCGGGAGGGCTCGAACCTCCAACCTTTCAGTTACCAGCCGATCGCGCTAGCCAATTGCGCCACGGAGACAGTCCTGTTCCACTCTTACCACCATTAGAACATATCTTCAATGCTATCAGGCCATAGAAAAAAGCGCCGCACCACCACCGGGTGGGCTCGAACCTCCAACCTTTCGGTTAACGACCGAACGCGCTACCAAATTGCGCCACAGAGACAGTCCTGCTCCATACTCACCACAATCAGAACATATCTTCAAAGCTATCAGCCCAAAGAAAAAAAAGCAACACACCACTCCCGGGAGGGCTCGAACCTCCAACCTTTCGGGTAACAGCCGATCGCGCTAGCCAATTGCACCACGGAGAAGGTCGCGCTCCAGTCTCCCCACCGTCACAACATTTCTTCAGAGCTATCAGCCTAAAGAAAAAAAGCGTCGCACCACAACCGGGTTGGCTCGAACCTCCAACCTTTCGGTTAACAGCCGATCGCGCTAGCCAAATGTGCCACGGAGACAGTCCTGCTCCACTCTTACCACTATCAGAACATATCTTCAAAGCTATCAGCCCAAAGAAAAAAAAAGCAACAAACCACTCCCGGGAGGGCTCGAACCTCCAACCTTTCAGTTAAAAGCCGATCGCGCTAGCCAATTGCGCCACGGAGACAGTCGTGCTCCACTCTCACCACCATCAGAGCATATCTTCAAAGCTATCTGCCTAAAGAAAAAAGAGCGCCGCACCACCACCACCGGCTGGGCTCGAAACTCCAACCTTTCGTTTAACAGACGATCGCGCTAGCCGATCGCGCCACGGAGACAGTCGTGCTCCTCTCTCACCACCATCAGAACATATCTTCAAAGCTATCAGCGCAAATCAAAAAGCAACACACCACTCCCGGGAGGGCACGAAACTCCAACCTTTTGGTTAACAGCCGATCGCGCTAGCCAATTGCGCAACGGAGACAGTCCTGCTCCACTCTCACCACCATCAGAACATATCTTCAAAGCTATCAGCCCAAAGGAAAAAAAGCGCCGCACCACCACCGGGTGGGCTCGAAACTCCAACCTTTCGGTTAACAGCCGAACGCGCTAGCCGATTGCGCCACGGAGACAGTCCTGCTCCACTCTCACCACCATCAGAACATATCGTCAAAGCTATCAGCCCAAAGAAAAAAAAAGCGCCGCACCACCACCGGGTGGGCTCGAAACTCCAACCGTTTGGTTATGAGCCCTTCGCGCTAGCCAATTGCGCCATGGGGACAGTCCTGCTTCCCTCTCATCACCATCAGATTTTATCTTCAAAGCTATCAGCGCAAAGAAAAAAGCAACACACCACTCCCGGGAAGGCTCGAAACTCCAACCTTTCGATTAACAGCCGATCGCGCTAGCCAATTGCACCACGGAGACAGTCCTGCTCCACTCTCACCACCATTAGAACATATCTTCAAAGCTATCAGCCCATAGAAGAAAAAGCGCCGCACCACCACCGGGTGGGCTCGAACCTCCAACCTTTCGGTTAACGACCGAACGCGCAACCCAATTGCGCCACGGATACAGTCCTGCTCCACTCTCACCACCATCAGAACATATCTTCAAAGCTATCAGCCCAAATAAAAAAGGCGTCGCACCACCACCGGGTGGGCTCGAACCTCCAACCTTTCGGTCAACAGCCGATCGCGCTAGCCAATTGCACCACGGAGACAGTCCTGCTCCAGTCTCACCACCATCAGAACATATCTTCAAAGCTATCAGCCCAAAGAAAAAAAAGCGCCGCACCACCACCGGGTGCGCTCGAACCTCCAACCTTTCGGTCAACAGCCGATCGCGCTAGCCAATTGCGCCACGGAGACAGTCGTGCTCCACACTCACCACCATCAGAACATATCTTCAAAGCTATCAGCGCAAAGAAAAAAGCAACGCACCACTTCCGGGGAAGGGGAGGCTCGAAACTCCAACCTTTCGGTTAACAGCCGATCACGTTAGCCTATTGCGCCCCGGAGACAGTCCTGCTCCACTCTCACCACCATCAGAACGTATCTTCAAAGCTATCAGCCCATAGGAAAAAAAGCGCCGCACCACCACCGTGTGGGCTCGAACCTCCAACCTTTCGGTTAACGACCGAACGCGCTACCCAATCGCGCCACAGAGACAGTGATGCTCCACTCTCACCACGATCAGAACATATCTTCAAAGCTTCTTCAAATATCTTCAAATATCTTCAAATATCTTCAAAGCCCAAAGAAAAAAAAGCAACACACCACTCCCCAGAGGGCTCGAACCACCAACCTTTCGGTCAACAGCCGATCGCGCTAGCCAATTGCGCCACGGAGACAGTCGTGCTCCACTCTCACCACCATCAGAACATATCTTCAAAGCTATCAGCCCAAAGAAAAAAAAGCGCCGCACCACCACCGGGTGGGCTCGAACCTCCAACCTTTCGGTTAACAGACGATCGCGCTAGCCGATCGTGCCACGGAGACAGTTGTGCTCTACTCTCACCACCATCAGAACATAAGTTCAAAGCTATCAGCGCAAAGAAAAAAGCAACACACCACTCCCGGGAGAAATCGAAACTCCAAACGTTCGGTTAACAGCCGATCGCGCTAGCCTATGGGGCCACGGAGACAGTCGTGCTCCACTCTCACCACCATCAGAACATATCTTCAAAGCTAACAGCGCAAAGAATAAAGCAACACACCACTACCGGGTGGGCTCGAAACTCCAACCTTTCGGTTAACAGCCGATCGTGCTAGCCAATTGCGCCACAGAGACAGTCCTGCTCCACTCTCGCCACCATCAGAACATATCTTCAAAGCTATCAGCCCCAAAAAAAAGCGCCGCACCACAACCGGGTGGGCTCGAACCTCCAACCTTTCGGTTAACAGCCGATCGCGCTAGCCAATTGCGCCCCGGAGAGAGTCCTGCTCCACTCTCACCACCATCAAAACATATCTTCAAAGCTATCAGCCCAAAGAAAAAAAATCAACACACCACTCCCGGGAGGGCTCGAACCTCCAACCTTTCAGTTACCAGCCGATCGCGCTAGCCAATTGCGCCACGGAGACAGTCCTGTTCCACTCTTACCACCATTATAACATATCTTCAATGCTATCAGGCCATAGAAAAAAGCGCCGCACCACCACCGGGTGGGCTCGAAACTCCAACCTTTCGATTAACAGCCGATCGCGCTAGCCAATTGCGCCACGGAGACAGTCTTGCTCCACTCTGACCACCATCAGAACATATCTTCAAAGCTATCACCCCAAAGAAAAAAGCAACATACCACTCCCGGGAGTGCTCGAACCTCCAAAGTTTCGGTTAACAGCCGATCGCGCTAGCCAATTGCGCCACGGAGACAGTCGTGCTCCACTCTCATCACCATCAGAACATATCTTCAAAGCTATCAACCCAAAGAAAAAAAAGCGCCGCACCACCACCGGGTGGGCTCGAACCTCCAACCTTTCGGTTAACAGACGATCGTGCTAGCCCATCGCGCCATGGAGACAGTCGTGCTCTACTCTCACCACCATCAGAACATATTTTCAAAGCTATCAGCGCAAAGAAAAAAGCAACACACCACTCCCGGGAGAAATCGAATTTCCAAACGTTCGGTTAACAGCCGATCGCGCTAGCCTATGGGGCCACAGAGACAGTCGTGCTCCACTCTCACCACCATCAGAACATATCTTCAAAGCTATCAGCGCAAAGAAAAAAGCAACACACCACTACCGGGTGGGCTCGAAACTCCAACCTTTCGGTTAACAGCCGATCGTGCTAGCCAATTGCGCCACGGAGACAGTCCTGCTCCACTCTCGCCACCAACAGAACATATCTTCAAAGCTATCAGCCCAAAGAAAAAAAAGCACCGCACCACAACCGGGTGGGCTCGAACCTCCAACCTTTCGGTTAACAGCCGATCGCGCTAGCCAATTGCGCCCCGGAGACAGTCCTGCTCCACTCTCACCACCAACAGAACATATCTTCAAAGCTATCAGCCCAAAGAAAAAAAGCAACACACCACTCCCGGGAGGGCTCGAACCTCCAAACTTTCATTTACCAGCCGATCGCGCTAGCCAATTGCGCCACGGAGACAGTCGTGCTCCACTCTCACCACCATCAGAGCATATCTTCAAAGCTATCTGCCTAAAAAAAAAGCCCCGCACCACCACCGCGTGGGCTCGAACCTCCAACCTTTCGGTTAACAGACGATCGCGCTAGCCGATTGCGCCATGGAGACAGTCGTGCTCCTCTCTCACCACCATCAGAGCATATCTTCAAAGCTATCAGCGCAAAGAAAAAAGCAACACACCACTCCCGGAAGGGCTCGAAACGCCAACCTTTCGCTTAACAGCCGATCGCGCGAGCCATTGCGCAATGGAGACAGTCCTGCTCCGCTCTCACCACCATCAGAACATATCTTCAAAGCTATCAGCGCAAAGAAAAAAAAGCAACAGACCACTACCGGGAGGGCTCAAACCTCCAACCTTTCGGTTAACAGCCGATCGCGCTAGCCAATTGCGCCATGGAGAAAGTCGTGCTCCACTCTCCCCACCATCAGAACATTTCTTCAGAGCTATCAGCCCAAAGAAAAAAAGCGCCGCACCACCACCGGGTGGGCTCGAAACTCCAACCTTTCGGTTAACAGCCGAACGCGCTAGCCGATTGCGCCACGGAGACAGTCCTGCTCCACTCTCACCACCATCAGAACATATCTTCAAAGCTATCAGCCCAAAGAAAAAAAAGCGCCGCACCACCACCGGGTGGGCTCGAAACTCCAACCGTTTGGTTATGAGCCCATCGCGCTAGCCAATTGCGCCATGGGGACAGTCCTGCTTCCCCCTCATCACCATCAGAACATATCTTCAAAGCTATCAGCGCAAAGAAAAAAGCAACACACCACTCCCGGGAAGGCTCGAAACTCCAACCTTTCGATTAACAGCCGATCGCGCTAGCCAATTGCACCACGGAGACAGTCCTGCTCCACTCTCACCACCATCAGAACATATCTTCAAAGCTATCAGCCCAAAGAAAAAAAGCGTCGCACCACCACCGGGTGGGCTCGAACCTCCAACCTTTCGGTCAACAGCCGATCGCGCTAGCCAATTGCACCACGGAGACAGTCCTGCTCCAGTCTCACCACCATCAGAACATATCTTCAAAGCTATCAGCCCAAAGAAAAAAAAGCGCCGCACCACCACCGGGTGCGCTCGAACCTCCAACCTTTCGGTCAACAGCCGATGACGCTAGCCAATTGCGCCACGGAGACAGTCGTGCTCCACACTCACCACCATCAGAACATATCTTCAAAGCTATCAGCCCAAATAAAAAAAGCGCCGCACCACCACTGGGTGGGCTCGAACCTCCAACCTTTCGGTTAACAGCCGATCGCGCTTGCCAATTGCGCCCCGGAGACAGTCCTGCTCCACTCTCACCACCATCAGAACATATCTTCAAAGCTATCAGCCCAAAGAAAAAAAAGCAACACACCTCTCCCGGGAGGGCTCGAACCTCCAACCTTTCGGTTAACAGACGATCGCGCTAGCCGATCGCGCCACGGAGACAATCGTGCTCCACTCTCACCACCATCAGTACATATCTTCAAAGCTATCAGCGCAAAGAAAAAAGCAACGCACCACTTCCGGGGGGGGGGAGGCTCGAAACTCCAACCTTTCGGTTAACAGCCGATCACGTTAGCCAATTGCGCCCCGGAGACAGTCCTGCTCCACTCTCACCACCATCAGAACGTATCTTCAAAGCTATCAGCCCATAGGAAAAAAAGCGCCGCACCACCACCGTGTGGGCTCGAACCTCCAACCTTTCGGTTAACGACCGAACGCGCTACCCAATCGCGCCACAGAGATAGTGATGCTCCACTCTCACCACGATCAGAACATACCTTCAAAGCTATCAGCCCAAAGAAAAAAAAGCAACACACCACTCCCCGGAGGGCTCGAACCACCAACCTTTCGGTCAACAGCCGATCGCTCTAGCCAATTGTGCCACGGAGACAGTCGTGCTCCACTCTCACCACCATCAGTACATATCTTCAAAGCTATCAGCCCAAAGAAAAAAAAGCGCCGCACCACCACCGGGAGGGCTCGAACCTCCAACCTTTCGGTTAACAGACGATCGCGCTAGCCGATCGTGCCACGGAGACAGTCGTGCTCCACTCTCACCACCATCAGAACATATCTTCAAAGCTATCAGCGCAAAGAAAAAAGCAACACACCACTCCCGGGAGAAATCGAAACTCCAAACGTTTCGGTTAACAGCCGATCGTGCTAGCCAATTGCGCCACGGAGACAGTCCTGCTCCACTCTCGCCGCCATCAGAACATATCTTCAAAGCTATCAGCCCAAAAAAAAGCGCCGCACCACAACCGGGTGGGCTCGAACCTCCAACCTTTCGGTTAACAGCCGATCGCGCTAGCCAATTGCGCCCCGGAGACAGTCCTGCTCCACTCTCACCACCATCAGAACATATCTTCAAAGCTATCAGCCGAAAGAAAAAAATCAACACACCACTCCCGGGAGGGCTCGAACCTCCAACCTTTCAGTTACCAGCCGATCGCGCTAGCCAATTGCGCCACGGAGACAGTCCTGTTCCACTCTTACCACCATTAGAACATATTTTCAATGCTATCAGGCCATAGAAAAAAGCGCCGCACCACCACCGGGTGGGCTCGAACCTCCAACCTTTCGGTTAACGACCGAACGCGCTACCAAATTGCGCCACAGAGACAGTCCTGCTCCATACTCACCACAATCAGAACATATCTTCAAAGCTATCAGCCCAAAGAAAAAAAAGCAACACACCACTCCCGGGAGGGCTCGAACCTCCAACCTTTCGGGTAACAGCCGATCGCGCTAGCCAATTGCACCACGGAGAAGGTCGCGCTCCAGTCTCCCCACCGTCACAACATTTCTTCAGAGCTATCAGCCTAAAGAAAAAAAGCGTCGCACCACAACCGGGTTGGCTCGAACCTCCAACCTTTCGGTTAACAGCCGATCGCGCTAGCCAAATGTGCCACGGAGACAGTCCTGCTCCACTCTTACCACCATCAGAACATATCTTCAAAGCTATCAGCCCAAAGAAAAAAAAGCAACAAACCACTCCCGGGAGGGCTCGAACCTCCAACCTTTCAGTTAAAAGCCGATCGCGCTAGCCAATTGCGCCACGGAGACAGTCGTGCTCCACTCTCACCACCATCAGAGCATATCTTCAAAGCTATCTGCCTAAAGAAAAAAGAGCGCCGCACCACCACCACCGGCTGGGCTCGAAACTCCAACCTTTCGTTTAACAGACGATCGCGCTAGCCGATCGCGCCACGGAGACAGTCGTGCTCCTCTCTCACCACCATCAGAACATATCTTCAAAGCTATCAGCGCAAATCAAAAAGCAACACACCACTCCCGGGAGGGCACGAAACTCCAACCTTTTGGTTAACAGCCGATCGCGCTAGCCAATTGCGCAACGAAGACAGTCCTGCTCCACTCTCACCACCATCAGAACATATCTTCAAAGCTATCAGCCCAAAGGAAAAAAAGCGCCGCACCTCCACCGGGTGGGTCGAAACTCCAACCTTTCGGTTAACAGCCGAACGCGCTAGCCGATTGCGCCACAGAGACAGTCCTGCTCCACTCTCACCACCATCAGAACATATCGTCAAAGCTATCAGCGCAAAGAAAAAAGCAACGCACCACTTCCGGGGAAGGGAAGGCTCGAAACTCCAACCTTTCGGTTAACAGCCGATCACGTTAGCCTATTGCGCCCCGGAGACAGTCCTGCTCCACTCTCACCACCATCAGAACATATCTTCAAAGCTATCAGAGCAAAGAAAAAAGCAACACACCACTCCCGGGAAGGCTCGAAACTCCAACCTTTCGATTAACAGCCGATCGCGCTAGCCAATTGCACCACGGAGACAGTCCTGCTCCACTCTCACCACCATCAGAACATATCTTCAAAGCTATCAGCGCAAAGAAAAAAGCAACGCACTACTTCCGGGGAAGGGGAGGCTCGAAACTCCAACCTTTCGGTTAACAGCCGATCACGTTAGCCTATTGCGCCCCGGAGACAGTCCTGCTCCACTCTCACCACCATCAGAACGTATCTTCAAAGCTATCAGCCCATAGGAAAAAAAGCGCCGCACCACCACCGTGTGGGCTCGAACCTCCAACCTTTCGGTTAACGACCGAACGCGCTAGCCAATTGCGCCATGAGGACAGTCCTGCTTCCCTCTCATCACCATCAGAACATATCTTCAAAGCTATCAGCGCAAAGAAAAAAGCAACACACCACTCCCGGGAAGGCTCGAAACTCCAACCTTTCGATTAACAGCCGATCGCGCTAGCCAATTGCACCACGGAGACAGTCCTGCTCCAGTCTCACCACCATCAGAACATATCTTCAAAGCTATCAGCCCAAAGAAAAAAAAGCGCCGCACCACCACCGGGTGCGCTCGAACCTCCAACCTTTCGGTTAACAGACGATCGTGCTAGCCCATCGCGCCATGGAGACAGTCGTGCTCTACTCTCACCACCATCAGAACATATTTTCAAAGCTATCAGCGCAAAGAAAAAAGCAACACACCACTCCCGGGAGAAATCGAATTTCCAAACGTTCGGTTAACAGCCGATCGCGCTAGCCTATGGGGCCACAGAGACAGTCGTGCTCCACTCTCACCACCATCAGAACATATCTTCAAAGCTATCAGCGCAAAGAAAAAAGCAACACACCACTACCGGGTGGGCTCGAAACTCCAACCTTTCGGTTAACAGCCGATCGTGCTAGCCAATTGCGCCACGGAGACAGTCCTGCTCCACTCTCGCCACCAACAGAACATATCTTCAAAGCTATCAGCCCAAAGAAAAAAAAGCGCCGCACCACAACCGGGTGGGCTCGAACCTCCAACCTTTCGGTTAACAGCCGATCGCGCTAGCCAATTGCGCCCCGGAGACAGTCCTGCTCCACTCTCACCACCAACAGAACATATCTTCAAAGCTATCAGCCCAAAGAAAAAAAGCAACACACCACTCCCGGGAGGGCTCGAACCTCCAAACTTTCATTTACCAGCCGATCGCGCTAGCCAATTGCGCCACGGAGACAGTCGTGCTCCACTCTCACCACCATCAGAGCATATCTTCAAAGCTATCTGCCTAAAAAAAAAGCCCCGCACCACCACCGCGTGGGCTCGAACCTCCAACCTTTCGGTTAACAGACGATCGCGCTAGCCGATTGCGCCATGGAGACAGTCGTGCTCCTCTCTCACCACCATCAGAGCATATCTTCAAAGCTATCAGCGCAAAGAAAAAAGCAACACACCACTCCCGGAAGTGCTCGAAACGCCAACCTTTCGCTTAACAGCCGATCGCGCGAGCCATTGCGCAATGGAGACAGTCCTGCTCCGCTCTCACCACCATCAGAACATATCTTCAAAGCTATCAGCGCAAAGAAAAAAAAGCAACAGACCACTACCGGGAGGGCTCAAACCTCCAACCTTTCGGTTAACAGCCGATCGCGCTAGCCAATTGCGCCATGGAGAAAGTCGTGCTCCACTCTCCCCACCATCAGAACATTTCTTCAGAGCTATCAGCCCAAAGAAAAAAAGCGCCGCACCACCACCGGGTGGGCTCGAAACTCCAACCTTTCGGTTAACAGCCGAACGCGCTAGCCGATTGCGCCACGGAGACAGTCCTGCTCCACTCTCACCACCATCAGAACATATCTTCAAAGCTATCAGCCCAAAGAAAAAAAAGCGCCGCACCACCACCGGGTGGGCTCGAAACTCCAACCGTTTGGTTATGAGCCCATCGCGCTAGCCAATTGCGCCATGGGGACAGTCCTGCTTCCCCCTCATCACCATCAGAACATATCTTCAAAGCTATCAGCGCAAAGAAAAAAGCAACACACCACTCCCGGGAAGGCTCGAAACTCCAACCTTTCGATTAACAGCCGATCGCGCTAGCCAATTGCACCACGGAGACAGTCCTGCTCCACTCTCACCACCATCAGAACATATCTTCAAAGCTATCAGCCCAAAGAAAAAAAGCGTCGCACCACCACCGGGTGGGCTCGAACCTCCAACCTTTCGGTCAACAGCCGATCGCGCTAGCCAATTGCACCACGGAGACAGTCCTGCTCCAGTCTCACCACCATCAGAACATATCTTCAAAGCTATCAGCCCATAGAAAAAAAAGCGCCGCACCACCACCGGGTGCGCTCGAACCTCCAACCTTTCGGTCAACAGCCGATGACGCTAGCCAATTGCGCCACGGAGACAGTCGTGCTCCACACTCACCACCATCAGAACATATCTTCAAAGCTATCAGCCCAAATAAAAAAAGCGCCGCACCACCACTGGGTGGGCTCGAACCTCCAACCTTTCGGTTAACAGCCGATCGCGCTTGCCAATTGCGCCCCGGAGACAGTCCTGCTCCACTCTCACCACCATCAGAACATATCTTCAAAGCTATCAGCCCAAAGAAAAAAAAGCAACACACCTCTCCCGGGAGGGCTCGAACCTCCAACCTTTCGGTTAACAGACGATCGCGCTAGCCGATCGCGCCACGGAGACAATCGTGCTCCACTCTCACCACCATCAGTACATATCTTCAAAGCTATCAGCGCAAAGAAAAAAGCAACGCACCACTTCCGGGGGGGGGGGAGGCTCGAAACTCCAACCTTTCGGTTAACAGCCGATCACGTTAGCCAATTGCGCCCCGGAGACAGTCCTGCTCCACTCTCACCACCATCAGAACGTATCTTCAAAGCTATCAGCCCATAGGAAAAAAAGCGCCGCACCACCACCGTGTGGGCTCGAACCTCCAACCTTTCGGTTAACGACCGAACGCGCTACCCAATCGCGCCACAGAGATAGTGATGCTCCACTCTCACCACGATCAGAACATACCTTCAAAGCTATCAGCCCAAAGAAAAAAAAGCAACACACCACTCCCCGGAGGGCTCGAACCACCAACCTTTCGGTCAACAGCCGATCGCTCTAGCCAATTGTGCCACGGAGACAGTCGTGCTCCACTCTCACCACCATCAGTACATATCTTCAAAGCTATCAGCCCAAAGAAAAAAAAGCGCCGCACCACCACCGGGTGGGCTCGAACCTCCAACCTTTCGGTTAACAGACGATCGCGCTAGCCGATCGTGCCACGGAGACAGTCGTGCTCCACTCTCACCACCATCAGAACATATCTTCAAAGCTATCAGCGCAAAGAAAAAAGCAACACACCACTCCCGGGAGAAATCGAAACTCCAAACGTTCGGTTAACAGCTGATCGCGCTAGCCTATGGGGCCACGGAGACAGTCGTGCTCCAATCTCACCACCATCAGAACATATCTTCAAACCTATCAGCGCAAAGAATAAAGCAACACACCACTACCGGGTGGGCTTGAAACTCAAACGTTTCGGTTAACAGCCGATCGTGCTAGCCAATTGCGCCACGGAGACAGTCCTGCTCCACTCTCGCCGCCATCAGAACATATCTTCAAAGCTATCAGCCCAAAAAAAAGCGCCGCACCACAACCGGGTGGGCTCGAACCTCCAACCTTTCGGTTAACAGCCGATCGCGCTAGCCAATTGCGCCCCGGAGACAGTCCTGCTCCACTCTCACCACCATCAGAACATATCTTCAAAGCTATCAGCCGAAAGAAAAAAATCAACACACCACTCCCGGGAGGGCTCGAACCTCCAACCTTTCAGTTACCAGCCGATCGCGCTAGCCAATTGCGCCACGGAGACAGTCCTGTTCCACTCTTACCACCATTAGAACATATTTTCAATGCTATCAGGCCATAGAAAAAAGCGCCGCACCACCACCGGGTGGGCTCGAACCTCCAACCTTTCGGTTAACGACCGAACGCGCTACCAAATTGCGCCACAGAGACAGTCCTGCTCCATACTCACCACAATCAGAACATATCTTCAAAGCTATCAGCCCAAAGAAAAAAAAGCAACACACCACTCCCGGGAGGGCTCGAACCTCCAACCTTTCGGGTAACAGCCGATCGCGCTAGCCAATTGCACCACGGAGAAGGTCGCGCTCCAGTCTCCCCACCGTCACAACATTTCTTCAGAGCTATCAGCCTAAAGAAAAAAAGCGTCGCACCACAACCGGGTTGGCTCGAACCTCCAACCTTTCGGTTAACAGCCGATCGCGCTAGCCAAATGTGCCACGGAGACAGTCCTGCTCCACTCTTACCACCATCAGAACATATCTTCAAAGCTATCAGCCCAAAGAAAAAAAAGCAACAAACCACTCCCGGGAGGGCTCGAACCTCCAACCTTCCAGTTAAAAGCCGATCGCGCTAGCCAATTGCGCCACGGAGACAGTCGTGCTCCACTCTCACCACCATCAGAGCATATCTTCAAAGCTATCTGCCTAAAGAAAAAAGAGCGCCGCACCACCACCACCGGCTGGGCTCGAAACTCCAACCTTTCGTTTAACAGACGATCGCGCTAGCCGATCGCGCCACGGAGACAGTCGTGCTCCTCTCTCACCACCATCAGAACATATCTTCAAAGCTATCAGCGCAAATCAAAAAGCAACACACCACTCCCGGGAGGGCACGAAACTCCAACCTTTTGGTTAACAGCCGATCGCGCTAGCCAATTGCGCAACGAAGACAGTCCTGCTCCACTCTCACCACCATCAGAACATATCTTCAAAGCTATCAGCCCAAAGGAAAAAAAGCGCCGCACCTCCACCGGGTGGGTCGAAACTCCAACCTTTCGGTTAACAGCCGATCACGTTAGCCTATTGCGCCCCGGAGACAGTCCTGCTCCACTCTCACCACCATCAGAACGTATCTTCAAAGCTATCAGCCCATAGGAAAAAAAGCGCCGCACCACCACCGTGTGGGCTCGAACCTCCAACCTTTCGGTTAACGACCGAACGCGCTAGCCAATTGCGCCATGAGGACAGTCCTGCTTCCCTCTCATCACCATCAGAACATATCTTCAAAGCTATCAGCGCAAAGAAAAAAGCAACACACCACTCCCGGGAAGGCTCGAAACTCCAACCTTTCGATTAACAGCCGATCGCGCTAGCCAATTGCACCACGGAGACAGTCCTGCTCCAGTCTCACCACCATCAGAACATATCTTCAAAGCTATCAGCCCAAAGAAAAAAAAGCGCCGCACCACCACCGGGTGCGCTCGAACCTCCAACCTTTCGGTCAACAGCCGATCGCGCTAGCCAATTGCGCCACGGAGACAGTCGTGCTCCACACTCACCACCATCAGAACATATCTTCAAAGCTATCAGCGCAAAGAAAAAAGCAACGCACCACTTCCGGGGAAGGGGAGGCTCGAAACTCCAACCTTTCGGTTAACAGCCGATCACGTTAGCCTATTGCGCCCCGGAGACAGTCCTGCTCCACTCTCACCACCATCAGAACGTATCTTCAAAGCTATCAGCCCATAGGAAAAAAAGCGCCGCACCACCACCGTGTGGGCTCGAACCTCCAACCTTTCGGTTAACGACCGAACGCGCTACCCAATCGCGCCACAGAGACAGTGATGCTCCACTCTCACCACGATCAGAACATATCTTCAAAGCTTCTTCAAATATCTTCAAATATCTTCAAATATCTTCAAAGCCCAAAGAAAAAAAAGCAACACACCACTCCCCGGAGGGCTCGAACCACCAACCTTTCGGTCAACAGCCGATCGCGCTAGCCAATTGCGCCACGGAGACAGTCGTGCTCCACTCTCACCACCATCAGAACATATCTTCAAAGCTATCAGCCCAAAGAAAAAAAAGCGCCGCACCACCACCGGGTGGGCTCGAACCTCCAACCTTTCGGTTAACAGCCGATCGCGCTAGCCAAATGTGCCACGGAGACAGTCCTGCTCCACTCTTACCACCATCAGAACATATCTTCAAAGCTATCAGCCCAAAGAAAAAAAAGCAACAAACCACTCCCGGGAGGGCTCGAACCTCCAACCTTTCAGTTAAAAGCCGATCGCGCTAGCCAATTGCGCCACGGAGACAGTCGTGCTCCACTCTCACCACCATCAGAGCATATCTTCAAAGCTATCTGCCTAAAGAAAAAAGAGCGCCGCACCACCACCACCGGCTGGGCTCGAAACTCCAACCTTTCGTTTAACAGACGATCGCGCTAGCCGATCGCGCCACGGAGACAGTCGTGCTCCTCTCTCACCACCATCAGAACATATCTTCAAAGCTATCAGCGCAAATCAAAAAGCAACACACCACTCCCGGGAGGGCACGAAACTCCAACCTTTTGGTTAACAGCCGATCGCGCTAGCCAATTGCGCAACGAAGACAGTCCTGCTCCACTCTCACCACCATCAGAACATATCTTCAAAGCTATCAGCCCAAAGGAAAAAAAGCGCCGCACCTCCACCGGGTGGGTCGAAACTCCAACCTTTCGGTTAACAGCCGAACGCGCTAGCCGATTGCGCCACAGAGACAGTCCTGCTCCACTCTCACCACCATCAGAACATATCGTCAAAGCTATCAGCGCAAAGAAAAAAGCAACGCACCACTTCCGGGGAAGGGAAGGCTCGAAACTCCAACCTTTCGGTTAACAGCCGATCACGTTAGCCTATTGCGCCCCGGAGACAGTCCTGCTCCACTCTCACCACCATCAGAACATATCTTCAAAGCTATCAGAGCAAAGAAAAAAGCAACACACCACTCCCGGGAAGGCTCGAAACTCCAACCTTTCGATTAACAGCCGATCGCGCTAGCCAATTGCACCACGGAGACAGTCCTGCTCCACTCTCACCACCATCAGAACATATCTTCAAAGCTATCAGCGCAAAGAAAAAAGCAACGCACTACTTCCGGGGAAGGGGAGGCTCGAAACTCCAACCTTTCGGTTAACAGCCGATCACGTTAGCCTATTGCGCCCCGGAGACAGTCCTGCTCTACTCTCACCACCATCAGAACGTATCTTCAAAGCTATCAGCCCATAGGAAAAAAAGCGCCGCACCACCACCGTGTGGGCTCGAACCTCCAACCTTTCGGTTAACGACCGAACGCGCTAGCCAATTGCGCCATGAGGACAGTCCTGCATCCCTCTCATCACCATCAGAACATATCTTCAAAGCTATCAGCGCAAAGAAAAAAGCAACACACCACTCCCGGGAAGGCTCGAAACTCCAACCTTTCGATTAACAGCCGATCGCGCTAGCCAATTGCACCACGGAGACAGTCCTGCTCCAGTCTCACCACCATCAGAACATATCTTCAAAGCTATCAGCCCAAAGAAAAAAAAAGCGCCGCACCACCACCGGGTGCGCTCGAACCTCCAACCTTTCGGTCAACAGCCGATCGCGCTAGCCAATTGCGCCACGGAGACAGTCGTGCTCCACACTCACCACCATCAGAACATATCTTCAAAGCTATCAGCGCAAAGAAAAAAGCAACGCACCACTTCCGGGGAAGGGAAGGCTCGAAACTCCAACCTTTCGGTTAACAGCCGATCACGTTAGCCCATTGCGCCCCGGAGACAGTCCTGCTCCACTCTCACCACCATCAGAACATATCTTCAAAGCTATCAGAGCAAAGAAAAAAGCAACACACCACTCCCGGGAAGGCTCGAAACTCCAACCTTTCGATTAACAGCCGATCGCGCTAGCCAATTGCACCACGGAGACAGTCCTGCTCCACTCTCACCACCATAAGAACATATCTTCAAAGTTATCAGGCCATAGAAAAAAAGCGCCGCACCACCACCGGGTGGGCTTGAACCTCCAACCTTTCGGTTAACGACCGAACGCGCAACCCAATTGCGCCACGGATACAGTCCTGCTCCACTCTCACCACCATCAGAACATATCTTCAAAGCTATCAGCCCAAATAAAAAAAAGCGTCGCACCACCACCGGGTGGGCTCGAACCTCCAACCTTTCGGTCAACAGCCGATCGCGCCAGCCAATTGCACCACGGAGACAGTCCTGCTCCAGTCTCACCACCATCAGAACATATCTTCAAAGCTATCAGCCCAAAGAAAAAAAAGCGCCGCACCACCACCGGGTGCGCTCGAATCTCCAACCTTTCGGTCAACAGCCGATCGCGCTAGCCAATTGCGCCACGGAGACAGTCGTGCTCCACACTCACCACCATCAGAACATATCTTCAAAGCTATCAGCGCAAAGAAAAAAGCAACGCACCACTTCCGGGGAAGGGGAGGCTCGAAACTCCAACCTTTCGGTTAACAGCCGATCACGTTAGCCTATTGCGCCCCGGAGACAGTCCTGCTCCACTCTCACCACCATCAGAACGTATCTTCAAAGCTATCAGCCCATAGGAAAAAAAGCGCCGCACCACCACCGTGTGGGCTCGAACCTCCAACCTTTCGGTTAACGACCGAACGCGCTACCCAATCGCGCCACAGAGACAGTGATGCTCCACTCTCACCACGATCAGAACATATCTTCAAAGCTTCTTCAAATATCTTCAAATATCTTCAAATATCTTCAAAGCCCAAAGAAAAAAAAGCAACACACCACTCCCCGGAGGGCTCGAACCACCAACCTTTCGGTCAACAGCCGATCGCGCTAGCCAATTGCGCCACGGAGACAGTCGTGCTCCACTCTCACCACCATCAGAACATATCTTCAAAGCTATCAGCCCAAAGAAAAAAAAGCGCCGCACCACCACCGGGTGGGCTCGAACCTCCAACCTTTCGGTTAACAGACGATCGCGCTAGCCGATCGTGCCACGGAGACAGTTGTGCTCCACTCTCACCACCATCAGAACATAACTTCAAAGCTATCAGCGCAAAGAAAAAAGCAACACACCACTCCCGGGAGAAATCGAAACTCCAAACGTTCGGTTAACAGCCGATCGCGCTAGCCTATGGGGCCACGGAGACAGTCGTGCTCCACTCTCACCACCATCAGAACATATCTTCAAAGCTAACAGCGCAAAGAATAAAGCAACACACCACTACCGGGTGGGCTCGAAACTCCAACCTTTCGGTTAACAGCCGATCGTGCTAGCCAATTGCGCCACGGAGACAGTCCTGCTCCACTCTCGCCACCATCAGAACATATCTTCAAAGCTATCAGCCCCAAAAAGAGCGCCGCACCACAACCGGGTGGGCTCGAACCTCCAACCTTTCGGCTAACAGCCGATCGCGCTAGCCAATTGCGCCCCGGAGAGAGTCCTGCTCCACTCTCACCACCATCAGAACATATCTTCAAAGCTATCAGCCCAAAGAAAAAAAATCAACCCACCACTCCCGGGAGGGCTCGAACCTCCAACCTTTCAGTTACCAGCCGATCGCGCTAGCCAATTGCGCCACGGAGACAGTCCTGTTCCACTCTTACCACCATTATAACATATCTTCAATGCTATCAGGCCATAGAAAAAAGCGCCGCACCACCACCGGGTGGGCTCGAACCTCCAACCTTTCGGTTAACGACCGAACGCGCTACCCAATTGCGCCACAGAGACAGTCCTGCTCCATACTCACCACAATCAGAACATATCTTCAAAGCTATCAGCCCAAAGAAAAAAAAGCAACACACCACTCCCGTGAGGGCTCGAACCTCCAACTTTTCGGGTAACAGCCGATCGCGCTAGCCAATTGCACCACGGAGAAGGTCGCGCTCCAATCTCCCCACCGTCACAACATTTCTTCAGAGCTATCAGCCTAAAGAAAAAAAGCGTCGCACCACAACCGGGTTGGCTCGAACCTCCAACCTTTCGGTTAACAGCCGATCGCGCTAGCCGATTGCGCCACGGAGACAGTCCTGCTCCACTCTCACCACCATCAGAACATATCGTCAAAGCTATCAGCCCAAAGAAAGAAAAGCGCCGCACCACCACCGGGTGGGCTCGAAACTCCAACCGTTTGGTTATGAGCCCATCGCGCTAGCCAATTGCGCCATGAGGACAGTCCTGCTTCCCTCTCATCACCATCAGAACATATCTTCAAAGCTATCAGCGCAAAGAAAAAAGCAACACACCACTCCCGGGAAGGCTCGAAACTCCAACCTTTCGATTAACAGCCGATCGCGCTAGCCAATTGCACCACGGAGACAGTCCTGCTCCACTCTCACCACCATTAGAACATATCTTCAAAGCTATCAGCCCATAGAAGAAAAAGCGCCGCACCACCATCGGGTGGGCTCGAACCTCCAACCTTTCGGTTAACGACCGAACGCGCAACCCAATTGCGCCACGGATACAGTCCTGCTCCACTCTCACCACCATCAGAACATATCTTCAAAGCTATCAGCCCAAATAAAAAAAGCGTCGCACCACCACCGGGTGGGCTCGAACCTCCAACCTTTCGGTCAACAGCCGATCGCGCTACCAAATTGCACCACGGAGACAGTCCTGCTCCTGTCTCACCACCATCAGAACATATCTTCAAAGCTATCAGCCCAAAGAAAAAAAAGCGCCGCACCACCACCGGGTGCGCTCGAACCTCCAACCTTTCGGTCAACAGCCGATCGCGCTAGCCAATTGCGCCACGGAGACAGTCGTGCTCCACACTCACCACCATCAGAACATATCTTCAAAGCTATCAGCGCAAAGAAAAAAGCAACGCACCACTTCCGGGGAAGGGGAGGCTCGAAACTCCAACCTTTCGGTTAACAGCCGATCACGTTAGCCTATTGCGCCCCGGAGACAGTCCTGCTCCACTCTCACCACCATCAGAACGTATCTTCAAAGCTATCAGCCCATAGGAAAAAAAGCGCCGCACCACCACCGTGTGGGCTCGAACCTCCAACCTTTCGGTTAACGACCGAACGCGCTACCCAATCGCGCCACAGAGCCAGTGATGCTCCACTCTCACCACGATCAGAACATATCTTCAAAGCTTCTTCAAATATCTTCAAATATCTTCAAATATCTTCAAAGCCCAAAGAAAAAAAAGCAACACACCACTCCCCGGAGGGCTCGAACCACCAACCTTTCGGTCAACAGCCGATCGCGCTAGCCAATTGCGCCACGGAGACAGTCGTGCTCCACTCTCACCACCATCAGAACATATCTTCAAAGCTATCAGCCCAAAGAAAAAAAAGCGCCGCACCACCACCGGGTGGGCTCGAACCTCCAACCTTTCGGTTAACAGACGATCGCGCTAGCCGATCGTGCCACGGAGACAGTTGTGCTCCACTCTCACCACCATCAGAACATAACTTCAAAGCTATCAGCGCAAAGAAAAAAGCAACACACCACTCCCGGGATAAATCGAAACTCCAAACGTTCGGTTAACAGCCGATCGCGCTAGCCTATGGGGCCACGGAGACAGTCGTGCTCCACTCTCACCACCATCAGAACATATCTTCAAAGCTAACAGCGCAAAGAATAAAGCAACACACCACTACCGGGTGGGCTCGAAACTCCAACCTTTCGGTTAACAGCCGATCGTGCTAGCCAATTGCGCCACGGAGACAGTCCTGCTCCACTCTCGCCACCATCAGAACATATCTTCAAAGCTATCAGCCCCCAAAAAAAGCGCCGCACCACAACCGGGTGGGCTCGAACCTCCAACCTTTCGGTTAACAGCCGATCGCGCTAGCCAATTGCGCCCCGGAGAGAGTCCTGCTCCACTCTCACCACCATCAGAACATATCTTCAAAGCTATCAGCCCAAATAAAAAAAAGCAACACACCACTCCCGGGAGGGCTCGAACCTCCAACCTTTCGGTTAACAGCCGATCGCGCTAGCCAATTGCACCACGGAGAAGGTCGCGCTCCAGTCTCCCCACCGTCACAACATTTCTTCAGAGCTATCAGCCTAAAGAAAAAAAGCGTCGCACCACAACCGGGTTGGCTCGAACCTCCAACCTTTCGGTTAACAGCCGATCGCGCTAGCCAATTGTGCCACGGAGACAGTCCTGCTCCACTCTCACCACCATCAGAACATATCTTCAAAGCTATCAGCCCAAAGAAAAAAAAGCAACAACCACTCCCGGGAGGGCTCTAACCTCCAACCTTTCAGTTAACAGCCGATCGCGCTAGCCAATTGCGCCACGGAGACAGTCGTGCTCCACTCTCACCACCATCAGAGCATATCTTCAAAGCTATCTGCCTAAAGTAAAAAAGAGCGCCGCACCACCACCACCGGCTGGGCTCGAACCTCAAACCTTTCGTTTAACAGACGATCGCGCAAGCCGATCGCGCCACGGAGACAGTCCTGCTCCACTCTCACCACCATCAGAACTTCAAAGCTAGCAGCCCAAAGAAAAAAAGCGCCGCACCACCACCGGGTGGGCTCGAAACTCCAACCGTTTGGTTATGAGCCCATCGCGCTAGCCAATTGCGCCATGGGGACAGTCCTGCTTCCCTCTCATCACCATCAGAACATATCTTCAAAGCTATTAGCGCAAAGAAAAAAGCAACACACCACTCCCGGGAAGGCTCGAAACTCCAACCTTTCGATTAACAGCCGATCGCGCTAGCCCATTGCCCCACGGAGACAGTCCTGCTCCACTCTCACCACCATTAGAACATATCTTCAAAGCTATCAGCCCATAGAAGAAAAAGCGCCGCACCACCACCGGGTGGGCTCGAACCTCCAACCTTTCGGTTAACGACCGAACGCGCAACCCAATTGCGCCACGGATACAGTCCTGCTCCACTCTCACCACCATCAGAACATATCTTCAAAGCTATCAGCCCAAAGAAAAAAAGCGTCGCACCACCACCGGGTGGGCTCGAACCTCCAACCTTTCGGTCAACAGCCGATCGCGCTAGCCAATTGCACCACGGAGACAGTCCTGCTCCAGTCTCACCACCATCAGAACATATCTTCAAAGCAATCAGCCCAAAGAAAAAAAAGCGCCGCAACCACCACCGGGTGCGCTCGAACCTCCAACCTTTTGGTCAACAGCCGATCGCGCTAGCCAATTGCGCCACGGAGACAGTCGTGCTCCACACTCTCCACCATCAGAACATATCTTCAAAGCTATCAGCCCAAATAAAAAAAGCGCCGCACCACCACCGGGTGGGCTCGAACCTCCAACCTTTCGGTTAACAGCCGATCGCGCTTGCCAATTGCGCCCCGGAGACAGTCCTGCTCCACTCTCACCACCATCAGAACATATCTTCAAAGCTATCAGCCCAAAGAAAAAAAAGCAACACACCTCTCCCGGGAGGGCTCGAACCTCCAACCTTTCGGTTAACAGACGATCGCGCTAGCCGATCGCGCCACGGAGACTGTTGTGCTCCACTCTCACCACCATCAGTACATATCTTCAAAGCTATCAGCGCAAAGAAAAAAGCAACGCACCACTTCCGGGGGGGGAGGCTCGAAACTCCAACCTTTCGGTTAACAGCCGATCACGTTAGCCAATTGCGCCCCGGAGACAGTCCTGCTCCACTCTCACCACCATCAGAACGTATCTTCAAAGCTATCAGCCCATAGGAAAAAAAGCGCCGCACCACCACCGTGTGGGCTCGAACCTCCAACCTTTCGGTTAACGACTGAACGCGCTACCCAATCGCGCCACAGAGACAGTGATGCTCCACTCTCACCACGATCAGAACATATCTTCAAAGCTATCAGCCAAAAGAAAAAAAAGCAACACACCACTCCCCGGAGGGCTCGAACCACCAACCTTTCGGTCAACAGCCGATCGCGCTAGCCAATTGCGCCACGGAGACAGTCGTGCTCCACTCTCACCACCATCAGAACATATCTTCAAAGCTATCAGCCCAAAGAAAAAAAAAGCGCCGCACCACCACCGGGTGGGCTCGAACCTCCAACCTTTCGGTTAACAGACGATCGCGCTAGCCGATCGTGCCACGGAGTTAGTCGTGCTCCACTCTCACCACCATCAGAACATATCTTCAAAGCTATCAGCGCAAAGCAAAAAGCAACACACCACTCCCGGGAGAAATCGAAACTCCAAACGTTCGGTTAACAGCCGATCGTGCTAGCCAATTGCGCCACGGAGACAGTCCTGCTTCACTCTCGCCACCATCAGAACATATCTTCAAAGCTATCAGCCCAAAAAAAAGCGCCGCACCACAACCGGGTGGGCTCGAACCTCCAACCTTTCGGTTAACAGCCGATCGCGCTAGCCAATTGCGCCCCGGAGACAGTCCTGCTCCACTCTCACCACCATCAGAACATATCTTCAAAGCTATCAGCCCAAAGAAAAAAAATCAACGCACCACTCCCGGGAGGGCTCGAACCTCCAACCTTTCGGTTAACAGACGATCGCGCTAGCCGATCGTGCCACGGAGACAGTTGTGCTCCACTCTCACCACCATCAGAACATAACTTCAAAGCTATCAGCGCAAAGAAAAAAGCAACACACCACTCCCGGGATAAATCGAAACTCCAAACGTTCGGTTAACAGCCGATCGCGCTAGCCTATGGGGCCACGGAGACAGTCGTGCTCCACTCTCACCACCATCAGAACATATCTTCAAAGCTAACAGCGCAAAGAATAAAGCAACACACCACTACCGGGTGGGCTCGAAACTCCAACCTTTCGGTTAACAGCCGATCGTGCTAGCCAATTGCGCCACGGAGACAGTCCTGCTCCACTCTCGCCACCATCAGAACATATCTTCAAAGTTATCAGCCCCAAAAAAAAGCGCCGCACCACAACCGGGTGGGCTCGAACCTCCAACCTTTCGGTTAACAGCCGATCGCGCTAGCCAATTGCGCCCCGGAGAGAGTCCTGCTCCACTCTCACCACCATCAGAACATATCTTCAAAGCTATCAGCCCAAAGAAAAAAAAGCAACACACCACTCCCGGGAGGGCTCGAACCTCCAACCTTTCGGTTAACAGCCGATCGCGCTAGCCAATTGCACCACGGAGAAGGTCGCGCTCCAGTCTCCCCACCGTCACAACATTTCTTCAGAGCTATCAGCCTAAAGAAAAAAAGCGTCGCACCACAACCGGGTTGGCTCGAACCTCCAACCTTTCGGTTAACAGCCGATCGCGCTAGCCAATTGCGCCCCGGAGACAGTCCTGCTCCACTCTCACCACCATCAGAACATATCTTCAAAGCTATCAGCCCAAAGAAAAAAAATCAACGCACCACTCCCGGGAGGGCTCGAACCTCCAACCTTTCAGTTACCAGCCGATCGCGCTAGCCAATTGCGCCACGGAGACAGTCCTGTTCCACTCTTACCACCATTAGAACATATCTTCAAAGCTATCAGCCCAAAGAAAAAAAAGCAACACACCACTCCCGGGAGGGCTCGAACCCCCAACCTTTCGGTTAACAGCCGATCGCGCTAGCCAATTGCACCACGGAGAAGGTCGCGCTCCAGTCTCCCCACCGTCACAACATTTCTTCAGAGCTATCAGCCTAAAGAAAAAAAGCGTCGCACCACAACCGGGTTGGCTCGAACCTCCAACCTTTCGGTTAACAGCCGATCGCGCTAGCCAATTGTGCCACGGAGACAGTCCTGCTCCACTCTCACCACCATCAGAACATATCTCCAAAGCTATCAGCCCAAAGAAAAAAAAAGCAACAAACCACTCCCGCGAGGGCTCGAACCTCCAACCTTTCAGTTAACAGCCGATCGCGCTAGCCAATTGCGCCACGGAGACAGTCGTGCTCCACTCTCACCACCATCAGAGCATATCTTCAAAGCTATCTGCCTAAAGAAAAAAGAGCGCCGCACCACCACCACCGGCTGGGCTCGAATCTCCAACCTTTCGTTTAACAGACGATCGCGCTAGCCGATCGCGCCACGGATACAGTCGTGCTCCTCTCTGACCACCATCAGAACATATCTTCGAAGCTATCAGCGCAAATCAAAAAGCAACACACCACTCCCGGGAGGGCTCGAAACTCCAACCTTTTGGTTAACAGCCGATCGCGCTAGCCAATTGCGCAACGGAGACAGTCCTGCTCCCCTCTCACCACCATCAGAACATATCTTCAAAGCTATCAGCCCAAAGGAAAAAAAGCGCCGCACCATCACCGGGTGGGCTCGAAACTCCAACCTTTCGGTTAACAGCCGAACGCGCTAGCCGATTGCGCCACGGAGACAGTCCTGCTCCACTCTCACCACCATCAGAACATATCTTCAAAGCTATCAGCCCAAAGAAAAAAAAAGCGCCGCACCACCACCGGGTGGGCTCGAAACTCCAACCGTTTCGTTATGAGCCCATCGCGCTAGCCAATTGCGCCATGGGGACAGTCCTGCTTCCCTCTCATCACCATCAGAACATATCTTCAAAGCTATCAGCGCAAAGAAAAAAGCAACACACCACTCCCTGGAAGGCTCGAAACTCCAACCTTGCGATTAACAGCCGATCGCGCTAGCGAATTGCACCACGGAGACAGTCCTGCTCCACTCTCACCACCATTAGAACATATTCTCAAAGCTATCAGCCCATAGAAGAAAAAGATCCGCACCACCACCGGGTGGGCTCGAACCTCCAACCTTTCGGTTAACAGCCGATCGCGCAAGCCAATTGCGCCCCGGAGACAGTCCTGCTCCACTCTCACCACCATCAGAACATATCTTCAAAGCTATCAGCCCAAAGAAAAAAAAGCAAGACACCACTCGCCGGAGGGCTCGAACCTCCAACCTTTCGATTAACAGCCGATCGCGCTAGCCAATTGCGCCACGGAGACAGTCCTGTTCCACTCTCACCACCATTAGAACATATCTTCAAAGGTATCAGGCCATAGAAAAAATGCGCCGCACCACCTCCGGGTGGGCTCGAACCTCCAACCTTTCGGTTAACGACCGAACGCGCTACCCAATTGCGCCACGGAGACAGTCCTGATCCACTCTCACCACCATCAGAACATATCTTCAAAGCTATCAGCCCAAAGAAAAAAAAGCAACACACCACTCCCAGGAGGGCTCGAACCTGCAACCTTTCGGTTAACAGCCGATCGCGCTAGCCAATCGCGCCATGGAGACAGTCGTGCTCCACTCTCGCCACCAACAGAACATATCTTCAAAGCTATCAGCGCAAAGAAAAAAGCAACACACCACTTCGGGAGGGCTCGAACCTCCAACCTTTCGGTTAACAGCCGATCGTGCTAGCCAATTGCGCCACGGAGACAGTCCTGCTCCACTCTCACCACCATCAGAACATATCTGCAAAGCTATCAGCCCAAAGAAAAAAAGCGCTGCACCGCCACCGGGTGCGCTCGAACCTCCAACCTTTCGGTCAACAGCCGATCGCGCTAGCCAATTGCGCCACGGAGACAGTCGTGCCCCACTCTCACCACCATCAGAACATATCTTCAAAGCTATCAGCCCAAAGAAAAAAAAGCGCCGCACCACCACCGGGTGGGCTCGAACCTCCAACCTTTCGGTTAACAGCCGATCGCGCAAGCCAATTGCACCCCGGAGACAGTCCTGCTCTACTCTCACCACCATCAGAACATAAGTTCAAAGCTATCAGCCCAAAAAAAAGCAACACACCACTCCCCGGAGGGCTCGAACCTCCAACCTTTCAGTTAACAGCCGATCGCGCTAGCCAATTGCGCCACGGAGACAGTCGTGCTCCACTCTCACAACCATCAGAGCATATCTTCAAAGCTATCAGCCTAAAGAAAAAAAAGCGCCGCACCACCACCGCGTGGGCTCGAACCTCCAACCTTTCGGTTCACAGACGATCGCGCTAGCCGATCGCGCCACGGAGACAGTCGTGCTCCACTCTCACCACCATCAGAACATATCTTCAAAGCTATCAGCGCAAAAAAAAAGCAACACACCACTTCCGGGAGGGCTCGAAACTCCAACCTTTCGGTTAACAGCCGATCGCGCTTGCCAACTGCGCAACGGAGACAGTCCTGCTCCACTCTCACCACCATCAGAACATATCTTCAAAGCTATCAGACCAAAAAAAAGCGCCGCACCACCACCGGGTGGGCTCGAAACTCCAACCTTTTGATTAACCGCCGATCGAGCTAGCCAATAGCGCCACGGAGACAGTCCTGTTCCACTCTCCCCACCGTCAGAACATTTCTTCAGAGCTATCAGCCCAAAGAAAAAAACCGTCGCACCACCACCGGGTTGGCTCGAACCTCCAACCTTTCGGTTAACAGCCGATCGCGCTAGCCAATTGCGCCACGGAGACAGTCCTGCTCCACTCTCACCACCATCAGAACATATCTTCAAAGCTGTCAGCCCAAAGAAAAAAAAGCAACACACCTCTCCCGGGAGGGCTCGAACCTCCAACCTTTCAGTTAACAGCCGATCGCGCTAGCCAATTGTGCCACGGAGACAGTCGTGCTCCACTCTCACCACCATCAGAGCATATCTTCAAAGCTATCTGCCTGAAGAAAAAAGAGCGCCGCACCACCACCACCGGGTGGGCTCGAACCTCCAACCTTTCGTTTAACAGACGATCGCCCCAGCCGATCGCGCCACGGAGCCAGTCGTGCTCCTCTCTCACCACCATCAGAACATATCTTCAAAGCTATCAGCGCAAAGAAAAAAAAGCGCCGCACCACCGCCGGGTGGGCTCGAACCTCCAACCTTTCGGTTAACAGCCGATCGCGCAAGCCAATTGCGCCCCGGAGACAGTCCTGCTCCACTCTCACCATCATCAGAACATATCTTCAAAGCTATCAGCCCAAAAAAAGCAACACACCACTTCCCGGAGGGCTCGAACCTCCAACCTTTCAGTTAACAGCCGATCGCGCTAGCCAATTGCGCCACGGAGACAGTCGTGCTCCACTCTCACCACCATCAGAGCATAACTTCAAAGCTATCAACCTAAAGAAAAAAAAGCGCCGCACCACCACCGCGTGGGCTCGAACCTTTAACCTTTCGGTTAACAGACGATCGCGCTAGCCGATCGCGCCACGGAGACAGTCGTGCTCCACTCTCACCACCATCAGAACATATCTTCAAAGCTATCAGCGCAAAAAAAAAGCAACACACCACTTCCGGGAGGGCTCGAAACTCCAACCTTTCGGTTAACAGCCGATCGCGCTTGCCAACTGCGCAACGGAGACAGTCCTGCTCCACTCTCACCACCATCAGAACATAACTTCAAAGCTATCAGACCAAAAAAAAGCGCCGCACCACCACCGGGTGGGCTCGAAACTCCAACCTTTTGATTAACCGCCGATCGCGCTAGCCAATAGCGCCACGGAGACAGTCCTGTTCCACTCTCCCCACCGTCAGAACATTTCTTCAGAGCTATCAGCCCAAAGAAAAAAACCGTCGCACCACCACCGGGTTGGCTCGAACCTCCAACCTTTCGGTTAACAGCCGATCGCGCTACCCAATTGCGCCACGGAGACAGTCCTGCTCCACTCTCACCACCATCAGAACATATCTTCAAAGCTGTCAGCCCAAAGAAAAAAAAGCAACACACCTCTCCCGGGAGGGCTCGAACCTCCAACCTTTCAGTTAACAGCCGATCGCGCTAGCCAATTGTGCCACGGAGACAGTCCTGCTCCACTCTCACCACCATCAGAGCATATCTTCAAAGCTATCTGCCTGAAGAAAAAAGAGCGCCGCACCACCACCACCGGGTGGGCTCGAACCTCCAACCTTTCGTTTAACAGACGATCGCCCCAGCCGATCGCGCCACGGAGCCAGTCGTGCTCCTCTCTCACCACCATCAGAACATATCTTCAAAGCTATCAGCGCAAAGAAAAAAAAGCGCCGCACCACCGCCGGGTGGGCTCGAACCTCCAACCTTTCGGTTAACAGCCGATCGCGCAAGCCAATTGCGCCCCGGAGACAGTCCTGCTCCACTCTCACCATCATCAGAACATATCTTCAAAGCTATCAGCCCAAAAAAAGCAACACACCACTTCCCGGAGGGCTCGAACCTCCAACCTTTCAGTTAACAGCCGATTGCGCTAGCCAATTGCGCCACGGAGACAGTCGTGCTCCACTCTCACCACCATCAGAGCATAACTTCAAAGCTATCAACCTAAAGAAAAAAAAGCGCCGCACCCCCACCGCGTGGGCTCGAACCTCCAACCTTTCGGTTAACAGACGATCGCGCTAGCCGATCGCGCCACGGAGACAGTCGTGCTCCACTCTCACCACCATCAGAACATATCTTCAAAGCTATCAGCGCAAAGAAAAAAGCGCCGCACCACTCCCGGGAGGGCTCGAAACTCCAACCTTTCGGTTAACAGCCGATCGCGCTAGCCAACTGCGCAACGGAGACAGTCCTGCTCCACTCTCACCACCATCAGAACATATCTTCAAAGCTATCAGACCCAATAAAAGCGCCGCACCACCACCGGGTGGGCTCGAAACTCCAACCTTTTGATTAACCGCCGATCACGCTAGCCAATTGCGCCACGGAGACAGTCCTGTTCCACTCTCACCACCATCAAAACATATCTTCAAAGCTATCAGCCCAAAGAACAAAAAGCAACACACCACTCCCGGGAGGGCTCGAACCTCCAACCTTTTGGTTAACAGCCGATCGCGCTAGCCAATAGCACCACATAGAAGGTCGTGCTCCAGTCTCCCCACCGTCAGAACATTTCTTCAGAGCTATCAGCCCAAAGAAAAAAAGCGTCGCACCACCACCGGGTTGGCTCGAACCTCCAACCTTTCGGTTAACAGCCGATCGCGCTAGCCAATTGCGCCACGGAGACAGTCGTGCTCCACTCTCACCACCATCAGAACATATCATCAAAGCTGTCAGCCCAAAGAAAAAAAAAGCAACACACCACTCCCGGGAGGGCTCGAACCTCCAACCTTTCAGTTTAAAGCCGATCGCGCTAGCCAATTGTGCCACGGAGACAGTCGTGCTCCACTCTCATTACCATCAGAGCATATCTTCAAAGCTATTTGCCTAAAGAAAAAAGAGCGCCGCACCACCACCACCCGGTGGGCTCGAACCTCCAACCCTTCGTTTAACTGACGATCGCCCTAGCCGATCGCGCCACGGAGACAGTCGTGCTCCTCTCTCACCACCATCAGAACATATCTTCAAAGCTATCAGCACAAAGAAAAAAGCAACTCACCACTCCCGGAGGGCTCGAAACTCCAACCTTTTGGTTAACAGCCGATTGCGCTAGCCAATGGCGCCACGGAGACAGTCCTGCTCCACTCTCACCACCATCAGAACATATCTTCAAAGCTATCAGCCCAAAAAAAAAGCACCGCACCACCACCGGGTGGGCTCGAAACTCCAACCTTTCGATTAACAGCCGATCGCGCTAGACAATTGCGCCACGGAGACAGTCCTGTTCTACTCTCACCACCATTCGAACATATCTTCAAAGCTATCAGGCCATGGAAAAAAAGCGCCGCACCACCACCGGGTGGGCACGAACCTCCAACCTTTCGGTTAAGAGACGATCGCGATAGCCGATCGCGCCACGGAGACAGTCGTGCTCCACTCTCACCACCATCAGAACATATCTTCAAAGCTATCAGCGCAAAGAAAAAGCAACACACCACTTCCGGGAAGGCTCGAAACTCCAACCTTTCGGTTAACAGCCGATCGTGCTAGCCAATTGCGCAATGGAGACAGTCCTGCTCCACTCTCACCACCATCAGAACATATCTTCAGAGCTATCCGCCCAAAGAAAAAAATGCAACAGACCACTCCCGGGAGGGCTCGAACCTCCAACCTTTCAGTTAACAGCCGATCGCGCTAGCCAATTGCGCCACGGAGACAGTCGTGCTCCACTCTCACCACCATCAGAGCATATCTTCAAAGCTATCAACCTAAAGAAAAAAAAGCGCCGCACCACCACCGCATGGGCTCGAACCTCCAACCTTTCGGTTAACAGACGATTGCGCTAGCCGATCGCGCCACGGAGACAGTCGTGCTCCACTCTCACCACCATCAGAACATATCTTCAAAGCTATCAGCGCAAAGAAAAAAGCAACACACCACTCCCGGGAGGGCTCGAAACTCCAACCTTTCGGTTAACAGCCGATCGCGCTAGCCAACTGCGCAACGGAGACAGTCCTGCTCCACTCTCACCTCCATCAGAACATATCTTCAAAGCTATCAGACCCAAAAAAGCGCCGCACCACCACCGGGTGGGCTCGAAACACCAACCTTTTGATTAACCACCGATCACGCTAGCCAATTGCGCCACGGAGACAGTCCTGTTCCACTCTCACCACCATCAGAACATATCTTCAAAGCTATCAGCCCAAAGAACAAAAAGCAACACACCACTCCCGGGAGGGCTCGAACCTCCAACCTTTTGGTTAACAGCCGATCGCGCTAGCCAATTGCACCACATAGAAAGTCGTGCTCCAGTCTCCCCACCGTCAGAACATTTCTTCAGAGCTGTCAGCCCAAAGAAAAAAAGCGTCGCACCACCACCGGGTTGGCTCGAACCTCCAACCTTTCGGTTAACAGCCGATCGTGCTAGCCAATTGCGCCACGGAGACAGTCGTGCTCCACTCTCACCACCATCTGAACATATCTTCAAAGCTATTTGCCTAAAGAAAAAAGAGCGCCGCACCACCAACACCACGTGGGCTCGAACCTCCAACCCTTCGTTTAACTGACGATCGCCCTAGCCGATCGCGCCACGGAGACAGTCGTGCTCCTCTCTCACCACCATCAGAACATATCTTCAAAGCTATCAGCGCAAAGAAAAAAGCAACTCACCACTCCCGGGAGGGCTTGAACCTCCAACCTTTCGGTTATCAGCCGATCGCGCTAGCCAATTGCGCCACGGAGACAGTCCTGCTCCACTCTCACCACCATCAGAACATATCTTCAAAGCAATCAGCCCAAAGAAAAAAAAGCGCCCCACCACCACCGGGTGCGCTTGAACCTCCAACCTTTCGGTCAACAGCCGATCGTGCTAGCCAATTGCGCCACGGAGACAGTCGTGCTCCACTCTCACCACCATCAGAACATATCTTCAAAGCTATCAGCCCAAAGAAAAAAAAGCGCCGCACCACCACCGGTTGGGCTCGAACCTCCAAACTTTCGGTTAACAGCCGATCGCGCAAGCCAATTGCGCCCCGGAGACAGTCCTGCTCCACTCTCACCACCATCAGAACATATCTTCAAAGCTATCAGCGCAAAGAAAAAGCAACACACCACTTCCGGGAGGGCTCGAAACTCCAACTTTTGGGTCAACAGCCGATCGCGCTAGCCAATTGCGCCACGGAGACAGTCCTGTTCTACTCTCACCACCATTCGAACATATCTTCAAAGCTATCAGGCCATAGAAAAAAAGCGCCGCACCACCACCGGGTGGGCACGAACCTCCAACCATTCGGTTAAGAGACGATCGCGCTAGCCAATCGCGCCACGGAGACAGTCGTGCTCCACTCTCACCACCATCAGAACATATCTTCAAAGCTATCAGCGCAAAGAAAAAGCAACACACCACTTCCGGGAAGGCTCGAAACTCCAACCTTTCGGTTAACAGCCGATCGTGCTAGCCAATTGCGCAATGGAGACAGTCCTGCTCCACTCTCACCACCATCAGAACATATCTTCAGAGCTATCAGCCCAAAGAAAAAAATGCAACAGACCACTCCCGGGAGGGCTCGAACCTCCAACCTTTCGGTTAACAGCCGATCGCGCTAGCCAATTGCGCCACGGAGACAGTTGTGCTCCACTCTCCCCACCATCAGAACATTTCTTCAGAGCTATCAGCCCAAAGAAAAAAAGCGTCGCACCACCAACGGGTGGGCTCGAACCTCCAACCTTTCGGTTATCAGCCGATCGCGCTAGCCAATTGCGCCACGGAGACAGTCGTGCTCCACTCTCACCACCAACAGAACATATCTTCAAAGCTATCAGCGCAAAGAAAAAGCAACACACCACTCCCGGGAGGGCTTGAACCTCCAACCTTTCGGTTATCAGCCGATCGCGCTAGCCAATTGCGCCACGGAGACAGTCCTGCTCCACTCTCACCACCATCAGAACATATCTTCAAAGCAATCAGCCCAAAGAAAAAAAGCGCCCCACCACCACCGGGTGCGCTTGAACCTCCAACCTTTCGGTCAACAGTTGATCGTGCTAGCCAATTGCGCCACGGAGACAGTCGTGCTCCACTCTCACCACCATCAGAACATATCTTCAAAGCTATCAGCCCAAAGAAAAAAAAGCGCCGCACCACCACCGGGTGGGCTCGAACCTCCAAACTTTCGGTTAACAGCCGATCGCGCAAGCCAATTGCGCCCCGGAGACAGTCCTGCTCCACTCTCACCACCATCAGAACATATCTTCAAAGCTATCAGCCCAAAGAAAAAAAAGCAAGACACCACTCGCCGGAGGGCTCGAACCTCCAACCTTTCGATTAACAGCCGATCGCGCTAGCCAATTGCGCCACGGAGACAGTCCTGTTCCACTCTCACCACCATTAGAACATATCTTCAAAGCTATCAGGCCATAGAAAAAATGCGCCGCACCACCTCCGGGTGGGCTCGAACCTCCAACCTTTCGGTTAACGACCGAACGCGCTACCCAATTGCGCCACGGAGACAGTCCTGATCCACTCTCACCACCATCAGAACATATCTTCAAAGCTATCAGCCCAAAGAAAAAAAAGCAACACACCACTCCCAGGAGGGCTCGAACCTCCAACCTTTCGGTTAACAGCCGATCGCGCTAGCCAATCGCGCCATGGAGACAGTCGTGCTCCACTCTCGCCACCAACAGAACATATCTTCAAAGCTATCAGCGCAAAGAAAAAAGCAACACACCACTTCGGGAGGGCTCGAACCTCCAACCTTTCGGTTAACAGCCGATCGTGCTAGCCAATTGCGCCACGGAGACAGTCCTGCTCCACTCTCACCACCATCAGAACATATCTGCAAAGCTATCAGCCCAAAGAAAAAAAGCGCTGCACCGCCACCGGGTGCGCTCGAACCTCCAACCTTTCGGTCAACAGCCGATCGCGCTAGCCAATTGCGCCACGGAGACAGTCGTGCTCCACTCTCACCACCATCAGAACATATCATCAAAGCTGTCAGCCCAAAGAAAAAAAAAGCAACACACCTCTCCCGGGAGGGCTCGAACCTCCAACCTTTCAGTTAACAGCCGATCGCGCTAGCCAATTGTGCCACGGAGACAGTCGTGCTCCACTCTCACCACCATCAGAGCATATCTTCAAAGCTATCTGCCTGAAGAAAAAAGAGCGCCGCACCACCACCACCGGGTGGGCTCGAACCTCCAACCTTTCGTTTAACAGACGATCGCCCCAGCCGATCGCGCCACGGAGCCAGTCGTGCTCCTCTCTCACCACCATCAGAACATATCTTCAAAGCTATCAGCGCAAAGAAAAAAAAGCGCCGCACCACCGCCGGGTGGGCTCGAACCTCCAACCTTTCGGTTAACAGCCGATCGCGCAAGCCAATTGCGCCCCGGAGACAGTCCTGCTCCACTCTCACCATCATCAGAACATATCTTCAAAGCTATCAGCCCAAAAAAAGCAACACACCACTTCCCGGAGGGCTCGAACCTCCAACCTTTCAGTTAACAGCCGATCGCGCTAGCCAATTGCGCCACGGAGACAGTCGTGCTCCACTCTCACCACCATCAGAGCATAACTTCAAAGCTATCAACCTAAAGAAAAAAAAGCGCCGCACCACCACAGCGTGGGCTCGAACCTCCAACCTTTCGGTTAACAGACGATCGCGCTAGCCGATCGCGCCACGGAGACAGTCGTGCTCCACTCTCACCACCATCAGAACATATCTTCAAAGCTATCAGCGCAAAGAAAAAAGCGCCGCACCACTCCCGGGAGGGCTCGAAACTCCAACCTTTCGGTTAACAGCCGATCGCGCTAGCCAACTGCGCAACGGAGACAGTCCTGCTCCACTCTCACCACCATCAGAACATATCTTCAAAGTTATCAGCGCAAAAAAAAAGCAACACACCACTTCCGGGAGGGCTCGAAACTCCAACCTTTCGGTTAACAGCCGATCGCGCTTGCCAACTGCGCAACGGAGACAGTCCTGCTCCACTCTCACCACCATCAGAACATATCTTCAAAGCTATCAGACCAAAAAAAAGCGCCGCACCACCACCGGGTGGGCTCGAAACTCCAACCTTTTGATTAACCGCCGATCGCGCTAGCCAATAGCGCCACGGAGACAGTCCTGTTCCACTCTCCCCACCGTCAGAACATTTCTTCAGAGCTATCAGCCCAAAGAAAAAAAGCGTCGCACCTCCACCGGGTTGGCTCGAACCTCCAACCTTTCGGTTAACAGCCGATCGCGCTAGCCAATTGCGCCACGGAGACAGTCGTGCTCCACTCTCACCACCATCAGAACATATCATCAAAGCTGTCAGCCCAAAGAAAAAAAAAGCAACACACCACTCCCGGGAGGGCTCGAACCTCCAACCTTTCAGTTTAAAGCCGATCGCGCTAGCCAATTGTGCCACGGAGACAGTCGTGCTCCACTCTTATTACCATCAGAGCATATCTTCAAAGCTATTTGCCTAAAGAAAAAAGAGCGCCGCACCACCACCACCCGGTGGGCTCGAACCTCCAACCCTTCGTTTAACTGACGATCGCCCTAGCCGATCGCGCCACGGAGACAGTCGTGCTCCTCTCTCACCACCATCAGAACATATCTTCAAAGCTATCAGCGCAAAGAAAAAAGCAACTCACCACTCCCGGAGGGCTCGAAACTCCAACCTTTTGGTTAACAGCCGATTGCGCTAGCCAATGGCGCAACGGAGACAGTCCTGCTCCACTCTCACCACCATCAGAACATATCTTCAAAGCTATCAGCCCAAAAAAAAAGCGCCGCACCACCACCGGGTGGGCTCGAAACTCCAACCTTTCGATTAACAGCCGATCGCGCTAGACAATTGCGCCACGGAGACAGTCCTGTTCTACTCTCACCACCATTCGAACATATCTTCAAAGCTATCAGGCCATGGAAAAAAAGCGCCGCACCACCACCGGGTGGGCACGAACCTCCAACCTTTCGGTTAAGAGACGATCGCGATAGCCGATCGCGCCACGGAGACAGTCGTGCTCCACTCTCACCACCATCAGAACATATCTTCAAAGCTATCAGCGCAAAGAAAAAGCAACACACCACTTCCGGGAAGGCTCGAAACTCCAACCTTTCGGTTAACAGCCGATCGTGCTAGCCAATTGCGCAATGGAGACAGTCCTGCTCCACTCTCACCACCATCAGAACATATCTTCAGAGCTATCAGCCCAAAGAAAAAAATGCAACAGACCACTCCCGGGAGGGCTCGAACCTCCAACCTTTCAGTTAACAGCCGATCGCGCTAGCCAATTGCGCCACGGAGACAGTCGTGCTCCACTCTCACCACCATCAGAGCATATCTTCAACGCTATCAACCTAAAGAAAAAAAAGCGCCGCACCACCACCGCATGGGCTCGAACCTCCAACCTTTCGGTTAACAGACGATCGCGCTAGCCGATCGCGCCACGGAGACAGTCGTGCTCCACTCTCACCACCATCAGAACATATCTTCAAAGCTATCAGCGCAAAGAAAAAAGCAACACACCACTCCCGGGAGGGCTCGAAACTCCAACCTTTCGGTTAACAGCCGATCGCGCTAGCCAACTGCGCAACGGAGACAGTCCTGCTCCACTCTCACCTCCATCAGAACATATCTTCAAAGCTATCAGACCCAAAAAAGCGCCGCACCACCACCGGGTGGGCTCGAAACTCCAACCTTTTGATTAACCACCGATCACGCTAGCCAATTGCGCCACGGAGACAGTCCTGTTCCACTCTCACCACCATCAGAACATATCTTCAAAGCTATCAGCCCAAAGAACAAAAAGCAACACACCACTCCCGGGAGGGCTCGAACCTCCAACCTTTTGGTTAACAGCCGATCGCGCTAGCCGATTGCACCACATAGAAAGTCGTGCTCCAGTCTCCCCACCGTCAGAACATTTCTTCAGAGCTGTCAGCCCAAAGAAAAAAAGCGTCGCACCACCACCGGGTTGGCTCGAACCTCCAACCTTTCGGTTAACAGCCGATCGCGCTAGCCAATTGCGCCACGGAGACAGTCGTGCTCCACTCTCACCACCATCTGAACATATCATCAAAGCTGTCAGCCCAAAGAAAAAAAAAGCAACACACCACTCCCGGGAGGGCTCGAACCTCCAACCTTTCAGTTTAAAGCCGATCGCGCTAGCCAATTGTGCCACGGAGACAGTCGTGCTCCACTCTCATTACCATCAGAGCATATCTTCAAAGCTATTTGCCTAAAGAAAAAAGAGCGCCGCACCACCAACACCGCGTGGGCTCGAACCTCCAACCCTTCGTTTAACTGACGATCGCCCTAGCCGATCGCGCCACGGAGACAGTCGTGCTCCTCTCTCACCACCATCAGAACATATCTTCAAAGCTATCAGCGCAAAGAAAAAAGCAACTCACCACTCCCGGGAGGGCTTGAACCTCCAACCTTTCGGTTATCAGCCGATCGCGCTAGCCAATTGCGCCACGGAGACAGTCCTGCTCCACTCTCACCACCATCAGAACATATCTTCAAAGCTATCAGCCCAAAGAAAAAAAAGCGCCGCACCACCACCGGTTGGGCTCGAACCTCCAAACTTTCGGTTAACAGCCGATCGCGCAAGCCAATTGCGCCCCGGAGACAGTCCTGCTCCACTCTCACCACCATCAGAACATATCTTCAAAGCTATCAGCGCAATGAAAAAGCAACACACCACTTCCGGGAGGGCTCGAAACTCCAACTTTTGGGTCAACAGCCGATCGCGCTAGCCAATTGCGCCACGGAGACAGTCCTGTTCTACTCTCACCACCATTCGAACATATCTTCAAAGCTATCAGGCCATAGAAAAAAAGCGCCGCACCACCACCGGGTGGGCACGAACCTTCAACCATTCGGTTAAGAGACGATCGCGCTAGCCAATCGCGCCACGGAGACAGTCGTGATCCACTCTCACCACCATCAGAACATATCTTCAAAGCTATCAGCGCAAAGAAAAAGCAACACACCACTTCCGGGAAGGCTCGAAACTCCAACCTTTCGGTTAACAGCCGATCGTGCTAGCCAATTGCGCAATGGAGACAGTCCTGCTCCACTCTCACCACCATCAGAACATATCTTCAGAGCTATCAGCCCAAAGAAAAAAATGCAACAGACCACTCCCGGGAGGGCTCGAACCTCCAACCTTTCGGTTAACAGCCGATCGCGCTAGCCAATTGCGCCACGGAGACAGTCGTGCTCCACTCTCCCCACCATCAGAACATTTCTTCAGAGCTATCAGCCCAAAGAAAAAAAGCGTCGCACCACCAACGGGTGGGCTCGAACCTCCAACCTTTCGGTTATCAGCCGATCGCGCTAGCCAATTGCGCCACGGAGACAGTCGTGCTCCACTCTCACCACCAACAGAACATATCTTCAAAGCTATCAGCGCAAAGAAAAAGCAACACACCACTCCCGGGAGGGCTTGAACCTCCAACCTTTCGGTTATCAGCCGATCGCGCTAGCCAATTGCGCCACGGAGACAGTCCTGCTCCACTCTCACCACCATCAGAACATATCTTCAAAGCAATCAGCCCAAAGAAAAAAAAGCGCCCCACCACCACCGGGTGCGCTTGAACCTCCAACCTTTCGGTCAACAGTTGATCGTGCTAGCCAATTGCGCCACGGAGACAGTCGTGCTCCACTCTCACCACCATCAGAACATATCTTCAAAGCTATCAGCCCAAAGAAAAAAAAGCGCCGCACCACCACCGGGTGGGCTCGAACCTCCAAACTTTCGGTTAACAGCCGATCGCGCAAGCCAATTGCGCCCCGGAGACAGTCCTGCTCCACTCTCACCACCATCAGAACATATCTTCAAAGCTATCAGCCCAAAGAAAAAAAGCAAGACACCACTCGCCGGAGGGCTCGAACCTCCAACCTTTCGATTAACAGCCGATCGCGCTAGCCAATTGCGCCACGGAGACAGTCCTGTTCCACTCTCACCACCATTAGAACATATCTTCAAAGCTATCAGGCCATAGAAAAAATGCGCCGCACCACCTCCGGGTGGGCTCGAACCTCCAACCTTTCGGTTAACGACCGAACGCGCTACCCAATTGCGCCACGGAGACAGTCCTGATCCACTCTCACCACCATCAGAACATATCTTCAAAGCTATCAGCCCAAAGAAAAAAAAGCAACACACCACTCCCAGGAGGGCTCGAACCTCCAACCTTTCGGTTAACAGCCGATCGCGCTAGCCAATCGCGCCATGGAGACAGTCGTGCTCCACTCTCGCCACCAACAGAACATATCTTCAAAGCTATCAGCGCAAAGAAAAAAGCAACACACCACTTCGGGAGGGCTCGAACCTCCAACCTTTCGGTTAACAGCCGATCGTGCTGGCCAATTGCGCCACGGAGACAGTCCTGCTCCACTCTCACCACCATCAGAACATATCTGCAAAGCTATCAGCCCAAAGAAAAAAAGCGCTGCACCGCCACCGGGTGCGCTCGAACCTCCAACCTTTCGGTCAACAGCCGATCGCGCTAGCCAATTGCGCCACGGAGACAGTCGTGCCCCACTCTCACCACCATCAGAACATATCTTCAAAGCTATCAGCCCAAAGAAAAAAAAGCGCCGCACCACCACCGGGTGGGCTCGAACCTCCAACCTTTCGGTTAACAGCCGATCGCGCAAGCCAATTGCACCCCGGAGACAGTCCTGCTCTACTCTCACCACCATCAGAACATAAGTTCAAAGCTATCAGCCCAAAAAAAGCAACACACCACTCCCCGGAGGGCTCGAACCTCCAACCTTTCAGTTAACAGCCGATCGCGCTACCCAATTGCGCCACGTAGACAGTCGTGCTCCACTCTCACCACCATCAGAACATATCTTCAAAGCTATCAGCGCAAAGAAAAAAGCAACACACCACTTCCGGGAGGGCTCGAAACTCCAACCTTTCGGTTAACAGCCGATCGCGCTTGCCAACTGCGCAACGGAGACAGTCCTGCTCCACTCTCACCACCATCAGAACATATCTTCAAAGCTATCAGACCAAAAAAAAGCGCCGCACCACCACCGGGTGGGCTCGAAACTCCAACCTTTTGATTAACCGCCGATCGCGCTAGCCAATAGTGCCACGGAGACAGTCCTGTTCCACTCTCCCCACCGTCAGAACATTTCTTCAGAGCTATCAGCCCAAAGAAAAAAACCGTCGCACCACCACCGGGTTGGCTCGAACCTCCAACCTTTCGGTTAACAGCCGATCGCGCTAGCCAATTGCGCCACGGAGACAGTCCTGCTCCACTCTCACCACCATCAGAACATATCTTCAAAGCTGTCAGCCCAAAGAAAAAAAAGCAACACACCTCTCCCGGGAGGGCTCGAACCTCCAACCTTTCAGTTAACAGCCGATCGCGCTAGCCAATTGTGCCACGGAGACAGTCGTGCTCCACTCTCACCACCATCAGAGCATATCTTCAAAGCTATCTGCCTGAAGAAAAAAGAGCGCCGCACCACCACCACCGGGTGGGCTCGAACCTCCAACCTTTCGGTTAACAGACGATCGCGCTAGCCGATCGTGCCACGGAGTTAGTCGTGCTCCACTCTCACCACCATCAGAACATATCTTCAAAGCTATCAGCGCAAAGCAAAAAGCAACACACCATTCCCGGGAGAAATCGAAACTCCAAACGCTCGGTTAACAGCCGATCGTGCTAGCCAATTGCGCCACGGAGACAGTCCTGCTTCACTCTCGCCACCATCAGAACATATCTTCAAAGCTATCAGCCCAAAGAAAAAAAAGCGCCGCACCACAACCGGGTGGGCTCGAACCTCCAACCTTTCGGTTAACAGCCGATCGCGCTAGCCAATTGCGCCCCGGAGACAGTCCTGCTCCACTCTCACCACCATCAGAACATATCTTCAAAGCTATCAGCCCAAAGAAAAAAAATCAACGCACCACTCCCGGGAGGGCTCGAACCTCCAACCTTTCGGTTAACAGCCGATCGTGCTAGCCAATTGCGCCACGGAGACAGTCCTGCTTCACTCTCGCCACCATCAGAACATATCTTCAAAGCTATCAGCCCAAAAAAAAGCGCCGCACCACAACCGGGTGGGCTCGAACCTCCAACCTTTCGGTTAACAGCCGATCGCGCTAGCCAATTGCGCCCCGGAGACAGTCCTGCTCCACTCTCACCACCATCAGAACATATCTTCAAAGCTATCAGCCCAAAGAAAAAAAAGCAACACACCTCTCCCGGGAGGGCTCGAACCTCCAACCTTTCGGTTAACAGACGATCGCGCTAGCCGATCGCGCCACGGAGACTGTTGTGCTCCACTCTCACCACCATCAGTACATATCTTCAAAGCTATCAGCGCAAAGAAAAAAGCAACGCACCACTTCCGGGGGGGGGGAGGCTCGAAACTCCAACCTTTCGGTTAACAGCCGATCACGTTAGCCAATTGCGCCCCGGAGACAGTCCTGCTCCACTCTCACCACCATCAGAACGTATCTTCAAAGCTATCAGCCCATAGGAAAAAAAGCGCCGCACCACCACCGTGTGGGCTCGAACCTCCAACCTTTCGGTTAACGACTGAACGCGCTACCCAATCGCGCCACAGAGACAGTGATGCTCCACTCTCACCACGATCAGAACATATCTTCAAAGCTATCAGCCAAAAGAAAAAAAAGCAACACACCACTCCCCGGAGGGCTCGAACCACCAACCTTTCGGTCAACAGCCGATCGCGCTAGCCAATTGCGCCACGGAGACAGTCGTGCTCCACTCTCACCACCATCAGAACATATCTTCAAAGCTATCAGCCCAAAGAAAAAAAAAGCGCCGCACCACCACCGGGTGGGCTCGAACCTCCAACCTTTCGGTTAACAGACGATCGCGCTAGCCGATCGTGCCACGGAGTTAGTCGTGCTCCACTCTCACCACCATCAGAACATATCTTCAAAGCTATCAGCGCAAAGCAAAAAGCAACACACCACTCCCGGGAGAAATCGAAACTCCAAACGTTCGGTTAACAGCCGATCGTGCTAGCCAATTGCGCCACGGAGACAGTCCTGCTTCACTCTCGCCACCATCAGAACATATCTTCAAAGCTATCAGCCCAAAAAAAAAGCGCCGCACCACAACCGGGTGGGCTCGAACCTCCAACCTTTCGGTTAACAGCCGATCGCGCTAGCCAATTGCGCCCCGGAGACAGTCCTGCTCCACTCTCACCACCATCAGAACATATCTTCAAAGCTATCAGCCCAAAGAAAAAAAATCAACGCACCACTCCCGGGAGGGCTCGAACCTCCAACCTTTCGGTTAACAGACGATCGCGCTAGCCGATCGTGCCACGGAGACAGTTGTGCTCCACTCTCACCACCATCAGAACATAACTTCAAAGCTATCAGCGCAAAGAAAAAAGCAACACACCACTCCCGGGATAAATCGAAACTCCAAACGTTCGGTTAACAGCCGATCGCGCTAGCCTATGGGGCCACGGAGACAGTCGTGCTCCACTCTCACCACCATCAGAACATATCTTCAAAGCTAACAGCGCAAAGAATAAAGCAACACACCACTACCGGGTGGGCTCGAAACTCCAACCTTTCGGTTAACAGCCGATCGTGCTAGCCAATTGCGCCACGGAGACAGTCCTGCTCCACTCTCGCCACCATCAGAACATATCTTCAAAGCTATCAGCCCCAAAAAAAAGCGCCGCACCACAACCGGGTGGGCTCGAACCTCCAACCTTTCGGTTAACAGCCGATCGCGCTAGCCAATTGCGCCCCGGAGAGAGTCCTGCTCCACTCTCACCACCATCAGAACATATCTTCAAAGCTATCAGCCCAAAGAAAAAAAAGCAACACACCACTCCCGGGAGGGCTCGAACCTCCAACCTTTCGGTTAACAGCCGATCGCGCTAGCCAATTGCACCACGGAGAAGGTCGCGCTCCAGTCTCCCCACCGTCACAACATTTCTTCAGAGCTATCAGCCTAAAGAAAAAAAGCGTCGCACCACAACCGGGTTGGCTCGAACCTCCAACCTTTCGGTTAACAGCCGATCGCGCTAGCCAATTGCGCCCCGGAGACAGTCCTGCTCCACTCTCACCACCATCAGAACATATCTTCAAAGCTATCAGCCCAAAGAAAAAAAATCAACGCACCACTCCCGGGAGGGCTCGAACCTCCAACCTTTCAGTTACCAGCCGATCGCGCTAGCCAATTGCGCCACGGAGACAGTCCTGTTCCACTCTTACCACCATTAGAACATATCTTCAAAGCTATCAGCCCAAAGAAAAAAAAGCAACACACCACTCCCGGGAGGGCTCGAACCCCCAACCTTTCGGTTAACAGCCGATCGCGCTAGCCAATTGCACCACGGAGAAGGTCGCGCTCCAGTCTCCCCACCGTCACAACATTTCTTCAGAGCTATCAGCCTAAAGAAAAAAAGCGTCGCACCACAACCGGGTTGGCTCGAACCTCCAACCTTTCGGTTAACAGCCGATCGCGCTAGCCAATTGTGCCACGGAGACAGTCCTGCTCCACTCTCACCACCATCAGAACATATCTTCAAAGCTATCAGCCCAAAGAAAAAAAAAGCAACAAACCACTCCCGCGAGGGCTCGAACCTCCAACCTTTCAGTTAACAGCCGATCGCGCTAGCCAATTGCGCCACGGAGACAGTCGTGCTCCACTCTCACCACCATCAGAGCATATCTTCAAAGCTATCTGCCTAAAGAAAAAAGAGCGCCGCACCACCACCACCGGCTGGGCTCGAATCTCCAACCTTTCGTTTAACAGACGATCGCGCTAGCCGATCGCGCCACGGATACAGTCGTGCTCCTCTCTGACCACCATCAGAACATATCTTCGAAGCTATCAGCGCAAATCAAAAAGCAACACACCACTCCCGGGAGGGCTCGAAACTCCAACCTTTTGGTTAACAGCCGATCGCGCTAGCCAATTGCGCAACGGAGACAGTCCTGCTCCCCTCTCACCACCATCAGAACATATCTTCAAAGCTATCAGCCCAAAGGAAAAAAAGCGCCGCACCATCACCGGGTGGGCTCGAAACTCCAACCTTTCGGTTAACAGCCGAACGCGCTAGCCGATTGCGCCACGGAGACAGTCCTGCTCCACTCTCACCACCATCAGAACATATCTTCAAAGCTATCAGCCCAAAGAAAAAAAAAGCGCCGCACCACCACCGGGTGGGCTCGAAACTCCAACCGTTTCGTTATGAGCCCATCGCGCTAGCCAATTGCGCCATGGGGACAGTCCTGCTTCCCTCTCATCACCATCAGAACATATCTTCAAAGCTATCAGCGCAAAGAAAAAAGCAACACACCACTCCCTGGAAGGCTCGAAACTCCAACCTTGCGATTAACAGCCGATCGCGCTAGCGAATTGCACCACGGAGACAGTCCTGCTCCACTCTCACCACCATTAGAACATATTCTCAAAGCTATCAGCCCATAGAAGAAAAAGATCCGCACCACCACCGGGTGGGCTCGAACCTCCAACCTTTCGGTTAACAGCCGATCGCGCAAGCCAATTGCGCCCCGGAGACAGTCCTGCTCCACTCTCACCACCATCAGAACATATCTTCAAAGCTATCAGCCCAAAGAAAAAAAAGCAAGACACCACTCGCCGGAGGGCTCGAACCTCCAACCTTTCGATTAACAGCCGATCGCGCTAGCCAATTGCGCCACGGAGACAGTCCTGTTCCACTCTCACCACCATTAGAACATATCTTCAAAGGTATCAGGCCATAGAAAAAATGCGCCGCACCACCTCCGGGTGGGCTCGAACCTCCAACCTTTCGGTTAACGACCGAACGCGCTACCCAATTGCGCCACGGAGACAGTCCTGATCCACTCTCACCACCATCAGAACATATCTTCAAAGCTATCAGCCCAAAGAAAAAAAAGCAACACACCACTCCCAGGAGGGCTCGAACCTCCAACCTTTCGGTTAACAGCCGATCGCGCTAGCCAATCGCGCCATGGAGACAGTCGTGCTCCACTCTCGCCACCAACAGAACATATCTTCAAAGCTATCAGCGCAAAGAAAAAAGCAACACACCACTTCGGGAGGGCTCGAACCTCCAACCTTTCGGTTAACAGCCGATCGTGCTAGCCAATTGCGCCACGGAGACAGTCCTGCTCCACTCTCACCACCATCAGAACATATCTGCAAAGCTATCAGCCCAAAGAAAAAAAGCGCTGCACCGCCACCGGGTGCGCTCGAACCTCCAACCTTTCGGTCAACAGCCGATCGCGCTAGCCAATTGCGCCACGGAGACAGTCGTGCCCCACTCTCACCACCATCAGAACATATCTTCAAAGCTATCAGCCCAAAGAAAAAAAAGCGCCGCACCACCACCGGGTGGGCTCGAACCTCCAACCTTTCGGTTAACAGCCGATCGCGCAAGCCAATTGCACCCCGGAGACAGTCCTGCTCTACTCTCACCACCATCAGAACATAAGTTCAAAGCTATCAGCCCAAAAAAAAGCAACACACCACTCCCCGGAGGGCTCGAACCCCCAACCTTTCAGTTAACAGCCGATCGCGCTAGCCAATTGCGCCACGGAGACAGTCGTGCTCCACTCTCACAACCATCAGAGCATATCTTCAAAGCTATCAGCCTAAAGAAAAAAAAGCGCCGCACCACCACCGCGTGGGCTCGAACCTCCAACCTTTCGGTTCACAGACGATCGCGCTAGCCGATCGCGCCACGGAGACAGTCGTGCTCCACTCTCACCACCATCAGAACATATCTTCAAAGCTATCAGCGCAAAAAAAAGCAACACACCACTTCCGGGAGGGCTCGAAACTCCAACCTTTCGGTTAACAGCCGATCGCGCTTGCCAACTGCGCAACGGAGACAGTCCTGCTCCACTCTCACCACCATCAGAACATATCTTCAAAGCTATCAGACCAAAAAAAAGCGCCGCACCACCACCGGGTGGGCTCGAAACTCCAACCTTTTGATTAACCGCCGATCGAGCTAGCCAATAGCGCCACGGAGACAGTCCTGTTCCACTCTCCCCACCGTCAGAACATTTCTTCAGAGCTATCAGCCCAAAGAAAAAAACCGTCGCACCACCACCGGGTTGGCTCGAACCTCCAACCTTTCGGTTAACAGCCGATCGCGCTAGCCAATTGCGCCACGGAGACAGTCCTGCTCCACTCTCACCACCATCAGAACATATCTTCAAAGCTGTCAGCCCAAAGAAAAAAAAGCAACACACCTCTCCCGGGAGGGCTCGAACCTCCAACCTTTCAGTTAACAGCCGATTGCGCTAGCCAATTGTGCCACGGAGACAGTCGTGCTCCACTCTCACCACCATCAGAGCATATCTTCAAAGCTATCTGCCTGAAGAAAAAAGAGCGCCGCACCACCACCACCGGGTGGGCTCGAACCTCCAACCTTTCGTTTAACAGACGATCGCCCCAGCCGATCGCGCCACGGAGCCAGTCGTGCTCCTCTCTCACCACCATCAGAACATATCTTCAAAGCTATCAGCGCAAAGAAAAAAAAGCGCCGCACCACCGCCGGGTGGGCTCGAACCTCCAACCTTTCGGGTAACAGCCGATCGCGCAAGCCAATTGCGCCCCGGAGACAGTCCTGCTCCACTCTCACCATCATCAGAACATATCTTCAAAGCTATCAGCCCAAAAAAAGCAACACACCACTTCCCGGAGGGCTCGAACCTCCAACCTTTCAGTTAACAGCCGATCGCGCTAGCCAATTGCGCCACGGAGACAGTCGTGCTCCACTCTCACCACCATCAGAGCATAACTTCAAAGCTATCAACCTAAAGAAAAAAAAGCGCCGCACCACCACCGCGTGGGCTCGAACCTTTAACCTTTCGGTTAACAGACGATCGCGCTAGCCGATCGCGCCACGGAGACAGTCGTGCTCCACTCTCACCACCATCAGAACATATCTTCAAAGCTATCAGCGCAAAAAAAAAGCAACACACCACTTCCGGGAGGGCTCGAAACTCCAACCTTTCGGTTAACAGCCGATCGCGCTTGCCAACTGCGCAACGGAGACAGTCCTGCTCCACTCTCACCACCATCAGAACATAACTTCAAAGCTATCAGACCAAAAAAAAAGCGCCGCACCACCACCGGGTGGGCTCGAAACTCCAACCTTTTGATTAACCGCCGATCGCGCTAGCCAATAGCGCCACGGAGACAGTCCTGTTCCACTCTCCCCACCGTCAGAACATTTCTTCAGAGCTATCAGCCCAAAGAAAAAAACCGTCGCACCACCACCGGGTTGGCTCGAACCTCCAACCTTTCGGTTAACAGCCGATCGCGCTACCCAATTGCGCCACGGAGACAGTCCTGCTCCACTCTCACCACCATCAGAACATATCTTCAAAGCTGTCAGCCCAAAGAAAAAAAAGCAACACACCTCTCCCGGGAGGGCTCGAACCTCCAACCTTTCAGTTAACAGCCGATCGCGCTAGCCAATTGTGCCACGGAGACAGTCCTGCTCCACTCTCACCACCATCAGAGCATATCTTCAAAGCTATCTGCCTGAAGAAAAAAGAGCGCCGCACCACCACCACCGGGTGGGCTCGAACCTCCAACCTTTCGTTTAACAGACGATCGCCCCAGCCGATCGCGCCACGGAGCCAGTCGTGCTCCTCTCTCACCACCATCAGAACATATCTTCAAAGCTATCAGCGCAAAGAAAAAAAAGCGCCGCACCACCGCCGGGTGGGCTCGAACCTCCAACCTTTCGGTTAACAGCCGATCGCGCAAGCCAATTGCGCCCCGGAGACAGTCCTGCTCCACTCTCACCATCATCAGAACATATCTTCAAAGCTATCAGCCCAAAAAAAGCAACACACCACTTCCCGGAGGGCTCGAACCTCCAACCTTTCAGTTAACAGCCGATTGCGCTAGCCAATTGCGCCACGGAGACAGTCGTGCTCCACTCTCACCACCATCAGAGCATAACTTCAAAGCTATCAACCTAAAGAAAAAAAAGCGCCGCACCACCACCGCGTGGGCTCGAACCTCCAACCTTTCGGTTAACAGACGATCGCGCTAGCCGATCGCGCCACAGAGACAGTCGTGCTCCACTCTCACCACCATCAGAACATATCTTCAAAGCTATCAGCACAAAGAAAAAAGCGCCGCACCACTCCCGGGAGGGCTCGAAACTCCAACCTTTCGGTTAACAGCCGATCGCGCTAGCCAACTGCGCAACGGAGACAGTCCTGCTCCACTCTCACCACCATCAGAACATATCTTCAAAGCTATCAGACCCAAAAAAAGCGCCGCACCACCACCGGGTGGGCTCGAAACTCCAACCTTTTGATTAACCGCCGATCACGCTAGCCAATTGCGCCACGGAGACAGTCCTGTTCCACTCTCACCACCATCAGAACATATCTTCAAAGCTATCAGCCCAAAGAACAAAAAGCAACACACCACTCCCGGGAGGGCTCGAACCTCCAACCTTTTGGTTAACAGCCGATCGCGCTAGCCAATAGCACCACATAGAAGGTCGTGCTCCAGTCTCCCCACCGTCAGAACATTTCTTCAGAGCTATCAGCCCAAAGAAAAAAAGCGTCGCACCACCACCGGGTTGGCTCGAACCTCCAACCTTTCGGTTAACAGCCGATCGCGCTAGCCAATTGCGCCACGGAGACAGTCGTGCTCCACTCTCACCACCATCAGAACATATCATCAAAGCTGTCAGCCCAAAGAAAAAAAAAGCAACACACCACTCCCGGGAGGGCTCGAACCTCCAACCTTTCAGTTTAAAGCCGATCGCGCTAGCCAATTCTGCCACGGAGACAGTCGTGCTCCACTCTCATTACCATCAGAGCATATCTTCAAAGCTATTTGCCTAAAGAAAAAAGAGCGCCGCACCACCACCACCCGGTGGGCTTCCAACCCTTCGTTTAACTGACGATCGCCCTAGCCGATCGCGCCACGGAGACAGTCGTGCTCCTCTCTCACCACTATCAGAACATATCTTCAAAGCTATCAGCGCAAAGAAAAAAGCAACTCACCACTCCCGGAGGGCTCGAAACTCCAACCTTTTGGTTAACAGCCGATTGCGCTAGCCAATGGCGCCACGGAGACAGTCCTGCTCCACTTTCACCACCATCAGAACATATCTTCAAAGCTATCAGCCCAAAAAAAAAGCACCGCACCACCACCGGGTGGGCTCGAAACTCCAACCTTTCGATTAACAGCCGATCGCGCTAGACAATTGCGCCACGGAGGCAGTCCTGTTCTACTCTCACCACCATTCGAACATATCTTCAAAGCTATCAGGCCATGGAAAAAAAGCGCCGCACCACCACCGGGTGGGCACGAACCTCCAACCTTTCGGTTAAGAGACGATCGCGATAGCCGATCGCGCCACGGAGACAGTCGTGCTCCACTCTCACCACCATCAGAACATATCTTCAAAGCTATCAGCGCAAAGAAAAAGCAACACACCACTTCCGGGAAGGCTCGAAACTCCAACCTTTCGGTTAACAGCCGATCGTGCTAGCCAATTGCGCAATGGAGACAGTCCTGCTCCACTCTCACCACCATCAGAACATATCTTCAGAGCTATCCGCCCAAAGAAAAAAATGCAACAGACCACTCCCGGGAGGGCTCGAACCTCCAACCTTTCAGTTAACAGCCGATCGCGCTAGCCAATTGCGCCACGGAGACAGTCGTGCTCCACTCTCACCACCATCAGAGCATATCTTCAAAGCTATCAACCTAAAGAAAAAAAAGCGCCGCACCACCACCGCATGGGCTCGAACCTCCAACCTTTCGGTTAACAGACGATCGCGCTAGCCGATCGCGCCACGGAGACAGTCGTGCTCCACTCTCACCACCATCAGAACATATCTTCAAAGCTATCAGCGCAAAGAAAAAAGCAACACACCACTCCCGGGAGGGCTCGAAACTCCAACCTTTCGGTTAACAGCCGATCGCGCTAGCCAACTGCGCAACGGAGACAGTCCTGCTCCACTCTCACCTCCATCAGAACATATCTTCAAAGCTATCAGACCCAAAAAAGCGCCGCACCACCACCGGGTGGGCTCGAAACACCAACCTTTTGATTAACCACCGATCACGCTAGCCAATTGCGCCACGGAGACAGTCCTGTTCCACTCTCACCACCATCAGAACATATCTTCAAAGCTATCAGCCCAAAGAACAAAAAGCAACACACCACTCCCGGGAGGGCTCGAATCTCCAACCTTTTGGTTAACAGCCGATCGCGCTAGCCAATTGCACCACATAGAAAGTCGTGCTCCAGTCTCCCCACCGTCAGAACATTTCTTCAGAGCTGTCAGCCCAAAGAAAAAAAGCGTCGCACCACCACCGGGTTGGCTCGAACCTCCAACCTTTCGGTTAACAGCCGATCGTGCTAGCCAATTGCGCCACGGAGACAGTCGTGCTCCACTCTCACCACCATCTGAACATATCATCAAAGCTGTCAGCCCAAAGAAAAAAAAAGCAACACACCACTCCCGGGAGGGCTCGAACCTCCAACCTTTCAGTTTAAAGCCGATCGCGCTAGCCAATTGTGCCACGGAGACAGTCGTGCTCCACTCTCATTACCATCAGAGCATATCTTCAAAGCTATTTGCCTAAAGAAAAAAGAGCGCCGCACCACCAACACCACGTGGGCTCGAACCTCCAACCCTTCGTTTAACTGACGATCGCCCTAGCCGATCGCGCCACGGAGACAGTCGTGCTCCTCTCTCACCACCATCAGAACATATCTTCAAAGCTATCAGCGCAAAGAAAAAAGCAACTCACCACTCCCGGGAGGGCTTGAACCTCCAACCTTTCGGTTATCAGCCGATCGCGCTAGCCAATTGCGCCACGGAGACAGTCCTGCTCCACTCTCACCACCATCAGAACATATCTTCAAAGCAATCAGCCCAAAGAAAAAAAAGCGCCCCACCACCACCGGGTGCGCTTGAACCTCCAACCTTTCGGTCAACAGCCGATCGTGCTAGCCAATTGCGCCACGGAGACAGTCGTGCTCCACTCTCACCACCATCAGAACATATCTTCAAAGCTATCAGCCCAAAGAAAAAAAAGCGCCGCACCACCACCGGTTGGGCTCGAACCTCCAAACTTTCGGTTAACAGCCGATCGCGCAAGCCAATTGCGCCCCGGAGACAGTCCTGCTCCACTCTCACCACCATCAGAACATATCTTCAAAGCTATCAGCGCAAAGAAAAAGCAACACACCACTTCCGGGAGGGCTCGAAACTCCAACTTTTGGGTCAACAGCCGATCGCGCTAGCCAATTGCGCCACGGAGACAGTCCTGTTCTACTCTCACCACCATTCGAACATATCTTCAAAGCTATCAGGCCATAGAAAAAAAGCGCCGCACCACCACCGGGTGGGCACGAACCTCCAACCATTCGGTTAAGAGACGATCGCGCTAGCCAATCGCGCCACGGAGACAGTCGTGCTCCACTCTCACCACCATCAGAACATATCTTCAAAGCTATCAGCGCAAAGAAAAAGCAACACACCACTTCCGGGAAGGCTCGAAACTCCAACCTTTCGGTTAACAGCCGATCGTGCTAGCCAATTGCGCAATGGAGACAGTCCTGCTCCACTCTCACCACCATCAGAACATATCTTCAGAGCTATCAGCCCAAAGAAAAAAATGCAACAGACCACTCCCGGGAGGGCTCGAACCTCCAACCTTTCGGTTAACAGCCGATCGCGCTAGCCAATTGCGCCACGGAGACAGTCGTGCTCCACTCTCCCCACCATCAGAACATTTCTTCAGAGCTATCAGCCCAAAGAAAAAAAGCGTCGCACCACCAACGGGTGGGCTCGAACCTCCAACCTTTCGGTTATCAGCCGATCGCGCTAGCCAATTGCGCCACGGAGACAGTCGTGCTCCACTCTCACCACCAACAGAACATATCTTCAAAGCTATCAGCGCAAAGAAAAAGCAACACACCACTCCCGGGAGGGCTTGAACCTCCAACCTTTCGGTTATCAGCCGATCGCGCTAGCCAATTGCGCCACGGAGACAGTCCTGCTCCACTCTCACCACCATCAGAACATATCTTCAAAGCAATCAGCCCAAAGAAAAAAAGCGCCCCACCACCACCGGGTGCGCTTGAACCTCCAACCTTTCGGTCAACAGTTGATCGTGCTAGCCAATTGCGCCACGGAGACAGTCGTGCTCCACTCTCACCACCATCAGAACATATCTTCAAAGCTATCAGCCCAAAGAAAAAAAAGCGCCGCACCACCACCGGGTGGGCTCGAACCTCCAAACTTTCGGTTAACAGCCGATCGCGCAAGCCAATTGCGCCCCGGAGACAGTCCTGCTCCACTCTCACCACCATCAGAACATATCTTCAAAGCTATCAGCCCAAAGAAAAAAAAGCAAGACACCACTCGCCGGAGGGCTCGAACCTCCAACCTTTCGATTAACAGCCGATCGCGCTAGCCAATTGCGCCACGGAGACAGTCCTGTTCCACTCTCACCACCATTAGAACATATCTTCAAAGCTATCAGGCCATAGAAAAAATGCGCCGCACCACCTCCGGGTGGGCTCGAACCTCCAACCTTTCGGTTAACGACCGAACGCGCTACCCAATTGCGCCACGGAGACAGTCCTGATCCACTCTCACCACCATCAGAACATATCTTCAAAGCTATCAGCCCAAAGAAAAAAAAGCAACACACCACTCCCAGGAGGGCTCGAACCTCCAACCTTTCGGTTAACAGCCGATCGCGCTAGCCAATCGCGCCATGGAGACAGTCGTGCTCCACTCTCGCCACCAACAGAACATATCTTCAAAGCTATCAGCGCAAAGAAAAAAGCAACACACCACTTCGGGAGGGCTCGAACCTCCAACCTTTCGGTTAACAGCCGATCGTGCTAGCCAATTGCGCCACGGAGACAGTCCTGCTCCACTCTCACCACCATCAGAACATATCTGCAAAGCTATCAGCCCAAAGAAAAAAAGCGCTGCACCGCCACCGGGTGCGCTCGAACCTCCAACCTTTCGGTCAACAGCCGATCGCGCTAGCCAATTGCGCCATGGAGACAGTCGTGCTCCACTCTCACCACCATCAGAACATATCATCAAAGCTGTCAGCCCAAAGAAAAAAAAAGCAACACACCTCTCCCGGGAGGGCTCGAACCTCCAACCTTTCAGTTAACAGCCGATCGCGCTAGCCAATTGTGCCACGGAGACAGTCGTGCTCCACTCTCACCACCATCAGAGCATATCTTCAAAGCTATCTGCCTGAAGAAAAAAGAGCGCCGCACCACCACCACCGGGTGGGCTCGAACCTCCAACCTTTCGTTTAACAGACGATCGCCCCAGCCGATCGCGCCACGGAGCCAGTCGTGCTCCTCTCTCACCACCATCAGAACATATCTTCAAAGCTATCAGCGCAAAGAAAAAAAAGCGCCGCACCACCGCCGGGTGGGCTCGAACCTCCAACCTTTCGGTTAACAGCCGATCGCGCAAGCCAATTGCGCCCCGGAGACAGTCCTGCTCCACTCTCACCATCATCAGAACATATCTTCAAAGCTATCAGCCCAAAAAAAGCAACACACCACTTCCCGGAGGGCTCGAACCTCCAACCTTTCAGTTAACAGCCGATCGCGCTAGCCAATTGCGCCACGGAGACAGTCGTGCTCCACTCTCACCACCATCAGAGCATAACTTCAAAGCTATCAACCTAAAGAAAAAAAAGCGCCGCACCACCACAGCGTGGGCTCGAACCTCCAACCTTTCGGTTAACAGACGATCGCGCTAGCCGATCGCGCCACGGAGACAGTCGTGCTCCACTCTCACCACCATCAGAACATATCTTCAAAGCTATCAGCGCAAAGAAAAAAGTGCCGCACCACTCCCGGGAGGGCTCGAAACTCCAACCTTTCGGTTAACAGCCGATCGCGCTAGCCAACTGCGCAACGGAGACAGTCCTGCTCCACTCTCACCACCATCAGAACATATCTTCAAAGTTATCAGCGCAAAAAAAAGCAACACACCACTTCCGGGATGGCTCGAAACTCCAAACTTTCGGTTAACAGCCGATCGCGCTTGCCAACTGCGCAACGGAGACAGTCCTGCTCCACTCTCACCACCATCAGAACATATCTTCAAAGCTATCAGACCAAAAAAAAGCGCCGCACCACCACCGGGTGGGCTCGAAACTCCAACCTTTTGATTAACCGCCGATCGCGCTAGCCAATAGCGCCACGGAGACAGTCCTGTTCCACTCTCCCCACCGTCAGAACATTTCTTCAGAGCTATCAGCCCAAAGAAAAAAAGCGTCGCACCACCACCGGGTTGGCTCGAACCTCCAACCTTTCGGTTAACAGCCGATCGCGCTAGCCAATTGCGCCACGGAGACAGTCGTGCTCCACTCTCACCACCATCAGAACATATCATCAAAGCTGTCAGCCCAAAGAAAAAAAAAGCAACACACCACTCCCGGGAGGGCTCGAACCTCCAACCTTTCAGTTTAAAGCCGATCGCGCTAGCCAATTGTGCCACGGAGACAGTCGTGCTCCACTCTCATTACCATCAGAGCATATCTTCAAAGCTATTTGCCTAAAGAAAAAAGAGCGCCGCACCACCACCACCCGGTGGGCTCGAACCTCCAACCCTTCGTTTAACTGACGATCGCCCTAGCCGATCGCGCCACGGAGACAGTCGTGCTCCTCTCTCACCACCATCAGAACATATCTTCAAAGCTATCAGCGCAAAGAAAAAAGCAACTCACCACTCCCGGAGGGCTCGAAACTCCAACCTTTTGGTTAACAGCCGATTGCGCTAGCCAATGGCGCAACGGAGACAGTCCTGCTCCACTCTCACCACCATCAGAACATATCTTCAAAGCTATCAGCCCAAAAAAAAAGCGCCGCACCACCACCGGGTGGGCTCGAAACTCCAACCTTTCGATTAACAGCCGATCGCGCTAGACAATTGCGCCACGGAGACAGTCCTGTTCTACTCTCACCACCATTCGAACATATCTTCAAAGCTATCAGGCCATGGAAAAAAAGCGCCGCACCACCACCGGGTGGGCACGAACCTCCAACCTTTCGGTTAAGAGACGATCGCGATAGCCGATCGCGCCACGGAGACAGTCGTGCTCCACTCTCACCACCATCAGAACATATCTTCAAAGCTATCAGCGCAAAGAAAAAGCAACACACCACTTCCGGGAAGGCTCGAAACTCCAACCTTTCGGTTAACAGCCGATCGTGCTAGCCAATTGCGCAATGGAGACAGTCCTGCTCCACTCTCACCACCATCAGAACATATCTTCAGAGCTATCAGCCCAAAGAAAAAAATGCAACAGACCACTCCCGGGAGGGCTCGAACCTCCAACCTTTCAGTTAACAGCCGATCGCGCTAGCCAATTGCGCCACGGAGACAGTCGTGCTCCACTCTCACCACCATCAGAGCATATCTTCAAAGCTATCAACCTAAAGAAAAAAAAGCGCCGCACCACCACCGCATGGGCTCGAACCTCCAACCTTTCGGTTAACAGACGATCGCGCTAGCCGATCGCGCCACGGAGACAGTCGTGCTCCACTCTCACCACCATCAGAACATATCTTCAAAGCTATCAGCGCAAAGAAAAAAGCAACACACCACTCCCGGGAGGGCTCGAAACTCCAACCTTTCGGTTAACAGCCGATCGCGCTAGCCAACTGCGCAACGGAGACAGTCCTGCTCCACTCTCACCTCCATCAGAACATATCTTCAAAGCTATCAGACCCAAAAAAGCGCCGCACCACCACCGGGTGGGCTCGAAACTCCAACCTTTTGATTAACCACCGATCACGCTAGCCAATTGCGCCACGGAGACAGTCCTGTTCCACTCTCACCACCATCAGAACATATCTTCAAAGCTATCAGCCCAAAGAACAAAAAGCAACACACCACTCCCGGGAGGGCTCGAACCTCCAACCTTTTGGTTAACAGCCGATCGCGCTAGCCGATTGCACCACATAGAAAGTCGTGCTCCAGTCTCCCCACCGTCAGAACATTTCTTCAGAGCTGTCAGCCCAAAGAAAAAAAGCGTCGCACCACCACCGGGTTGGCTCGAACCTCCAACCTTTCGGTTAACAGCCGATCGCGCTAGCCAATTGCGCCACGGAGACAGTCGTGCTCCACTCTCACCACCATCTGAACATATCATCAAAGCTGTCAGCCCAAAGAAAAAAAAAGCAACACACCACTCCCGGGAGGGCTCGAACCTCCAACCTTTCAGTTTAAAGCCGATCGCGCTAGCCAATTGTGCCACGGAGACAGTCGTGCTCCACTCTCATTACCATCAGAGCATATCTTCAAAGCTATTTGCCTAAAGAAAAAAGAGCGCCGCACCACCAACACCGCGTGGGCTCGAACCTCCAACCCTTCGTTTAACTGACGATCGCCCTAGCCGATCGCGCCACGGAGACAGTCGTGCTCCTCTCTCACCACCATCAGAACATATCTTCAAAGCTATCAGCGCAAAGAAAAAAGCAACTCACCACTCCCGGGAGGGCTTGAACCTCCAACCTTTCGGTTATCAGCCGATCGCGCTAGCCAATTGCGCCACGGAGACAGTCCTGCTCCACTCTCACCACCATCAGAACATATCTTCAAAGCTATCAGCCCAAAGAAAAAAAAGCGCCGCACCACCACCGGTTGGGCTCGAACCTCCAAACTTTCGGTTAACAGCCGATCGCGCAAGCCAATTGCGCCCCGGAGACAGTCCTGCTCCACTCTCACCACCATCAGAACATATCTTCAAAGCTATCAGCGCAAAGAAAAAGCAACACACCACTTCCGGGAGGGCTCGAAACTCCAACTTTTGGGTCAACAGCCGATCGCGCTAGCCAATTGCGCCACGGAGACAGTCCTGTTCTACTCTCACCACCATTCGAACATATCTTCAAAGCTATCAGGCCATAGAAAAAAAGCGCCGCACCACCACCGGGTGGGCACGAACCTTCAACCATTCGGTTAAGAGACGATCGCGCTAGCCAATCGCGCCACGGAGACAGTCGTGATCCACTCTCACCACCATCAGAACATATCTTCAAAGCTATCAGCGCAAAGAAAAAGCAACACACCACTTCCGGGAAGGCTCGAAACTCCAACCTTTCGGTTAACAGCCGATCGTGCTAGCCAATTGCGCAATGGAGACAGTCCTGCTCCACTCTCACCACCATCAGAACATATCTTCAGAGCTATCAGCCCAAAGAAAAAAATGCAACAGACCACTCCCGGGAGGGCTCGAACCTCCAACCTTTCGGTTAACAGCCGATCGCGCTAGCCAATTGCGCCACGGAGACAGTCGTGCTCCACTCTCCCCACCATCAGAACATTTCTTCAGAGCTATCAGCCCAAAGAAAAAAAGCGTCGCACCACCAACGGGTGGGCTCGAACCTCCAACCTTTCGGTTATCAGCCGATCGCGCTAGCCAATTGCGCCACGGAGACAGTCGTGCTCCACTCTCACCACCAACAGAACATATCTTCAAAGCTATCAGCGCAAAGAAAAAGCAACACACCACTCCCGGGAGGGCTTGAACCTCCAACCTTTCGGTTATCAGCCGATCGCGCTAGCCAATTGCGCCACGGAGACAGTCCTGCTCCACTCTCACCACCATCAGAACATATCTTCAAAGCAATCAGCCCAAAGAAAAAAAAGCGCCCCACCACCACCGGGTGCGCTTGAACCTCCAACCTTTCGGTCAACAGTTGATCGTGCTAGCCAATTGCGCCACGGAGACAGTCGTGCTCCACTCTCACCACCATCAGAACATATCTTCAAAGCTATCAGCCCAAAGAAAAAAAAGCGCCGCACCACCACCGGGTGGGCTCGAACCTCCAAACTTTCGGTTAACAGCCGATCGCGCAAGCCAATTGCGCCCCGGAGACAGTCCTGCTCCACTCTCACCACCATCAGAACATATCTTCAAAGCTATCAGCCCAAAGAAAAAAAGCAAGACACCACTCGCCGGAGGGCTCGAACCTCCAACCTTTCGATTAACAGCCGATCGCGCTAGCCAATTGCGCCACGGAGACAGTCCTGTTCCACTCTCACCACCATTAGAACATATCTTCAAAGCTATCAGGCCATAGAAAAAATGCGCCGCACCACCTCCGGGTGGGCTCGAACCTCCAACCTTTCGGTTAACGACCGAACGCGCTACCCAATTGCGCCACGGAGACAGTCCTGATCCACTCTCACCACCATCAGAACATATCTTCAAAGCTATCAGCCCAAAGAAAAAAAAGCAACACACCACTCCCAGGAGGGCTCGAACCTCCAACCTTTCGGTTAACAGCCGATCGCGCTAGCCAATCGCGCCATGGAGACAGTCGTGCTCCACTCTCGCCACCAACAGAACATATCTTCAAAGCTATCAGCGCAAAGAAAAAAGCAACACACCACTTCGGGAGGGCTCGAACCTCCAACCTTTCGGTTAACAGCCGATCGTGCTGGCCAATTGCGCCACGGAGACAGTCCTGCTCCACTCTCACCACCATCAGAACATATCTGCAAAGCTATCAGCCCAAAGAAAAAAAGCGCTGCACCGCCACCGGGTGCGCTCGAACCTCCAACCTTTCGGTCAACAGCCGATCGCGCTAGCCAATTGCGCCACGGAGACAGTCGTGCCCCACTCTCACCACCATCAGAACATATCTTCAAAGCTATCAGCCCAAAGAAAAAAAAGCGCCGCACCACCACCGGGTGGGCTCGAACCTCCAACCTTTCGGTTAACAGCCGATCGCGCAAGCCAATTGCACCCCGGAGACAGTCCTGCTCTACTCTCACCACCATCAGAACATAAGTTCAAAGCTATCAGCCCAAAAAAAAGCAACACACCACTCCCCGGAGGGCTCGAACCTCCAACCTTTCAGTTAACAGCCGATCGCGCTACCCAATTGCGCCACGTAGACAGTCGTGCTCCACTCTCACCACCATCAGAACATATCTTCAAAGCTATCAGCGCAAAGAAAAAAGCAACACACCACTTCCGGGAGGGCTCGAAACTCCAACCTTTCGGTTAACAGCCGATCGCGCTTGCCAACTGCGCAACGGAGACAGTCCTGCTCCACTCTCACCACCATCAGAACATATCTTCAAAGCTATCAGACCAAAAAAAAGCGCCGCACCACCACCGGGTGGGCTCGAAACTCCAACCTTTTGATTAACCGCCGATCGCGCTAGCCAATAGTGCCACGGAGACAGTCCTGTTCCACTCTCCCCACCGTCAGAACATTTCTTCAGAGCTATCAGCCCAAAGAAAAAAACCGTCGCACCACCACCGGGTTGGCTCGAACCTCCAACCTTTCGGTTAACAGCCGATCGCGCTAGCCAATTGCGCCACGGAGACAGTCCTGCTCCACTCTCACCACCATCAGAACATATCTTCAAAGCTGTCAGCCCAAAGAAAAAAAAGCAACACACCTCTCCCGGGAGGGCTCGAACCTCCAACCTTTCAGTTAACAGCCGATCGCGCTAGCCAATTGTGCCACGGAGACAGTCGTGCTCCACTCTCACCACCATCAGAGCATATCTTCAAAGCTATCTGCCTGAAGAAAAAAGAGCGCCGCACCACCACCACCGGGTGGGCTCGAACCTCCAACCTTTCGTTTAACAGACGATCGCGCTAGCCGATCGCGCCACGGAGACAGTCCTGTTCCACTCTCACCACCATTAGAACATATCTTCAAAGCTATCAGGCCATAGAAAAAATGCGCCGCACCACCTCCGGGTGGGCTCGAACCTCCAACCTTTCGGTTAACGACCGAACGCGCTACCCAATTGCGCCACGGAGACAGTCCTGATCCACTCTCACCACCATCAGAACATATCTTCAAAGCTATCAGCCCAAAGAAAAAAAGCAACACACCACTCCCAGGAGGGCTCGAACCTCCAACCTTTCGGTTAACAGCCGATCGCGCTAGCCAATCGCGCCATGGAGACAGTCGTGCTCCACTCTCACCACCATCACAACATATCTTCAAAGCTGTCAGCCCAAAGAAAAAAAAGCAACACACCTCTCCCGGGAGGGCTCGAACCTCCAACCTTTCAGTTAACAGCCGATCGCGCTAGCCAATTGTGCCACGGAGACAGTCGTGCTCCACTCTCACCACCATCAGAGCATATCTTCAAAGCTATCTGCCTGAAGAAAAAAGAGCGCCGCACCACCACCACCGGGTGGGCTCGAACCTCCAACCTTTCGTTTAACAGACGATCGCCCCAGCCGATCGCGCCACGGAGCCAGTCGTGCTCCTCTCTCACCACCATCAGAACATATCTTCAAAGCTATCAGCGCAAAGAAAAAAAAGCGCCGCACCACCGCCGGGTGGGCTCGAACCTCCAACCTTTCGGTTAACAGCCGATCGCGCAAGCCAATTGCGCCCCGGAGACAGTCCTGCTCCACTCTCACCATCATCATAACATATCTTCAAAGCTATCAGCCCAAAAAAAGCAACACACCACTTCCCGGAGGGCTCGAACCTCCAACCTTTCAGTTAACAGCCGATCGCGCTAGCCAATTGCGCCACGGAGACAGTCGTGCTCCACTCTCACCACCATCAGAGCATATCTTCAAAGCTATCAACCTAAAGAAAAAAAAGCGCCGCACCACCACCGCGTGGGCTCGAACCTCCAACCTTTCGGTTAACAGACGATCGCGCTAGCCGATCGCGCCACGGAGACAGTCGTGCTCCACTCTCACCACCATCAGAACATATCTTCAAAGCTATCAGCGCAAAGAAAAAAGCAACACACCACTTCCGGGAGGGCTCGAAACTCCAACCTTTCGGTTAACAGCCGATCGCGCTTGCCAACTGCGCAACGGAGACAGTCCTGCTCCACTCTCACCACCATCAGAACATATCTTCAAAGCTATCAGACCAAAAAAAAGCGCCGCACCACCACCGGGTGGGCTCGAAACTCCAACCTTTTGATTAACTGCCGATCGCGCTAGCCAATAGTGCCACGGAGACAGTCCTGTTCCACTCTCCCCACTGTCAGAACATTTCTTCAGAGCTATCAGCCCAAAGAAAAAAAACCGTCGCACCACCACCGGGTTGGCTCGAACCTCCAACCTTTCGGTTAACAGCCGATCGCGCTAGCCAATTGCGCCACGGAGACAGTCCTGCTCCACTCTCACCACCATCAGAACATATCTTCAAAGCTGTCAGCCCAAAGAAAAAAAAAGCAACACACCTCTCCCGGGAGGGCTCGAACCTCCAACCTTTCAGTTAACAGCCGATCGCGCTAGCCAATTGTGCCACGGAGACAGTCGTGCTCCACTCTCACCACCATCAGAGCATATCTTCAAAGCTATCTGCCTGAAGAAAAAAGAGCGCCGCACCACCACCACCGGGTGGGCTCGAACCTCCAACCTTTCGTTTAACAGACGATCGCCCCAGCCGATCGCGCCACGGAGCCAGTCGTGCTCCTCTCTCACCACCATCAGAACATATCTTCAAAGCTATCAGCGCAAAGAAAAAAAAGCGCCGCACCACCGCCGGGTGGGCTCGAACCTCCAACCTTTCGGTTAACAGCCGATCGCGCAAGCCAATTGCGCCCCGGAGACAGTCCTGCTCCACTCTCACCATCATCAGAACATATCTTCAAAGCTATCAGCCCAAAAAAAGCAACACACCACTTCCCGGAGGGCTCGAACCTCCAACCTTTCAGTTAACAGCCGATCGCGCTAGCCAATTGCGCCACGGAGACAGTCGTGCTCCACTCTCACCACCATCAGGGCATATCTTCAAAGCTATCAACCTAAAGAAAAAAAAGCGCCGCACCACCACCGCGTGGGCTCGAACCTCCAACCTTTCGGTTAACAGACGATCGCGCTAGCCGATCGCGCCACGGAGACAGTCGTGCTCCACTCTCACCACCATCAGAACATATCTTCAAAGCTATCAGCGCAAAGAAAAAAGCGCCGCACCACTCCCGGGAGGGCTCGAAACTCCAACCTTTCGGTTAACAGCCGATCGCGCTAGCCAACTGCGCAACGGAGACAGTCCTGCTCCACTCTCACCATCATCAGAACATATCTTCAAAGCTATCAGCCCAAAAAAAGCAACACACCACTTCCCGGAGGGCTCGAACCTCCAACCTTTCAGTTAACAGCCGATCGCGCTAGCCAATTGCGCCACGGAGACAGTCGTGCTCCACTCTCACCACCATCACAACATATCTTCAAAGCTATCAGCGCAAAGAAAAAAGCGCCGCACCACTCCCGGGAGGGCTCGAAACTCCAACCTTTCGGTTAACAGCCGATCGCGCTAGCCAACTGCGCAACGGAGACAGTCCTGCTCCACTCTCACCACCATCAGAACATATCTTCAAAGCTATCAGACCCAAAAAAAGCGCCGCACCACCACCGGGTGGGCTCGAAACTCCAACCTTTTGATTAACCGCCGATCACGCTAGCCAATTGCGCCACGGAGACAGTCCTGTTCCACTCTCACCACCATCAGAACATATCTTCAAAGCTATCAGCCCAAAGAACAAAAAGCAACACACCACTCCCGGGAGGGCTCGAACCTCCAACCTTTTGGTTAACAGCCGATCGCGCTAGCCAATAGCACCACATAGAAGGTCGTGCTCCAGTCTCCCCACCGTCAGAACATTTCTTCAGAGCTATCAGCCCAAAGAAAAAAAGCGTCGCACCACCACCGGGTTGGCTCGAACCTCCAACCTTTCGGTTAACAGCCGATCGCGCTAGCCAATTGCGCCACGGAGGCAGTCGTGCTCCACTCTCACCACCATCAGAACATATCATCAAAGCTGTCAGCCCAAAGAAAAAAAAAGCAACACACCACTCCCGGGAGGGCTCGAACCTCCAACCTTTCAGTTTAAAGCCAATCGCGCTAGCCAATTGTGCCACGGAGACAGTCGTGCTCCACTCTCATTACCATCAGAGCATATCTTCAAAGCTATTTGCCTAAAGAAAAAAGAGCGCCGCACCACCACCACCCGGTGGGCTCGAACCTCCAACCCTTCGTTTAACTGACGATCGCCCTAGCCGATCGCGCCACGGAGACAGTCGTGCTCCTCTCTCACCACCATCAGAACATATCTTCAAAGCTATCAGCGCAAAGAAAAAAGCAACTCACCACTCCCGGAGGGCTCGAAACTCCAACCTTTTGGTTAACAGCCGATTGCGCTAGCCAATGGCGCAACGGAGACAGTCCTGCTCCACTCTCACCACCATCAGAACATATCTTCAAAGCTATCAGCCCAAAAAAAAAGCGCCGCACCACCACCGGGTGGGCTCGAAACTCCAACCTTTCGATTAACAGCCGATCGCGCTAGACAATTGCGCCACGGAGACAGTCCTGTTCTACTCTCACCACCATTCGAACATATCTCCAAAGCTATCAGGCCATGGAAAAAAAGCGCCGCACCACCACCGGGTGGGCACGAACCTCCAACCTTTCGGTTAAGAGACGATCGCGATAGCCAATCGCGCCACGGAGACAGTCGTGCTCCACTCTCACCACCATCAGAACATATCTTCAAAGCTATCAGCGCAAAGAAAAAGCAACACACCACTTCCGGGAAGGCTCGAAACTCCAACCTTTCGGTTAACAGCCGATCGTGCTAGCCAATTGCGCAATGGAGACAGTCCTGCTCCACTCTCACCACCATCAGAACATATCTTCAGAGCTATCAGCCCAAAGAAAAAAATGCAACAGACCACTCCCGGGAGGGCTCGAACCTCCAACCTTTCAGTTAACAGCCGATCGCGCTAGCCAATTGCGCCACGGAGACAGTCGTGCTCCACTCTCACCACCATCAGAGCATATCTTCAAAGCTATCAACCTAAAGAAAAAAAAGCGCCGCACCACCACCGCATGGGCTCGAACCTCCAACCTTTCGGTTAACAGACGATCGCGCTAGCCGATCGCGCCACGGAGACAGTCGTGCTCCACTCTCACCACCATCAGAACATATCTTCAAAGCTATCAGCGCAAAGAAAAAAGCAACACACCACTCCCGGGAGGGCTCGAAACTCCAACCTTTCGGTTAACAGCCGATCGCGCTAGCCAACTGCGCAACGGAGACAGTCCTGCTCCACTCTCACCTCCATCAGAACATATCTTCAAAGCTATCAGACCCAAAAAAGCGCCGCACCACCACCGGGTGGGCTCGAAACTCCAACCTTTTGATTAACCACCGATCACGCTAGCCAATTGCGCCACGGAGACAGTCCTGTTCCACTCTCACCACCATCAGAACATATCTTCAAAGCTATCAGCCCAAAGAACAAAAAGCAACACACCACTCCCGGGAGGGCTCGAACCTCCAACCTTTTGGTTAACAGCCGATCGCGCTAGCCAATTGCACCACATAGAAAGTCGTGCTCCAGTCTCCCCACCGTCAGAACATTTCTTCAGAGCTGTCAGCCCAAAGAAAAAAAGCGTCGCACCACCACCGTGTTGGCTCGAACCTCCAACCTTTCGGTTAACAGCCGATCGCGCTAGCCAATTGCGCCACGGAGACAGTCGTGCTCCACTCTCACCACCATCTGAACATATCATCAAAGCTGTCAGCCCAAAGAAAAAAAAAGCAACACACCACTCCCGGGAGGGCTCGAACCTCCAACCTTTCAGTTTAAAGCCGATCGCGCTAGCCAATTGTGCCACGGAGACAGTCGTGCTCCACTCGCATTACCATCAGAGCATATCTTCAAAGCTATTTGCCTAAAGAAAAAAGAGCGCCGCACCACCAACACCGCGTGGGCTCGAACCTCCAACCCTTCGTTTAACTGACGATCGCCCTAGCCGATCGCGCCACGGAGCAATCGTGCTCCACTCTCACCACCATCAGAACATATCTTCAAAGCTATCAGGCCATAGAAAAAAAGCGCCGCACCACCACCGGGTGGGCACGAACCTCCAACCATTCGGTTAAGAGACGATCGCGCTAGCCAATCGCGCCACGGAGACAGTCGTGCTCCACTCTCACCACCATCAGAACATATCTTCAAAGCTATCAGCGCAAAGAAAAACCAACACACCACTTCCGGGAAGGCTCGAAACTCCAACCTTTCGGTTAACAGCCGATCGTGCTAGCCAATTGCGCAATGGAGACAGTCCTGCTCCACTCTCACCACCATCAGAACATATCTTCAGAGCTATCAGCCCAAAGAAAAAAATGCAACAGACCACTCCCGGGAGGGCTCGAACCTCCAACCTTTCGGTTAACAGCCGATCGCGCTAGCCAATTGCGCCACGGAGACAGTCGTGCTCCACTCTCCCCACCATCAGAACATTTCTTCAGAGCTATCAGCCCAAAGAAAAAAAGCGTCGCACCACCAACGGGTGGGCTCGAACCTCCAACCTTTCGGTTATCAGCCGATCGCGCTAGCCAATTGCGCCACGGAGACAGTCGTGCTCCACTCTCACCACCAACAGAACATATCTTCAAAGCTATCAGCGCAAAGAAAAAGCAACACACCACTCCCGGGAGGGCTTGAACCTCCAACCTTTCGGTTATCAGCCGATCGCGCTAGCCAATTGCGCCACGGAGACAGTCCTGCTCCACTCTCACCACCATCAGAACATATCTTCAAAGCAATCAGCCCAAAGAAAAAAAGCGCCCCACCACCACCGGGTGCGCTTGAACCTCCAACCTTTCGGTCAACAGCCGATCGTGCTAGCCAATTGCGCCACGGAGACAGTCGTGCTCCACTCTCACCACCATCAGAACATATCTTCAAAGCTATCAGCCCAAAGAAAAAAAAGCGCCGCACCACCACCGGGTGGGCTCGAACCTCCAAACTTTCGGTTAACAGCCGATCGCGCAAGCCAATTGCGCCCCGGAGACAGTCCTGCTCCACTCTCACCACCATCAGAACATATCTTCAAAGCTATCAGCCCAAAGAAAAAAACGCAAGACACCACTCGCCGGAGGGCTCGAACCTCCAACCTTTCGATTAACAGCCGATCGCGCTAGCCAATTGCGCCACGGAGACAGTCCTGTTCCACTCTCACCACCATTAGAACACATCTTCAAAGCTATCAGGCCATAGAAAAAATGCGCCGCACCACCTCCGGGTGGGCTCGAACCTCCAACCTTTCGGTTAACGACCGAACGCGCTACCCAATTGCGCCACGGAGACAGTCCTGATCCACTCTCACCACCATCAGAACATATCTTCAAAGCTATCAGCCCAAAAAAAAAGCAACACACCACTCCCAGGAGGGCTCGAACCTCCAACCTTTCGGTTAACAGCCGATCGCGCTAGCCAATCGCGCCATGGAGACAGTCGTGCTCCACTCTCGCCACCAACAGAACATATCTTCAAAGCTATCAGCGCAAAGAAAAAAGCAACACACCACTTCGGGAGGGCTCGAACCTCCAACCTTTCGGTTAACAGCCGATCGTGCTAGCCAATTGCGCCACGGAGACAGTCCTGCTCCACTCTCACCACCATCAGAACATATCTGCAAAGCTATCAGCCCAAAGAAAAAAAGCGCTGCACCGCCACCGGCTGCGCTCGAACCTCCAACCTTTCGGTCAACAGCCGATCGCGCTAGCCAATTGCGCCACGGAGACAGTCGTGCCCCATTCTCACCACCATCAGAACATATCTTCAAAGCTATCAGCCCAAAGAAAAAAAAGCGCCGCACCACCACCGGGTGCGCTCGAACCTCCAACCTTTCGGTTAACAGCCGATCGCGCAAGCCAATTGCACCCCGGAGACAGTCCTGCTCTACTCTCACCACCATCAGAACATAAGTTCAAAGCTATCAGCCCAAAAAAAAGCAACACACCACTCCCCGGAGGGCTCGAACCTCCAACCTTTCAGTTAACAGCCGATCGCGCTAGCCAATGGCGCCACGTAGACAGTCGTGCTCCACTCTCACCACCATCAGAACATATCTTCAAAGCTATCAGCGCAAAGAAAAAAGCAACACACCACTTCCGGGAGGGCTCGAAACTCCAACCTTTCGGTTAACAGCCGATCGCGCTAGCCAATAGTGCCACGGAGACAGTCCTGTTCCACTCTCCCCACCGTCAGAACATTTCTTCAGAGCTATCAGCCCAAAGAAAAAAACCGTCGCACCACCACCGGGTTGGCTCGAACCTCCAACCTTTCGGTTAACAGCCGATCGCGCTAGCCAATTGCGCCACGGAGACAGTCCTGCTCCACTCTCACCACCATCAGAACATATCTTCAAAGCTGTCAGCCCAAAGAAAATAAAGCAACACACCTCTCCCGGGAGGGCTCGAACCTCCAACCTTTCAGTTAACAGCCGATCGCGCTAGCCAATTGTGCCACGGAGACAGTCGTGCTCCACTCTCACCACCATCAGAGCATATCTTCAAAGCTATCTGCCTGAAGAAAAAAGAGCGCCGCACCACCACCACCGGATGGGCTCGAACCTCCAACCTTTCGTTTAACAGACGATCGCCCCAGCCGATCGCGCCACGGAGCCAGTCGTGCTCCTCTCTCACCACCATCAGAACATATCTTCAAAGCTATCAGCGCAAAGAAAAAAAAGCGCCGCACCACCGCCGGGTGGGCTCGAACCTCCAACCTTTCGGTTAACAGCCGATCGCGCAAGCCAATTGCGCCCCGGAGACAGTCCTGCTCCACTCTCACCATCATCAGAACATATCTTCAAAGCTATCAGCCCAAAAAAAGCAACACACCACTTCCCGGAGGGCTCGAACCTCCAACCTTTCAGTTAACAGCCGATCGCGCTAGCCAATTGCGCCACGGAGACAGTCGTGCTCCACTCTCACCACCATCAGAGCATATCTTCAAAGCTATCAACCTAAAGAAAAAAAAGCGCCGCACCACCACCGCGTGGGCTCGAACCTCCAACCTTTCGGTTAACAGACGATCGCGCTAGCCGATCGCGCCACGGAGACAGTCCTGTTCCACTCTCACCACCATTAGAACATATCTTCAAAGCTATCAGGCCATAGAAAAAATGCGCCGCACCACCTCCGGGTGGGCTCGAACCTCCAACCTTTCGGTTAACGACCGAACGCGCTACCCAATTGCGCCACGGAGACAGTCCTGATCCACTCTCACCACCATCAGAACATATCTTCAAAGCTATCAGCCCAAAGAAAAAAAAGCAACACACCACTCCCAGGAGGGCTAGAACCTCCAACCTTTCGGTTAACAGCCGATCGCGCTAGCCAATCGCGCCATGGAGACAGTCGTGCTCCAATCTCGCCACCAACAGAACATATCTTCAAAGCTATCAGCGCAAAGAAAAAAGCAACACACCACTTCGGGAGGGCTCGAACCTCCAACCTTTCGGTTAACAGCCGATCGTGCTAGCCAATTGCGCCACGGAGACAGTCCTGCTCCACTCTCACCACCATCAGAACATATCTGCAAAGCTATCAGCCCAAAGAAAAAAAGCGCTGCACCGCCACCGGGTGCGCTCGAACCTCCAACCTTTCGGTCAACAGCCGATCGCGCTAGCCAATTGCGCCACGGAGACAGTCGTGCCCCACTCTCACCACCATCAGAACATAAGTTCAAAGCTATCAGCCCAAAAAAAAGCAACACACCACTTCCGGGAGGGCTCGAAACTCCAACCTTTCGGTTAACAGCCGATCGCGCTTGCCAACTGCGCAACGGAGACAGTCCTGCTCCACTCTCACCACCATCAGAACATATCTTCAAAGCTATCAGACCAAAAAAAGCGCCGCACCACCACCGGGTGGGCTCGAAACTCCAACCTTTTGATTAACCGCCGATCGCGCTAGCCAATAGTGCCACGGAGACAGTCCTGTTCCACTCTCCCCACTGTCAGAACATTTCTTCAGAGCTATCAGCCCAAAGAAAAAAACCGTCGCACCACCACCGGGTTGGCTCGAACCTCCAACCTTTCGGTTAACAGCCGATCGCGCTAGCCAATTGCGCCACGGAGACAGTCCTGCTCCACTCTCACCACCATCAGAACATATCTTCAAAGCTGTCAGCCCAAAGAAAAAAAAGCAACACACCTCTCCCGGGAGGGCTCGAACCTCCAACCTTTCAGTTAACAGCCGATCGCGCTAGCCAATTGTGCCACGGAGACAGTCGTGCTCCACTCTCACCACCATCAGAGCATATCTTCAAAGCTATCTGCCTGAAGAAAAAAGAGCGCCGCACCACCACCACCGGGTGGGCTCGAACCTCCAACCTTTCGTTTAACAGACGATCGCCCCAGCCGATCGCGCCACGGAGCCAGTCGTGCTCCTCTCTCACCACCATCAGAACATATCTTCAAAGCTATCAGCGCAAAGAAAAAAAAGCGCCGCACCACCGCCGGGTGGGCTCGAACCTCCAACCTTTCGGTTAACAGCCGATCGCGCAAGCCAATTGCGCCCCGGAGACAGTCCTGCTCCACTCTCACCATCATCAGAACATATCTTCAAAGCTATCAGCCCAAAAAAAGCAACACACCACTTCCCGGAGGGCTCGAACCTCCAACCTTTCAGTTAACAGCCGATCGCGCTAGCCAATTGCGCCACGGAGACAGTCGTGCTCCACTCTCACCACCATCAGGGCATATCTTCAAAGCTATCAACCTAAAGAAAAAAAAGCGCCGCACCACCACCGCGTGGGCTCGAACCTCCAACCTTTCGGTTAACAGACGATCGCGCTAGCCGATCGCGCCACGGAGACAGTCGTGCTCCACTCTCACCACCATCTGAACATATCTTCAAAGCTATCAGCGCAAAGAAAAAAGCGCCGCACCACTCCCGGGAGGGCTCGAAACTCCAACCTTTCGGTTAACAGCCGATCGCGCTAGCCAACTGCGCAACGGAGACAGTCCTGCTCCACTCTCACCACCATCAGAACATATCTTCAAAGCTATCAGCCCAAAAAAAAAGCGCCGCACCACCACCGGGTGGGCTCGAAACTCCAACCTTTCGATTAACAGCCGATCGCGCTAGACAATTGCGCCACGGAGACAGTCCTGTTCTACTCTCACCACCATTCGAGCATATCTTCAAAGCTATCAGGCCATGGAAAAAAAGCGCCGCACCACCACCGGGTGGGCACGAACCTCCAACCTTTCGGTTAAGAGACGATCGCGATAGCCAATCGCGCCACGGAGACAGCCGTGCTCCACTCTCACCACCATCAGAACATATCTTCAAAGCTATCAGCGCAAAGAAAAAGCAACACACCACTTCCGGGAAGGCTCGAAACTCCAACCTTTCGGTTAACAGCCGATCGTGCTAGCCAATTGCGCAATGGAGACAGTCCTGCTCCACTCTCACCACCATCAGAACATATCTTCAGAGCTATCAGCCCAAAGAAAAAAATGCAACAGACCACTCCCGGGAGGGCTCGAACCTCCAACCTTTCAGTTAACAGCCGATCGCGCTAGCCAATTGCGCCACGGAGACAGTCGTGCTCCACTCTCACCACCATCAGAGCATATCTTCAAAGCTATCAACCTAAAGAAAAAAAAGCGCCGCACCACCACCGCATGGGCTCGAACCTCCAACCTTTCGGTTAACAGACGATCGCGCTAGCCGATCGCGCCACGGAGACAGTCGTGCTCCACTCTCACCACCATCAGAACATATCTTCAAAGCTATCAGCGCAAAGAAAAAAGCAACACACCACTCCCGGGAGGGCTCGAAACTCCAACCTTTCGGTTAACAGCCGATCGCGCTAGCCAACTGCGCAACGGAGACAGTCCTGCTCCACTCTCACCTCCATCAGAACATATCTTCAAAGCTATCAGACCCAAAAAAGCGCCGCACCACCACCGGGTGGGCTCGAAACTCCAACCTTTTGATTAACCACCGATCACGCTAGCCAATTGCGCCACGGAGACAGTCCTGTTCCACTCTCACCACCATCAGAACATATCTTCAAAGCTATCAGCCCAAAGAACAAAAAGCAACACACCACTCCCGGGAGGGCTCGAACCTCCAACCTTTTGGTTAACAGCCGATCGCGCTAGCCAATTGCACCACATAGAAGGTCGTGCTCCAGTCTCCCCACTGTCAGAACATTTCTTCAGAGCTATCAGCCCAAAGAAAAAAAGCGTCGCACCACCACCGGGTTGGCTCGAACCTCCAACCTTTCGGTTAACAGCCGATCGCGCTAGCCAATTGCGCAGCGGAGACAGTCGTGCTCCACTCTCACCACCATCAGAACATATCATCAAAGCTGTCAGCCCAAAGAAAAAAAAAGCAACACACCACTCCCGGGAGGGCTCGAACCTCCAACCTTTCAGTTTAAAGCCGATCGCGCTAGCCAATTGTGCCACGGAGACAGTCGTGCTCCACTCTCATTACCATCAGAGCATATCTTCAAAGCTATTTGCCTAAAGAAAAAAGAGCGCCGCACCACCAACACCGCGTGGGCTCGAACCTCGAACCCTTCGTTTAACTGACGATCGCCCTAGCCGATCGCGTCACGGAGACAGTCGTGCTCCTCTCTCACCACCATCAGAACATATCTTCAAAGCTATCAGCGCAAAGAAAAAAGCAACTCACCACTCCCGGGAGGGCTTGAACCTCCAACCTTTCGGTTATCAGCCGATCGCGCTAGCCAATTGCGCCACGGAGACAGTCCTGCTCCACTCTCACCACCATCAGAACATATCTTCAAAGCAATCAGCCCAAAGAAAAAAAAGCGCCCCACCACCACCGGGTGCGCTTGAACCTCCAACCTTTCGGTCAAAGCCGATCGTGCTAGCCAATTGCGCCACGGAGACAGTCGTGCTCCACTCTCACCACCATCAGAACATATCTTCAAAGCTATCAGCCCAAAGAAAAAAAAGCGCCGCACCACCACCGGGTGGGCTCGAACCTCCAAACTTTCGGTTAACAGCCGATCGCGCAAGCCAATTGCGCCCCGGAGACAGTCCTGCTCCACTCTCACCACCATCAGAACATATCTTCAAAGCTATCAGCCCAAAGAAAAAAAAGCAAGACACCACTTGCCGGAGGGCTGGAACCTCCAACCATTCGATTAACAGCCGATCGCGCTAGCCAATTGCGCCACGGAGACAGTCCTGCTCCACTCTCACCACCATCAGAACATATCTGCAAAGCTATCAGCCCAAAGAAAAAAAGCGCTGCACCGCCACCGGGTGCGCTCGAACCTCCAACCTTTCGGTCAACAGCCGATCGCGCTAGCCAATTGCCCCACGGAGACAGTCGTGCCCCACTCTCACCACCATCAGAACATATCTTCAAAGCTATCAGCCCAAAGAAAAAATAGCGCCGCACCACCACCGGGTGGGCTCGAACCTCCAACCTTTCGGTTAACAGCCGATCGCGCAAGCCAATTGCACCCCGGAGACAGTCCTGCTCTACTCTCACCACCATCAGAACATAAGTTCAAAGCTATCAGCCCAAAAAAAAGCAACACACCACTCCCCGGAGGGCTCGAACCTCCAACCTTTCAGTTAACAGCCGATCGCGCTAGCCAATTGCGCCACGGAGACAGTCGTGCTCCACTCTCACAACCATCAGAGCATATCTTCAAAGCTATCAGCCTAAAGAAAAAAAGCGCCGCACCACCACCGCGTGGGCTCGAACCTCCAACCTTTCGGTTAACAGACGATCGCGCTAGCCGATCGCGCCACGGAGACAGTCGTGCTCCACTCTCACCACCATCAGAACATATCTTCAAAGCTATCAGCGCAAAGAAAAAAGCAACACACCACTTCCGGGAGGGCTCGAAACTCCAACCTTTCGGTTAACAGCCGATCGCGCTTGCCAACTGCGCAACGGAGACAGTCCTGCTCCACTCTCACCACCATCAGAACATATCTTCAAAGCTATCAGACCAAAAAAAAGCGCCGCACCACCACCGGGTGGGCTCGAAACTCGAACCTTTTGATTAACCGCCGATCGCGCTAGCCAATAGTGCCACGGAGACAGTCCTGTTCCACTCTCCCCACTGTCAGAACATTTCTTCAGAGCTATCAGCCCAAAGAAAAAAACCGTCGCACCACCACCGGGTTGGCTCGAACCTCCAACCTTTCGGTTAACAGCCGATCGCGCTAGCCAATTGCGCCACGGAGACAGTCCTGCTCCACTCTCACCACCATCAGAACATATCTTCAAAGCTGTCAGCCCAAAGAAAAAAAAGCAACACACCTCTCCCGGGAGGGCTCGAACCTCCAACCTTTCAGTTAACAGCCGATCGCGCTAGCCAATTGTGCCACGGAGACAGTCGTGCTCCACTCTCACCACCATCAGAGCATATCTTCAAAGCTATCTGCCTGAAGAAAAAAGAGCGCCGCACCACCACCACCGGGTGGGCTCGAACCTCCAACCTTTCGTTTAACAGACGATCGCCCCAGCCGATCGCGCCACGGAGCCAGTCGTGCTCCTCTCTCACCACCATCAGAACATATCTTCAAAGCTATCAGCGCAAAGAAAAAAAAGCGCCGCACCACCGCCGGGTGGGCTCGAACCTCCAACCTTTCGGTTAACAGCCGATCGCGCAAGCCAATTGCGCCCCGGAGACAGTCCTGCTCCACTCTCACCATCATCAGAACATATCTTCAAAGCTATCAGCCCAAAAAAAGCAACACACCACTTCCCGGAGGGCTCGAACCTCCAACCTTTCAGTTAACAGCCGATCGCGCTAGCCAATTGCGCCACGGAGACAGTCGTGCTCCACTCTCACCACCATCAGGGCATATCTTCAAAGCTATCAACCTAAAGAAAAAAAAGCGCCGCACCACCACCGCGTGGGCTCGAACCTCCAACCTTTCGGTTAACAGACGATCGCGCTAGCCGATCGCGCCACGGAGACAGTCGTGCTCCACTCTCACCACCATCTGAACATATCTTCAAAGCTATCAGCGCAAAGAAAAAAGCGCCGCACCACTCCCGGGAGGGCTCGAAACTCCAACCTTTCGGTTAACAGCCGATCGCGCTAGCCAACTGCGCAACGGAGACAGTCCTGCTCCACTCTCACCACCATCAGAACATATCTTCAAAGCTATCAGCCCAAAAAAAAAGCGCCGCACCACCACCGGGTGGGCTCGAAACTCCAACCTTTCGATTAACAGCCGATCGCGCTAGACAATTGCGCCACGGAGACAGTCCTGTTCTACTCTCACCACCATTCGAACATATCTTCAAAGCTATCAGGCCATGGAAAAAAAGCGCCGCACCACCACCGGGTGGGCACGAACCTCCAACCTTTCGGTTAAGAGACGATCGCGATAGCCAATCGCGCCACGGAGACAGCCGTGCTCCACTCTCACCACCATCAGAACATATCTTCAAAGCTATCAGCGCAAAGAAAAAGCAACACACCACTTCCGGGAAGGCTCGAAACTCCAACCTTTCGGTTAACAGCCGATCGTGCTAGCCAATTGCGCAATGGAGACAGTCCTGCTCCACTCTCACCACCATCAGAACATATCTTCAGAGCTATCAGCCCAAAGAAAAAAATGCAACAGACCACTCCCGGGAGGGCTCGAACCTCCAACCTTTCAGTTAACAGCCGATCGCGCTAGCCAATTGCGCCACGGAGACAGTCGTGCTCCACTCTCACCACCATCAGAGCATATCTTCAAAGCTATCAACCTAAAGAAAAAAAAGCGCCGCACCACCACCGCATGGGCTCGAACCTCCAACCTTTCGGTTAACAGACGATCGCGCTAGCCGATCGCGCCACGGAGACAGTCGTGCTCCACTCTCACGACCATCAGAACATATCTTCAAAGCTATCAGCGCAAAGAAAAAAGCAACACACCACTCCCGGGAGGGCTCGAAACTCCAACCTTTCGGTTAACAGCCGATCGCGCTAGCCAACTGCGCAACGGAGACAGTCCTGCTCCACTCTCACCTCCATCAGAACATATCTTCAAAGCTATCAGACCCAAAAAAGCGCCGCACCACCACCGGGTGGGCTCGAAACTCCAACCTTTTGATTAACCACCGATCACGCTAGCCAATTGCGCCACGGAGACAGTCCTGTTCCACTCTCACCACCATCAGAACATATCTTCAAAGCTATCAGCCCAAAGAACAAAAAGCAACACACCACTCCCGGGAGGGCTCGAACCTCCAACCTTTTGGTTAACAGCCGATCGCGCTAGCCAATTGCACCACATAGAAGGTCGTGCTCCAGTCTCCCCACTGTCAGAACATTTCTTCAGAGCTATCAGCCCAAAGAAAAAAAGCGTCGCACCACCACCGGGTTGGCTCGAACCTCCAACCTTTCGGTTAACAGCCGATCGCGCTAGCCAATTGCGCAGCGGAGACAGTCGTGCTCCACTCTCACCACCATCAGAACATATCATCAAAGCTGTCAGCCCAAAGAAAAAAAAAGCAACACACCACTCCCGGGAGGGCTCGAACCTCCAACCTTTCAGTTTAAAGCCGATCGCGCTAGCCAATTGTGCCACGGAGACAGTCGTGCTCCACTCTCATTACCATCAGAGCATATCTTCAAAGCTATTTGCCTAAAGAAAAAAGAGCGCCGCACCACCAACACCGCGTGGGCTCGAACCTCGAACCCTTCGTTTAACTGACGATCGCCCTAGCCGATCGCGTCACGGAGACAGTCGTGCTCCTCTCTCACCACCATCAGAACATATCTTCAAAGCTATCAGCGCAAAGAAAAAAGCAACTCACCACTCCCGGGAGGGCTTGAACCTCCAACCTTTCGGTTATCAGCCGATCGCGCTAGCCAATTGCGCCACGGAGACAGTCCTGCTCCACTCTCACCACCATCAGAACATATCTTCAAAGCAATCAGCCCAAAGAAAAAAAAGCGCCCCACCACCACCGGGTGCGCTTGAACCTCCAACCTTTCGGTCAAAGCCGATCGTGCTAGCCAATTGCGCCACGGAGACAGTCGTGCTCCACTCTCACCACCATCAGAACATATCTTCAAAGCTATCAGCCCAAAGAAAAAAAAGCGCCGCACCACCACCGGGTGGGCTCGAACCTCCAAACTTTCGGTTAACAGCCGATCGCGCAAGCCAATTGCGCCCCGGAGACAGTCCTGCTCCACTCTCACCACCATCAGAACATATCTTCAAAGCTATCAGCCCAAAGAAAAAAAAGCAAGACACCACTTGCCGGAGGGCTGGAACCTCCAACCATTCGATTAACAGCCGATCGCGCTAGCCAATTGCGCCACGGAGACAGTCCTGTTCCACTCTCACCACCATTAGAACACATCTTCAAAGCTATCAGGCCATAGAAAAAATGCGCCGCACCACCACCGGGTGGGCTCGAACCTCCAACCTTTCGGTTAACGACCGAACGCGCTACCCAATTGTGCCACGGAGACAGTCCTGATCCACTCTCACCACCATCAGAACATATCTTCAAAGCTATCAGCCCAAAGAAAAAAAAGCAACACACCACTCCCAGGAGGGCTCGAACCTCCAACCTTTCGGTTAACAGCCGATCGCGCTAGCCAATTGCGCCATGGAGACAGTCGTGCTCCACTCTCACCACCAACAGAACATATCTTCAAAGCTATCAGCGCAAAGAAAAAAGCAACACACCACTCCCGGGAGGGCTCGAACCTCCAACCTTTCGGTTAACAGCCGATCGCGCTAGCCAATTGCGCCACGGAGACAGTCCTGCTCCACTCTCACCACCATCAGAACATATCTGCAAAGCTATCAGCCCAAAGAAAAAAAGCGCTGCACCGCCACCGGGTGCGCTCGAACCTCCAACCTTTCGGTCAACAGCCGATCGCGCTAGCCAATTGCGCCACGGAGACTGTCGTGCCCCACTCTCACCACCATCAGAACATATCTTCAATGCTATCAGCCCAAAGAAAAAAAAGCGCCGCACCACCACCGGGTGGGCTCGAACCTCCAACCTTTCGGTTAACAGCCGATCGCGCAAGCCAATTGCACCCCAGAGACAGTCCTGATCCACTCTCACCACCATCAGAACATATCTTCAAAGCTATCAGCCCAAAGAAAAAAAAGCAACACACCACTCCCCGGAGGGCTCGAACCTCCAACCTTTCAGTTAACAGCCGATCGCGCTAGCCAATTGCGCGACGGAGACAGTCGTGCTCCACTCTCATCACCATCAGAGCATATATTCAAAGCTATCAGACCCAAAAAAAGCGCCGCACCACCGTCGGGTGGGCTCGAAACTCCAACCTTTTGATTAACCGCCGATCGCGCTAGCCAATTGCGCCACGGAGACAGTCCTGTTCCACTCTCACCATCATTAGAACATATCTTCAAATCTATCAGGCCATAGAAAAAAGCGCCGCACCACCACCGGGTGGGCTCGAACCTCCAACCTTTCGGTTAACGACCGAACGCGCTACCCAATTGCGCCACAGAGACAGTCCTGCTCCACTCTCACCACCATCAGAACATATCTTCAAAGCTATCAGCGCAAAGAAAAAAGCAACACACCACTCCCGGGAGGGCTCGAACCTCCAACCTTTCGGTTAACAGCCGAGCGCGCTAGCCAATTGCGCCACGGAGACAGTCCTGCTCCACTCTCACCACCATCAGAACATATCTGCAAAGCTATCAGCCCAAAGAAAAAAAGCGCTGCACCGCCACCGGGTGCGCTCGAACCTCCAACCTTTCGGTCAACAGCCGATCGCGCTAGCCAATTGCGCCACGGAGACAGTCGTGCCCCACTCTCACCACCATCAGAACATATCTTCAAAGCTATCAGCCCAAAGAAAAAAAAGCGCCGCACCACCACCGGGCGGGCTCGAACCTCCAACCTTTCGGTTAACAGCCGATCGCGCAAGCCAATTGCACCCCGGAGACAGTCCTGCTCTACTCTCACCACCATCAGAACATAAGTTCAAAGCTATCAGCCCAAAAAAAAGCAACACACCACTCCCCGGAGGGCTCGAACCTCCAACCTTTCAGTTAACAGCCGATCGCGCTAGCCAATTGCGCCACGTAGACAGTCGTGCTCCACTCTCACCACCATCAGAACATATCTTCAAAGCTATCAGCGCAAAGAAAAAAGCAACACACCACTTCCGGGAGGGCTCGAAACTCCAACCTTTCGGTTAACAGCCGATCGCGCTTGCCAACTGCGCAACGGAGACAGTCCTGCTCCACTCTCACCACCATCAGAACATATCTTCAAAGCTATCAGACCAAAAAAAAGCGCCGCACCACCACCGGGTGGGCTCGAAACTCCAACCTTTTGATTAACCGCCGATCGCGCTAGCCAATAGTGCCACGGAGACAGTCCTGTTCCACTCTCCCCACCGTCAGAACATTTCTTCAGAGCTATCAGCCCAAAGAAAAAAACCGTCGCACCACCACCGGGTTGGCTCGAACCTCCAACCTTTCGGTTAACAGCCGATCGCGCTAGCCAATTGCGCCACGGAGACAGTCCTGCTCCACTCTCACCACCATCAGAACATATCTTCAAAGCTGTCAGCCCAAAGAAAAAAAAGCAACACACCTCTCCCGGGAGGGCTCGAACCTCCAACCTTTCAGTTAACAGCCGATCGCGCTAGCCAATTGTGCCACGGAGACAGTCGTGCTCCACTCTCACCACCATCAGAGCATATCTTCAAAGCTATCTGCCTGAAGAAAAAAGAGCGCCGCACCACCACCACCGGGTGGGCTCGAACCTCCAACCTTTCGTTTAACAGACGATCGCCCCTGCCGATCGCGCCACGGAGCCAGTCGTGCTCCTCTCTCACCACCATCAGAACATATCTTCAAAGCTATCAGCGCAAAGAAAAAAAAGCGCCGCACCACCGCCGGGTGGGCTCGAACCTCCAACCTTTCGGTTAACAGCCGATCGCGCAAGCCAATTGCGTCCCGGAGACAGTCCTGGTCCACTCTCACCATCATCAGAACATATCTTCAAAGCTATCAGCCCAAAAAAAGCAACACACCACTTCCCGGAGGGCTCGAACCTCCAACCTTTCAGTTAACAGCCGATCGCGCTAGCCAATTGCGCCACGGAGACAGTCGTGCTCCACTCTCACCACCATCAGAGCATATCTTCAAAGCTATCAACCTAAAGAAAAAAAAGCGCCGCACCACCACCGCGTGGGCTCGAACCTCCAACCTTTCGGTTAACAGACGATCGCGCTAGCCGATCGCGCCACGGAGACAGTCCTGTTCCACTCTCACCACCATTAGAACATATCTTCAAAGCTATCAGGCCATAGAAAAAATGCGCCGCACCACCTCCGGGTGGGCTCGAACCTCCAACCTTTCGGTTAACGACCGAACGCGCTACCCAATTGCGCCACGGAGAAAGTCCTGATCCACTCTCACCACCATCAGAACATATCTTCAAAGCTATCAGCCCAAAGAAAAAAAAGCAACACACCACTCCCAGGAGGGCTCGAACCTCCAACCTTTCGGTTAACAGCCGATCGCGCTAGCCAATCGCGCCATGGAGACAGTCGTGCTCCACTCTCGCCACCAACAGAACATATCTTCAAAGCTATCAGCGCAAAGAAAAAAGCAACACACCACTTCGGGAGGGCTCGAACCTCCAACCTTTCGGTTAACAGCCGATCGTGCTAGCCAATTGCGCCACGGAGACAGTCCTGCTCCACTCTCACCACCATCAGAACATATCTGCAAAGCTATCAGCCCAAAGACAAAAAGCGCTGCACCGCCACCGGGTGCGCTCGAACCTCCAACCTTTCGGTCAACAGCCGATCGCGCTAGCCAATTGCGCCACGGAGACAGTCGTGCCCCACTCTCACCTTCAGAACATATCTTCAAAGCTATCAGCCCAAAGAAAAAAAAGCGCCGCACCACCACCGGGTGGGCTCGAACCTCCAACCTTTCGGTTAACAGCCGATCGCGCAAGCCAATTGCACCCCGGAGACAGTCCTGCTCTACTCTCACCACCATCAGAACATAAGTTCAAAGCTATCAGCCCAAAAAAAGCAACACACCACTCCCCGGAGGGCTCGAACCTCCAACCTTTCAGTTAACAGCCGATCGCGCTAGCCAATTGCGCCACGGAGACAGTCGTGCTCCACTCTCACAACCATCAGAGCATATCTTCAAAGCTATCAGCCTAAAGAAAAAAAAGCGCCGCACCACCACCGCGTGGGCTCGAACCTCCAACCTTTCGGTTAACAGACGATCGCGCTAGCCGATCGCGCCACGGAGACAGTCGTGCTCCACTCTCACCACCATCAGAACATATCTTCAAAGCTATCAGCGCAAAGAAAAAAGCAACACACCACTTCCGGGAGGGCTCGAAACTCCAACCTTTCGGTTAACAGCCGATCGCGCTTGCCAACTGCGCAACGGAGACAGTCCTGCTCCACTCTCACCACCATCAGAACATATCTTCAAAGCTATCAGACCAAAAAAAGCGCCGCACCACCACCGGGTGGGCTCGAAACTCCAACCTTTTGATTAACCGCCGATCGCGCTAGCCAATAGTGCCACGGAGACAGTCCTGTTCCACTCTCCCCACTGTCAGAACATTTCTTCAGAGCTATCAGCCCAAAGAAAAAAACCGTCGCACCACCACCGGGTTGGCTCGAACCTCCAACCTTACGGTTAACAGCCGATCGCGCTAGCATATTGCGCCACGGAGACAGTCCTGCTCCACTCTCACCACCATCAGAACATATCTTCAAAGCTGTCAGCCCAAAGAAAAAAAAGCAACACACCTCTCCCGGGAGGGCTCGAACCTCCAACCTTTCAGTTAACAGCCGATCGCGCTAGCCAATTGTGCCACGGAGACAGTCGTGCTCCACTCTCACCACCATCAGAGCATATCTTCAAAGCTATCTGCCTGAAGAAAAAAGAGCGCCGCACCACCACCACCGGGTGGGCTCGAACCTCCAACCTTTCGTTTAACAGACGATCGCCCCAGCCGATCGCGCCACGGAGCCAGTCGTGCTCCTCTCTCACCACCATCAGAACATATCTTCAAAGCTATCAGCGCAAAGAAAAAAAAGCGCCGCACCACCGCCGGGTGGGCTCGAACCTCCAACCTTTCGGTTAACAGCCGATCGCGCAAGCCAATTGCGCTCCGGAGACAGTCCTGCTCCACTCTCACCATCATCAGAACATATCTTCAAAGCTATCAGCCCAAAAAAGCAACACACCACTTCCCGGAGGGCTCGAACCTCCAACCTTTCAGTTAACAGCCGATCGCGCTAGCCAATTGCGCCACGGAGACAGTCGTGCTCCACTCTCACCACCATCAGGGCATATCTTAGAGCTATCAACCTAAAGAAAAAAAAGCGCCGCACCACCACCGCGTGGGCTCGAACCTCCAACCTTTCGGTTAACAGACGATCGCGCTAGCCGATCGCGCCACGGAGACAGTCGTGCTCCACTCTCACCACCATCAGAACATATCTTCAAAGCTATCAGCGCAAAGAAAAAAGCGCCGCACCACTCCCGGGAGGGCTCGAAACTCCAACCTTTCGGTTAACAGCCGATCGCGCTAGCCAACTGCGCAACGGAGACAGTCCTGCTCCACACTCACCACCATCAGAACATATCTTCAAAGCTATCAGCCCAAAAAAAAAAGCGCCGCACCACCACCGGGTGGGCTCGAAACTCCAACCTTTCGATTAACAGCCGATCGCGCTAGACAATGGCGCCACGGAGACAGTCCTGTTCTACTCTCACCACCATTCGAACATATCTTCAAAGCTATCAGGCCATGGAAAAAGGCGCCGCACCACCACCGGGTGGGCACGAACCTCCAACCTTTCGGTTAAGAGACGATCGCGATAGCCAATCGCGCCACGGAGACAGTCGTGCTCCACTCTCACCACCATCAGAACATATCTTCAAAGCTATCAGCGCAAAGAAAAAGCAACACACCACTTCCGGGAAGGCTCGAAACTCCAACCTTTCGGTTAACAGCCGATCGTGCTAGCCAATTGCGCAATGGAGACAGTCCTGCTCCACTCTCACCACCATCAGAACATATCTTCAGAGCTATCAGCCCAAAGAAAAAAATGCAACAGACCACTCCCGGGAGGGCTCGAACCTCCAACCTTTCAGTTAACAGCCGATCGCGCTAGCCAATTGCGCCACGGAGACAGTCGTGCTCCACTCTCACCACCATCAGAGCATATCTTCAAAGCTATCAACCTAAAGAAAAAAAAGCGCCGCACCACCACCGCATGGGCTCGAACCTCCAACCTTTCGGTTAACAGACGATCGCGCTAGCCGATCGCGCCACGGAGACAGTCGTGCTCCACTCTCACCACCATCAGAACATATCTTCAAAGCTATCAGCGCAAAGAAAAAAGCAACACACCACTCCCGGGAGGGCTCGAAACTCCAACCTTTCGGTTAACAGCCGATCGCGCTAGCCAACTGCGCAACGGAGACAGTCCTGCTCCACTCTCACCTCCATCAGAACATATCTTCAAAGCTATCAGACCCAAAAAAGCGCCGCACCACCACCGGGTGGGCTCGAAACTCCAACCTTTTGATTAACCACCGATCACGCTAGCCAATTGCGCCACGGAGACAGTCTTGTTCCACTCTCACCACCATCAGAACATATCTTCAAAGCTATCAGCCCAAAGAACAAAAAGCAACACACCACTCCCGGGAGGGCTCGAACCTCCAACCTTTTGGTTAACAGCCGATCGCGCTAGCCAATTGCACCACATAGAAGGTCGTGCTCCAGTCTCCCCACCGTCAGAACATTTCTTCAGAGCTATCAGCCCAAAGAAAAAAAGCGTCGCACCACCACCGGGTTGGCTCGAACCTCCAACCTTTCGGTTAACAGCCGATCGCGCTAGCCAATTGCGCAGCGGAGACAGTCGTGCTCCACTCTCACCACCATCAGAACATATCATCAAAGCTGTCAGCCCAAAGAAAAAAAAAGCAACACACCACTCCCGGGAGGGCTCGAACCTCCAACCTTTCAGTTTAAAGCCGATCGCGCTAGCCAATTGTGCCACGGAGACAGTCGTGCTCCACTCTCATTACCATCAGAGCATATCTTCAAAGCTATTTGCCTAAAGAAAAAAGAGCGCCGCACCACCAACACCGCGTGGGCTCGAACCTCGAACCCTTCGTTTAACTGACGATCGCCCTAGCCGATCGCGTCACGGAGACAGTCGTGCTCCTCTCTCACCACCATCAGAACATATCTTCAAAGCTATCAGCGCAAAGAAAAAAGCAACTCACCACTCCCGGGAGGGCTTGCACCTCCAACCTTTCGGTTATCAGCCGATCGCGCTAGCCAATTGCGCCACGGAGACAGTCCTGCTCCACTCTCACCACCATCAGAACATATCTTCAAAGCAATCAGCCCAAAGAAAAAAAAGCGCCCCACCACCACCGGGTGCGCTTGAACCTCCAACCTTTCGGTCAACAGCCGATCGTGCTAGCCAATTGCGCCACGGAGACAGTCGTGCTCCACTCTCACCACCATCAGAACATATCTTCAAAGCTATCAGCCCAAAGAAAAAAAAGCGCCGCACCACCACCGGGTGGGCTCGAACCTCCAAACTTTCGGTTAACAGCCGATCGCGCAAGCCAATTGCGCCCCGGAGACAGTCCTGCTCCACTCTCACCACCATCAGAACATATCTTCAAAGCTATCAGCCCAAAGAAAAAAAAGCAAGACACCACTTGCCGGAGGGCTGGAACCTCCAACCTTTCGATTAACAGCCGATCGCGCTAGCCAATTGCGCCACGGAGACAGTCCTGTTCCACTCTCACCACCATTAGAACACATCTTCAAAGCTATCAGGCCATAGAAAAAATGCGCCGCACCACCACCGGGTGGGCTCGAACCTCCAACCTTTCGGTTAACGACCGAACGCGCTACCCAATTGTGCCACGGAGACAGTCCTGATCCACTCTCACCACCATCAGAACATATCTTCAAAGCTATCAGCCCAAAGAAAAAAAAGCAACACACCACTCCCAGGAGGGCTCGAACCTCCAACCTTTCGGTTAACAGCCGATCGCGCTAGCCAATTGCGCCATGGAGACAGTCGTGCTCCACTCTCACCACCAACAGAACATATCTTCAAAGCTATCAGCGCAAAGAAAAAAGCAACACACCACTCCCGGGAGGGCTCGAACCTCCAACCTTTCGGTTAACAGCCGATCGCGCTAGCCAATTGCGCCACGGAGACAGTCCTGCTCCACTCTCACCACCATCAGAACATATCTGCAAAGCTATCAGCCCAAAGAAAAAAAGCGCTGCACCGCCACCGGGTGCGCTCGAACCTCCAACCTTTCGGTCAACAGCCGATCGCGCTAGCCAATTGCGCCACGGAGACTGTCGTGCCCCACTCTCACCACCATCAGAACATATCTTCAATGCTATCAGCCCAAAGAAAAAAAAGCGCCGCACCACCACCGGGTGGGCTCGAACCTCCAACCTTTCGGTTAACAGCCGATCGCGCAAGCCAATTGCACCCCAGAGACAGTCCTGATCCACTCTCACCACCATCAGAACATATCTTCAAAGCTATCAGCCCAAAGAAAAAAAAGCAACACACCACTCCCCGGAGGGCTCGAACCTCCAACCTTTCAGTTAACAGCCGATCGCGCTAGCCAATTGCGCGACGGAGACAGTCGTGCTCCACTCTCATCACCATCAGAGCATATATTCAAAGCTATCAGACCCAAACAAAGCGCCGCACCACCACCGGGTGGGCTCGAAACTCCAACCTTTTGATTAACCGCCGATCGCGCTAGCCAATTGCGCCACGGAGACAGTCCTGTTCCACTCTCACCACCATCAGAACATATCTTCAAAGCTATCAGCCCAAAGAAAAAAAAGCGCCGCACCACCACCGGGTGGGCTCGAACCTCCAACCTTTCGGTTAACAGCCCATCGCGCAAGCCAATTGCACCCCGGAGACAGTCCTGATCCACTCTCACCACCATCAGAACATATCTTCAAAGCTATCAGCCCAAAGAAAAAAAGCAACACACCACTTCCCGGAGGGCTCGAACCTCCAACCTTTCAGTTAACAGCCGATCGCGCTAGCCAATTGCGCGACGGAGACAGTCGTGCTCCACTCTCATCACCATCAGAGCATATATTCAAAGCTATCAACCTAAAGAAAAAAAAGCGCCGCACCACCACCGCGTGGGCTCGAACCTCCAACCTTTCGGTTAACAGACGATCGCGCTAGCCGATCGCGCCACGGAGACAGTCGTGCTCCACTCTCACCACCATCAGAACATATCTTCAAAGCTATCAGCGCAAAGAAAAAAGCAACACACCACTCCCGGGAGGGCTCGAAACTCCAACCTTTCGGTTAACAGCCGATCGCGCTAGCCAACTGCGCAACGGAGACAGTCCTGCTCCACTCTCACCACGATCAGAACATATCTTCAAAGCTATCAGACCCAAAAAAAGCGCCGCACCACCACCGGGTGGGCTCGAAACTCCAACCTTTTGATTAACCGCCGATCGCGCTAGCCAATAGTGCCACGGAGACAGTCCTGTTCCACTCTCCCCACTGTCAGAACATTTCTTCAGAGCTATCAGCCCAAAGAAAAAAACCGTCGCACCACCACCGGGTTGGCTCGAACCTCCAACCTTACGGTTAACAGCCGATCGCGCTAGCATATTGCGCCACGGAGACAGTCCTGCTCCACTCTCACCACCATCAGAACATATCTTCAAAGCTGTCAGCCCAAAGAAAAAAAAGCAACACACCTCTCCCGGGAGGGCTCGAACCTCCAACCTTTCAGTTAACAGCCGATCGCGCTAGCCAATTGTGCCACGGAGACAGTCGTGCTCCACTCTCACCACCATCAGAGCATATCTTCAAAGCTATCTGCCTGAAGAAAAAAGAGCGCCGCACCACCACCACCGGGTGGGCTCGAACCTCCAACCTTTCGTTTAACAGACGATCGCCCCAGCCGATCGCGCCACGGAGCCAGTCGTGCTCCTCTCTCACCACCATCAGAACATATCTTCAAAGCTATCAGCGCAAAGAAAAAAAAGCGCCGCACCACCGCCGGGTGGGCTCGAACCTCCAACCTTTCGGTTAACAGCCGATCGCGCAAGCCAATTGCGCCCCGGAGACAGTCCTGCTCCACTCTCACCATCATCAGAACATATCTTCAAAGCTATCAGCCCAAAAAAGCAACACACCACTTCCCGGAGGGCTCGAACCTCCAACCTTTCAGTTAACAGCCGATCGCGCTAGCCAATTGCGCCACGGAGACAGTCGTGCTCCACTCTCACCACCATCAGGGCATATCTTCAAAGCTATCAACCTAAAGAAAAAAAAGCGCCGCACCACCACCGCGTGGGCTCGAACCTCCAACCTTTCGGTTAACAGACGATCGCGCTAGCCGATCGCGCCACGGAGACAGTCGTGCTCCACTCTCACCACCATCAGAACATATCTTCAAAGCTATCAGCGCAAAGAAAAAAGCGCCGCACCACTCCCGGGAGGGCTCGAAACTCCAACCTTTCGGTTAACAGCCGATCGCGCTAGCCAACTGCGCAACGGAGACAGTCCTGCTCCACACTCACCACCATCAGAACATATCTTCAAAGCTATCAGCCCAAAAAAAAAAGCGCCGCACCACCACCGGGTGGGCTCGAAACTCCAACCTTTCGATTAACAGCCGATCGCGCTAGACAATGGCGCCACGGAGACAGTCCTGTTCTACTCTCACCACCATTCGAACATATCTTCAAAGCTATCTGCCCAAAAAAATAGCAACCCACCACTCCCGGGAGGGCTCGAACCTCCAACCTTTCGGTTAACAGCCGATCGCGCTAGCCAATAGCGCCACGGAGAAGGTCGTGCTCCAGCCTCCCCACTGTCATAACATTTCTTCAGAGCTATCAGCCTAAAGAAATAAAGCGTCGCACCACCACCAGGTGGGCTCGAACCTCCAACCTTTCGGTTAACAGCCGATCGCGCTTTCAATCTCGCCACGGAGACAGTCCTGCTCCACTCTCACCACCATCAGAACATATCTTCAAAGCTATCAGCCCAAAGAAAAAAAAGCAACAAACCACTCCCGGGAGGGCTCGAACCTCCAACCTTTCAGTTAACAGCCGATCGCGCTAGCCACTTGCGCCACGGAGACAGTCGTGCTCCTCTCTCACTACCATCAGAGCATATCTTCAAAGTTATCTGCCTAAAGAAAAAAGAACGCCGCACCACCACCGGGTGGGCTCGAACCTCCAACCTTTTATTTAACAGACGATCGCGCTAGCCGATCGCGCCACGGAGACAGTAGTGCTCCTCTCTCACCACCATCAGAACATATCTTCAAAGCTATCAGCCCAAAAAAAAGTGCCGTACCACCACCGGGTGGGCTCAAAACTCCAACCTTTCGATTAACAGCCGATCGCGCAAGACAATTGCGCCACAGAGACAGTCCTGCTCCACTCTCACCACCATCAGAACATATCTTCAAAGCTATTAGACCCCCAAAAAAAGCGCCGCACCACCACCGGGTGGGCTCGAAACTCCAACCTTTCGATTAACAGCCGATCGCGCTAGCCAATTGCGCCACGGAGACAGTCCTGTTTCACTCTCACCACCATTAGAACATATCTTCAAAGCTATCAGGCCATAGAAAAAATGCGCCGCACCACCACCGGGTGGGCTCGAACCTCCAACCTTTCCGTTAACGACCGAACGCGCTACCCAATTGCGCCACGGAGACAGTCCTGATCCACTCTCACCACCATCAGAACATATCTTCAAAGCTATCAGCCCAAAGAAAAAAAAGCAACACACCACTCCCGGGAGGGCTCGAACCTCCAACCTTTCAGTTAACAGCCGATCGCGCTAGCCAATTGCGCGACGGAGACAGTCGTGCTCCACTCTCATCACCATCAGAGCATATATTCAAAGCTATCAGCCTAAAGAAAAAAAGCGCCGCACCACCACCGGGTGGGCTCGAAACTCCAACCTTTCGATTAACCGCCGATCGCGCTAGCCGATTGCGCCACGGAGACAGTCCTGTTCCACTCTCACCACCATTAGAACATATCTTCAAATCCATCAGGCCATAGGAAAAAGCGCCGCACCACCACCGGGTGGGCTCGAACCTCCAACCTTTCGGTTAACGACCGAACGCGCTACCCAATTGCGCCACAGAGACAGTCCTGCTCCACTCTCACACCATCAGAACATATCTTCAAAGCTATCAGCCCAAAGAACAAAAAGCAACACACCACTCCCGGGAGGGCTCGAACCTCCAACCTTTCGGTTAACAGCCGATCGCGCTAGCCAATTGCACCACATAGAAGGTCGTGCTCCAGTCTCCCCACCGTCAGAACATTTCTTCAGAGCTATCAGCCCAAAGAAAAAAAGCGTCGCACCACCACCGGGTTGGCTCGAACCTCCAACCTTTCGGTTAACAGCCGATCGCGCTAGCCAATTGCGCCACGGAGACAGTCGTGCTCCACTCTCACCACCATCAGAACATATCATCAAAGCTGTCAGCCCGAAGAAAAAAAAGCCACACACCACTCCCGGAAGGGCTCGAACCTCCAACCTTTCAGTTTAAAGCCGATCACGCTAGCCAATTGTGCCACGGAGACAGTCGTGCTCCACTCTCATTACCATCAGAGCATATCTTCAAAGCTATTTGCCTAAAGAAAAAAGAGCGCCGCACCACCACCGGGTGGGCTCGAACCTTCAACCTTTCGGTTAACGACCGAACGCGCTACCCAATTGCGCCACGGAGACAGTCCTGATCCACTCTAACCACCATCAGAACATATCTTCAAAGCTTTCAGCCCAAAGAAAAAAAGCAACACACCACTCCCGCGAGGGCTCGAACCTCCAACCTTTCGGTTAACAGCCGATCGCGCTAGCCAATTGCGCCACGGAGACAGTCCTGCTCCACTCTCACCAACATCAGAACATATCTTCAAAGCTATCAGCCCAAAGAAAAAAAAGCGCCGCACCACCACCGGGTGCGCTCGAACCTCCAACCTTTTGGTCAACAGCCGATCGCGCTAGCCAATTGCGCCACGGAGACAGTCGTGCTCCATGCTCACCACCATCAGAACATATCTTCAAAGCTATTAGCCCAAAGAAAAAAAAGCGCCGCACCACCACCGCGTGGGCTCGAACTTCCAACCTTTCGGTTAACAGCCGATCGCGCAAGCCAATTGCGCCCCGGAGACAGTCCTGCTCCACTCTCACCACCATCAGAACATATCTTCAAAGCTATCAGCCCAAAAAAAGCAACACACCACTTCCCGGAGGGCTCGAACCTCCAACCTTTCAGTTAACAGCCGATCGCGCTAGCCAATTGCGCAAGGGAGACAGTCCTGCTCCACTCTCACCACCATCAGAACATATCTTCAAAGCTATCTGACCAAATAAGCGCCGCACCACCACCGGGTGGGCTCGAAACTCCAACCTTTCGATTAACAGCCGATCGCGCTAGCCAATTGCGCCACGAAGACAGTCCTGTTTCACTCTCACCACCATTAGAACATATCTTCAAAGCTATCAGGCCATAGAAAAAAGCGCCGCACCACCACCGGGTGGACTCGAACCTCCAACCTTTCGGTTAACGACCGAACGCGCTACCCAATCGCGCCACAGAGACAGTCCTGCTCCACTCTCACCACCATCAGAACATATCTTCAAAGCTATCAGACCAAAGAAAAAAAGCAACACACCACTCCCGGGAGGGCTCGAACCTCCAACCTTTCGGTTAACAGCCGATCGCGCTAGCCAATTGCGCCACGGGGACAGTCCTGCTCCACTCTCACCACCATCACAACATATCTTCAAAGCTATCAGCCTAAAGAAAAAAAGCAACACACCACTCCCGGGAGGGCTCGAACCTTCAACCTTTCAGTTAACAGCCGATCGCACTAGCCAATTGCGCCACGGAGACAGTCGTGCTCCACTCTCACCACCATCAGAGCATATCTTCAAAGCTACCTGCCTAAAGAAAAAAGAGCGCCGCACCACCACCGGGTGGGCTCGAACCTCGAACCTTTCGTTTAACAGACGATCGCTCTAGTCGATCGCGCCACGGAGACAGTCGTGCTCCTCTCTCACCACCATCAGAGCATATCTTCAAAGCTTTCAGCGCAAAGAAAAAAGCAACACACCACTCCCGGGAGGGCTCGAAACTCCAACCTTTCGGTTAACAGCCGATCGCGCTAGCCAATTGCGCAACGGAGACAGTCCTGCTCCACTCTCACCACCATCAGAACATATCTTCAAAGCTATCAGCCCAAAAAAAGCGCCGCACCACCACCGGGTGGGCTCGAAACTCCAACCTTTCGATTAACAGCCGATCGCGCTAGACACTTGCGCCACAGAGACAGTCCTGTTCCACTCTCACCACCATTCGAACATATCTTCAAAGCTATCAGGCCATAGAAAAAAAAATTGCCCGCAGCTCCCCTCGGGGGAACACTGAGGAGGATGCGGAAATTGGTTAATGGGTGTTAAATTGCGACTTACTTGGGTCGATGGCTAAATTGGTTAACGTGGTTTTGAAATGGGGTGTTAAATGAGTGAACACGTACGGCACGTATGCGAAAGGGCGGTGTTTTATTTATTGCGACGAACTTTGAGGACAATGGCTTAGGGACGTCGATCATTCTGTTTGTGGATTCGTTGGCATTCAGTTCACGGCGACTTCGGACGTCGACGCGCCGTACAAACCAACGGACGAGCGGCAACTGAGCTAGCGAGCGCCGACCTTGAGTATTTATACAGCGTGACGGCGCATGCGCTGTCAGCTGTCGAATGTTCTCGAAGGAGAAGCTCGCGCACGGCACAGATGGCGACGGCGCGACGGCGCATGCGCTGTCAGCTGTCGAATGTTCTCGAAGGAGTAGCGCGCGCGGTACAGATGGTGGGCGACGGCGCGACGGCGCATGTGCGCGCGTCAGCTGTCGAATGTTCGAGAAGCGGTGCGGACGGCGCGGACGGCGCACTACAAGGCGCGAGTATAAGATGCTTCCGCATCTAAAAGCGCCGCACCACCACCGGGTGGGCACGAACCTCCAACCTTTCGGTTAAGAGACGATCGCGCTAGCCAATCGCGCCACGGAGACAGTCGTGCTCCACTCTCACCACCATCAGAACATATCTTCAAAGGTATCAGCGCAAAGAAAAAGCAACACACCACTTCCGGGAGGGCTCGAAACTCCAACTTTTGGGTCTACAGCCGATCGCGCTAGCCGATTGCGCCACGGAGACAGTCGTGCTCCACTCTCACCACCATCAGAACATTTCTTCAGAGCTATCAGCCCAAAGAAAAAAAGCGTCGCACCACCACCGGGTTGGCTCGAACCTCCAACCTTTCGGTTAACAGCCGATCGCGCTAGCCAATTGCGCCACGGAGACAGTCCTGCTCCACTCTCACCACCATCAGAACATATCTTCAAAGCTGTCAGCCCAAAGAAAAAAAAGCAACACACCACTCCCGGGAGGGCTCGAACCTCCAACCTTTCAGTTAACAGCCGATCGCGCTAGCCAATTGCGCCATGGAGACAGTCGTGCCGCACTCTCACCACCATCAGAGCATATCTTCAAAGCTATCTGCCTAAAGAAAAAAGAGCGCCGCACCACCACCACCGGGCGGGCTCGAACCTCCAGCCTTTCGTTTAACAGACGATCGCCCAAGCCAATCGCGCCACGGAGACAGTCGTGCTCCACTCTCACCACCATCAGAACATATCTTCAAAGCTATCAGCGCAAAGAAAAAGCAACACACCACTTCCGGGAGGGCTTGAAACTCCAACTTTTGGGTCTACAGCCGATCGCGCTAGCCGATTGTGCCACGGAGACAGTCGTGCTTCACTCTCACCACCAGCAGAACATTTCTTCAGAGCTATCAGCCCAAAGAAAAAAAGCGTCGCACCACCACCGGGTTGGCTCGAACCTCCAACCTTTCGGTTAACAGCCGATCGCGCTAGCCAATTGCGCCACGGAGACAGTCCTGCTCCACTCTCACCACCATCAGAACATATCTTCAAACCTATCAGCCCAAAGAAAAAAAAGCTACACACCACTCCCGGGAGGGCTCGAACCTCCAACCTTTCGGTTAACAGCAGATCGCGCTAGCCAATTGCGCCACGGAGACAGTCGTGCTCCACTCTCACCACCAACAGAACATATCTTCAAAGCTATCAGCGCAAAGATAAAAGCAACACACCACTACCGGGAGGGCTCGAACCTCCAACCTTTCGGTTAACGGCCGATCGCGCTAGCCAATTGTGCCACGGAGACCGTCCTGCTCCACTCTCACCACCATTAGAACATATCTTCAAAGCTATCAGCCCAAAGAAAAAAAAGCGCCGCACCACCACCGGGTGCGCTCGAACCTCCAACCTTTCGGTCAACAGCCGATCGCACTAGCCAATTGCGCCACGGAGACAGTCGTGCTCCACTCTCACCACCATCAGAACATATCTTCAAAGCTATCAGCCCAAAGAAAAAAAAGCGACGCACCACCACCGGGTGGGCTCGAACCTCCAACCTTTCAGTTAACGACCGAACGCGCTACGCAATTGCGCCACAGAGACAGTCCTGCTCCACTCTCACCACCATCAGAACATATCTTCAAAGCTATCAGCCCAAAGAAAAAAAAGCAACACACCACTCCCGGGAGGGCTCGAACCTCCAACCTTTCGGTTAACAGCCGATCGCGCTAGCCAATTGCGCCACGGAGAAGGTCGTGCTCCAGTCTCCCCACCATCAGAACATTTCTTCAGAGCTATCAGCCCAAAGAAAAAAAGCGTCGCACCACCACCTGGTGGGCTCGAACCTCCAACCTTTCGGTTAACAGCCGATCGCGCTAGCCAATTGCGCCACGGAGACAGTCCTGCTCCACTCTCACCACCATCAGAACATATCTTCAAAGCTATCAGCCCAAAGAAAAAAAAGCAACACACCACTCCCGGGAGGGCTCGAACCTCCAACCTTTCAGTTAACAGCCGATCGCGCTAGCCAATTGCGCAACGGAGACAGTCCTGCTCCACTCTCAGCACCATCAGAACATATCTTCAAAGCTATCAGCCCAAAAAAAGCGCCGCACCACCACCGGGTGTGCTCGAAACTCCAACCTTTCGATTAACAGCCGATCGCGCTAGACAATTGCGCCACGGAGACAGTCCTGTTCCACTCCCACCGCCATTCGAACATATCTTCAAAGCTATCAGGCCATAGTAAAAAAGTGCCGCACCACCACCGGGTGGGCACGAACCTCCAACCTTTCGGTTAAGAGACGATCGCGCTAGCCAATCGCGCCACGGAGACAGTCGTGCTCCACTCTAACCACCATCAGAACATATCTTCAAAGCTATACGCACAGAAAAAGCAACCCACCACTTCCGGGAGGGCTCGAAACTCCAACTTTTGGGTCAACAGCCGATCGCGCTAGCCAATGGCGCCACGGAGACAGTCGTGCTCCAATCTTACCACCATCAGAACATATCTTCAAAGCTATCAGCCCAAAGAAAAAAAAGCTCCGCACCACCACCGGGCGGGCTCGAACCTCCAACCTTTCGGTTAACAGCCGATCGCGCAAGCCAATTGCGCCCCGGAGACACTCCTGCTCCACTCTCACCACCATCAGAACATATCTTCAAAGCTATCAGCCCAAAGAAAAAAAAAGCGCCGCACCACCACCGGGTGCGCTCAAACCTCCAACCTTTCGGTCAACAACCGATCGCGCTAGCCAATTGCGCCACGGAGACAGTCCTGCTCCACTCTCACCACCATCAGAACATATCTTCAAAGCTATCAGCCCAAAGAAAAAAAAGCAACACACCATTCCCTGGCGGGCTCGAACCTCAAACCTTTCAGTTAACCGCCGATCGTGCTACCCAATTGCGCCACAGTGACAGTCCTGCTCCACTCTCACCACCATCAGAACATATCTTCAAAGCTATCAGCTCAAAGAAAAAAAAGCAACACACCACTCCCGGGAGGGCTCAAACCTCCAACTTTTCGTTTAACAGCCGATCGCGCTAGCCAATTGCGCCACGGAGAAGGTCGTGCTCCAGTCTCCCCACCGTCAGAACATTTCTTCAGAGCTATCAGCCCAAAGAAAAAAAGCGTCGCACCACCACCGGGTGGGCTCGAACCTCCAACCTTTCGGTTAACAGCCGATCGCGCTAGCCAATTGCGCCACGTAGACAGTCCTGCTCCACTCTCACCACCATCAGAACATATCTTCAAAGCTATCAGCCCAAAGAAAAAAAAGCAACACACCACTCCCGGGTGGGCTCGAACCTCCAACCTTTCAGTCAACAGCCGATCGCGCTAGCCAATTGCGCCACGGAGACAGTCGTGCTCCACTCTCACCACCATCAGAGCATATCTTCAAAGCTATCTGCCTAAAGAAAAAAGAGCGCCGCACCACCACCGGGTGGGCTCGAACCTCCAACCTTTCGTTTACCAGACGATCGCGCTAGCCGATCGCGCCACGGAGACAGTCGTGCTCCTCTCTCACCACCATCAGAACATATCTTCAAAGCTATCAGCGCAAAGAAAAAAGCAACACACCACTCCCGGGAGGGCTCGAAACTCCACCCTTTCGATTAACAGCGGATCCCGCTAGCCAATTTCGCCACGGAGACAGTCCTGTTCCACTCTCACCACCATTAGAACATATCTTCAAAGCTATCAGGCCATAGAAAAAATGCGCTGCACCACAACCGGGTGGGCTCGAACCTCCAACCTTTCGGTTATCTACCGAACGCGCTACCCAATTGCGCCAAGGAGACAGTCTTGATCCACTCTCACCACCATCAGAACATATCTTCAAAGTTATCAGCTCAAAGAAAAAAAAGCAACACACCACTCCCGGGAGGGCTCGAACCTCCGACCTTTCGGTCAACAGCCGATCGCGTTAGCCAATTGCGCCACGCAGGCAGTCGTGCTCCACTCTCACCACCATCAGAACATATCTTCAAAGCTATCATCCCAAAGAAAAAAAAGCGCCGCACCACCACCGGGTGGGCTCGAACCTCCAACCTTTCAATTAACAGCCGATCGCGCTAGCCAATTGCGCCACAGAGACAGTCGTGCTCCACTCTCACCACCATCAGAGCATATCTTCAAAGCTATCTGCCTAAAGAAAAAAGAGCGCCGCACCACCACCACCGGGTGGGCTCGAACCTCCAACCTTTCGTTTAACAGACGATCGCGCTAGCCGATCGCGCCACGGAGACAGTCGTGCTCCTCTCTCACCACCATCAGAACATTTCTTCAAAGCTATCAGCGCAAAGAAAAAAGCAACTCACTACTCCCGGGAGGGCTCGAAACTCCAACCTTTTGTTTAACAGCCGATCGCGCTAGCCAATGGCGCAACGGAGACAGTCCTGCTCCACTCTCACCACCATCAGAACATATCTTCAAAGCTATCAGCCCAAAGAAAAAAAGCGCCGCACCACCACCGGGTAGGCTCGAACCTCCAAACTTTCTGTTAACAGTCGATCGCGCAAGCCAATTGCGCCCCGGAGACAGTCCTGCTCCACTCTCACCACCATCAGAACATATCTTCAAATCTATCAGCCCAAAGAAAAAAAAGCAAGACACCACTCGCCGGAGGGCTCGAACCTCCAACCTTTCAGTTAACAGCCAATCGCGCTAGCCAATTGCGCCATGGAGACAGTCTGTTCCACTCTCACCACCATCAGAGCATATCTTCAAAGCTATCACCCTAAAGAAAAAAAAGCGCCGAACCACCACCGGGTGGGCTTGAACCTTCAACCTTTCGGTTAACAGACGATCGCGCTAGCCGATCGCGCCACGGAGACAGTCGTGCTCCACTCTCACCACCATCAGAACATATCTTCAAAGCTATCAGCGCAAAGAAAAAAGCAACACACCACTCCAGGGAAGGCTCGAAACTCCAACCCTTCGGTTAACAGCCGATCGCGCTAGCCAATTGCGCAACGGAGACAGTCATGCTCCACTCTCACGACCATCAGAACATATCTTAAAAGCTATCAGCCCCCGAAAAAAAGCGCCGCACCACCACCGGGTGGGCTCGAAACTCCAACCTTTCGATTAACAGCCGATCGCGCTAGCCAATTGCGCCACGGAGACAGTCGTGCTCCACTCTCACCACCAACAGAACATATCTTCAAAGCTATCAGCGCAAAGAAAAAAGAAACACACCCCTCCCGGGAGGGCTCGAACCTCCAACCTTTCGGTTAACAGCCGATCGCGCTAGCCAATTGTGCCACGGAGACAGTCCTGCTCCACTCTCACCACCATCAGATCATATCTTCAAAGCTATCAGCCCAAAGAAAAAAAAGCGCCGCACCACCATCGGGTGCGCTCGAACCTCCAACCTTTCGGTCAACAGCCGATCGCGCTAGTCAATTGCGCCACGGAGACAGTCCTGATCCACTCTCACCACCATCAGAACATATCTTCAAAGCTATCATCCCAAAGAAAAAAAAGCAACATACCACTCCAGGGAGGGCTCGAACCTCCAACCTTTCGGTTAACAGCCGATCGCGCTAGCCAATTGCGCCACGGAGACAGTCGTGCTCCACTCTCACCACCATCAGAACATATCTTCAAAGCTATACGCACAGAAAAAGCAACACACCACTTCCGGGAGGGCTCGAAACTCCAACTTTTGGGTCAACAGCCGATCGCGCTAGCCAATTGCGCCATGGAGACAGTCGTGCTCCAATCTTACCACCATCAGAACATATCTTCAAAGCTATCAGCCCAAAGAAAAAAAAGCGCCGCACCACCACCGGGCGGGCTCGAACCTCCAACCTTTCGGTTAACAGCCGATCGCGCAAGCCAATTGCGCCCCGGAGACACTCCTGCTCCACTCTCACCACCATCAGAACTTATCTTCAAAGCTATCAGCCCAAAGAAAAAAAAGCGCCGCACCACCACCGGGTGCGCTCAAACCTCCAACCTTTCGGTCAACAACCGATCGCGCTAGCCAATTGCGCCACGGAGACAGTCCTGCTCCACTCTCACCACCATCAGAACATATCTTCAAAGCTATCAGCCCAAAGAAAAAAAAGCAACACACCATTCCCTGGCGGGCTCGAACCTCCAACCTTTCAGTTAACCGCCGATCGTGCTACCCAATTGCGCCACAGTGACAGTCCTGCTCCACTCTCACCACCACCAGAACATATCTTCAAAGCTATCAGCTCAAAGAAAAAAAAGCAACACACCACTCCCGGGAGGGCTCGAACCTCCAACCTTTCGTTTAACAGCCGATCGCGCTAGCCAATTGCGCCACAGAGAAGGTCGTGCTCCAGTCTCCCCACCGTCAGAACATTTCTTCAGAGCTATCAGCCCAAAGAAAAAAAGCGTCGCACCACGACCGGGTGGGCTCGAACCTCCAACCTTTCGGTTAACAGCCGATCGCGCTAGCCAATTGCGCCACGTAGACAGTCCTGCTCCACTGTCACCACCATCAGAACATATCTTCAAAGCTATCAGCCCAAAGAAAAAAAAGCAACACACCACTCCCGGGTGGGCTCGAACCTCCAACCTTTCAGTCAACAGCCGATCGCGCTAGCCAATTGCGCCACGGAGACAGTCGTGCTCCACTCTCACCACCATCAGAGCATATCTTCAAAGCTATCTGCCTAAAGAAAAAAGAGCGCCGCACCACCACCGGGTGGGCTCGAACCTCCAACCTTTCGTTTACCAAACGATCGCGCTAGCCGATCGCGCCACGGAGACAGTCGTGCTCCTCTCTCACCACCATCAGAACATATCTTCAAAGGTATCAGCGCAAAGAAAAAAGCAACATACCACTCCCGGGAGGGCTCGAAACTCCACCCTTTCGATTAACAGCGGATCGCGCTAGCCAATTTCGCCACGGAGACAGTCCTGTTCCACTCTCACCACCATTAGAACATATCTTCAAAGCTATCAGGCCATTGAAAAAATGCGCTGCACCACAACCGGGTGGGCTCGAACCTCCAACCTTTCGGTTATCTACCGAACGCGCTACTCAATTGCGCCAAGGAGACAGTCTTGATCCACTCTCACCACCATCAGAACATATCTTCAAAGTTATCAGCTCAAAGAAAAAAAGCAACACACCACTCCCGGGAGGGCTCGAACCTCCAACCTTTCGGTCAACAGCCGATCGCGTTAGCCAATTGCGCCACGGAGACAGTCGTGCTCCACTCTCACCACCATCAGAACATATCTTCAAAGCTATCATCCCAAAGAAAAAAAAGCGCCGCACCACCACCGGGTGGGCTCGAACCTCCAACCTTTCAGATAACAGCCGATCGCGCTAGCCAATTGCGCCACAGAGACAGTCGTGCTCCACTCTCACCACCATCAGAGCATATCTTCAAAGCTATCTGCCTAAAGAAAAAAGAGCGCCGCACCACCACCACCGGGCGGGCTCGAACCTCCAGCCTTTCGTTTAACAGACGATCGCCCAAGCCAATCGCGCCACGGAGACAGTCGTGCTCCACTCTCACCACCATCAGAACATATCTTCAAAGCTATCAGCGCAAAGAAAAAGCAACACACCACTTCCGGGAGGGCTCGAAACTCCAACTTTTGGGTCTACAGCCGATCGCGCTAGCCGATTGTGCCACGGAGACAGTCGTGCTCCACTCTCACCACCAGCAGAACATTTCTTCAGAGCTATCAGCCCAAAGAAAAAAAGCGTCGCACCACCACCGGGTTGGCTCGAACCTCCAACCTTTCGGTTAACAGCCGATCGCGCTAGCCAATTGCGCCACGGAGACAGTCCTGCTCCACTCTCACCACCATCAGAACATATCTTCAAACCTATCAGCCCAAAGAAAAAAAAGCTACACACCACTCCCGGGAGGGCTCGAACCTCCAACCTTTCGGTTAACAGCAGATCGCGCTAGCCAATTGCGCCACGGAGACAGTCGTGCTCCACTCTCACCACCAACAGAACATATCTTCAAAGCTATCAGCGCAAAGATAAAAGCAACACACCACTACCGGGAGGGCTCGAACCTCCAACCTTTCGGTTAACGGCCGATCGCGCTAGCCAATTGTGCCACGGAGACCGTCCTGCTCCACTCTCACCACCATTAGAACATATCTTCAAAGCTATCAGCCCAAAGAAAAAAAAGCGCCGCACCACCACCGGGTGCGCTCGAACCTCCAACCTTTCGGTCAACAGCCGATCGCACTAGCCAATTGCGCCACGGAGACAGTCGTGCTCCACTCTCACCACCATCAGAACATATCTTCAAAGCTATCAGCCCAAAGAAAAAAAAGCGACGCACCACCACCGGGTGGGCTCGAACCTCCAACCTTTCAGTTAACGACCGAACGCGCTACCCAATTGCGCCACAGAGACAGTCCTGCTCCACTCTCACCACCATCAGAACATATCTTCAAAGCTATCAGCCCAAAGAAAAAAAAGCAACACACCACTCCCGGGAGGGCTCGAACCTCCAACCTTTCGGTTAACAGCCGATCGCGCTAGCCAATTGCGCCACGGAGAAGGTCGTGCTCCAGTCTCCCCACCATCAGAACATTTCTTCAGAGCTATCAGCCCAAAGAAAAAAAGCGTCGCACCACCACCTGGTGGGCTCGAACCTCCAACCTTTCGGTTAACAGCCGATCGCGCTAGCCAATTGCGCCACGGAGACAGTCCTGCTCCACTCTCACCACCATCAGAACATATCTTCAAAGCTATCAGCCCAAAGAAAAAAAAGCAACACACCACTCCCGGGAGGGCTCGAACCTCCAACCTTTCAGTTAACAGCCGATCGCGCTAGGCAATCGCGCCACGGAGACAGTCGTGCTCCACTCTCACCACCATCAGAGCATATCTTCAAAGCTATCTTTCTAAAGAAAAAAGAGCGCCGCACCACCACCGGGTGGGCTCGAACCTCCAACCTTTCGTTTAACGGACGATCGCGCTAGCCGATCGCGCCACGGAGACAGTCGTGCTCCTCTCTCACCACCATTTGAACATATCTTCAAAGCTATCAGCGCAAACAAAAAAGCAACACACCACTCCCGGGAGGGCTCGAAACTCCAACCTTTCGGTTAAGAGCCGATCGCGCTAGCCAATTGCGCAACGGAGACAGTCCTGCTCCACTCTCAGCACCATCAGAACATATCTTCAAAGCTATCAGCCCAAAAAAAGCGCCGCACCACCACCGGGTGTGCTCGAAACTCCAACCTTTCGATTAACAGCCGATCGCGCTAGACAATTGCGCCACGGAGACAGTCCTGTTCCACTCCCACCACCATTCGAACATATCTTCAAAGCTATCAGGCCATAGTAAAAAAGTGCCGCACCACCACCGGGTGGGCACGAACCTCCAACCTTTCGGTTAAGAGACGATCGCGCTAGCCAATCGCGCCACGGAGACAGTCGTGCTCCACTCTAACCACCATCAGAACATATCTTCAAAGCTATACGCACAGAAAAAGCAACCCACCACTTCCGGGAGGGCTCGAAACTCCAACTTTTGGGTCAACAGCCGATCGCGCTAGCCAATGGCGCCACGGAGACAGTCGTGCTCCAATCTTACCACCATCAGAACATATCTTCAAAGCTATCAGCCCAAAGAAAAAAAGCTCCGCACCACCACCGGGCGGGCTCGAACCTCCAACCTTTCGGTTAACAGCCGATCGCGCAAGCCAATTGCGCCCCGGAGACACTCCTGCTCCACTCTCACCACCATCAGAACATATCTTCAAAGCTATCAGCCCAAAGAAAAAAAAGCGCCGCACCACCACCGGGTGCGCTCAAACCTCCAACCTTTCGGTCAACAACCGATCGCGCTAGCCAATTGCGCCACGGAGACAGTCCTGCTCCACTCTCACCACCATCAGAACATATCTTCAAAGCTATCAGCCCAAAGAAAAAAAAGCAACACACCCTTCCCTGGCGGGCTTGAACCTCAAACCTTTCAGTTAACCGCCGATCGTGCTACCCAATTGCGCCACAGTGACAGTCCTGCTCCACTCTCACCACCATCAGAACATATCTTCAAAGCTATCAGCTCAAAGAAAAAAAAGCAACACACCACTCCCGGGAGGGCTCAAACCTCCAACTTTTCGTTTAACAGCCGATCGCGCTAGCCAATTGCGCCACGGAGAAGGTCGTGCTCCAGTCTCCCCACCGTCAGAACATTTCTTCAGAGCTATCAGCCCAAAGAAAAAAAGCGTCGCACCACCACCGGGTGGGCTCGAACCTCCAACCTTTCGGTTAACAGCCGATCGCGCTAGCCAATTGCGCCACGTAGACAGTCCTGCTCCACTCTCACCACCATCAGAACTTATCTTCAAAGCTATCAGCCCAAAGAAAAAAAAGCAACACACCACTCCCGGGTGGGCTCGAACCTCCAACCTTTCAGTCAACAGCCGATCGCGCTAGCCAATTGCGCCACGGAGACAGTCGTGCTCCACTCTCACCACCATCAGAGCATATCTTCAAAGCTATCTGCCTAAAGAAAAAAGAGCGCCGCACCACCACCGGGTGGGCTCGAACCTCCAACCTTTCGTTTACCAGACGATCGCGCTAGCCGATCGCGCCACGGAGACAGTCGTGCTCCTCTCTCACCACCATCAGAACATATCTTCAAAGCTATCAGCGCAAAGAAAAAAGCAACACACCACTCCCGGGAGGGCTCGAAACTCCACCCTTTCGATTAACAGCGGATCCCGCTAGCCAATTTCGCCACGGAGACAGTCCTGTTCCACTCTCACCACCATTAGAACATATCTTCAAAGCTATCAGGCCATAGAAAAAATGCGCTGCACCACAACCGGGTGGGCTCGAACCTCCAACCTTTCGGTTATCTACCGAACGCGCTACCCAATTGCGCCAAGGAGACAGTCTTGATCCACTCTCACCACCATCAGAACATATCTTCAAAGTTATCAGCTCAAAGAAAAAAAAGCAACACACCACTCCCGGGAGGGCTCGAACCTCCGACCTTTCGGTCAACAGCCGATCGCGTTAGCCAATTGCGCCACGCAGACAGTCGTGCTCCACTCTCACCACCATCAGAACATATCTTCAAAGCTATCATCCCAAAGAAAAAAAAGCGCCGCACCACCACCGGGTGGGCTCGAACCTCCAACCTTTCAATTAACAGCCGATCGCGCTAGCCAATTGCGCCACAGAGACAGTCGTGCTCCACTCTCACCACCATCAGAGCATATCTTCAAAGCTATCTGCCTAAAGAAAAAAGAGCGCCGCACCACCACCACCGGGTGGGCTCGAACCTCCAACCTTTCGTTTAACAGACGATCGCGCTAGCCGATCGCGCCACGGAGACAGTCGTGCTCCTCTCTCACCACCATCAGAACATTTCTTCAAAGCTATCAGCGCAAAGAAAAAAGCAACTCACTACTCCCGGGAGGGCTCGAAACTCCAACCTTTTGTTTAACAGCCGATCGCGCTAGCCAATGGCGCAACGGAGACAGTCCTGCTCCACTCTCACCACCATCAGAACATATCTTCAAAGCTATCAGCCCAAAGAAAAAAAGCGCCGCACCACCACCGGGTAGGCTCGAACCTCCAAACTTTCGGTTAACAGTCGATCGCGCAAGCCAATTGCGCCCCGGAGACAGTCCTGCTCCACTCTCACCACCATCAGAACATATCTTCAAATCTATCAGCCCAAAGAAAAAAAAGCAAGACACCACTCGCCGGAGGGCTCGAACCTCCAACCTTTCAGTTAACAGCCAATCGCGCTAGCCAATTGCGCCATGGAGACAGTCTGTTCCACTCTCACCACCATCAGAGCATATCTTCAAAGCTATCACCCTAAAGAAAAAAAAGCGCCGAACCACCACCGGGTGGGCTTGAACCTTCAACCTTTCGGTTAACAGACGATCGCGCTAGCCGATCGCGCCACGGAGACAGTCGTGCTCCACTCTCACCACCATCAGAACATATCTTCAAAGCTATCAGCGCAAAGAAAAAAGCAACACACCACTCCAGGGAAGGCTCGAAACTCCAACCCTTCGGTTAACAGCCGATCGCGCTAGCCAATTGCGCAACGGAGACAGTCATGCTCCACTCTCACGACCATCAGAACATATCTTAAAAGCTATCAGCCCCCGAAAAAAAGCGCCGCACCACCACCGGGTGGGCTCGAAACTCCAACCTTTCGATTAACAGCCGATCGCGCTAGCCAATTGCGCCACGGAGACAGTCGTGCTCCACTCTCACCACCAACAGAACATATCTTCAAAGCTATCAGCGCAAAGAAAAAAGAAACACACCCCTCCCGGGAGGGCTCGAACCTCCAACCTTTCGGTTAACAGCCGATCGCGCTAGCCAATTGTGCCACGGAGACAGTCCTGCTCCACTCTCACCACCATCAGATCATATCTTCAAAGCTATCAGCCCAAAGAAAAAAAAGCGCCGCACCACCATCGGGTGCGCTCGAACCTCCAACCTTTCGGTCAACAGCCGATCGCGCTAGCCAATTGCGCCACGGAGACAGTCGTGCTCCAATCTTACCACCATCAGAACATATCTTCAAAGCTATCAGCCCAAAGAAAAAAAAGCGCCGCACCACCACCGGGCGGGCTCGAACCTCCAACCTTTCGGTTAACAGCCGATCGCGCAAGCCAATTGCGCCCCGGAGACACTCCTGCTCCACTCTCACCACCATCAGAACTTATCTTCAAAGCTATCAGCCCAAAGAAAAAAAAGCGCCGCACCACCACCGGGTGCGCTCAAACCTCCAACCTTTCGGTCAACAACCGATCGCGCTAGCCAATTGCGCCACGGAGACAGTCCTGCTCCACTCTCACCACCATCAGAACATATCTTCAAAGCTATCAGCCCAAAGAAAAAAAAGCAACACACCATTCCCTGGCGGGCTCGAACCTCCAACCTTTCAGTTAACCGCCGATCGTGCTACCCAATTGCGCCACAGTGACAGTCCTGCTCCACTCTCACCACCACCAGAACATATCTTCAAAGCTATCAGCTCAAAGAAAAAAAAGCAACACACCACTCCCGGGAGGGCTCGAACCTCCAACCTTTCGTTTAACAGCCGATCGCGCTAGCCAATTGCGCCACAGAGAAGGTCGTGCTCCAGCCTCCCCACCGTCAGAACATTTCTTCAGAGCTATCAGCCCAAAGAAAAAAAGCGTCGCACCACGACCGGGTGGGCTCGAACCTCCAACCTTTCGGTTAACAGCCGATCGCGCTAGCCAATTGCGCCACGTAGACAGTCCTGCTCCACTGTCACCACCATCAGAACATATCTTCAAAGCTATCAGCCCAAAGAAAAAAAAGCAACACACCACTCCCGGGTGGGCTCGAACCTCCAACCTTTCAGTCAACAGCCGATCGCGCTAGCCAATTGCGCCACGGAGACAGTCGTGCTCCACTCTCACCACCATCAGAGCATATCTTCAAAGCTATCTGCCTAAAGAAAAAAGAGCGCCGCACCACCACCGGGTGGGCTCGAACCTCCAACCTTTCGTTTACCAAACGATCGCGCTAGCCGATCGCGCCACGGAGACAGTCGTGCTCCTCTCTCACCACCATCAGAACATATCTTCAAAGGTATCAGCGCAAAGAAAAAAGCAACATACCACTCCCGGGAGGGCTCGAAACTCCACCCTTTCGATTAACAGCGGATCGCGCTAGCCAATTTCGCCACGGAGACAGTCCTGTTCCACTCTCACCACCATTAGAACATATCTTCAAAGCTATCAGGCCATTGAAAAAATGCGCTGCACCACAACCGGGTGGGCTCGAACCTCCAACCTTTCGGTTATCTACCGAACGCGCTACTCAATTGCGCCAAGGAGACAGTCTTGATCCACTCTCACCACCATCAGAACATATCTTCAAAGTTATCAGCTCAAAGAAAAAAAGCAACACACCACTCCCGGGAGGGCTCGAACCTCCAACCTTTCGGTCAACAGCCGATCGCGTTAGCCAATTGCGCCACGGAGACAGTCGTGCTCTACTCTCACCACCATCAGAACATATTGCCACCTAGAGTTGTGAGCCGGCAAGCCCTAGCGAGCCGAAAAGGGCAAGGAGAACGAAGAAGAAGTGTGGTTAGCGCCTCGTTTCGAAGATACACGCTCGTGTCTTTCTGCCCCGCTGTTCCTGTCCCTTCTCTACGGCTCTTGGTACGTGACAAACTGGTGGAGGTGCTGGGTAATCTATGCACCGTACCCCTCCACATACCAGGAACACAAGCGTCGTACCGGTGGTCACTCCTGTGCACCGCGCCAGCAGAAGGATCCGAGGGCAATCCCCTGAGTTTGGACTGCTCGCAAACAACATGGCAGCTCCGACCAGCCATGCCGACACCAACCCAACCGGTACGAACGGCACAACGCCGCTCCATTGCACATTACTCACACCGCGAACGCCAAATCCTTTTCATGGCACTGCACTTGAGGATGTGGAAGATTGGCTTGTCCATTACGAGTTCGTTGCCGTGCACAACCAGTGGGACGACGCAGACAAGCTGCGGCACGTCTATTTCAGTCTTTTGGATGGCGCACGTGTCTGGTACGAGAACCGGGCAGGTATTCTTACATCATGGGAAGACTTCAAACGCCGACTTCTTGCGACATATGCAAGCCCTGACCGTCGGGAGAGAGCTGAGCGCGATCTGCAGTCCCGCATACAACTACCAAATGAAGGGGTTGCGATGTATGTCGAGGAAATGACGCGCCTCTTCCACCGAGCTGACCCCGGCATGCCAGAAGAAAAGAAGGTACGGTACCTCATGCGCGGGGTGAAAGAGCAACTTTTCGGTGGGCTTGTACGCAGTCCACCCAAGACTGTGTCAGAATTTCTCACGGAAGCTGTCACCATCGAAAGCACCCTTAGGCACCGGGCCCCGTCATACGAACGAAACGTCAACGCTTCAACTACGGACTACTTTGGAGCTTTCGGTGGCCAAATGGATTTTTTCCGAGAGCTCATACGTTCAGTCATCCGCGAAGAACTCCAGAAGCTGTCAGTGCCCTCGCAGCCCCCTACCTCTTCGTTCTCCAGCGTTGTCCGAGATGAAGTCCAGCATGCTTTAAGAGAACCATCTTGCATGCGGGATTATCAACCACCCGGTGACTTCCCCCGCTTGTCGTATGCTCAAGCTTTGCAGCAACCTGTAACACCCGCAATCCCGCATCCCACCGTGGCCCCAGCTATGCTGCAGACGGTCCAAGCGGCGCCATATTACAGCGCACCTCGCCCGATCCCACGAAAATCAGACGTCTGGCGTGCGCCTGATCGACGTCCTCTCTGCTTCCACTGTGGCGAAGCTGGGCATCTTTACCGACACTGTTCTTACCGGCAACTTGGACTACGCGGATTTTCGACGAACTCACCACCACCCAGGTTCGGTCAGCGGCCCCCTGATATTGAAGAGTATGTGGCTCAACAGCGTGGAACTTCGTCATCCTTTCACCAGTCACGCTCCCCGTCGCCGCGGCGATTTTCTCCTAATCGCCGCACCTATTCGAGCGTGGCGCAGGGTCGGTCCCCCAGTCCGCGCCGGGAAAACTAACCACAGCGACCTTCGGGGGCGAGGCCGCTCATACTGGACAAGCTCAAGGCCTCCTACCGACGCTTCCGCAAACTGAAGATTCCCCGACGACGACGACACCAGCTGGTTCCGAAAAGGTTTCATTAGATATTCCAGTGCTGCTCGACGGTCGCAAAGTCACTGCTTTAGTTGACACGGGTGCGGATTTTTCTATAATAAGTGAAAAACAGGCTGCTCTTCTAAAGAAAGTGACGATGCCTTGGAACCTCAAGCCAATTCGTACTGCTGGCGGGCACATCGTCATGCCACTCGGCGTTTGCACAGCACGAATACAGATTCGTGGTTCAACCTTTGTTATCAGCTTGAGCGTTCTCCGTCAGTGTTCTCGAGACCTGATCATTGGCATGGACTTCCTGAGGGAGCACGGTGCTATCATCGACATTCGACAACGCCTCGTCACGTTCTCAACAAAAAGCGCCACACCAGAGCATAATCCCGACCACGATCGAGTATGTCTGCGGGTAATTGACGATGCTGTGACGATACCACCACGCTCAAGTGTTATGGTTCAAGTGGCTGGTAACAAATCAGCACACGGTGAAATGGTGGCGGAGAGCAATCGATCCCTGCTCTTTTCCCAAAGTGTCTGCGTAGCACGAAGCCTAGTAGACCTTCACGATGGCCATTGCGAGGTACTTGTTACGAACTTCAGCTACGAGCGCCGACACCTTTTCCCTGGTACTGTCATCGCCTATGCCTACCCAGTAACTAATGTGACTGAGTGTTTTGCTTCCGAGGCAACCGATAATACCGAAGCACCTCTCCGGGGCGTCGACATAAATCCAGCGCTTTCTGACGAAAACAAACGAAGGCTTAACGACCTGTTGATAGAATTCCACGCCTGTTTTGCACGTTCATCGAGAATCCGCCAAACATCGATTACCAAACACCGTATTATCACCTACGGCGACGCGCACCCTATACGGCAACAGCCTTACCGCGTTTCACCAACCGAACGACGCGCGATTCAGAAGCAAGTGAAGGAAATGCTTCAAGACGGTGTAATACAGCCATCAAGTAGCCCTTGGTCATCGCCAGTGGTCCTTGTAAAGAAGAAGGATGGTACACTTCGCTTTTGTGTCGATTACAGGAAGCTGAATAACGTCACAAAGAAAGACGTGTACCCGTTGCCTCGAGTGGACGATTCTCTTGACAGGCTGAGGCGAGCAAAGTACTTTTCCTCAATCGACCTCAAAAGTGGTTATTGGCAAATTGAAGTCGATGAACGTGACCGCGAAAAAACGGCTTTTGTAACTCCTGACGGCCTGTATGAGTTCCGAGTGCTCCCATTCGGCCTCTGTTCCGCTCCGGCCACATTCCAACGAATGATGGATACCGTTCTCGCTGACCTCAAGTGGAAAAGTTGCCTCGTCTATCTAGATGATGTCGTTGTCTTTTCAAAAACGTTTGACGAGCACCTTCATCGCCTTCGGAGTGTTTTTGAAGCCATACGATCCGCTGACCTTACCCTCAAGCCAGAGAAGTGCCATTTCGGCTGCAATGAACTGAAGTTCCTCGGTCACGTTGTGAGCGCTGCAGGCGTTCGGCCCGATCCCGAGAAGACTGCCGCTGTGGCCTCTTTTCCAGCTCCGGCAGACAAAAAAAGTCTTCGGCGATTTCTGGGGCTCTGCGCCTACTATCGCCGTTTTATTGAAAACTTCTCTAAGGTTGCGGAGCCTCTCATCAGACTTACGCGTGACGACACCCCATTTCAGTGGACTGACGAACAAGCGACTGCCTTTGCGGAACTGCAACATCGATTGTGTTCCCCTCCTTTACTCGGTCATTTCGATGAGGACGCTGACACAGAGGTGCGCACTGACGCAAGCAACATTGGTCTCGGAGCTATCCTGCTGCAAACACAAGATGGGATTGAACGTGTGATTGCCTACGCGAGCCGCACTCTATCACGTGCTGAAACCAACTATTCAACGTCAGAGAAGGAATGTCTCGCGGTAATATGGGCGATTACAAAGTTCAGGCCTTATCTATATGGGCGCCCATTCAAAGTTGTGAGTGATCACCACGCTTTATGTTGGTTGGCTAACCTTCGAGACCCCTCTGGGCGATTAGCACGATGGAGTCTGCGACTTCAGGAGTTCGATATCACCATTGTATACAAGTCGGGTAGAAAGCATGAAGACGCCGACACGCTATCACGAGCACCTCTGGAGTCCGACCATACAGCTGTAGAAGACGACAGCACCTTCCTGGGGACTCTCAGTGGGGCGGACCTCCTCAGTAAGCAACGAGCGGACCCCGAGTTAAGACCCATCATCGATCATTTAGAAGGCAGCACCGCGTCTGTTCCTCGTCCCCTTTCCCGTACGTTGCCGTCATTTTGCTTACGACACGACATATTATACAAGAAAAACACTGGTGTTGGCAGCAGATCTTATCTTCTAGTCGTCCCTCATGACCTTCGTGATGACATCCTATTAGCCTGCCACGATGAGCCGACATCCGGCCACCTGGGATACTCACGGACACTCGACCGGGTTCGAAAGCTATATTTCTGGCCAAAACTCGCAGCTTGTGTCAAACGCTACGTGAAAGGATGCCGCGAATGTCAGCGTCGCAAGTCACCACCTGTGAAGCCTGCAGGCCTCTTACAACCCATCGATCCACCGCGTACGCCGTTTGACCAAGTTGGGATGGACCTTCTTGGACCGTTTCCTATGTCTCACTCCGGAAACAAGTGGATCATCGTCGCAACTGATTACTTGACGCGTTATGCTGAAACGAAGCCATTGCCACGCGGTACAGCATCTGAAGTCGCCCAGTTTTTCATGCACCACATTGTGCTTCGTCATGGTGCCCCGTCATTCATCATCACTGACCGAGGGACAGCGTTTACGGCAAAACTGTTGGACGACATCTTCAAGCTCAGTTACACGAACCACCGCAAGACAACCGCATACCACCCCCAGAGTAACGGCTTAACAGAAAGGCTGAACAAAACGCTGGCGGACATGATTTCTATGTACGTGGATGTGCAGCATAAAACGTGGGACGAAATCCTGCCATACGTAACGTTTGCGTACAACACCGCAACCCAGGAAACGACAAGGTTCGCACCCTTCCGCCTCGTTTACGGTAGAGACGTGCAAACCATGCTAGACGCTATGATTCCTTGTGACATCGACCAGCACGAGCTACTAGCTCCCGATGTCGACGATTACATTCAGCGTGCAGAGGAAGCACGTCAATTAGCTCGCGTGCACATAAGATCGCAGCAATGTGAAGACGCCCGAAGGTACAATATCCACCACCGACAAGTCTCCTACCAACCTGGCGACCAAGTGTGGGTTTGGACTCCTGTTAGACGGCGAGGTCTGAGCGAAAAACTCCTGAGCAAGTACTTCGGACCCTACAAAGTATTACGGCGGTTGAACGAGGTCAACTATGAAGTTATTCCAGACGGAGGCTCGGCAACGACACAGCGCCACTCACCACGAACAGACATTGTGCATGTCGTCCGCCTAAAACCTTATATTACGCGGTGATACTCGTCTTATTATGCCCAGGCAGCAAACATTTTCGTTTTTTTTTTTACATTGCCCGTTGGGTCTCGAACGAACTGTGAACTCTGTTAATGTTTTTTTTTTCCTCTTATGACCAACCTCAGACAATTTTTTTTTGCACCTGCATATGCCCTGTGCGCTATAGCTACCGTTTCTCTTTTTTTTCCCTTACCGACCCTGCTGTCCCCTTGTGTATGAGCATCGGGTCGATGCTCTAATGGGAGGGGGAATAATGCCACCTAGAGTTGTGAGCCGGCAAGCCCTAGCGAGCCGAAAAGGGCAAGGAGAACGAAGAAGAAGTGTGGTTAGCGCCTCGTTTCGAAGATACACGCTCGTGTCTTTCTGCCCCGCTGTTCCTGTCCCTTCTCTACGGCTCTTGGTACGTGACAATATCTTCAAAGCTATCATCCCAAAGAAAAAAAAGCGCCGCACCACCACCGGGTGGGCTCGAACCTCCAACCTTTCAGTTAACAGCCGATCGCGCTAGCCAATTGCGCCACAGAGACAGTCGTGCTCCACTCTCACCACCATCAGAGCATATCTTCAAAGCTATCTGCCTAAAGAAAAAAGAGCGCCGCACCACCACCACCGGGTGGGCTCGAACCTCCAACCTTTCGTTTAACAGACGATCGCGCTAGCCGATCGCGCCACGGAGACAGTCGTGCTCCTCTCTCACCACCATCAGAACATATCTTCAAAGCTATCAGCGCAAAGAAAAAAGCAACTCACCACTCCCGGGAGGGATCGAAACTCCAACCTTTTGGTTAACAGCCGATCGCGCTAGCCAATGGCGCAACGGAGACAGTCCTGCTCCACTCTCACCACCATCAGAACATATCTTCAAAGCTATCAGCCCAAAGAAAAAAGCGCCGCACCACCACCGGGTGGGCTCGAACCTCCAAACTTTCGGTTAACAGTCGATCGCGCAAGCCAATTGCGCCCCGGAGACAGTCCTGCTCCATTCTCACCACCATCAGAACATATCTTCAAATCTATCAGCCCAAAGAAAAAAAAGCAAGACACCACTCGCCGGAGGGCTCGAACCTCCAACCTTTCAGTTAACAGCCGATCGCGCTAGCCAATTGCGCCATGGAGACAGTCTGCTCCACTCTCACCACCATCAGAGCATATCTTCAAAGCTATCACCCTAAAGAAAAAAAAGCGCCGAACCACCACCAGGTGGGCTTGAACCTTCAACCTTTCGGTTAACAGACGATCGCGCTAGCCGATCGCGCCACGGAGACAGTCGTGCTCCACTCTCACCACCATCAGAACATATCTTCAAAGCTATCAGCGCAAAGAAAAAAGCAACACACCACTCCAGGGAATGCTCGAAACTCCAACCCTTCGGTTAACAGCCGATCGCGCTAGCCAATTGCGCAACGGAGACAGTCATGCTCCACTCTCACGACCATCAGAACATATCTTAAAAGCTATCAGCCCCCGAAAAAAAGCGCCGCACCACCACCGGGTGGGCTCGAAACTCCAACCTTTCGATTAACAGCCGATCGCGCTAGCCAATTGCGCCACGGAGACAGTCGTGCTCCACTCTCACCACCTACAGAACATATCTTCAAAGCTATCAGCGCAAAGAAAAAAGAAACACACCCCTCCCGGGAGGGCTCGAACCTCCAACCTTTCGGTTAACAGCCGATCGCGCTAGCCAATTGTGCCACGGAGACAGTCCTGCTCCACTCTCACCACCATCAGAACATATCTTCAAAGCTATCAGCCCAAAGAAAAAAAAGCGCCGCACCACCACCGGGTGCGCTCGAACCTCCAACCTTTCGGTCAACAGCCGATCGCGCTAGCCAATTGCGCCACGGAGACAGTCCTGATCCACTCTCACCACCATCAGAACATATCTTCAAAGCTATCATCCCAAAGAAAAAAAAGCAACACACCACTCCAGGGAGGGCTCGAACCTCCAACCTTTCGGTTAACAGCCGATCGCGCTAGCCAATTGCGCCACGGAGACAGTCGTGCTCCACTCTCACCACCAACAGAACATATCTTCAAAGCTATCAGCGCAAAGAAAAAAGAAACACACCACTCCCGGGAGGGCCCGAACCTCCAACCTTTCGGTTAACAGCCGATCGCGCTAGCCAATTGTGCCACGGAGACAGTCCTGCTCCACTCTCACCACCATCAGAACATATCTTCAAAGCTATCAGCCCAAAGAAAAAAAAGCGCCGCACCACCACCGGGTGCGCTCGAACCTCCAACCTTTCGGTCAACAGCCGATCGCGCTAGCCAGTTGCGCAACGGAGACAGTCCTGCTCCACTCTCACCACCATCAGAACATATCTTCAAAGCTATCTGACCGAAAAAAAAGCGCCGCACCACCACCGGGTGGGCTCGAAACTCCAACCTTTCGATTAACAGCCGATCGCGCTTGCCAATTGCGCCACGAAGACAGTCCTGTTCCACTCTCACCACCATTAGAACATATCTTCAAAGCTATCAGGCCATAGAAAAAAGCGCCGCACCACCACCGGGTGGACTCGAACCTCCAACCTTTCGGTTAACGACCGAATGCGCTACCCAATTGCGCCACAGAGACAGTCCTGCTCCCCTCTCACCACCATCAGAACATATCTTCAAAGCTATCAGCCCAAAGAAAAAAAAGCAACACACCACTCCCGGGAGGGCTCGAACCTCCAACCTTTCGGTTAACAGCCGATCGCGCTAGCCAATAGCGCCACGGAGAAGGTCGTGCTCTAGCCTCCCCACCGTCAGAACATTTCTTCAGTGCTATCAGCCCAAAGAAATAAACCGTCGCACAACCACCGGGTGGGCTCGAACCTCCAACCTTTCGGTTAACAGCCGATCGCGCTAGCCAATTGCGCCACGGAGACAGTCCTGCTCCACTCTCACCACCATCAGAACATATCTTCAAAGCTATCAGCCCAAAGAAAAAAGCAACACACCACTCCCGGGAGGGCTCGAACCTCCAACCTTTCAGTTAACAGCTGATCGCGCGAGCCAATTGCGCCACGGAGACAGTCGTGCTCCACTCTCACCACCATCAGAGCATATCTTCAAAGCTATCTGCCTAAAGAAAAAAGAGCGCCGCACCACCACCGGGTGGGCTCGAACCTCCAACCTTTCATTTAACAGACTATCGCGCTAGCCGATCGCGCCACGGAGACAGTCGTGCTCCTCTCTCACCACCATCAGAACATATCTTCAAAGCTATCAGCCCAAAAAAAAGCGCCGCACCACCACCGGGTGGGCTCGAAACTCCAACCTTTCGATTAACAGCCGATCGCGCTAGACAATTGCGCCACAGAGACAGTCCTGTTCCACTCTCACCACCATCAGAACATATCTTCAAAGCTATCAGCGCAAAGAAAAAGCAACACACCACTTCCGGGAGGGCTCGAAACTCCAACTTTTGGGTCAACAGGCGATCGCGCTAGCCAATTGCGCCACGGAGACAGTCGTGCTCCACTCTCACCATCATCAGAACATATCTTCAAAGCTATCAGCCCAAAGAAAAAAAAAGCGCCGCACCACCACCACCGGGTGGGCTCGAACCTCCAACCTTTCGTTTAACAGACGATCGCGCTAGCCGATCGCGCCACGGAGACAGTCGTGCTCCTCTCTCACCACCATCAGAACATATCTTCAAAGCTATCAGCGCAAAGAAAAAAGCAACTCACCACTCCCGGGAGGGCTCGAAACTCCAACCTTTTCGTTAACAGCCGATCGCGCTAGCCAATGGCGCAACTGAGACAGTCCTGCTCCACTCTCACCACCATCAGAACATATCTTCAAAGCTATCAGCCCAAAAAAAAGCGCCGCACCACCACCGGGTGGGCTCGAAACTCCAACCTTTCGATTAACAGCCGATCGCGCTAGACAATTGCGCCACGGAGACAGTCCTGTTCTACTCTCACCACCATTCGAACATATCTTCAAAGCTATCAGGCCATAGAAAAAAAGCGCCGCACCACCACAGGGTGGGCACGAACCTCCAACCTTTCGGTTAAGAGACGATCGGGCTAGCAAATCGCGCCACGGAGACAGTCGTGCTCCACTCTCACCACCATCAGAACATATCTTCAAAGCTATCAGCGCAAAGAAAAAGCAACACACCACTTCCGGGAAGGCTCGAAACTCCAACCTTTCGGTTAACAGCCGATCGCGCTAGCCAATTGCGCAACGAAGACAGTCCTGCTCCACTCTCACAACCATCAGAACATATCTTCAAAGCTATCAGCCCAAAAAAAAGCGCCGCACCACCACCGGGTGGGCTCGAAACTCCAACCTTTCGATTAACAGCCGATCGCGCTAGACAATTGCGCCACAGAGACAGTCCTGTTCCACTCTCACCACCATTCGATTATATCTTCAAAGCTATCAGGCCATAGAAAAAAAGCGCCGCACCACCACAGGGTGGGCACGAACCTCCAACCTTTCGGTTAAGAGACGATCGCGCTAGCCAATCGCGCCCCGGAGACAGTCGTGCTCCACTCTCACCACCATCAGAACATATCTTCAAAGCTATCAGCGCAAAGAAAAAGCAACACACCACTTCCGTGAGGGCTCGAAACTCCAACTTTTGGGTCAACAGCCGATCGCGCTAGCCAATTGCGCCACGGAGACAGTCGTGCTCCACTCTTACCATCATCAGAACATATCTTCAAAGCTATCAGCCCAAAGAAAAAAAAGCGCCGCACCACCACCACCGGGTGGGCTCGAACCTCCAACCTTTCGTTTAACAGACGATCGCGCTAGCCGATCGCGCCACGGAGACAGTCGTGCTCCTCTCTCACCACCATCAGAACATATCTTCAAAGCTATCAGCGCAAAGAAAAAAGCAACTCACCACTTCCGGGAGGGCTCGAAACTCCAACCTTTTGGTTAACAGCTGATCGCGCTAGCCAATGGCGCAACGGAGACAGTCCTGCTCCACTCTCACCACCATCAGAACATATCTTCAAAGCTATCAGCCCAAAAAAAAGCGCCGCACCACCACCGGGTGGGCTCGAAACTCCAACCTTTCGATTAACAGCCGATCGCGCTAGCCAATTGCGCCACGGAGACAGTCGTGCTCCACTCTCCCCACCATCAGAACATTTCTTCAGAGCTATCAGCCCAAAGAAAAAAAGCGTCGCACCACCAACGGGTGGGCTCGAACCTCCAACCTTTCGGTTATCAGCCGATCGCGCTAGCCAATTGCGCCACAGAGACAGTCGTGCTCCACTCTCACCAACAACAGAACATATCTTCAAAGCTATCAGCGCAAAGAAAAAAGCAACACACCACTCCCGGGAAGGCTTGAACCTCCAACCTTTCGGTTATCAGCCGATCGCGCTAGCCAATTGCGCCACGGAGACAGTCCTGCTCCACTCTCACCACCATCAGAACATATCTTCAAAGCAATCAGCCCAAAGAAAAAAAAGCGCCCCACCACCACCGGGTGCGCTTGAACCTCCAACCTTTCGGTCAACAGCCGATCGTGCTAGCCAATTGCGCCACGGAGACAGTCGTGCTCCACTCTCACCACCATCAGAACATATCTTCAAAGCTATCAGCCCAAAGAAAAAAAAGCGCCGCACCACCACCGGGTGGGCTCGAACCTCCAAACTTTCGGTTAACAGCCGATCGCGCAAGCCAATTGCGCCCCGGAGACAGTGCTGCTCCACTCTCACCACCATCAGAACATATCTTCAAAGCTATCAGCCCAAAGAAAAAAAAGCAAGACACCACTCGCTGGAGGGCTCGAACCTCCAACCTTTCGATTAACAGCCGATCGCGCTAGCCAATTGCGCCACGGAGACAGTCCTGTTCCACTCTCACCACCATTAGAAGATATCTTCAAAGCTATCAGGCCATAGAAAAAATGCGCCGCACCACCACCGGGTGGGCTCGAACCTCCAACCTTTCGGTTAACGACCGAACGCGCTACCCAATTGCGCCACGGAGACAGTCCTGATCCACTCTCACCACCATCAGAACATATCTTCAAAGCTATCAGCCCAAAGAAAAAAAAGCAACACACCACTCCCAGGAGGGCTCGAACCTCCAACCTTTCGGTTAATAGCCGATCACGCTAGCCAATCGCGCCATGGAGACAGTCGTGCTCCACTCTCACCACCAACAAAACATATCTTCAAAGCTATGAGCGCAAAGAAAAAAGCAACACACCACTTCGGGAGGGCTCGAACCTCCAACCTTTCGGTTAACAGCCGATCGCGCTAGCCAATGGCGCCACGGAGACAGTCCTGCTCCACTCTCACCACCATCAGAACATATCTGCAAAGCTATCAGCCCAAAGAAAAAAAGCGCTGCACCGCCACCGGGTGCGCTCGAACCTCCAACCTTTCGGTCAACAGCCGATCGCGCTAGCCAATTGCGCCACGGAGACAGTCGTGCCCCACTCTCACCACCATCAGAACATATCTTCAAAGCTATCAGCCCAAAGAAAAAAAAAGCGCCGCACCACCACCGGGTGGGCTCGAACCTCCAACCTTTCGGTTAACAGCCGATCGCGCAAGCCAATTGCACCCCGGAGACAGTCCTGCTCTACTCTCACCACCATCAGAACATATCTTCAAAGCTATCAGCCCAAAAAAAAGCAACACACCACTCCCCGGAGGGCTCGAACCTCCAACCTTTCAGTTAACAGCCGATCGCGCTAGCCAATTGCGCCACGGAGACAGTCGTGCTCCACTCTCACCACCATCAGAGCATATCTTCAAAGCTATCAGCCTAAAGAAAAAAAAGCGCCGCACCACCACCGCGTGGGCTCGAACCTCCAACCTTTCGGTTAACAGACGATCGCGCTAGCCGATCGCGCCACGGAGACAGTCGTGCTCCACTCTCACCACCATCAGAACATATCTTCAAAGCTATCAGCGCAAAGAAAAAAGCAACACACCACTTCCGGGAGGGCTCGAAACTCCAACCTTTCGGTTAACAGCCGATCGCGCTAGCCAACTGCGCAACGGAGACAGTCCTGCTCCACTCTCACCACCATCAGAACATATCTTCAAAGCTATCAGACCAAAAAAAGCGCCGCACCACCACCGGGTGGGCTCGAAACTCCAACCTTTTGATTAACCGCCGATCGCGCTAGCCAATAGCGCCACGGAGACAGTCCTGTTCCACTCTCACCACCATTAGAACACATCTTCAAAGCTATCAGGCCATAGAAAAATGCGCCGCCCCACCACCGGGTGGGCTCGAACCTCCAACCTTTCGGTTAACGACCGAACGCGCTACCCAATTGCGCCACAGAGACAGTCCTGCTCCACTCTCACTACCATCAGATCATATCTTTAAAGCTATCAGCCCAAAGAAAAAAAAGCAACACACCACTCCCGGGAGGGCTCGAACCTCCAACCTTTCGGTTAACAGCCGATCGCGCTAGCCAATTGCACCACATAGAAGGTCGTGCTCCAGTCTCCCCACCGTCAGAACATTTCTTCAGAGCTATCAGCCCAAAGAAAAAAAGCGCCGCCCCACCACCGGGTGGGCTCGAACCTCCAACCTTTCGGTTAACTACCGAACGCGCTACCCAATTGCGCCACAGAGACAGTCCTGCTCCACTCTCACCACCATCAGAACATATCTTCAAAGCTATCAGCCCAAAGAAAAAAAAGCAACACACCTCTCCCGGGAGGGCTCGAACCTCCAACCTTTCAGTTAACAGCCGATCGCGCTAGCCAATTGTGCCACGGAGACAGTCGTGCTCCACTCTCACCACCATCAGAGCATATCTTCAAAGCTATCTGCCTGAAGAAAAAAGAGCGCCGCACCACCACCACCGGGTGGGCTCGAACCTCCAACCTTTCGTTTAACAGACGATCGCCCCAGCCGATCGCGCCACGGGGACAGTCGTGCTCCTCTCTCACCACCATCAGAACATATCTTCAAAGCTATCAGCGCAAAGAAAAAAAAGCGCCGCACCACCGCCGGGTGGGCTCGAACCTCCAACCTTTCAGTTAACAGCCGATCGCGCAAGCCAATTGCGCCCCGGAGACAGTCCTGCTCCACTCTCACCATCATCAGAACATATCTTCAAAGCTATCAGCCCAAAAAAAGCAACACACCACTTCCCGGAGGGCTCGAACCTCCAACTTTTCAGTTAACAGCCGATCGCGCTAGCCAGTTGCGCAACGGAGACAGTCCTGCTCCACTCTCACCACCATCAGAACATATCTTCAAAGCTATCTGACCCAAAAAAAGCGCCGCACCACCACCGGGTGGGCTCGAAACTCCAACCTTTCGATTACCAGCCGATCGCGCTTGCCAATTGCGCCACGAAGACAGTCCTGTTTCACTCTCACCACCATTAGAACATATCTTAAAGCTATCAGGACATAGAAAAAAGCGCCCCACCACCACCGGGTGGACTCGAACCTCCAACCTTTCGGTTAACGAACGAACGCGCTACCCAATTGCGCCATGGAGACAGTCCTGCTCCACTCTCACCACCATCAGAGCATATCTTCAAAGCTATCAGCCCCAAAAAAAGCGCCGCACCACCACCGGGTGGGCTCGAACCTCCAACCTTTCGGTTAACGACCGCACGCGCTACCCAATTGCGCCACAGAAACAGTCCTGCTCCACTCTCACCACCATCAGAACATAGCTTCAAAGCTATCAGCCCAAAAAATAGCAACCCACCACTCCCGGGAGGGCTCGAACCTCCAACCTTTCGGTTAACAGCCGATCGCGCTAGCCAATTGCGCCACGGAGAAGGTCGTGCTCCAGCCTCCCCACCGTCAGAACATTTCTTCAGAGCTATCAGCCTAAAGAAATAAAGCGTCGCACCACCACCGGGTGGGCTCGAACCTCCAACCTTTCTGTTAACAGCCGATCGCGCTAGTCAATTGCGCCACGGAGACAGTCCTGCTCCACTCTCACCACCATCAGAACATATCTTCAAAGCTATCAGCCCAAAGAAAAAAAAGCAACACACCACTCCCGGGAGGGCTCGAACCTCCAACCTTTCAGTTAACAGCCGATCGCGCTAGCCAATTGCGCCACGGAGACAGTCGTGCTCCACTCTCACTACCATCAGAGCATATCTTCAAAGCTATCTGCCTAAAGAAAAAAGAACGCCGCACCACCACCGGGTGGGCTCGAACCTCCAACCTTTCATTTAACAGACGATCGCGCTAGCCGATCGCGCCACGGAGACAGTAGTGCTCCTCTCTGACCACCATCAGAACATATCTTCAAAGCTATCAGCCCAAAAAAAGCGCCGCACCACCACCGGGTGGGCTCAAAACTCCAACCTTTCGATTAACAGCCGATCGCGCAAGACAATTGCGCCACAGAGACAGTCCTGCTCCACTCTCACCACCATCAGAACATATCTTCAAAGCTATTAGCCCCCCAAAAAAAGCGCCGCACCACCACCGGGTGGGCTCGAAACTCCAACCTTTCGATTAACAGCCGATCGCGCTAGCCAATTGCGCCACGGAGACAGTCCTGTTCCACTCTCACCACCATTAGAACATATCTTCAAAGCTATCAGGCCATAGAAAAAATGCGCCGCACCACCACCGGGTGGGCTCGAACCTCCAACCTTTCCGTTAACGACCGAACGCGCTACCCAATTGCGCCACGGAAACAGTCCTGAACCACTCTCACCACCATCAGAACATATCTTCAAAGCTATCAGCCCAAAGAAAAAAAAGGAACACACCACTCCCGGGAAGGCTCGAACCTCCAACCTTTCAGATAACAGCCGATCGCGCTAGCCAATTGCGCGACGGAGACAGTCGTGCTCCACTCTCATCACCATCAGAGCATATATTCAAAGCCATCAGCCTAAAGAAAAAAAGCGCCGCACCACCCCCGGGTGGGCTCGAACCTCCAACCTTTTGGTTAACAGACGATCGCGCTAGCCGATCGTGCCGCGGAGACAGTCGTGCTCCACTCTCACCACCATCAGAACATATCTTCAAAGCTATCAGCGCAAACAAAAAAGCAACACACCACTCCCGGGAGGGCTCGAAACTCCAACCTTTCGGTTAACAGCCGATCGCGCTAGCCAACTGCGCAACGGAGACAGTCCTGCTCCACTCTCACCACCATCAGAACATATCTTCAAAGCTATCAGACCCAAAAAAAAGCGCCGCACCACCACCGGGTGGGCTCGAAACTCCAACCTTTCGATTAACCGCCGATCGCGCTAGCCAATTGCGCCACGGAGACAGTCCTGTTCCACTCTCACCACCATTAGAACATATCTTCAAAGCTATCAGACCATAGAAAAAAGCGCCGCACCACCACCGGGTGGGCTCGAACCTCCAACCTTTCGGTTAACGACCGAACGCGTTACCCAATGGCGCCACAGAGACAGTCCTGCTCCACTCTCACCACCATCAGGACATATCTTCAAAGCTATCAGCCCAAAGAACAAAAAGCAACACACCACTCCCGGGGGGGCTCCAACCTCCAACCTTTTGGTTAACAGCCGATCGCGCTAGCCAATTGCACCACATAGAAGGTCGTGCTCCAGTCTCCCCACCGTCAGAACATTTCTTCAGAGCTATCAGCCCAAAGAAAAAAAGCGTCGCACCACCACCGCGTTGGCTCGAACCTCCAAACTTTCGGTTAACAGCCGATCGCGCTAGCCAATTGCGCCACGGAGACAGTCGTGCTCCACTCTCACCACCATCAGAACATATCATCAAAGCTGTCAGCCCAAAGAAAAAAAAGCAACACACCACTCCCGGGAGGGCTCGAACCTCCAACCTTTCAGTTAACAGCCGATCGCGCTAGCCAATTGCGCCACGGAGACAGTCGTGCTCCACTCTCACTACCATCAGAGCATATCTTCAAAGCTATCTGCCTAAAGAAAAAAGAACGCCGCACCACCACCGGGTGGGCTCGAACCTCCAACCTTTCATTTAACAGACGATCGCGCTAGCCGATCGCGCCACGGAGACAGTAGTGCTCCTCTCTGACCACCATCAGAACATATCTTCAAAGCTATCAGCCCAAAAAAAGCGCCGCACCACCACCGGGTGGGCTCAAAACTCCAACCTTTCGATTAACAGCCGATCGCGCAAGACAATTGCGCCACAGAGACAGTCCTGCTCCACTCTCACCACCATCAGAACATATCTTCAAAGCTATTAGCCCCCCAAAAAAAGCGCCGCACCACCACCGGGTGGGCTCGAAACTCCAACCTTTCGATTAACAGCCGATCGCGCTAGCCAATTGCGCCACGGAGACAGTCCTGTTCCACTCTCACCACCATTAGAACATATCTTCAAAGCTATCAGGCCATAGAAAAAATGCGCCGCACCACCACCGGGTGGGCTCGAACCTCCATCCTTTCCGTTAACGACCGAACGCGCTACCCAATTGCGCCACGGAAACAGTCCTGATCCACTCTCACCACCATCAGAACATATCTTCAAAGCTATCAGCCCAAAGAAAAAAAAGGAACACACCACTCCCGGGAAGGCTCGAACCTCCAACCTTTCAGATAACAGCCGATCGCGCTAGCCAATTGCGCGACAGAGACAGTCGTGCTCCACTCTCATCACCATCAGAGCATATATTCAAAGCTATCAGCCTAAAGAAAAAAAGCGCCGCACCACCCGCGGGTGGGCTCGAACCTCCAACCTTTCGGTTAACAGACGATCGCGCTAGCCGATCGTGCCGCGGAGACAGTCGTGCTCCACTCTCACCACCATCAGAACATATCTTCAAAGCTATCAGCGCAAACAAAAAAGCAACACACCACTCCCGGGAGGGCTCGAAACTCCAACCTTTCGGTTAACAGCCGATCGCGCTAGCCAATTGCACCACATAGAAGGTCGTGCTCCAGTCTCCCCACCGTCAGAACATTTCTTCAGAGCTATCAGCCCAAAGAAAAAAAGCGCGCCCCACCACCGGGTGGGCTCGAACCTCCAACCTTTCGGTTAACGACCGAACGCGCTACCCAATTGCGCCACGGAGACAGTCCTGCTCCACTCTCACCACCATCAGAACATATCTTCAAAGCTATCAGCCCAAAGAAAAAAAAGCAACACACCTCTCCCGGGAGGGCTCGAACCTCCAACCTTTCAGTTAACAGGCGATCGCGCTAGCCAATTGTGCCACGGAGACAGTCGTGCTCCACTCTCACCACCATCAGAGCATATCTTCAAAGCTATCTGCCTGAAGAAAAAAGAGCGCCGCACCACCACCACTGGGTGGGCTCGAACCTCCAACCTTTCGTTTAACAGACGATCGCCCCAGCCGATCGCGCCACGGGGACAGTCGTGCTGCTCTCTCACCACCATCAGAACATATCTTCAAAGCTATCAGCGCAAAGAAAAAAAAGCGCCGCACCACCGCCGGGTGGGCTCGAACCTCCAACCTTTCGGTTAACAGCCGATCGCGCAAGCCAATTGCGCCCCGGAGACAGTCCTGCTCCACTCTCACCATCATCAGAACATATCTTCAAAGCTATCAGCCCAAAAAAAGCAACACACCACTTCCCGGAGGGCTCGAACCTCCAACCTTTCAGTTAACAGCCGATCGCGCTAGCCAGTTGCGCAACGGAGACAGTCCTGCTCCACTCTCACCACCATCAGAACATATCTTCAAAGCTATCTGACCCAAAAAAAAGCGCCGCACCACCACCAGGTGGGCTCGAAACTCCAACCTTTCGATTAACAGCCGATCGCGCTTGCCAATTGCGCCACGAAGACAGTCCTGTTCCACTCTCACCACCATTAGAACATATCTTAAAGCTATCAGGACATAGAAAAAAGCGCCCCACCACCACCGGGTGGACTCGAACCTCCAACCTTTCGGTTAACGAACGAACGCGCTACCCAATTGCGCCATGGAGACAGTCCTGCTCCACTCTCACCACCATCAGAACATATCTTCAAAGCTATCAGCCCCAAAAAAAGCGCCGCACCACCACCGGGTGGGCTCGAACCTCCAACCTTTCGGTTAACGACCGAACGCGCTACCCAATTGCGCCACAGAAACAGTCCTGCTCCACTCTCACCACCATCAGAACATAGCTTCAAAGCTATCAGCCCAAAAAAATAGCAACCCACCACTCCCGGGAGGGCTCGAACCTCCAACCTTTCGGTTAACAGCCGATCGCGCTAGCCAATTGCGCCACGGAGAAGGTCGTGCTCCAGCCTCCCCACCGTCAGAACATTTCTTCAGAGCTATCAGCCTAAAGAAATAAAGCGTCGCACCACCACCGGGTGGGCTCGAACCTCCAACCTTTCTGTTAACAGCCGATCGCGCTAGTCAATTGCGCCACGGAGACAGTCCTGCTCCACTCTCACCACCATCAGAACATATCTTCAAAGCTATCAGCCCAAAGAAAAAAAAGCAACACACCCCTCCCGGGAGGGCTCGAACCTCCAACCTTTCAGTTAACAGCCGATCGCGCTAGCCAATTGCGCCACGGAGACAGTCGTGCTCCACTCTCACTACCATCAGAGCATATCTTCAAAGCTATCTGCCTAAAGAAAAAAGAACGCCGCACCACCACCGGGTGGGCTCGAACCTCCAACCTTTCATTTAACAGACGATCGCGCTAGCCGATCGCGCCACGGAGACAGTAGTGCTCCTCTCTCACCACCATCAGAACATATCTTCAAAGCTATCAGCCCAAAAAAAGCGCCGCACCACCACCGGGTGGGCTCAAAACTCCAACCTTTCGATTAACAGCCGATCGCGCAAGACAATTGCGCCACAGAGACAGTCCTGCTCCACTCTCACCACCATCAGAACATATCTTCAAAGCTATTAGCTCCCCAAAAAAAGCGCCGCACCACCACCGGGTGGGCTCGAAACTCCAACCTTTCGATTAACAGCCGATCGCGCTAGCCAATTGCGCCACGGAGACAGTCCTGTTCCACTCTCACCACCATTAGAACATATCTTCAAAGCTATCAGGCCATAGAAAAAATGCGCCGCACCACCACCGGGTGGGCTCGAACCTCCAACCTTTCCGTTAACGACCGAACGCGCTACCCAATTGCGCCACGGAAACAGTCCTGATCCACTCTCACCACCATCAGAACATATCTTCAAAGCTATCAGCCCGAAGAAAAAAAAGGAACACACCACTCCCGGGAAGGCTCGAACCTCCAACCTTTCAGATAACAGCCGATCGCGCTAGCCAATTGCGCGACGGAGACAGTCGTGCTCCACTCTCATCACCATCAGAGCATACATTCAAAGCTATCAGCCTAAAGAAAAAAAGCGCCGCACCACCCCCGGGTGGGCTCGAACCTCCAACCTTTCGGTTAACAGACGATCGCGCTAGCCGATCGTGCCGCGGAGACAGTCGTGCTCCACTCTCACCACCATCAGAACATATCTTCAAAGCTATCAGCGCAAACAAAAAAGCAACACACCACTCCCGGGAGGGCTCGAAACTCCAACCTTTCGGTTAACAGCCGATCGCGCTAGCCAACTGCGCAACGGAGACAGTCCTGCTCCACTCTCAGCACCATCAGAACATATCTTCAAAGCTATCAGACCCAAAAAAAGCGCCGCACCACCACCGGGTGGGCTCGAAACTCCAACCTTTCGATTAACCGCCGATCGCGCTAGCCAATTGCGCCACGGAGACAGTCCTGTTCCACTCTCACCACCATTAGAACATATCTTCAAAGCTATCAGACCATAGAAAAAAGTGCCGCACCACCACCGGGTGGGCTCGAACCTCCAACCTTTCGGTTAACGACCGAACGCGTTACCCAATGGCGCCACAGAGACAGTCCTGCTCCACTCTCACCACCATCAGAACATATCTTCAAAGCTATCAGCCCAAAGAACAAAAAGCAACACACCACTCCCGGGGGGGCTCGAACCTCCAACCTTTTGGTTAACAGCCGATCGCGCTAGCCAATTGCACCACATAGAAGGTCGTGCTCCAGTCTCCCCACCGTCAGAACATTTCTTCAGAGCTATCAGCCCAAAGAAAAAAAGCGTCGCACCACCACCGGGTTGGCTCAAACCTCCAACCTTTCGGTTAACAGCCGATCGCGCTAGCCAATTGCGCCACGGAGACAGTCGTGCTCCACTCTCACCACCATCAGAACATATCATCAAAGCTGTCAGCCCAAAGAAAAAAAAGCAACACACCACTCCCGGGAGGGCTCGAACCTCCAACCTTTCAGTTTAAAGCCGATCGCGCTAGCCAATTGTGCCACGGAGACAGTCGTGCTCCACTCTCATTACCATCAGAGCATATCTTCAAAGCTATTTGCCTAAAGAAAAAAGAGCGCCGCACCACCACCACCGGGTGGGCTCGAACCTCCAACCTTTCGTTTAACTGACGATCGCCCTAGCCGATCGCGCCACGGAGACAGTCGTGCTCCTCTCTCACCACCATCAGAACATATCTTCAAAGCTATCAGCGCAAAGAAAAAAGCAACACATCACTCCCGGGAGGGCTCGAAACTCCAACCTTTCGGTTAACAGCCAATCGCGCTAGCCAATTGCGCAACGGAGACAGTCCTGCTCCACTCTCACCACCATTAAAACATATCTTCAAAGCTATCAGGCCATAGAAAAAATGCGCCGCACAACCACCGGGTGGGCTCGAACCTTCAACCTTTCGGTTAACGACCGAACGCGCTACCCAATTGCGCCACGGAGACAGTCCTGATCCACTCTAACCACCATCAGAACATATCTTCAAAGCTATTAGCCCCCCAAAAAAAAGCGCCGCACCACCACCGGGTGGGCTCAAAACTCCAACCTTTCGATTAACAGCCGATCGCGCTAGCCATTTGCGCCACGGAGACAGTCCTGTTCCACTCTCACCACCATTAAAACATATCTTCAAAGCTATCAGGCCATAGAAAAAATGCGCCGCACAACCACCGGGTGGGCTCGAACCTTCAACCTTTCGGTTAACGACCGAACGCGCTACCCAATTGCGCCACGGAGACAGTCCTGATCCACTCTAACCACAATCAGAACATATCTTCAAAGCTATCAGCCCAAAGAAAAAAAAGCAACACACCACTCCCGGGAGGGCTCGAACCTCCAAACTTTCGGTTAACAGCCGATCGCGCTAGCCAATTGCGCCACGGAGACAGTCGTGTTCCACTCTCACCACCAACAGAACATATCTTCAAAGCTATCAACGCAAAGAAAAAAGCAACTCACCACTCCCGGGAGGGCTCGAAACTCCAACCTTTTGGTTAACAGCCGATCGCGCTAGCCAATGGCGCAACGCAGACAGTCCTGCTCCACACTCACCACCATCAGAACATATCTTCAAAGCTATCAGCCCAAAAAAAAAGCGCCGCACCACCACCGGGTGGGCTCGAAACTTCAACCTTTCGACTAACAGCCGATCGCGCTAGACAATTGCGCCACGGAGACATTCCTGTTCTACTCTCACCACCATTCGAACATATCTTCAAAGCTATCAGGCCATAGAAAAAAAGCGCCGCAACACCACCGGGTGGGCACGAACCTCCAACCTTTCGGTTAAGAGACGATCGCGCTAGCCAATCGCGCCACGAAGACAGTCGTGCTCCACTCTCACCACCATCAGAACATATCTTCAAAGCTATCAGCGCAAAGAAAAAGCAACACACCACTTCCGGGAAGGCTCGAAACTCCAACCTTTCGGTTAACAGCCGATCGTGCTAGCCAATTGCGCAATGGAGACAGTCCTGCTCCACTCTCACCACCATCAGAACATATCTTCAGAGCTATCAGCCCAAAGAAAAAAATGCAGTAGACCACTCCCAGGAGGGCTCGAACCTCCAACCTTTCGGTTAACAGCCGATCGCGCTAGCCAATTGCGCCACGGAGACAGTCGTGCTCCACTCTCCCCACCATCAGAACATTTCTTCAGAGCTATCAGCCCAAAGAAAAAAAGCGTCGCACTACCAACGGTTGGGCTCGAACCTCCAACCTTTCGGTTATCAGCCGATCGCGCAGGCCAATTGCGCCACGGAGACAGTCGTGCTCCACTCTCACCACCAACAGAACATATCTTCAAAGCTATCAGCGCAAAGAAAAAAGCAACACACCACTCCCGGGAGGGCTTGAACCTCCAACCTTTCGGTTATCAGCCGATCGCGCTGGCCAATTGCGCCACGGAGACAGTCCTGCTTAACTCTCACCACCATCAGAACATATCTTCAAAGCAATCAGCCCAAAGAAAAAAAAGCGCCCCACCACCACCGGGTGCGCTTGAACCTCCAACCTTTCGGTCAACAGCCGATCGTGCTAGCCAATTGCGCCACGGAGACAGTCGTGCTCCACTCTCACCAACATCAGAACATATCTTCAAAGCTATCAGCCCAAAGAAAAAAAAGCGCCGCACCACCACAGGGTGGGCTCGAACCTCCAAACTTTCGGTTAACAGCCGATCGCGCAAGCCAATTGCGCCCCGGAGACAGTCCTGCTCCACTCTCACCACCATCAGAACATATCTTCAAAGCTATCAGCCCAAAGAAAAAAAGCAACACACCACTCCCAGGAGGGCTCGAACCTCCAACCTTTCGGTTAACAGCCGATCGCGCTAGTCAATTGCGCCACGGAGACAGTCCTGCTCCACTCTCACCACCATCAGAACATATCTTCAAAGCTATCAGCCCAAAGAAAAAAAAGCAACACACCACTCCCGGGAGGGCTCGAACCTCCAACCTTTCGGTTAACAGCCGATCGCGCTAGCCAATTGCGCCACGGAGACAGTCCTGCTCCACTCTCACCACCATCAGAACATATCTGCAAAGCTATCAGCCCAAAGAAAAAAAGCGCTGCACCGCCACCGGGTGCGCTCGAACCTCCAACCTTTCGGTCAACAGCCGATCGCGCTAGCCAATTGCGCCACGGAGACAGTCGTGCCCCACTCTCACCACCATCAGAACATATCTTCAAAGCTATCAGCCCAAAGAAAAAAAGCGCCGCACCACCACCGGGTGGGCTCGAACCTCCAACCTTTCGGTTAACAGCCGATCGCGCAAGCCAATTGCACCCCGGAGACAGTCCTGCTCTACTCTCACCACCATCAGAACATATCTTCAAAGCTATCAGCGCAAAGAAAAAAGCAACACACCACTCCCGGGAGGGCTCGAAACACCAACCTTTCGGTTAACAGCCGATCGCGCTAGCCAACTGCGCAACGGAGACAGTCCTGCTCCACTCTCACCACCATCAGAACATATCTTCAAAGCTATCAGACCCAAAAAAAGCGCCGCACCACCACCGGGTGGGCTCGAAACTCCAACCTTTTGATTAACCGCCGATCGCGCTAGCCAATTGCGCCACGGAGACAGTCCTGTTCCACTCTCACCACCATTAGAACATATCTTCAAAGCTATCAGGCCATAGAAAAAAGCGCCGCACCACCACCGGGTGGGCTCGAACCTCCAACCTTTCGGTTAACGACCGAACGCGCTACCCAATTGCGCCACAGAGACAGCCCTGCTCCACTCTCACCACCATCAGAACATATCTTCAAAGCTATCAGCCCAAAGAAAAAAAAGCAACACACCACTCCCGGGAGGGCTCGAACCTCCAACCTTTCGGTTAACAGCCGATCGCGCTAGCCGATTGCACCACATAGAAGGTCGTGCTCCAGTCTCCCCACCGTCAGAACATTTCTTCAGAGCTATCAGCCCAAAGAAAAAAAGCGTCGCACCACCACCGGGTTGGCTCGAACCTCCAACCTTTCGGTTAACAGCCGATCGCGCTAGCCAATTGCGCCACGGAGACAGTCCTGCTCCACTCTCACCACCATCAGAACATATCTTCAAAGCTGTCAGCCCAAAGAAAAAAAAGCAACACACCTCTCCCGGGAGGGCTCGAACCTCCAACCTTTCAGTTAACAGCCGATCGCGCTAGCCAATTGTGCCACGGAGACAGTCGTGCTCCACTCTCACCACCATCAGAGCATATCTTCAAAGCTATCTGCCTGAAGAAAAAAGAGCGCCGCACCACCACCACCGGGTGGGCTCGAACCTCCAACCTTTCGTTTAACAGACGATCGCCCCAGCCGATCGCGCCACGGAGACAGTCGTGCTCCTCTCTCACCACCATCAGAACATATCTTCAAAGCTATCAGCGCAAAGAAAAAAAAGCGCCGCACCACCGCCGGGTGGGCTCGAACCTCCAACCTTTCGGTTAACAGCCGATCGTGCAAGCCAATTGCGCCCCGGAGACAGTCCTGCTCCACTCTCACCACCTTAAGAACATATCTTCAAAGCTATCAGCCCAAAAAAAAGCAACACACCACTTCCCGGAGGGCTCGAACCTCCAACCTCTCAGTTAACAGCCGATCGCGCTAGCCAGTTGCGCAACGGAGACAGTCCTGCTCCACTCTCACCACCATCAGAACATATCTTCAAAGCTATCTGACCCAAAAAAAAGCGCCGCACCACCACCGGGTGGGCTCGAAACTCCAACCTTTCGATTAACAGCCGATCGCGCTTGCCAATTGCGCCACGAAGACAGTCCTGTTCCACTCTCACCACCATTAGAACATATCTTAAAGCTATCAGGACATAGAAAAAAGCGCCGCACCACCACCGGGTGGACTCGAACCTCCAACCTTTCGGTTAACGAACGAACGCGCTACCCAATTGCGCCATGGAGACAGTCCTGCTCCACTCTCACCACCATCAGAACATATCTTCAAAGCTATCAGCCCCAAAAAAGCGCCGCACCACCACCGGGTGGGCTCGAACCTCCAACCTTTCGGTTAACGACCGAACGCGCTACCCAATTGCGCCACAGAGACAGTCCTGCTCCCCTCTCACCACCATCAGAACATAGCTTCAAAGCTATCAGCCCAAAAAAATAGCAACCCACCACTCCCGGGAGGGCTCGAACCTCCAACCTTTCGGTTAACAGCCGATCGCGCTAGCCAATAGCGCCACGGAGAAGGTCGTGCTCCAGCCTCCCCACCGTCAGAACATTTCTTCAGAGCTATCAGCCTAAAGAAATAAAGCGTCGCACCACCACCGGGTGGGCTCGAACCTCCAACCTTTCGGTGAACAGCCGATTGCGCTAGTCAATTGCGCCACGGAGACAGTCCTGCTCCACTCTCACCACCATCAGAACATATCTTCAAAGCTATCAGCCCAAAGAAAAAAAGCAACACACCACTCCCGGGAGGGCTCGAACCTCCAACCTTTCAGTTAACAGCCGATCGCGCTAGCCAATTGCGCCACGGAGACAGTAGTGCTCCTCTCTCACCACCATCAGAACATATCTTCAAAGCTATCAGCCCAAAAAAAGCGCCGCACCACCACCGGGTGGGCTCAAAACTCCAACCTTTCGATTAACAGCCGATCGCGCAAGACAATTGCGCCACAGAGACAGTCCTGCTCCACTCTCACCACCATCAGAACATATCTTCAAAGCTATTAGCCCCCCAAAAAAGCGCCGCACCACCACCGGGTGGGCTCGAAACTCCAACCTTTCGATTAACAGCCGATCGCGCTAGCCAATTGCGCCACGGAGACAGTCCTGTTCCACTCTCACCACCATTAGAACATATCTTCAAAGCTATCACGTCATAGAAAAAATGCGCCGCACCACCACCGGGTGGGCTCGAACCTCCACCCTTTCCGTTAACGACCGAACGCGCTACCCAATTGCGCCACGGAGACAGTCCTGACCAACTCTCACCACCATCAGAACATATCTTCAAAGCTATCAGCCCAAAGAAAAAAAAAGCAACACACCACTCCCGGGAGGGCTCGAACCTCCAACCTTTCGGTTAACAGCCGATCGCGCTAGCCAATTGCACCAGATAGAAGGTCGTGCTCCAGTCTCCCCACCGTCAGAACATTTCTTCAGAGCTATCAGCCCAAAGAAAAAAAGCGTCGCACCACCACCGGGTTGGCTCGAACCTCCAACCTTTCGGTTAACAGCCGATCGCGCTAGCCAATTGCGCCACGGAGACAGTCCTGCTCCACTCTAACCACCATCAGAACATATCTTCAAAGCTGTCAGCCCAAAGAAAAAAAAGCAACACACCTCTCCCGGGAGGGCTCGAACCTCCAACCTTTCAGTTAACAGCCGATCGCGCTAGCCAATTGTGCCACGGAGACAGTCGTGCTCCACTCTCACCACCATCAGAGCATATCTTCAAAGCTATCTGCCTGAAGAAAAAAGAGCGCCGCACCACCACCACCGGGTGGGCTCGAACCTCCAACCTTTCGTTTAACAGACGATCGCCCCAGCCGATCGCGCCACGGAGACAGTCGTGCTCCTCTCTCACCACCATCAGAACATATCTTCAAAGCTATCAGCGCAAAGAAAAAAAAGCGCCGCACCACCGCCGGGTGGGCTCGAACCTCCAACCTTTCGGTTAACAGCCGATCGCGCAAGCCAATTGCGCCCCGGAGACAGTCCTGCTCCACTCTCACCACCATAAGAACATATCTTCAAAGCTATCGGCCCAAAAAAAAGCAACACACCACTTCCCGGAGGGCTCGAACCTCCAACCTTTCAGTTAACAGCCGATCGCGCTAGCCAGTTGCGCAACGGAGACAGTCCTGCTCCACTCTCACCACCATCAGAACATATCTTCAAAGCTATCTGACCCAAAAAAAAGCGCCGCACCACCACCGGGTGGGCTCGAAACTCCAACCTTTCGATTAACAGCCGATCGCGCTTGCCAAGTGCGCCACGAAGACAGTCCTGTTCCACTCTCACCACCATTAGAACATATCTTAAAGCTATCAGGACATAGAAAAAAGCGCCGCACCACCACCGGGTGGACTCGAACCTCCAACCTTTCGGGTAACGAACGAACGCGCTACCCAATTGCGCCATGGAGACAGTCCTGCTCCACTCTCACCACCATCAGAACATATCTTCAAAGCTATCAGCCCCCAAAAAGCGCCGCACCACTACCGGGTGGGCTCGAACCTCCAACCTTTCGGTTAACGACCGAACGCGCTACCCAATTGCGCCACAGAGACAGTCCTGCTCCACTCTCACCACCATCAGAACATAGCTTCAAAGCTATCAGCCCAAAAAATAGCAACCCACCACTGCCGGGAGGGCTCGAACCTCCAACCTTTCGGTTAACAGCCGATCGCGCTAGCCAATAGCGCCACGGAGAAGGTCGTGCTCCAGCCTCCCCACCGTCAGAACATTTCTTCAGAGCTATCAGCCTAAAGAAATAAAGCGTCGCACCACCACCGGGTGGGCTCGAATCTCCAACCTTTCGGTGAACAGCCGATCGCGCTAGTCAATTGCGCCACGGAGACAGTCCTGCTCCACTCTCACCACCATCAGAACATATCTTCAAAGCTATCAGCCCAAAGAAAAAAAGCAACACACCACTCCCGGGAGGGCTCGAACCTCCAACCTTTCAGTTAACAGCCGATCGCGCTAGCCAATTGCGCCACGGAGACAGTCGTGCTCCACTCTCACTACCATCAGAGCATATCTTCAAAGCTATCTGCCTAAAGAAAAAATAACGCCGCACCACCACCGGGTGGGCTCGAACCTCCAACCTTTCATTTAACAGACGATCGCGCTAGCCGATCGCGCCACGGAGACAGTAGTGCTCCTCTCTCACCACCATCAGAACATATCTTCAAAGCTATCAGCCCAAAAAAAGCGCCGCACCACCACCGGGTGGGCTCAAAACTCCAACCTTTCGATTAACAGCCGATCGCGCAAGACAATTGCGCCACAGAGACAGTCCTGCTCCACTCTCACCACCATCAGAACATATCTTCAAAGCTATTAGCCCCCCAAAAAAAGCGCCGCACCACCACCGGGTGGGCTCGAAACTCCAACCTTTCGATTAACAACCGATCGCGCTAGCCAATTGCGCCACGGAGACAGTCCTGTTCCACTCTCACCACCATTAGAACATATCTTCAAAGCTATCAGGCCATAGAAAAAAGCGCCGCACCACCACCGGGTGGGCTCGAACCTCCAACCTTTCGGTTAACGACCGAACGCCCTACCCAATTGCGCCACAGAGACAGTCCTGCTCCACTCTCACCACCATCAGAACATATCTTCAAAGCTATGAGCCCAAAGAACAAAAAGCAACACACCACTCCCGGGAGGGCTCGAACCTCCAACCTTTCGGTTAACAGCCGATCGCGCTAGCCAATTGCACCACATAGAAGGTCGTGCTCCAGTCTCCCCACCGTCAGAACATTTCTTCAGAGCTATCAGCCCAAAGAAAAAAAGCGTCGCACCACCACCGGGTTGGCTCGAACCTCCAACCTTTCGGTTAACAGCCGATCGCGCTAGCCAATTGCGCCACGGAGACAGTCGTGCTCCACTCTCACCACCATCAGAACATATCATCAAAGCTGTCAGCCCAAAGAAAAAAAAAGCAACACACCACTCCCGGGAGGGCTCGAACCTCCAACCTTTCAGTTTAAAGCCGATTGCGCTAGCCAATTGCGCCACGGAGACAGTCCTGCTCCACTCTCACCACCATCAGAACATATCTTCAAAGCTATTTGCCTAAAGAAAAAAGAGTGCCGCACCACCACCACCGGGTGGGCTCGAACCTCCAACATTTCGTTTAACTGACGATCGCCCTAGCCGATCGCGCCACGGAGACAAACGTGCTCCTCTCTCACCACCATCAGAACATATCTTCAAAGCTATCAGCGCAAAGAAAAAAGCAACACATCACTCCCGGGAGGGCTCGAAACTCCAACCTTTCGATTAACAGCCGATCGCGCAAGCCATTTGCGCCACGGAGACAGTCCTGTTCCACTCTCACCACCATTAAAACATATCTTCAAAGCTATCAGGCCATAGAAAAAATGCGCCGCACAACCACCGGGTGGGCTCGAACCTTCAACCTTTCAGTTAACGACCGAACGCGCTACCCAATTGCGCCACGGAGACAGTCCTGATCCACTCTAACCACCATCAGAACATATCTTCAAAGCTATCAGCCCAAAGAAAAAAAAGCAACTCACCACTCCCGGGAGGGCTCGAACCTCCAACCTTTCGGTTAACAGCCGATCGCGCTAGCCAATTGCGCCACGGAGACAGTCGTGCTCCACTCTCACCACCAACAGAACATATCTTCAAAGCTATCAGCGCAAAGAAAAAAGCAACACACCAGTCCCGGGAGGGCTCGAACCTCCAACCTTTCGGTTAACAGCCGATCGCGCTAGCCAATTGCGCCACGGAGACAGTCGTGCTCCACTCTCACCACCATCAGAACATATCTTCAAAGCTATCTGACCCAAAAAAAAGCGCCGCACCACCACCGGGTGGGCTCGAAACTCCAACCTTTCGATTAACAGCCGATCGCGCTTGCCAATTGCGCCACGAAGACAGTCCTGTTCCACTCTCACCACAATTAGAACATATCTTAAAGCTATCAGGACATAGAAAAAAGCGCCGCACCACCACCGGGTGGACTCGAACCTCCAACCTTTCGGTTAACGAACGAACGCGCTACCCAACTGCGCAACGGAGACAGTCCTGCTCCACTCTCACCACCATCAGAACATATCTTCAGAGCTATCAGCCCAAAGAAAAAAATGCAACAGACCACTCCCGGGAGGGCTCGAACCTCCAACCTTTCGGTTAACAGCCGATCGCGCTAGCCAATAGCGCCACGGAGAAGGTCGTGCTCCAGCCTCCCCACCGTCAGAACATTTCTTCAGAGCTATCAGCCTAAAGAAATAAAGCGTCGCACCACCACCGGGTGGGCTCGAATCTCCAACCTTTCGGTGAACAGCCGATCGCGCTAGTCAATTGCGCCACGGAGACAGTCCTGCTCCACTCTCACCACCATCAGAACATATCTTCAAAGCTATCAGCCCAAAGAAAAAAAGCAACACACCACTCCCGGGAGGGCTCGAACCTCCAACCTTTCAGTTAACAGCCGATCGCGCTAGCCAATTGCGCCACGGAGACAGTCGTGCTCCACTCTCACTACCATCAGAGCATATCTTCAAAGCTATCTGCCTAAAGAAAAAATAACGCCGCACCACCACCGGGTGGGCTCGAACCTCCAACCTTTCATTTAACAGACGATCGCGCTAGCCGATCGCGCCACGGAGACAGTAGTGCTCCTCTCTCACCACCATCAGAACATATCTTCAAAGCTATCAGCCCAAAAAAAGCGCCGCACCACCACCGGGTGGGCTCAAAACTCCAACCTTTCGATTAACAGCCGATCGCGCAAGACAATTGCGCCACAGAGACAGTCCTGCTCCACTCTCACCACCATCAGAACATATCTTCAAAGCTATTAGCCCCCCAAAAAAAGCGCCGCACCACCACCGGGTGGGCTCGAAACTCCAACCTTTCGATTAACAACCGATCGCGCTAGCCAATTGCGCCACGGAGACAGTCCTGTTCCACTCTCACCACCATTAGAACATATCTTCAAAGCTATCAGGCCATAGAAAAAAGCGCCGCACCACCACCGGGTGGGCTCGAACCTCCAACCTTTCGGTTAACGACCGAACGCCCTACCCAATTGCGCCACAGAGACAGTCCTGCTCCACTCTCACCACCATCAGAACATATCTTCAAAGCTATCAGCCCAAAGAACAAAAAGCAACACACCACTCCCGGGAGGGCTCGAACCTCCAACCTTTCGGTTAACAGCCGATCGCGCTAGCCAATTGCACCACATAGAAGGTCGTGCTCCAGTCTCCCCACCGTCAGAACATTTCTTCAGAGCTATCAGCCCAAAGAAAAAAAGCGTCGCACCACCACCGGGTTGGCTCGAACCTCCAACCTTTCGGTTAACAGCCGATCGCGCTAGCCAATTGCGCCACGGAGACAGTCGTGCTCCACTCTCACCACCATCAGAACATATCATCAAAGCTGTCAGCCCAAAGAAAAAAAAAGCAACACACCACTCCCGGGAGGGCTCGAACCTCCAACCTTTCAGTTTAAAGCCGATCGCGCTAGCCAATTGCGCCACGGAGACAGTCCTGCTCCACTCTCACCACCATCAGAACATATCTTCAAAGCTATTTGCCTAAAGAAAAAAGAGTGCCGCACCACCACCACCGGGTGGGCTCGAACCTCCAACATTTCGTTTAACTGACGATCGCCCTAGCCGATCGCGCCACGGAGACAAACGTGCTCCTCTCTCACCACCATCAGAACATATCTTCAAAGCTATCAGCGCAAAGAAAAAAGCAACACATCACTCCCGGGAGGGCTCGAAACTCCAACCTTTCGATTAACAGCCGATCGCGCTAGCCATTTGCGCCACGGAGACAGTCCTGTTCCACTCTCACCACCATTAAAACATATCTTCAAAGCTATCAGGCCATAGAAAAAATGCGCCGCACAACCACCGGGTGGGCTCGAACCTTCAACCTTTCGGTTAACGACCGAACGCGCTACCCAATTGCGCCACGGAGACAGTCCTGATCCACTCTAACCACCATCAGAACATATCTTCAAAGCTATCAGCCCAAAGAAAAAAAAGCAACACACCACTCCCGGGAGGGCTCGAACCTCCAACCTTTCGGTTAACAGCCGATCGCGCTAGCCAATTGCGCCACGGAGACAGTCGTGCTCCACTCTCACCACCAACAGAACATATCTTCAAAGCTATCAGCGCAAAGAAAAAAGCAACACACCAGTCCCGGGAGGGCTCGAACCTCCAACCTTTCGGTTAACAGCCGATCGCGCTAGCCAATTGCGCCACGGAGACAGTCGTGCTCCACTCTCACCACCATCAGAACATATCTTCAAAGCTATCTGACCCAAAAAAAGCGCCGCACCACCACCGGGTGGGCTCGAAACTCCAACCTTTCGATTAACAGCCGATCGCGCTTGCCAATTGCGCCACGAAGACAGTCCTGTTCCACTCTCACCACAATTAGAACATATCTTAAAGCTATCAGGACATAGAAAAAAGCGCCGCACCACCACCGGGTGGACTCGAACCTCCAACCTTTCGGTTAACGAACGAACGCGCTACCCAACTGCGCAACGGAGACAGTCCTGCTCCACTCTCACCACCATCAGAACATATCTTCAAAGCTATCAGACCCAAAAAAAAAGCGCCGCACCACCACCGGGTGGGCTCGAACCTCCAACCTTTCGATTAACAGCCGATCGCGCTAGCCAACTGCGCCACGGAGACAGTCCTGTTCCACTCTCACCAACATTAGAACATATCTTCAAAGCTATTAGGCCATAGAAAAAATGCGCCGCACCACCACCGGGTGGGCTCGAACCTCCAACCTTTCGGTTAACGACCGAACGCGCTACCCAATTGCGCCACGGAGACAGTCCCGATCCACTCTCACCACCATCAGAACATATCTTCAAACCTATCAGCCCAAAGAAAAAAAAGCTACACACCACTCCCGGGAGGGCTCGAACCTCCAACCTTTCGGTTAACAGCAGATCGCGCTAGCCAATTGCGCCACGGAGACAGTCGTGCTCCACTCTCACCACCAACAGAACATATCTTCAAAGCTATCAGCGCAAAGAAAAAAGCAACACACCACAACCGGGAGGGCTCGAACCTCCAACCTTTCGGTTAACAGCCGATCGCGCTAGACAATTGTGCCACGGAGACAGTCCTGCTCCACTCTCACCACCATTAGAACATATCTTCAAAGCTATCAGCTCAAAGAAAAAAAAGCGCCGCACCACCACCGGGTGCGCTCGAACCTCCAACCTTTCGGTCAACAGCCGATCGCGCTAGCCAATTGCGCTACGGAGACAGTCGTGCTCCACTCTCACCACCATCAGAACATATCTTCAAAGCTATCAGCCCAAAGAAAAAAAAGCGACGCACCACCACCGGGTGGGCTCGAACCTCCAACCTTTCAGTTAACGACCGAACGCGCTACCCAATTGCACCACAGAGACAGTCCTGCTCCACTCTCACCACCATCAGAACATATCTTCAAAGCTATCAGCCCAAAGAAAAAAAAGCAACACACCACTCCCGGGAGGGCTCGAAACTCCAACCTTTCGGTTAACAGCCGATCGCGCTAGCCAATTGCGCCACGGAGAAGGTCGTGCTCCAGTCTCCCCACCATCAGAGCATATCTTCAAAGCTATCTGCCCAAAAAAAAAGAGCGCCGCACCACCACCGGGTGGGCTCGAACCTCCAACCTTTCGTTTAACGGACGATCGCGCTAGCCGATCGCGCCACGGAGACAGTCGTGCTCCTCTCTCACCACCATCAGAACATATCTTCAAAGCTATCAGCGCAAAGAAAAAAGCAACACACCACTCCCGGGAGGGCTCGAAACTCCAACCTTTCGGTTAACAGCCGATCGCGCTAGCCAATTGCGCAACGGAGACAGTCCTGCTCCACTCTCAGCACCATCAGAACATATCTTCAAAGCTATCAGCCCAAAAAAAAGCGCCGCACCACCACCGGGTGTGCTCGAAACTCCAACTTTTCGATTAACAGCCGATCGCGCTAGACAATTGCGCCACGGAGACAGTCCTGTTCCACTCCCACCACCATTCGAACATATCTTCAAAGCTATCAGGCCATAGAAAAAAAGCGCCGCACCACCACCGGGTGGGCACGAACCTCCAACCTTTCGGTTAAGAGATGATCGCGCTAGCCAACTGCGCCACGGAGACAGTCCTGTTCCACTCTCACCAACATTAGAACATATCTTCAAAGCTATTAGGCCATAGAAAAAATGCGCCGCACCACCACCGGGTGGGCTCGAACCTCCAACCTTTCGGTTAACGACCGAACGCGCTACCCAATTGCGCCACGGAGACAGTCCCGATCCACTCTCACCACCATCAGAACATATCTTCAAACCTATCAGCCCAAAGAAAAAAAAGCTACACACCACTCCCGGGAGGGCTCGAACCTCCAACCTTTCGGTTAACAGCAGATCGCGCTAGCCAATTGCGCCACGGAGACAGTCGTGCTCCACTCTCACCACCAACAGAACATATCTTCAAAGCTATCAGCGCAAAGAAAAAAGCAACACACCACAACCGGGAGGGCTCGAACCTCCAATCTTTCGGTTAACGGCCGATCGCGCTAGACAATTGTGCCACGGAGACAGTCCTGCTCCACTCTCACCACCATTAGAACATATCTTCAAAGCTATCAGCTCAAAGAAAAAAAAGCGCCGCACCACCACCGGGTGCGCTCGAACCTCCAACCTTTCGGTCAACAGCCGATCGCGCTAGCCAATTGCGCTACGGAGACAGTCGTGCTCCACTCTCACCACCATCAGAACATATCTTCAAAGCTATCAGCCCAAAGAAAAAAAAGCGACGCACCACCACCGGGTGGGCTCGAACCTCCAACCTTTCAGTTAACGACCGAACGCGCTACCCAATTGCACCACAGAGACAGTCCTGCTCCACTCTCACCACCATCAGAACATATCTTCAAAGCTATCAGCCCAAAGAAAAAAAAGCAACACACCACTCCCGGGAGGGCTCGAAACTCCAACCTTTCGGTTAACAGCCGATCGCGCTAGCCAATTGCGCCACGGAGAAGGTCGTGCTCCAGTCTCCCCACCATCAGAGCATATCTTCAAAGCTATAAGCTATCTGCCTAAAGAAAAAAGAGCGCCGCACCACCACCGGGTGGGCTCGAACCTCCAACCTTTCGTTTAACGGACGATCGCGCTAGCCGATCGCGCCACGGAGACAGTCGTGCTCCTCTCTCACCACCATCAGAACATATCTTCAAAGCTATCAGCGCAAAGAAAAAAGCAACACACCACTCCCGGGAGGGCTCGAAACTCCAACCTTTCGGTTAACAGCCGATCGCGCTAGCCAATTGCGCAACGGAGACAGTCCTGCTCCACTCTCAGCACCATCAGAACATATCTTCAAAGCTATCAGCCCAAAAAAAAAGCGCCGCACCACCACCGGGTGTGCTCGAAACTCCAACTTTTCGATTAACAGCCGATCGCGCTAGACAATTGCGCCACGGAGACAGTCCTGTTCCACTCCCACCACCATTCGAACATATCTTCAAAGCTATCAGGCCATAGAAAAAAAGCGCCGCACCACCACCGGGTGGGCACGAACCTCCAACCTTTCGGTTAAGAGATGATCGCGCTAGCCAACTGCGCCACGGAGACAGTCCTGTTCCACTCTCACCAACATTAGAACATATCTTCAAAGCTATTAGGCCATAGAAAAAATGCGCCGCACCACCACCGGGTGGGCTCGAACCTCCAACCTTTCGGTTAACGACCGAACGCGCTACCCAATTGCGCCACGGAGACAGTCCCGATCCACTCTCACCACCATCAGAACATATCTTCAAACCTATCAGCCCAAAGAAAAAAAAGCTACACACCACTCCCGGGAGGGCTCGAACCTCCAACCTTTCGGTTAACAGCAGATCGCGCTAGCCAATTGCGCCACGGAGACAGTCGTGCTCCACTCTCACCACCAACAGAACATATCTTCAAAGCTATCAGCGCAAAGAAAAAAGCAACACACCACAACCGGGAGGGCTCGAACCTCCAACCTTTCGGTTAACGGCCGATCGCGCTAGCCAATTGTGCCACGGAGACAGTCCTGCTCCACTCTCACCACCATTAGAACATATCTTCAAAGCTATCAGCTCAAAGAAAAAAAAAGCGCCGCACCACCACCGGGTGCGCTCGAACCTCCAACCTTTCGGTCAACAGCCGATCGCGCTAGCCAATTGCGCTACGGAGACAGTCGTGCTCCACTCTCACCACCATCAGAACATATCTTCAAAGCTATCAGCCCAAAGAAAAAAAAGCAACACACCACTCCCGGGAGGGCTCGAAACTCCAACCTTTCGGTTAACAGCCGATCGCGCTAGCCAATTGCGCCACGGAGAAGGTCGTGCTCCAGTCTCCCCACCATCAGAGCATATCTTCAAAGCTATCTGCCTAAAGAAAAAAGAGCGCCGCACCACCACCGGGTGGGCTCGAACCTCCAACCTTTCGTTTAACGGACGATCGCGCTAGCCGATCGCGCCACGGAGACAGTCGTGCTCCTCTCTCACCACCATCAGAACATATCTTCAAAGCTATCAGCGCAAAGAAAAAAGCAACACACCACTCCCGGGAGGGCTCGAAACTCCAACCTTTCGGTTAACAGCCGATCGCGCTAGCCAATTGCGCAACGGAGACAGTCCTGCTCCACTCTCAGCACCATCAGAACATATCTTCAAAGCTATCAGCCCAAAAAAAAAGCGCCGCACCACCACCGGGTGTGCTCGAAACTCCAACCTTTCGATTAACAGCCGATCGCGCTAGACAATTGCGCCACGGAGACAGTCCTGTTCCACTCCCACCACCATTCGAACATATCTTCAAAGCTATCAGGCCATAGAAAAAAAGAGCCGCACCACCACCGGGTGGGCACGAACCTCCAACCTTTCGGTTAAGAGATGATCGCGCTAGCCAATCGCGCCACGGAGACAGTCGTGCTCCACTCTAACCACCATCAGAACATAACTTCAAAGCTATCAGCCCAAAGAAAAAAAAGCAACACACCACTCCCGGGAGGGCTCGAACCTCCAACCTTTCGGTTAACAGCCGATCGCGCTAGCCGATTGCGCCATGGAGACAGTCGTGCTCCACTCTCCCCACCGTCAGAACATATCTTCAAAGCTGTCAGCCCAGAGAAAAAAAGCAACACACCACTCCCGGGAGGGCTCGAACCTCCAACCTTTCAGTTAACAGCCGATCGCGCTAGCCAATTGCGCCACGGAGACAGTCCTGCTCCACTCTCACCACCATCAGAACATATCTTCAAAGCTATCAGCCCAAAGAAAAAAAAGCAACACACCATTCCCTGGAGGGCTCGAACCTCCAACCTTTCAGTTAACAGCCGATCGCGCTAGCCAATAGCGCCACGGAGACAGTCGTGCTCCACTCTCACCACCATCAGAGCATATCTTCAAAGCTATCTGCCTAAAGAAAAAAGAGCGCCGCACCACCACCACCGGGCGGGCTCGAACCTCCAACCTTTCGTTTAACAGACGATCGCCCAAGCCGATCGCGCCACGGAGACAGTCGTTCTCCTCTATCACCACCATCAGAACATATTTTCAAAGCTATCAGCGCAAAGAAAAAAGCAACACACCACTCCGGGGAGGGCTCGAAACTCCAACCTTTCGGTTAACAGCCAATCGCGCTAGCCAATTGCGCAACGGAGACAGTCCTGCTCCACTCTCACCACCATCAGAACATATCTTCAAAGCTATTAGCCCCCCAAAAAAAGCGCCGCACCACCACCGGGTGGGCTCGAAACTCCAACCTTTCGATTAACAGCCGATCGCGCTAGCCAATTGCGCCACGGAGACAGTCCTGTTCCACTCTCACCAACATTAGAACATATCTTCAAAGCTATTAGGCCATAGAAAAAATGCGCCGCACCACCACAGGGTGGGTTCGAACCTCCAACCTTTCGGTTAACGACCGAACGCGCTACCCAATTGCGCCACGGAGACAGTCCCGATCCACTCTCACCACCATCAGAACATATCTTCAAACCTATCAGCCCAAAGAAAAAAAGCTACACACCACTCCCGGGAGGGCTCGAACCTACAACCTTTCGGTTAACAGCAGATCGCGCTAGCCAATTGCGCCACGGAGACAGTCGTGCTCAACTCTCACCACCAACAAAACATATCTTCAAAGCTATCAGCGCAAAGAAAAAAGCAACACACCACTACCGGGAGGGCTCGAACCTCCAACCTTTCGGTTAACAGCCGATCGCGCTAGCCAATTGTGCCACGGAGACAGTCCTGCTCCACTCTCACCACCATTAGAACATATCTTCAAAGCTATCAGCCCAAAGAAAAAAAAGCGCCGCACCACCACCGGGTGCGCTCGAACCTCCAACCTTTTGGGTCAACAGCCGATCGCGCTAGCCAATTGCGCCACAGAGACAGTCGTGCTCCACTCTCACCACCATCAGAACATATCTTCAAAGCTATCAGCCCAAAGAAAAAAAAGCGCCGCACCACCACCGGGTGGGCTCGAACCACCAACCTTTCGGTTAACAGCCGATCGCGCTAGCCAATTGCATCACATAGAAGGTCGTGCTCCAGTCTCACCACCATTCGAACATATCTTCAAAGCTATCAGGCCATAGAAAAAAGCGCCGCACCACCACCGGGTGGGCACGAACCTCCAACCTTTCGGTTAAGAGACGATCGCGCTAGCCAATCGCGCCACGGAGACAGTCGTGCTCCACTCTAACCACCATCAGAACATATCTTCAAAGCTATCAGCCCAAAGAAAAAAAAGCGCCGCACCACCACCGGGTGGGCTCGAACCTCCAACCTTTCGGTTAACGACTGAACGCGCTACCAAATTGCGCCACGGAGACAGTCCTGCTCCTCTCTCACCACCATCAGAACATAACTTCAAAGCTATCAGCCTAAAGAAAAAAAAGCAACACACCACTCCCGGGAGGGCTCGAACCTCCAACCTTTCGGTTAACAGCCGATCGCGCTAGCCGATTGCGCCATGGAGACAGTCGTGCTCCACTCTCCCCACCGTCAGAACATTTCTTCAGAGCTATCAGCCCAAAGAAAAAAAAGCGCCGCACCACCACCGGGTGGGCTCGAACCTCCAACCTTTCGGTTAACAGCCGATCGCGCAAGCCAATTGCGCCCCGGAGACACTCCTGCTCCACTCTCACCACCATCAGAACATATCTTCAAAGCTATCAGCCCAAAGAAAAAAAAGCGCCGCACCACCACCGGGTGCGCTCAAACCTCCAAACTTTCTGTCAACAACCGATCGCGCTAGCCAATTGTGCCACGGAGACAGTCCTGCTTTACTCTCACCACCATCAGAACATATCTTCAAAGCTATCAGCCCAAAGAAAAAAAGCAACACACCATTCCCTGGAGGGCTCGAACCTCCAACCTTTCAGTTAACCGCCGATTGTGCTAGCCAATTGCGCAATGGAGACAGTCCTGCTCCACTCTCACCACCATCAGAACATATCTTCAAAGCTATCAGCCCATAGAAAAAAAAGCGCCGCACCACCACCGGGTGGGCTCGAACCTCCAACCTTTCGGTTAACGACTGAACGCGCTACCAAATTGCGCCACGGAGACAGTCCTGCTCCTCTCTCACCACCATCAGAACATAACTTCAAAGCTATCAGCCTAAAGAAAAAAAAGCAACACACCACTCCCGGGAGGGCTCGAACCTCCAACCTTTCGGTTAACAGCCGATCGCGCTAGCCGATTGCGCCATGGAGACAGTCGTGCTCCACTCTCCCCACCGTCAGAACATTTCTTCAGAGCTATCAGCCCAAAGAAAAAAAGCGTCGCACCACCACCGGGTGGGCTCGAACCTCCAACCTTTCGGTCAACAGCCGATCGCACTAGCCAATTGCGCCATAGAGACAGTCGTGCTCCACTCTCACCACCATCAGAACATATCTTCAAAGCTATCAGCCCAAAGAAAAAAAAGCGCCGCACCAACACCGGGTGGGCTCGAACCTCCAACCTTTCAGGTAACAGCCGATCGCGCAAGCCAATTTCGCCCCGGAGACAGTCCTGCTCCCCTCTCACCACCATCAGAACATATCTTCAAAGCTATCAGCCCAAAGAAAAAAAAAGCAACACACCACTGCCGGGAGGGCTCGAACCTCCAATCTTTCAGTTAACAGCCGATCGCGCTAGCCAATCGCGCCACGGAGACAGTCGTGCTCCACTCTCTCCACCATCAGAGCATATCTTCAAAGCTATCTGCCTAAAGAAAAAAGAGCGCCGCACCACCACCGGGTGGGCTCGAACCTCCAACCTTTCGTTTAAGGGAAGATCGCGCTAGCCGATCGCGCCATGGAGAGTGTCGTGCTCTTCTCTCACCACCATCAGAACATCTCTTCAAAGCTATCAGCGCAAAGAAAAAAGCAACACACCACTCCCGGGAGGGCTCGAAACTCCAACCTTTCGGTTAACAGCCGATCGCGCTAGCCAATTGCGCAACGGAGACAGTGCTGCTCCACTCTCAGCACCATCAGAACATATCTTCAAAGCTATCAGCCCAAAAAAAAGCGCCGCAGCACCACCGGGTGGGCTCGAACCTCCAACCTTTTGGGTCAACAGCCGATCGCGCTAGCCAATTGCGCCACGGAGACAGTCGTGCTCCACTCTCACCACCATCAGAACATATCTTCAAAGTTATCAGCCCAAAGAAAAAAAAGCGCCGCACCACCACTGGGTGCCCTATCGGAAAAAAACGAATGGTGGGCATGGTGGAAACCACCACCCACCATTATAGTGGATTAATGTAGTGGGTGAATGGTGGGAAACACCCACCATGGCGCATGGTGGGTATGGTGGGTGCTGCAGTGCCGGCAACACTTGAGCGCAAAATGACGTCAGAATCACCGTGACGAGCTGCCACAAAAAATAAAAAAGAATTCTATAAAAACGGTATAAAAAAACACCCGTCCCGTAAAAAAAAAAAAAAAAACAAGGCGCCACGGAGGATCGAACGTGCAACCTGGGGATTCCCATTCGGAGACGCTAACCACTGCGCCACACCAACGTGACGGTGGTTGCGTGTTAAACACTTAGTTGGCGTACAAACTTAAGGTTCAACTTAAGTTATGTTTGTCGTGTACACAACATAGACAAGATCTACACCTGCTACTAAAAATTGCACATTTATTAAACACAAGCAACTGCGCCCTGTAACGATTGCCACTATGTTATTGGCACTAGGGCTGTTTTTTTTTTACAATTCACAACTTAAAGGAAAAAAAAAACCAAGTGGACTGGGGAGCAGCAACAGTTTACCGGCGGGGTCTACCAAGTTTAATATCCGTTTCGCGCTCGTTCTAAAGGGCGACATCTGCTCACGCTTTATGACGCTTCTAGGCTCATTTTATAGATACGCCCGCCTAATTTATTTGAGTGAGTATTGGGATGCTTTTCGCGCAATGTAGAGGGCGGTCGCGCCAGCACAATGCTGTTGCTCTTTCGCTAAAGCAACAACTACATAACGGCTTGGCCAAAACGAATGCAGTGTACCGGAAACATTACGCTATCATAATGGTTCACCAAGCACACGAATAGCCACGTCTGAGTTCTCGTACAAAAGCTAGAGAAGTGCCGGCGAGTGCGACCGGCGGCTGTCGGTGAGAAGACACTAAATTACGTTCTCTGGGAGTGCTTTAATCGCGTCACATCGATGTTTGTTGCTTCTTGAGCGAACAGCATACACAATGAAAAATGCTTCATTTAGGTTAATTGATGCCATATGGCTGCGCTGTATTGTCATACTTAATCGTCGTAATCGTGTATTCTGAAACCCGGAAGCACGGATAACACAATTGTACGGGCTCGGTCAGTAGGCCTAACCTTTGGTGGAAATCATGATGGTAGAACATGTAGTGTACAGATCCCAGCTTGGTACACTATATAATTTGCCCGCCATTATAAGCCCACCCATCATCTGCTTACTGCTTCCTAGCATTATCGCGATGGTGGGCAGAGCTTCTCAGCTTGGTACACCATGTGGCCCACCATAACAAGCAGCACCCATCATCTGCTTAGTGCTTCCCATCATTATCGCAATGGTGGGAAGAGTTTCTCAGCTTGGTACACCATGTAGCCCACCATAATAAGCACCACCCACCATATGCTTAGGGCTTCCCAGCATTATCGTAATGGTGGGCAGAGTGTCCCATTATTGCCCACTATCTAGCCTGTGCTTTCCACCATCATTTCCACTTTACCCATCATCTGTACACCATACCACCCAGTATGTCCCGGCATAACCACCATATTTTCCACTACGTCCCACCATAGCCATCATAATTTCCACCATGCCCACTATTATTTCCACCATGCCCACTATTATTTCCACTACGCCCACCATGTTTTCCAGTATCCACCATGGCAATTTTTCCAATAGGGTGGGCACGAACCTTCAACCTTTCGGTTAACAGCCGATCGCGCTAGCCAATCGCGCCACGGAGACAGTCGTGCTCCACTCTAACCACCATCAGAACATATCTTCAAAGCTATCAGCGCAAAGAAAAAGCAACACACTACTTCCGGGAGGGCTCAAAACTCCAACTTTTGGGTCAACAGCCGATCGCGCTAGCCAATGGCGCCACGGAGACAGTCGTGCTCCAATCTCACCACCATCAGAACATATCTTCAAAGCTATCAGCCCAAAGAAAAAAAAGCGCCGCACCACCACCGGGTGCGCTCAAACCTCCAACCTTTCGGTCAACAACCGATCGCGCTAGCCAATTGCGCCACGAAGACAGTCCTGCTCCACTCTCACCACCATCAGAACATATCTTCAAAGCAATCAGCCCAAAGAAAAAAGAGCGCCGCACCACCACCGGGTGGGCTCGCACCTCCAACCTTTCGTTTAACGGACGATCGCGCTAGCCGATCGCGCCACGGAGACAGTCGTGCTCCTCTCTCACCACCATCAGAACATCTCTTCAAAGCTATCAGCGCAAAGAAAAAAGCAACACACCATTCCCTGGAGGGCTCGAACCTCCAACCTTTCAGTTAACCGCCGATCGTGCTAGCCAATTGCGCAATGGAGACAGTCCTGCTCCACTCTCACCACCATCAGAACATATCTTCAAAGCTATCAGCCCATAGAAAAAAAAGCGCCGCACCACCACCAGGTGGGCTCGAACCTCCAACCTTTCGGTTAACGACTGAACGCGCTACCCAATTGCGCCACGGAGACAGTCCTGCTCCACTCTCACCACCATCAGAACATAACTTCAAAGCTATCAGCCCAAAGAAAAAAAAGCAACACACCACTCCCGGGAGGGCTCGAACCTCCAACCTTTCGGTTAACAGCCGATCGCGCTAGCCGATTGCGCCATGGAGACAGTCGTGCTCCACTCTCCCCACCGTCAGAACATTTCTTCAGAGCTATCAGCCCAAAGAAAAAAAGCGTCGCACCACCACCGGGTGGGCTCGAACCTCCAACCTTCCGGTCAACAGCCGATCGCACTAGCCAATTGCGCCATAGAGACAGTCGTGCTCCACTCTCACCACCATCAGAACATATCTTCAAAGCTATCAGCCCCCCCAAAAAAAAGCACCGCACCAACACCGGGTGGGCTCGAACCTCCAACCTTTCAGTTACCAGCCGATCGCGCAAGGCAATTTCGCCCCGGAGACAGTCCTGCTCCACTCTCACGACCATCAGAACATACCTTCAAAGCTATCAGCCCAAAGAAAAAAAAGCAACACACCACTCACCGGAGGGCTCGAACCTCCAACTTTTGGGTCAACAGCCGATCGCGCTAGCCAATTGCGCCACGGAGACAGTCGTGCTCCACTCTCACCACCATCAGAACATATCTTCAAAGCTATCAGCCCAAAGAAAAAAAAGCAACACACCATTCCCTGGAGGGCTCGAACTTCCAACCTTTCAGTTAACCGCCGATCGTGCTAGTCAATTGCGCAATGGAGACAGTCCTGCTCCACTCTCACCACCATCAGAACATGTCATCAAAGCTATCAGCGTAAAGAAAAAAAAGCGCCTCACCACCACCGGGTGGGCTCGAACCTCCAACCTTTCGGTTAACGACCGAACGCGCTACCCAATTGCGCCATGGAGACAGTCCTGCTCCACTCTCACCACCATCAGAACATAACTTCAAAGCTATCAGCCCAAAGAAAAAAAAGCAACACACCACTCCCGGGAGGACTCGAACCTCCAACCTTTCGGTTAACAGCCGATCGCGCTAGCCAATTGCGCCACGGAGACAGTCGTGCTCTACTCTCCCCACCGTCAGAACATTTCTTCAGAGCTATCAGCCCAAAGAAAAAAAGCGTCGCACCACCACCGGGTGGGCTCGAACCTCCAACCTTTCGGTCAACAGCCGATCGCACTAGCCAATTGCGCCATGGAGACAGTCGTGCTGCACTCTTACCACCATCAGAACATATCTTCAAAGCTATCAGCCCAAAGAAAAAAAAGCGCCGCACCAACACCGGGAGGGCTCGAAACTCCAACCTTTCGGTTAACAGCCGATCGCGCTAGCCAATTGCGCAACGGAGACAGTCCTGCTCCACTCTCACCACCATAAGAACATATCTTCAAAGCTATCAGCCCCAAAAAAGCGCCGCACCACCACCGGGTGGGCTCGAAACTCCAACCTTTCGATTAACAGCCGATCGCGCTAGCCAATTGCGCCACGGAGACAGTCGTGCTCCACTCTCACCACCATCAGAGCATATCTTCAAAGCTATCAGCCTAAAGAAAAAAAGCGCCGCACCACCACCGGGTGGGCTCGAACCTCCAACCTTACCGTTAACAGACGACCGCGCTAGCCGATCGCGCCACGGAGACAGTCGTGCTCCACTCTCACCATCATCAGAGCATATCTTCAAAGCTATCTGCCTAAAGAAAAAAGAGCGCCGCACCACCACCGGGTGGGCTCGAACCTCCAACCTTTCGGTCAACAACCGATCGCGCTAGCCAATTGCGCCAAGGAGACAGTCGTGCTCCACTCTCACCACCATCAGAACATAACTTCAAAGCTATCAGCGCAAAGAAAAAAGCAACACACCACTCCCAGGAGGGCTCGAAACTCCAACCTTTCGGTTAACAGCCGATCGCGCTAGCCAATTGCGCAACGGAGACAGTGCTGCTCCACTCTCACCACCATCAGAACATATCTTCAAAGCTATCAGCCCCAAAAAAAGCGCCGCACCACCACCGGGTAGGCTCGAAACTTCAACCTTTCGATTAACAGCCGATCACGCTAGCCAATTGCGCCACGGAGACAGTCCTGTCTCTCTGTCACCACCATTAGAACATATCTTCAAAGCTATCAGGCCATAGAAAAAAAGCGCCTAACCACCACCGGGTGGGCTCGAACCTCCAACCTTTCGATTAACGACCGAACGCGCTACCAAATTGCGCCACGGAGACAGTCCTGCTCCACTCTCACCGCCATCAGAACATAACCTCAAAGCTATCAGTGCAAAGAAAAAAAAAGCAACACACCACTCCTGGGAGGGCTCGAACCTCCAACCTTTCGGTTAACAGCCGATCGCGCTAGCCAATTGCGCCACGGAGACAGTCGTGCTCCAGTCTCCCCACCGTCAGAACATTTCTTCAGAGCTATCAGCCCAAAAAAAAGCGTCGCACCACCACCGGGTGGGCTCGAACCTCCAACCTTTCGGATAACAGCCGATCACGCTAGCCAATTGCGCTAGCCAATTGCGCCACGGAAACAGTCCTGCACCACTCTCCCCACCATCAGAACAAAGCTTCAAAGCTATCAGCCCAAAGAAAAAAAAGCAACACACCACTTCCGGGAGGGCTCGAACCTCCAACCTTTCAGTTAACAGCCGATCGCGCTAGCCAATTGCGCCACGGAGACAGTCGTGCTCCACTCTCACCACCATCAGAGCATATCTTCAAAGCTGCCTATAGCATTTCTGCCTATAGAAAAAAGAGCGCCGCACCACCACCGGGTGGGCTCGAACCTCCAACCTTTCGGTTAACAGACGATCGCGCTAGCTGATCGCGCCACGGAGACAGTCCTGCTCCACTCTCACCACCATCAGAACATATCTTCAAAGCTATCAGCCCAAAGAAAAAAAAGCAACACACCACTCCCCGGAGGCCTCGAACCTCCGACCTTTCAGTTAACAGACGATCGCGCAAGCCGATCGCGCCACGGAGACAGTCGTGCTCCACTCTCACCACCATCAGAACATATCTTCAAAGCTATCAGCGCAAAGAAAAAAGCAACACACCACTCCCGGGAGGGCTCGAAACTCCAACCTTTCGATTAACAGCCGATCGCGCTAGCCAATTGCGCTAGCCAATTTCGCCACGGAGACAGTCCTGTTCCACTCTCACCACCATTAGAACATATCTTCAAAGCTATCAGGCCATAGAAAAAAAGCGCCAGACCCCCACCGGGTGGGCTCGAACCTCCAACCTTTCGGTTAATGACCGAACGCGCTACCCAATTGCGCCACGGAGACAGTCCTGCTCCACTCTCACCACCATCAGAACATATCTTCAAAGCTATCAGCCCAAAAAAAAAAAGCAACACACCACTCCCGGGAGGGCTCGAACCTCCAACCTTTCGGTTAACAACCGATCGCGCTAGCGAATTGCGCCACGGAGACAGTCGTGCTCTACTCTCCCCACCATCAGAACATATCTTCAAAGCTATCAGCCCCAAAAAAAGCGCCGCACCACCACCGGGTGGGCTCGAAACTCCAACCTTTCGATTAACAGCCGATCGCGCTAGCCAATTGCGCCACGGAGACCGTCCTGTTCCACTCTCACCAACATTAGAACATATCTTCAAAGCTATTAGGCCATAGAAAAAATGCGCAGCACCACCACCGGGTGGGCTCGAACCTCCAACCTTTCGGTTAACGACCGAACGCGCTACCCAATTGCGCCACGGAGACAGTCGTGCTCCACTCTCACCACCATCAGAACATATCTTCAAAGCTATCAGCCCAAAGAAAAAAAAGCGCCGCACCACCACCGGGTGGGCTCGAACCACCAACCTTTTGGTTAACAGCCGATCGCGCTAGCCAATTGCATCACATAGAAGGTCGTGCTCCAGTCTCACCACCCTTCGAACGTATCTTCAAAGCTATCAGGCCATAGAAAAAAGCGCCGCACCACCACCGGGTGGGCACGAACCTCCAACCTTTCGGTTAAGAGACGATCGCGATAGCCAATCGCACCACGGAGACAGTTGTGCTCCACTCTTACCACCATCAGAACATATCTTCAAAGCTATCAGCGCAAAGAAAAAGCAACACACTACTTCCGGGAGGGCTCGAAACTCCAACTTTTGGGTCAACAGCCGATCGCGCTAGCCAATGGCGCCACGGAGACAGTCGTGCTCCAATCTCACCACCATCAGAACATATCTTCAAAGCTATCAGCCCAAAGAAAAAAAAGCGCCGCACCACCACCGGGTGGGCTCGAACCTCCAACCTTTCGGTTAACAGCCGATCGCGCAAGCCAATTGCGCCCCGAAGACACTCCTGCTCCACTCTCACCACCATCAGAACATATCTTCAAAGCTATCAGCCCAAAGAAAAAAAAGCGCCGCACCACCACCGGGTGCGCTCAAACCTCTAACCTTTCGGTCAACAACCGATCGCGCTAGCCAATTGCGCCACGGAGACAGTCCTGCTCCACTCTCAACACCATCAGAACATATCTTCAAAGCTATCAGCCCAAAGAAAAAAAGCAACACACCATTCCCTGGAGGGCTCGAACCTCCAACCTTTCAGTTAACCGCCGATTGTGCTAGGCAATTGCGCAATGGAGACAGTCCTGCTCCACTCTCACCACCATCAGAACATATCTTCAAAGCTATCAGCCCATAGAAAAAAAAGCGCCGCACCACCACCGGGTGGGCTCGAACCTCCAACCTTTCGGTTAACGACTGAACGCGCTACCCAATTGCGCCACGGAGACAGTCCTGCTCCTCTCTCACCACCATCAGAACATAATTTCAAAGCTATCAGCCTAAAGAAAAAAAAGCAACACACCACTACCGGGAGGGCTCGAACCTCCAACCTTTCGGTTAACAGCCGATCGCGCTAGCCGATTGCGCCATGGAGACAGTCGTGCTCCACTCTCCCCACTGTCAGAACATTTCTTCAGAGCTATCAGCCCAAAGAAAAAAAGCGTCGCACTACCACCGGGTGGGCTCGAACCTCCAACCTTTCAATCAACAGCCGATCGCACTAGCCAATTGCGCCATAGAGACAGTCGTGCTCCACTCTCACCACCATCAGAACATATCTTGAAAGCTATCAGCCCAAAGAAAAAAAAGCGCCGCACCAACACCGGGTGGGCTCGAACCTCCAACCTTTCAGTTAACAGCCGATCGCGCAAGCCAATTTCGCCCCGGAGAAGGTCGTGCTCCAGTCTCCCCACCGTCACAACATTTCTTCAGAGCTATCAGCCCAAAGAAAAAAAGCGTCGCACCACCACCGGGTGGGCTCGAACCTCCAACCTTTCGGTTAACAGCCGATCGCGTTAGCCATTTGCGCCACGGAGACAGTCCTGCTCCCCTCTCACCACCATCAGAACATATCTTCAAAGCTATCAGCCCAAAGAAAAAAAAGCAACACACCACTCCCGGGAGGGCTCGAACCTCCAATCTTTCAGTTAACAGCCGATCGCGCTAGCCAATCGCGCCAAGGAGACAGTCGTGCTCCACTCTCACCACCATCAGAGCATATCTTCAAAGCTATCTGCCTAAAGAAAAAAGAGCGCCGCACCACCACCGGGTGGGCTCGAACCTCCAACCTTTCGTTTAACGGACGATCGCGCTAGCCGATCGCGCCACGGAGACAGTCGTGCTCCTCTCTCACCACCATCAGAACATATCTTCAAAGCTATCAGCGCAAAGAAAAAAGCAACACACCACTCCCGGGAGGGCTCGAAACTCCAACCTTTCGGTTAACAGCCGATCGCGCTAGCCAATTGCGCAACGGAGAGAGTCCTGCTCCACTCTCAGCACCATCAGAACATATCTTCAAAGCTATCAGCCCAAAAAAAAGCGCCGCACCACCACCGGGTGGGCTCGAAACTCAACCTTTCGATTAACAGCCGATCGCGCTAGACAATTGCGCCACGGAGACAGTCCTGTTCCACTCTCACCACCATTCGAACAAATCTTCAAAGCTATCAGGCCATAGAAAAAAGCGCCGCACCACCATCGGGTGGGCACGAACCTCCAACCTTTCGGTTAAGAGACGATCGCGCTAGCCAATCGCGCCACGGAGACAGTCGTGCTCCACTCTAACCACCATCAGAACATATCTTCAAAGCTATCAGCGCAAAGAAAAAGCAACACACCACTTCCGGGAGGGCTCGAAACTCCAACTTTTGGGTCAACAGCCGATCGCGCTAGCCAATTGCGCCACAGAGACAGTCGTCCTCCAATCTCACCACCATCAGAACATATCTTCAAAGCTATCAGCCCAAAGAAAAAAAAGCGCCGCACCACCACCGTGTGGGCTCGAACCTCCAACCTTTCGGTTAACAGCCGATCGCGCAAGACAATTGCGCCCCGGAGACACTCCTGCTCCACTCTCACCACCATCAGAACATATCTTCAAAGCTATCAGCCCAAAGAAAAAAAAGCGCCTCACCACCACCGGGTGCGCTCAAACCTCCAACTTTTCGGTCAACAACCGATAGCGCTAGCCAATTGCGCCACGAAGACAGTCCTGCTCCACTCTCACCACCATCAGAACATATCTTCAAAGCTATCAGCCCAAAGAAAAAAAAGCAACACACCATTCCCTGGAGGGCTCGAACCTCCAACCTTTCAGTTAACCGCCGATCGTGCTAGCCAATTGCACAATGGAGACAGTCCTGCTCCACTCTCACCACCATCAGAACATATCTTCAAAGCTATCAGCCCATAGAAAAAAAGCGCCGCACCACCACCAGGTGGGCTCGAACCTCCAACCTTTCGGTTAACGACTGAACGCGCTACCCAATTGCGCCACGGAGACAGTCCTGCTCCACTCTCACCACCATCAGAACATAACTTCAAAGCTATCAGCCCAAAGAAAAAAAAGCAACACACCACTCCCGGGAGGGCTCGAACCTCCAACCTTTCGGTTAACAGCCGGTCGCGCTAGCCGATTGCGCCATGGAGACAGTCGTGCTCCACTCTCCCCACCGTCAGAACATTTCTTCAGAGCTATCAGCCCAAAGAAAAAAAGCGTCGCACCACCACCGGGTGGGCTCGAACCTCCAACCTTTCGGTCAACAGCCGATCGCACTAGCCAATTGCGCCATAGAGACAGCCGTGCTCCGCTCTCACCACCATCAGAACATATCTTCAAAGCTATCAGCCCCCCCAAAAAAAGCGCCGCACCAACACCGGGTGGGCTCGAACCTCCAACCTTTCAGTTACCAGCCGATCGCGCAAGGCAATTTCGCCCCGGAGACAGTCCTGCTCCACTCTCACGACCATCAGAACATACCTTCAAAGCTATCAGCCCAAAGAAAAAAAAGCAACACACCACTCCCCGGAGGGCTCGAACCTCCAACTTTTGGGTCAACAGCCGATCGCGCTAGCCAATTGCGCCATGGAGACAGTCGTGCTCCACTCTCACCACCATCAGAACATATCTTCAAAGCTATCAGCCCAAAAAAAAGCACCGCACCACCACCGGGTGGGCTCGAACCTCCAATTTTTCGGTTAACAGCCGATCGCGCAAGCCAATTGCGCCCCCGAGACAGTCCTGCTCAACTCTCACCACCATCAGAACATATCTTCAAAGCTATCAGCCCAAAGAAAAAAAAGCGCCGCACCACCACCGGGTGCGCTCGAACCTCCAACCTTTCGGTCAACAGCCGATCGCGCTAGCCAATTGCGCAACGGAGACAGTCCTGCTCCACTCTCACCACCATCAGAACATATCTTCAAAGCTATCAGCCCCCAAAAAAGCGCCGCACCACCACCGGGTGGGCTCGAACCTCCAACCTTTCGGTTCACAGCCGATCGCGCAAGCCAATTGCGCCCCTGAGACACTCCTGCTCCACTCTCACCACCATCAGAACATATCTTCAAAGCTATCAGCCCAAGAAAAAAAAGCGCCGCACCACCACCGGGTGCGCTCAAACCTCCAACCTTTCGGTCAACAACCGATCGCGCTAGCCAATTGCGCCACGGAGACAGTCCTGCTCCACTCTCACCACCATCAGAACATATCTTCAAAGCTATCAGCCCAAAGAAAAAAAAGCAACACACCATTCCCTGGAGGGCTCGAACCTCCAACCTTTCAGTTAACCGCCGATCGTGCTAGTCAATTGCGCAATGGAGACAGTCCTGCTCTACTATCACCACCATCAGAACATGTCATCAAAGCTATCAGCCTAAAGAAAAAAAAGCGCCGCACCACCACCGGGTGGGCTCGAACCTCCAACCTTTCGGTTAACGACCGAACGCGCTACCCAATTGCGCCACGGAGACAGTCCTGCTCCACTCTCAGCACCATCAGAACATAACTTCAAAGCTATCAGCCCAAAGAAAAAAAAGCAACACAGCACTCCCGGGAGGACTCGAACCTCCAACCTTTCGGTTAACAGCCGATCGCGCTAGCCAATTGCGCCACGGAGACAGTCGTGCTCTACTCTCCCCACCGTCAGAACATTTCTTCAGAGCTATCAGCCCAAAGAAAAAAAGCGTCGCACCACCACCGGGTGGGCTCGAACCTCCAACCTTTCGGTCAACAGCCGATCGCACTAGCCAATTGCGCCATGGAGACAGTCGTGCTCCACTCTTACCACCATCAGAACATATCTTCAAAGCTATCAGCCCAAAGAAAAAAAAGCGCCGCACCAACACCGGGTGGGCTCGAACCTCCAACCTTTCAGTTAACAGCCGATCGCGCAAGCCAATTTCGCCCCGGAGACAGTCCTGCTCCACTCTCACGACCATCAGAACATACCTTCAAAGCTATCAGCCCAAAGAAAAAAAATGCAACACACCACTCCCCGGAGGGCTCGAACCTCCAACTTTTGGGTCAACAGCCGATCGCGCTAGCCAATTGCGCCACGGAGACAGTCGTGCTCCACTCTCACCACCATCAGAACATATCTTCAAAGCTATCAGCCCAAAAAAAAAAGCGCCGCACCACCACCGGGTGGGCTCGAACCTCCAACCTTTCGGTTAACAGCCGATCGCGCAAGCCAATTGCGCCCCGGAGACAGTCCTGCTCCACTCTCACCACCATCAGAACATATCTTCAAAGCTATCAGCCCAAAGAAAAAAAAGCGCCGCACCACCACCGGGTGCGCTCGAAGCTCCAACCTTTCGGTCAACAACCGATCGCGCTAGCCAATTGCGCCAAGGAGACAGCTGTGCTCCACTCTCACCACCATCAGAACATATCTTCAAAGCTATCAGCGCAAAAAAAAGCAACACACCACTCCCGGGAGGGCTCGAAATTCCAACCTTTCGGTTAACAGCCGATCGCGCTAGCCAATTGCGCAACGGAGACAGTCCTGCTCCACTCTCACCACCATAAGAACATATCTTCAAAGCTATCAGCCCCAAAAAAGCGCCGCACCACCACCGGGTGGGCTCGAAACTCCAACTTTTCGATTAAGAGCCGATCGCGCTAGCGAATTGCGCCACGGAGACAGTCGTGCTCCACTCTCACCACCATCAGAGCATATCTTCAAAGCTATCAGCCTAAAGAAAAAAAGCGCCGCACCACCACCGGGTGGGCTCGAACCTCCAACCTTACGGTTAACAGACGACCGCGCTAGCCGATCGCGCCACGGAGACAGTCGTGCTCCACTCTCACCATCATCAGAGCATATCTTCAAAGCTATCTGCCTAAAGAAAAAAGAGCGCCGCACCACCACCGGGTGGGCTCGAACCTCCAACCTTTCGGTCAACAACCGATCGCGCTAGCCAATTGCGCCAAGGAGACAGTCGTGCTCCACTCTCACGACCATCAGAACATATCTTCAAAGCTATCAGCGCAAAGAAAAAAGCAACACACCACTCCCGGGAGGGCTCGAAACTCCAACCTTTCGGTTAACAGCCGATCGCGCTAGCCAATTGCGCAACGGAGACAGTCCTGCTCCACTCTCACCACCATCAGAACATATCTTCAAAGCTATCAGCCCCAAAAAAAGCGCCGCACCACCACCGGGTGGGCTCGAAACTTCAACCTTTCGATTAACAGCCGATCGCGCTAGCCAATTGCGCCACGGAGACAGTCCTGTCCCACTCTCACCACCATTAGAACATATCTTCAAAGCTATCAGGCCATAGAAAAAAGCGCCGCACCACCACCGGGTGGGCTCGAACCTCCAACCTTTCGATTAACGACCGAACGCGCTACCAAATTGCGCCACGGAGACAGTCCTGCTCCACTCTCACCGCCATCAGAACATAACCTCAAAGCTATCAGTGCAAAGAAAAAAAAAAGCAACACACCACTCCCGGGAGGGCTCGAACCTCCAACCTTTCGGTTAACAGCCGATCTCTCTAGCCAATTGCGCCACGGAGACAGTCGTGCTCCAGTCTCCCCACCGTCAGAACATTTCTTCAGAGCTATCAGCCCAAAAAAAAAAACCGTCGCACCACCACCGGGTGGGCTCGAACCTCCAACGTTTCGGTTAACAGCCGATCGCGCTAGCCAATTGCGCTAGCGAATTGCGCCACGGAAACAGTCCTGCTCCACTCTCCCCACCATCAGAACATATCTTCAAAGCTATCAGCCCAAAGAAAAAAAAGCAACACACCACTTCCGGGAGGGCTCGAACCTCCAATCTTTCAGTTAACAGCCGATCGCGCTAGCCAATTGCGCCACGGAGACAGTCGTGCTCCACTCTCACCAGCATCAGAGCATATCTTAAAAGCTGCCTATAGCTTTTTCTGCCTATAGAAAAAAGAACGCCGCACCACCACCGGGTGGGCTCGAACCTCCAACCTTTCGGTTAACAGACGATCGCGCTAGCTGATCGCGCCACGGAGACAGTCCTGCTCCGCTCTCACCACCATCAGAACATATCTTCAAAGCTATCAGCCCAAAGAAAAAAAAGCAACACACCACTCCCCGGAGGCCTCGAACCTCCAACCTTTCAGTTAACAGACGATCGCGCAAGCCGATCGCGCCACGGAGACAGTCGTGCTCCACTCTCACCACCATCAGAACATATCTTCAAAGCTATCAGCGCAAAGAAAAAAGCAACACACCACTCCCAGGAGGGCTCGAAACTCCAACCTTTCGATTAACAGCCGATCGCGCTAGCCAATTGCGCTAGCCAATTTCGCCACGGAGAGAGTCCTGTTCTACTCTCACCACCATTAGAACATATCTTCAAAGCTATCAGGCCATAGAAAAAAAGCGCCGCACCACCACCGGGTGGGCTCGAACCTCCAACCTTTCGGTTAATGACCGAACGCGCTACCCAATTGCGCCACGGAGACAGTCCTGCTCCACTCTCACCACCATCAGAACATATCTACAAAGCTATCAGTCCAAAGAAAAAAAAGCAACACACCACTCCCGGGAGGGCTCGAACCTCCAACCTTTCGGTTAACAGCCGATCGCGCTAGCCAATTGCGCCACGGAGACAGTCCTGCTCCACTCTCACCACCATCAGAACATATCTACAAAGCTATCAGTCCAAAGAAAAAAAAGCAACACACCACTCTCGGGAGGGCTCGAACCTCCAACCTTTCGGTTAACAACCGATCGCGCTAGCGAATTGCGCCACGGAGACAGTCGTGCTCTACTCTCCCCACCATCAGAACATATCTTCAAAGCTATCAGCCCAAAGAAAATAAAGCGCCGCACCACCACCGGGTGCGCTCGAACCTCCAACCTTTCGGTCAACAACCGATCCCGCTAGCCAATTGCGCCAAGGAGACAGTCGTGCTCCACTCTCACCACCATCAGAACATATCTTCAAAGCTATCAGCGCAAAGAAAAAAGCAACACACCACTCCCGGGAGGGCTCGAAACTCCCACCTTTCGGTTAACAGCCAATCGCGCTAGCTAATTGCGCAACGGAGACAGTCCTGCTCCAGTCTCACCACCATAAGAACATATCTTCAAAGCTATCAGCCCCAAAAAAAGCGCCGCACCACCACCGGGTGGGCTCGAAACTCCAACCTTTCGATTAACAGCCGATCGCGCTAGCCAATTGCGCCACGGAGACAGTCGTGCTCCACTCTCACCACCATCAGAGCATGTCTTCAAAGCTATCAGCCTAAAGAAAAAAAAGCGCCGCACCACCACCGGGTGGGCTCGAACCTCCAACCTTTCGGTTAACAGACGACCGCGCTAGGCGATCGCGCCACGGAGACAGTCGTGCTCAACTCTCACCATCATCAGAGCATATCTTCAAAGCTATCTGCCTAAAGAAAAAAGAGCGCCGCACCACCACCGGGTGGGCTCGAACCTCCAACCTTTCGGTCAACAACCGATCGCGCTAGCCAATTGCGCCAAGGAGACAGTCGTGCTCCACTCTCACCACCATCAGAACATATCTTCAAAGCTATCAGCGCAAAGAAAAAAGCAACACACCACTCCCGGGAGGGCTCGAAACTCCAGCCTTTCGGTTAACAGCCGATCGCGCTAGCCAATTGCGCAACGGAGACAGTCCTGCTCCACTCTCACCACCATGAGAACATATCTTCAAAGCTATCAGCCCCAAAAAAAGCGCCGCACCACCACCGGGTGGGCTCGAAACTTCAACCTTTCGATTAACAGCCGATCGCGCTAGCCAATTGCGCCACGGAGACAGTCCTGTTCCACTCTCACCACCATTAGAACACATCTTCAAAGCTATCAGGCCATAGAAAAAAAGCGCCGCACCACCACCTGGTGGGCTCGAACCTCCAACCTTTCGGTTAATGACCGAACGCGCTACCCAATTGCGCCACGGAGACAGTCCTGCTCCACTCTCACCACCATCAGAACATATCTTCAAAGCTATCAGCCCAAAGAAAAAAAAGCAACACACCACTCCCGGGAGGGCTCGAACCTCCAACCTTTCGGTTAACAGCCGATCGCGCTAGCCAATAGCGCCACGGAGACAGTCCTGCTCCACTCTCACCACCATCAGAACATATCTTCAAAGCTATCAGCCCAAAGAAAAAAAAGCAACACACCACTCCCGGGAGGGCTCGAACCTCCAACCTTTTGGTTAACAACCGATCGCGCTAGCGAATTGCGCCACGGAGACAGTCGTGCTCTACTCTCACCACCATCAGAACATATCTTCAAAGCTATCAGCCCCAAAAAAAAGCGCCGCACCACCACCGGGTGGGCTCGAAACTCCAACCTTTCGATTAATAGCCAATCGCGCTAGCCAATTGCGCCACGGAGACAGTCGTGCTCCACTCTCACCACCATCAGAGCATATCTTCAAAGCTATCAGCCTAAAGAAAAAAAAGCGCCGCACCACCACCGGGTGGGCTCGAACCTCCAACCTTTCGGTAACAGACGACCGCGCTAGCCTATCGCGCCACGGAGACAGTCGTGCTCCACTCTCACCATCATCAGAACATATCTTCAAAGCTATCAGCCCCAAAAAAAGCGCCGCACCACCACCGGGTGGGCTCGAAACTTCAACCTTTCGATTAACAGCCGATCGCGCTAGCCAATTGCGCCACGGAGACAGTCCTGTTCCACTCTCACCACCATTTGGCAGCAGCGGTGGCAGAACCGGCAGATCTACTGATTTTCGTCTGTTTGCGCAGATTTTTTTTCGTCGACCACTGCCTTCCTGTCGGTGGCCTGTGTGGAAACCATCTCCCTGCTATCAAGTTTCATCGCATCGTGTGCCATTTTCACGCCGCGATTTTTTCGGATCAACTGATATCTCCAACTGAAGCTACCGACGATCTTACCGCTGGGGGCCACCACCATCACCGAGCTTCACTATAAAAGTCACCGACCCTGAGGACAGCGGCTCTTTGGCAGCAGCGGTGGCAGAACCGGCAGATCTACTGATTTTCGTCTGTTTGCGCAGATTTTTTTTCGTCGACCACTGCCTTCCTGTCGGTGGCCTGTGTGGAAACCATCTCCCTGCTATCAAGTTTCATCGCATCGTGTGCCATTTTCACGCCGCGATTTCTTCGGATCAACTGATATCTCCAACTGAAGCTACCGACGATCTTACCACTGGGGGCCACCACCATCACCGAGCTTCACTATAAAAGTCACCGACCCTGAGGACAGCGGCTCTTTGGCAGCAGCGGTGGCAGAACCGGCAGATCTACTGATTTTCGTCTGTTTGCGCAGGTTAGTTCACGCCCGGTTTAAATTTGCTTTGTTGTTCTTAGCGAGTTTTCTGTGCTGCCGCTGCTGCCAAGTGAATTGTATTTGTTCTGTGTGCTACATTTCCTGGTACTATGTCGACACTAAATGCATGCCCTACATGTAACGATGCCAATAAATCCGATGAATTGTCGGTGGCATGTGGCGAGTGTAGCCACTGTTTTCACATTGGAACATGTGCAGGCATATCAGAAAAACAGTATAAAAAGAAGTCCGAATCGGCTAGGCAAAAGTGGGTTTGCTCTACGTGCAAAGATAGTGGAAAAAGTGTCGAGATCACTGAAGGGAGGCCGGAAGCTGAAGTTGACATCAGATCTATTCTCAGTGGCATAAGTCAGAAGTTAGACGAGTTGTTGCCGCTCAGGGAAACAGTGCCAAACATCGAGCGGTCGATACAGCTCATGTCGGACAAGTACGATGAGATGTTGACAAGGCTTGCCGCACAAGAAAAAGATACGAAAGAAATACGGAAAAGACTTGAACGCCTTGAACAGGACACCTGCGCTAGTGATGATGCTTCAAAAAAACTTGAGGCCGATTTAAATGAGCTCGAGTGGAGAAGCCGCAAGTTTAACTTGGAAATACATGGTGTAAGCGTCTCTGAAGGTGAAAATTTGCTTGCAAAGGTAAATTCTGTTGCCAGCATGATTGACGTTTGTGCACTGGACGCAGCAGACGTCGCTGCCATTCACCGTCTCCCATGCAAATTTGGCAAAACACCAGGTATAATCGTTCGGTATGTCAGACAATCTGTTAGAGACGAATGGCTGCATAACCGGTCAAAACTGAGAGAAAAGAAATCAAGCCTGTTCATCCAAGAGAACTTGACCAGCCAAAGTCGGCAACTGCTTCGAGAGGTTAAGGAATGGGCGAGGGAAAATCGGTACAAATACGCCTGGCACAAGAACGGGAAAATCCTGCTGCGCAAATCTGACGGCGATTCCGTGTTAGTAGTGCGTCACAGGACCGACTTTCCCGTCTAAGCCTGCTAGTTGCTGACTGTATCTAGATTATTTCATTCCTCAAAATGGCTAGTCAAAGTCCCTTTCTTCCACACGAGCTAGACGCTTTTGTGACAAGTCATCACGCACATTCCTTGAAGTGCCTTCATCTAAACATTCGTTCACTCTATAACAAGGAAGAAGATATAAATGACTTCATCAATGGTTTTCATTTTCTGTTTGATGCAGTAATGCTTAGTGAAACTTGGTGCAGGGATGATCGTGATTTGTTCAAATTTCCGTCTTATCAATCGTATTGTGTAAACAGAACTAATCGCCGAGGCGGTGGCGTTATGCTGTTGCTAAGAGAGCACGTAAACTGCGAGCTGCTTTCCAACTTTTGTATCTGTTGTGATGATTTTGAAATAATAACAGCTCGTGTGAATGACTGTATGTTTTCCGTTTGCTATAGACCACCAAGTGGAAATCTTCCTAGTTTCTTTTGTTTCTATGAACAGCTGTTATCATTTGTTTCAGAAACTGGCGATTATTTGGTGTCTGCTGGTGATTTTAATATCGACCTGTTGACCATTTCTGCACCACAAAAGGCCATGTTAACCATGCTGACTTCTAACGGATGCGAAAATTTAATCTATGTACCGACAAGGGTAACTACTGAAAGCGAAACACTGTTAGATTTATTTATTACTAATATCGATTCTACAAAAGCCAACAGTGGTGTAATAACGTGGGACCTTAGTGACCACCTCCCAATATTTGCTCTACTAAGAAAGCAAAATTTCACGATAAATGAAAAGCATCAGTACATTTCTTTTCAAAATATTACACAAACAGGTTTGGATAATTTTAGAGCTGAATTGCTACTTAGCGATATTCCGCAAATTCTGAAAATAGACGACGTTGACATTGCATACAGTAAACTTATTGATGAAATTTCTCGCGTGTATAAGCGTCACTTCCCACAAAAAAAGTTTAAATTGGGTAAAAAAATAAGAAAACCATGGATAACCCCTGAATTGTTACAAAAAATTAAGTGTAAAAATGCGCTTTATCACAAGTTCATTAAAAGTAAGGAACCAAGCATATTGAAAGAATACAAGTCGCTTAGAAACAAACTAAACAAAGAACTAAGGTCACACAGGAAATGCTATTTTAAAGCTGAGTTTGATAGCTGCTCAAAAAAACCCGATATGTTATGGAAAAAGCTTAATACTGTCTTAAATCGCCGTAAATCATCTCCACGTGTAGAAAAGCTATTTCTTGGTGGCCACGAAATATGGGGCGATGATTTGGCGAATACATTTATAGATTATTTTGTGAGCAATTCTAATTCTTGTGCATCTGCTGATATTACAAAATTTATGCCTGATAGCAATCCATCTTCCTTTTTCCTTCGCCCATTTACAGAGTCTGAAGTACTGTCAGTTTTTCTTTCGCTTAAAAATAGCTCAAGTTGTGACGTTGAGGGCATGCAGGTTCGTCCAATCAAGTATGTGCTTGATTTAATTTGTCCATATCTTACCTACATCTTTAATCTGTCTTTGGCGAGCGCTATCTTTCCCAGGAGGATGCAGATCGCAAGAGTTTCTGTGCTTTTTAAGAAAGGTGACATAAACGATATCAAAAATTATAGACCTATTTCGATATTACCAGTATTATCCAAAGGGCTGGAGAAACTTATACACGTGCAAATGTCTAATTTTTTCAATAAGCACAATCTTATATCTACAGCCCAATTTGGATTTAGAAAACACCTTTCTACTGAGTTAGCCTTGCTACAACAAAAAGAATTCATTTTAACACAATTTGAAAGCAAGAATCTTGTGCTCGGCCTTTACATTGATTTCAGTAAAGCATTTGATTGTATCCATCATTCCATACTACTTAAAAAACTTGAAACCTATGGTATTCGCGGGCACTGCTTAAACCTCGTGAAGTCGTATCTAGATCATCGCCATCAGTACGTCCAGATTGAGCATTACCGTTCAGACTTAAAACACATCAGCAGAGGCGTTCCTCAAGGTAGTATTCTCGGCCCATTTCTTTTTATAGTTTACATCAATGACCTAGTAAATATCTACAGTGATGCGAAATACGTTATGTACGCTGACGACGCTAGCCTAATTTTTTCGTCACCTGAACTTGGTAGCCTTCAGAATAACACCAACACTGCTCTAAGGGCGCTCCAAGAATGGTCAGCAGCAAACGTTTTGCAAATTAATACTAAAAAGACAAAAGCCGTGATTTTCAGACCAAAATTTAAGCAGATAACCTGCGATCACATCACCCTTCTTTACACAAATGAAGCAATAGAAATAGTGAGTAGTGTGAAAATACTGGGAGTTACCTTCACACAAAATATGCTTTGGGATTTACACATTGAATCAGTTTTAGGCAAGCTATCTCGTGTGGTTGGTATGATGGCGCGTCACAGATTGATATTACCTTTTAAAATAAAGCTTCTTGTTTACAATGCGCTCTTTTTTTCTTCCTTGTATTATTGTTTTTTGGTATGGGGTACGACGACATATACAAATCTTGAAAGACTTCATGTACTGCAGAAAAAATTTCTGCGGGCGCTTTTCAATGTACCCTACAATTCCCATACTTCAGATTTATTCTTGAAGGGAAATGTCATCCGCGTGTTTACCCTATACAATTACAAGTTAAGTATAGCGTTCAAACGAGAGATAAAAGAAAACCTAAAGTTTTTCCACGAGTTATCTCATCTTGCCAAAAACACCCATTCATACGGCACTCGTTACATAGAACAGTGGAAGGTGGTCACTGCGCGGACAAGCTATTCTATGCAGAAGCTATCATACACGCTGCCAACCCTTTTAAATTCATTTCATAAATTACACATTCAATTGAAAATAACTTCTGCACGAACACTGCGCGAGCATTTCATCAATTCATGCTAACATAGTAAATAGTGTAAAATATTGCTTTTTTTCATTCTTCCTTACTGATGTGTTTTTTTAGACATATCTGTATTCCGAATATGTGTTTCTTGTGATTTTTTTTTCTCTTTATGTGAATGTTTGCCATCGCTGCCTGCACTGTAGGGGTGGCTGCGGGCCTCTGTCAAGTTGCTTGTGCCTTCAAGCAACTTTTACCCGCAGTCTCCTCCATCGCTGATGGAAATAAAAATTATTATTATTATTATTATTAGAACATATCTTCAAAGCTATCAGGCCACAGAAAAAAAGCGCCGCACCACCAACGGGTGGGCTCGAACCTCCAACCTTTCGATTAACGACCGAACGCGCTACCAAATTGCGCCACAGAGACAGTCCTGCTCCACTCTCACCGCCATCAGAACATAACTTCAAAGCTATCAGTGCAAAGAAAAAAAAGCAACACACCACTCTCGGGAGGGCTCGAACCTCCAACCTTTCAGTTAACAGCTGATCGCGCTAGCCAATTGCGCCACGGAGACAGTCGTGCTCCAGTCCCCCCACCGTCAGAACATTTCTTCAGAGCTATCAGCCCAAAGAAAAAAGCGTCGCACCACCACCGGGTGGGCTCGAACCTCCAACCTTTCGCTTAACAGCCGTTCGCGCTAGCCAATTGCGCCACGGAAACAGTCCTGCTCCACTCTCCCCACCATCAGAACATATCTTCAAAGCTATCAGCCCAAAGAAAAAAAAGCAACACACCACTCCCGGGAGGGCTCGAACCTCCAACCTTTCAGTTAACAGCTGTTCGCGCTAGCCAATTGCGCCACGGAGACAGTCTTGCTCCACTCTCACCACCATCAGAGCATATCTTCAAAGCTGCCTATAGCTTTTTCTGCCTATAGAAAAAAGAGCGCCGCACCACCACCGGGTGGGCTCGAACCTCCAACCATTCGGTTAACAGACGATCGCGCTAGCCGATCGCGCCACGGAGACAGTCGTGCTTCTCTCTCACCACCATCAGAACATATCTTCAAAGCTCTCAGCGCAAAGAGAAAAGCAACACACCACTCCCCGGAGGACTCGAACCTCCAACCTTTCGGTCAACAGCCGATTGCCCTAGCCAATTGCGCCACGGAGACAGTCGTGCTCAACTCTCACCACCATCAGAACATATCTTCAAAGCTATCAGGCCATAGAAAAAAGCACCCCACCACCACCGTGTGGGCTCGAACCTCCAACCTTTCGGTTAATGACCGAACGCGCTACCCAATTGCGCCACGGAGACAGTCCTGCTCCACTCTCACCACCATCAGAACATATCTTCAAAGCTATCAGCCCAAAGAAAAAAAAGCAACACACCACTCCCGGGAGGGCTCGAACATCCAACCTTTCGGTTAACAGCCGATCGCGCTAGCCAATTGCGCCACGGAGACAGTCCTGCTCCACTCTCACCACCATCAGAACATATCTTCAAAGCTATCAGCCCAAAGAAAAAAAAAGCTACACACCACTCCCGGGAGGGCTCGAACCTCCAACCTTTCGGTTAACAACCGATCGCGCTAGCGAATTGCGCCACGGAGACAGTCGTGCTCTACTCTCACCACCATCAGAACATATCTTCAAAGCTATCAGCCCAAAGAAAAAAAAGCGCCGCACCACCACCGGGTGCGCTCGAAACTCCAACCTTTCAATTAACAGCCGATCGCGCTAGCCAATTGCGCAACGGAGACAGTCCTGTTCCACTCTCACCACCATAAGAACATATCTTCAAAGCTATCAGCACCAAAAAAAAGCGCCGCACCACCCTCGGGTGGGCTCGAAACTCCAACCTTTCGATTAACAGCCGATCACGCTAGCCAATTGCGCCACGGAGACAGTCGTGCTCCACTCTCACCACCATCAGAGCATATCTTCAAAGCTATCAGCCTAAAGAAAAAAAAAGCGCCGCACCACCACCGGGTGGGCTCGAACCTCCAACCTTTCGGTTAACAGCCGATCGCGCTAGCCAATTGCGCCACGGAGACAGTCGTGCTCCACTCTCACCACCATCAGAGCATATCTTCAAGGCTGCCTATAGCTTTTTCTGCCTATAGAAAAAAGAGCGCCGCACCACCACCGGGTGGGCTCAAACCTCCAACCTTTCGGTTAACAGCCGATCGCGCAAGCCAAATGCGCCCCGGAGACAGTCCTGCTCCACTCTCACCACCATCAGAAATAACTTCAAAGCTATCAGCCTAAAGAAAAAAAGCAACACACCACTCCCCGGAGGCCTCGAACCTCCAACCTTTCAGTTAACAGCCGATCGCGCTAGCCAATTGCGCCACGGAGACAGTCGTGCTCCACTCTCACCACCAACAGAGCATATCTTCAATGCTATCAGCCTAAAGAAAAAAAAGCGCCGCACCACCACCGGGTGGGCTCGAACCTCCAACCTTTCAGTTAACAGACGATCGCGCAAGCCGATCGCGCCACGGAGACAGTCGTGCTCCACTCTCACCACCATCAGAACATATCTTCAAAGCTATCAGCGCAAAGAAAAAAGCAACACACCACTCCCGGGAGGGCTCGAACCTCCAACCTTTCGGTTAACAACCGATCGGGCTAGCCAGTTGCGCCACGGAGACAGTCGTGCTCTACTCTCACCACCATCAGAACATATCTTCAAAGCTATCAACCCAAAGAAAAGAAAGCGCCGCACCACCACCGGGTGCACTCGAACCTCCAACCTTTCGGTCAACAGACGATCGCGCTAGCCAATTGCACTATGGAGACAGTCGTGCTCCACTCTATCCACCATCATAACATATCTTCAAAGCTATCAGCCGAAAGAAATAAGCAACACACCACTCCCGGGAGGGCTCGAACCTCCAAACTTTCGGTTAACAGCCGATCGCGCTAGCCAATTGCGCCACGGAGACAGTCCTGCTCCACTTTCACCACCATCAGAACATATCTTCAAAACTATCAGCCCAAAAAAAAGCGCCGCACCCCCACCGGGTGCGCTCGAACCTCCAACCTTTCGGTCAACAGCCGATGGCGCTAGCCTATTGCGCCATGGAGACAGTCGTGCTCCACTCTCACCACCATCAGAACATATCTTCAAAGCTATCAGCCCAAAGAAAAAAAGCGCCGCACCCCCACCGGGTGGGCTCGAACCTCCAACCTCTCGGTGAACAGCCGATCGCGCCAGCCAATTGCGCCCCGGAGACAGTCCTGCTCCACTCTCACCACCATCAGAACATATCTTTAAAGCTATCAGCCCAAAGAAAAAAAAGCAACACACCACTCCCTGGAGGGCTCGAACCTCCAACCTTTCAGTTAACAGCCGATCGCGCTAGCCAATTGCGCCACGGAGACAGTCCTGCTCCATTCTCACCACCATCAGAACATATCTTCAAAGCTATCAGCCCAAAGAAAAAAAAGCGCCGCACCACCACCGGGTGCGCTCGAACCTCCAACGTTTCAGTCAACAGCCGATCGCGCTAGCCAATTGCACCACGGGGACAGTCGTGCTCCACTCTCACCACCATCAGAACATATCTTCAAAGCTATCAGTGGAAAGAAAAAAGCAACACACCACTCCCGGGAGGGCTCGAACCTCCAACCTTTCGGTTAACAGCCGATCGCGCTAGCCAATTGCGCCACGGAGACAGTCGTGCTCCACTCTCACCACCATCAGAGCATATCTTCAAAGCTATCAGCCCCCCAAAAAAGCGTCGCACCACCACCGGGTGGGCTCGAACCTCCAACCTTTCGGTTAACAGCCGATCGCGCTAGCCAATTGCGCCACGGAAACAGTCCTGCTCCACTCTCACCACCATCAGAGCATATCTTTAAAGCTGCCTATAGCTTTTCTGCCTATAGAAAAAAGAGCGCCGCACCACCACCGGGTGGGCTCGAACCTCCAACCTTTAGGTTAACAGACGATCGCGCTAGCCGATCGCGCCACGGAGAAAGTCGTGCTCCTCTCTCACCACCATCAGAACATATCTTCAAAGATATCAGCGCAAAGAAAAAAGCAACACACCACTCCCGGGAGGGCTCGAAACTCCAACCTTTCGGTTAATATCCGATCGCGCTAGCCAATTGCGCAACGGAAACAGTCCTGCTCCACTCTCACCACCACCAGAACATATCTTCAAAGCTATCAGCCCAAAAAAAAGCGCCGCACCGCCACTGGGTGGGCTCAAAACTCCAACCTTTCGATCAACAGCCGATCGCGCTAGCCAATTGCGCCACGGAGACAGTCCTGTTCCGCACTCACCACCATCAGAACATATCTTCAAAGCTATCAGCCAAAAGAAAAAAAAGCAACACACCACTCCCGGGAGGGCTCGAACCTCCAACCTTTCGGTTAACAGCCGATCGCTCTAGCCAATGGCGCCACGGAGACAGTCGTGCTCCACTCTCACCACCATCAGAACATATCTTCAAAGCTATCAGCCCAAAGAAAAAAAAAGCGCCGCACCACCACCGGGTGCGCTCGAACCTCCAACGTTTCAGTCAACAGCCGATCGCGCTAGCCAATTGCACCACGGGGACAGTCGTGCTCCACTCTCACCACCATCAGAACATATCTTCAAAGCCATCAGTGGAAAGAAAAAAGCAACACACCACTCCCGGGAGGGCTCGAACCTCCAACCTTTCGGTTAACAGCCGATCGCGCTAGCCAATTGCGCCACGGAGACAGTCGTGCTCCACTCTCACCACCATCAGAGCATATCTTCAAAGCTATCAGCCTAAAGAAAAAAAGCGCCGCACCACCACCGGGTGGGCTCGAGCCTCCAACCTTTCGGTTAACAGACGATCGCGCTAGCCGAACGCGCCACGGAGACAGTCGTGCTCCACTCTCACCACCATCAGAACATATCTCCAAAGCTATTATTGCAAAGAAAAAAGCAACACACCACTCCCGGGAGGGCTGTAAACTCCAACCTTTCGGTAACAGCCGATCGCGCTAGCCAATTGCGCAACGGAGACAGTCCTGTTCCACTCTCACCACCATCAGAACATATCTTCAAAGCTATCAGCCCCCCAAAAAAGCGTCGCACCACCACCGGGTGGGCTCGAACCTCCAACCTTTCGGTTAACAGCCGATCGCGCTAGCCAATTGCGCCACGGAAACAGTCCTGCTCCAATCTCACCACCATCAGAACATATCTTCAAAGCTATCAGCCCAAAGAAAAAAAAGCAACACACCACTCCCGGGAGGGCTCGAACCTCCAACCTTTCAGTTAACAGCCGATCGCGCTAGCCAATTGCGCCACGGAGACAGTCGTGCTCCACTCTCACCACCATCAGAGCATATCTTTAAAGCTGCCTATAGCTTTTTCTGCCTATAGAAAAAAGAGCGCCGCACCACCACCGAGTGGGCTCGAACCTCCAACCTTTAGGTTAACAGACGATCGCGCTAGCCGATCGCGCCACGGAGAAAGTCGTGCTCCTCTCTCACCACCATCAGAACATATCTTCAAAGATATCAGCGCAAAGAAAAAAGCAACACACCACTCCCGGGAGGGCTCGAAACTCCAACCTTTCGGTTAACATCCGATCGCGCTAGCCAATTGCGCAACGGAAACAGTCCTGCTCCACTCTCACCACCACCAGAACATATCTTCAAAGCTATCAGCCCAAAAAAAAGCGCCGCACCGCCACCGGGTGGGCTCAAAACTCCAACCTTTCGATCAACAGCCGATCGCGCTAGCCAATTGCGCCACGGAGACAGTCCTGTTCCGCACTCACCACCATCAGAACATATCTTCAAAGCTATCAGCCAAAAGAAAAAAAAGCAACACACCACTCCCAGGAGGGCTCGAAGCTCCAATCTTTCGGTTAACAGCCGATCGCGCTAGCCAATTGCGCCATGGAGACAGTCGTGCTCCACTCTCCCAACCGTCAGGACATTTATTCAGAGCTATCAGCTCAAAGAAAAAAAGCGTCGCACCACCACCGAGTGGGCTCGAACCTCCAAACTTTCGGTTAACAGCCGATCGCGCAAGCCAATTGCGCCCCGGACACAGTCCTGCTCCACTCTCACCACCATCAGAACATATCTTCAAAGCTATCAGCCTAAAGAAAAAAAGCAACACACCACTCCCCGGAGGGCTCGAACCTCCAACCTTTCGGTCAACAGCCGATCGCACTAGCCAATTGCGCCACGGAGACAGTCGTGCTCCACTCTCACCACCATCAGAACATATCTTCAAAGCTATCAGCCCAAAGAAAAAAAAGCGCCCCCCACCACCGGGTGGGCTCAAACCTCCAACCTTTCGGTTAACAGCCGATCGCGCAAGCCAATTGCGCCCCGGAGACAGTCGTGCTCCACTCTCACCACCATCAGAACATATCTTCAAAGCTATCAGCGCAAAGAAAAAAAAGCAACACACCACTCCCCGGAGGGCTCGAACCTCCAACTTTTCAGTTAACAGCCGATCGCGCTAGCCAATTGCGCCACGGAGACAGTCGTGCTCCACTCTCACCACCGTCAGAGCATATCTTCAAAGCTATCAGCCCAAAGAAAAAAAAGCGCCGTACCACCACCGGGTGGGCTCGAACCTCCAACTTTTCAGTTAACAGACGATCGCGCAAGCCGATCGCGCCACGGAGACAGTCGTGCTTCTCTCTCACCACCATCGGAACATATCTTCAAAGCTATCAGCGCAAAAAAAAGCAACACACCACTCCCCGGAGGACTCGAACCTCCAACCTTTCGGTCAACAGCCGATCGCCCTAGCCAATTGCGCCATGGAGACAGTCGTGCTCAACTCTCACCACCATCAGAACATATCTTCAACGCTATCAGCCCAAAGAAAAAAAAAGCGCCGCACCACCACCGGGTGGGCTCGAACCTCCAACCTCTCGGTTAACAGCCGATCGCGCAAGCCAAATGCGCCCCGGAGACAGTCCTGTTCCACTCTCACCACCATCAGAACATATCTTCAAAGCTATCAGCCCAAAGAAAAAAAAGCGCTGCACCACCACCGGGTGGGCTCGAACCTCCAACCTTTCAGTTAACAGACGATCGCGCAAGCCGATCGCGCCACGGAGACAGTCGTGCTCCACTCTCACCACCATCAGAACATATCTTCAAAGCTATGAGCGCAAAGAAAAAAGCAACACACCACTCTCGGGAGGGCTCGAAACTCCAACCTTTCGATTAACAGCCGATCGCGCTAGCCAATAGCGCTAGCCAATTTCGCCACGGAGACAGTCCTGTTCCACTCTCACCACCTTTAGAACATATCTTCAAAGCTATCAGGCCATAGAAAAAAAGCGCCGCACCACCACCGGGTGGGCTCGAACTTCCAACCTTTCGGTTAATGACCGAACGCGCTACCCAATTGCGCCACGGAGACAGTCCTGCTCCACTCTCACCACCATCAGAACATATCTTCAAAGCTATCAGCCCAAAGAAAAAAAAGCAACACACCACTCCCGGGAGGGCTCGAACCTCCAACCTTTCGGTTAACAGCCGATCGCGCTAGCCAATAGCGCCACGGAGACAGTCCTGCTCCACTCTCACCACCATCAGAACATATCTTCAAAGCTATCAGCCCAAAGAAAAAAAAGCGTCGCACCACCACCGGGTGCGCTCGAACTTCCAACCTTTCGGTCAACAACCGATCGCGCTAGCCAATTGCGCCAAGGAGACAGTCGTGCTCCACTCTCACCACCATCAGAACATATCTTCAAAGCTATCAGCGCAAAGAAAAAAGCAACACACCACTCCCGGGAGGGCTCGAAACTCCAACCTTTCGGTTAACAGCCGATCGCGCTAGCCAATTGCGCAACGGAGACAGTCCTGCTCCACTCTCACCACCATAAGAACATATCTTCAAAGCTATCAGCCCCAAAAAAAAGCGCCGCACCACCACCGGGTGGGCTCGAAACTCCAATCTTTCGATTAATAGCCAATCGCGCTAGCCAATTGCGCCACGGAGACAGTCGTGCTCTACTCTCACCACCATCAGAGCATATCTTCAAAGCTATCAGCCTAAAGAAAAAAAAAGCGCCGCACCACCACCGGGTGGGCTCGAACCTCCAACCTTTCGGTAACAGACGACCGCGCTAGCCTATCGCGCCACGGAGACAGTCGTGCTCCACTCTCACCATCATCAGAACATATCTTCAAAGCTATCAGCCCCAAAAAAAGCGCCGCACCACCACCGGGTGGGCTCGAAACTTCAACCTTTCGATTAACAGCCGATCGCGCTAGCCAATTGCGCCACGGAGACAGTCCTGTTCCACTCTCACCACCATTAGAACATATCTTCAAAGCTATCAGGCCACAGAAAAAAAGCGCCGCACCACCAACGGGTGGGCTCGAACCTCCAACCTTTCGATTAACGACCGAACGCGCTACCAAATTGCGCCACAGAGACAGTCCTGCTCCACTCTCACCGCCATCAGAACATAACTTCAAAGCTATCAGTGCAAAGAAAAAAAAGCAACACACCACTCTCGGGAGGGCTCGAACCTCCAACCTTTCAGTTAACAGCTGATCGCGCTAGCCAATTGCGCCACGGAGACAGTCGTGCTCCAGTCCCCCCACCGTCAGAACATTTCTTCAGAGCTATCAGCCCAAAGAAAAAAGCGTCGCACCACCACCGGGTGGGCTCGAACCTCCAACCTTTCGCTTAGCAGCCGTTCGCGCTAGCCAATTGCGCCACGGAAACAGTCCTGCTCCACTCTCCCCACCATCAGAACATATCTTCAAAGCTATCAGCCCAAAGAAAAAAAAGCAACACACCACTCCCGGGAGGGCTCGAACCTCCAACCTTTCAGTTAACAGCTGTTCGCGCTAGCCAATTGCGCCACGGAGACAGTCTTGCTCCACTCTCACCACCATCAGAGCATATCTTCAAAGCTGCCTATAGCTTTTTCTGCCTATAGAAAAAAGAGCGCCGCACCACCACCGGGTGGGCTCGAACCTCCAACCTTTCGGTTAACAGACGATCGCGCTAGCCGATCGCGCCACGGAGACAGTCGTGCTTCTCTCTCACCACCATCAGAACATATCTTCAAAGCTATCAGCGCAAAGAAAAAAGCAACACACCACTCCCCGGAGGACTCGAACCTCCAACCTTTCGGTCAACAGCCGATCGGCCTAGCCAATTGCGCCACGGAGACAGTCGTGCTCAACTCTCACCACCATCAGAACATATTTTCAAAGCTATCAGCCCAAAGAAAAAAAAGCGCCGCACCACCACCGGGTGGACTCGAACCTCCAACCTCTCGGTTAACAGCCGATCGCGCAAGCCAAATGCGCCCCGGAGACAGTCCTGCTCCCCTCTCACCACCATCAGAACATATCTTCAAAGCTATCAGCTCAAAGAAAAAAAAAGCAACACACCACTCCCAGGAGGCCTCGAACCTCAAACCTTTCAGTTAACAGCCGATCGCGCTAGCCAATTGCGCCACGGAGACAGTCGTGCTCCACTCTCACCACCATCAGAGCATATCTTCAAAGCTATCAGCCCAAAGAAAAAAAAGCAACACACCACTCCCGGGAGGGCTCGAACCTCCAACCTTTTGGTTAACAACCGATCGCGCTAGCGAATTGCGCCACGGAGACAGTCGTGCTCTACTCTCACTACCATCAGAACATATCTTCAAAGCTATCAGCCCAAAGAAAAAAAAGCGTCGCACCACCACCGGGTGCGCTCGAACTTCCAACCTTTCGGTCAACAACCGATCGCGCTAGCCAATTGCGCCAAGGAGACAGTCGTGCTCCACTCTCACCACCATCAGAACATATCTTCAAAGCTATCAGCGCAAAGAAAAAAGCAACACACCACTCCCGGGAGGGCTCGAAACTCCAACCTTTCGGTTAACAGCCGATCGCGCTAGCCAATTGCGCAACGAAGACAGTCCTGCTCCACTCTCACCACCATAAGAACATATCTTCAAAGCTATCAGCCCCAAAAAAAGCGCCGCACCACCACCGGGTGGGCTCGAAACTCCAATCTTTCGATTAATAGCCAATCGCGCTAGCCAATTGCGCCACGGAGACAGTCGTGCTCTACTCTCACCACCATCAGAGCATATCTTCAAAGCTATCAGCCTGAAGAAAAAAAAAGCGCCGCACCACCACCGGGTGGGCTCGAACCTCCAACCTTTCGGTAACAGACGACCGCGCTAGCCTATCGCGCCACGGAGACAGTCGTGCTCCACTCTCACCATCATCAGAACATATCTTCAAAGCTATCAGCCCCAAAAAAAGCGCCGCACCACCACCGGGTGGGCTCGAAACTTCAACCTTTCGATTAACAGCCGATCGCGCTAGCCAATTGCGCCACGGAGACAGTCCTGTTCCACTCTCACCACCATTAGAACATATCTTCAAAGCTATCAGGCCACAGAAAAAAAGCGCCGCACCACCAACGGGTGGGCTCGAACCTCCAACCTTTCGATTAACGACCGAACGCGCTACCAAATTGCGCCACAGAGACAGTCCTGCTCCACTCTCACCGCCATCAGAACATAACTTCAAAGCTATCAGTGCAAAGAAAAAAAAGCAACACACCACTCTCGGGAGGGCTCGAACCTCCAACCTTTCAGTTAACAGCTGATCGCGCTAGCCAATTGCGCCACGGAGACAGTCGTGCTCCAGTCCCCCCACCGTCAGAACATTTCTTCAGAGCTATCAGCCCAAAGAAAAAAGCGTCGCACCACCACCGGGTGGGCTCGAACCTCCAACCTTTCGCTTAACAGCCGTTCGCGCTAGCTAATTGCGCCACGGAAACAGTCCTGCTCCACTCTCCCCACCATCAGAACATATCTTCAAAGCTATCAGCCCAAAGAAAAAAAAGCAACACACCACTCCCGGGAGGGCTCGAACCTCCAACCTTTCAGTTAACAGCTGTTCGCGCTAGCCAATTGCGCCACGGAGACAGTCTTGCTCCACTCTCACCACCATCAGAGCATATCTTCAAAGCTGCCTATAGCTTTTTCTGCCTATAGAAAAAAGAGCGCCGCACCACCACCGGGTGGACTCGAACCTCCAACCTCTCGGTTAACAGCCGATCGCGCAAGCCAAATGCGCCCCGGAGACAGTCCTGCTCCCCTCTCACCACCATCAGAACATATCTTCAAAGCTATCAGCTCAAAGAAAAAAAAGCAACACACCACTCCCAGGAGGCCTCGAACCTCAAACCTTTCAGTTAACAGCCGATCGCGCTAGCCAATTGCGCCACGGAGACAGTCGTGCTCCACTCTCACCACCATCAGAGCATATCTTCAAAGCTATCAGCCTAAAGAAAAAAAAAGCGCCGCACCACCACCGGGTGGGCTCGAACCTCCAACCTTTCAGTTAACAGACGATTGCGCAAGCCGATCGCGCCACGGAGACAGTCGTGCTCCACTCTCACCACCATCAGAACATATCTTCAAAGCTATCAGCGCAAAGAAAAAAGCAACACACCACTCCCGGGAGGGCTCGAAACTCCAACCTTTCAATTAACAGCCGATCGCGCTAGCCAATTGCGCTAGCCAATTTCGCCACGGAGACAGTCCTGTTCCACTCTCACCACCATTAGAACATATCTTCAAAGCTATCAGGCCATAGAAAAAAGCGCCCCACCACCACCGTGTGGGCTCGAACCTCCAACCTTTCGGTTAATGACCGAACGCGCTACCCAATTGCGCCACGGAGACAGTCCTGCTCCACTCTCACCACCATCAGAACATATCTTCAAAGCTATCAGCCCAAAGAAAAAAAAGCAACACACCACTCCCGGGAGGGCTCGAACATCCAACCTTTCGGTTAACAGCCGATCGCGCTAGACAATTGCGCCACGGAGACAGTCCTGCTCCACTCTCACCACCATCAGAACATATCTTCAAAGCTATCAGCCCAAAGAAAAAAAAGCTACACACCACTCCCGGGAGGGCTCGAACCTCCAACCTTTCGGTTAACAACCGATCGCGCTAGCGAATTGCGCCACGGAGACAGTCGTGCTCTACTCTCACCACCATCAGAACATATCTTCAAAGCTATCAGCCCAAAGAAAAAAAAGCGCCGCACCACCACCGGGTGCGCTCGAAACTCCAACCTTTCGGTTATCAGCCGACCGCGCTAGCCAATTGCGCAACGGAGACAGTCCTGTTCCACTCTCACCACCATAAGAACATATCTTCAAAGCTATCAGCCCCAAAAAAAAGCGCCGCACCACCACCGGGTGGGCTCGAAACTCCAACCTTTCGATTAACAGCCGATCGCGCTAGCCAATTGCGCCACGGAGACAGTCGTGCTCCACTCTCACCACCATCAGAGCATATCTTCAAAGCTATCAGCCTAAAGAAAAAAAAAGCGCCGCACCACCACCGGGTGGGCTCGAACCTCCAACCTTTCAGTTAACAGACGATCGCGCAAGCCGATCGCGCCACGGAGACAGTCGTGCTCCACTCTCACCACCATCAGAACATATCTTCAAAGCTATCAGCGCAAAGAAAAAAGGAACACACCACTCCCGGGAGGGCTCGAACCTCCAACCTTTCGGTTACCAACCGATCGGGCTAGCCAGTTGCGCCACGGAGACAGTCGTGCTCTACTCTCACCACCATCAGAACATATCTTCAAAGCTATCAACCCAAAGAAAAGAAAGCGCCGCACCACCACCGGGTGCACTCGAACCTCCAACCTTTCGGTCAACAGACGATCGCGCTAGCCAATTGCACTATGGAGACAGTCGTGCTCCACTCTATCCACCATCATAACATATCTTCAAAGCTATCAGCGGAAAGAAATAAGCAACACACCACTCCCGGGAGGGCTCGAACCTCCAACCTTTCGGTTAACAGCCGATCGCACTAGCCAATTGCGCCACGGAGACAGTCCTGCTCCACTTTCACCACCATCAGAACATATCTTCAAAGCTATCAGCCCAAAAAAAAGCGCCGCACCCCCACCGGGTGCGCTCGAACCTCCAACCTTTCGGTCAACAGCCGATGGCGCTAGCCTATTGCGCCATGGAGACAGTCGTGCTCCACTCTCACCACCATCAGAACATATCTTCAAAGCTATCAGCCCAAAGAAAAAAAGCGCCGCACCCCCACCGGGTGGGCTCGAACCTCCAACCTCTCGGTTAACAGCCGATCGCGCCAGCCAATTGCGCCCCGGAGACAGTCCTGCTCCACTCTCACCACCATCAGAACATATCTTTAAAGCTATCAGCCCAAAGAAAAAAAAGCAACACACCACTCCCCGGAGGGCTCGAACCTCCAACCTTTCAGTTAACAGCCGATCGCGCTAGCCAATTGCGCCACGGAGACAGTCCTGCTCCATTCTCACCACCATCAGAACATATCTTCAAAGCTATCAGCCCAAAGAAAAAAAAGCAACACACCACTCCCGGGAGGGCTCGAACCTCCAACCTTTCGGTTAACAGCCGATCGCGCTAGCCAATTGCGCCACGGAGACAGTCGTGCTCCACTCTCACCACCATCTGAACATATCTTCAAAGCTATCAGCCCAAAGAAAAAAAAGCGCCGCACCACCACCGGGTGCGCTCGAACCTTCAACGTTTCAGTCAACAGCCGATCGCGCTAGCCAATTGCACCACGGAGACAGTCGTGCTCCACTCTCACCACCATCAGAACATATCTTCAAAGCTATCAGTGGAAAGAAAAAAGCAACACACCACTCCCGGGAGGGCTCAAACCTCCAACCTTTCAGTTAACAGCCGATCGCGCTAGCCAATTGCGCCACGGAGACAGTCGTGCTCCACTCTCACCACCATCAGAGCATATCTTCAAAGCTATCAGCCTAAAGAAAAAAAAGCGCCGCACCACCACCGGGTGGGCTCGAGCCTCCAACCTTTCGGTTAACAGACGATCGCGCTAGCCGAACGCGCCACGGAGACAGTCGTGCTCCACTCTCACCACCATCAGAACATATCTCCAAAGCTATTATTGCAAAGAAAAAAGCAACACACCACTCCCGGGAGGGCTGTAAACTCCAACCTTTCGGTAACAGCCGATCGCGCTAGCCAATTGCGCAACGGAGACAGTCCTGTTCCACTCTCACCACCATCAGAACATATCTTCAAAGCTATCAGCCCCCCAAAAAAGCGTCGCACCACCACCGGGTGGGCTCGAACCTCCAACCTTTCGGTTAACAGCCGATCGCGCTAGCCAATTGCGCCACGGAAACAGTCCTGCTCCAATCTCACCACCATCAGAACATATCTTCAAAGCTATCAGCCCAAAGAAAAAAAAAGCAACACACCACTCCCGGGAGGGCTCGAACCTCCAACCTTTCAGTTAACAGCCGATCGCGCTAGCCAATTGCGCCACGGAGACAGTCGTGCTCCACTCTCACCACCATCAGAGCATATCTTTAAAGCTGCCTATAGCTTTTTCTGCCTATAGAAAAAAGAGCGCCGCACCACCACCGGGTGGGCTCGAACCTCCAACCTTTAGGTTAACAGACGATCGCGCTAGCCGATCGCGCCACGGAGAAAGTCGTGCTCCTCTCTCACCACCATCAGAACATATCTTCAAAGATATCAGCGCAAAGAAAAAAGCAACACACCACTCCCGGGAGGGCTCGAAACTCCAACCTTTCGGTTAACATCCGATCGCGCTAGCCAATTGCGCAACGGAAACAGTCCTGCTCCACTCTCACCACCACCAGAACATATCTTCAAGGCTATCAGCCCAAAAAAAAGCGCCGCACCGCCACCGGGTGGGCTCAAAACTCCAACCTTTCGATCAACAGCCGATCGCGCTAGCCAATTGCGCCACGGAGACAGTCCTGTTCCGCACTCACCACCATCAGAACATATCTTCAAAGCTATCAGCCAAAAGAAAAAAAAGCAACACACCACTCCCGGGAGGGCTCGAAGCTCCAATCTTTCGGTTAACAGCCGATCGCGCTAGCCAATTGCGCCACGGAGACAGTCGTGCTCCACTCTCCCAACCGTCAGGACATTTCTTCAGAGCTATCAGCCCAAAGAAAAAAAGCGTCGAACCACCACCGAGTGGGCTCGAACCTCCAAACTTTCGGTTAACAGCCGATCGCGCAAGCCAATTGCGCCCCGGACACAGTCCTGCTCCACTCTCACGACCATCAGAACATATCTTCAAAGCTATCAGCCTAAAGAAAAAAAGCAACACACCACTCCCCGGAGGGCTCGAACCTCCAACCTTTCGGTCAACAGCCGATCGCACTAGCCAATTGCGCCACGGAGACAGTCGTGCTCCACTCTCACCACCATCAGAACATATCTTCAAAGCTATCAGCCCAAAGAAAAAAAAGCGCCCCCCACCACCGGGTGGGCTCAAACCTCCAAACTTTCGGTTAACAGCCGATCGCGCAAGCCAATTGCGCCCCGGAGACAGTCGTGCTCCACTCTCACCACCATCAGAACATATCTTCAAAGCTATCAGCGCAAAGAAAAAAAAGCAACACACCACTCCCCGGAGGGCTCGAACCTCCAACTTTTCAGTTAACAGCCGATCGCGCTAGCCAATTGCGCCACGGAGACAGTCGTGCTCCACTCTCACCACCGTCAGAGCATATCTTCAAAGCTATCAGCCTAAAGAAAAAAAGCGCCGTACCACCACCGGGTGGGCTCGAACCTCCAACCTTTCAGTTAACAGACGATCGCGCAAGCTGATCGCGCCACGGAGACAGTCGTGCTCCACTCTCACCACCATCAAAACATATCTTCAAAGCTATCAGCGCAAAGAAAAAAGCAACACACCACTCCCGGGAGGGCTCGAAACTCCAACCTTTCGGTTAACAGCCGATCGCGCTAGCCAATTGCGCAATGGAGACAGTCCTGCTCCACTTTCACCACCATCAGAACATATCTTCAAAGCTATCAGCCCCCAAAAAAAAGCGCCGCACCATCACCGGGTGGGCTCGAAACTCCAACCTTTCGATTAACAGCCGATCGCGCTAGCCAATTGCGCTAGCCAATTTTGCCACGGAGACAGTCCTGTTCCACTGTCACCACCATTAGAACATATCTTCAAAGCAATCAGGCCATAGAAAAAAAGCGCCGCACCACCACCGGGTGGGCTCGAACCTCCAACCTTTCGGTTAACGACCGAACGCGCTACCCAGTTGCGCCACGGAGACAGTCGTGCTCCAGTCTCCCCACCGTCAGAACATTTCTTCAGAGCTATCAGCCCAAAGAAAAAAAGCGTCGGACCACCACTGGGTGGGCTCGAACCTCCAACCTTTCACTTAACAGCCGATCGCGCTAGCCAATTGCGCCACGGATACAATCGTGCTCCACTCTCACCACCATCAGAGCATATCTTCAAAGCTGCCTATAGCTTTTTCTGCCTATAGAAAAAAGAGCGCCGCACCACCAGCGGGTGGGCTCGAAACTCCAACCTTTCGATTAACAGCCGATCGCGCTAGCCAATTGCGCCACGGAGACAGTCCTGTTCCACTTTCACCACCATTAGAACATATCTTCAAAGCTATCAGCCCAAAGAAAAAAAAGCAACACACCACTCCCGGGAGGGCTCGAACATCCAACCTTTCGGTTAACAGCCGATCGCGCTAGCCAATTGCGCCACGGAGACAGTCCTGCTCCACTCTCACCACCATCAGAACATATCTTCAAAGCTATCAGCCCAAAGAGAAAAAAGCTACACACCACTCCCGGAAGGGCTCGAACCTCCAACCTTTCGGTTAACAACCGATCGCGCTAGCGAATTGCGCCACGGAGACAGTCGTGCTCTACTCTCACCACCATCAGAACATATCTTCAAAGCTATCAGCCCAAAGAAAAAAAAGCGCCGCACCACCACCGGGTGCGCTCGAAACTCCAACCTTTCGGTTATCAGCCGATCGCGCTAGCCAATTGCGCAACGGAGACAGTCCTGTTCCACTCTCACCACCATAAGAACATATCTTCAAAGCTATCAGCCCCAAAAAAAAGCGCCGCACCACCACCGGGTGGGCTCGAAACTCCAACCTTTCGATTAACAGCCGATCGCGCTAGCCAATTGCGCCACGGAGACAGTCGTGCTCCACTCTCACCACCATCAGAGCATATCTTCAAAGCTATCAGCCTAAAGAAAAAAAAAGCGCCGCACCACCACCGGGTGGGCTCGAACCTCCAACCTTTCGGTTAACAGCCGATCGCGCTAGCCAATTGCGCCACGGAGACAGTCGTGCTCCACTCTCACCACCATCAGAGCATATCTTCAAAGCTGCCTATAGCTTTTTCTGCCTATAGAAAAAAGAGCGCCGCACCACCACCGGGTGGGCTCAAACCTCCAACCTTTCGGTTAACAGCCGATCGCGCAAGCCAAATGCGCCCCGGAGACAGTCCTGCTCCACTCTCACCACCATCAGAAATATCTTCAAAGCTATCAGCCTAAAGAAAAAAAAGCAACACACCACTCCCCGGAGGCCTCGAACCTCCAACCTTTCAGTTAACAGCCGATCGCGCTAGCCAATTGCGCCACGGAGACAGTCGTGCTCCACTCTCACCACCATCAGAGCATATCTTCAATGCTATCAGCCTAAAGAAAAAAAGCGCCGCACCACCACCGGGTGGGCTCGAACCTCCAACCTTTCAGTTAACAGACGATCGCGCAAGCCGATCGCGCCACGGAGACAGTCGTGCTCCACTCTCACCACCATCAGAACATATCTTCAAAGCTATCAGCGCAAAAAAAAAGCAACACACCACTCCCGGGAGGGCTCGAACCTCCAACCTTTCGGTTAACAACCGATCGGGCTAGCCAATTGCGCCACGGAGACAGTCCTGCTCCATTCTCACCACCATCAGAACATATCTTCAAAGCTATCAGCCCAAAGAAAAAAAAGCAACACACCACTCCCGGGAGGGCTCGAACCTCCAACCTTTCGGTTAACAGCCGATCGCGCTAGCCAATTGCGCCACGGAGACAGTCGTGCTCCACTCTCACCACCATCAGAACATATCTTCAAAGCTATCAGCCCAAAGAAAAAAAAGCGCCGCACCACCACCGGGTGCGCTCGAACCTCCAACGTTTCAGTCAACAGCCGATCGCGCTAGCCAATTGCACCACGGAGACAGTCGTGCTCCACTCTCACCAACATCAGAACATATCTTCAAAGCTATCAGTGGAAAGAAAAAAGCAACACACCACTCCCGGGAGGGCTCGAACCTCCAACCTTTCGGTTAACAGCCGATCGCGCTAGCCAATTGCGCCACGGAGACAGTCGTGCTCCACTCTCACCACCATCAGAGCATATCTTCAAAGCTATCAGCCTAAAGAAAAAAAAAGCGCCGCACCACCACCGGGTGGGCTCGAGCCTCCAACCTTTCGGTTAACAGACGATCGCGCTAGCCGAACGCGCCACGGAGACAGTCGTGCTCCACTCTCACCACCATCAGAACATATCTCCAAAGCTATTATTGCAAAGAAAAAAGCAACACACCACTCCCGGGAGGGCTGGAAACTCCAACCTTTCGGTAACAGCCGATCGCGCTAGCCAATTGCGCAACGGAAACAGTCCTGCTCCACTCTCACCACCACCAGAACATATCTTCAAAGCTATCAGCCCAAAAAAAAAAGCGCCGCACCGCCACCGGGTGGGCTCAAAACTCCAACCTTTCGATCAACAGCCGATCGCGCTAGCCAATTGCGCCACGGAAACAGTCCTGCTCCACTCTCACCACCACCAGAACATATCTTCAAAGCTATCAGCCCAAAAAAAAGCGCCGCACCGCCACCGGGTGGGCTCAAAACTCCAACCTTTCGATCAACAGCCGATCGCGCTAGCCAATTGCGCCACGGAGACAGTCCTGTTCGGCACTCACCACCATCAGAACATATCTTCAAAGCTATCAGCCAAAAGAAAAAAAAGCAACACACCACTCCCGGGAGGGCTCGAAGCTCCAATCTTTCGGTTAACAGCCGATCGCGCTAGCCAATTGCGCCACGGAGACAGTCGTGCTCCACTCTCCCAACCGTCAGGACATTTCTTCAGAGCTATCAGCCCAAAGAAAAAAAGCGTCGCACCACCACCGAGTGGGCTCGAACCTCCAACCTTTCGGTCAACAGCCGATCACACTAGCCAATGGCGCCATGGAGAGGAGACAGTCGTGCTCCACTCTCACCAACATCAAAACATATCTTCAAAGCTATCAGCCCAAAGAAAAAAAAGTGCCACACCACCACCGGGTGGGCTCGAACCTCCAAACTTTCGGTTAACAGCCGATCGCGCAAGCCAATTGCGCCCCGGACACAGTCCTGCTCCACTCTCACCACCATCAGAACATATCTTCAAAGCTATCAGCCTAAAGAAAAAAAGCAACACACCACTCCCCGGAGGGCTCGAACCTCCAACCTTTCGGTCAACAGCCGATCGCACTAGCCAATTGCGCCACGGAGACAGTCGTGCTCCACTCTCACCACCATCAGAACATATCTTCAAAGCTATCAGCCCAAAGAAAAAAAAGCGCCCCCCACCACCGGGTGGGCTCAAACCTCCAACCTTTCGGTTAACAGCCGATCGCGCAAGCCAATTGCGCCCCGGAGACAGTCGTGCTCCACTCTCACCACCATCAGAACATATCTTCAAAGCTATCAGCGCAAAGAAAAAAAAGCAACACACCACTCCCCGGAGGGCTCGAACCTCCAACTTTTCAGTTAACAGCCGATCGCGCTAGCCAATTGCGCAATGGAGACAGTCCTGCTCCACACTCACGACCATCAGAACATATCTTCAAAGCTATCAGCCCCAAAAAAAAAGCGCCGCACCATCACCGGGTGGGCTCGAAACTCCAACCTTTCGATTAACAGCCGATCGCGCTAGCCAATTGCGCTAGCCAATTTTGCCACGGAGACAGTCCTGTTCCACTGTCACCACCATTAGAACATATCTTCAAAGCAATCAGGCCATAGAAAAAAAGCGCCGCACCACCACCGGGTGGGCTCGAACCTCCAACCTTTCGGTTAACGACCGAACGCGCTACCCAGTTGCGCCACGGAGACAGTCGTGCTCCAGTCTCCCCACCGTCAGAACATTTCTTCAGAGCTATCAGCCCAAAGAAAAAAAGCGTCGCACCACCACTGGGTGGGCTCGAACCTCCAACCTTTCAGTTAACAGCCGATCGCGCTAGCCAATTGCGCCACGGAGACAATCGTGCTCCACTCTCACCACCATCAGAGCATATCTTCAAAGCTGCCTATAGCTTTTTCTGGCTATAGAAAAAAGAGCGCCGCACCACCAGCGGGTGGGCTCGAAACTCCAACCTTTCGATTAACAGCCGATCGCGCTAGCCAATTGCGCCACGGAGACAGTCCTGTTCCACTTTCACCACCATTAGAACATATCTTGAAAGCTATCAGGCCATAGAAAAAAAGCGCCGCACCACCACCGGGTGGGCTCGAACCTCCAACCTTTCGGTTAACGACCGAACGCGCTACCAAATTGCGCCACGGAAACAGTCCTGCTCCACTCTCACCATTATTAGAACATATCTTCAAAGCTATCAGCCCAAAGAAAAGAAAGCAACACACCACTCCCGGGAGGGCTCGAACCTCCAACCTTTCAGTTAACAGCCGATCGCGCTAGCCAATTGCGCCACGGAAACAGTCCTGCTCCACTCTCACCACCATCAGAACATATCTTCAAAGCTATCAGCCCAAAGAAATAAAAGCAACACACCACTCCCGGGAGGGCTCGAACCTCCAACCTTTCAGTTAACAGATGATCGCGCTAGCCGATCGCGCCACGGAGACAGTCGTGCTCCTCTCTCACCACCATCAGAACATATCTTCAAAGCTATCAGCGCAAAGAAAAAAGCAACACACCACTCCCCGGAGGGCTCGAACCTCCAACCTTTCGGTCAACAGCCGATCGCGCTAGCCAATTGCGCCACGGAGACAGTCGTGCTCCACTCTCACCACCATCAGAACATATCTTCAAAGCTATCAGCCCAAAGAAAAAAAAGCAACACACCACTCTCCGGAGGGCTCGAACCTCCAAACTTTCAGTTAACAGCCGATCACGCTAGCCAATTGCGCCACGGAGACAGTCGTGCTCCACTCTCACCACCACCAGAGCATATCTTCAAAGCTATCAGCCTAAAGAAAAAAATCGCCGCAACCCCACCGGGTGGCCTCAAACCTCCAATCTTTCAGTTAACAGCCGATCGCGCTAGCCAATTGCACCACGGAGACAGTCGTGCTCCACTCTCACCACCATCAGAACATATCTTCAAAGCTATCAGCGCAAAGAAAAAAGCAACACACCACTCCCGCGAGGGCTCGAACCTCCAACCTTTCGGTTAACAGCCGATCGCGCTAGCCAATTGCGCCACGGAGACAGTCCTGCTCCACTCTCACCACCATCAGAACATATCTTGAAAGCTATCAGCCCAAAGAAATAAAAGCAACACACCACTACCCGGAGGGCTCGAACCTCCAACCTTTCGGTTAACAGCCGATCGCGCTAGCTAATTGCGCAATGGAGACAGTCCTGCTCCACTTTCACCACCATCAGAACATATCTTCAAAGCTATCAGCCCCCAAAAAAAGCGCCGCACCATCACCGGGTGGGCTCGAAACTCCAACCTTTCGATTAACAGCCGATCGCGCTAGCCAATTGCGCTAGCCAATTTTGCCACGGGGACAGTCCTGTTCCACTGTCACCACCATTAGAACATATCTTCAAAGCAATCAGGCCATAGAAAAAAAGCGCCGCACCACCACCGGGTGGGCTCGAACCTCCAACCTTTCGGTTAACGACCGAACACGCTACCCAGTTGCGCCACGGAGACAGTCGTGCTCCAGTCTCCCCACCGTCAGAACATTTCTTCAGAGCTATCAGCCCAAAGAAAAAAAGCGTCGGACCACCACTGGGTGGGCTCGAACCTCCAACCTTTCACTTAACAGCCGATCGCGCTAGCCAATTGCGCCACGGATACAATCGTGCTCCACTCTCACCACCATCAGAGCATATCTTCAAAGCTGCCTATAGCTTTTTCTGCCTATAGAAAAAAGAGCGCCGCACCACCAGCGGGTGGGCTCGAAACTCCAACCTTTCGATTAACAGCCGATCGCGCTAGCCAATTGCGCCACGGAGACAGTCCTGTTCCACTTTCACCACCATTAGAACATATCTTCAAAGCTATCAGCCCAAAGAAAAAAAAGCAACACACCACTCCCGGGAGGGCTCGAACATCCAACCTTTCGGTTAACAGCCGATCGCGCTAGCCAATTGCGCCACGGAGACAGTCCTGCTCCACTCTCACCACCATCAGAACATATCTTCAAAGCTATCAGCCCAAAGAGAAAAAAGCTACACACCACTCCCGGAAGGGCTCGAACCTCCAACCTTTCGGTTAACAACCGATCGCGCTAGCGAATTGCGCCACGGAGACAGTCGTGCTCTACTCTCACCACCATCAGAACATATCTTCAAAGCTATCAGCCCAAAGAAAAAAAAGCGCCGCACCACCACCGGGTGCGCTCGAAACTCCAACCTTTCGGTTATCAGCCGATCGCGCTAGCCAATTGCGCAACGGAGACAGTCCTGTTCCACTCTCACCACCATAAGAACATATCTTCAAAGCTATCAGCCCCAAAAAAAAAGCGCCGCACCACCACCGGGTGGGCTCGAAACTCCAACCTTTCGATTAACAGCCGATCGCGCTAGCCAATTGCGCCACGGAGACAGTCGTGCTCCACTCTCACCACCATCAGAGCATATCTTCAAAGCTATCAGCCTAAAGAAAAAAAAAGCGCCGCACCACCACCGGGTGGGCTCGAACCTCCAACCTTTCGGTTAACAGCCGATCGCGCTAGCCAATTGCGCCACGGAGACAGTCGTGCTCCACTCTCACCACCATCAGAGCATATCTTCAAAGCTGCCTATAGCTTTTTCTGCCTATAGAAAAAAGAGCGCCGCACCACCACCGGGTGGGCTCAAACCTCCAACCTTTCGGTTAACAGCCGATCGCGCAAGCCAAATGCGCCCCGGAGACAGTCCTGCTCCACTCTCACCACCATCAGAAATATCTTCAAAGCTATCAGCCTAAAGAAAAAAAAGCAACACACCACTCCCCGGAGGCCTCGAACCTCCAACCTTTCAGTTAACAGCCGATCGCGCTAGCCAATTGCGCCACGGAGACAGTCGTGCTCCACTCTCCCCACCATCAGAGCATATCTTCAATGCTATCAGCCTAAAGAAAAAAAGCGCCGCACCACCACCGGGTGGGCTCGAACCTCCAACCTTTCAGTTAACAGACGATCGCGCAAGCCGATCGCGCCACGGAGACAGTCGTGCTCCACTCTCACCACCATCAGAACATATCTTCAAAGCTATCAGCGCAAAAAAAAAGCAACACACCACTCCCGGGAGTGCTCGAACCTCCAACCTTTCGGTTAACAACCGATCGGGCTAGCCAATTGCGCCACGGAGACAGTCCTGCTCCATTCTCACCACCATCAGAACATATCTTCAAAGCTATCAGCCCAAAGAAAAAAAAGCAACACACCACTCCCGGGAGGGCTCGAACCTCCAACCTTTCGGTTAACAGCCGATCGCGCTAGCCAATTGCGCCACGGAGACAGTCGTGCTCCACTCTCACCACCATCAGAACATATCTTCAAAGCTATCAGCCCAAAGAAAAAAAAGCGCCGCACCACCACCGGGTGCGCTCGAACCTCCAACGTTTCAGTCAACAGCCGATCGCGCTAGCCAATTGCACCACGGAGACAGTCGTGCTCCACTCTCACCAACATCAGAACATATCTTCAAAGCTATCAGTGGAAAGAAAAAAGCAACACACCACTCCCGGGAGGGCTCGAACCTCCAACCTTTCGGTTAACAGCCGATCGCGCTAGCCAATTGCGCCACGGAGACAGTCGTGCTCCACTCTCACCACCATCAGAGCATATCTTCAAAGCTATCAGCCTAAAGAAAAAAAAGCGCCGCACCACCACCGGGTGGGCTCGAGCCTCCAACCTTTCGGTTAACAGACGATCGCGCCAGCCGAACGCGCCACGGAGACAGTCGTGCTCCACTCTCACCACCATCAGAACATATCTCCAAAGCTATTATTGCAAAGAAAAAAGCAACACACCACTCCCGGGAGGGCTGGAAACTCCAACCTTTCGGTAACAGCCGATCGCGCTAGCCAATTGCGCAACGGAAACAGTCCTGCTCCACTCTCACCACCACCAGAACATATCTTCAAAGCTATCAGCCCAAAAAAAAAGCGCCGCACCGCCACCGGGTGGGCTCAAAACTCCAACCTTTCGATCAACAGCCGATCGCGCTAGCCAATTGCGCCACGGAGACAGTCCTGTTCCGCACTCACCACCATCAGAACATATCTTCAAAGCTATCAGCCAAAAGAAAAAAAAGCAACACACCACTCCCGGGAGGGCTCGAAGCTCCAATCTTTCGGTTAACAGCCGATCGCGCTAGCCAATTGCGCCACGGAGACAGTCGTGCTCCACTCTCCCAACCGTCAGGACATTTCTTCAGAGCTATCAGCCCAAAGAAAAAAAGCGTCGCACCACCACCGAGTGGGCTCGAACCTCCAACCTTTCGGTCAACAGCCGATCACGCTAGCCAATTGCACCACGGAGACAGTCGTGCTCCACTCTCACCAACATCAGAACATATCTTCAAAGCTATCAGTGGAAAGAAAAAAGCAACACACCACTCCCGGGAGGGCTCGAACCTCCAACCTTTCGGTTAACAGCCGATCGCGCTAGCCAATTGCGCCACGGAGACAGTCGTGCTCCACTCTCACCACCATCAGAGCATATCTTCAAAGCTATCAGCCTAAAGAAAAAAAAGCGCCGCACCACCACCGGGTGGGCTCGAGCCTCCAACCTTTCGGTTAACAGACGATCGCGCTAGCCGAACGCGCCACGGAGACAGTCGTGCTCCACTCTCACCACCATCAGAACATATCTCCAAAGCTATTATTGCAAAGAAAAAAGCAACACACCACTCCCGGGAGGGCTGGAAACTCCAACCTTTCGGTAACAGCCGATCGCGCTAGCCAATTGCGCAACGGAAACAGTCCTGCTCCACTCTCACCACCACCAGAACATATCTTCAAAGCTATCAGCCCAAAAAAAAAGCGCCGCACCGCCACCGGGTGGGCTCAAAACTCCAACCTTTCGATCAACAGCCGATCGCGCTAGCCAATTGCGCCACGGAGACAGTCCTGTTCCGCACTCACCACCATCAGAACATATCTTCAAAGCTATCAGCCAAAAGAAAAAAAAGCAACACACCACTCCCGGGAGGGCTCGAAGCTCCAATCTTTCGGTTAACAGCCGATCGCGCTAGCCAATTGCGCCACGGAGACAGTCGTGCTCCACTCTCCCAACCGTCAGGACATTTCTTCAGAGCTATCAGCCCAAAGAAAAAAAGCGTCGCACCACCACCGAGTGGGCTCGAACCTCCAACCTTTCGGTCAACAGCCGATCACGCTAGCCAATGGCGCCATGGAGAGGAGACAGTCGTGCTCCACTCTCACCAACATCAAAACATATCTTCAAAGCTATCAGCCCAAAGAAAAAAAAGTGCCACACCACCACCGGGTGGGCTCGAACCTCCAAACTTTCGGTTAACAGCCGATCGCGCAAGCCAATTGCGCCCCGGACACAGTCCTGCTCCACTCTCACCACCATCAGAACATATCTTCAAAGCTATCAGCCTAAAGAAAAAAAGCAACACACCACTCCCCGGAGGGCTCGAACCTCCAACCTTTCGGTCAACAGCCGATCGCACTAGCCAATTGCGCCACGTTGACAGTCGTGCTCCACTCTCACCACCATCAGAACATATCTTCAAAGCTATCAGCCCAAAGAAAAAAAAGCGCCCCCCACCACCGGGTGGGCTCAAACCTCCAACCTTTCGGTTAACAGCCGATCGCGCAAGCCAATTGCGCCCCGGAGACAGTCGTGCTCCACTCTCACCACCATCAGAACATATCTTCAAAGCTATCAGCGCAAAGAAAAAAAAGCAACACACCACTCCCCGGAGGGCTCGAACCTCCAACTTTTCAGTTAACAGCCGATCGCGCTAGCCAATTGCGCAATGGAGACAGTCCTGCTCCACTCTCACGACCATCAGAACATATCTTCAAAGCTATCAGCCCCAAAAAAAAAGCGCCGCACCATCACCGGGTGGGCTCGAAACTCCAACCTTTCGATTAACAGCCGATCGCGCTAGCCAATTGCGCTAGCCAATTTTGCCACGGAGACAGTCCTGTTCCACTGTCACCACCATTAGAACATATCTTCAAAGCAATCAGGCCATAGAAAAAAAGCGCCGCACCACCACCGGGTGGGCTCGAACCTCCAACCTTTCGGTTAACGACCGAACGCGCTACCCAGTTGCGCCACGGAGACAGTCGTGCTCCAGTCTCCCCACCGTCAGAACATTTCTTCAGAGCTATCAGCCCAAAGAAAAAAAGCGTCGCACCACCACTGGGTGGGCTCGAACCTCCAACCTTTCAGTTAACAGCCGATCGCGCTAGCCAATTGCGCCACGGAGACAATCGTGCTCCACTCTCACCACCATCAGAGCATATCTTCAAAGCTGCCTATAGCTTTTTCTGGCTATAGAAAAAAGAGCGCCGCACCACCAGCGGGTGGGCTCGAAACTCCAACCTTTCGATTAACAGCCGATCGCGCTAGCCAATTGCGCCACGGAGACAGTCCTGTTCCACTTTCACCACCATTAGAACATATCTTGAAAGCTATCAGGCCATAGAAAAAAAGCGCCGCACCACCACCGGGTGGGCTCGAACCTCCAACCTCTCGGTTAACGACCGAACGCGCTACCAAATTGCGCCACGGAAACAGTCCTGCTCCACTCTCACCATTATTAGAACATATCTTCAAAGCTATCAGCCCAAAGAAAAGAAAGCAACACACCACTCCCGGGAGGGCTCGAACCTCCAACCTTTCAGTTAACAGCCGATCGCGCTAGCCAATTGCGCCACGGAAACAGTCCTGCTCCACTCTCACCACCATCAGAACATATCTTCAAAGCTATCAGCCCAAAGAAATAAAAGCAACACACCACTCCCGGGAGGGCTCGAACCTCCAACCTTTCAGTTAACAGATGATCGCGCTAGCCGATCGCGCCACGGAGACAGTCGTGCTCCTCTCTCACCACCATCAGAACATATCTTCAAAGCTATCAGCGCAAAGAAAAAAGCAACACACCACTCCCCGGAGGGCTCGAACCTCCAACCTTTCGGTCAACAGCCGATCGCGCTAGCCAATTGCGCCACGGAGACAGTCGTGCTCCACTCTCACCACCATCAGAGCATATCTTCAAAGCTGCCTATAGCTTTTTCTGCCTATAGAAAAAAGAGCGCCGCACCACCACCGGGTGGGCTCAAACCTCCAACCTTTCGGTTAACAGCCGATCGCGCAAGCCAAATGCGCCCCGGAGACAGTCCTGCTCCACTCTCACCACCATCAGAAATATCTTCAAAGCTATCAGCCTAAAGAAAAAAAAGCAACACACCACTCCCCGGAGGCCTCGAACCTCCAACCTTTCAGTTAACAGCCGATCGCGCTAGCCAATTGCGCCACGGAGACAGTCGTGCTCCACTCTCCCCACCATCAGAGCATATCTTCAATGCTATCAGCCTAAAGAAAAAAAGCGCCGCACCACCACCGGGTGGGCTCGAACCTCCAACCTTTCAGTTAACAGACGATCGCGCAAGCCGATCGCGCCACGGAGACAGTCGTGCTCCACTCTCACCACCATCAGAACATATCTTCAAAGCTATCAGCGCAAAAAAAAAGCAACACACCACTCCCGGGAGGGCTCGAACCTCCAACCTTTCGGTTAACAACCGATCGGGCTAGCCAATTGCGCCACGGAGACAGTCCTGCTTCATTCTCACCACCATCAGAACATATCTTCAAAGCTATCAGCCCAAAGAAAAAAAAGCAACACACCACTCCCGGGAGGGCTCGAACCTCCAACCTTTCGGTTAACAGCCGATCGCGCTAGCCAATTGCGCCACGGAGACAGTCGTGCTCCACTCTCACCACCATCAGAACATATCTTCAAAGCTATCAGCCCAAAGAAAAAAAAGCGCCGCACCACCACCGGGTGCGCTCGAACCTCCAACGTTTCAGTCAACAGCCGATCGCGCTAGCCAATTGCACCACGGAGACAGTCGTGCTCCACTCTCACCAACATCAGAACATATCTTCAAAGCTATCAGTGGAAAGAAAAAAGCAACACACCACTCCCGGGAGGGCTCGAACCTCCAACCTTTCGGTTAACAGCCGATCGCGCTAGCCAATTGCGCCACGGAGACAGTCGTGCTCCACTCTCACCACCATCAGAGCATATCTTCAAAGCTATCAGCCTAAAGAAAAAAAAGCGCCGCACCACCACCGGGTGGGCTCGAGCCTCCAACCTTTCGGTTAACAGACGATCGCGCTAGCCGAACGCGCCACGGAGACAGTCGTGCTCCACTCTCACCACCATCAGAACATATCTCCAAAGCTATTATTGCAAAGAAAAAAGCAACACACCACTCCCGGGAGGGCTGGAAACTCCAACCTTTCGGTAACAGCCGATCGCGCTAGCCAATTGCGCAACGGAAACAGTCCTGCTCCACTCTCACCACCACCAGAACATATCTTCAAAGCTATCAGCCCAAAAAAAAAGCGCCGCACCGCCACCGGGTGGGCTCAAAACTCCAACCTTTCGATCAACAGCCGATCGCGCTAGCCAATTGCGCCACGGAGACAGTCCTGTTCCGCACTCACCACCATCAGAACATATCTTCAAAGCTATCAGCCAAAAGAAAAAAAAGCAACACACCACTCCCGGGAGGGCTCGAAGCTCCAATCTTTCGGTTAACAGCCGATCGCGCTAGCCAATTGCGCCACGGAGACAGTCGTGCTCCACTCTCCCAACCGTCAGGACATTTCTTCAGAGCTATCAGCCCAAAGAAAAAAAGCGTCGCACCACCACCGAGTGGGCTCGAACCTCCAACCTTTCGGTCAACAGCCGATCACGCTAGCCAATTGCACCACGGAGACAGTCGTGCTCCACTCTCACCAACATCAGAACATATCTTCAAAGCTATCAGTGGAAAGAAAAAAGCAACACACCACTCCCGGGAGGGCTCGAACCTCCAACCTTTCGGTTAACAGCCGATCGCGCTAGCCAATTGCGCCACGGAGACAGTCGTGCTCCACTCTCACCACCATCAGAGCATATCTTCAAAGCTATCAGCCTAAAGAAAAAAAAGCGCCGCACCACCACCGGGTGGGCTCGAGCCTCCAACCTTTCGGTTAACAGACGATCGCGCTAGCCGAACGCGCCACGGAGACAGTCGTGCTCCACTCTCACCACCATCAGAACATATCTCCAAAGCTATTATTGCAAAGAAAAAAGCAACACACCACTCCCGGGAGGGCTGGAAACTCCAACCTTTCGGTAACAGCCGATCGCGCTAGCCAATTGCGCAACGGAAACAGTCCTGCTCCACTCTCACCACCACCAGAACATATCTTCAAAGCTATCAGCCCAAAAAAAAGCGCCGCACCGCCACCGGGTTGGCTCAAAACTCCAACCTTTCGATCAACAGCCGATCGCGCTAGCCAATTGCGCCACGGAGACAGTCCTGTTCCGCACTCACCACCATCAGAACATATCTTCAAAGCTATCAGCCAAAAGAAAAAAAAGCAACACACCACTCCCGGGAGGGCTCGAAGCTCCAATCTTTCGGTTAACAGCCGATCGCGCTAGCCAATTGCGCCACGGAGACAGTCGTGCTCCACTCTCCCAACCGTCAGGACATTTCTTCAGAGCTATCAGCCCAAAGAAAAAAAGCGTCGCACCACCACCGAGTGGGCTCGAACCTCCAACCTTTCGGTCAACAGCCGATCACGCTAGCCAATGGCGCCATGGAGAGGAGACAGTCGTGCTCCACTCTCACCAACATCAAAACATATCTTCAAAGCTATCAGCCCAAAGAAAAAAAAGTGCCACACCACCACCGGGTGGGCTCGAACCTCCAAACTTTCGGTTAACAGCCGATCGCGCAAGCCAATTGCGCCCCGGACACAGTCCTGCTCCACTCTCACCACCATCAGAACATATCTTCAAAGCTATCAGCCTAAAGAAAAAAAGCAACACACCACTCCCCGGAGGGCTCGAACCTCCAACCTTTCGGTCAACAGCCGATCGCACTAGCCAATTGCGCCACGGAGACAGTCGTGCTCCACTCTCACCACCATCAGAACATATCTTCAAAGCTATCAGCCCAAAGAAAAAAAAGCGCCCCCCACCACCGGGTGGGCTCAAACCTCCAACCTTTCGGTTAACAGCCGATCGCGCAAGCCAATTGCGCCCCGGAGACAGTCGTGCTCCACTCTCACCACCATCAGAACATATCTTCAAAGCTATTATTGCAAAGAAAAAAGCAACACACCACTCCCGGGAGGGCTGGAAACTCCAACCTTTCGGTAACAGCCCATCGCGCTAGCCAATTGCGCAACGGAAACAGTCCTGCTCCACTCTCACCACCACCAGAACATATCTTCAAAGCTATCAGCCCAAAAAAAAAGCGCCGCACCGCCACCGGGTGGGCTCAAAACTCCAACCTTTCGATCAACAGCCGATCGCGCTAGCCAATTGCGCCACGGAGACAGTCCTGTTCCGCACTCACCACCATCAGAACATATCTTCAAAGCTATCAGCCAAAAGAAAAAAAAGCAACACACCACTCCCGGGAGGGCTCGAAGCTCCAATCTTTCGGTTAACAGCCGATCGCGCTAGCCAATTGCGCCACGGAGACAGTCGTGCTCCACTCTCCCAACCGTCAGGACATTTCTTCAGAGCTATCAGCCCAAAGAAAAAAAGCGTCGCACCACCACCGAGTGGGCTCGAACCTCCAACCTTTCGGTCAACAGCCGATCACGCTAGCCAATGGCGCCATGGAGAGGAGACAGTCGTGCTCCACTCTCACCAACATCAAAACATATCTTCAAAGCTATCAGCCCAAAGAAAAAAAAGTGCCACACCACCACCGGGTGGGCTCGAACCTCCAAACTTTCGGTTAACAGCCGATCGCGCAAGCCAATTGCGCCCCGGACACAGTCCTGCTCCACTCTCACCACCATAAGAACATATCTTCAAAGCTATCAGCCTAAAGAAAAAAAGCAACACACCACTCCCCGGAGGGCTCGAACCTCCAACCTTTCGGTCAACAGCCGATCGCACTAGCCAATTGCGCCACGGAGACAGTCGTGCTCCACTCTCACCACCATCAGAACATATCTTCAAAGCTATCAGCCCAAAGAAAAAAAAGCGCCCCCCACCACCGGGTGGGCTCAAACCTCCAACCTTTCGGTTAACAGCCGATCGCGCAAGCCAATTGCGCCCCGGAGACAGTCGTGCTCCACTCTCACCACCATCAGAACATATCTTCAAAGCTATCAGCGCAAAGAAAAAAAAGCAACACACCACTCCCCGGAGGGCTCGAACCTCCAACTTTTCAGTTAACAGCCGATCGCGCTAGCCAATTGCGCAATGGAGACAGTCCTGCTCCACTCTCACGACCATCAGAACATATCTTCAAAGCTATCAGCCCCAAAAAAAAAGCGCCGCACCATCACCGGGTGGGCTCGAAACTCCAACCTTTCGATTAACAGCCGATCGCGCTAGCCAATTGCGCTAGCCAATTTTGCCACGGAGACAGTCCTGTTCCACTGTCACCACCATTAGAACATATCTTCAAAGCAATCAGGCCATAGAAAAAAAGCGCCGCACCACCACCGGGTGGGCTCGAACCTCCAACCTTTCGGTTAACGACCGAACGCGCTACCCAGTTGCGCCACGGAGACAGTCGTGCTCCAGTCTCCCCACCGTCAGAACATTTCTTCAGAGCTATCAGCCCAAAGAAAAAAAGCGTCGCACCACCACTGGGTGGGCTCGAACCTCCAACCTTTCAGTTAACAGCCGATCGCGCTAGCCAATTGCGCCACGGAGACAATCGTGCTCCACTCTCACCACCATCAGAGCATATCTTCAAAGCTGCCTATAGCTTTTTCTGGCTATAGAAAAAAGAGCGCCGCACCACCAGCGGGTGGGCTCGAAACTCCAACCTTTCGATTAACAGCCGATCGCGCTAGCCAATTGCGCCACGGAGACAGTCCTGTTCCACTTTCACCACCATTAGAACATATCTTGAAAGCTATCAGGCCATAGAAAAAAAGCGCCGCACCACCACCGGGTGGGCTCGAACCTCCAACCTCTCGGTTAACGACCGAACGCGCTACCAAATTGCGCCACGGAAACAGTCCTGCTCCACTCTCACCATTATTAGAACATATCTTCAAAGCTATCAGCCCAAAGAAAAGAAAGCAACACACCACTCCCGGGAGGGCTCGAACCTCCAACCTTTCAGTTAACAGCCGATCGCGCTAGCCAATTGCGCCACGGAAACAGTCCTGCTCCACTCTCACCACCATCAGAACATATCTTCAAAGCTATCAGCCCAAAGAAATAAAAGCAACACACCACTCCCGGGAGGGCTCGAACCTCCAACCTTTCAGTTAACAGATGATCGCGCTAGCCGATCGCGCCACGGAGACAGTCGTGCTCCTCTCTCACCACCATCAGAACATATCTTCAAAGCTATCAGCGCAAAGAAAAAAGCAACACACCACTCCCCGGAGGGCTCAAACCTCCAACCTTTCGGTCAACAGCCGATCGCGCTAGCCAATTGCGCCACGGAGACAGTCGTGCTCCACTCTCACCACCATCAGAGCATATCTTCAAAGCTGCCTATAGCTTTTTCTGCCTATAGAAAAAAGAGCGCCGCACCACCACCGGGTGGGCTCAAACCTCCAACCTTTCGGTTAACAGCCGATCGCGCAAGCCAAATGCGCCCCGGAGACAGTCCTGCTCCACTCTCACCACCATCAGAAATATCTTCAAAGCTATCAGCCTAAAGAAAAAAAAGCAACACACCACTCCCCGGAGGCCTCGAACCTCCAACCTTTCAGTTAACAGCCGATCGCGCTAGCCAATTGCGCCACGGAGACAGTCGTGCTCCACTCTCCCCACCATCAGAGCATATCTTCAATGCTATCAGCCTAAAGAAAAAAAGCGCCGCACCACCACCGGGTGGGCTCGAACCTCCAACCTTTCAGTTAACAGACGATCGCGCAAGCCGATCGCGCCACGGAGACAGTCGTGCTCCACTCTCACCACCATCAGAACATATCTTCAAAGCTATCAGCGCAAAAAAAAGCAACACACCACTCCCGGGAGGGCTCGAACCTCCAACCTTTCGGTTAACAACCGATCGGGCTAGCCAATTGCGCCACGGAGACAGTCCTGCTCCATTCTCACCACCATCAGAACATATCTTCAAAGCTATCAGCCCAAAGAAAAAAAAGCAACACACCACTCCCGGGAGGGCTCGAACCTCCAACCTTTCGGTTAACAGCCGATCGCGCTAGCCAATTGCGCCACGGAGACAGTCGTGCTCCACTCTCACCACCATCAGAACATATCTTCAAAGCTATCAGCCCAAAGAAAAAAAAGCGCCGCACCACCACCGGGTGCGCTCGAACCTCCAACGTTTCAGTCAACAGCCGATCGCGCTAGCCAATTGCACCACGGAGACAGTCGTGCTCCACTCTCACCAACATCAGAACATATCTTCAAAGCTATCAGTGGAAAGAAAAAAGCAACACACCACTCCCGGGAGGGCTCGAACCTCCAACCTTTCGGTTAACAGCCGATCGCGCTAGCCAATTGCGCCACGGAGACAGTCGTGCTCCACTCTCACCACCATCAGAGCATATCTTCAAAGCTATCAGCCTAAAGAAAAAAAAGCGCCGCACCACCACCGGGTGGGCTCGAGCCTCCAACCTTTCGGTTAACAGACGATCGCGCTAGCCGAACGCGCCACGGAGACAGTCGTGCTCCACTCTCACCACCATCAGAACATATCTCCAAAGCTATTATTGCAAAGAAAAAAGCAACACACCACTCCCGGGAGGGCTGGAAACTCCAACCTTTCGGTAACAGCCGATCGCGCTAGCCAATTGCGCAACGGAAACAGTCCTGCTCCACTCTCACCACCACCAGAACATATCTTCAAAGCTATCAGCCCAAAAAAAAAGCGCCGCACCGCCACCGGGTGGGCTCAAAACTCCAACCTTTCGATCAACAGCCGATCGCGCTAGCCAATTGCGCCACGGAGACAGTCCTGTTCCGCACTCACCACCATCAGAACATATCTTCAAAGCTATCAGCCAAAAGAAAAAAAAGCAACACACCACTCCCGGGAGGGCTCGAAGCTCCAATCTTTCGGTTAACAGCCGATCGCGCTAGCCAATTGCGCCACGGAGACAGTCGTGCTCCACTCTCCCAACCGTCAGGACATTTCTTCAGAGCTATCAGCCCAAAGAAAAAAAGCGTCGCACCACCACCGAGTGGGCTCGAACCTCCAACCTTTCGGTCAACAGCCGATCACGCTAGCCAATTGCACCACGGAGACAGTCGTGCTCCACTCTCACCAACATCAGAACATATCTTCAAAGCTATCAGTGGAAAGAAAAAAGCAACACACCACTCCCGGGAGGGCTCGAACCTCCAACCTTTCGGTTAACAGCCGATCGCGCTAGCCAATTGCGCCACGGAGACAGTCGTGCTCCACTCTCACCACCATCAGAGCATATCTTCAAAGCTATCAGCCTAAAGAAAAAAAAGCGCCGCACCACCACCGGGTGGGCTCGAGCCTCCAACCTTTCGGTTAACAGACGATCGCGCTAGCCGAACGCGCCACGGAGACAGTCGTGCTCCACTCTCACCACCATCAGAACATATCTCCAAAGCTATTATTGCAAAGAAAAAAGCAACACACCACTCCCGGGAGGGCTGGAAACTCCAACCTTTCGGTAACAGCCGATCGCGCTAGCCAATTGCGCAACGGAAACAGTCCTGCTCCACTCTCACCACCACCAGAACATATCTTCAAAGCTATCAGCCCAAAAAAAAGCGCCGCACCGCCACCGGGTGGGCTCAAAACTCCAACCTTTCGATCAACAGCCGATCGCGCTAGCCAATTGCGCCACGGAGACAGTCCTGTTCCGCACTCACCACCATCAGAACATATCTTCAAAGCTATCAGCCAAAAGAAAAAAAAGCAACACACCACTCCCGGGAGGGCTCGAAGCTCCAATCTTTCGGTTAACAGCCGATCGCGCTAGCCAATTGCGCCACGGAGACAGTCGTGCTCCACTTTCCCAACCGTCAGGACATTTCTTCAGAGCTATCAGCCCAAAGAAAAAAAGCGTCGCACCACCACCGAGTGGGCTCGAACCTCCAACCTTTCGGTCAACAGCCGATCACGCTAGCCAATGGCGCCATGGAGAGGAGACAGTCGTGCTCCACTCTCACCAACATCAAAACATATCTTCAAAGCTATCAGCCCAAAGAAAAAAAAGTGCCACACCACCACCGGGTGGGCTCGAACCTCCAAACTTTCGGTTAACAGCCGATCGCGCAAGCCAATTGCGCCCCGGACACAGTCCTGCTCCACTCTCACCACCATCAGAACATATCTTCAAAGCTATCAGCCTAAAGAAAAAAAGCAACACACCACTCCCCGGAGGGCTCGAACCTCCAACCTTTCGGTCAACAGCCGATCGCACTAGCCAATTGCGCCACGGAGACAGTCGTGCTCCACTCTCACCACCATCAGAACATATCTTCAAAGCTATCAGCCCAAAGAAAAAAAAGCGCCCCCCACCACCGGGTGGGCTCAAACCTCCAACCTTTCGGTTAACAGCCGATCGCGCAAGCCAATTGCGCCCCGGAGACAGTCGTGCTCCACTCTCACCACCATCAGAACATATCTTCAAAGCTATCAGCGCAAAGAAAAAAAAGCAACACACCACTCCCCGGAGGGCTCGAACCTCCAACTTTTCAGTTAACAGCCGATCGCGCTAGCCAATTGCGCAATGGAGACAGTCCTGCTCCACTCTCACGACCATCAGAACATATCTTCAAAGCTATCAGCCCCAAAAAAAAAGCGCCGCACCATCACCGGGTGGGCTCGAAACTCCAACCTTTCGATTAACAGCCGATCGCGCTAGCCAATTGCGCTAGCCAATTTTGCCACGGAGACAGTCCTGTTCCACTGTCACCACCATTAGAACATATCTTCAAAGCAATCAGGCCATAGAAAAAAAGCGCCGCACCACCACCGGGTGGGCTCGAACCTCCAACCTTTCGGTTAACGACCGAACGCGCTACCCAGTTGCGCCACGGAGACAATCGTGCTCCACTCTCACCACCATCAGAGCATATCTTCAAAGCTGCCTATAGCTTTTTCTGGCTATAGAAAAAAGAGCGCCGCACCACCAGCGGGTGGGCTCGAAACTGCAACCTTTCGATTAACAGCCGATCGCGCTAGCCAATTGCGCCACGGAGACAGTCCTGTTCCACTTTCACCACCATTAGAACATATCTTGAAAGCTATCAGGCCATAGAAAAAAAGCGCCGCACCACCACCGGGTGGGCTCGAACCTCCAACCTCTCGGTTAACGACCGAACGCGCTACCAAATTGCGCCACGGAAACAGTCCTGCTCCACTCTCACCATTATTAGAACATATCTTCAAAGCTATCAGCCCAAAGAAAAGAAAGCAACACACCACTCCCGGGAGGGCTCGAACCTCCAACCTTTCAGTTAACAGCCGATCGCGCTAGCCAATTGCGCCACGGAAACAGTCCTGCTCCACTCTCACCACCATCAGAACATATCTTCAAAGCTATCAGCCCAAAGAAATAAAAGCAACACACCACTCCCGGGAGGGCTCGAACCTCCAACCTTTCAGTTAACAGATGATCGCGCTAGCCGATCGCGCCACGGAGACAGTCGTGCTCCTCTCTCACCACCATCAGAACATATCTTCAAAGCTATCAGCGCAAAGAAAAAAGCAACACACCACTCCCCGGAGGGCTCGAACCTCCAACCTTTCGGTCAACAGCCGATCGCGCTAGCCAATTGCGCCACGGAGACAGTCGTGCTCCACTCTCACCACCATCAGAACATATCTTCAAAGCTATCAGCCCAAAGAAAAAAAAGCAACACACCACTCTCCGGAGGGCTCGAACCTCCAAACTTTCAGTTAACAGCCGATCACGCTAGCCAATTGCGCCACGGAGACAGTCGTGCTCCACTCTCACCACCACCAGAGCATATCTTCAAAGCTATCAGCCTAAAGAAAAAAATCGCCGCAACCCCACCGGGTGGCCTCGAACCTCCAATCTTTCAGTTAACAGCCGATCGCGCTAGCCAATTGCACCACGGAGACAGTCGTGCTCCACTCTCACCACCATCAGAACATATCTTCAAAGCTATCAGCGCAAAGAAAAAAGCAACACACCACTCCCGCGAGGGCTCGAACCTCCAACCTTTCGGTTAACAGCCGATCGCGCTAGCCAATTGCGCCACGGAGACAGTCCTGCTCCACTCTCACCACCATCAGAACATATCTTGAAAGCTATCAGCCCAAAGAAATAAAAGCAACACACCACTACCCGGAGGGCTCGAACCTCCAACCTTTCAGTTAACAGCCGATCGCGCCAGCCAATTGCGCCACGGAGACAGTCCTGCTCCACTCTCACCACCATCAGAACATATCTTCAAAGCCATCAGCCCAAAGAAAAAAAAGCAACACACCACTCCCGGGAGGGCTCGAACCTCCAACCTTTCGGTTAACAGCCGATCGCGCTAGCCAATTGCGCCACGGAGACAGTCGTGCTCCACTCTCACCACCATCAGAACATATCTTCAAAGCTATCAGCCGAAAGAAAAAAAAGCGCCGCACCACCACCGGGTGCGCTCGAACCTCCAACGTTTCGGTCAACAGCCGATCGCGCTAGCCATTTGCACCACGGAGACAGTCGTGCTCCACTCTCACCACCATCAGAACATATCTTCAAAGCTATCAGCGGAAAGAAAAAAGCAACACACCACTCCCGGGAGGGCTCGAACCTCCAACCTTTCGGTTAACAGCCGATCGCGCTAGCCAATTGCGCCACGGAGACAGTCGTGCTCCACTCTCACAACCATCAGAGCATATCTTCAAAGCTATCAGCCTAAAGAAAAAAAAGCGCCGCATCACCACCGGGTGGGCTCGAGCCTCCAACCTTTCGGTTAACAGACGATCGCGCTAGCCGATCGCGCCACGGAGACAGTCGTGCTCCACTCTCACCACCATCGGATCATATCTCCAAAGCTATCAGTGCAAAGAAAAAAGCAACACACCACTCCCGGGAGGGCTGGAAACTCCAAACTTTCGGTTAACAGCCGATCGCGCTAGCCAATTGCGCAACGGAGACAGTCCTGTTCCACTCCCACCACCATCAGAACATATCTTCAAAGCTATCAGCCCCCCAAAAAAGCGTCGCACCACCACCGAGTGGGCTCGAACCTCCAACCTTTCGGTTAACGGCCGATCGGGCTAGCCAATTGCGCCACGGAAACAGTCCTGCTCCACTCTCACCACCATCAGAACATATCTTCAAAGCTATCAGCCCAAAGAAAAAAAGCAACACACCACTCCCGGGAGGGCTCGAACCTCCAACCTTTCAGTTAACAGCCGATCGCGCTAGCCAATTGCGCCACGGAGACAGTCGTGCTCCACTCTCACCACCATCAGAGCATATCTTTAAAGCTGCCTATAGCTTTTTCTGCCTATAGAAAAAAGAGCGCCGCACCACCACCGGGTGGGCTCGAACCTCCAACCTTTCGGTTAAGAGACGATCGCGTAGCCGATCGCGCCACGGAGACAGTCGTGCTCCTCTCTCACCACCATCAGAACATATCTTCAAAGCTATCAGCGCAAAGAAAAAAGCAACACACCACTCCCGGGAGGGCTCGAAACTCCAACCTTTCGGGTAATAGCCGATCGCACAAGCCAATTGCGCAACGGAAACAGTCCTGCTCCCCTCTCACCACCACCAGAACATATCTTCAAAGCTATCAGCCCAAAAAAAAGCGCCGCACCGCCACCGGGTGGGCTCGAAACTCCAACCTTTCGATGAACAGCCGATCGCGCTAGCCAATTGCGCCACGGAGACAGTCCTGTTCCACACTCACCACCAGCAGAACATATCTTCAAAGCTATCAGCCCAAAGAAAAATAAGCAACACACCACTCCCGGGAGGGCTCGAAGCTCCAATCTTTCGGTTGACAGCCGATCGCGCTAACCAATTGCGCCACGGAGACAGTCGTGCTCCACTCTCCCAACCGTCAGAACATTTCTTCAGAGCTATCAGCCCAAAGAAAAAAAGCGTCGCACCACCACCGGGTGGGCTCGAACCTCCAACCTTTCGGTCAACAGCCGATCACGCTAGCCAATGGCGCCATGGAGACAGTCGTGCTCCACTCTCACCACCATCGAAACATATCTTCAAAGCTATCAGCCCAAAGAAAAAAAAGCGCCGCACCACCACCGGGTGGGCTCGAACCTCCAAACTTTCGGTTAACAGCCGATCGCGCAAGCCAATTGCGCCCCGGAGACAGTCGTGCTCCACTCTCACCACCATCAGAACATATCTTCAAAGCTATCACCGCAAAGAAAAAAAAGCAACACACCACTTCCCGGAGGGCTCGAACCTCCAACCTTTCAGTTAACAGCCGATCGCGCTAGCCAATTGCGCCACGGAGACAGTCGTGCTCCACTCTCACCACCATCAGAGCATATCTTCAAAGCTATCAGCCTAAAGAAAAAAAAGCGCCGTACCACCACCGGGTGGGCTCGAACCTCCAACCTTTCAGTTAACAGACGATCGCGCAAGCCGATCGCGCCACGGAGACAGTCGTGCTCCACTCTCACCACCATCAAAACATATCTTCAAAGCTATCAGCGCAAAGAAAAAAGCAACACACCACTCCCGGGTGGGCTCGAAACTCCGACTTTCGATTAACAGCCGATCGCGCTAGCCAATTGCGCCACGGAGACAGTCGTGCTCCACTCTCACCACCATCAGAACATATCTTCAAAGCTATCAGCCCAAAGAAAAAAAAGCGCCGCACCACCACCGGGTGGGCTCGAACCTCCAACCTTTCGGTTAACAGCCGATCGCGCAAGCCAATTGCGCCCCGGAGACAGTCGTGCTCCACTCTCACCACCATCAGAACATATCTTCAAAGCTATCAGCCCAAAAGAAAAAAAGCGTCGCACCACCACCGGGTCGGCTCGAACCTCCAACCTTTCGGTTATCAGCCGATCGCGCTAGCCAATTGCGCCACGGAAACAGTCCTGCTCCACACTCACCACCATCAGAACATATCTTCAAAGCTATCAGCCCAAAGAAAAAAAAGCAACACACCACTCCCGGGAGGGCTCGAACCTCCAACCTTTCAGTTAACAGACGATCGCGCTAGCCGATCGCGCCATGGAGACAGTCGTGCTGCATTCTCACCACCATCAGAACATATCTTCAAAGCTATCAGCCCAACGAAAAAAAAGCAACACACCACTCCCCGGAGGGCTCGAACCTCCAAACTTTCAGTTAACAGCCGATCGCGCTAGCCACTTGCGCCACGGAGACAGTCGTGCTCCACTCTCACCACCATCAGAGCATATCTTCAAAGCTATCAGCCTAAAGAAAAAAAAGCGCCGCAACCCCACCGGGTGGGCTCGAACCTCCAACCTGTCAGTTAACAGACGATCGCGCAAGCCGATCGCGCCACGGAGACAGTCGTGCTCCACTCTCACCACCATCAGAACATATCTTCAAAGCTATCAGCGCAAAGAAAAAAGCAACACACCACTCCCGGGCGGGCTCGAAACTCCAACCGTTCGGTTAACAGCCGAACGCGCTAGACAATTGCGCAATGGAGACGGTCCTGCTCCACTCTCACCATCATCAGAACATATCTTCAAAGCTATCAGCCCCAAAAAAAGCGCCGCACCACCACCGGGTGGGCTCGAAACTCCAACCTTTCGATTAACAGCCGGTCGCGCTAGCCAATTGCGCTAGCCAATTTCGCCACGAAGACAGTCCTGTTCCACTCTCGCCACCATTAGAACATATCTTAGAAGCTATCAGGCCATAGAAAAAAAGCGCCGCTCCACCACCGGGTGGGCTCGAACCTCCAACCTTTCAGTTAACGACCGAACGCACTACCCAATTGCGCCACGGAGACAGTCCTGCGCCACTCTCACCACCATCAGAACATATCTTCAAAGCTATCAGCCCAAAGAAAAAAAAGCAACACACCCCTCCCGGGAGGGCTTGAACCTCCAACCTTTCGATTAACAGCCGATCGCGCTAGCCAATTGCGCCACGGAGACAGTCCTGCTCCACTCTCACCACCATCAGAACGTATCTTCAAAGCTATTAGCCCAAAGAAAAAAAAGCAACACACCACACCTGGGAGGGCTCGAACCTCCAGCCTTTCGGTTAACAGCCGATCGCGCTAGCCAATTGCGCCACAGAGACAGTCGTGCTCCACTCTCACCACCATCAGAACATATCTTCAGAGCTATCAGCCCAAAGAAAACAAAAGCGCTGCACCACCACCGGGTGCGCTCGAACCTCCAACCTTTCGGTCAACAGCCGATCGCGCTAGCCAATTGCACCACGCAGACAGTCGTGCTCCACTCTCACCACCATCAGAACATATCTTTAAAGCTATAAGCGCAAAGAAAAAAGCAACACACCCCTCCCGGGAGGGCTCGAACCTCCAACCTTTCGGTTAACAGCCGATCGCGCTAGCCAATTGCGCCACGGAGACAGTCCTGCTCTACTCTCACCACCATCAGAACATATCTTCAAAGCTATCAGCCCAAAAAAAGCGCCGCACCTTCACCGGGTGCGCTCGAACCTCCAACCTTTCGGTCAACAGCTGATCGCGCTAGCCAATTGCGCCATGGAGAAGGTCGTGCTCCACTCTCGCCACCATCAGAACATATCTTCAAAGCTATCAGCCCAAAGAAAAATTGCGCCGCACCACCACCGGGAGGGCTCGAACCTCCAACCTTTCGGTTAACAACCGATCGCGCAAGCCAATTGCGCCCCGGAGACAGTCCTGCTCCGCTCTCACCACCATCAGAACATATCTTCAAAGCTATCAGCCCAAAGAAAAAAAAGCAACACACCACTCCCCGGAGGGCTCGAGCCTCCAACCTTTCAGTTAACAGCCGATCGCGCTAGCCAATTGGGCCACGGAGACAGTCGTGCTCCACTCTCACCACCATCAGAGCATATCTTCAAAGCTATCAGCCTAAAGAAAAAAAGCGCCGCACCACCACCGGGTGGGCTCGAACCTCCAACCTTTCGGTTAACAGACGATCGCGCTAGCCGATCGCGCCACGGAGACAGTCGTGCTCCACTCTCACCACCAACAGAACATATCTTCAAAGCTATCAGCGCAAAGAAAAAAGCAACACACCACTCCCGGGAGGGCTCGAAACTCCAACCTTTCGGTTAACAGCCGATCGCGCTAGCCAATTGCGCAACGGAGACAGTCCTGCTCCACTCTCACCACCATCAGAACATATCTTCAAAGCTATCAGCCCCCAAAAAAGCGTGACACCACCACCGGGTGGGCTCGAACCTTCAACCTTTTGGTTAACAGCCGATCGCGCTAGCCAATTGCGCCACGGAAACAGTCCGGCTCCACTCTCACCACCATCAGAACATATCTTCAAAGCTATCAGCCCAAAGAAAAAAAAGCAACACACCACTCCCGGGAGGGCTCGAACCTCCAACCTTTCAGTTAACAGCCGATCGCGCTAGCCAATTGCGCCACGGAGACAGCCGTGCTCCGCTCTCACCACCATCAGAGCATATCTTCAGAGCTGCCTATAGCTTTTTCTGCCTAAAGAAAAAAGAGCGCCGCACCACCACCGCGTGGGCTCGAGCCTCCAACCTTTCGGTTAACAGACGATCGCGCTAGCCGATCGCGCCACGGAGACAGTCGTGCTCCACTCTCACCACCATCAGAACATATCTCCAAAGCTATCAGCGCAAAGAAAAAAGCAACACACCACTCCCGGGAGGGCTGGAAACTCCAACCTTTCGGTTAACAGCCGATCGCGCTAGCCAATTGCGCAACGGAGACAGTCCTGTTTCACTCTCACCACCATCAGAACATATCTTCAAAGCTATCAGCCCAAAGAAAAAAAGCAACACACCACTCTCGGGAGGGCTCGAACCTCCAACCTTTCAGTTAACAGCCGATCGCGCCAGCCAATTGCGCCACGGAGACAGTCGTGCTCCACTCTCACCACCATCAGAGCATATCTTTAAAGCTGCCTATAGCTTTTTCTGCCTATAGAAAAAAGAGCGCCGCACCACCAGCGGGTGGGCTCGAACCTCCAACCTTTCGGTTAACAGACGATCGCGCTAGCCAATTGCGCCACGGAGACAGTCGTGCTCCAGTCTCCCCACCGTCAGAACATTTCTTCAGAGCTATCAGCCCAAAGAAAAAAAGCGTCGCACCACCACCGGGTCGGCTCGAACCTCCAACCTTTCGGTTAACAGCCGATCGCGCTAGCCAATTGCGCCACGGAAACAGTCCTGCTCCACTCTCACCACCATCAGAACATATCTTCAAAGCTATCAGCCCAAAGAAAAAAAAGCAACACACCACTCCCGGGAGGGCTCGAACCTCCAACCTTTCAGTTAAGAGCCGATCGCGCTAGCCAATTGCGCCACGGAAACAGTCCTGCTCCACTCTCACCACCATCAGAACATATCTTCAAAGCTATCAGCCCAAAGAAAAAAAAGCAACACACCACTCCCGGGAGGGCTCGAACCTCCAACCTTTCAGTTAACAGACGATCACGCTAGCCGATCGCGCCATGGAGACAGTCGTGCTCCACTCTCACCACCATCAGAACATATCTTCAAAGCTATCAGCCCAAAGAAAAAAAAGGAACACACCACTCCCCGGAGGGCTCGAAAATCCAAACTTTCAGTTAACAGCCGATCGCGCTAGCCAATTGCGCCACGGAGACAGTCGTGCTCCACTCTCACCACCATCAGAGCATATCTTCAAAGCTATAAGCGCAAAAAAAAAAGCAACACACCCCTCCCGGGAGGGCTCGAACCTCCAACCTTTCGGTTAACAGCCGATCACGCTAGCCAATTGCGCCACGGAGACAGTCCTGCTCTACTCTCACCACCATCAGAACATATCTTCAAAGCTATCAGCCCAAAAAAAGCGCCGCACCACCACCGGGTGCGCTCGAACCTCCAACCTTTCGGTCAACAGCTGATCGCCCTAGCCAATTGCGCCATGGAGAAGGTCGTGCTCCACTCTCACCACCATCAGAACATATCTTCAAAGCTATCAGCCCAAAGAAAAAAAAGCGCCGCACCACCACCGGGTGGGCTCGAACCTCCAACCTTTCGGTTAACAGCCGATCGCGCAAGCCAATTGCGCCACGGAGACAGTCGTGCTCCACTCTCACCACCATCAGAGCATATCTTCAAAGCTATCAGCCTAAAGAAAAAAAGCGCCGCACCACCACCGGGTGGGCTCGAACCTCCACCCTTTCGGTTAACAGACGATCGCGCTAGCCGATCGCGCCACGGAGACAGTCGTGCTCCACTCTCACCACCATCAGAACATATCTTCAAAGCTATCAGCGCAAAGAAAAAAGCAACACACCACTCCCGGGAGGGCTCGAAACTCCAACCTTTCGGTTAACAGCCGATCGCGCTAGCCAATTGCGCAACGGAGACAGTCCTGCTCCACTCTCACCACCATCAGAACATATCTTCAAAGCTATCAGCCCCCAAAAAAAGCGTGACACCACCACCGGGTGAGCTCGAACCTTCAACCTTTTGGTTAACAGCCGATCGCGCTAGCCAATTGCGCCACGGAAACAGTCCGCCTCCACTCTCACCACCATCAGAACACATCTTCAAAGCTATCAGCCCAAAGAAAAAAAAGCAACACACCACTCCCGGGAGGGCTCGAACCTCCAACCTTTCAGTTAACAGCCGATCGCGCTAGCCAATTGCGCCACGGAGACAGCCGTGCTCCACTCTCACCACCATCAGAGCATATCTTCAAAGCTGCCTATAGCTTTTTCTGCCTAAAGAAAAAAGAGCGCCGCACCACCACCGCGTGGGCTCGAGCCTCCAACCTTTCGGTTAACAGACGATCGCGCTAGCCGATCGCGCCACGGAGACAGTCGTGCTCCACTCTCACCACCATCAGAACATATCTCCAAAGCTATCAGCGCAAAGAAAAAAGCCACACACCACTCCCGGGAGGGCTGGAAACTCCAACCTTTCGGTTAACAGCCGATCGCGCTAGCCAATTGCGCAACGGAGACAGTCCTGTTCCACTCTCACCACCATCAGAACATATCTTCAAAGCTATCAGCCCAAAGAAAAAAAAGCAACACACCACTCCCGGGAGGGCTCGAACCTCCAACCTTTCAGTTAACAGCCGATCGCGCTAGCCAATTGCGCCACGGAGACAGTCGTGCTCCACTCTAACCACCATCAGAGCATATCTTTAAAGCTGCCTATAGCTTTTTCTGCCTATAGAAAAAAGAGCGCCGCACCACCAGCGGGTGGCCTCGAACCTCCAACCTTTCGGTTAACAGACGATCGCTCTAGCCAATTGTGCCACGGAGACAGTCGTGCTCCAGTCTCCCCACCGTCAGAACATTTCTTCAGAGCTATCAGCCCAAAGAAAAAAAGCGTCGCACCACCACCAGGTCGGCTCGAACCTCCAACCTTTCGGTTAAAAGCCGATCGCGCTAGCCAATTGCGCCACGGAAACAGTCCTGCTCCACTCTCACCACCATCAGAGCATATCTTCAAAGCTATCAGCCCAAAGAAAAAAAAGCAACACACCACTTCCCGGAGGGCTCGAACCTCCAACCTTTCAGTTAACAGCCGATCGCGCTAGCCAATTGCGCCACAGAGACAGTCGTGCTCCACTCTCACCACCATCAGAGCATATCTTCAAAGCTATCAGCCTAAAGAAAAAAAGCGCCGCACCACCACCGGGTGGGCTCGAACCTCCAACCTTTCGGTTAACAGACGATCGCGCTAGCAGATCGCGCCACGGAGACAGTCGTGCTCCACTCTCACCACCATCAGAACATATCTTCAAAGCTATCAGCGCAAAGAAAAAAGCAACACACCACTCCCGGGAGGGCTCGAAACTCCAACTTTTCGGTTAACAGCCGATCGCGCTAGCCAATTGCGCAACGGAGACAGTCCTGCTCCACTCTCACCACCATCAGAACATATCTTCAAAGCTATCAGCCCCCCAAAAAAGCGTGACACCACCACCGGGTGGGCTCGAACCTTCAACCTTTTGGTTAACAGCCGATCGCGCTAGCCAATTGCGCCACGGAAACAGTCCGGCTCCACTCTCACCACCATCAGAACACATCTTCAAAGCTATCAGCCCAAAGAAAAAAAAGCAACACACCACTCCCGGGAGGGCTCGAACCTCCAACCTTTCAGTTAACAGCCGATCGCGCTAGCCAATTGCGCCACGGAGACAGCCGTGCTCCACTCTCACCACCATCAGAGCATATCTTCAAAGCTGCCTATAGCTTTTTCTGCCTAAAGAAAAAAGAGCACCGCACCACCACCGCGTGGGCTCGAGCCTCCAACCTTTCGGTTAACAGACGATCGCGCTAGCCGATCGCGCCACGGAGACAGTCGTGCTTCACTCTCACCACCATCAGAACATATCTCCAAAGCTATCAGCGCAAAGAAAAAAGCCACACACCACTCCCGGGAGGGCTGGAAACTCCAACCTTTCGGTTAACAGCCGATCGCGCTAGCCAATTGCGCAACGGAGACAGTCCTGTTCCACTCTCACCACCATCAGAACATATCTTCAAAGCTATCAGCCCAAAGAAAAAAAAGCAACACACCACTCCCGGGAGGGCTCGAACCTCCAACCTTTCAGTTAACAGCCGATCGCGCTAGCCAATTGCGCCACGGAGACAGTCGTGCTCCACTCTCACCACCATCAGAGCATATCTTTAAAGCTGCCTATAGCTTTTTCTGCCTATAGAAAAAAGAGCGCCGCACCACCAGCGGGTGGGCTCGAACCTCCAACCTTTCGGTTAACAGACGATCGCGCTAGCCAATTGCGCCACGGAGACAGTCGTGCTCCAGTCTCCCCACCGTCAGAACATTTCTTCAGAGCTATCAGCCCAAAGAAAAAAAGCGTCGCACCACCACCGGGTCGGCTCGAACCTCCAACCTTTCGGTTAATAGCCGATCGCGCTAGCCAATTGCGCCACGGAAACAGTCCTGCTCCACTCTCACCACCATCAGAACATATCTTCAAAGCTATCAGCCCAAAGAAAAGAAAGCAACACACCACTCCCGGGAGGGCTCGAACCTCCAACCTTTCAGTTAAGAGCCGATCGCTCTAGCCAATTGCGCCACGGAAACAGTCCTACTCCACTCTCACCACCATCAGAACATATCTTCAAAGCTATCAGCCCAAAGAAAAAAAAGCAACACACCACTCCCGGGAGGGCTCGAACCTCCAACCTTTCAGTTAACAGACGATCGCGCTAGCCGATCGCGCCATGGAGACAGTCGTGCTCCACTCTCACCACCATCAGAACATATCTTCAAAGCTATCAGCCCAAAGAAAAAAAAGGAACACACCACTCCCCGGAGGGCTCGAACCTCCAAACTTTCAGTTAACAGCCGATCGCGCTAGCCAATTGCGCCACGGAGACAGTCGTGCTCCACTCTCACCACCATCAGAGCATATCTTCAAAGCTATCACCCTAAAGAAAAAAAAGCGCCGCAACCCCACCGGGTGGGCTCGAACCTCCAACCTTTCAGTTAACAGACGATCGCGCAAGCCGATCGCGCCACGGAGACAGTCGTGCTCCACTCTCACCACCATCAGAACATATCTTCAAAGCTATCAGCACAAAGAAAAAAGGAACACACCACTCCCGGGCGGGCTCGAAACTCCAACCTTTCGCTTAACAGCCGATCGCGCTAGACAATTGCGCAATGGAGAAAGTCCTGCTCCACTCTCACCATCATCAGAACATATCTTCAAAGCTATCAGCCCCAAAAAAAGCGCCGCACCACCACTGGGTGGGCTCGAAACTCCAACCTTTCGATTAACAGCCGATCGCGCTAGCCAATTGCGCTAGCCAATTTCGCCACGAAGACAGTCCTGTTCCACTCTCACCACCATTAGAACATATCTTCAAAGCTATAAGGCCATAGAAAAAAAGCGCCGCACCACCACCGGGTGGGCTCGAACCTCCAACCTTTCGGTTAACGACCGAACGCACTACCCAATTGCGCCACGGAGACAGTCCTGCTCCACTCTCACCACCATCAGAACATATCTTCAAAGCTATCAGCCCAAAGAAAAAAAAGCAATACACCCCTCCCGGGAGGGCTTGAACCTCCAACCTTTCGATTAACAGCCGATCGCGCTAGCCAATTGCGCCACGGAGACAGTCCTGCTCCACTCTCACCACCATCAGAACGTATCTTCAAAGCTATTAGCCCAAAGAAAAAAAAGCAACACACCACTCCTGGGAGGGCTCGAACCTCCAGCCTTTCGGTTAACAGCCGATCGCGCTAGCCAATTGCGCCACAGAGACAGTCGTGCTCCACTCTCACCACCATCAGAACATATCTTCAGAGCTATCAGCCCAAAGAAAAAAAGCGCTGCACCACCACCGGGTGCGCTCGAACCTCCAACCTTTCGGTCAACAGCCGATCGCGCTAGCCAATTGCACCACGCAGACAGTCGTGCTCCACTCTCACCACCATCAGAACATATCTTTAAAGCTATAAGCGCAAAGAAAAAAGCAACACACCCCTCCCGGGAGGGCTCGAACCTCCAACCTTTCGGTTAACAGCCGATCGCGCTAGCCAATTGCGCCACGGAGACAGTCCTGCTCTACTCTCACCACCATCAGAACATATCTTCAAAGCTATCAGCCCAAAAAAAGCGCCGCACCACCACCGGGTGCGCTCGAACCTCCAACCTTTCGGTCAACAGCTGATCGCGCTAGCCAATTGCGCCATGGAGAAGGTCGTGCTCCACTCTCACCACCATCAGAACATATCTTCAAAGCTATCAGCCCAAAAAAAAAAAAGCGCCGCACCACCACCGGGTGGGCTCGAACCTCCAACCTTTCGGTTAACAGCCGATCGCGCAAGCCAATTGTGCCCCGGAGACAGTCCTGCTCCACTCTCACCACCATCAGAACATATCTTCAAAGCTATCAGCCCAAAGAAAAAAAAGCAACACACCACTCCCCGGAGGGCTCGAACCTCCAACCTTTTAGTTAACAGCCGATCGCGCTAGCCAATTGCGCCACGGAGACAGTCGTGCTCCACTCTCACCACCATCAGAGCATATCTTCAAAGCTATCAGCCTAAAGAAAAAAAGCGCCGCACCACCACCGGGTGGGCTCGAACCTCCAACCTTTCGGTTAGCAGACGATCGCGCTAGCCGAACGCGCCACGGAGACAGTCGTGCTCCACTCTCACCACCATCAGAACATATCTTCAAAGCTATCAGCGCAAAGAAAAAAGCAACACACCACTCCCGGGAGGGCTCGAAACTCCAACCTTTCGGTTAACAGCCGATCGCGCTAGCCAATTGCGCAACGGAGACAGTCCTGCTCCACTCTCCCCACCGTCAGAACATTTCTTCAGAGCTATCAGCCCAAAGAAAAAAAGCGTCGCACCACCACCGGGTGGGCTCGAACCTCCAACCTTTCGGTTAACAGCCGATCGCGCTAGCCAATTGCGCCACGGAGACAGCCGTGCTCCACTCTCACCACCATCAGAGCATATCTTCAAAGCTGCCTATAGCTTTTTCTGCCTATAGAAAAAAGAGCGCCGCACCACCAGCGGGTGAGCTCGAACCTCCAACCTTTCGGTTAACAGACGATCGCGCTAGCCGATCGCGCCACGGAGACAGTCGTGCTCCTCTCTCACCACCATCAGAACATATCTTCAAAGCTATCAGCGCAAAGAAAAAAGCAACACATCACTCCCGGGAGGGCTCGAAACTCCAAACTTTCGGTTAACAGCCGATCGCGCTAGCCAATTGCGCAACGGAAACAGTCCTGCTCCACTCTCACCACCACCAGAACATATCTTCAAAGCTATCAGCCCAAAAAAAAGCGCCGCACCGCCACCGGGTGGGCTCAAAACTCCAACCTTTCGATTAACAGCCGATCGCGCTAGCCAATTGCGCCACGGAGACAGTCCTGTTCCACACTCACCACCATCAGAACATATCTTCAAAGCTATCAGCCCAAAGAAAAAAAAGCAACACACCACTCCCGGGAGAGCTCGAAGCTCCAATCTTTCGGTTAACAGCCGATCGCGCTAGCCAATTGCGCCACGGAGACAGTCGTGCTCCACTCTCCCAACCGTCAGAACATTTCTTCAGAGCTATCAACCCAAAGAAAAAAAGCGTCGCACCAACACCGGGTGGGCTTGAACCTCCAACCTTTCGGTCAACAGCCAATCAGGCTAGCAAATGGCGCCATGGAGACAGTCGTGCTCCACTCTCACCACCATCAAAACATATCTTCAAAGCTATCAGCCCAAAGAAAAAAAAGCGCCGCACCACCACCGGGTGGGCTCGAACCTCCAACCTTTCGGTTAACAGCCGATCGCGCAAGCCAATTGCGCCCAGAAGACAGTCGTGCTCCACTCTCACCACCATCAGAACATATCTTCAAAGCTATCAGCGCAAAGAAAAAAAGCAACACACCACTCCCCGGAGGGCTCGAACCTCCAACCTTTCGGTCAACAGCCGATCGCGCTAGCCAATTGCGCCACGGAGACAGTCGTGCTCCACTCTCACCACCATCAGAACATATATTCAAAGCTATCAGCCCAAAGAAAAAAAAGCGCCGCACCACCACCGGGTGGGCTCGAACCTCCAACCTTTCGGTTAACAGCCGATCGCGCAAGCCAATTGCGCCCAGAAGACAGTCGTGCTCCACTCTCACCACCATCAGAACATATCTTCAAAGCTATCAGCGCAAAGAAAAAAGCAACACACCACTCCCGGGAGGGCTCGAAACTCCAACCTTTCGGTTAACAGCCGATCGCGCTAGCCAATTGCGCAATGGAGACAGTCCTGCTCCACTCTCACCACCATCAGAACATATCTTCAAAGCTATCAGCCCCAAAAAAAAGCGCCGCACCTTCAACGGGCGAGCTCGAAACTCCAACCTTTCGATTAACAGCCGATCGCGCTAGCCAATTGCGCTAGCCAATTTCGCCACGGAGACAGTCCTGTTACACTCTCACCACCAATAGAACATATCTTCAAAGCTATCAGGCCATAGAAAAAAAGCGCCGCACCACCACCGGGTGGGCTCGAACCTCCAACCTTTCGGTTAACGACCGAACGCGCTACCAAATTGCGCCACGGAGACAGTCGTGCTCCAGTCTCCCCACCATCAGAACATTTCTTCAGAGCTATCAGCCCAAAGAAAAAAAGCGTCGCACCACCATTGGGTGGGCTCGAACCTCCAACCTTTCGGTTAACAGCCGATCGCGCTAGCCAATTGCGCCACGGAAACTGTCCTGCTCCACTCTCACCACCATCAGAACATATCTTCAAACTATCAGCCCAATGAAAAAAAAGCAACACACCACTCCCGGGAGGGCTCGAACCTCCAACCTTTCAGTTAACAGCCGATCGCGCTAGCCAATTGCGCCACGGAGACAGTCGTGCTCCACTCTCACCACCATCAGAGCATATCTTCAAAGCTGCCTATAGCTTTTTCCGCCTATAGAAAAAAGAGCGCCGCACCAGCACCGGGTGGGCTCGAAACTCCAATCTTTCGATTAACAGCCGATCGCGCTAGCCAATTGCGCAACGGAGACAGTCCTGTTCCACTCTCACCACCATTAGAACATATCTTGAAAGCTATCAGGCCATAGAAAAAAAGCGCCGCACCCCCACCGGGTGGGCTCGAACCTCCAACCTTTCGGTTAACGACCGAACGCGCTACCAAATTGCGCCACGTAGACAGTCCTGCTCCACTCTCACCGCCATCAGAACATATCTTCAAAGCTATCAGCGCAAAGAAAAAAAGCAACACACCACTCCCGGGAGGGCTGGAAACTCCAACCTTTCGGTTAACAGCCGATCGCGCTAGCCAATTGCGCAACGGAGACAGTCCTGTTTCACTCTCACCACCATCAGAACATATCTTCAAAGCTATCAGCCCAAAGAAAAAAAGCAACACACCACTCCCGGGAGGGCTCGAACCTCCAACCTTTCAGTTAACAGCCGATCGCGCTAGCCAATTGCGCCACGGAGACAGTCGTGCTCCACTCTCACCACCATCAGAGCATATCTTTAAAGCTGCCTATACCTTTTTCTGCCTATAGAAAAAAGAGCGCCGCACCACCAGCGGGTGGGCTCGAACCTCCAACCTTTCGGTTAACAGACGATCGCGCTAGCCAATTGCGCCACGGAGACAGTCGTGCTCCAGTCTCCCCACCGTCAGAACATTTCTTCAGAGCTATCAGCCCAAAGAAAAAAAGCGTCGCACCACCACCGGGTCGGCTCGAACCTCCAACCTTTCGGTTAACAGCCGATCGCGCTAGCCAATTGCGCTAGCCAATTTCGCCACGAAGACAGTCCTGTTCCACTCTCACCACCATTAGAACATATCTTCAAAGCTATAAGGCCATAGAAAAAAAGCGCCGCACCACCACCGGGTGGGCTCGAACCTCCAAACTTTCGGTTAACGACCGAACGCACTACCCAATTGCGCCACGGAGACAGTCCTGCTCCACTCTCACCACCATCAGAACATATCTTCAAAGCTATCAGCCCAAAGAAAAAAAAGCAATACACCCCTCCCGGGAGGGCTTGAACCTCCAACCTTTCGATTAACAGCCGATCGCGCTAGCCAATTGCGCCACGGAGACAGTCCTGCTCCACTCTCACCACCATCAGAACGTATCTTCAAAGCTATTAGCCCAAAGAAAAAAAAGCAACACACCACTCCTGGGAGGGCTCGAACCTCCAGCCTTTCGGTTAACAGCCGATCGCGCTAGCCAATTGCGCCACAGAGACAGTCGTGCTCCACTCTCACCACCATCAGAACATATCTTCAGAGCTATCAGCCCAAAGAAAAAAAGCGCTGCACCACCACCGGGTGCGCTCGAACCTCCAACCTTTCGGTCAACAGCCGATCGCGCTAGCCAATTGCACCACGCAGACAGTCGTGCTCCACTCTCACCACCATCAGAACATATCTTTAAAGCTATAAGCGCAAAGAAAAAAGCAACACACCCCTCCCGGGAGGGCTCGAACCTCCAACCTTTCGGTTAACAGCCGATCGCGCTAGCCAATTGCGCCACGGAGACAGTCCTGCTCTACTCTCACCACCATCAGAACATATCTTCAAAGCTATCAGCCCAAAAAAAGCGCCGCACCACCACCGGGTGCGCTCGAACCTCCAACCTTTCGGTCAACAGCTGATCGCGCTAGCCAATTGCGCCATGGAGAAGGTCGTGCTCCACTCTCACCACCATCAGAACATATCTTCAAAGCTATCAGCCCAAAGAAAAAAAAGCGCCGCACCACCACCGGGTGGGCTCGAACCTCCAACCTTTCGGTTAACAGCCGATCGCGCAAGCCAATTGTGCCCCGGAGACAGTCCTGCTCCACTCTCACCACCATCAGAACATATCTTCAAAGCTATCAGCCCAAAGAAAAAAAAGCAACACACCACTCCCCGGAGGGCTCGAACCTCCAACCTTTTAGTTAACAGCCGATCGCGCTAGCCAATTGCGCCACGGAGACAGTCGTGCTCCACTCTCACCACCATCAGAGCATATCTTCAAAGCTATCAGCCTAAAGAAAAAAAGCGCCGCACCACCACCGGGTGGGCTCGAACCTCCAACCTTTCGGTTAGCAGACGATCGCGCTAGCCGAACGCGCCACGGAGACAGTCGTGCTCCACTCTCACCACCATCAGAACATATCTTCAAAGCTATCAGCGCAAAGAAAAAAGCAACACACCACTCCCGGGAGGGCTCGAAACTCCAACCTTTCGGTTAACAGCCGATCGCGCTAGCCAATTGCGCAACGGAGACAGTCCTGCTCCACTCTCCCCACCGTCAGAACATTTCTTCAGAGCTATCAGCCCAAAGAAAAAAAGCGTCGCACCACCACCGGGTGGGCTCGAACCTCCAACCTTTCGGTTAACAGCCGATCGCGCTAGCCAATTGCGCCACGGAGACAGCCGTGCTCCACTCTCACCACCATCAGAGCATATCTTCAAAGCTGCCTATAGCTTTTTCTGCCTAAAGAAAAAAGAGCGCCGCACCACCACCGCGTGGGCTCGAGCCTCCAACCTTTCGGTTAACAGAGGATCGCGCTAGCCGATCGCGCCACGGAGACAGTCGTGCTCCACTCTCAACACCATCAGAACATATCTCCAAAGCTATCAGCGCAAAGAAAAAAGCAACACACCACTCCCGGGAGGGCTGGAAACTCCAACCTTTCGGTTAACAGCCGATCGCGCTAGCCAATTGCGCAACGGAGACAGTCCTGTTCCACTCTCACCACCATCAGAACATATCTTCAAAGCTATCAGCCCAAAGAAAAAAAAGCAACACACCACTCCCGGGAGGGCTCGAACCTCCATCCTTTCAGTTAACAGCCGATCGCGCTAGCCAATTGCGCCACGGAGACAGTCGTGCTCCACTCTCACCACCATCAGAGCATATCTTTAAAGCTGCCTATAGCTTTTTCTGCCTATAGAAAAAAGAGCGCCGCCCCACCAGCGGGTGAGCTCGAACCTCCAACCTTTCGGTTAACAGACGATCGCGCTAGCCGATCGCGCCACGGAGACAGTCGTGCTCCTCTCTCACCACCATCAGAACATATCTTCAAAGCTATCAGCGCAAAGAAAAAAGCAACACATCACTCCCGGGAGGGCTCGAAACTCCAAACTTTCGGTTAACAGCCGATCGCGCTAGCCAATTGCGCAACGGAAACAGTCCTGCTCCACTCTCACCACCACCAGAACATATCTTCAAAGCTATCAGCCCAAAAAAAAGCGCCGCACCGCCACCGGGTGGGCTCAAAACTCCAACCTTTCGATTAACAGCCGATCGCGCTAGCCAATTGCGCCACGGAGACAGTCCTGTTCCACACTCACCACCATCAGAACATATCTTCAAAGCTATCAGCCCAAAGAAAAAAAAGCAACACACCACTCCCGGGAGAGCTCGAAGCTCCAATCTTTCGGTTAACAGCCGATCGCGCTAGCCAATTGCGCCACGGAGACAGTCGTGCTCCACTCTCCCAACCGTCAGAACATTTCTTCAGAGCTATCAACCCAAAGAAAAAAAGCGTCGCACCAACACCGGGTGGGCTTGAACCTCCAACCTTTCGGTCAACAGCCAATCAGGCTAGCAAATGGCGCCATGGAGACAGTCGTGCTCCACTCTCACCACCATCAAAACATATCTTCAAAGCTATCAGCCCAAAGAAAAAAAAGCGCCGCACCACCACCGGGTGGGCTCGAACCTCCAACCTTTCGGTTAACAGCCGATCGCGCAAGCCAATTGCGCCCAGAAGACAGTCGTGCTCCACTCTCACCACCATCAGAACATATCTTCAAAGCTATCAGCGCAAAGAAAAAAAGCAACACACCACTCCCCGGAGGGCTCGAACCTCCAACCTTTCGGTCAACAGCCGATCGCGCTAGCCAATTGCGCCACGGAGACAGTCGTGCTCCACTCTCACCACCATCAGAACATATATTCAAAGCTATCAGCCCAAAGAAAAAAAAGCGCCGCACCACCACCGGGTGGGCTCGAACCTCCAACCTTTCGGTTAACAGCCGATCGCGCAAGCCAATTGCGCCCAGAAGACAGTCGTGCTCCACTCTCACCACCATCAGAACATATCTTCAAAGCTATCAGCGCAAAGAAAAAAGCAACACACCACTACCGGGAGGGCTCGAAACTCCAACCTTTCGGTTAACAGCCGATCGCGCTAGCCAATTGCGCAATGGAGACAGTCCTGCTCCACTCTCACCACCATCAGAACATATCTTCAAAGCTATCAGCCCCAAAAAAAAGCGCCGCACCTTCAACGGGCGAGCTCGAAACTCCAACCTTTCGATTAACAGCCGATCGCGCTTGCCAATTGCGCTAGCCAATTTCGCCACGGAGACAGTCCTGTTACACTCTCACCACCATTAGAACATATCTTCAAAGCTATCAGGCCATAGAAAAAAAGCGCCGCACCACCACCGGGTGGGCTCGAACCTCCAACCTTTCGGTTAACGACCGAACGCGCTACCAAATTGCGCCACGGAGACAGTCGTGCTCCAGTCTCCCCACCGTCAGAACATTTCTTCAGAGCTATCAGCCCAAAGAAAAAAAGCGTCGCACCACCATTGGGTGGGCTCGAACCTCCAACCTTTCGGTTAACAGCCGATCGCGCTAGCCAATTGCGCCACGGAAACTGTCCTGCTCCACTCTCACCACCATCAGAACATATCTTCAAACTATCAGCCCAATGAAAAAAAAGCAACACACCACTCCCGGGAGGGCTCGAACCTCCAACCTTTCAGTTAACAGCCGATCGCGCTAGCCAATTGCGCCACGGAGACAGTCGTGCTCCACTCTCACCACCATCAGAGCATATCTTCAAAGCTGCCTATAGCTTTTTCCGCCTATAGAAAAAAGAGCGCCGCACCACCACCGGGTGGGCTCGAAACTCCAATCTTTCGATTAACAGCCGATCGCGCTAGCCAATTGCGCAACGGAGACAGTCCTGTTCCACTCTCACCACCATTAGAACATATCTTGAAAGCTATCAGGCCATAGAAAAAAAGCGCCGCACCCCCACCGGGTGGGCTCGAACCTCCAACCTTTCGGTTAACGACCGAACGCGCTACCAAATTGCGCCACGTAGACAGTCCTGCTCCACTCTCACCGCCATCAGAACATATCTTCAAAGCTATCAGCGCAAAGAAAAAAAGCAACACACCACTCCCGGGAGGGCTGGAAACTCCAACCTTTCGGTTAACAGCCGATCGCGCTAGCCAATTGCGCAACGGAGACAGTCCTGTTTCACTCTCACCACCATCAGAACATATCTTCAAAGCTATCAGCCCAAAGAAAAAAAGCAACACACCACTCCCGGGAGGGCTCGAACCTCCAACCTTTCAGTTAACAGCCGATCGCGCTAGCCAATTGCGCCACGGAGACAGTCGTGCTCCACTCTCACCACCATCAGAGCATATCTTTAAAGCTGCCTATACCTTTTTCGGCCTATAGAAAAAAGAGCGCCGCACCACCAGCGGGTGGGCTCGAACCTCCAACCTTTCGGTTAACAGACGATCGCGCTAGCCAATTGCGCCACGGAGACAGTCGTGCTCCAGTCTCCCCACCGTCAGAACATTTCTTCAGAGCTATCAGCCCAAAGAAAAAAAGCGTCGCACCACCACCGGGTCGGCTCGAACCTCCAACCTTTCGGTTAACAGCCGATCGCGCTAGCCAATTGCGCCACGGAAACAGTCCTGCTCTACTCTCACCACCATCAGAACATATCTTCAAAGCTATCAGCCCAAAGAAAAAAAAGCAACACACCACTCCCGGGAGGGCTCGAACCTCCAACCTTTCAGTTAAGAGCCGATCGCGCTAGCCAATTGCGCCACGGAAACAGTCCTGCTCCACTCTCACCACCATCAGAACATATCTTCAAAGCTATCAGCCCAAAGAAAAAAAAGCAACACACCACTCCCGGGAGTGCTCGAACCTCCAACCTTTCAGTTAACAGACGATCGCGCTAGCCGATCGCGCCATGGAGACAGTCGTGCTCCACTCTCACCACCATCAGAACATATCTTCAAAGCTATCAGCCCAAAGAAAAAAAAGGAACACACCACTCCCCGGAGGGCTCTAACCTCCAAACTTTCAGTTAACAGCCGATCGCGCTAGCCAATTGCGCCACGGAGACAGTCGTGCTCCACTCTCACCACCATCAGAGCATATCTTCAAAGCTATAAGCGCAAAGAAAAAAGCAACACACCCCTCCCGGGAGGGCTCGAACCTCCAACCTTTCGGTTAACAGCCGATCACGCTAGCCAATTGCGCCACGGAGACAGTCCTGCTCTACTCTCACCACCATCAGAACATATCTTCAAAGCTATCAGCCCAAAAAAAGCGCCGCACCACCACCGGGTGCGCTCGAACCTCCAACCTTTCGGTCAACAGCTGATCGCGCTAGCCAATTGCGCCATGGAGAAGGTCGTGCTCCACTCTCACCACCATCAGAACATATCTTCAAAGCTATCAGCCCAAAGAAAAAAAAGCGCCGCACCACCACCGGGTGGGCTCGAACCTCCAACCTTTCGGTTAACAGCCGATCGCGCAAGCCAATTGCGCCCCGGAAACAGTCCTGCTCCACTCTCACCACCATCAGAACATATCTTCAAAGCTATCAGCCCAAAGAAAAAAAAGCAACACACCACTCCCCGGAGGGCTCGAACCTCCAACCTTTCAGTTAACAGCCGATCGCGCTAGCCAATTGCGCCACGGAGACAGTCGTGCTCCACTCTCACCACCATCAGAGCATATCTTCAAAGCTATCAGCCTAAAGAAAAAAAGCGCCGCACCACCACCGGGTGGGCTCGAACCTCCAACCTTTCGGTTAACAGACGATCGCGCTAGCCGATCGCGCCACGGAGACAGTCGTGGTCCACTCTCACCACCATCAGAACATATCTTCAAAGCTATCAGCGCAAAGAAAAAAGCAACACACCACTCCCAGGAGGGCTCGAAACTCCAACCTTTCGGTTAACAGCCGATCGCGCTAGCCAATTGCGCAACGGAGACAGTCCTGCTCCACTCTCACCACCATCAGAACATATCTTCAAAGCTATCAGCCCCCAAAAAAAGCGTGACACCACCACCGGGTGGGCTCGAACCTTCAACCTTTTGGTTAACAGCCGATCGCGCTAGCCAATTGCGCCACGGAAACAGTCCGGCTCCACTCTCACCACCATCAGAACATATCTTCAAAGCTATCAGCCCAAAGAAAAAAAAAGCGACACACCACTCCCGGGAGGGCTCGAACCTCCAACCTTTCAGTTAACAGCCGATCGCGCTAGCCAATTGCGCCACGGAGACAGCCGTGCTCCACTCTCACCACCATCAGAGCATATCTTCAAAGCTGCCTATAGCTTTTTCTGCCTAAAGAAAAAAGAGCGCCGCACCACCACCGCGTGGGCTCGAGCCTCCAACCTTTCGGTTAACAGACGATCGCGCTAGCCGATCGCGCCACGGAGACAGTCGTGCTCCACTCTCACCACCATCAGAACATATCTCCAAAGCTATCAGCGCAAAAAAAAAGCAACACACCACTCCCGGGAGGGCTGGAAACTCCAACCTTTCGGTTAACAGCCGATCGCGCTAGCCAATTGCGCAACGGAGACAGTCCTGTTCCACTCTCACCACCATCAGAACATATCTTCAAAGCTATCAGCCCAAAGAAAAAAAAGCAACACACCACTCCCAGGAGGGCTCGAACCTCCAACCTTTCAGTTAACAGCCGATCGCGCTAGCCAATTGCGCCACGGAGACAGTCGTGCTCCACTCTCACCACCATCAGAGCATATCTTTAAAGCTGCCTATAGCTTTTTCTGCCTATAGAAAAAAGAGCGCCGCACCACAAGCGGGTGGGCTCGAACCTCCAACCTTTCGGTTAACAGACGATCGCGCTAGCCAATTGCGCCACGGAGACAGTCGTGCTCCAGTCTCCCCACCGTCAGAACATTTCTTCAGAGCTATCAGCTCAAAGAAAAAAAGCGTCGCACCACCACCGGGTCGGCTCGAACCTCCAACCTTTCGGTTAATAGCCGATCGCGCTAGCCAATTGCGCCACGGAAACAGTCCTGCTCCACTCTCACCACCATCAGAACATATCTTCAAAGCTATCAGCCCAAAGAAAAAAAAGCAACACACCATTCCCGGGAGGGCTCGAACCTCCAACCTTTCAGTTAAGAGCCGATCGCGCTAGCCAATTGCGCCACGGAAACAGTCCTGCTCCACTCTCACCACCATCAGAACATATCTTCAAAGCTATCAGCCCAAAGAAAAAAAAGCAACACACCACTCCCGGGAGGGCTCGAACCTCCAACCTTTCAGTTAACAGACGATCGCGCTAGCCGATCGCGCCATGGAGACAGTCGTGCTCCACTCTCACCACCATCAGAACATATCTTCAAAGCTATCAGCCCAAAGAAAAAAAAGGAACACACCACTCCCCGGAGGGCTCGAACCTCCAAACTTTCAGTTAACAGCCGATCGCGCTAGCCAATTGCGCCACGGAGACAGTCCTGTTCCACTCTCACCACCATCAGAACATATCTTCAAAGCTATCAGCCCAAAGAAAAAAAGCAACACACCACTCCCGGGAGGGCTCGAACCTCCAACCTTTCAGTTAACTGCCGATCGCGCTAGCCAATTGCGCCACGGAGACAGTCGTGCTCCACTCTCACCACCATCAGAGCATATCTTTAAAGCTGCCTATAGCTTTTTCTGCCTATAGAAAAAAGAGCGCCGCACCACAAGCGGGTGGGCTCGAACCTCCAACCTTTCGGTTAACAGACGATCGCGCTAGCCAATTGCGCCACGGAGACAGTCGTGCTCCAGTCTCCCCACCGTCAGAACATTTCTTCAGAGCTATCAGCCCAAAGAAAAAAAGCGTCGCACCACCACCGGGTCGGCTCGAACCTCCAACCTTTCGGTTAATAGCCGATCGCGCTAGCCAATTGCGCCACGGAAACAGTCCTGCTCCACTCTCACCACCATCAGAACATATCTTCAAAGCTATCAGCCCAAAGAAAAAAAAGCAACACACCATTCCCGGGAGGGCTCGAACCTCCAACCTTTCAGTTAAGAGCCGATCGCGCTAGCCAATTGCGCCACGGAAACAGTCCTGCTCCACTCTCACCACCATCAGAACATATCTTCAAAGCTATCAGCCCAAAGAAAAAAAAGCAACACACCACTCCCGGGAGGGCTCGAACCTCCAACCTTTCAGTTAACAGACGATCGCGCTAGCCGATCGCGCCATGGAGACAGTCGTGCTGCACTCTCACCACCATCAGAACATATCTTCAAAGCTATCAGCCCAAAGAAAAAAAAGGAACACACCACTCCCCGGAGGGCTCGAACCTCCAAACTTTCAGTTAACAGCCGATCGCGCTAGCCAATTGCGCCACGGAGACAGTCGTGCTCCACTCTCACCACCATCAGAGCATATCTTCAAAGCTATCAGCCTAAAGAAAAAAAAGCGCCGCAACCCCACCGGGTGGGCTCGAACCTCCAACCTTTCAGTTAACAGACGATCGCGCAAGCCGATCGCGCCACGGAGACAGTCGTGCTCCACTCTCACCACCATCAGAACATATCTTCAAAGCTATCAGCGCAAAGAAAAAAGCAACACACCACTCCCGGGCGGGCTCGAAACTCCAACCTTTCGGTTAACAGCCGATCGCGCTAGACAATTGCGCAATAGAGAAAGTCCTGCTCCACTCTCACAATCATCAGAACATATCTTCAAAGCTATCAGCCCCAAAAAAAGCGCCGCACCACCACTGGGTGGGCTCGAAACTCCAACCTTTCGATTAACAGCCGATCGCGCTAGCCAATTGCGCTAGCCAATTTCGCCACGAAGACAGTCCTGTTCCACTCTCACCACCATTAGAACATATCTTCAAAGCTATAAGGCCATAGAAAAAAAGCGCCGCACCACCACCGGGTGGGCTCGAACCTCCAACCTTTCGGTTAACGACCGAACGCACTACCCAATTGCGCCACGGAGACAGTCCTGCTCCACTCTCACCACCATCAGAACATATCTTCAAAGCTATCAGCCCAAAGAAAAAAAAGCAATACACCCCTCCCGGGAGGGCTTGAACCTCCAACCTTTCGATTAACAGCCGATCGCGCTAGCCAATTGCGCCACGGAGACAGTCCTGCTCCTCTCTCACCACCATCAGAACGTATCTTCAAAGTCATTAGCCCAAAGAAAAAAAAGCAACACACCACTCCCCGGAGGGCTCGAACCTCCAACCTTTCAGTTAACAGCCGATCGCGCTAGCCAATTGCGCCACGGAGACAGTCGTGCTCCACTCTCACCACCATCAGAGCATATCTTCAAAGCTATCAGCCTAAAGAAAAAAAGCGCCGCACCACCACCGGGTGGGCTCGAACCTCCAACCTTTCGGTTAACAGACGATCGCGCTAGCCGATCGCGCCACGGAGACAGTCGTGGTCCACTCTCACCACCATCAGAACATATCTTCAAAGCTATCAGCGCAAAGAAAAAAGCAACACACCACTCCCAGGAGGGCTCGAAACTCCAACCTTTCGGTTAACAGCCGATCGCGCTAGCCAATTGCGCAACGGAGACAGTCCTGCTCCACTCTCACCACCATCAGAACATATCTTCAAAGCTATCAGCCCCCAAAAAAAGCGTGACACCACCACCGGGTGGGCTCGAACCTTCAACCTTTTGGTTAACAGCCGATCGCGCTAGCCAATTGCGCCACGGAAACAGTCCGGCTCCACTCTCACCACCATCAGAACATATCTTCAAAGCTATCAGCCCAAAGAAAAAAAAAGCGACACACCACTCCCGGGAGGGCTCGAACCTCCAACCTTTCAGTTAACAGCCGATCGCGCTAGCCAATTGCGCCACGGAGACAGCCGTGCTCCACTCTCACCACCATCAGAGCATATCTTCAAAGCTGCCTATAGCTTTTTCTGCCTAAAGAAAAAAGAGCGCCGCACCACCACCGCGTGGGCTCGAGCCTCCAACCTTTCGGTTAACAGACGATCGCGCTAGCCGATCGCGCCACGGAGACAGTCGTGCTCCACTCTCACCACCATCAGAACATATCTCCAAAGCTATCAGCGCAAAAAAAAGCAACACACCACTCCCGGGAGGGCTGGAAACTCCAACCTTTCGGTTAACAGCCGATCGCGCTAGCCAATTGCGCAACGGAGACAGTCCTGTTCCACTCTCACCACCATCAGAACATATCTTCAAAGCTATCAGCCCAAAGAAAAAAAAGCAACACACCACTCCCAGGAGGGCTCGAACCTCCAACCTTTCAGTTAACAGCCGATCGCGCTAGCCAATTGCGCCACGGAGACAGTCGTGCTCCACTCTCACCACCATCAGAGCATATCTTTAAAGCTGCCTATAGCTTTTTCTGCCTATAGAAAAAAGAGCGCCGCACCACAAGCGGGTGGGCTCGAACCTCCAACCTTTCGGTTAACAGACGATCGCGCTAGCCAATTGCGCCACGGAGACAGTCGTGCTCCAGTCTCCCCACCGTCAGAACATTTCTTCAGAGCTATCAGCTCAAAGAAAAAAAGCGTCGCACCACCACCGGGTCGGCTCGAACCTCCAACCTTTCGGTTAATAGCCGATCGCGCTAGCCAATTGCGCCACGGAAACAGTCCTGCTCCACTCTCACCACCATCAGAACATATCTTCAAAGCTATCAGCCCAAAGAAAAAAAAGCAACACACCATTCCCGGGAGGGCTCGAACCTCCAACCTTTCAGTTAAGAGCCGATCGCACTAGCCAATTGCGCCACGGAAACAGTCCTGCTCCACTCTCACCACCATCAGAACATATCTTCAAAGCTATCAGCCCAAAGAAAAAAAAGCAACACACCACTCCCGGGAGGGCTCCAACCTCCAACCTTTCAGTTAACAGACGATCGCGCTAGCCGATCGCGCCATGGAGACAGTCGTGCTCCACTCTCACCACCATCAGAACATATCTTCAAAGCTATCAGCCCAAAGAAAAAAAAGGAACACACCACTCCCCGGAGGGCTCGAACCTCCAAACTTTCAGTTAACAGCCGATCGCGCTAGCCAATTGCGCCACGGAGACAGTCCTGCTCCACTCTCACCACCATCAGAACATATCTTCAAAGCTATCAGCCCCCAAAAAAAGCGTGACACCACCACCGGGTGGGCTCGAACCTTCAACCTTTTGGTTAACAGCCGATCGCGCTAGCCAATTGCGCCACGGAAACAGTCCGGCTCCACTCTCACCACCATCAGAACATATCTTCAAAGCTATCAGCCCAAAGAAAAAAAAAGCGACACACCACTCCCGGGAGGGCTCGAACCTCCAACCTTTCAGTTAACAGCCGATCGCGCTAGCCAATTGCGCCACGGAGACAGCCGTGCTCCACTCTCACCACCATCAGAGCATATCTTCAAAGCTGCCTATAGCTTTTTCTGCCTAAAGAAAAAAGAGCGCCGCACCACCACCGCGTGGGCTCGAGCCTCCAACCTTTCGGTTAACAGACGATCGCGCTAGCCGATCGCGCCACGGAGACAGTCGTGCTCCACTCTCACCACCATCAGAACATATCTCCAAAGCTATCAGCGCAAAAAAAAAGCAACACACCACTCCCGGGAGGGCTGGAAACTCCAACCTTTCGGTTAACAGCCGATCGCGCTAGCCAATTGCGCAACGGAGACAGTCCTGTTCCACTCTCACCACCATCAGAACATATCTTCAAAGCTATCAGCCCAAAGAAAAAAAAGCAACACACCACTCCCAGGAGGGCTCGAACCTCCAACCTTTCAGTTAACAGCCGATCGCGCTAGCCAATTGCGCCACGGAGACAGTCGTGCTCCACTCTCACCACCATCAGAGCATATCTTTAAAGCTGCCTATAGCTTTTTCTGCCTATAGAAAAAAGAGCGCCGCACCACAAGCGGGTGGGCTCGAACCTCCAACCTTTCGGTTAACAGACGATCGCGCTAGCCAATTGCGCCACGGAGACAGTCGTGCTCCAGTCTCCCCACCGTCAGAACATTTCTTCAGAGCTATCAGCTCAAAGAAAAAAAGCGTCGCACCACCACCGGGTCGGCTCGAACCTCCAACCTTTCGGTTAATAGCCGATCGCGCTAGCCAATTGCGCCACGGAAACAGTCCTGCTCCACTCTCACCACCATCAGAACATATCTTCAAAGCTATCAGCCCAAAGAAAAAAAAGCAACACACCATTCCCGGGAGGGCTCGAACCTCCAACCTTTCAGTTAAGAGCCGATCGCGCTAGCCAATTGCGCCACGGAAACAGTCCTGCTCCACTCTCACCACCATCAGAACATATCTTCAAAGCTATCAGCCCAAAGAAAAAAAAGCAACACACCACTCCCGGGAGGGCTCGAACCTCCAACCTTTCAGTTAACAGACGATCGCGCTAGCCGATCGCGCCATGGAGACAGTCGTGCTCCACTCTCACCACCATCAGAACATATCTTCAAAGCTATCAGCCCAAAGAAAAAAAAGGAACACACCACTCCCCGGAGGGCTCGAACCTCCAAACTTTCAGTTAACAGCCGATCGCGCTAGCCAATTGCGCCACGGAGACAGTCCTGTTCCACTCTCACCACCATCAGAACATATCTTCAAAGCTATCAGCCCAAAGAAAAAAAGCAACACACCACTCCCGGGAGGGCTCGAACCTCCAACCTTTCAGTTAACTGCCGATCGCGCTAGCCAATTGCGCCACGGAGACAGTCGTGCTCCACTCTCACCACCATCAGAGCATATCTTTAAAGCTGCCTATAGCTTTTTCTGCCTATAGAAAAAAGAGCGCCGCACCACAAGCGGGTGGGCTCGAACCTCCAACCTTTCGGTTAACAGACGATCGCGCTAGCCAATTGCGCCACGGAGACAGTCGTGCTCCAGTCTCCCCACCGTCAGAACATTTCTTCAGAGCTATCAGCCCAAAGAAAAAAAGCGTCGCACCACCACCGGGTCGGCTCGAACCTCCAACCTTTCGGTTAATAGCCGATCGCGCTAGCCAATTGCGCCACGGAAACAGTCCTGCTCCACTCTCACCACCATCAGAACATATCTTCAAAGCTATCAGCCCAAAGAAAAAAAAGCAACACACCATTCCCGGGAGGGCTCGAACCTCCAACCTTTCAGTTAAGAGCCGATCGCGCTAGCCAATTGCGCCACGGAAACAGTCCTGCTCCACTCTCACCACCATCAGAACATATCTTCAAAGCTATCAGCCCAAAGAAAAAAAAGCAACACACCACTCCCGGGAGGGCTCGAACCTCCAACCTTTCAGTTAACAGACGATCGCGCTAGCCGATCGCGCCATGGAGACAGTCGTGCTGCACTCTCACCACCATCAGAACATATCTTCAAAGCTATCAGCCCAAAGAAAAAAAAGGAACACACCACTCCCCGGAGGGCTCGAACCTCCAAACTTTCAGTTAACAGCCGATCGCGCTAGCCAATTGCGCCACGGAGACAGTCGTGCTCCACTCTCACCACCATCAGAGCATATCTTCAAAGCTATCAGCCTAAAGAAAAAAAAGCGCCGCAACCCCACCGGGTGGGCTCGAACCTCCAACCTTTCAGTTAACAGACGATCGCGCAAGCCGATCGCGCCACGGAGACAGTCGTGCTCCACTCTCACCACCATCAGAACATATCTTCAAAGCTATCAGCGCAAAGAAAAAAGCAACACACCACTCCCGGGCGGGCTCGAAACTCCAACCTTTCGGTTAACAGCCGATCGCGCTAGACAATTGCGCAATAGAGAAAGTCCTGCTCCACTCTCACAATCATCAGAACATATCTTCAAAGCTATCAGCCCCAAAAAAAGCGCCGCACCACCACTGGGTGGGCTCGAAACTCCAACCTTTCGATTAACAGCCGATCGCGCTAGCCAATTGCGCTAGCCAATTTCGCCACGAAGACAGTCCTGTTCCACTCTCACCACCATTAGAACATATCTTCAAAGCTATAAGGCCATAGAAAAAAAGCGCCGCACCACCACCGGGTGGGCTCGAACCTCCAACCTTTCGGTTAACGACCGAACGCACTACCCAATTGCGCCACGGAGACAGTCCTGCTCCACTCTCACCACCATCAGAACATATCTTCAAAGCTATCAGCCCAAAGAAAAAAAAGCAATACACCCCTCCCGGGAGGGCTTGAACCTCCAACCTTTCGATTAACAGCCGATCGCGCTAGCCAATTGCGCCACGGAGACAGTCCTGCTCCTCTCTCACCACCATCAGAACGTATCTTCAAAGTCATTAGCCCAAAGAAAAAAAAGCAACACACCACTCCTGGGAGGGCTCGAACCTCCAGCCTTTCGGTTAACAGCCGATCGCGCTAGCCAATTGCGCCACAGAGACAGTCGTGCTCCACTCTCACTACCATCAGAACACATCTTCAGAGCTATCAGCCCAAAGAAAAAAAGCGCCGCACCACCACCGGGTGGGCTCGAACCTCCAACCTTTCGGTTAACAGCCGATCGCGCAAGCCAATTGCGCCCCGGAGACAGTCCTGCTCCACTCTCACCACCAACAGAACATATCTTCAAAGCTATCAGCCCCAAGAAAAAAAAGCAACACACAACTCCCCGGAGGGCTCGAACCTCCAACCTTTCAGTTAACAGCCGATGGCGCTAGCCAATTGCGCCACGGAGACAGTCGTGCTCCACTCTCACCACCATCAGAGCATATCTTCAAAGCTATCAGCCTAAAGAAAAAAAGCGCCGCACCACCACCGGGTGGGCTCGAACCTCCAACCTTTCGGTTAACAGACGATCGCGCCACGGAGACAGTCGTGCTCCACTCTCACCACCATCAGAACATATCTTCAAAGCTATCAGCGCAAAGAAAAAAGCAACACACCACTCCCGGGAGGGCTCGAAACTCCAATCTTTCGGTTAACAGCCGATCGCGCTAGCCAATTGCGCAACGGAGACAGTCCTGCTCCACTCTCCCCACCGTCAGAACATTTCTTCAGAGCTATCAGCCCAAAGAAAAAAAGCGTCGCACCACCACCGGGTGGGCTCGAACCTACAACCTTTCGGTTAACAGCCGATCGCGCTAGCCAATTGCGCCACGGAGACAGCCGTGCTCCACTCTCACCACCATCAGAGCATATCTTCAAAGCTGCCTATAGCTTTTTCTGCCTAAAGAAAAAAGAGCGCCGCACCACCACCGCGTGGGCTCGAGCCTCCAACCTTTCGGTTAACAGACGATCGCGCTAGCCGATCGCGCCACGGAGACAGTCGTGCTCCACTCTCAACACCATCAGAACATAGCTCCAAAGCTATCAGCGCAAAGAAAAAAGCAACACACCACTCCCGGGAGGGCTGGAAACTCCAACCTTTCGGTTAACAGCCGATCGCGCTAGCCAATTGCGCAACGGAGACAGTCCTGTTCCACTCTCACCACCATCAGAACATATCTTCAAAGCTATCAGCCCAAAGAAAAAAAGCAACACACCACTCCCGAGAGGGCTCGAACCTCCATCCTTTCAGTTAACAGCCGATCGCGCTAGCCAATTGCGCCACGGAGACAGTCGTGCCACACTCTCACCACCATCAGAGCATATCTTTAAAGCTGCCTATAGCTTTTTCTGCCTATAGAAAAAAGAGCGCCGCACCACCAGCGGGTGAGCTCGAACCTCCAACCTTTCGGTTAACAGACGATCGCGGTAGCCGATCGCGCCACGGAGACAGTCGTGCTCCTCTCTCACCACCATCAGAACATATCTTCAAAGCTATCAGCGCAAAGAAAAAAGCAACACATCACTCCCGGGAGGGCTCGAAACTCCAACCTTTCGGTTAACAGCCGATCGCGATAGCCAATTGCGCAACGGAAACAGTCCTGCTCCACTCTCACCACCACCAGAACATATCTTCAAAGCTATCAGCCCAAAAAAAAGCGCCGCACCGCCACCGGGTGGGCTCAAAACTCCAACCTTTCGATTAACAGCCGATCGCGCTAGCCAATTGCGCCACGGAGACAGTCCTGTTCCACACTCACCACCATCAGAACATATCTTCAAAGCTATCAGCCCAAAGAAAAAAAAGCAACACACCACTCCCGGGAGAGCTCGAAGCTCCAATCTTTCGGTTAACAGCCGATCGCGCTAGCCAATTGCGCCACGGAGACAGTCGTGCTCCACTCTCCCAACCGTCAGAACATTTCTTCAGAGCTATCAACCCAAAGAAAAAAAGCGTCGCACCAACACCGGGTGGGCTTGAACCTCCAACCTTTCGGTCAACAGCCAATCAGGCTAGCAAATGGCGCCATGGAGACAGTCGTGCTCCACTCTCACCACCATCAAAACATATCTTCAAAGCTATCAGCCCAAAGAAAAAAAAGCGCCGCACCACCACCGGGTGGGCTCGAACCTCCAACCTTTCGGTTAACAGCCGATCGCGCAAGCCAATTGCGCCCAGAAGACAGTCGTGCTCCACTCTCACCACCATCAGAACATATCTTCAAAGCTATCAGCGCAAAGAAAAACAAGCAACACACCACTCCCCGGAGGTCTCGAACCTCCAACCTTTCGGTCAACAGCCGATCGCGCAAGCCAATTGCGCCCAGAAGACAGTCGTGCTCCACTCTCACCACCATCAGAACATATCTTTAAAGCTATCAGCGCAAAGAAAAAAAAGCAACACACCACTCCCCGGAGGGCTCGAACCTCCAACCTTTCAGTTAACAGCCGATCGCGCTAGCCAATTGCGCCACGGAGACAGTCGTGCTCCACTCTCACCACCATCAGAGCATATCTTCAAAGCTATCAGCCTAAAGAAAAAAAAGCGCCGTACCACCACCGGGTGGGCTCAAACCTCCAACCTTTCAGTTAACAGACGATCGCGCAAGCCGATCGCGCCACGGAGACAGTCGTGCTCCACTCTCACCACCATCAGAACATATCTTCAAAGCTATCAGCGCAAAGAAAAAAGCAACACACCACTCCCGGGAGGGCTCGAAACTCCAACCTTTCGGTTAACAGCCGATCGCGCTAGCCAATTGCGCAATGGAGACAGTCCTGCTCCACTCTCACCACCATCAGAACATATCTTCAAAGCTATCAGCCCCAAAAAAAAGCGCCGCACCTTCAACGGGCGAGCTCGAAACTCCAACCTTTCGATTAACAGCCGATCGCGCTAGCCAATTGCGCTAGCCAATTTCGCCACGGAGACAGTCCTGTTACACTCTCACCACCATTATAACATATCTTCAAAGCTATCAGGCCATAGAAAAAAAGCGCCGCACCACCACCGGGTGGGCTCGAACCTCCAACCTTTCGGTTAACGACCGAACGCGCTACCAAATTGCGCCACGGAGACAGTCGTGCTCCAGTCTCCCCACCGTCAGAACATTTCTTCAGAGCTATCAGCCCAAAGAAAAAAAGCGTCGCACCACCACTGGGTGGGCTCGAACCTCCAACCTTTCGGTTAACAGCCGATCGCGCTAGCCAATTGCGCCACGGAAACTGTCCTGCTCCACTCTCACCACCATCAGAACATATCTTCAAACTATCAGCCCAAAGAAAAAAAAGCAACACACCACTCCCGGGAGGGCTCGAACCTCCAACCTTTCAGTTAACAGCCGATCGCGCTAGCCAATTGCGCCACGGAGACAGTCGTGCTCCACTCTCACCACCATCAGAGCATATCTTCAAAGCTGCCTATAGCTTTTTCCGCCTATAGAAAAAAGAGCGCCGCACCACCACCGGGTGGGCTCGAAACTCCAACCTTTCGATTAACAGCCGATGGCGCTAGCCAATTGCGCAACGGAGACAGTCCTGTTCCACTCTCACCACCATTAGAACATATCTTGAAAGCTATCAGGCCATAGAAAAAAAGCGCCGCACCCCCACCTGGTGGGCTCGAACCTCCAACCTTTCGGTTAACGACCGAACGCGCTACCAAATTGCGCCACGTAGACAGTCCTGCTCCACTCTCAACGCCATCAGAACATGTCTTCGAAGCTATCAGCGCAAAGAAAAAAAGCAACACACCACTCCCAGGAGGGCTGGAAACTCCAACCTTTCGGTTAACAGCCGATCGCGCTAGCCAATTGCGCAACGGAGACAGTCCTGTTTCACTCTCACCACCATCAGAACATATCTTCAAAGCTATCAGCCCAAAGAAAAAAAGCAACACACCACTCCCGGGAGGGCTCGAACCTCCAACCTTTCAGTTAACAGCCGATCGCGCTAGCCAATTGCGCCACGGATACAGTCGTGCTCCACTCTCACCACCATCAGAGCATATCTTTAAAGCTGCCTATAGCTTTTTCTGCCTATAGAAAAAAGAGCGCCGCACCACCAGCGGGTGGGCTCGAACCTCCAACCTTTCGGTTAACAGACGATCGCGCTAGCCAATTGCGCCACGGAGACAGTCGTGCTCCAGTCTCCCCACCGTCAGAACATTTCTTCAGAGCTATCAGCCCAAAGAAAAAAAGCGTCGCACCACCACCGGGTCGGCTCGAACCTCCAACCTTTCGGTTAATAGCCGATCGCGCTAGCCAATTGCGCCACGGAAACAGTCCTGCTCCACTCTCACCACCATCAGAACATATCTTCAAAGCTATCAGCCCAAAGAAAAAAAAGCAACACACCATTCCCGGGAGGGCTCGAACCTCCAACCTTTCAGTTAAGAGCCGATCGCGCTAGCCAATTGCGCCACGGAAACAGTCCTGCTCCACTCTCACCACCATCAGAACATATCTTCAAAGCTATCAGCCCAAAGAAAAAAAAGCAACACACCACTCCCGGGAGGGCTCGAACCTCCAACCTTTCAGTTAACAGACGATCGCGCTAGCCGATCGCGCCATGGAGACAGTCGTGCTCCACTCTCACCACCATCAGAACATATCTTCAAAGCTATCAGCCCAAAGAAAAAAAGGGACACACCACTCCCCGGAGGGCTCGAACCTCCAAACTTTCAGTTAACAGCCGATCGCGCTAGCCAATTGCGCCACGGAGACAGTCGTGCTCCACTCTCACCACCATCAGAGCATATCTTCAAAGCTATCAGCCTAAAGAAAAAAAAGCGCCGCAACCCCACCGGGTGGGCTCGAACTTCCAACCTTTCAGTTAACAGACGATCGCGCAAGCCGATCGCGCCACGGAGACAGTCGTGCTCCACTCTCACCACCATCAGAACATATCTTCAAAGCTATCAGCGCAAAGAAAAAAGCAACACACCACTCCCGGGCGGGCTCGAAACTCCAACCTTTCGGTTAACAGCCGATCGCGCTAGACAATTGCGCAATAGAGAAAGTCCTGCTCCACTCTCACAATCATCAGAACATATCTTCAAAGCTATCAGCCCCAAAAAAAGCGCCGCACCACCACTGGGTGGGCTCGACACTCCAACCTTTCGATTAACAGCCGATCGCGCTAGCCAATTGCGCTAGCCAATTTCGCCACGAAGACAGTCCTGTTCCACTCTCACCACCATTAGAACATATCTTCAAAGCTATAAGGCCATAGAAAAAAAGCTCCGCACCACCACCGGGTGGGCTCGAACCTCCAACCTTTCGGTTAACGACCGAACGCACTACCCAATTGCGCCACGGAGACAGTCCTGCTCCACTCTCACCACCATCAGAACATATCTTCAAAGCTATCAGCCCAAAGAAAAAAAAGCAATACACCCCTCCCGGGAGGGCTTGAACCTCCAACCTTTCGATTAACAGCCGATCGCGCTAGCCAATTGCGCCACGGAGACAGTCCTGCTCCACTCTCACCACCATCAGAACGTATCTTCAAAGTCATTAGCCCAAAGAAAAAAAAGCAACACACCACTCCTGGGAGGGCTCGAACCTCCAGCCTTTCGGTTAACAGCCGATCGCGCTAGCCAATTGCGCCACAGAGACAGTCGTGCTCCACTCTCACTACCATCAGAACATATCTTCAGAGCTATCAGCCCAAAGAAAAAAAGCGCCGCACCACCACCGGGTGGGCTCGAACCTCCAACCTTTCGGTTAACAGCCGATCGCGCAAGCCAATTGCGCCCCGGAGACAGTCCTGCTCCACTCTCACCACCATCAGAACATATCTTCAAAGCTATCAGCCCCAAGAAAAAAAAGCAACACACAACTCCCCGGAGGGCTCGAACCTCCAACCTTTCAGTTAACAGCCGATGGCGCTAGCCAATTGCGCCACGGAGACAGTCGTGCTCCACTCTCACCACCATCAGAGCATATCTTCAAAGCTATCAGCCTAAAGAAAAAAAGCGCCGCACCACCACCGGGTGGGCTCGAACCTCCAACCTTTCGGTTAACAGACGATCGCGCTAGCCGATCGCGCCACGGAGACAGTCGTGCTCCACTCTCACCACCATCAGAACATATCTTCAAAGCTATCAGCGCAAAGAAAAAAGCAACACACCACTCCCGGGAGGGCTCGAAACTCCAACCTTTCGGTTAACAGCCGATCGCGCTAGCCAATTGCGCAACGGAGACAGTCCTGCTCCACTCTCCCCACCGTCAGAACATTTCTTCAGAGCTATCAGCCCAAAGAAAAAAAGCGTCGCACCACCACCGGGTGGGTTCGAACCTATAACCTTTCGGTTAACAGCCGATCGCGCTAGCCAATTGCGCCACGGAGACAGTCGTGCTCCACTCTCCCAACCGTCAGAACATTTCTTCAGAGCTATCAACCCAAAGAAAAAAAGCGTCGCACCAACACCGGGTGGGCTTGAACCTCCAACCTTTCGGTCAACAGCCAATCAGGCTAGCAAATGGCGCCATGGAGACAGTCGTGCTCCACTCTCACCACCATCAAAACATATCTTCAAAGCTATCAGCCCAAAGAAAAAAAAGCGCCGCACCACCACCGGGTGGGCTCGAACCTCCAACCTTTCGGTTAACAGCCGATCGCGCAAGCCAATTGCGCCCAGAAGACAGTCGTGCTCCACTCTCACCACCATCAGAACATATCTTCAAAGCTATCAGCGCAAAGAAAAAAAAGCAACACACCACTCCCCGGAGGGCTCGAACCTCCAACCTTTCGGTCAACAGCCGATCGCGCTAGCCAATTGCGCCACGGAGACAGTCGTGCTCCACTCTCACCACCATCAGAACATATATTCAAAGCTATCAGCCCAAAGAAAAAAAAAGCGCCGCACCACCACCGGGTGGGCTCGAACCTCCAACATTTCGGTTAACAGGCGATCGCGCAAGCCAATTGCGCCCAGAAGACAGTCGTGCTCCACTCTCACCACCATCAGAACATATCTTTAAAGCTATCAGCGCAAAGAAAAAAAAGCAACACACCACTCCCCGGAGGGCCCGAACCTCCAACCTTTCAGTTAACAGCCGATCGCGCTAGCCAATTGCGCCACGGAGACAGTCGTGCTCCACTCTCACCACCATCAGAGCATATCTTCAAAGCTATCAGCCTAAAGAAAAAAAAAGCGCCGTACCACCACCGGGTGGGCTCGAACCTCCAACCTTTCAGTTAACAGACGATCGCGCAAGCCGATCGCGCCACGGAGACAGTCGTGCTCCACTCTCACCACCATCAGAACATATCTTCAAAGCTATCAGCGCAAAGAAAAAAGCAACACACCACTCCCGGGAGGGCTCGAAACTCCAACCTTTCGGTTAACAGCCGATCGCGCTAGCCAATTGCGCAATGGAGACAGTCCTGCTCCACTCTCACCACCATCAGAACATATCTTCAAAGCTATCAGCCCCAAAAAAAAAGCGCCGCACCTTCAACGGGCGAGCTCGAAACTCCAACCTTTCGATTAACAGCCGATCGCGCTAGCCAATTGCGCTAGCCAATTTCGCCACGGAGACAGTCCTGTTACACTCTCACCACCATTAGAACATATCTTCAAAGCTATCAGGCCATAGAAAAAAAGCGCCGCACCACCACCGGGTGGGCTCGAACCTCCAACCTTTCGGTTAACGACCGAACGCGCTACCAAATTGCGCCACGGAGACAGTCCTGCTCCACTCTCACCACCATCAGAACATATCTTCAAAGCTATCAGCCCAAAGAAAAAAAAGCAATACACCCCTCCCGGGAGGGCTTGAACCTCCAACCTTTCGATTAACAGCCGATCGCGCTAGCCAATTGCGCCACGGAGACAGTCCTGCTCCACTCTCACCACCATCAGAACGTATCTTCAAAGTCATTAGCCCAAAGAAAAAAAAGCAACACACCACTCCTGGGAGGGCTCGAACCTCCAGCCTTTCGGTTAACAGCCGATCGCGCTAGCCAATTGCGCCACAGAGACAGTCGTGCTCCACTCTCACTACCATCAGAACATATCTTCAGAGCTATCAGCCCAAAGAAAAAAAGCGCCGCACCACCACCGGGTGGGCTCGAACCTCCAACCTTTCGGTTAACAGCCGATCGCGCAAGCCAATTGCGCCCCGGAGACAGTCCTGCTCCACTCTCACCACCATCAGAACATATCTTCAAAGCTATCAGCCCCAAGAAAAAAAAGCAACACACAACTCCCCGGAGGGCTCGAACCTCCAACCTTTCAGTTAACAGCCGATGGCGCTAGCCAATTGCGCCACGGAGACAGTCGTGCTCCACTCTCACCACCATCAGAGCATATCTTCAAAGCTATCAGCCTAAAGAAAAAAAGCGCCGCACCACCACCGGGTGGGCTCGAACCTCCAACTTTTCGGTTAACAGACGATCGCGCTAGCCGATCGCGCCACGGAGACAGTCGTGCTCCACTCTCACCACCATCAGAACATATCTTCAAAGCTATCAGCGCAAAGAAAAAAGCAACACACCACTCCCGGGAGGGCTCGAAACTCCAACCTTTCGGTTAACAGCCGATCGCGCTAGCCAATTGCGCAACGGAGACAGTCCTGCTCCACTCTCCCCACCGTCAGAACATTTCTTCAGAGCTATCAGCCCAAAGAAAAAAAGCGTCGCACCACCACCGGGTGGGCTCGAACCTATAACCTTTCGGTTAACAGCCGATCGCGCTAGCCAATTGCGCCACGGAGACAGCCGTGCTCCACTCTCACCACCATCAGAGCATATCTTCAAAGCTGCCTATAGCTTTTTCTGCCTAAAGAAAAAAGAGCGCCGCACCACCACCGCGTGGGCTCGAGCCTCCAACCTTTCGGTTAACAGACGATCGCGCTAGCCGATCGCGCCACGGAGACAGTCGTGCTCCACTCTCAACACCATCAGAACATATCTCCAAAGCTATCAGCGCAAAGAAAAAAGCAACACACCACTCCCGGGAGGGCTGGAAACTCCGACCTTTCGGTTAACAGCCGATCGCGCTAGCCAATTGCGCAACGGAGACAGTCCTGTTCCACTCTCACCACCATCAGAACATATCTTCAAAGCTATCAGCCCAAAGAAAAAAAAGCAACACACCACTCCCGGGAGGGCTCGAACCTCCATCCTTTCAGTTAACAGCCGATCGCGCTAGCCAATTGCGCCACGGAGACAGTCGTGCCACACTCTCACCACCATCAGAGCATATCTTTAAAGCTGCCTATAGCTTTTTCTGCCTATAGAAAAAAGAGCGCCGCACCACCAGCGGGTGAGCTCGAACCTCCAACCTTTCGGTTAACATACGATCGCGCTAGCCGATCGCGCCACGGAGACAGTCGTGCTCCTCTCTCACCACCATCAGAACATATCTTCAAAGCTATCAGCGCAAAGAAAAAAGCAACACATCACTCCCGGGAGGGCTCGAAACTCCAACCTTTCGGTTAACAGCCGATCGCGATAGCCAATTGCGCAACGGAAACAGTCCTGCTCCACTCTCACCACCACCAGAACATATCTTCAAAGCTATCAGCCCAAAAAAAAGCGCCGCACCGCCACCGGGTGGGCTCAAAACTCCAACCTTTCGATTAACAGCCGATCGCGCTAGCCAATTGCGCCACGGAGAGAGTCCTGTTCCACACTCACCATTATCAGAACATATCTTCAAAGCTATCAGCCCAAAGAAAAAAAAGCAACACACCACTCCCGGGAGAGCTCGAAGCTCCAATCTTTCGGTTAACAGCCGATCGCGCTAGCCAATTGCGCCACGGAGACAGTCGTGCTCCACTCTCCCAACCGTCAGAACATTTCTTCAGAGCTATCAACCCAAAGAAAAAAAGCGTCGCACCAACACCGGGTGGGCTTGAACCTCCAACCTTTCGGTCAACAGCCAATCAGGCTAGCAAATGGCGCCATGGAGACAGTCGTGCTCCACTCTCACCACCATCAAAACATATCTTCAAAGCTATCAGCCCAAAGAAAAAAAAGCGCCGCACCACCACCGGGTGGGCTCGAACCTCCAACCTTTCGGTTAACAGCCGATCGCGCAAGCCAATTGCGCCCAGAAGACAGTCGTGCTCCACTCTCACCACCATCAGAACATATCTTCAAAGCTATCAGCGCAAAGAAAAAAAAGCAACACACCACTCCCCGGAGGGCTCGAACCTCCAACCTTTCGGTCAACAGCCGATCGCGCTAGCCAATTGCGCCACGGAGACAGTCGTGCTCCACTCTCACCACCATCAGAACATATATTCAAAGCTATCAGCCCAAAGAAAAAAAAGCGCCGCACCACCACCGGGTGGGCTCGAACCTCCAACATTTCGGTTAACAGCCGATCGCGCAAGCCAATTGCGCCCAGAAGATAGTCGTGCTCCACTCTCACCACCATCAGAACATATCTTTAAAGCTATCAGCGCAAAGAAAAAAAAGCAACACACCACTCCCCGGAGGGCCCGAACCTCCAACCTTTCAGTTAACAGCCGATCGCGCTAGCCAATTGCGCCACGGAGACAGTCGTGCTCCACTCTCACCACCATCAGATCATATCTTCAAAGCTATCAGCCTAAAGAAAAAAAAGCGCCGTACCACCACCGGGTGGGCTCGAACCTCCAACCTTTCAGTTAACAGACGATCGCGCAAGCCGATCGCGCCACGGAGACAGTCGTGCTCCACTCTCACCACCATCAGAACATATCTTCAAAGCTATCAGCGCAAAGAAAAAAGCAACACACCACTCCCGGGAGGGCTCGAAACTCCAACCTTTCGGTTAACAGCCGATCGCGCTAGCCAATTGCGCAATGGAGACAGTCCTGCTCCACTCTCACCACCATCAGAACATATCTTCAAAGCTATCAGCCCCAAAAAAAAGCGCCGCACCTTCAACGGGCGAGCTCGAAACTCCAACCTTTCGATTAACAGCCGATCGCGCTAGCCAATTGCGCTAGCCAATTTCGCCACGGAGACAGTCCTGTTACACTCTCACCACCATTAGAACATATCTTCAAAGCTATCAGGCCATAGAAAAAAAGCGCCGCACCACCACCGGGTGGGCTCGAACCTCCAACCTTTCGGTTAACGACCGAACGCGCTACCAAATTGCGCCACGGAGACAGTCGTGCTCCAGTCTCCCCACCGTCAGAACATTTCTTCAGAGCTATCAGCCCAAAGAAAAAAAGCGTCGCACCACCACTGGGTGGGCTCGAACCTCCAACCTTTCGGTTAACAGCCGATCGCGCTAGCCAATTGCGCCACGGAAACTGTCCTGCTCCACTCTCACCACCATCAGAACATATCTTCAAACTATCAGCCCAAAGAAAAAAAAGCAACACACCACTCCCGGGAGGGCTCGAACCTCCAACCTTTCAGTTAACAGCCGATCGCGCTAGCCAATTGCGCCACGGAGACAGTCGTGCTCCACTCTCACCACCATCAGAGCATATCTTCAAAGCTGCCTATAGCTTTTTCCGCCTATAGAAAAAAGAGCGCCGCACCACCACCGGGTGGGCTCGAAACTCCAACCTTTCGATTAACAGCCGATCGCGCTAGCCAATTGCGCAACGGAGACAGTCCTGTTCCACTCTCACCACCATTAGAACATATCTTGAAAGCTATCAGGCCATAGAAAAAAAGCGCCGCACCCCCACCGGGTGGGCTCGAACCTCCAACCTTTCGGTTAACGACCGAACGCGCTACCAAATTGCGCCACGTAGACAGTCCTGCTCCACTCTCAACGCCATCAGAACATATCTTCAAAGCTATCAGCGCAAAGAAAAAAAGCAACACACCACTCCCGGGAGGGCTGGAAACTCCAACCTTTCGGTTAACAGCCCATCGCGCTAGCCAATTGCGCAACGGAGACAGTCCTGTTTCACTCTCACCACCATCAGAACATATCTTCAAAGCTATCAGCCCAAAGAAAAAAAGCAACACACCACTCCCGGGAGGGCTCGAACCTCCAACCTTTCAGTTAACAGCCGATCGCGCTAGCCAATTGCGCCACGGATACAGTCGTGCTCCACTCTCACCACCATCAGAGCATATCTTTAAAGCTGCCTATAGCTTTTTCTGCCTATAGAAAAAAGAGCGCCGCACCACCAGCGGGTGGGCTCGAACCTCCAACCTTTCGGTTAACAGACAGCGCCACGGAGACAGTCGTGCTCCAGTCTCCCCACCGTCAGAACATTTCTTCAGAGCTATCAGCCCAAAGAAAAAAGCGTCGCACCACCACCGGGTCGGCTCGAACCTCCAACCTTTCGGTTAACAGCCGATCGCGCTAGCCAATTGTGCCACGGAAACAGTCCTGCTCCACTATCACCACCATCAGAACATATCTTCAAAGCTATCAGCCCAAAGAAAAAAAAGCAACACACCACTCCCGGGAGGGCTCGAACCTCCAACCTTTCAGTTAAGAGCCGATCGCGCTAGCCAATTGCGCCACGGAAACAGTCCTGCTCCACTCTCACCACCATCAGAACATATCTTCAAAGCTATCAGCCCAAGGAAAAAAAAGCAACACACCACTCCCGGGAGGGCTCGAACCTCCAACCTTTCAGTTAACAGACGATCGCGCTAGCCGATCGCGCCATGGAGACAGTCGTGCTCCACTCTCACCACCATCAGAACATATCTTCAAAGCTATCAGCCCAAAGAAAAAAAAGGAACACACCACTCCCCGGAGGGCTCGAACCTCCAAACTTGCAGTTAACAGCCGATCGCGCTAGCCAATTGCGCCACGGAGACAGTCGTGCTCCACTCTCACCACCATCAGAGCATATCTTCAAAGCTATAAGCGCAAAGAAAAAAGCAACACACCCCTCCCGGGAGGGCTCGAACCTCCAACCTTTCGGTTAACAGCCGATCACGCTAGCCAATTGCGCCACGGAGACAGTCCTGCTCTACTCTCACCACCATCAGAACATATCTTCAAAGCTATCAGCCCAAAAAAAGTGCCGCACCACCACCGGGTGTGCTCGAACCTCCAACCTTTCGGTCAACAGCTGATCGCGCTAGCCAATTGCGCCATGGAGAAGGTCGTGCTCCACTCTCACCACCATCAGAACATATCTTCAAAGCTATCAGCCCAAAGAAAAAAAAAGCGCCGCACCACCACCGGGTGGGCTCGAACCTCCAACCTTTCGGTTAACAGCCGATCGCGCAAGCCAATTGCGCCCCGGAGACAGTCCTGCTCCACTCTCACCACCATCAGAACATATCTTCAAAGCTATCAGCCGAAAGAAAAAAAAGCAACACACCAATCCCCGGAGGGCTCGAACCTCCAACCTTTCAGTTAACAGCCGATCGCGCTAGCCAATTGCGCCACGGAGACAGTCGTGCTCCACTCTCACCACCATCAGAGCATATCTTCAAAGCTATCAGCCTAAAGAAAAAAAGCGCCGCACCACCACCGGGTGGGCTCGAACCTCCAACCTTTCGGTTAACAGACGATCGCGCTAGCCGATCGCGCCACGGAGACAGTCGTGCTCCACTCTCACCACCATCAGAACATATCTTCAAAGCTATCAGCGCAAAGAAAAAAGCAACACACCACTCCCGGGAGGGCTCGAAACTCCAACCTTTCGGTTAACAGCCGATCGCGCTAGCCAATTGCGCAACGGAGACAGTCCTGCTCCACTCTCACCACCATCAGAACATATCTTCAAAGCTATCAGCCCCCAAAAAAAGCGTGACACCACCACCGGGTGGGCTCGAACCTTCAACCTTTTGGTTAACAGCCGATCGCGCTAGCCAATTGCGCCACGGAAACAGTCCGGCTCCACTCTCACCACCATCAGAACATATCTTCAAAGCTATCAGCCCAAAGAAAAAAAAGCAACACACCACTCCCGGGAGGGCTCGAACCTCCAACCTTTCAGTTAACAGCCGATCGCGCTAGCCAATTGCGCCACGGAGACAGCCGTGCTCCACTCTCACCACCATCAGAGCATATCTTCAAAGCTGCCTATAGCTTTTTCTGCCTAAAGAAAAAAAGCGCCGCACCACCACCGGGTGGGCTCGAACCTCCAACCTTCCGGTTAACAGACGATCGCGCTAGCCGATCGCGCCACGGAGACAGTCGTGCTCCACTCTCACCACCATCAGAACATATCTTCAAAGCTATCAGCGCAAAGAAAAAAGCAACACACCACTCCCGGGAGGGCTCGAAACTCCAACCTTTCGGTTAACAGCCGATCGCGCTAGCCAATTGCGCAACGAAGACAGTCCTGCTCCACTCTCCCCACCGTCAGAACATTTCTTCAGAGCTATCAGCCCAAAGAAAAAAAGCGTCGCACCACCACCGGGTGGGCTCGAACCTACAACCTTTCGGTTAACAGCCGATCGCGCTAGCCAATTGCGCCACGGAGACAGCCGTGCTCCACTCTCACCACCATCAGAGCATATCTTCAAAGCTGCCTATAGCTTTTTCTGCCTAAAGAAAAAAGAGCGCCGCACCACCACCGCGTCGGCTCGAGCCTCCAACCTTTCGGTTAACAGACGATCGCGCTAGCCGATCGCGCCACGGAGACAGTCGTGCTCCACTCTCAACACCATCAGAACATATCTCCAAAGCTATCAGCGCAAAGAAAAAAGCAACACACCACTCCCGGGAGGGCTGGAAACTCCAACCTTTCGGTTAACAGCCGATCGCGCTAGCCAATTGCGCAACGGAGACAGTCCTGTTCCACTCTCACCACCATCAGAACATATCTTCAAAGCTATCAGCCCAAAGAAAAAAAAGCAACACACCACTCCCGGGAGGGCTCGAACCTCCATCCTTTCAGTTAACAGCCGATCGCGCTAGCCAATTGCGCCACGGAGACAGTCGTGCCACACTCTCACCACCATCAGAGCATATCTTTAAAGCTGCCTATAGCTTTTTCTGCCTATAGAAAAAAGAGCGCCGCACCACCAGCGGGTGAGCTCGAACCTCCAACCTTTCGGTTAACAGACGATCGCGCTAGCCGATCGCGCCACGGAGACAGTCGTGCTCCTCTCTCACCACCATCAGAACATATCTTCAAAGCTATCAGCGCAAAGAAAAAAGCAACACATCACTCCCGGGAGGGCTCGAAACTCCAACCTTTCGGTTAACAGCCGATCGCGATAGCCAATTGCGCAACGGAAACAGTCCTGCTCCACTCTCACCACCAACAGAACATATCTTCAAAGCTATCAGCCCAAAAAAAGCGCCGCACCGCCACCGGGTGGGCTCAAAACTCCAACCTTTCGAATAACAGCCGATCGCGCTAGCCAATTGCGCCACGGAGACAGTCCTGTTCCACACTCACCACCATCAGAACATATCTTCAAAGCTATCAGCCCAAAGAAAAAAAAGCAACACACCACTCCCGGGAGAGCTCGAAGCTCCAATCTTTCGGTTAACAGCCGATCGCGCTAGCCAATTGCGCCATGGAGACAGTCGTGCTCCACTCTCCCAACCGTCAGAACATTTCTTCAGAGCTATCAACCCAAAGAAAAAAAGCGTCGCACCAACACCGGGTGGGCTTGAACCTCAACCTTTCGGTCAACAGCCAATCAGGCTAGCAAATGGCGCCATGGAGACAGTCGTGCTCCACTCTCACCACCATCAAAACATATCTTCAAAGCTATCAGCCCAAAGAAAAAAAAGCGCCGCACCACCAACGGGTGGGCTCGAACCTCCAACCTTTCGGTTAACAGCCGATCGCGCAAGCCAATTGCGCCCAGAAGACAGTCGTGCTCCACTCTCACCACCATCAGAACATATCTTCAAAGCTATCAGCGCAAAGAAAAAAAAGCAACACACCACTCCCCGGAGGGCTCGAACCTCCAACCTTTCGGTCAACAGCCGATCGCGCTAGCCAATTGCGCCCCGGAGACAGTCGTGCTCCACTCTCACCACCATCAGAACATATATTCAAAGCTATCAGCCCAAAGAAAAAAAAGCGCCGCACCACCACCGGGTGGGCTCGAACCTCCAACATTTCGGTTAACAGCCGATCGCGCAAGCCAATTGCGCCCAGAAGACAGTTGTGCTCCACTCTCACCACCATCAGAACATATCTTTAAAGCTATCAGCGCAAAGAAAAAAAAGCAACACACCACTCCCCGGAGGGCTCGAACCTCCAACCTTTCAGTTAACAGCCGATCGCGCTAGCCAATTGCGCCACGGAGACAGTCGTGCTCCACTCTCACCACCATCAGAGCATATCTTCAAAGCTATCAGCCTAAAGAAAAAAAAGCGCCGTACCACCACCGGGTGGGCTCGAACCTCCAACCTTTCAGTTAACAGACGATCGCGCAAGCCGATCGTGCCACGGAGACAGTCGTGCTCCACTCTCACCACCATCAGAACATATCTTCAAAGCTATCAGCGCAAAGAAAAAAGCAACACACCACTCCCGGGAGGGCTCGAAACTCCAACCTTTCGGTTAACAGCCGATCGCGCTAGCCAATTGCGCATTGGAGACAGTCCTGCTCCACTCTCACCACCATCAGAACATATCTTCAAAGCTATCAGCCCCAAAAAAAAGCGCCGCACCTTCAACGGGCGAGCTCGAAACTCCAAACTTTCGATTAACAGCCGATCGCGCTAGCCAATTGCGCTAGCCAATTTCGCCACGGAGACAGTCCTGTTACACTCTCACCACCATTAGAACATATCTTCAAAGCTATCAGCGCAAAGAAAAAAGCAACACACCACTCCCGGGAGGGCTCGAAACTCCAACCTTTCGGTTAACAGCCGATCGCGCTAGCCAATTGCGCAACGGAGACAGTCCTGCTCCACTCTCCCCACCGTCAGAACATTTCTTCAGAGCTATCAGCCCAAAGAAAAAAAGCGTCGCACCACCACCGGGTGGGCTCGAACCTCCAACCTTTCGGTTAACAGCCGATCGCGCTAGCCAATTGCGCCACGGAGACAGCCGTGCTCCACTCTCACCACCATCAGAGCATATCTTCAAAGCTGCCTATAGCTTTTTCTGCCTAAAGAAAAAAGTGCGCCGCACCACCACCCCGTGGGCTCGAGCCTCCAACCTTTCGGTTAACAGACGATCGCGCTAGCCGATCGCGCCACGGAGACAGTCGTGCTCCACTCTCAACACCATCAGAACATATCTCCAAAGCTATCAGCGCAAAGAAAAAAGCAACACACCACTCCCGGGAGGGCTGGAAACTCCAACCTTTCGGTTAACAGCCGATCGCGCTAGCCAATTGCGCAACGGAGACAGTCCTGTTCCACTCTCACCACCATCAGAACATATCTTCAAAGCTATCAGCCCAAAGAAAAAAAAGCAACACACCACTCCCGGGAGGGCTCGAACCTCCATCCTTTCAGTAAACAGCCGATCGCGCTAGCCAATTGCGCCACGGAGACAGTCGTGCTCCACTCTCACCACCATCAGAGCATATCTTTAAAGCTGCCTATAGCTTTTTCTGCCTATAGAAAAAAGAGCGCCGCACCACCAGCGGGTGAGCTCGAACCTCCAACCTTTCGGTTAACAGACGATCGCGCTAGCCGATCGTGCCATGGAGACAGTCGTGCTCCTCTCTCACCACCATCAGAACATATCTTCAAAGCTATCAGCGCAAAGAAAAAAGCAACACATCACTCCCGGGAGGGCTCGAAACTCCAACCTTTCGGTTAACAGCCGATCGCGCTAGCCAATTGCGCAACGGAAACAGTCCTGCTCCACTCTCACCACCACAAGAACATATCTTCAAAGCTATCAGCCCAAAAAAAAGCGCCGCACCGCCACCGGGTGGGCTCAAAACTCCAACCTTTCGATTAACAGCCGATCGCGCTAGCCAATTGCGCCACGGAGACAGTCCTGTTCCACACTCACCACCATCAGAACATATCTTCAAAGCTATCAGCCCAAAGAAAAAAAAGCAACACACCACTCCCGGGAGAGCTCGAAGCTCCAATCTTTCGGTTAACAGCCGATCGCGCTAGCCAATTGCGCCACGGAGACAGGCGTGCTCCACTCTCCCAACCGTCAGAACATTTCTTCAGAGCTATCAACCCAACGAAAAAAAGCGTCGCACCAACACCGGGTGGGCTTGAACCTCCAACCTTTCGGTCAACAGCCAATCAGGCTAGCAAATGGCGCCATGGAGACAGTCGTGCTCCACTCTCACCACCATCAAAACATATCTTCAAAGCTATCAGCCCAAAGAAAAAAAAGCGCCGCACCACCACCGGGTGGGCTCGAACCTCCAAACTTTCGGTTAACAGCCGATCGCGCAAGCCAATTGCGCCCCGGAGACAGTCCTGCTCTACTGTCACCACCATCAGAACATATCTTCAAAGCTATCAGCCCAAAGAAATAAAGCAACACACCACTCCCCAGAGGGCTCGAACCTCAAACCTTTCGGTCAACAGCTGATCGCGCTAGCCAATTGCGCCACGGAGACAGTCGTGCTCCACTCTCACCACCATCAGAACATATATTCAAAGCTATCAGCCTAAAGAAAAAAAAGCGCCGCACCACCACCGGGTGGGCTCGAACCTCCAACCTTTCGGTTAACAGCCGATCGCGCAAGCCAATTGCGCCCAGAAGACAGTCGTGCTCCACTCTCACCACCATCAGAACATATCTTCAAAGCTATCAGCGCAAAGAAAAAAAAGCAACACACCACTCCCCGGAGGGCTCGAACCTCCAACCTTTCAGTTAACAGCCGATCGCGCCAGCCAATTGCGCCACGGAGACAGTCGTGCTCCACTCTCACCACCATTAGAGCATATCTTCAAACCTATCAGCCTAAAGAAAAAAAAGCGCCGTACCACCACCGGGTGGGCTCGAACCTCCAACCTTTCAGTTAACAGACGATCGCGCAAGCCGATCGCGCCACGGAGACAGTCGTGCTCCACTCTCATCACCATCAGAACATATCTTCAAAGCTATCAGCGCAAAGAAAAAAGCAACACACCACTCCCGGGAGGGCTCGAACCTCAAACCTTTCAGTTAACAGCCGATCGCGCTAGCCAATTGCGCCACGGAGACAGTCGTGCTCCACTCTCACCACCATCAGAGCATATCTTTAAAGCTGCCTATAGCTTTTTCTGCCTATAGAAAAAAGAGCGCCGCACCACCAGCGGGTGGGCTCGAACCTCCAACCTTTCGGTTAACAGACGATCGCGCTAGCCAATTGCGCCACGGAGACAGTCGTGCTCCAGTCTCCCCACCGTCATAACATTTCTTCAGAGCTATCAGCCCAAAGAAAAAAAGCGTCGCACCACCACCGGGTCGGCTCGAACCTCCAACCTTTCGGTTAATAGCCGATCGCGCTAGCCAATTGCGCCACGGAAACAGTCCTGCTCCACTCTCACCACCATCAGAACATATCTTCAAAGCTATCAGCCCAAAGAAAAAAAAGCAACACACCACTCCCGGGAGGGCTCGAACCTCCAACCTTTCAGTTAAGAGCCGATCGCGCTAGCCAATTGCGCCACGGAAACAGTCCTGCTCCACTCTCACCACCATCAGAACATATCTTCCAAGCTATCAGCCCAAAGAAAAAAAAGCAACACACCACTCCCGGGAGGGCTCGAACCTCCAACCTTTCAGTTAAGAGACGATCGCGCTAGCCGATCGCGCCATGGAGACAGTCGTGCTCCACTCTCACCACCATCAGAACATATCTTCAAAGCTATCAGCCCAAAGAAAAAAAAGGAACACACCACTCCCCGGAGGGCTCGAACCTCCAAACTTTCAGTTAACAGCCGATCGCGCTAGCCAATTGCGCCACGGAGACAGTCGTGCTCCACTCTCACCACCATCAGAGCATATCTTCAAAGCTATCAGCCTAAAGAAAAAAAAGCGCCGCAACCCCACCGGGTGGGCTCGAACCTCCAACCTTTCAGTTAACAGACGATCGCGCAAGCCGATCGCGCCACGGAGACAGTCGTGCTCCACTCTCACCACCATCAGAACATATCTTCAAAGCTATCAGCGCAAAGAAAAAAGCAACACACCACTCCCGGGCGGGCTCGAAACTCCAACCTTTCGGTTAACAGCCGATCGCGCTAGACAATTGCGCAATGGAGAAAGTCCTGCTCCACTCTCACCATCATCAGAACATATCTTCAAAGCTATCAGCCCCCAAAAAAGCGCCGCACCACCACTGGGTGGGCTCGAAACTCCAACCTTTCGATTAACAGCCGATCGCGCTAGCCAATTGCGCTAGCCAATTTCGCCACGAAGACAGTCCTGTTCCACTCTCACCACCATTAGAACATATCTTCAAAGCTATAAGGCCATAGAAAGAAAGCGCCGCACCACCACCGGGTGGGCTCGAACCTCCAACATTTCGGTTAACGACCGAACGCACTACCCAATTGCGCCACGGAGACAGTCCTGCTCCACTCTCACCACCATCAGAACATATCTTCAAAGCTATCAGCCCAAAGAAAAAAAAGCAATACACCCCTCCCGGGAGGGCTTGAACCTCCAACCTTTCGATTAACAGCCGATCGCGCTAGCCAATTGCGCCACGGAGACAGTCCTGCTCCACTCTCACCACCATCAGAACGTATCTTCAAAGCTATTAGCCCAAAGAAAAAAAAGCAACACACCACTCCTGGGAGGGCTCGAACCTCCAGCCTTTCGGTTAACAGCCGATCGCGCTAGCCAATTGCGCCACAGAGACAGTCGTGCTCCACTCTCACCACCATCAGAACATATCTTCTGAGCTATCAGCCCAAAGAAAAAAAGCGCTGCACCACCACCGGGTGCGCTCGAACCTCCAACCTTTCGGTCAACAGCCGATCGCGCTAGCCAATTGCACCACGCAGACAGTCGTGCTCCACTCTCGCCACCATCAGAACATATCTTTAAAGCTATAAGCGCAAAGAAAAAAGCAACACACCCCTCCCGGGAGGGCTCGAACCTCCAACCTTTCGGTTAACAGCCGATCGCGCTAGCCAATTGCGCCACGGAGGCAGTCCTGCTCTACTCTCACAACCATCAGAACATATCTTCAAAGTTATCAGCCCAAAAAAAGCGCCGCACCACCACCGGGTGCGCTCGAACCTCCAACCTTTCGGTCAACAGCTGATCGCGCTAGCCAATTGCGCCATGGAGAAGGTCGTGCTCCACTCTCACCACCATCAGAACATATCTTCAAAGCTATCAGCCCAAAGAAAAAAAAGCGCCGCACCACCACCGGGTGGGCTCGAACCTCCAACCTTTCGGTTAACAGCCGATCGCGCAAGCCAATTGCGCCCCGGAGACAGTCCTGCTCCACTCTCACCACCCTCAGAACATATCTTCAAAGCTATCAGCCCAAAGAAAAAAAAGCAACACACCACTCCCCGGAGGGCTCGAACCTCCAACCTTTCAGTTAACAGCCGATCGCGCTAGCCAATTGCGCCACGGAGACAGTCGTGCTTCACTCTCACCACCATCAGAGCATATCTTCAAAGCTATCAGCCTAAAGAAAAAAAGCGCCGCACCACCACCGGGTGGGCTCGAACCTCCAACCTTTCGGTTAACAGACGATCGCGCTAGCCGATCGCGCCACGGAGACAGTCGTGCTCCACTCTCACCACCATCAGAACATATCTTCAAAGCTATCAGCGCAAAGAAAAAAGCAACACACCACTCCCGGGAGGGCTCGAAACTCCAACCTTTCGGTTAACAGCCGATCGCGCTAGCCAATTGCGCAACGGAGACAGTCCTGCTCCACTCTCCCCACCGTCAGAACATTTCTTCAGAGCTATCAGCCCAAAGAAAAAAAGCGTCGCACCACCACCGGGTGGGCTCGAACCTCCAACCTTTCGGTTAACAGCCGATCGCGCTAGCCAATTGCGCCACGGAGACAGCCGTGCTCCACTCTCACCACCATCAGAGCATATCTTCAAAGCTGCCTATAGCTTTTTCTGCCTAAAGAAAAAAGTGCGCCGCACCACCACCGCGTGGGCTCGAGCCTCCAACCTTTCGGTTAACAGACGATCGCGCTAGCCGATCGCGCCACGGAGACAGTCGTGCTCCACTCTCAACACCATCAGAACATATCTCCAAAGCTATCAGCGCAAAGAAAAAAGCAACACACCACTCCCGGGAGGGCTGGAAACTCCAACCTTTCGGTTAACAGCCGATCGCGCTAGCCAATTGCGCAACGGAGACAGTCCTGTTCCACTCTCACCACCATCAGAACATATCTTCAAAGCTATCAGCCCAAAGAAAAAAAAGCAACACACCACTCCCGGGAGGGCTCGAACCTCCATCCTTTCAGTTAACAGCCGATCGCGCTAGCCAATTGCGCCACGGAGACAGTCGTGCTCCACTCTCACCACCATCAGAGCATATCTTTAAAGCTGCCCATAGCTTTTTCTGCCTATAGAAAAAAGAGCGCCGCACCACCAGCGGGTGAGCTCGAACCTCCAACCTTTCGGTTAACAGACGATCGCGCCAGCCGATCGTGCCATGGAGACAGTCGTGCTCCTCTCTCACCACCATCAGAACATATCTTCAAAGCTATCAGCGCAAAGAAAAAAGCAACACATCACTCCCGGGAGGGCTCGAAACTCCAACCTTTCGGTTAACAGCCGATCGCGCTAGGCAATTGCGCAACGGAAACAGTCCTGCTCCACTCTCACCACCACAAGAGCATATCTTCAAAGCTATCAGCCCAAAAAAAAGCGCCGCACCGCCACCGGGTGGGCTCAAAACTCCAACCTTTCGATTAACAGCCGATCGCGCTAGCCAATTGCGCCACGGAGACAGTCCTGTTCCACACTCACCACCATCAGAACATATCTTCAAAGCTATCAGCCCAAAGAAAAAAAAGCAACACACCACTGCCGGGAGAGCTCGAAGCTCCAATCTTTCGGTTAACAGCCGATCGCGCTAGCCAATTGCGCCACGGAGACAGTCGTGCTCCACTCTCCCAACCGTCAGAACATTTCTTCAGAGCTATCAACCCAAAGAAAAAAAGCGTCGCACCAACACCGGGTGGGCTTGAACCTCCAACCTTTCGGTCAACAGCCAATCAGGCTAGCAAATGGCGCCATGGAGACAGTCGTGCTCCACTCTCACCACCATCAAAACATATCTTCAAAGCTATCAGCCCAAAGAAAAAAAAGCGCCGCACCACCACCGGGTGGGCTCGAACCTCCAAACTTTCGGTTAACAGCCGATCGCGCAAGCCAATTGCGCCCCGGAGACAGTCCTGCTCTACTGTCACCACCATCAGAACATATCTTCAAAGCTATCAGCCCAAAGAAATAAAGCAACACACCACTCCCCAGAGGGCTCGAACCTCAAACCTTTCGGTCAACAGCCGATCGCGCTAGCCAATTGCGCCACGGAGACAGTCGTGCTCCACTCTCACCACCATCAGAACATATATTCAAAGCTATCAGCCTAAAGAAAAAAAAGCGCCGCACCACCACCGGGTGGGCTCGAACCTCCAACCTTTCGGTTAACAGCCGATCGCGCAAGCCAATTGCGCCCAGAAGACAGTCGTGCTCCACTCTCACCACCATCAGAACATATCTTCAAAGCTATCAGCGCAAAGAAAAAAAAGCAACACACCACTCCCCGGAGGGCTCGAAACTCCAACCTTTCGGTTAACAGCCGATCGCGCTAGCCAATTGCGCAATGGAGACAGTCCTGCTCCACTCTCACCACCATCAGAACATATCTTCAAAGCTATCAGCCCCAAAAAAAAGCGCCGCACCATCAACGGGCGAGCTCGAAACTCCAACCTTTCGATTAACAGCCGATCGCGCTAGCCAATTGCGCTAGCCAATTTCGCCACGGAGACAGTCCTGTTACACTCTCACCACCATTAGAACATATCTTCAAAGCTATCAGGCCATAGAAAAAAAGCGCCGCACCACCACCGGGTGGACTCGAACCTCCAACCTTTCGGTTAACGACCAAACGCGCTACCAAATTGCGCCACGGAGACAGTCGTGCTCCAGTCTCCCCACCGTCAGAACATTTCTTCAGAGCTATCAGCCCAAAGAAAAAAAGCGTCGCACCACCACTGGGTGGGCTCTAACCTCCAACCTTTCGGTTAACAGCCGATCGCGCTAGCCAATTGCGCCACGGAAACTGTCCTGCTCCACTCTCACCACCATCAGAACATATCTTCAAACTATCAGCCCAAAGAAAAAAAAGCAACACACCACTCCCGGGAGGGCTCGAACCTCCAACCTTTCAGTTAACAGCCGATCGCGCTAGCCAATTGCGCCACGGAGACAGTCGTGCTCCACTCTCACCACCATCAGAGCATATCTTCAAAGCTGCCTATAGCTTTTTCCGCCTATAGAAAAAAGAGCGCCGCACCACCACCGGGTGGGCTCGAAACTCCAACCTTTCGATTAACAGCCGATCGCGCTAGCCAATTGCGCAACGGAGACAGTCCTGTTCCACTCTCACCACCATTAGAACATATCTTGAAAGCTATCAGGCCATAGAAAAAAAGCGCCGCACCCCCACCGGGTGGGCTCGAACCTCCAACCTTTCGGTTAACGACCGAACGCGCTACCAAATTGCGCCACGTAGACAGTCCTGCTCCACTCTCACCGCCATCAGAACATATCTTCAAAGCTATCAGCGCAAAGAAAAAAAGCAACACACCACTCCCGGGAGGGCTTGAACCTCCAACCTTTCGGTTAACAGCCGATCGCGCTAGCCAATTGCGCCACGGAGACAGTCGTGCTCCAGTCTCCCCACCATCAGAACATTTCTTCAGAGCTATCAGCCCAAAGAAAAAAAGCGTCGCACCACCACCGGGTGGGCTCGAACCTCCAACCTTTCGGTTAACAGCCGATCGCGCTAGCCATTTGCGCCACGGAAACAGTCCTGCTCCACTCTCACCACCATCAGAACATATCTTCAAAGCTATCAGCCCAAAGAAAAAAAAGCAACACACCACTCCCGGGAGGGCTCGAACCTCCAACCGTTCAGTTAACAGCCGATCGCGCTAGCCAATTGCGCCACAGAAACAGTCCTGCTCCACTCTCACCACCATCAGAACATATCTTCAAAGCTATCAGCCTAAAGAAAAAAAAGCGCCGCAACCCCACCGGGTGGGCTCGAACCTCCAACCTTTCAGTTTACAGACGATCGCGCAAGCCGATCGCGCCACGGAGACAGTCGTGCTCCACTCTCACCACCATCAGAACATATCTTCAAAGCTATCAGCGCAAAGAAAAAAGCAACACACCACTCCCGGGTGGGCTCGAAACTCCAAACTTTCGGTTAACAGCCGATCGCGCTAGACAATTGCGCAATGGAGACAGCCCTGCTCCACTCTCACCATCATCAGAACATATCTTCAAAGCTATCAGCCCCAAAAAAAAACGCCGCTCTACCACCGGGTGGGCTTGAAACTCCAACCTTTCGATTAACAGCCGATCGCGCTAGCCTATTGCGCTAGCCAATTTCGCCACGGAGACAGTCCTGTTCCACTCTCACCACCATTAGAACATATCTTCAAAGCTATCAGGCCATAGAAAAAAAGCGCCGCACCACCACCGGGTGGGCTCGAACCTCCAACCTTTCGGTTAACGACCGAACGCACTACCCAATTGCGCCACGGAGACAGTCCTGCTCCATTCTCACCCCCATCAGAACATATCTTCAAAGCTATCAGCCCAAAGAAAAAAAAGCAACACACCACTCCCGGGAGGGCTCGAACCTCCAACCTTTAGGTTAACAGCCGATCGCGCCAGCCAATTGCGCCACGGAGACAGTCCTGCTCTACTCTCACCACCATCAGAACATATCTTCAAAGCTATTAGCCCAAAGAAAAAAAAGCAACACACCACTCCCGGGAGGGCTCGAACCTCAAACCGTTCAGTTAACAGCCGATCGCGCTAGCCAATTGCGCCACGGAAACAGTCCTGCTCCACTCTCACCACCATCAGAACATATCTTCAAAGCTATCAGCCTAAAGAAAAAAAAGCGCCGCAACCCCACCGGATGGGCTCGAACCTCCAACCTTTCAGTTTACAGACGATCGCTCAAGCCGATCGCGCCACGGAGACAGTCGTGCTCCACTCTCACCACCATCAGAACATATCTTCAAAGCTATCAGCGCAAATAAAAAAGCAACACACCACTCCCGGGCGGGCTCGAAACTCCAACCTTTCGGTTAACAGCCGATCGCGCTAGACAATTGCGCAATGGAGACAGTCCTGCTCCACTCTCTCCATCATCAAAACATATCTTCAAAGCTATCAGCCCAAAAAAAAGCGCCGCACCACCACCGGGTGGGCTCGAAACTCCAACCTTTCGATTAACAGCCGATCGTGCTAGCCAATTGCGCTAGCCAATTTCGCCACGAAGACAGCCCTGTTCCACTCTCACCGCCATTAGAACATATCTTCAAAGCTATCAGGCCATAGAAAAAAAGCGCCGCACCACCACCGGGTGGGCTCGAACCTCCAACCTTTCGGTTAACGACCGAACGCACTACCCAATTGCGCCACGGAGACAGTCCTGCTCCACTCTCACCACCATCAGAACATATCTTCAAAGCTATCAGCCCAAAGAAAAAAAAGCAACACACCCCTCCCGGGAGGGCTTGAACCTCCAACCTTTCGATTAACAGCCGATCGCGCTAGCCAATTGCGCCACGGAGACAGTCCTGCTCCACTCTCACCACCATCAGAACGTATCTTCAAAGCTATTAGCCCAAAGAAAAAAAGCAACACACCACTCCTGGGAGGGCTCGAACCTCCAGCCTTTCGGTTAACAGCCGATCGCGCTAGCCAATGGCGCCACAGAGACAGTCGTGCTCCACTCTCACCACCATCAGAACATATCTTCAAAGCTATCAGCCCAAAGAAAAAAAAGCGCTGCACCACCACCGGGTGCGCTCGAACCTCCAACCTTTCGGTCAACAGCCGATCGCGCTAGCCAATTGCACCACGCAGACAGTCGTGCTCCACTCTCACCACCATCAGAACATATCTTTAAAGCTATAAGCGCAAAGAAAAAAGCAACACACCCCTCCCGGGAGGGCTCGAACCTCCAGCCTTTCGGTTAACAGCCGATCGCGCTAGCCAATGGCGCCACAGAGACAGTCGTGCTCCACTCTCACCACCATCAGAACATATCTTCAAAGCTATCAGCCCAAAGAAAAAAAAGCGCTGCACCACCACCGGGTGCGCTCGAACCTCCAACCTTTCGGTCAACAGCCGATCGCGCTAGCCAATTGCCCCACGCAGACAGTCGTGCTCCACTCTCACCACCATCAGAACATATCTTCAAAGCTATCAGCCCAAAAAAAGCGCCGCACCACCACCGGGTGCGCTCGAACCTCCAACCTTTTGGTCAACAGCTGATCGCGCTAGCCAATTGCGCCATGGAGAAGGTCGTGCTCCACTCTCACCACCATCAGAACATATCTTCAAAGCTATCAGCCCAAAGAAAAAAAAGCGCCGCACCACCACCGGGTGGGCTCGAACCTCCAACCTTTCGGTTAACAGCCGATCGCGCAAGCCAATTGCGCCCCGGAGACAGTCCTGCTCCACTCTCACCACCATCAGAACATATCTTCAAAGCTATCAGCCCAAAGAAAAAAAAGCAACACACCACTCCCCGGAGGGCTCGAACCTCCAACCTTTCAGTTAACAGCCGATTGCGCTAGCCAATTGCGCCACGGAGACAGTCGTGCTCCACTCTCACCACCATCAGAGCATATCTTCAAAGCTATCAGCCTAAAGAAAAAAAGCGCCGCACCACCACCGGGTGGGCTCGAACCTCCAATCTTTCGGTTAACAGACGATCGCGCTAGCCGATCGCGCCACGGAGACAGTCGTGCTCCACTCTCACCACCATCAGAACATATCTTCAAAGCTATCAGCGCAAAGAAAAAAGCAACACACCACTCCCGGGAGGGCTCGAAACTCCAACCTTTCGGTTAACAGCCGATCGCGCTAGCCAATTGCGCAACGAAGACAGTCCTGCTCCACTCTCACCACCATCATAACATATCTTCAAAGCTATCAGCCCCCCAAAAAAGCGTGACACCACCACCGGGTGGGCTCGAACCTTCAACCTTTTGGTTAACAGCCGATCGCGCTAGCCAATTGCGCCACGGAAACAGTCCGGCTCCACTCTCACTACCATCAGAACACATCTTCAAAGCTATCAGCCCAAAGAAAAAAAAGCAACACACCACTCCCGGGAGGGCTCGAACCTCCAACCTTTCAGTTAACAGCCGATCGCGCCAGCCAATTGCGCCACGGAGACAGCCGTGCTCCACTCTCACCACCATCAGAGCATATCTTCAAAGCTGCCTATAGCTTTTTCTGCCTAAAGAAAAAAGAGCGCCGCACCACCACCGCGTGGGCTCGAGCCTCCAACCTTTCGGTTAACAGACGATCGCGCTAGCCGATCGCGCCACGGAGACAGTCGTGCTCCACTCTCACCACCATCAGAACATATCTCCAAAGCTATCAGCGCAAAGAAAAAAGCAACACACCACTCCCGGGAGGGCTGGAAACTCCAACCTTTCGGTTAACAGCCGATCGCGCTAGCCAATTGCGCCACAGAGACAGTCGTGCTCCACTCTCACCACCATCAGAGCATATCTTCAAACCTATCAGCCCAAAGAAAAAAAAGCGCCGTACCACCACCGGGTGGGCTCGAACCTCCAACCTTTCAGTTAACAGGCGATCGCGCAAGCCGATCGCGCCACGGAGACAGTCGTGCTCCACTCTCACCACCATCAGAACATATCTTCAAAGCTATCAGCGCAAAGAAAAAAGCAACACACCACTCCCGGGAGGGCTCGAAACTCCAACCTTTCGGGTAACTGCCGATCGCGCTAGCCAATTGCGCAATGGAGACAGTCCTGCTCCACTCTAACCACCATCAGAACATATCTTCAAAGCTATCAGCCCCCAAAAAAAGCGCCGCACCTTCAACGGGTGAGCTCGAAACTCCAACCTTTCGATTAACAGCCGATCGCGCTAGCCAATTGCGCTAGCCAATTTCGCCACGTAGACAGTCCTGTTCCACTCTCACCACCATTAGAACATATCTTCAAAGCTATCAGGCCATAGAAAAAAAGCGCCGCACCACCACCGGGTGGGCTCGAACCTCCAACCTTTCGGTTAACGACCGAACGCGCTACCAAATTGCGCCACGGAGACAGTCGTGCTCCAGTCTCCCCACCGTCAGAACATTTCTTCAGAGCTATCAGCCCAAAGAAAAAAAGCGTTGCACCACCACTGGGTGGGCTCGAAGCTCCAACCTTTCGGTTAACAGCCGATCGCGCTAGCCAATTGCACCACGGAAACTGTCCTGCTCCACTCTCACCACCATCAGAACATATCTTCAAAGCTATCAGCCCAAAGAAAAAAAGCAACACACCACTCCCGGGAGAGCTCGAACCTCCAACCTTTCAGTTAACAGCCGATCGCGCTAGCCAATTGCGCCACGGAGACAGTCGTGCTCCCCTCTCACCACCATCAGAGCATATCTTCAAAGCTGCCTATAGCTTTTTCCGCCTATAGAAAAAAGAGCGCCGCACCACCACCGGGTGGGCTCGAAACTCCAACCTTTCGATTAACAGCCGATCGCGCTAGCCAATTGCGCAACGGAGACAGTCCTGCTCCACTCTCACCACCATTAGAACATATCTTGAAAGCTATCAGGCCATAGAAAAAAAGCGCCGCACCACCACCGGGTGGGCTCGAACCTCCAACCTTTCGGTTAACGACCGAACGCGCTACCAAATTGCGCCACGGAGACAGTCCTGCTCCACTCTCACCGCCATCAGAACATATCTTCAAAGCTATCAGCGCAAAGAAAAAAAGCAACACACCACTCCCGGGAGGGCTTGAACCTCCAACCTTTCGGTTAACAGCCGATCGCGCTAGCCAATTGCGCCACGGAGACAGTCGTGCTCCAGTCGCCCCACCATCTGAACATTTCTTCAGAGCTATCAGCCCAAAGAAAAAAAGCGTCGCACCACCACCGGGTGGGCTCGAACCTTCAACCTTTCGGTTAACAGCCGATCGCGCTAGCCAATTGCGCCACGGAAACAGTCCTGCTCCACTCTCTCCACCATCAGAACATATCTTCAAAGCTATCAGCCCAAAGAAAAAAAAGCAACACACCACTCCCGGGAGGGCTCGAACCTCCAACCGTTCAGTTAACAGCCAATCGCGCTAGCCAATTGCGCCACGGAAACAGTCCTGCTCCACTCTCACCACCATCAGAACATATCTTCAAAGCTATCAGCCTAAAGAAAAAAAAGCGCCGCAACCCCACCGGGTGGGCTCGAACCTCCAACCTTTCAGTTTACAGACGATCGCGCAAGCCGATCGCGCCACGGAGACAGTCGTGCTCCACTCTCACCACCATCAGAACATATCTTCAAAGCTATCAGCGCAAAGAAAGAAGCAACACACCACTCCCGGGCGGGCTCGAAACTCCAACCTTTCGGTTAACAGCCGATCGCGCTAGACAATTGCGCATTGGAGACAGTCCTGCTCCACTCTCACCATCATCAGAACATAGCTTGAAAGCTATCAGCCCCAAAAAAAGCGCGGCACCACCACCGGGTGGGCTCGAAGCTCAACCTTTCGATTAACAGCCGATCGCGCTAGCCGATTGCGCTAGCCAATTTCGCCACGAAGACAGTCCTGTTCCACTCTCACCACCATTAGAACATATCTTCAAAGCTATCAGGCCATAGAAAAAAAGCGCCGCACCACCACCGGGTGGGCTCGAACCTCCAACCTTTCGGTTAACAGCCGATCGCGCAAGCCAATTGCGCCCAGAAGACAGTCGTGCTCCACTCTCACCACCATCAGAACATATCTTCAAAGCTATCAGCGCAAAGAAAAAAAAGCAACACACCACTCCCCGGAGGGCTCGAACCTCCAACCTTTCAGTTAACAGCCGATCGCGCTAGCCAATTGCGCCACGGAGACAGTCGTGCTCCACTCTCACCACCATCAGAGCATATCTTCAAAGCTATCAGCCTAAAGAAAAAAAAGCGCCGTACCACCACCGGGTGGGCTCGAACCTCCAACCTTTCAGTTAACAGACGATCGCGCAAGCCGATCGCGCCACGGAGACAGTCGTGCTCCACTCTCACCACCATCAGAACATATCTTCAAAGCTATCAGCGCAAAGAAAAAAGCAACACACCACTCCCGGGAGGGCTCGAAACTCCAACCTTTCGGTTAAAAGCCGATCGCGCTAGCCAATTGCGCAATGGAGACAGTCCTGCTCCACTCTCACCACCATCAGAACATATCTTCAAAGCTATCAGCCCAAAGAAAAAAAAGCAACACACCACTCCCGGGAGGGCTCGAACCTCCAACCTTTCAGTTAACAGCCGATCGCGCTAGCCAATTGCGCCACGGAGACAGTCGTGCTCCACTCTCACCACCATCAGAGCATATCTTCAAAGCTGCCTATAGCTTTTTCCGCCTATAGAAAAAAGAGCGCCGCACCACCACCGGGTGGGCTCGAAACTCCAACCTTTCGATTAACAGCCGATCGCGCTAGCCAATTGCGCAACGGAGACAGTCCTGTTCCACTCTCACCACCATTAGAACATATCTTGAAAGCTATCAGGCCATAGAAAAAAAGCGCCGCACCCCCACCGGGTGGGCTCGAACCTCCAACCTTTCGGTTAACGACCGAACGCGCTACCAAATTGCGCCACGTAGACAGTCCTGCTCCACTCTCACCGCCATCAGAACATATCTTCAAAGCTATCTGCGCAAAGAAAAAAAGCAACACACCACTCCCGGGAGGGCTTGAACCTCCAACCTTTCGGTTAACAGCCGATCGCGCTAGCCAATTGCGCCACGGAGACAGTCGTGCTCCAGTCTCCCCACCATCAGAACATTTCTTCAGAGCTATCAGCCCAAAGAAAAAAAGCGTCGCACCACTCCCGGGAGGGCTCGAACCTCCAACCTTTCGGTTAACAGCCGATCGCGCTAGCCATTTGCGCCAGGGAAACAGTCCTGCTCCACTCTCACCACTATCAGAACATATCTTCAAAGCTATCAGCCTAAAGAAAAAAAAGCGCCGCAACCCCACCGGGTGGGCTCGAACCTCCAACCTTTCAGTTTACAGACGATCGCGCAAGCCGATCGCGCCACGGAGACAGTCGTGCTCCACTCTCACCACCATCAGAACATATCTTCAAAGCTATCAGCGCAAAGAAAAAAGCAACACACCACTCCCGGGCGGGCTCGAAACTCCAACCTTTCGGTTAACAGCCGATCGCGCTAGACAATTGCGCAATGGAGACAGTCCTGCTCCACTCTCTCCATCATCAGAACATATCTTCAAAGCTATCAGCCCCAAAAAAAGCGCCGCACCACCACCGGGTGGGCTCGAAACTCCAACCTTTCGATTAACAGCCGATCGCGCTAGCCAATTGCGCTAGCCAATTTCGCCACGAAGACAGTCCTGTTCCACTCTCACCACCATTAGAACATATCTTCAAAGCTATCAGGCCATAGAAAAAAAGCGCCGCACCACCACCGGGTGGGCTCGAACCTCCAACCTTTCGGTTAACGACCGAACGCACTACCCAATTGCGCCACGGAGACAGTCCTGCTCCACTCTCACCACCATCAGAACATATCTTCAAAGCTATCAGCCCAAAGAAAAAAAAGCAACACACCCCTCCCGGGAGGGCTTGAACCTCCAACCTTTCGATTAACAGCGGATCGCGCTAGCCAATTGCGCCACGGAGACAGTCCTGCTCCACTCTCACCACCATCAGAACGTATCTTCAAAGCTATTAGCCCAAAGAAAAAAAAGCAACACACCACTCCTGGGAGGGCTCGAACCTCCAGCCTTTCGGTTAACAGCCGATCGCGCTAGCCAATGGCGCCACAGAGACAGTCGTGCTCCACTCTCACCACCATCAGAACATATCTTCAAAGCTATCAGCCCAAAGAAAAAAAAGCGCTGCACCACCACCGGGTGCGCTCGAACCTCCAACCTTTCGGTCAACAGCCGATCGCGCTAGCCAATTGCACCACGCAGACAGTCGTGCTCCACTCTCACCACCATCAGAACATATCTTTAAAGCTATAAGCGCAAAGAAAAAAGCAACACACCCCTCCCGGGAGGGCTCGAACCTCCAACCTTTCGGTTAACAGCCGATCGCGCTAGCCAATTGCGCCACGGAGACAGTCCTGCTCTACTCTCACCACCATCAGAACATATCTTCAAAGCTATCAGCCCAAAAAAGCGCCGCACCACCACCGGGTGCGCTCGAACCTCCAACCTTTTGGTCAACAGCTGATCGCGCTAGCCAATTGCGCCATGGAGAAGGTCATGCTCCACTCTCACCACCATCAAAACATATCTTCAAAGCTATCAGCCCAAAGAAAAAAAAGCGCCGCACCACCACCGGGTGGGCTCGAACCTCCAACCTTTCGGTTAACAGCCGATCGCGCAAGCCAATTGTGCCCCGGAGACAGTCCTGCTCCACTCTCACCACCATCAGAACATATCTTCAAAGCTATCAGCCCAAAGAAAAAAAAGCAACACACCACTCCCAGGAGGGCTCGAACCTCCAACCTTTCAGTTAACAGCCGATCGCGCTAGCCAATTGCGCCACGGAGACAGTCGTGCTCCACTCTCACCACCATCAGAGCATATCTTCAAAGCTATCAGCCTAAAGAAAAAAGCGCCGCACCACCACCGGGTGGGCTCGAACCTCCAACCTTTCGGTTAACAGACGATCGCGCTAGCCGATCGCGCCACGGAGACAGTCGTGCTCCACTCTCACCACCATCAGAACATATCTTCAAAGCTATCAGCGCAAAGAAAAAAGCAACACACCACTCCCGGGAGGGCTCGAAACTCCAACCTTTCGGTTAACAGCCGATCGCGCTAGCCAATTGTGCAACGAAGACAGTCCTGCTCCACTCTCACCACCATCAGAACATATCTTCAAAGCTATCAGCCCCCCAAAAAAGCGTGACACCACCACCGGGTGGGCTCGAACCTTCAACCTTTTGGTTAACAGACGATCGCGCTAGCCAATTGCGCCACGGAAACAGTCCGGCTCCACTCTCACTACCATCAGAACACATCTTCAAAGCTATCAGCCCAAAGAAAAAAAAGCAACACACCACTCCCGGGAGGGCTCGAACCTCCAACCTTTCAGTTAACAGCCGATCGCGCCAGCCAATTGCGCCACGGAGACAGCCGTGCTCCACTCTCACCACCATCAGAGCATATCTTCAAAGCTGCCTATAGCTTTTTTCTGCCTAAAGAAAAAAGAGCGCCGCACCACCACCGCGTGGGCTCGAGCCTCCAACCTTTCGGTTAACAGACGATCGCGCTAGCCCATCGCGCCACGGAGACAGTCGTGCTCCACTCTCACCACCATCAGAACATATCTCCAAAGCTATCAGCGCAAAGAAAAAAACAACACACCACTCCCGGGAGGGCTGGAAACTCCAACCTTTCGGTTAACAGCCGATCGCGCTAGCCAATTGCGCCACAGAGACAGTCGTGCTCCACTCTCACCACCATCAGAGCATATCTTCAAAGCTATCAGCCCAAAGAAAAAAAAGCGCCGTACCACCACCGGGTGGGCTCGAACCTCCAACCTTTCAGTTAACAGGCGATCGCGCAAGCCGATCGCGCCACGGAGACAGTCGTGCTCCACTCTCACCACCATCAGAACATATCTTCAAAGCTATCAGCGCAAAGAAAAAAGCAACACACCACTCCCGGGAGGGCTCGAAACTCCAACCTTTCGGTTAACAGCCGATCGCGCTAGCCAATTGCGCAATGGAGACAGTCCTGCTCCACTCTCACCACCATCAGAACATATCTTCAAAGCTATCAGCCCCCAAAAAAAGCGCCGCACCTTCAACGGGTGAGCTCGAAACTCCAACCTTTCGATTAACAGCCGATCGCGCTAGCCAATTGCGCTAGCCAATTTCGCCACGTAGACAGTCCTGTTCCACTCTCACCACCATTAGAACATATCTTCAAAGCTATCAGGCCATAGAAAAAAAGCGCCGCACCACCACCGGGTGGGCTCGAACCTCCAACCTTTCGGTTAACGACCGAACGCGCTACCAAATTGCGCCACGGAGACAGTCGTGCTCCAGTCTCCCCACCGTCAGAACATTTCTTCAGAGCTATCAGCCCAAAGAAAAAAAGCGTCGCACCACCACTGGGTGGGCTCGAACCTCCAACCTTTCGGTTAACAGCCGATCGCGCTAGCCAATTGCGCCACGGAAACTGTCCTGCTCCACTCTCACCACCATCAGAACATATCTTCAAAGCTATCAGCCCAAAGAAAAATAGCAACACACCACTCCCGGGAGAGCTCGAACCTCCAACCTTTCAGTTAACAGCCGATCGCGCTAGCCAATTGCGCCACGGAGACAGCCGTGCTCCACTCTCACCACCATCAGAGCATATCTTCAAAGCTGCCTATAGCTTTTTCCGCCTATAGAAAAAAGAGCGCCGCACCACCACCGGGTGGGCTCGAAACTCCAACCTTTCGATTAACAGCCGATCGTGCTAGCCAATTGCGCAACGGAGACAGTCCTGCTCCACTCTCACCACCATTAGAACATATCTTGAAAGCTATCAGGCCATAGAAAAAATGAGCCGCACCACCACCGGGTGGGCTCGAACCTCCAACCTTTCGGTTAACGACCGAAAGCGCTACCAAATTGCGCCACGGAGACAGTCCTCCTCCACTCTCACCGCCATCAGAACATATCTTCAAAGCTATCAGCGCAAAGAAAAAAAGCAACACACCACTCCCGGGAGGGCTTGAACCTCCAACCTTTCGGTTAACAGCCGATCGCGCTAGCCAATTGCGCCACGGAGACAGTCGTGCTCCAGTCTCCCCACCATCTGAACATTTCTTCAGAGCTATCAGCCCAAAGAAAAAAAGCGTCGCACCACCACCGGGTGGGCTCGAACCTCCAACCTTTCGGTTAACAGCCGATCGCGCTAGCCAATTGCGCCACGGAAACAGTCCTGCTCCACTCTCTCCACCATCAGAACATATCTTCAAAGCTATCAGCCCAAAGGAAAAAAGCAACACACCACTCCCGGGAGGGCTCGAACCTCCAACCGTTCAGTTAACAGCCAATCGCGCTAGCCAATTGCGCCACGGAAACAGTCCTGCTCCACTCTCACCACCATCAGAACATATCTTCAAAGCTATCAGCCTAAAGAAAAAAAAGCGCCGCAACCCCACCGGGTGGGCTCGAACCTCCAACCTTTCAGTTTACAGACGATCGCGCAAGCCGATCGCGCCACGGAGACAGTCGTGCTCCACTCTCACCACCATCAGAACATATCTTCAAAGCTATCAGCGCAAAGAAAAAAGCAACACACCACTCCCGGGCGGGCTCGAAACTCCAACCTTTCGGTTAACAGCCGATCGCGCTAGACAATTGCGCATTGGAGACAGTCCTGCTCCACTCTCACCATCATCAGAACATAGCTTCAAAGCTATCAGCCCCAAAAAAAGCGCGGCACCACCACCGGGTGGGCTCGAAACTCCAACCTTTCGATTAACAGCCGATCGCGCTAGCCGATTGCGCTAGCCAATTTCGCCACGAAGACAGTCCTGTTCCACTCTCACCACCATTAGAACATATCTTCAAAGCTATCAGGCCATAGAAAAAAAAGCAACACACCCCTCCCGGGAGGGCTTGAACCTCCAACCTTTCGATTAACAGCCGATCGCGCTAGCCAATTGCGCCACGGAGACAGTCCTGCTCCACTCTCACCACCATCAGAACGTATCTTCAAAGCTATTAGCCCAAAGAAAAAAAAGCAACACACCACTCCTGGGAGGGCTCGAACCTCCAGCCTTTCGGTTAACAGCCGATCGCGCTAGCCAATTGCGCCACAGAGACAGTCGTGCTCCACTCTCACCACCATCAGAATATATCTTCAAAGCTATCAGCCCAAAGAAAAAAAAGCGCTGCACCACCACCGGGTGCGCTCGAACCTCCAACCTTTCGGTCAACAGCCGATCGCGCTAGCCAATTGCACCACGCAGACAGTCGTGCTCCACTCTCACCACCATCAGAACATATCTTTAAAGCTATAAGCGCAAAGAAAAAGCAACACACCCCTCCCGGGAGGGCTCGAACCTCCAACCTTTCGGTTAACAGCCGATCGCGCTAGCCAATTGCGCCACGGAGACAGTCCTGCTCTACTCTCACCACCATCAGAACATATCTTCAAAGCTATCAGCCCAAAAAAAGCGCCGCACCACCACCGGGTGCGCTCGAACCTCCAACCTTTCGGTCAACAGCTGATCGCGCTAGCCAATTGCGCCATGGAGAAGGTCGTGCTCCACTCTCACCACCATCAGAACATATCTTCAAAGCTATCAGCCCAAAGAAAAAAAAGCGCCGCACCACCACCGGGTGGGCTCGAACCTCCAACCTTTCGGTTAACAGCCGATCGCGCAAGCCAATTGCGCCCCGGAGACAGTCCTGCTCCACTCTCACCACCATCAGAACATATCTTCAAAGCTATCAGCCCAAAGAAAAAAAAGCAACACACCACTCCCCGGAGGGCTCGAACCTCCAACCTTTCAGTTAACAGCCGATCGCGCTAGCCAATTGCGCCACGGAGACAGTCGTGCTCCACTCTCACCACCATCAGAGCATATCTTCAAAGCTATCAGCCTAAAGAAAAAAAGCGCCGCACCACCACCGGGTGGGCTCGAACCTCCAACCTTTCGGTTAACAGACGACCGCGCTAGCCGATCGCGCCACGGAGACAGTCGTGCTCCACTCTCACCACCATCAGAACATATCTTCAAAGCTATCAGCGCAAAGAAAAAAGCAACACACCACTCCCGGGAGGGCTCGAAACTCCAACCTTTCGGTTAACAGCCGATCGCTCTAGCCAATTGCGCAACGGAGACAGTCCTGCTCCACTCTCACCACCATCAGAACATATCTTCAAAGCTATCAGCCCCCAAAAAAAGCACGACACCACCACCGGGTGGGCTCGAACCTTCAACCTTTTGGTTAACAGCCGATCGCGCTATCCAATTGCGCCACGGAAACAGTCCGGCTCCACTCTCACCACCATCAGAACATATCTTCAAAGCTATCAGCCCAAAGAAAAAAAAGCAACACACCACTCCCGGGAGGGCTCGAACCTCCAACCTTTCAGTTAACAGCCGATCGCGCTAGCCAATTGCGCCACGGAGACAGCCGTGCTCCACTCTCACCACCATCAGAGCATATCTTCAAAGCTGCCTATAGCTTTTTCTGCCTAAAGAAAAAAGAGCGCCGCACCACCACGGCGTGGGCTCGAGCCTCCAACCTTTCGGTTAACAGACGATCGCGCTAGCCGATCGCGCCACGGAGACAGTCGTGCTCCACTCTCACCACCATCAGAACATATCTCCAAAGCTATCAGCGCAAAGAAAAGAGCAACACACCACTCCCGGGAGGGCTGGAAACTCCAACCTTTCGGTTAACAGCCGATCGCGCTAGCCAATTGCGCAACGGAGACAGTCCTGTTCCACTCTCACCTCCATCAGAACATATCTTCAAAGCTATCAGCCCAAAGAAAAAAAGCAACACACCACTCCCGGGAGGGCTCGAACCTCCAACCTTTCAGTTAACAGCCGATCGCGCTAGCCAATTGCGCCACGGAGACAGTCGTGCTCCACTCTCACCACCATCAGAGCATATCTTTAAAGCAGCCTATAGCTTTTTCTGCCTATAGAAAAAAGAGCGCCGCACCACCAGCGGGTGGGCTCGAACCTCCAACCTTTCGGTTAACAGCCGATCGCGCTACCAAATTGCGCCACGGAGACAGTCCTGCTCCACTCTCACCGCCATCAGAACATATCTTCAAAGCTATCAGCGCAAAGAAAAAAAGCAACACACCACTCCCGGGAGGGCTTGAACCTCCAACCTTTCGGTTAACAGCCGATCGCACTAGCCAATTACGCCACGGAGACAGTCGTGCTCAAGTCTCCCCACCATGAGAACATTTCTTCAGAGCTATCAGCCCAAAGAAAAAAAGCGTCGCACCACCACCGGGTGGGCTCGAACCTCCAACCTTTCGGTTAACAGCCGATCGCGCTAGCCAATTGCGCCACGGAAACAGTCCTGCTCCACTCTCACCACCATCAGAACATATCTTCAAAGCTATCAGACCAAAGAAAAAAAAGCAACACACTACTCCCGGGAGGGCTCGAACCTCCAACCGTTCAGTTAACAGCCGATCGCGCTAGCCAATTGCGCCACGGAAACAGTCCTGCTCCACTCTCACCACCATCAGAACATATCTTCAAAGCTATCAGCCTAAAGAAAAAAAGCGCCGCAACCCCACCGGGTGGGCTCGAACCTCCAACCTTTCAGATTACAGACGATCGCGCAAGCCGATCGCGCCACGGAGACAGTCGTGCTCCACTCTCACCACCATCAGAACATATCTTCAAAGCTATCAGCGCAAAGAAAAAAGCAACACACCACTCCCGGGTGGGCTCGAAACTCCAAACTTTCGGTTAACAGCCGATCGCGCTAGACAATTGCGCAATGGAGACAGCCCTGCTCCACTCTCACCATCATCAGAACATATCTTCAAAGCTATCAGCCCCAAAAAAAAGCGCCGCACCACCACCGGGTGAGCTCGAAACTCCAACCTTTCGATTAACAGCCGATCGCGCTAGCCAATTGCGCTAGCCAATTTCGCCACGGAGACAGTCCTGTTCCACTCTCACCACCATTAGAACATATCTTCAAAGCTATCAGGCCATAGAAAAAAAGCGCCGCACCACCACCAGGTGGGCTCGAACCTCCAACCTTTCGGTTAACGACCGAACGCACTACCCCATTGCGCCACGGAGACAGTCCTGCTCCATTCTCACCACCATCAGAACATATCTTCAAAGCTATCAGCCCAAAGAAAAAAAAGCAACACACCACTCCCGGGAGGGCTCGAACCTCCAACCTTTAGGTTAACAGCCGATCGCGCTAGCCAATTGCGCCACGTAGACAGTCCTGCTCTACTCTCACCACCATCAGAACATATCTTCAAAGCTATCAGCCCAAAAAAAAGCGCCGCACCACCACCGGGTGCGCTCGAACCTCCAACCTTTCGGTCAACAGCTGATCGCGCTAGCCAATTGCGCCATGGAGACAGTCGTGCTCCTCTCTCACCACCATCAGAACATATCTTCAAAGCTATCAGCCCAAAGAAAAAAAAGCAACACACAAGTCCCGGGAGGGCTCGAACCCCCAACCTTTCAGTAACAGCCGATCGCGCTAGCCAATTGCGCCACGGAAACAGTCCTGCTCCACTCTCACCACCATCAGAACATATCTTCAAAGCTATCAGCCCAAAAAAAAGCAACACACCACTCCCGGGAGGGCTCGAACCTCCAATCTTTCAGTTAACAGACGATCGCGCTAGCCGATCGCGCCACGGAGACAGTCGTGCTCCTCTCTCGCCACCATCAGAACATATCTTCAAAGCTATCAGCGCAAAGAAAAAAGCAACACACCACTCCCCGGAGGGCTCGAACCTCCAACCTTTCAGTCAACAGCCGATCGCGCTAGCCATTTGCGCCACGGAGACAGTCGTGCTCCACTCTCACCACCATTAGAACATATCTTCAAAGCTATCAGCCCAAAGAAAAAAAAGCAACACACCACTCCCCGGAGGGCTCGAACCTCCAAACTTTCAGTTAACAGCCGATCGCGCTAGCCAATTGCGCCACGGAGACAGTCGTGCTCCACTCTCACCACCATCAGGGCATATCTTCAAAGCTATCAGCCTAAAGAAAAAAAAGCGCCGCAACCCCACCGGGTGGGCTCGAACCTCCAACCTTTCAGTTAACAGACGATCGCGCAAGCTGATCGCGCCACGGAGACAGTCGTGCTCCACTCTCACCACCATCAGAACATATCTTCAAAGCTATCAGCGCAAAGAAAAAAGCAACACACCACACCCGGGTGGGCTCGAAACTCCAACCTTTCGGTTAACAGCCGAACGCGCTAGACAATTGCGCAATGGAGACAGTCATGCTCCACTCTCACCATCATCAGAACATATCTTCAAAGCTATCAGCCCCAAAAAAAAAGCGCCGCACCACCACCGGGTGGGCTCGAAACTCCAACCTTTCGATTAACAGCCGATCGCGCTAGCCAATTGCGCTAGCCAATTTCGCCACGGAGACAGTCCTGTTCCACTCTCACCACCATTAGAACATATCTTCAAAGCTATCAGGCCATAGAAAAAAAGCGCCGCATCACCACCGGGTGGGCTCGAACCTCCAACCTTTCGGTTAACGACCGAACGCACTACCGAATTGCGCCACGGAAACAGTCCGGCTCCACTCTCACCACCATCAGAACATATCTTCAAAACTATCAGCCCAAAGAAAAAAAAAGCAACACACCACTCCCGGGGAGGCTTGAACCTCCAACCTTTCAGTTAACAGCCGATCGCGCTAGCCAATTGCGCCACGGAGACAGTCGTGCTCCACTCTCACCACCATCAGAGCATATCTTCAAACCTGCCTATAGCTTTTTCTGCCTAAAGAAAAAAGAGCGCCGCACCACCACCGCGTGGGCTCGAACCTCCAACCTTTCGGTTAACAGACGATCGCGCTAGCCGATCGCGCCCCGGAGACAGTCGTGCTGCTCTCTCACCACCATCAGAACATATCTTCAAAGCTATCAGCGCAAAGAAAAAAGCAACACACCACTCCCGGGAGGGCTCGAAACTCCAACCTTTCGGTTAACAGCCGATCGCTCTAGCCAATTGCGCAACGGAGACAGTCCTGCTCCACTCTCACCACCATCAGAACATATCTTCAAAGCTATCAGCCCCCAAAAAAAGCACGACACCACCACCGGGTGGGCTCGAACCTTCAACCTTTTGGTTAACAGCCGATCGCGCTATCCAATTGCGCCACGGAAACAGTCCGGCTCCACTCTCACCACCATCAGAACATATCTTCAAAGCTATCAGCCCAAAGAAAAAAAAGCAACACACCACTCCCGGGAGGGCTCGAACCTCCAACCTTTCAGTTAACAGCCGATCGCGCTAGCCAATTGCGCCACGGAGACAGCCGTGCTCCACTCTCACCACCATCAGAGCATATCTTCAAAGCTGCCTATAGCTTTTTCTGCCTAAAGAAAAAAGAGCGCCGCACCACCACGGCGTGGGCTCGAGCCTCCAACCTTTCGGTTAACAGACGATCGCGCTAGCCGATCGCGCCACGGAGACAGTCGTGCTCCACTCTCACCACCATCAGAACATATCTCCAAAGCTATCAGCGCAAAGAAAAAAGCAACACACCACTCCCGGGAGGGCTGGAAACTCCAACCTTTCGGTTAACAGCCGATCGCGCTAGCCAATTGCGCAACGGAGACAGTCCTGTTCCACTCTCACCTCCATCAGAACATATCTTCAAAGCTATCAGCCCAAAGAAAAAAGAGCGCCGCACCACCAGCGGGTGGGCTCGAACCTCCAACCTTTCGGTTAACAGCCGATCGCGCTACCAAATTGCGCCACGGAGACAGTCCTGCTCCACTCTCACCGCCATCAGAACATATCTTCAAAGCTATCAGCGCAAAGAAAAAAAGCAACACACCACTCCCGGGAGGGCTTGAACCTCCAACCTTTCGGTTAACAGCCGATCGCACTAGCCAATTACGCCACGGAGACAGTCGTGCTCAAGTCTCCCCACCATGAGAACATTTCTTCAGAGCTATCAGCCCAAAGAAAAAAAGCGTCGCACCACCACCGGGTGGGCTCGAACCTCCAACCTTTCGGTTAACAGCCGATCGCGCTAGCCAATTGCGCCACGGAAACAGTCCTGCTCCACTCTCACCACCATCAGAACATATCTTCAAAGCTATCAGACCAAAGAAAAAAAAGCAACACACCACTCCCGGGAGGGCTCAAACCTCCAACCGTTCAGTTAACAGCCGATCGCGCTAGCCAATTGCGCCACGGAAACAGTCCTGCTCCACTCTCACCACCATCAGAACATATCTTCAAAGCTATCAGCCTAAAGAAAAAAAGCGCCGCAACCCCACCGGGTGGGCTCGAACCTCCAACCTTTCAGATTACAGACGATCGCGCAAGCCGATCGCGCCACGGAGACAGTCGTGCTCCACTCTCACCACCATCAGAACATATCTTCAAAGCTATCAGCGCAAAGAAAAAAGCAACACACCACTCCCGGGTGGGCTCGAAACTCCAAACTTTCGGTTAACAGCCGATCGCGCTAGACAATTGCGCAATGGAGACAGCCCTGCTCCACTCTCACCATCATCAGAACATATCTTCAAAGCTATCAGCCCCAAAAAAAAGCGCCGCACCACCACCGGGTGAGCTCGAAACTCCAACCTTTCGATTAACAGCCGATCGCGCTAGCCAATTGCGCTAGCCAATTTCGCCACGGAGACAGTCCTGTTCCACTCTCACCACCATTAGAACATATCTTCAAAGCTATCAGGCCATAGAAAAAAAGCGCCGCACCACCACCAGGTGGGCTCGAACCTCCAACCTTTCGGTTAACGACCGAACGCACTACCCCATTGCGCCACGGAGACAGTCCTGCTCCATTCTCACCACCATCAGAACATATCTTCAAAGCTATCAGCCCAAAGAAAAAAAAGCAACACACCACTCCCGGGAGGGCTCGAACCTCCAACCTTTAGGTTAACAGCCGATCGCGCTAGCCAATTGCGCCACGTAGACAGTCCTGCTCTACTCTCACCACCATCAGAACATATCTTCAAAGCTATCAGCCCAAAAAAAAGCGCCGCACCACCACCGGGTGCGCTCGAACCTCCAACCTTTCGGTCAACAGCTGATCGCGCTAGCCAATTGCGCCATGGAGACAGTCGTGCTCCTCTCTCACCACCACCAGAACATATCTTCAAAGCTATCAGCCCAAAGAAAAAAAAGCAACATACAAGTCCCGGGAGGGCTCGAACCCCCAACCTTTCAGTAACAGCCGATCGCGCTAGCCAATTGCGCCACGGAAACAGTCCTGCTCCACTCTCACCACCATCAGAACATATCTTCAAAGCTATCAGCCCAAAAAAAAAGCAACACACCACTCCCGGGAGGGCTCGAACCTCCAATCTTTCAGTTAACAGACGATCGCGCTAGCCGATCGCGCCACGGAGACAGTCGTGCTCCTCTCTCGCCACCATCAGAACATATCTTCAAAGCTATCAGCGCAAAGAAAAAAGCAACACACCACTCCCCGGAGGGCTCGAACCTCCAACCTTTCAGTCAACAGCCGATCGCGCTAGCCATTTGCGCCACGGAGACAGTCGTGCTCCACTCTCACCACCATTAGAACATATCTTCAAAGCTATCAGCCCAAAGAAAAAAAAGCAACACACCACTCCCCGGAGGGCTCGAACCTCCAAACTTTCAGTTAACAGCCGATCGCGCTAGCCAATTGCGCCACGGAGACAGTCGTGCTCCACTCTCACCACCATCAGGGCATATCTTCAAAGCTATCAGCCTAAAGAAAAAAAAGCGCCGCAACCCCACCGGGTGGGCTCGAACCTCCAACCTTTCAGTTAACAGACGATCGCGCAAGCCGATTGCGCCACGGAGACAGTCGTGCTCCACTCTCACCACCATCAGAACATATCTTCAAAGCTATCAGCGCAAAGAAAAAAGCAACACACCACACCCGGGTGGGCTCGAAACTCCAACCTTTCGGTTAACAGCCGAACGCGCTAGACAATTGCGCAATGGAGACAGTCATGCTCCACTCTCACCATCATCAGAACATATCTTCAAAGCTATCAGCCCCAAAAAAAAAGCGCCGCACCACCACCGGGTGGGCTCGAAACTCCAACCTTTCGATTAACAGCCGATCGCGCTAGCCAATTGCGCTAGCCAATTTCGCCACGGAGACAGTCCTGTTCCACTCTCACCACCATTAGAACATATCTTCAAAGCTATCAGGCCATAGAAAAAAAGCGCCGCATCACCACCGGGTGGGCTCGAACCTCCAACCTTTCGGTTAACGACCGAACGCACTACCGAATTGCGCCACGGAAACAGTCCGGCTCCACTCTCACCACCATCAGAACATATCTTCAAAACTATCAGCCCAAAGAAAAAAAAGCAACACACCACTCCCGGGGAGGCTCGAACCTCCAACCTTTCAGTTAACAGCCGATCGCGCTAGCCAATTGCACAACGGAGACAGTTCTGCTCCACTCTCACCATCATCAGAACATATCTTCATAGGTGTCAGCCCAAAAAAAGCGCCGCACCACCACCGGGTGGGCTCGAAACTCCAACCTTTCGATTAACAGCCGATCGCGCTAGCCAATTGCGCCACGGAGACAGTCCTGTTCCACACTCACCACCATTCGAACATATCTTCAAAGCTATCAGGCCATAGAAAAAGAGCGCCGCACCACCACCGGGTGGGCTCGAACCTCCAACCTTTCGGTTAACAGACGATCGCGCTAGCCGATCGCGCCCCGGAGACAGTCGTGCTGCTCTCTCACCACCATCAGAACATATCTTCAAAGCTATCAGCGCAAAGAAAAAAGCAACACACCACTCCCGAAAGGGCTCGAAACTCCAACCTTTCGGTTAACAGCCGATCGCGCTAGCCAATTGCACAACGGAGACAGTTCTGCTCCACTCTCACCATCATCAGAACATATCTTCATAGGTGTCAGCCCAAAAAAAGCGCCGCACCACCACCGGGTGGGCTCGAAACTCCAACCTTTCGATTAACAGCCGATCGCGCTAGCCAATTGCGCCACGGAGACAGTCCTGTTCCACACTCACCACCATTCGAACATATCTTCAAAGCTATCAGGCCATAGAAAAAGAGCGCCGCACCACCACCGGGTGGGCTCGAACCTCCAACCTTTCGGTTAAGAGACGATCGCGCTAGCCAATCGCGCCACGGAGACAGTCGTGCTCCACTCTCACCCCCATCAGAACATATCTTCAAAGCTATCAGCGCAAATACAAAGCAACACACCACTTCCGGGAGGGCTCGAAACTCCAACCTTTCGGTTAACAGCCGATCGTGCTAGCCAATTGCGCAATGGAGACAGTCCTGCTCCACTCTCGCCACCATCAGAACATATCTTCAAAGCTATCAGCGCAAATAAAAAGCAACACACCACTTCCGGGAGGGCTTGAAACTCCAACCTTTCAGTTAACGACCGAACGCGCTACCCAATTGCGCCACGGAGACAGTCCTGCTCCACTCTCACCACCACCAGAACATATCTTCAAAGCTATCAGCCCAAAGAAAAAAAAGCAACACACCACTCCCGGGAGGGCTGGAACCTCCGACCTTTCGGTCAACAGCCGATCGCACTAGCCTATTGCGCCACGGAGACAGTCGTGCTCCACTCTCACCACCATCAGAACATATCTTCAAAGCTATCAGCCCAAAGAAAAAAAAGCGCCGCACCACCACCGCGTGGGCTCGAACCTCCAACCTTTCGGTTAACAGCCGATCGCGCAAGCTAATTGCGCCCCGGAGACAGTCCTGCTCCACTCTCACCATCAACAGAACATATCTTCAAAGCTATCAGTGCAAAGAAAAAGCAACACACCACACTCGGGAGGGCTCGAACCTCCAACCTTTCGGTTAACGGCCGATCGCGCTAGCCAATTTCTCCACGGAGACAGTCCTGCTCCACTCTCACCACCATCAGAACATATCTTCAAAGCTATCAGCCAGAAGAAAAAAAAGCGCCGCACCACCACCGGGTGCGCTCGAACCTCCAACCTTTCGGTCAACAGTCGAACGCGCAGGCCAATTGCGCCGCGTAGACAGTCGTGCTCCACTCTCACCACCATCAGAACATATCTTCAAAGCTATCAGCCCAAAAAGAAAAAGCGCCGCACCACCACTGGGTGGGCTCAAACCTCCAACCTTTCGGTTAACAGCCAATCGCGCTAGTCAATTGCGCCACGAAGACAGTCGTGCTCCACTCTCACCACCATCAGAACATATGTTCAAAGCTATCAGCCCCCCCCCCCCAAAAAAAAAGCGCCGCACCACCACTGGGTGGGCTGGAAACTCCAACCTTTCGATTAACAGCCGATCGCGCTAGCCAATTGCGCCACGGAGACAGTCCTGTTCCAATCTCACCACCAATAGAACATATCTTCAAAGCTATCAGGCCATAGAAAAAAAGCGCCGCACCACCACCGGGTGGGCTCGAACCTCCAACCTTTCGGTTAACGACAGAACGTGCTACCTAATTGCGCCACGGAGACAGTCCTGCTTTACTCTCACCACCATCAGAACATATCTTCAAAGCTATCAGCCAAAAGAAAAAAAGCAACACACCACTCCCAGGAGGGCTCGAACCTCCAACATTTCAGTTAACAGCCGATCGCGCTAGCCAATTGCGCCACGGAGGCAGTCGTGCTCCACTCTCCCCACCGTCAGAACATTTCTTCAGAGCTATCAGCCCAACGAAAAAAAGCGTCGCACCACCACCGGGTGGGCTGGGCCTCCAACCTTTCGGTTAACAGCCGATCGCGCTAGCCAATTGCGCCACGGAGACAGTCGTGCTCCACTCTCACCACCATCAGAACATATCTTCAAAGCTATCAGCCCAAAGAAAAAAAAGCGCCGAACCACCACCGGGTGGGCTCGAACCTCCAACCTTTCGTTTAACAGCCGATCGCGCAAGGCAATTGCGCCCCGGAGACAGTCCTGCTCCACTCTCACCACCATCAGAACATATCTTCAAAGCTATCAGCGCAAAGAAAACAGCAACACCACTCCCGGGAGGGCTCGAAACTTCAACCTTTCGGTTAACAGCGGATCGCGCTAGCGAATTGCGCAACGCAGACAGTCCTGCTCCACTCTCACCACCATCAGAACATATCTTCAAAGCTATGAGCCCCAACAAAAAATTGCCCGCAGCTTCCCTCGGGGGAACACTGAGGAGGATGCGGAGCATATAATTGGTTAACGGGGTGTTAAAGTGCGGCTTTCTTGGGTCGATGGCTAAATTGGTTAACGTGGTTGTGAAATGGGGTGTTAAATTGCGACTTACTTGGGTCGATGGCTAAATTGGTTTACGTGGTTGTAGGAGGGGGTGTTAAATGAGTGAACACGTACACACGTATGCGAAAGGGCGGCGCTGGTCGAAGGGACGTCAATTATTGTTTTTGTGGATTCGTTGGAATCCATTTCACCACGACCTTGGACGTCGACGCGCCGTACAAACCAACCGACGAGCGGCAACTGAGCGAGCGAGCGCCGACCTTGAGTATATATACAGCGCGACGGCGCATGCACTGTCAGCTGTCGAATGTTCGAAAAGGGAAGAAGCGCAACGGCGCATGCGCGCGCGTCAGCTGCCGATGTTCTCGAAGCGCGACGGCGCATGCACGCGCGTCAGCTGCCGATGTTCTCGAAGCGTGACGGCGCTTGCGCGCTACATTATACAGCTAGCGAATGTTCGTGAAGAGGAGAAGCGCACGCGGTGTGTAGAGGAGGAAGGGTGCACAGATGGTGAAGGAGTGAAGCGCGCGCGGTGTGTAGAGGAGGAAGGAATGCACAGATGGTGAGAGAAGGAGGAGGAAGCTTGCAGACGGCACCGCACTACATGCCTCGTGTATTAGATGCTCCGCATCTAAAAGCGCCGCACCTCCACCGGGTGGGCTCGAAACTCCAACCTTTCAATTAACAGCCGATCGCGCTAGCCAATTGCGCCACGGAGACAGTCCTGTTCCACTCTCACCACCATTAGAACATATCTTCAAAGTTATCAGGCCATAAAAAAATAGCGCCGCACCACCACCAGGTGGGCTCGAACCTCCAACCTTTCGGTTAACAGACGATCGCGCTAGCCAATCGCGCCACAGAGACAGTCGTGCTCCACTCTCACCACCATCCGAACATATCTTCAAAGCTATCAGCCCAAAGAAAAAAAAGCAACACACCACTCCCGGGAGGGCTCGAAACTCCAACCTTTCGGTTAACAGCCGATCGCGCTAGCCAATTGCGCAACAGAGACAGTCCTGCTCCACTCTCACCACCATCAGAACATATCTTCAAAGCTATCAGCCCCCCCCCCCAAAAAAAAAGCGCCGCACCACCACTGGGTGGGCTGGAAACTCCAACCTTTCGATTAACAGCCGATCGCGCTAGCCAATTGCGCCACGGAGACAGTCCTGTTCTACTCTCACCACCATTAGAACATATCTTCAAAGCTATCAGGCCATAGAAAAAAAGCGCCGCACCACCACCGGGTGGGCTCGAACCTCCAACTTTTCGGTTAACGACCGAACGCGCTACCCAATTGCGCCACGGAGACAGTCCTGCTCCACTCTCACCACCATCAGAACATATCTTCAAAGCTATCAGCCCAAAGAAAAAAAGCCACACACCACTCCCGGGAGGGCTCGAACCTCCAACATTTCAGTTAACAGCCGATCGCGCTAGCCAATTGCGCCACGGAGACAGTCTTGCTCCACTCTCCCCACCGTCAGAACATTTCTTCAGAGCTATCAGCCCAATGAAAAAAAGCGTCGCACCACCACCGGGTGGGCTGGAACCTCCAACCTTTCGGTTAACAGCCGATCGCGCTAGCCAATTGCGCCACGGAGACAGTCATGCTCCACTCTCCCCACCGTCAGAACATTTCTTCAGAGCTATCAGCCCAAAGAAAAAAAGCGTCGCACCACCACCGGGTGGGCTCGAACCTCCAACCTTTCAGTCAACAGCCGATCGCGCTAGCCAATTGCGCCACGGAGACAGTCGTGCTCCACTCTCACCACCATCAGAACATATCTTCAAAGCTATCAGCCCAAAGAAAAAAGAGCGCCGCACCACCACCGGGTGGGCTCGAACCTCCAACCTTTCGGTGAACAGCCGATCGCGCTAGCCAATTGCGCCACGGAGACAGTCATGCTCCACTCTCACCACCATCAGAACATATCTTCAAAGCTATCAGCCCAAAGAAAAAAGAGCGCCGCACCACCACCGGGTGGGCTCGAACCTCCAACCTTTCGGTGAACAGCCGATCGCGCAAGCCAATTGCGCCCCGGAGACAGTCCTGCTCCACTCTCACCACCAACAGAACATATCTTCAAAGCTATCAGCGCAAAGAAAAAAGCAACAAACCACTCTCGGGAGGGCTCGAACCTCCAACCTTTCGGTTAACAGCCGATCGCGCTAGCCAATTTCGCCACGGAGACAGTCCTGCTCCACTCTCATCACCATCAGAACATATCTTCAAAGCTATCAGCCCGAAGAAAAAAAAGCGCCGCACCACCACCGGGTGCGCTCGAACCTCCAACCTTTCGGTTAACAGCCGATCGCGCTAGTCAATTGCGCCACGAAGACAGTCGTGCTCCACTCTCACCACCATCAGAACATATCTTCAAAGCCATCAACGCAAAGAAAAGAAAAAGCGACACACCGTCCTCGGGTGGGCTCGAAACTCCAACCTTTCTATTAACAGCCGATCGCGCTAGCCGATTGCGCCACGGAGACAGTCCTGCTCCGCTCTCACCACCATCAGAACATATCTTCAAAGCTATCAGCCCAAAGAAAAAAAGCAACACACCACTCCCGGGAGGGCTCGAACCTCCAACCTTTCGGTTAACAGCCGGTCGCGCTAGCCAATTTCGTTGCGGAGACAGTCCTGCTCCACTCTCACCACCATTATAACATATCTTCAAAGCTATCAGCGCAAAGAAAACAGCAACACCACTCCCGGGAGGGCTCGAAACTTCAACCTTTCGGTTAACAGCGGATCGCGCTAGCGAATTGCGCAACGCAGACAGTCCTGCTCCACTCTCACCACCATCAGAACATATCTTCAAAGCTATGAGCCCCAACAAAAAATTGCCCGCAGCTTCCCTCGGGGGAACACTGAGGAGGATGCGGAGCATATAATTGGTTAACGGGGTGTTAAAGTGCGGCTTTCTTGGGTCGATGGCTAAATTGGTTAACGTGGTTGTGAAATGTGGTGTTAAATTGCGACTTACTTGGGTCGATGGCTAAATTGGTTTACGTGGTTGTAGGAGGGGGTGTTAAATGAGTGAACACGTACACACGTATGCGAAAGGGCGGCGCTGGTCGAAGGGACGTCGATTATTGTTTTTGTGGATTCGTTGGAATCCATTTCACCACGACCTTGGACGTCGACGCGCCGTACAAACCAACCGACGAGCGGCAACTGAGCGAGCGAGCGCCGACCTTGAGTATATATACAGCGCGACGGCGCATGCACTGTCAGCTGTCGAATGTTCGAAAAGGGAAGAAGCGCAACGGCGCATGCGCGCGCGTCAGCTGCCGATGTTCTCGAAGCGCGACGGCGCATGCACGCGCGTCAGCTGCCGATGTTCTCGAAGCGTGACGGCGCTTGCGCGCTACATTATACAGCTAGCGAATGTTCGTGAAGAGGAGAAGCGCACGCGGTGTGTAGAGGAGGAAGGGTGCACAGATGGTGAAGGAGTGAAGCGCGCGCGGTGTGTAGAGGAGGAAGGAATGCACAGATGGTGAGAGAAGGAGGAGGAAGCTTGCGGACGGCACCGCACTACATGCCTCGTGTATTAGATGCTCCGCATCTAAAAGCGCCGCACCTCCACCGGGTGGGCTTGAAACTCCAACCTTTCGATTAACAGCCGATCGCGCTAGCCAATTGCGCCACGGAGACAGTCCTGTTCCACTCTCACCACCATTAGAACATATCTTCAAAGTTATCAGGCCATAAAAAAAAGCGCCGCACCACCACCAGGTGGGCTCGAACCTCCAACCTTTCGGTTAACAGACGATCGCGCTAGCCAATCGCGCCACAGAGACAGTCGTGCTCCACTCTCACCACCATCCGAACATATCTTCAAAGCTATCAGCCCAAAGAAAAAAAAGCAACACACCACTCCCGGGAGGGCTCGAAACTCCAACCTTTCGGTTAACAGCCGATCGCGCTAGCCAATTGCGCAACAGAGACAGTCCTGCTCCACTCTCACCACCATCAGAACATATCTTCAAAGCTATCAGCCCCCCCCCCCCCAAAAAAAAAGCGCTGCACCACCACTGGGTGGGCTGGAAACTCCAACCTTTCGATTAACAGCCGATCGCGCTAGCCAATTGCGCCACGGAGACTGTCCTGTTCTACTCTCACCACCATTAGAACATATCTTCAAAGCTATCAGGCCATAGAAAAAAAGCGCCGCACCACCACCGGGTGGGCTCGAACCTCCAACTTTTCGGTTAACGACCGAACGCGCTACCCAATTGCGCCACGGAGACAGTCCTGCTCCACTCTCACCACCATCAGAACATATCTTCAAAGCTATCAGCCCAAAGAAAAAAAGCCACACACCACTCCCGGGAGGGCTCGAACCTCCAACATTTCAGTTAACAGCCGATCGCGCTAGCCAATTGCGCCACGGAGACAGTCGTGCTCCACTCTCCCCACCGTCAGAACATTTCTTCAGAGCTATCAGCCCAATGAAAAAAAGCGTCGCACCACCACCGGGTGGGCTGGAACCTCCAACCTTTCGGTTAACAGCCGATCGCGCTAGCCAATTGCGCCACGGAGACAGTCGTGCTCCACTCTCCCCACCGTCAGAACATTTCTTCAGAGCTATCAGCCCAAAGAAAAAAGCGTCGCACCACCACCGGGTGGGCTCGAACCTCCAACCTTTCAGTCAACAGCCGATCGCGCTAGCCAATTGCGCCACGGAGACAGTCGTGCTCCACTCTCACCACCATCAGAACATATCTTCAAAGCTATCAGCCCAAAGAAAAAAGAGCGCCGCACCACCACCGGGTGGGCTCACACCTCCAACCTTTCGGTGAACAGCCGATCGCGCAAGCCAATTGCGCCCCGGAGACAGTCCTGCTCCACTCTCACCACCAACAGAACATATCTTCAAAGCTATCAGCGCAAAGAAAAAAGCAACAAACCACTCTCGGGAGGGCTCGAACCTCCAACCTTTCGGTTAACAGCCGATCGCGCTAGCCAATTTCGCCACGGAGACAGTCCTGCTCCACTCTCATCACCATCAGAACATATCTTCAAAGCTATCAGCCCGAAGAAAAAAAAGCGCCGCACCACCACCGGGTGCGCTCGAACCTCCAACCTTTCGGTCAACAGTCGAACGCGCTAGCCAATTGCGCCACGGAGACAGTCGTGCTCTACTCTCACCACCATCAGAACATATCTTCAAAGCTATCAGCCCAAAGAAAAAAAAGCGCCGCACCACCACTGGGTGGGCTCAAACCTCAAACCTTTCGGTTAACAGCCGATCGCGCTAGTCAATTGCGCCACGAAGACAGTCGTGCTCCACTCTCACCACCATCAGAACATATCTTCAAAGCCATCAACGCAAAGAAAAGAAAAAGCGACACACCGTCCTCGGGTGGGCTCGAAACTCCAACCTTTCTATTAACAGCCGATCGCGCTAGCCGATTGCGCCACGGAGACAGTCCTGCTCCACTCTCACCACCATCAGAACATATCTTCAAAGCTATCAGCCCAAAGAAAAAAAAGCAACACACCACTCCCGGGAGGGCTCGAACCTCCAACCTTTCGGTTAACAGCCGGTCGCGCTAACCAATTTCGTTACGGAGACAGTCCTGCTCCACTCTCACCACCATTATAACATATCTTCAAAGCTATCAGCCCAAAGAAAAAAAGCAACACACCACTCCCGGGAGGGCTCGAACCTCAAACCTTTCGGTTAACAGCCGATCGCGCTAGCCAATTGCGCCACGGAGACAGTCCTGCTCCACTCTCGCCACCATCAGAACATATCTTCAAAGCAATCAGCGCAAATAAAAAGCAACACACCACTTCCGGGAGGGCTGGAAACTCCAACCTTTCGGTTAACAGCCGATCGTGCTAGCCAATTGCGCAATGGAGACAGTCCTGCTCCACTCTCACCACCATCAGAACATATCTTGAAAGCTATCAGCCCATAGAAAAAAAAGCGCCGCACCACCACCGGGTGGGCTCGAACCTCCAACCTTTCGGTTAACGACCGAACGCGCTACCCAATTGCGCCACGGAGACAGTCTTGCTCCACTCTCACCACCACCAGAACATATCTTCAAAGCTATCAGCCCAAAGAAAAAAAAAGCAACACACCACTCCCGGGAGGGCTGGAACCTCCAACCTTTCGGTTAACAGCCGATCGCGCTAGCCAATTGCGCCAGGGAGACAGTCGTGCTCCACTCTCCCCACCGTCAGAACATTTCTTCAGAGCTATCAGCCCAAAGAAAAAAAGCGTCGCACCACCACCAGGTGGGCTCGAACCTCCAACCTTTCGGTTAACAGCCGATCGCGCAAGCCAATTGCGCCCCGGAGACAGTCCTGCTCCACTCTCACCACCAACAGAACATATCTTCAAAGCTATCAGTGCAAAGAAAAAGCAACACACCACACTCGGGAGGGCTCGAACCTCCAACCTTTCGGTTAACGGCCGATCGCGCTAGCCAATTTCTCCACGGAGACAGTCCTGCTCCACTCTCACCACCATCAGAACATATCTTCAAAGCTATCAGCCCGAAGAAAAAAAAGCGCCGCACCACCACCGGGTGCGCTCGAACCTCCAACCTTTCGGTCAACAGTCGAACGCGCTAGCCAATTGCGCCACGGAGACAGTCGTGCTCCACTCTCACCACCATCAGAACATATCTTCAAAGCTATCAGCCCAAAGAAAAAAAAGCGCCGCACCACCACTGGGTGGGCTCAAACCTCCAACCTTTCGGTTAACAGCCGATCGCGCTAGTCAATTGCGCCACGAAGACAGTCGTGCTCCACTCTCACACCCATCAGAACATATCTTCAAAGCCATCAACGCAAAGAAAAGAAAAAGCGACACACCGTCCTCGGGTGCGCTCGAAACTCCAACCTTTCTATTAACAGCCGATCGCGCTAGCCAATTGCGCCACGGAGACAGTCCTGCTCCACTCTCACCACCATCAGATCATATTTTCAAAGCTATCAGCCCAAAGAAAAAAAAGCAACACACCACTCCCGGGAGGGCTCGAACCTCCAACCTTTCGGTTAACAGCCGATCGCGCTAGCCGATTTCGACACGGAGACAGTCCTGCTCCACTCTCACCACCATTATAACATATCTTCAAAGCTATCAGCCCAAAGAAAAAAAGCAACACACCACTCCAGGGAGGGCTCGAACCTCAAACCTTTCGGTTAACAGCCGATCGCGCTAGCCAATTGCGCCACGGAGACAGTCGTGCTCCACTCTCACCACCATCAGAACATATCTTCAAAGCTATCAGCCCCCCCCCCAAAAAAAAGCGCCGCACCACCACTGGGTGGGCTGGAAACTCCAACCTTTCGATTAACAGCCGATCGCGCTAGCCAATTGCGCCACGGAGACAGTCCTTTTCCACTCTCACCTCCAATAGAACATATCTTCAAAGCTATCAGGCCATAGAAAAAAAGCGCCGCACCACCACCGGGTGGGCTCGAACCTCCAACCTTTCGGTTAACGACAGAACGCGCTACCTAATTGCGCCACGGAAACAGTCCTGCTCCACTCTCACCACTATCAGAACATATCTTCAAAGCTATCAGCCCAAAGAAAAAAAGCAACAGACCACTCCCAGGAGGGCTCGAACCTCCAACATTTCAGTTAACAGCCGATCGCGCTAGCCAATTGCGCCACGGAGACAGTCGTGCTCCACTCTCCCCACCGTCAGAACATTTCTTCAGAGCTATCAGCCCAACGAAAAAAAGCGTCGCACCACCACCGGGTGGGCTGGGCCTCCAACCTTTCGGTTAACAGCCGATCGCGCTAGCCAATTGCGCCACGGAGACAGTCGTGCTCCACTCTCACCACCATCAGAACATATCTTCAAAGCTATCAGCCCAAAGAAAAAAAAGCGCCGAACCACCACCGGGTGGGCTCGAACATCCAACCTTTCGTTTAACAGCCGATCGCGCAAGGCAATTGCGCCCCGGAGACAGTCCTGCTCCACTCTCACCACCATCAGAACATATCTTCAAAGCTATCAGCGCAAAGAAAAAAGCAACACCACTCCCGGGAGGGCTCGAAACTCCAACCTTTCGGTTAACAGCCGATCGCGCTAGCGAATTGCGCAACGCAGACAGTCCTGCTCCACTCTCACCACCATCAGAACATATCTTCAAAGATATGAGCCCCAACAAAAAATTGCCCGCAGCTTCCCTCGGGGGAACACTGAGGAGGATGCGGAGCATATAATTGGTTAACGGGGTGTTAAAGTGAGACTTACTTGGGTCGATGGCTAAATTGGTTAACGTGGTTGTGAAATGGGGTGTTAAATTGCGACTTACTTGGGTCGATGGCTAAATTGGTTTACGTGGTTGTAGGAGGGGGTGTTAAATGAGTGAACACGTACACACGTATGCGAAAGGGCGGCGCTGGTCGAAGGGACGTCGATTATTGTTTTTGTGGATTCGTTGGAATCCATTTCACCACGACCTTGGACGTCGACGCGCCGTACAAACCAACCGACGAGCGGCAACTGAGCGAGCGAGTGCCGACCTTGAGTATATATACAGCGCGACGGCGCATGCACTGTCAGCTGTCGAATGTTCGAAAAGGGAAGAAGCGCAACGGCGCATGCGCGCGCGTCAGCTGCCGATGTTCTCGAAGCGCGACGGCGCATGCACGCGCGTCAGCTGCCGATGTTCTCGAAGCGTGACGGCGCTTGCGCGCTACATTATACAGCTAGCGAATGTTCGTGAAGAGGAGAAGCGCACGCGGTGTGTAGAGGAGGAAGGGTGCACAGATGGTGAAGGAGTGAAGCGCGCGCGGTGTGTAGAGGAGGAAGGAATGCACAGATGGTGAGAGAAGGAGGAGGAAGCTTGCGGACGGCACCGCACTACATGCCTCGTGTATTAGATGCTCCGCATCTAAAAGCGCCGCACCTCCACCGGGTGGGCTCGAAACTCCAACCTTTCGATTAACAGCCGATCGCGCTAGCCAATTGCGCCACGGAGACAGTCCTGTTCCACTCTCACCACCATTAGAACATATCTTCAAAGTTATCAGGCCATAAAAAAAAGCGCCGCACAACCACCAGGTGGGCTCGAACCTCCAACCTTTCGGTTAACAGACGATCGCGCTAGCCAATCGCGCCACAGAGACTGTCGTGCTCCACTCTCACCACCATCCGAACATATCTTCAAAGCTATCAGCCCAAAGAAAAAAAAGCAACACACCACTCCCGGGAGGGCTCGAAACTCCTACCTTTCGGTTAACAGCCGATCGCGCTAGCCAATTGCGCAACAGAGACAGTCCTGCTCCACTCTCACCACCATCAGAACATATGTTCAAAGCTATCAGCCCCCCCCCCCAAAAAAAGCGCCGCACCACCACTGGATGGGCTGGAAACTCCAACCTTTCGATTAACAGCCGATCGCGCTAGCCAATTGCGCCACGGAGACAGTCCTGTTCTACTCTCACCACCATTAGAACATATCTTCAAAGCTATCAGGCCATAGAAAAAAAGCGCCGCACCACCACCGGGTGGGCTCGAACCTCCAACTTTTCGGTTAACGACCGAACGCGCTACCCAATTGCGCCACGGAGACAGTCCTGCTCCACTCTCACCACCATCAGAACATATCTTCAAAGCTATCAGCCCAAAGAAAAAAAGCCACACACCACTCCCGGGAGGGCTCGAACCTCCAACATTTCAGTTAACAGCCGATCGCGCTAGCCAATTGCGCCACGGAGACAGTCGTGCTCCACTCTCCCCACCGTCAGAACATTTCTTCAGAGCTATCAGCCCAAAGAAAAAAGCGTCGCACCACCACCGGGTGGGCTCGAACCTCCAACCTTTCAGTCAACAGCCGATCGCGCTAGCCAATTGCGCCACGGAGACAGTCGTGCTCCACTCTCACCACCATCAGAACATATCTTCAAAGCTATCAGCCCAAAGAAAAAAGAGCGCCGCACCACCACCGGGTGGGCTCGAACCTCCAACCTTTCGGTGAACAGCCGATCGCGCAAGCCAATTGCGCCCCGGAGACAGTCCTGCTCCACTCTTACCACCAACAGAACATATCTTCAAAGCTATCAGCGCAAAGAAAAAAGCAACAAACCACTCTCGGGAGGGCTCGAACCTCCAACCTTTCGGTTAACAGCCGATCGCGCTAGCCAATTTTGCCACGGAGACAGTCCTGCTCCACTCTCATCACCATCAGAACATATCTTCAAAGCTATCAGCCCGAAAAAAAAAAGCGCCGCACCACCACCGGGTGCGCTCGAACCTCCAACCTTTCGGTCAACAGTCGAACGCGCTAGCCAATTGCGCCACGGAGACAGTCGTGCTCTACTCTCACCACCATCAGAACATATCTTCAAAGCTATCAGCCCAAAGAAAAAAAAGCGCCGCACCACCACTGGGTGGGCTCAAACCTCAAACCTTTCGGTTAACAGCCGATCGCGCTAGTCAATTGCGCCACGAAGACAGTCGTGCTCCACTCTCACCACCATCAGAACATATCTTCAAAGCCATCAACGCAAAGAAAAGAAAAAGCGACACACCGTCCTCGGGTGGGCTCGAAACTCCAACCTTTCTATTAACAGCCGATCGCGCTAGCCGATTGCGCCACGGAGACAGTCCTCCTCCACTCTCACCACCATCAGAACATATCTTCAAGGCTATCAGCCCAAAGAAAAAAAAGCAACACACCACTCCCGGGAGGGCTCGAACCTCCAACCTTTCGGTTAACAGCCGGTCGCGCTAGCCAATTTCGTTACGGAGACAGTCCTGCTCCACTCTCACCACCATTATAACATATCTTCAAAGCTATCAGCCCAAAGAAAAAAAAGCGCCGAACCACCACCGGGTGGGCTCGAACCTCCAGCCTTTCGTTTAACAGCCGATCGCGCAAGGCAATTGCGCCCCGGAGACAGTCCTGCTCCACTCTCACCACCTTCAGAACATATCTTCAAAGCTATCAGCGCAAAGAAAAAAGCAACACCACTCCCGGGAGGGCTCGAAACTCCAACCTTTCGGTTAACAGCCGATCGCGCTAGCGAATTGCGCAACGCAGACAGTCCTGCTCCACTCTCACCACCATCAGAACATATCTTCAAAGCTATGAGCCCCAACAAAAAATTGCCCGCAGCTTCCCTCGGGGGAACACTGAGGAGGATGCGGAGCATATAATTGGTTAACGGGGTGTTAAAGTGCGACTTACTTGGGTCGATGGCTAAATTGGTTAACGTGGTTGTGAAATGGGGTGTTAAATTGCGACTTACTTGGGTCGATGGCTAAATTGGTTTACGTGGTTGTAGGAGGGGGTGTTAAATGAGTGAACACGTACACACGTATGCGAAAGGGCGGCGCTGGTCGAAGGGACGTCGATTATTGTTTTGTGGATTCGTTGGAATCCATTTCACCACGACCTTGGACGTCGACGCACCGTACAAACCAACCGACGAGCGGCAACTGAGCGAGCGAGCGCCGACCTTGAGTATATATACAGCGCGACGGCGCATGCACTGTCAGCTGTCGAATGTTCGAAAAGGGAAGAAGCGCAACGGCGCATGCGCGCGCGTCAGCTGCCTATGTTCTCGAAGCGCGACGGCGCATGCACGCGCGTCAGCTGCCGATGTTCTCGAAGCGTGACGGCGCTTGCGCGCTACATTATACAGCTAGCGAATGTTCGTGAAGAGGAGAAGCGCACGCGGTGTGTAGAGGAGGAAGGGTGCACAGATGGTGAAGGAGTGAAGCGCGCGCGGTGTGTAGAGGAGGAAGGAATGCACAGATGGTGAGAGAAGGAGGAGGAAGCTTGCGGACGGCACCGCACTACATGCCTCGTGTATTAGATGCTCCGCATCTAAAAGCGCCGCACCTCCACCGGGTGGGCTCGAAACTCCAACCTTTCGATTAACAGCCGATCGCGCTAGCCAATTGCGCCACGGAGACAGTCCTGTTCCACTCTCACCATCATTAGAACATATCTTCAAAGTTATCAGGCCATAAAAAAAAGCGCCGCACCACCACCAGGTGGGCTCGAACCTCCAACCTTTCGGTTAACAGACGATCGCGCTAGCCAATCGCGCCACAGAGACAGTCGTGCTCCACTCTCACCACCATCCGAACATATCTTCAAAGCTATCAGCCCAAAGAAAAAAAAGCAACACACCACTCCCGGGAGGGCTCGAAACTCCAACCTTTCGGTTAACAGCCGATCGCGCTAGCCAATTGCGCAACAGAGACAGTCCTGCTCCACTCTCACCACCATCAGAACATATCTTCAAAGCTATCAGCCCCCCCCCCAAAAAAAGCGCCGCACCACCACTGGGTGGGCTGGAAACTCCAACCTTTCGATTAACAGCCGATCGCGCTAGCCAATTGCGCCACGGAGACAGTCCTGTTCTGCTCTCACCACCATTAGAACATATCTTCAAAGCTATCAGGCCATAGAAAAAAAGCGCCGCACCACCACCGGGTGGGCTCGAACCTCCAACTTTTCGGTTAACGACCGAACGCGCTAACCGATTGCGCCACGGAGACAGTCCTGCTCCACTCTCACCACCATCAGAACATATCTTCAAAGCTATCAGCCCAAAGAAAAAAAGCCACACACCACTCCCGGGAGGGCTCGAACCTCCAACATTTCAGTTAACAGCCGATCGCGCTAGCCAATTGCGCCACGGAGACAGTCGTGCTCCACTCTCCCCACCGTCAGAACATTTCTTCAGAGCTATCAGCCCAATGAAAAAAAGCGTCGCACCACCACCGGGTGGGCTGGAACCTCCAACCTTTCGGTTAACAGCCGATCGCGCTAGCCAATTGCGCCACGGAGACAGTCGTGCTCCACTCTCCCCACCGTCAGAACATTTCTTCAGAGCTATCAGCCCAAAGAAAAAAAGCGTCGCACCACCACCGGGTGGGCTCGAACCTCCAACCTTTCAGTCAACAGCCGATCGCGCTAGCCAATTGCGCCACGGAGACAGTCGTGCTCCACTCTCACCACCAACAGAACATATCTTCAAAGCTATCAGCGCAAAGAAAAAAAGCAACAAACCACTCTCGGGAGGGCTCGAACCTCCAACCTTTCGGTTAACAGCCGATCGCGCTAGCCAATTTCGCCACGGAGACAGTCCTGCTCCACTCTCATCACCATCAGAACATATCTTCAAAGCTATCAGCCCGAAGAAAATAAAGCACCGCACCACCACCGGGTGCGCTTGAACCTCCAACCTTTCGGTCAACAGTCGAACGCGCTAGCCAATTGCGCCACGGAGACAGTCGTGCTCTACTCTCACCACCATCAGAACATATCTTCAAAGCTATCAGCCCAAAGAAAAAAAAGCGCGGCACCACCACTGGGTGGGCTCAAACCTCAAACCTTTCGGTTAACAGCCGATCGCGCTAGTCAATTGCGCCACGAAGACAGTCGTGCTCCACTCTCACCACCATCAGAACATATCTTCAAAGCCATCAACGCAAAGAAAAGAAAAAGCGACACACCGTCCTCGGGTGGGCTCGAAACTCCAACCTTTCTATTAACAGCCGATCGCGCTAGCCGATTGCGCCACGGAGACAGTCCTGCTCCACTCTCACCACCATCAGAACATATCTTCAAAGCTATCAGCCCAAAGAAAAAAAGCAACCCACCACTCCCGGTAGGGCTCGAACCTCAAACCTTTCGGTTAACAGCCGATCGCGCTAGCCAATTGCGCCACGGAGACAGTCCTGCTCCACTCTCGCCACCATCAGAACATATCTTCAAAGCTATCAGCCCAAAGAAAAAAAAAGCAACAAACCACTCCCGGGAGGGCTCGAACCTCCAACCTTTCGGTTAACAGCCGATCGCGCTAGCCAATTTCGCCACGGAGACAGTCGTGCTCCACTCTCACCACCAACAGAACATATCTTCAAAGCTATCAGCACAAAGAAAAAAGCAACCCACCACTCTCGGAAGGGCTCGAACCTCCAATCTTTCGGTTAACAGCCGATCGCGCTAGCCAATTTCGCTACGGAGACAGTCCTGTTCCACTCTCACCACCATTAGAACATATCTTGAAAGTTATCAGGCCATAGAAAAAAAGCGCCGCACCACCACCAGGTGGGCTCGAACCTCCAACCTTTCGGTTAACAGACGATCGCGCTAGCCAATCGCGCCATAGAGACAGTCGTGCTCCACTCTCACCACCATCCGAACATATCTTCAAAGCTATCAGCCCAAAGAAAAAAAAAGCAACAAACCACTCCCGGGAGGGCTCGAACCTCCAACCTTTCGGTTAACAGCCGATCGCGCTAGCCAATTTCGCCACGGAGACAGTCGTGCTCCACTCTCACCACCAACAGAACATATCTTCAAAGCTATCAGCACAAAGAAAAAAGCAACCCACCACTCTCGGAAGGGCTCGAACCTCCAATCTTTCGGTTAACAGCCGATCGCGCTAGCCAATTTCGCTACGGAGACAGTCGTGCTCCACTCTCACCACCATCAAAACATATCTTCAAAGCTATCAGCGCAAAGAAAAAAGCAACACCCCACTACCGGGTGGGCTCGAAACTCATACCTTTCGGTTAACAGCCGATCGTGCTAGCCAATTGCGCCACGGAGACAGTCGTGCTCCACTCTCACCACCATCATAACATATCTTCAAAGCTATCAGCCCAAAGAAAAAAAAGCGCCGCACTACCACCGGGTGGGCTCGAACCTCAAAACTTTTGGTTAACAGCCGATTGCGCAAGCCAATTGCGCCCCGCAGACAGTCCTGCTCCACTGTCACCACCATCAGAACATATCTTCAAATCTATCAGCCCAAAGAAAAAAAAGCAACACACCACTCCCCGGAGGGCTCGAACCTCCAACCTTTCAGTTAACAGCCGATCGCGCTAGCCAATTGCGCCACTGAGACAGTCGTGCTCCACTCTCACCACCATCAGAGCATATCTTCAAAGCTATCAGCCTAAAAAAAAAGCGCCGCACCACCACCGGGTGGACTCGAACCTCCACCCTTTCGGTGAACAGGCGATCGCGCTAGCCGATCGTGCCACGGAGACAGTCGTGCTCCACTCTCACCACCATCAGAACATATCTTCAAATCTATCAGCGCAAAGAAAAAAGCAACCCACCACTCCCGGGAGGGCTCGAAACTCCAACCTTTCGGTTAAACGCCGATCGCGCTAGCCAATTGCGCAACGGAGACAGTCCTGCTCCACTCTCACCACCATCAGAACATATCTTCAAAGCTATCAGCGCAAAGAAAGAGCAACACACCACTCCCGGGAGGGCTCGAACCTCCAACCTTTCGGTTAACAGCCGATCGCGCTAGCCAATTGCACCACGGAGACAGTCCTGCTCCACTCTCACCAACATCAGAACATATCTTCAAAGCTATCAGCCCAAAGAAAAAAAAAGCGCCGCACCACCACCGGGTGCGCTCGAACCTCCAACCTTTCGGTCAACAGCCGATCGCGCTAGCCAATTGCGCCATGGAAACAGTCCTGCTCCACTCTCACCACCATCAGAACATATCTTCAAAGCTATCAGCCCAAAGAAAAAAAAAGCAACACACCACTCCCCGGAGGACTCGAACCTCCAACCTTTCAGTTAACAGCCGATCGCGCTAGCCAATTGCGCCACGGGGACAGTCGTGCTCCACTCTCACCACCATCAGAGCATATCTTCAAAGCTATCAGCCTAAAGAAGAAAAAAGCGACGCACCACCACCGGGTGGGCTCGAACCTCCAACCTTTCGGTGAACAGGCGATCGCGCTAGCCGATCGCGCCACGGAGACAGTCGTGCTCCACTCTTACCACCATCAGAACATATCTGCAAAGCTATCAGCGCAAAGAAAAAAGCAACCCACCACTCCCGGGAGGGCTCGAAACTCCAACCTTTCGGTTAACAGCCGATCGCGCTAGCGAATTGCGCAACGGAGACAGTCCTGCTCCACTCACACCACCATCAGAACATAACTTCAAAGCTATAAGCCCCCCCAAAAAAAGCGCCGCACCACCACCAGGTGGGCTGGAAACTCCAACCTTTCGATTAACAGCCGATCGCGCTAGCCAATTGCGCCACGGAGACAGTCCTGTTCCACTCTCACCACCATTAGAACATATCTTCAAAGCTATCAGGCCATAGAAAAAAAGCGCCGCACCACCACCGGGTGGGCTCGAACCTCCAACCTTTCGGTTAACGACCGAACGCGCTAGCCAATTGCGCCACAGAAACAGTCCTGCTCCACTCTCACCACCATCAGAACATATCTTCAAAGCTATCAGCCCAAAGAAAAAAAAAGCAACACACCACTCCCGGGAGGGCTCGAACCTCCAACCTTTCGGTTAACAGCCGATCGCGCTAGCCAATTGCGCCACGGAGACAGTCGTGCTCCACTCTCCCCACCGTCAGAACATTTCTTCAGAGCTATCAGCCCAAAGAAAAAAAGCGTCGCACCACCACCGGGTGGGCTGGAACCTACAACCTTTCGGTTAACCGCCGATCGCGCTAGCCAATTGCGCCACGGAGACAGTCGTGCTCCACTCTCACCACATACAGAACATATCTTCAAAGCTATCAGCGCAAAGAAAAAAGCAACACACCAATCCCGGGAGGGCTCGAACCTCCAACCTTTCGGTTAACAGCCGATCGCGCTAGCCAATTGCGCCACGCAGATAGTCCTGCTCCACTTTCACCACCATCAGAACATATCTTCAAAGCTATCAGCCCGAAGAAAAAAAAGCGCCGCACCACCACCGGGTGCGCTCGAACCTGCAACCTTTCGGTCAACAGTCGAACGCGCTAGCCAATTGCGCCACGGAGACAGTCGTGGTCCACTCTCACCACCATCAGAACATATCTTCAAAGCTATCAGCCCAAAGAAAAAAAAGCGCCGCCCCACCACCGGGTGCGCTCAAACCTCTAACCTTTCGGTCAACAGCCGATCGCGCTAGCCAATTGCACCACGGAGACAGTTCTGTTCCACTCTTACCACCATTAGAACATATCTTCAAAGTTATTAGGCCATAGAAAAAAAGCGCCGCACCACCACCGGGTGGGCTCGAACCTCCAAGCTTTCGGTTAACAGACGATCGCGCTAGCCAATCGCGCCACGGAGACACTCCTGCTCCACTCTCACCACTATCAGAACATATCTTCAAAGCTATCAGCGCAAAGAAAAAAGCAACACACCACTCCCGGGAGGGCTCGAAACTCCAACCTTTCGGTTAACAGCCGATCGTGCTAGCCAATTGCGCCATGGAGACAGTCCTGCTCCACTCTCACCACCATCAGAACATATCTGCAATGCTATCAGCCCATAGAAAAAAAGCGCCGCACCACCACCGGGTGGGCTCGAAACTCCAACCTTTCGGTTAACGACCGAACGCGCTACCTAATTGCGCCACGGAGATAGTCCTGCTCCACTCTCACCACCATCAGAACATATCTTCAAAGCTATCAGCCCAAAGAAAAAAAAGCAACACACCACTCCCGGGAGGGCTCGAACCTCCAACCTTTCGGTTAACAGCAGATCGCGCTCGCCGATTGCGCCACGGAGACAGTCCTGCTCCACTCTTCCCACCGTCAGATCATTTCTTCAGAGCTATCAGCCCAAAGAAAAAAAGCGTCGCACCACCACCGGGTGGGCTCGAACCTCCAACCTTTCGGTTAACAGCCGATCGCGCTAGCCAATTGCGCCACGGAGACAGTCGTGCTCCACTCTCCCCACCAACAGAACATATCTTCAAAGCTATCAGCGCGAAGAAAAAAGCAACACACCACTCTCGGGAGGGCTCGAACCTCCAAACTTTCGGTTAACAGCCGATCGCGCTAGCCAATTTCGCCACGGAGACAGTCCTGCTCCATTCTCACCACCATCAGAACATATCTTCAAAGCTATCAGCCCGAAGAAAAAAAAGCGCCGCACCACCACCGGGTGCGCTCGAACCTGCAACCTTTCGGTCAACAGTCGAACGCGCTAGCCAATTGCGCCACGGAGACAGTCGTGGTCCACTCTCACCAACATCAGAACATATCTTCAAAGCTATCAGCCCAAAGAAAAAAAAGCGCCGCCCCACCACCGGGTGCGCTCAAACCTCTAACCTTTCGGTCAACAGCCGATCGCGCTAGCCAATTGCACCACGGAGACAGTCGTGCTCCCTCTCACCACCATCAGAACATATCTTCAAAGCTATCAGCGCAAAGAAAAAGCAACACACCACTCCCGGGAGGGCTCGAACCTCCAACCTTTCGGTTAACAGCCGATCGCGCTAGCCAATTGCGCCACGGAGACAGTCGTGCTCCACTCTCACCACCATCAGAGCATATCTTCAAAGCTATCAGCCTAAAGAAAAAAAAAGTGCCGCACCCCCACCGGATGGGCTCGAACCTCCAACCTTTCGGTTAACAGACGATCGCGCTAGCCGATCGCGCCACGGAGACAGTCGTGCTCCACTCTCACCACCATCACAACATATCTTCAAAGCTATCAGCGCAAAAAAAAGCAACACACCACTCCCGGGAGGGCTCGAAACACCAACCTTTCGGTTAACAGCCGATCGCGCTAGCGAATTGCACAACGGAGACAGTCCTGCTCCACTCTCATTACCATCAGAACATATCTTCAAAGCTATCAGCCCCAACGAAAAAATTGCCCGCAGCTTCCCTCGGGGGAACACTGAGGAGGATGCGGAGCATATAATTGGATAACGGGGTGTTAAAGTGCGACTTACTTGGGTCGATGGCTAAATTGGTTAACGGGGTTGTGAAATGGGGTGTTAAATTGCGACTTACTTGGGTCGATGGCTAAACTGGTTGACGTGGTTGTAGGAGGGGTGTTAAATGAGTGAACAGGTATGCGAAAGGGCGGCGCTGGTCGAAGGGACGTCGATCATTGTTTTTGTGGATTCGTTGGAATCCATTTCACCACGACCTTGGACGTCGACGCGCCGTACAAACCAACCGACGAGCGGCAACTGAGCGAGCGAGCACCGACCTTGAGTATATATACAGCGCGACGGCGCATGCATTGTCAGCTGTCGAATGTTCGAGAAGGGGGAGAAGCGCAACGGCGCATGCGCGCGCGTCAGCTGCCGATGTTTTCGTAGCGCGACGGCGCATGCGCGCGCGTCAGCTGCCGATGTTCTCGAAGCGTGACGGCGCATGCGCGCTGCATTATACAGCTAGCGAATGTTCGTGAAGAGGAGAAGCGCACGCGGTGTGTAGAGGAGGAAGGGTGCACAGATGGTGAAGGAGTGAAGTGCGCGCGGTGTGTAGAGGAGGAAGGGATGCACAGATGGTGCAAGAAGGAGGAGGAAGCTTGCGGACGGCGCCGCACTACAAGCCACGAGTATTAGATGCTCCGCATCTAAAAGCGCCGCACCTCCACCGGGAGGGCTCGAAACTCCAACCTTTCGATTAACAGCCGATCACGCTAGCCAATTGCGCCACGGAGACAGTCCTGTTCCACTCTCACCACCATTAGAACATATCTTCAAAGTTATCAGGCCATAGAAAGAAAGCGCCGCACCACCACCGGGTGGGCTCGAACCTCCAACCTTTCGGTTAACAGACGATCGCGCTAGCCAATCGCGCCACGGAGACAGTCATGCTCCACTCTCACCACCATCAGAACATATCTTCAAAGCTATCAGCACAAAGAAAAAAGCAACACACCACTCCCGGGAGGGCTCGAAACTCCAACTTTTCGGTTAACAGCCGATCGTGCTAGCCAATTGCGCCATGGAGACAGTCCTGCTCAACTCTCACCACCATCAGAACATATCTTCAAAGCTATCAGCCCATAGAAAAAAAAGCGCCGCAACACCACCGGGTGGGCTCGAACCTCCAACCTTTCGGTTAACAGCCGATCGCGCTAGCCAATTGCGCCACAGAGACAGTCGTGCTCCACTCTCACCACCAACAGAACATATCTTCAAAGCTATCAGCACAAAGAAAAAAGCAACACACCACTCTTGGGAGGGCTCGAACCTCCAACCTTTCGGTTAACAGCCGATCGCGCTAGCCAATTTCGCCACGGAGACAGTCCTGCTCCACTCTCATCACCATCAGAACATATCTTCAAAGCTATCAGCCCGAAGAAAAAAAAGCGCCGCACCACCACCGGGTGCGCTCGAACCTCCAACCTTTCGGTCAACAGTCGAACGCGCTAGCCAATTGCGCCACGGAGACAGTCGTGCTCCACTCTCACCACCATCAGAACATATCTTCAAAGCTATCAGCCCAAAGAAAAAAAAGAGCCGCACCACCACTGGGTGGGCTCAAACCTCAAACCTTTCGGTTAACAGCCGATCGCGCTAGTCAATTGCGCCACGAAGACAGTCGTGCTCCACTCTCACCACCATCAGAACATATCTTCAAAGCCATCAACGCAAAGAAAAGAAAAAGCGACACACCGTCCTCGGGTGGGCTCGAAACTCCAACCTTTCTATTAACAGCCGATCGCGCTAGCCGATTGCGCCACGGAGACAGTCCTGCTCCACTCTCACCACCATCAGAACATATCTTCAAAGCTATCAGCCCAAAGAAAAAAAAGCAACACACCACTCCCGGGAGGGCTCGAACCTCCAACCTTTCGGTTAACAGCCGGTCGCGCTAGCCAATTTCGTTACGGAGACAGTCCTGCTCCACTCTCACCACCATTATAACATATCTTCAAAGCTATCAGCCCAAAGAAAAAAAGCAACACACCACTCCCGGGAGGGCTCGAACCTCATACCTTTCGGTTAACAGCCGATCGCGCTAGCCAATTGCGCCACGGAGACAGTCCTGCTCCACTCTCGCCACCATCAGAACATATCTTCAAAGCAATCAGCGCAAATAAAAAGCAACACACCACTTCCGGGAGGGCTGGAAACTCCAACCTTTCGGTTAACAGCCGATCGTGCTAGCCAATTGCGCAATGGAGACAGTCCTGCTCAACTCTCACCACCATCAGAACATATCTTGAAAGCTATCAGCCCATAGAAAAAAAAGCGCCACACCACCACCGGGTGGGCTCGAACCTCCAACCTTTCGGTTAACGACCGAACGCGCTACCCAATTGCGCCACGGAGACAGTCTTGCTCCACTCTCACCACCACCAGAACATATCTTCAAAGCTATCAGCCCAAAGAAAAAAAAAGCAACACACCACTCCCGGGAGGGCTGGAACCTCCAACCTTTCGGTTAACAGCCGATCGCGCTAGCCAATTGCGCCACGGAGACAGTCGTGCTCCACTCTCCCCACCGTCAGAACATTTCTTCAGAGCTATCAGCCCAAAGAAAAAAAGCGTCGCACCACCACCAGGTGGGCTCGAACCTCCAACCTTTCGGTCAACAGCCGATCGCGCTAGCCTATTGCGCCACGGAGACAGTCGTGCTCCACTCTCACCACCATCAGAACATATCTTCAAAGCTATCAGCCCAAAGAAAAATAAGCGCCGCACCACCACCGCGTGGGCTCGAACCTCCAACCTTTCGGTTAACAGCCGATCGCGCAAGCCAATTGCGCCCCGGAGACAGTCCTGCTCCACTCTCACCACCAACAGAACATATCTTCAAAGCTATCAGTGCAAAGAAAAAGCAACACACCACACTCGGGAGGGCTCGAACCTCCAACCTTTCGGTTAACGGCCGATCGCGCTAGCGAATTGCGCAACGGAGACAGTCCTGCTCCACTCACACCACCATCAGAACATAACTTCAAAGCTATAAGCCCCAAAAAAAAAGCGCCGCACCACCACCAGGTGGGCTGGAAACTCCAACCTTTCGATTAACAGCCGATCGCGCTAGCCAATTGCGCCACGGAGACAGTCCTGTTCCACTCTCACCACCATTAGAACATATCTTCAAAGCTATCAGGCCATAGAAAAAAAGCGCCGCACCACCACCGGGAGGTCTCGAACCTCCAACCTTTCGGTTAACGACCGAACGCGCTAGCCAATTGCGCCACAGAGACAGTCCTGCTCCACACTCACCACCATGAGAACATATCTTCAAAGCTATCAGCCCAAAGAAAAAAAAGCAACACACCACTCCCGGGAGGGCTCGAACCTCCAACCTTTCGGTTAACAGCCGATCGCGCTAGCCAATTGCGCCACGGAGACAGTCGTGCTCCACTCTCCCCACCGTCAGAACATTTCTTCAGAGCTATCAGCCCAAAGAAAAAAAGCGTCGCACCACCACCGGGTGGGCTGGAACCTCCAACCTTTCGGTTAACCGCCGATCGCGCTAGCCAATTGCGCCACGGAGACAGTCGTGCTCCACTCTCACCACATACAGAACATATCTTCAAAGTTATCAGCGCAAAGAAAAAAGCAACACACCAATCCCGGGAGGGCTCGAACCTCCAACCTTTCGGTTAACAGCCGATCGCGCTAGCCAATTGCGCCACGCAGATAGTCCTGCTCCACTTTCACCACCATCAGAACATATATTTAAAGCTATCAGCCCAAAGAAAAAAAAAGCGCCGCACTACCACCGGGTGGGCTCGAAACTCCAAACTTTCGGTTAACAGACGATCGCGCCAGGCGATCGCGCCACGTAGACAGTCGTGCTCCACTCTCACCATCATCAGAACATATCTTCAAAGCTATCAGCGCAAAGAAAAAAGAAACACACCACTCCCGGGAGGGCTCGAAATTCCAACCTTTTGGTTAACAGCCGATCGCGCTAGCCGATTGCGCAACGGAGACAGTCCTGCTCCACTCTCACCACCATCGGAACTTATCTTCAAAGCTATCAGCCCCCAAAAAAAGCATCGCACCACCACCGGGTGGGCTCGAAACTTCAACCTTTTGATTAACAGACGATCGCGCTAGCCAATCGCGCCACGGAGACACTCCTGCTCCACACTCACCACTATCAGAACATATCTTCAAAGCTAACAGCGCAAAGAAAAAAGCAACACACCACTCCCGGGAGGGCTCGAAACTCCAACCTTTCGGTTAACAGCCGATCGTGCTACCCAATTGCGCCATGGAGACAGTCCTGCTCCACTCTCACCACCATCAGAACATATCTGCAATGCTATCAGCCCATAGAAAAAAAGCGCCGCACCACCACCGGGTGGGCTCGAAACTCCAACCTTTCGGTTAACGACCGAACGCGCTACCCAATTGCGCCACGGAGATAGTCCTGCTCCACTCTCACCACCATCAGAACATATCTTCAAAGCTATCAGCCCAAAGAAAAAAAAGCAACACACCACTCCCGGGAGGGCTCGAACCTCCAACCTTTCGGTTAACAGCAGATCGCGCTAGCCGATTGCGCCACGGAGACAGTCCTGCTCCACTCTTCCCACCGTCAGAACATTTCTTCAGAGCTATCAGCCCAAAGAAAAAAAGCGTCGCACCACCACCGGGTGGGCTCGAACCTCCAACCTTTCGGTTAACAGCCGATCGCGCTAGCCAATTGCGCCACGGAGACAGTCGTGCTCCACTCTCCCCACCAACAGAACATATCTTCAAAGCTATCAGCGCGAAGAAAAAAGCAACACACCACTCTCGGGAGGGCTCGAACCTCCAAACTTTCGGTTAACAGCCGGTCGCGCTAGCCAATTTCGCCACGGAGACAGTCCTGCTCCATTCTCACCACCATCAGAACATATCTTCAAAGCTATCAGCCCGAAGAAAAAAAAGCGCCGCACCACCACCGGGTGCGCTCGAACCTGCAACCTTTCGGTCAACAGTCGAACGCGCTAGCCAATTGCGCCACGGAGACAGTCGTGCTCCACTCTCACCACCATCAGAACATATCTTCAAAGCTATCAGCCCAAAGAAAAAAAAGCGCCGCCCCACCACCGGGTGCGCTCAAACCTCTAACCTTTCGGTCAACAGCCGATCGCGCTAGCCAATTGCACCACGGAGACAGTCGTGCTCCCTCTCACCACCATCAGAACATATCTTCAAAGCTATCAGCGCAAAGAAAAAGCAACACACCACTCCCGGGAGGGCTCGAAACACCAACCTTTCGGTTAACAGCCGATCGCGCTAGCGAATTGCACAACGGAGACAGTCCTGCTCCACTCTCACCACCATCAGAACATATCTTCAAAGCTATCAGCCCCAACAAAAAAATTGCCAGCAGCTTCCCTCGGGGGAACACTGAGGAGGATGCGGAGCATATAATTGGTTAACGGGGTGTTAAAGTGCGACTTACTTGGGTCGATGGCTAAATTGGTTAACGGGGTTGTGAAATGGGGTGTTAAATTGCGACTTACTTGGGTCGATGGCTAAACTGGTTGACGTGGTTGTAGGAGGGGTGTTAAATGAGTGAACAGGTATGCGAAAGGGCGGCGCTGGTCGAAGGGACGTCGATCATTGTTTTTGTGGATTCGTTGGAATCCATTTCACCACGACCTTGGTCGTCGACGCGCCGTACAAACCAACCGACGAGCGGCAACTGAGCGAGCGAGCGCCGACCTTGAGTATATATACAGCGCGACGGCGCATGCATTGTCAGCTGTCGAATGTTCGAGAAGGGGGAGAAGCGCAACGGCGCATGCGCGCGCGTCAGCTGCCGATTTTCTCGAAGCGCGACGGCGCATGCGTGCGCGTCAGCTGCCGATGTTCTCGAAGCGTGACGGCGCATGCGCGCTGCATTATACAGCTAGCGAATGTTCGTGAAGAGGAGAAGCGCACGCGGTGTGTAGAGGAGGAAGGGTGCACAGATGGTGAAGGAGTGAAGTGCGCGCGGTGTGTAGAGGAGGAAGGGATGCACAGATGGTGCAAGAAGGAGGAGGAAGCTTGCGGACAGCGCCGCACTACAAGCCACGAGTATTAGATGCTCCGCATCTAAAAGCGCCGCACCTCCACCGGGAGGGCTCGAAACTCCAACCTTTCGATTAACAGCCGATCACGCTAGCCAATTGCGCCACGGAGACAGTCCTGCTCCACTCTCATCACCATCAGAACATATCTTCAAAGCTATCAGCCCGAAGAAAAAAAAGCGCCGCACCACCACCGGGCGCGCTCGAACCTCCAACCTTTCGGTCAACAGTCGAACGCGCTAGCCAATTGCGCCACGAAGACAGTCGTGCTCCACTCTCACCACCATCAGAACATATCTTCAAAGCCATCAACGCAAAGAAAAGAAAAAGCGACACACCGTCCTCGGGTGGACTCGAAACTCCAACCTTTCTATTAACAGCCGATCGCGCTAGCCGATTGCGCCACGGAGACAGTCCTGCTCCACACTCACCACCATCAGAACATATCTTCAAAGCTATCAGCCCAAAGAAAAAAAAGCAACACACCACTCCCGGGAGGGCTCGAACCTCCAACCTTTCGGTTAACAGCCGGTCGCGCTAGCCAATTTCGTTACGGAGACAGTCCTGCTCCACTCTCACCACCATTATAACATATCTTCAAAGCTATCAGCCCAAAGAAAAAAAGCAACACACCACTCCCGGGAGGGCTCGAACCTCAAACCTTTCGGTTAACAGCCGATCGCGCTAGCCAATTGCGCCACGGAGACAGTCCTGCTCCACTCTCGCCACCATCAGAACATATCTTCAAAGCAATCAGCGCAAATAAAAAGCAACACACCACTTCCGGGAGGGCTGGAAACTCCAACCTTTCGGTTAACAGCCGATCGTGCTAGCCAATTGCGCAATGGAGACAGTCCTGCTCCACTCTCACCACCATCAGAACATATCTTGAAAGCTATCAGCCCATAGAAAAAAAAGCGCCGCACCACCACCGGGTGGGCTCGAACCTCCAACCTTTCGGTTAACGACCGAACGCGCTACCCAATTGCGCCACGGAGACAGTCTTGCTCCACTCTCACCACCACCAGAACATATCTTCAAAGCTATCAGCCCAAAGAAAAAAAAAGCAACACACCACTCCCGGGAGGGCTGGAACCTCCAACCTTTCGGTTAACAGCCGATCGCGCTAGCCAATTGCGCCACGGAGACAGTCGTGCTCCACTCTCACCACCATCAGAACATATCTTCAAAGCTATCAGCCCGAAGAAAAAAAAGCGCCGCACCACCACCGGGTGCGCTCGAACCTCCAACCTTTCGGTCAACAGTCGAACGCGCTAGCCAATTGCGCCACGGAGACAGTCGTGCTCCACTCTCACCACCATCAGAACATATCTTCAAAGCTATCAGCCCAAACAAAAAAAAGCGCCGCACCACCACTGGGTGGGCTCAAACCTCCAACCTTTCGGTTAACAGCCGATCGCACTAGTCAATTGCGCCACGAAGACAGTCGTGCTCCACTCTCACACCCATCAGAACATATCTTCAAAGCCATCAACGCAAAGAAAAGAAAAAGCGACACACCGTCCTCGGGTGCGCTCGAAACTCCAACCTTTCTATTAACAGCCGATCGCGCTAGCCAATTGCGCCACGGAGACAGTCCTGCTCCACTCTCACCACCATCAGAACATATTTTCAAAGCTATCAGCCCAAAGAAAAAAAAGCAACACACCACTCCCGGGAGGGCTCGAACCTCCAACCTTTCGGTTAACAGCAGATCGCGCTAGCCGATTTCGACACGGAGACAGTCCTGCTCCACTCTCACCACCATTATAACATATCTTCAAAGCTATCAGCCCAAAGAAAAAAAGCAACACACCACTCCAGGGAGGGCTCGAACCTCAAACCTTTCGGTTAACAGCCGATCGCGCTAGCGAATTGCGCCACGGAGACAGTCGTGCTCCACTCTCACCACCATCAGAACATATCTTCAAAGCTATCAGCGCAAAGAAAAAAGCAACCCACCACTCCCGGGAGGGCTCGAAACTCCAACCTTTCGGTTAACAGCCGATCGCGCTAGCGAATTGCACAACGGAGACAGTCCTGCTCCACTCTCACCACCATCAGAACATATCTTCAAAGCTATCAGCCCCAACAAAAAAATTGCCCGCAGCTTCCCTCGGGGGAACACTGAGGAGGATGCGGAGCATATTATTGGTTAACGGGGTGTTAAAGTGCGACTTACTTGGGTCGATGGCTAAATTGGTTAACGGGGTTGTGAAATGGGGTGTTAAATTGCGACTTACTTGGGTCGATGGCTAAACTGGTTGGCGTGGTTGTAGGAGGGGTGTTAAATGATTGAACAGGTATGCGAAAGGGCGGCGCTGGTCGAAGGGACGTCGATCATTGTTTTTGTGGATTCGTTGGAATCCATTTCACCACGACCTTGAACGTCGACGCGCCGTACAAACCAACCGACGAGCGGCAACTGAGCGAGCGAGCGCCGACCTTGAGTATATATACAGCGCGACGGCGCATGCATTGTCAGCTGTCGAATGTTCGAGAAGGGGGAGAAGCGCAACGGCGCATGCGCGCGCGTCAGCTGCCGATGTTCTCGAAGCGCGACGGCGCGTGCGCGCGCGTCAGCTGCCGATGTTCTCGAAGTGTGACGGCGCATGCGCGCTGCATTATACAGCTAGCGAATGTTCGTGAAGAGGAGAAGCGCACGCGGTGTGTAGAGGAGGAAGGGTGCACAGATGGTGAAGGAGTGAAGTGCGCGCGGTGTGTAGAGGAGGAAGGGATGCACAGATGGTGCAAGAAGGAGGAGGAAGCTTGCGGACGGCACCGCACTACAAGCCACGAGTATTAGATGCTCCGCATCTAAAAGCGCCGCACCTCCACCGGGAGTGCTCGAAACTCCAACCTTTCGATTAACAGCCGATCACGCTAGCCAATTGCGCCACGGAGACAGTCCTGTTCCACTCTCACCACCATTAGAACATATCTTCAAAGTTATCAGGCCATAGAAAAAAAGCGCCGCACCACCACCGGGTGGGCTCGAACCTCCAACCTTTCGGTTAACAGACGATCGCACTAGCCAATCGCGCCACGGAGACAGTCATGCTCCACTCTCACCACCATCAGAACATATCTTCAAAGCTATCAGCACAAAGAAAAAAGCAACACACCACTCCCGGGAGGGCTCGAAACTCCAACTTTTCGGTTAACAGCCGATCGTGCTAGCCAATTGCACCATGGAGACAGTCCTGCTCAACTCTCATCACCATCAGAACATATCTTCAAAGCTATCAGCCCATAGAAAAAAAAGCGCCGCAACACCACCGGGTGGGCTCGAACCTCCAACCTTTCGGTTAAGAGCCGATCGCGCTAGCCAATTGCGCCACAGAGACAGTCGTGCTCCACTCTCACCACCAACAGAACATATCTTCAAAGCTATCAGCACAAAGAAAAAAGCAACACACCACTCTTGGGAGGGCTCGAACCTCCAACCTTTCGGTTAACAGCCGATCGCGCTAGCCAATTTCGCCACGGAGACAGTCCTGCTCCACTCTCATCACCATCAGAACATATCTTCAAAGCTATCAGCCCGAAGAAAAAAAAGCGCCGCACCACCACCGGTTGCGCTCGAACCTCCAACCTTTCGGTCAACAGTCGAACGCGCTAGCCAATTGCGCCACGGAGACAGTCGTGCTCCACTCTCACCACCATCAGAACATATCTTCAAAGCTATCAGCCCAAAGAAAAAAAAGCGCCGCAACACCACTGGGTGGGCTCAAACCTCAAACCTTTCGGTTAACAGCCGATCGCGCTAGTCAATTGCGCCACGAAGACAGTCATGCTCCACTCTCACCACCATCAGAAGATATCTTCAAAGCCATCAACGCAAAGAAAAGAAAAAGCGACACACCGTCCTCGGGTGGGCTCGAAACTCCAACCTTTCTATTAACAGCCGATCGCGCTAGCCGATTGCGCCACGGAGACAGTCCTGCCCCACTCTCACCACCATCAGAACATATCTTCAAAGCTATCAGCCCAAAGAAAAAAAAGCAACACACCACTCCCGGGAGGGCTCGAACCTCCAACCTTTCGGTTAACAGCCGGTCGCGCTAGCCAATTTCGTTACGGAGACAGTCCTGCTCCACTCTCACCACCATTATAACATATCTTCAAAGCTATCAGCCCAAAGAAAAAAAGCAACACACCACTCCCGGGAGGGCTCGAACCTCAAACCTTTCGGTTAACAGCCGATCGCGCTAGCCAATTGCGCCACGGAGACAGTCCTGCTCCACTCTCGCCAACATCAGAACATATCTTCAAAGCAATCAGCGCAAATAAAAAGCAACACACCACTTCCGGGAGGGCTGGAAACTCCAACCTTTCGGTTAACAGCCGATCGTGCTAGCCAATTGCGCAATGGAGACAGTCCTGCTCCACTCTCACCACCATCAGAACATATCTTGAAAGCTATCAGCCCATAGAAAAAAAAGCGCCGCACCCCCACCGGGTGGGCTCGAACCTCCAACCTTTCGGTTAACGACCGAACGCGCTACCCAATTGCGCCACGGAGACAGTCTTGCTCCACTCTCACCACCACCAGAACATATCTTCAAAGCTGTCAGCCCAAAGAAAAAAAAGCAACACACCACTCCCGGGAGGGCTGGAACCTCCAACCTTTCGGTTAACAGCCGATCGCGCTAGCCAATTGCGCCACGGAGACAGTCGTGCTCCACTCTCCCCACCGTCAGAACATTTCTTCAGAGCTATCAGCCCAAAGAAAAAAAGCGTCGCACCACCACCAGGTGGGCTCGAACCTCCAACCTTTCGGTCAACAGCCGATCGCGCTAGCCTATTGCGCCACGGAGACAGTCGTGCTCCACTCTCACCACCATCAGAACATATCTTCAAAGCTATCAGCCCTAAGAAAAAAAAGCGCCGCACCACCACCGCGTGGGCTCGAACCTCCAACCTTTCGGTTAACAGCCGATCGCGCAAGCCAATTGCGCCCCGAAGACAGTCCTGCTCCACTCTCACCACCAACAGAACATATCTTCAAAGCTATCAGTGCAAAGAAAAAGCAACACACCACACTCGGGAGGGCTCGAACCTCCAACCTTTCGGTTAACGGCCGATCGCGCTAGCCAATTTCTCCACGGAGACAGTCCTGCTCCACTCTCACCACCATCAGAACATATCTTCAAAGCTATCAGCCCGAAGAAAAAAAAGCGCCGCACCACCACCGGGTGCGCTCGAACCTCCAACCTTTCGGTCAACAGTCGAACGCGCTAGCCAATTGCGCCACGGAGACAGTCGTGCTCCACTCTCACCACCATCAGAACATATCTTCAAAGCTATCAGCCCAAAGAAAAAAAAGCGCCGCACCACCACTGGGTGGGCTCAAACCTCCAACCTTTCGGTTAACAGCCGATCGCGCTAGTCAATTGCGCCACGAAGACAGTCGTGCTCCACTCTCACACCCATCAGAACATATCTTCAAAGCCATCAACGCAAAGAAAAGAAAAAGCGATACACCGTCCTCGGGTGCGCTCGAAACTCTAACCTTTTTATTAACAGCCGATCACGCTAGCCAATTGCGCCACGGAGACAGTCCTGCTCCACTCTCACCACCATCAGAACATATCTTCAAAGCTATCAGCCCGAAGAAAAAAAAGCGCCGCACCACCACCGGGTGCGCTCGAACCTCCAACCTTTCGGTCAACAGTCGAACGCACTAGCCAATTGCGCCACGGAGACAGTCGTGCTCCACTCTCACCACCATCAGAACATATCTTCAAAGCTATCAGCCCAAACAAAAAAAAGCGCCGCACCACCACTGGGTGGGCTCAAACCTCTAACCTTTCGGTTAACAGCCGATCGCACTAGTCAATTGCGCCACGAAGACAGTCGTGCTCCACTCTCACACCCATCAGAACATATCTTCAAAGCCATCAACGCAAAGAAAAGAAAAAGCGACACACCGTCCTCGGGTGCGCTCGAAACTCCAACCTTTCTATTAACAGCCGATCGCGCTAGCCAATTGCGCCACGGAGACAGTCCTGCTCCACTCTCACCACCATCAGAACATATTTGCAAAGCTATCAGCCCAAAGAAAAAAAAGCAACACACCACTCCCGGGAGGGCTCGAACCTCCAACCTTTCGGTTAACAGCAGATCGCGCTAGCCGATTTCGACACGGAGACAGTCCTGCTCCACTCTCACCACCATTATAACATATCTTCAAAGCTATCAGCCCAAAGAAAAAAAGCAACACACCACTCCAGGGAGGGCTCGAACCTCAAACCTTTCGGTTAACAGCCGATCGCGCTAGCCAATTGCGCCACGGAGACAGTCGTGCTCCACTCTCACCACCATCAGAACATATCTTCAAAGCTATCAGCGCAAAGAAAAAAGCAACCCACCACTCCCGGGAGGGCTCGAAACTCCAACCTTTCGGTTAACAGCCGATCGCGCTAGCGAATTGCACAACGGAGACAGTCCTGCTCCACTCTCACCACCATCAGAACATATCTTCAAAGCTATCAGCCCCAACAAAAAAATTGCCCGCAGCTTCCCTCGGGGGAACACTGAGGAGGATGCGGAGCATAATATTGGTTAACGGGGTGTTAAAGTGCGACTTACTTGGGTCGATGGCTAAATTGGTTAACGGGGTTGTGAAGTGGGGTGTTAAATTGCGACTTACTTGGGTCGATGGCTAAACTGGTTGGCGTGGTTGTAGGAGGGGTGTTAAATGAGTGAACAGGTATGCGAAAGGGCGGCGCTGGTCGAAGGGACGTCGATCATTGTTTTTGTGGATTCGTTGGAATCCATTTCACCACGACCTTGAACGTCGACGCGCCGTACAAACCAACCGACGAGCGGCAACTGAGCGAGCGAGCGCCGACCTTGAGTATATATACAGCGCGACGGCGCATGCATTGTCAGCTGTCGAATGTTCGAGAAGGGGGAGAAGCGCAACGGCGCATGCGCGCGCGTCAGCTGCCGATGTTCTCGAAGCGCGACGGCGCGTGCGCGCGCGTCAGCTGCCGATGTTCTCGAAGTGTGACGGCGCATGCGCGCTGCATTATACAGCTAGCGAATGTTCGTGAAGAGGAGAAGCGCACGCGGTGTGTAGAGGAGGAAGGGTGCACAGATGGTGAAGGAGTGAAGTGCGCGCGGTGTGTAGAGGAGGAAGGGATGCACAGATGGTGCAAGAAGGAGGAGGAAGCTTGCGGACGGCACCGCACTACAAGCCACGAGTATTAGATGCTCCGCATCTAAAAGCGCCGCACCTCCACCGGGAGTGCTCGAAACTCCAACCTTTCGATTAACAGCCGATCACGCTAGCCAATTGCGCCACGGAGACAGTACTGTTCCACTCTCACCACCATTAGAACATATCTTCAAAGTTATCAGGCCATAGAAAAAAAGCGCCGCACCACCACCGGGTGGGCTCGAACCTCCAACCTTTCGGTTAACAGACGATCGCACTAGCCAATCGCGCCACGGAGACAGTCATGCTCCACTCTCACCACCATCAGAACATATCTTCAAAGCTATCAGCACAAAGAAAAAAGCAACACACCACTCCCGGGAGGGCTTGAAACTCCAACTTTTCGGTTAACAGCCGATCGTGCTAGCCAATTGCACCATGGAGACAGTCCTGCTCAACTCTCACCACCATCAGAACATATCTTCAAAGCTATCAGCCCATAGAAAAAAAAGCGCCGCAACACCACCGGGTGGGCTCGAACCTCCAACCTTTCGGTTAACAGCCGATCGCGCTAGCCAATTGCGCCACAGAGACAGTCGTGCTCCACTCTCACCACCAACAGAACATATCTTCAAAGCTATCAGCACAAAGAAAAAAGCAACACACCACTCTTGGGAGGGCTCGAACCTCCAACCTTTCGGTTAACAGCCGATCGCGCTAGCCAATTTCGCCACGGAGACAGTCCTGCTCCACTCTCATCACCATCAGAACATATCTTCAAAGCTATCAGCCCGAAGAAAAAAAAGCGCCGCACCACCACCGGGTGCGCTCGAACCTCCAACCTTTCGGTCAACAGTCGAACGCGCTAGCCAATTGCGCCACGGAGACAGTCGTGCTCCACTCTCACCACCATCAGAACATATCTTCAAAGCTATCAGCCCAAAGAAAAAAAAGCGCCGCAACACCACTGGGTGGGCTCAAACCTCAAACCTTTCGGTTAACAGCCGATCGCGCTAGTCAATTGCGCCACGAAGACAGTCATGCTCCACTCTCACCACCATCAGAAGATATCTTCAAAGCCATCAACGCAAAGAAAAGAAAAAGCGACACACCGTCCTCGGGTGGGCTCGAAACTCCAACCTTTCTATTAACAGCCGATCGCGCTAGCCGATTGCGCCACGGAGACAGTCCTGCCCCACTCTCACCACCATCAGAACATATCTTCAAAGCTATCAGCCCAAAGAAAATAAAGCAACACACCACTCCCGGGAGGGCTCGAACCTCCAACCTTTCGGTTAACAGCCGGTCGCGCTAGCCAATTTCGTTACGGAGACAGTCCTGCTCCACTCTCACCACCATTATAACATATCTTCAAAGCTATCAGCCCAAAGAAAAAAAGCAACACACCACTCCCGGGAGGGCTCGAACCTCAAACCTTTCGGTTAACAGCCGATCGCGCTAGCCAATTGCGCCACGGAGACAGTCCTGCTCCACTCTCGCCAACATCAGAACATATCTTCAAAGCAATCAGCGCAAATAAAAAGCAACACACCACTTCCGGGAGGGCTGGAAACTCCAACCTTTCGGTTAACAGCCGATCGTGCTAGCCAATTGCGCAATGGAGACAGTCCTGCTCCACTCTCACCACCATCAGAACATATCTTGAAAGCTATCAGCCCATAGAAAAAAAAGCGCCGCACCCCCACCGGGTGGGCTCGAACCTCCAACCTTTCGGTTAACGACCGAACGCGCTACCCAATTGCGCCACGGAGACAGTCTTGCTCCACTCTCACCACCACCAGAACATATCTTCAAAGCTGTCAGCCCAAAGAAAAAAAAGCAACACACCACTCCCGGGAGGGCTGGAACCTCCAACCTTTCGGTTAACAGCCGATCGCGCTAGCCAATTGCGCCACGGAGACAGTCGTGCTCCACTCTCCCCACCGTCAGAACATTTCTTCAGAGCTATCAGCCCAAAGAAAAAAAGCGTCGCACCACCACCAGGTGGGCTCCAACCTCCAACCTTTCGGTCAACAGCCGATCGCGCTAGCCTATTGCGCCACGGAGACAGTCGTGCTCCACTCTCACCACCATCAGAACATATCTTCAAAGCTATCAGCCCTAAGAAAAAAAAGCGCCGCACCACCACCGCGTGGGCTCGAACCTCCAACCTTTCGGTTAACAGCCGATCGCGCAAGCCAATTGCGCCCCGGAGACAGTCCTGCTCCACTCTCACCACCAACAGAACATATCTTCAAAGCTATCAGTGCAAAGAAAAAGCAACACACCACACTCGGGAGGGCTCGAACCTCCAACCTTTCGGTTAACGGCCGATCGCGCTAGCCAATTTCTCCACGGAGACAGTCCTGCTCCACTCTCACCACCATCAGAACATATCTTCAAAGCTATCAGCCCGAAGAAAAAAAAGCGCCGCACCACCACCGGGTGCGCTCGAACCTCCAACCTTTCGGTCAACAGTCGAACGCGCTAGCCAATTGCGCCACGGAGACAGTCGTGCTCCACTCTCACCACCATCAGAACATATCTTCAAAGCTATCAGCCCAAAGAAAAAAAAGCGCCGCACCACCACTGGGTGGGCTCAAACCTCCAACCTTTCGGTTAACAGCCGATCGCGCTAGTCAATTGCGCCACGAAGACAGTCGTGCTCCACTCTCACACCCATCAGAACATATCTTCAAAGCCATCAACGCAAAGAAAAGAAAAAGCGATACACCGTCCTCGGGTGCGCTCGAAACTCTAACCTTTTTATTAACAGCCGATCACGCTAGCCAATTGCGCCACGGAGACAGTCCTGCTCCACTCTCACCACCATCAGAACATATTTTCAAAACTATCAGCCCAAAGAAAAAAAAGCAACACACCACTCCCGGGAGGGCTCGAACCTCCAACCTTTCGGTTAACAGCCAATCGCGCTAGCCGATTTCGACACGGAGACAGTCCTGCTCCACTCTCACCACCATTATAACATATCTTCAAAGCTATCAGCCCAAAGAAAAAAAGCAACACACCACTCCAGGGAGGGCTCGAACCTCAAACCTTTCGGTTAACAGCCGATCGCGCTAGCCAATTGCGCCACGGAGACAGTCGTGCTCCACTCTCACCACCATCAGAACATATCTTCAAAGCTATCAGCGCAAAGAAAAAAGCAACCCACCACTCCCGGGAGGGCTCGAAACTCCAACCTTTCGGTTAACAGCCGATCGCGCTAGCGAATTGCGCAACAGAGAGAGTCCTGCTCCACTCTCACCACCATCAGAACATATCTTCAAAGCTATCAGCCCCCCCCCAAAAAAGCGCCGCACCACCACTGGGTGGGCTGGAAACTCCAACCTTTCGATTAACAGCCGATCGCGCTAGCCAATTGCGCCACGGAGACAGTCCTGTTCCACTCTCACCACCAATAGAACATATCTTCAAAGCTATCAGGCCATAGAAAAAAAGCGCCGCACCACCACCGGGTGGGCTCGAACCTCCAACCTTTCGGTTAACGACAGAACGCGCTACCCAATTGCGCCACGGAGACAGTCCTGCTCCGCTCTCACCACCATCAGAACATATCTTCAAAGCTATCAGCCCAAAGAAAAAAAGCAACACACCACTCCCAGGAGGGCTCGAACCTCCAACATTTCGTTTAACAGCCGATCGCGCAAGGTAATTGCGCCCCGGAGACAGTCCTGCTCCACTCTCACCACCATCAGAACATATCTTCAAAGCTATCAGCGCAAAGAAAAAAGCAACACACCACTCCCGGGAGGGCTCGAAACTCCAACCTTTCGGTTGACAGCCGATCGCGCTAGCGAATTGCGCAACGGAGACAGTCCTGCTCCACTCTCACCACCATCAGAACATATCTTCAAAGCTATGAGCCCCAACAAAAAATTGCCCGCAGCTTCCCTCGGGGGAACACTGAGGAGGATGCGGAGCATATAATTGATTAACGGGGTGTTAAAGTGCGACTTACTTGGGTCGATGGCTAAATTGGTTAACGTGGTTGTGAAATGAGGTGTTAAATTGCGACTTACTTGGGTCGATGGCTAAATTGGTTTACGTGGTTGTAGGAGGGGGTGTTAAATGAGTGAACACGTACACACGTATGCGAAAGGGCGGCGCTGGTCGAAGGGACGTCGATTATTGTTTTTGTGGATTCGTTGGAATCTATTTCACCACGACCTTGGACGTCGACGCGCCGTACAAACCAACCGACGAGCGGCAACTGAGCGAGCGAGCGCCAAACTTGAGTATATATACAGCGCGACAGCTCATGCACTGTCAGCTGTCGAATGTTCGAGAAGGGGGAGAAGCGCAACGGCGCATGCGCGCGCGTCAGCTGCCGATGTTCTCGAAGCGTGACGGCGCTTGCGCGCTACATTACAGCTAGCGAATGTTCGTGAAGAGGAGAAGCGCACGCGGTGTGTAGAGGAGGAAGGGTGCACAGATGGTGAAGGAGTGAAGCGCGCGCGGTGTGTAGAGGAGGAAGGGATGCACAGATGGTGAGAGAAGGAGGAGGAAGCTTGCGGACGGCACCGCACTACAAGCCTCGTGTATTAGATGCTCCGAATCTAAAAGCGCCGCACCTCCACCGGGTGGGCTCGAAACTCCAACCTTTCGATTAACAGCCGATCGCGCTAGCCAATTGCGCCACGGAGACAGTCCTGTTCCACTCTCACCACCATTAGAACATATCTTCAAAGTTATCAGGCCATAGAAAAAAAGCGCCGCACCACCACCAGGTGGGCTCGACCCTCCAACCTTTCGGTTAACAGACGATCGCGCTAGCAAATCGCGCCATAGAGACAGTCGTGCTCCACTCTCACCACCATCCGAACATATCTTCAAAGCTATCAGCCCAAAGAAAAAAAAGCAACAAACCACTCCCGGGAGGGCTCGAACCTCCAACCTTTCGGTTAACAGCCGATCGCGCTAGCCAATTTCGCCACGGAGACAGTCGTGCTCCACTCTCACCACCAACAGAACATATCTTCAAAGCTATCAGCACAGAGAAAAAAGCAACCCACCACTCTCGGGCGGGCTCGAACCTCCAATCTTTCAGTTAACAGCCGATCGCGCTAGCCAATTTTGCTACGGAGACAGTCGTGCTCCACTCTCACCACCATCAGAACATATCTTCAAAGCTATCAGCGCAAAGAAAAAAGCAACACACCACTACCGGGTGGGCTCGAAACTCCAACCTTTCGGTTAACAGCCGATCGTGCTAGCCAATTGCGCCACGGAGACAGTCCTGCTCCACTCTCGCCACCATCAGAACATATCTTCAAAGCTATCAGCCCAAAGAAAAAAAAGCGCCGCACTACCGCCGGGTGGGCTCGAACCTCAAAACTTTTGGTTAACAGCGGATCGCGCAAGCCAATTGCGCCCCGCAGACAGTCCTGCTCCACTCTCACCACCATCAGAACATATCTTCAAAGCTATCAGCCCAAAGAAAAAAAAGCAACACACCACTCCCCGGAGGGCTCGAACCTCCAACCTTTCAGGTAACAGCCGATCGCGCTAGCCAATTGCGCCACTGAGACAGTCGTGCTCCACTCTCACCACCATCAGAGCATATCTTCAAAGCTAACAGCCTAAAAAAAAGCGCCGCACCACCACCGGGTGGACTCGAACCTCCACCCTTTCGGTGAACAGGCGATCGCGCTAGCCGATCGTGCCACGGAGACAGTCGTGCTCCACTCTCACCACCATCAGAACATATCTTCAAAGCTATCAGCGCAAAGAAAAAAGCAACCCACCACTCCCGGGAGGGCTCGAAACTCCAACCTTTCGGTTAAACGCCGATCGCGCTAGCCAATTGCGCAACGGAGACAGTCCTGCTCCACTCTCACCACCATCAGAACATATCTTCAAAGCTATCAGCGCAAAGAAAAAGCAACACACCACTCCCGGGAGGGCTCGAACCTCCAACCTTTCGGTTAACAGCCGATCGCGCTAGCCAATTGCGCCACGGAGACAGTCCTGCTCCACTCTCACCACCATCAGAACATATCTTCAAAGCTATCAGCCCAAAGAAAAAAAAGCGCCGCACCACCACCGGGTGCGCTCGAACCTCCAACCTTTCGGTCAACAGCCGATCGCGCTAGCCAATTGCGCCATGGAAACAGTCCTGCTCCACTCTCACCACCATCAGAACATATCTTCAAAGCTATCAGCCCAAAGAAAAAAAAAGCAACACACCACTCCCCGGAGGACTCGAACCTCCAACCTTTCAGTTAACAGCCGATCGCGCTAGCCAATTGCGCCACGGGGACAGTCGTGCTCCACTCTCACCACCATCAGAGCATATCTTCAAAGCTATCAGCCTAAAGAAAAAAAAAGCGACGCACCACCACCGGGTGGGCTCGAACCTCCAACCATTCGGTGAACAGGCGATCGCGCTAGCCGATCGCGCCACGGAGACAGTCGTGCTCCACTCTCACCACCATCAGAACATATCTGCAAAGCTATCAGCGCAAAGAAAAAAGCAACCCACCACTCCCGGGAGGGCTCGAAACTCCAACCTTTCGGTTAACAGCCGATCGCGCTAGCGAATTGCGCAACGGAGACAGTCCTGCTCCACTCACACCACCATCAGAACATAACTTCAAAGCTATAAGCCCCCAAAAAAAAGCGCCACACCACCACCGGGTGGGCTGGAAACTCCAACATTTCGATTAACAGCCGATCGCGCTAGCCAAATGCACCACGGAGACAGTCCTGTTCCACTCTCACCACCATTAGAACATATCTTCAAAGCTATCAGGCCATAGAAAAAAAGCGCCGCACCACCACCGGGTGGGCTCGAACCTCCAACCTTTCGGTTAACGACCGAACGCGCTAGCCAATTGCGCCACAGAGACAGTCCTGCTCCACTCTCACCACCATCAGAACATATCTTCAAAGCTATCAGCCCAAAGAAAAAAAAGCAACACACCTCTCCCGGGAGGGCTCGAACCTCCAACCTTTCGGTTAAGAGCCGATCGCGCTAGCCAATTGCGCCACGGAGACAGTCGTGCTCCACTCTCCCCACCGTCAGAACATTTCTTCAGAGCTATCAGCCCAAAGAAAAAAAGCGTCGCACCACCACCGGGTGGGCTGGAACCTCCAACCTTTCGGTTAACCGCCGATCGCGCTAGCCAATTGCGCCACGGAGACAGTCATGCTCCACTCTCACCACATACAGAACATATCTTCAAAGCTATCAGCGCAAAGAAAAAAGCAACACACCAATCCCGGGAGGGCTCGAACCTCCAACCTTTCGGTTAACAGCCGATCGCGCTAGCCAATTGCGCCACGCAGATAGTCCTGCTCCACTTTCACCACCATCAGAACATATCTTTAAAGCTATCAGCCCAAAGAAAAAAAAAAGCGCCGCACTACCACCGGGTGGGCTCGAACCTCCAACCTTTCGGTTAACAGCCGATCGCGCTAGCCAATTGCGCCACAGAGACAGTCGTGCTCCACTCTCACCACCAACAGAACATATCTTCAAAGCTATCAGCACAAAGAAAAAAGCAACACACCACTCTTGGGAGGGCTCGAACCTCCAACCTTTCGGTTAACAGCCGATCGCGCTAGCCAATTTCGCCACGGAGACAGTCCTGCTCCACTCTCATCACCATCAGAACATATCTTCAAAGCTATCAGCCCGAAGAAAAAAAAGCGCCGCACCACCACCGGGTGCGCTCGAACCTCCAACCTTTCGGTCAACAGTCGAACGCGCTAGCCAATTGCGCCACGGAGACAGTCGTGCTCCACTCTCACCACCATCAGAACATATCTTCAAAGCTATCAGCCCAAAGAAAAAAAAGCGCCGCAACACCACTGGGTGGGCTCAAACCTCAAACCTTTCGGTTAACAGCCGATCGCGCTAGTCAATTGCGCCACGAAGACAGTCATGCTCCACTCTCACCACCATCAGAAGATATCTTCAAAGCCATCAACGCAAAGAAAAGAAAAAGCGACACACCGTCCTCGGGTGGGCTCGAAACTCCAACCTTTCTATTAACAGCCGATCGCGCTAGCCGATTGCGCCACGGAGACAGTCCTGCCCCACTCTCACCACCATCAGAACATATCTTCAAAGCTATCAGCCCAAAGAAAATAAAGCAACACACCACTCCCGGGAGGGCTCGAACCTCCAACCTTTCGGTTAACAGCCGGTCGCGCTAGCCAATTTCGTTACGGAGACAGTCCTGCTCCACTCTCACCACCATTATAACATATCTTCAAAGCTATAAGCCCAAAGAAAAAAAGCAACACACCACTCCCGGGAGGGCTCGAACCTCAAACCTTTCGGTTAACAGCCGATCGCGCTAGCCAATTGCGCCACGGAGACAGTCCTGCTCCACTCTCGCCAACATCAGAACATATCTTCAAAGCAATCAGCGCAAATAAAAAGCAACACACCACTTCCGGGAGGGCTGGAAACTCCAACCTTTCGGTTAACAGCCGATCGTGCTAGCCAATTGCGCAATGGAGACAGTCCTGCTCCACTCTCACCACCATCAGAACATATCTTGAAAGCTATCAGCCCATAGAAAAAAAAGCGCCGCACCCCCACCGGGTGGGCTCGAACCTCCAACCTTTCGGTTAACGACCGAACGCGCTACCCAATTGCGCCACGGAGACAGTCTTGCTCCACTCTCACCACCACCAGAACATATCTTCAAAGCTGTCAGCCCAAAGAAAAAAAAGCAACACACCACTCCCGGGAGGGCTGGAACCTCCAACCTTTCGGTTAACAGCCGATCGCGCTAGCCAATTGCGCCACGGAGACAGTCGTGCTCCACTCTCCCCACCGTCAGAACATTTCTTCAGAGCTATCAGCCCAAAGAAAAAAAGCGTCGCACCACCACCAGGTGGGCTCGAACCTCCAACCTTTCGGTCAACAGCCGATCGCGCTAGCCTATTGCGCCACGGAGACAGTCGTGCTCCACTCTCACCACCATCAGAACATATCTTCAAAGCTATCAGCCCTAAGAAAAAAAAGCGCCGCACCACCACCGCGTGGGCTCGAACCTCCAACCTTTCGGTTAACAGCCGATCGCGCAAGCCAATTGCGCCCCGGAGACAGTCCTGCTCCACTCTCACCACCAACAGAACATATCTTCAAAGCTATCAGTGCAAAGAAAAAGCAACACACCACACTCGGGAGGGCTCGAACCTCCAACCTTTCGGTTAACGGCCGATCGCGCTAGCCAATTTCTCCACGGAGACAGTCCTGCTCCACTCTCACCACCATCAGAACATATCTTCAAAGCTATCAGCCCGAAGAAAAAAAAGCGCCGCACCACCACCGGGTGCGCTCGAACCTCCAACCTTTCGGTCAACAGTCGAACGCGCTAGCCAATTGCGCCACGGAGACAGTCGTGCTCCACTCTCACCACCATCAGAACATATCTTCAAAGCTATCAGCCCAAAGAAAAAAAAGCGCCGCACCACCACTGGGTGGGCTCAAACCTCCAACCTTTCGGTTAACAGCCGATCGCGCTAGTCAATTGCGCCACGAAGACAGTCGTGCTCCACTCTCACACCCATCAGAACATATCTTCAAAGCCATCAACGCAAAGAAAAGAAAAAGCGATACACCGTCCTCGGGTGCGCTCGAAACTCTAACCTTTTTATTAACAGCCGATCACGCTAGCCAATTGCGCCACGGAGACAGTCCTGCTCCACTCTCACCACCATCAGAACATATTTTCAAAACTATCAGCCCAAAGAAAAAAAAGCAACACACCACTCCCGGGAGGGCTCGAACCTCCAACCTTTCGGTTAACAGCCAATCGCGCTAGCCGATTTCGACACGGAGACAGTCCTGCTCCACTCTCACCACCATTATAACATATCTTCAAAGCTATCAGCCCAAAGAAAAAAAGCAACACACCACTCCAGGGAGGGCTCGAACCTCAAACCTTTCGGTTAACAGCCGATCGCGCTAGCCAATTGCGCCACGGAGACAGTCGTGCTCCACTCTCACCACCATCAGAACATATCTTCAAAGCTATCAGCGCAAAGAAAAAAGCAACCCACCACTCCCGGGAGGGCTCGAAACTCCAACCTTTCGGTTAACAGCCGATCGCGCTAGCGAATTGCGCAACAGAGAGAGTCCTGCTCCACTCTCACCACCATCAGAACATATCTTCAAAGCTATCAGCCCCCCCCCCAAAAAAGCGCCGCACCACCACTGGGTGGGCTGGAAACTCCAACCTTTCGATTAACAGCCGATCGCGCTAGCCAATTGCGCCACGGAGACAGTCCTGTTCCACTCTCACCACCAATAGAACATATCTTCAAAGCTATCAGGCCATAGAAAAAAAGCGCCGCACCACCACCGGGTGGGCTCGAACCTCCAACCTTTCGGTTAACGACAGAACGCGCTACCCAATTGCGCCACGGAGACAGTCCTGCTCCGCTCTCACCACCATCAGAACATATCTTCAAAGCTATCAGCCCAAAGAAAAAAAGCAACACACCACTCCCAGGAGGGCTCGAACCTCCAACATTTCGTTTAACAGCCGATCGCGCAAGGCAATTGCGCCCCGGAGACAGTCCTGCTCCACTCTCACCACCATCAGAACATATCTTCAAAGCTATCAGCGCAAAGAAAAAAGCAACACACCACTCCCGGGAGGGCTCGAAACTCCAACCTTTCGGTTGACAGCCGATCGCGCTAGCGAATTGCGCAACGGAGACAGTCCTGCTCCACTCTCACCACCATCAGAACATATCTTCAAAGCTATGAGCCCCAACAAAAAATTGCCCGCAGCTTCCCTCGGGGGAACACTGAGGAGGATGCGGAGCATATAATTGATTAACGGGGTGTTAAAGTGCGACTTACTTGGGTCGATGGCTAAATTGGTTAACGTGGTTGTGAAATGAGGTGTTAAATTGCGACTTACTTGGGTCGATGGCTAAATTGGTTTACGTGGTTGTAGGAGGGGGTGTTAAATGAGTGAACACGTACACACGTATGCGAAAGGGCGGCGCTGGTCGAAGGGACGTCGATTATTGTTTTTGTGGATTCGTTGGAATCTATTTCACCACGACCTTGGACGTCGACGCGCCGTACAAACCAACCGACGAGCGGCAACTGAGCGAGCGAGCGCCAAACTTGAGTATATATACAGCGCGACAGCTCATGCACTGTCAGCTGTCGAATGTTCGAGAAGGGGGAGAAGCGCAACGGCGCATGCGCGCGCGTCAGCTGCCGATGTTCTCGAAGCGTGACGGCGCTTGCGCGCTACATTACAGCTAGCGAATGTTCGTGAAGAGGAGAAGCGCACGCGGTGTGTAGAGGAGGAAGGGTGCACAGATGGTGAAGGAGTGAAGCGCGCGCGGTGTGTAGAGGAGGAAGGGATGCACAGATGGTGAGAGAAGGAGGAGGAAGCTTGCGGACGGCACCGCACTACAAGCCTCGTGTATTAGATGCTCCGAATCTAAAAGCGCCGCACCTCCACCGGGTGGGCTCGAAACTCCAACCTTTCGATTAACAGCCGATCGCGCTAGCCAATTGCGCCACGGAGACAGTCCTGTTCCACTCTCACCACCATTAGAACATATCTTCAAAGTTATCAGGCCATAGAAAAAAAGCGCCGCACCACCACCAGGTGGGCTCGACCCTCCAACCTTTCGGTTAACAGACGATCGCGCTAGCAAATCGCGCCATAGAGACAGTCGTGCTCCACTCTCACCACCATCCGAACATATCTTCAAAGCTATCAGCCCAAAGAAAAAAAAGCAACAAACCACTCCCGGGAGGGCTCGAACCTCCAACCTTTCGGTTAACAGCCGATCGCGCTAGCCAATTTCGCCACGGAGACAGTCGTGCTCCACTCTCACCACCAACAGAACATATCTTCAAAGCTATCAGCACAGAGAAAAAAGCAACCCACCACTCTCGGGCGGGCTCGAACCTCCAATCTTTCAGTTAACAGCCGATCGCGCTAGCCAATTTTGCTACGGAGACAGTCGTGCTCCACTCTCACCACCATCAGAACATATCTTCAAAGCTATCAGCGCAAAGAAAAAAGCAACACACCACTACCGGGTGGGCTCGAAACTCCAACCTTTCGGTTAACAGCCGATCGTGCTAGCCAATTGCGCCACGGAGACAGTCCTGCTCCACTCTCGCCACCATCAGAACATATCTTCAAAGCTATCAGCCCAAAGAAAAAAAAGCGCCGCACTACCGCCGGGTGGGCTCGAACCTCAAAACTTTTGGTTAACAGCGGATCGCGCAAGCCAATTGCGCCCCGCAGACAGTCCTGCTCCACTCTCACCACCATCAGAACATATCTTCAAAGCTATCAGCCCAAAGAAAAAAAAGCAACACACCACTCCCCGGAGGGCTCGAACCTCCAACCTTTCAGGTAACAGCCGATCGCGCTAGCCAATTGCGCCACTGAGACAGTCGTGCTCCACTCTCACCACCATCAGAGCATATCTTCAAAGCTAACAGCCTAAAAAAAAGCGCCGCACCACCACCGGGTGGACTCGAACCTCCACCCTTTCGGTGAACAGGCGATCGCGCTAGCCGATCGTGCCACGGAGACAGTCGTGCTCCACTCTCACCACCATCAGAACATATCTTCAAAGCTATCAGCGCAAAGAAAAAAGCAACCCACCACTCCCGGGAGGGCTCGAAACTCCAACCTTTCGGTTAAACGCCGATCGCGCTAGCCAATTGCGCAACGGAGACAGTCCTGCTCCACTCTCACCACCATCAGAACATATCTTCAAAGCTATCAGCGCAAAGAAAAAGCAACACACCACTCCCGGGAGGGCTCGAACCTCCAACCTTTCGGTTAACAGCCGATCGCGCTAGCCAATTGCGCCACGGAGACAGTCCTGCTCCACTCTCACCACCATCAGAACATATCTTCAAAGCTATCAGCCCAAAGAAAAAAAAGCGCCGCACCACCACCGGGTGCGCTCGAACCTCCAACCTTTCGGTCAACAGCCGATCGCGCTAGCCAATTGCGCCATGGAAACAGTCCTGCTCCACTCTCACCACCATCAGAACATATCTTCAAAGCTATCAGCCCAAAGAAAAAAAAAGCAACACACCACTCCCCGGAGGACTCGAACCTCCAACCTTTCAGTTAACAGCCGATCGTGCTAGCCAATTGCGCCACGGGGACAGTCGTGCTCCACTCTCACCACCATCAGAGCATATCTTCAAAGCTATCAGCCTAAAGAAAAAAAAAGCGACGCACCACCACCGGGTGGGCTCGAACCTCCAACCATTCGGTGAACAGGCGATCGCGCTAGCCGATCGCGCCACGGAGACAGTCGTGCTCCACTCTCACCACCATCAGAACATATCTGCAAAGCTATCAGCGCAAAGAAAAAAGCAACCCACCACTCCCGGGAGGGCTCGAAACTCCAACCTTTCGGTTAACAGCCGATCGCGCTAGCGAATTGCGCAACGGAGACAGTCCTGCTCCACTCACACCACCATCAGAACATAACTTCAAAGCTATAAGCCCCCAAAAAAAAGCGCCACACCACCACCGGGTGGGCTGGAAACTCCAACATTTCGATTAACAGCCGATCGCGCTAGCCATATGCACCACGGAGACAGTCCTGTTCCACTCTCACCACCATTAGAACATATCTTCAAAGCTATCAGGCCATAGAAAAAAAGCGCCGCACCACCACCGGGTGGGCTCGAACCTCCAACCTTTCGGTTAACGACCGAACGCGCTAGCCAATTGCGCCACAGAGACAGTCCTGCTCCACTCTCACCACCATCAGAACATATCTTCAAAGCTATCAGCCCAAAGAAAAAAAAGCAACACACCACTCCCGGGAGGGCTCGAACCTCCAACCTTTCGGTTAACAGCCGATCGCGCTAGCCAATTGCGCCACGGAGACAGTCGTGCTCCACTCTCCCCACCGTCAGAACATTTCTTCAGAGCTATCAGCCCAAAGAAAAAAAGCGTCGCACCACCACCGGGTGGGCTGGAACCTCCAACCTTTCGGTTAACCGCCGATCGCGCTAGCCAATTGCGCCACGGAGACAGTCATGCTCCACTCTCACCACATACAGAACATATCTTCAAAGCTATCAGCGCAAAGAAAAAAGCAACACACCAATCCCGGGAGGGCTCGAACCTCCAACCTTTCGGTTAACAGCCGATCGCGCTAGCCAATTGCGCCACGCAGATAGTCCTGCTCCACTTTCACCACCATCAGAACATATCTTTAAAGCTATCAGCCCAAAGAAAAAAAAAAGCGCCGCACTACCACCGGGTGGGCTCGAACCTCCAAACTTTCGGTTAACAGACGATGGCGCCAGGCGATCGCGCCACGTAGACAGTCGTGCTCCACTCTCACCATCATCAGAACATATCTTCAAAGCTATCAGCGCAAAGAAAAAAGCAACACACCACTCCCGGGAGGGCTCGAAATTCCAACTTTTCGGTTAACAGCCGATCGCGCTAGCCGATTGCGCAACGGAGACAGTCCTGCTCCACTCTCACCACCATCGGAACTTATCTTCAAAGCTATCAGCCCCCAAAAAAAGCACCGCACCACCACCGGGTGGGCTCGAAACTTCAACCTTTTGATTAACAGACGATAGCGCTAGCCAATTGCGCCACGGAGACAGTTCTGTTCCACTCTTACCACCATTAGAACATATCTTCAAAGTTATCAGGCCATAGAAAAAAAGCGCCGCACCACCACCGGGTGGGCTCGAACCTCCAACCTTTCGGTTAACAGACGATCGCGCTAGCCAATCGCGCCACGGAGACACACCTGCTCCACTCTCACCACTATCAGAACATATCTTCAAAGCTATCAGCGCAAAGAAAAAAGCAACACACCACTCCCGGGAGGGCTCGAAACTCCAACCTTTCGGTTAACAGCCGATCGTGCTAGCCAATTGCGCCATGGAGACAGTCCTGCTCCACTCTCACCACCATCAGAACATATCTGCAATGCTATCAGCCCATAGAAAAAAAGCGCCGCACCACCACCGGGTGGGCTCGAAACTCCAACCTTTCGGTTAACGACCGAACGCGCTACCCAATTGCGCCACGGAGATAGTCCTGCTCCACTCTCACCACCATCAGAACATATCTTCAAAGCTATCAGCCCAAAGAAAAAAAAGCAACACACCACTCCCGGGAGGGCTCGAACCTCCAACCTTTCGGTTAACAGCAGATCGCGCTAGCCGATTGCGCCACGGAGACAGTCCTGCTCCACTCTTCCCACCGTCAGAACATTTCTTCAGAGCTATCAGCCCAAAGAAAAAAAGCGTCGCACCACCACCGGGTGGGCTCGAACCTCCAACCTTTCGGTTAACAGCCGATCGCGCTAGCCAATTGCGCCACGGAGACATTCGTGCTCCACTCTCCCCACCAACAGAACATATCTTCAAAGCTATCAGCGCGAAGAAAAAAGCAACACACCACTCTCGGGAGGGCTCGAACCTTCAAACTTTCGGTTAACAGCCGATCGCGCTAGCCAATTTCGCCACGGAGACAGTCCTGCTCCATTCTCACCACCATCAGAACATATCTTCAAAGCTATCAGCCCGAAGAAAAAAAAGCGCCGCACCACCACCGGGTGCGCTCGAACCTGCAACCTTTCGGTCAACAGTCGAACGCGCTAGCCAATTGCGCCACGGAGACAGTCGTGCTCCACTCTCACCACCATCAGAACATATCTTCAAAGCTATCAGCCCAAAGAAAAAAAAGCGCCGCACCACCACCGGGTGCGCTCAAACCTCTAACCTTTCGGTCAACAGCCGATCGCGCTAGCCAATTGCACCACGGAGACAGTCGTGCTCCCTCTCACCACCATCAGAACATATCTTCAAAGCTATCAGCGCAAAGAAAAAGCAACACACCACTCCCGGGAGGGCTCGAACCTCCAACCTTTCGGTTAACAGCCGATCGCGCTAGCCAATTGCGCCACGGAGACAGTCGTGCTCCACTCTCACCACCATCAGAGCATATCTTCAAAGCTATCAGCCTAAAGAAAAAAAAGTGCCGCACCACCACCGGATGGGCTCGAACCTCCAACCTTTCGGTTAACAGACGATCGCGCTAGCCGATCGCGCCACGGAGACAGTCGTGCTCCACTCTCACCACCATCACAACATATCTTCAAAGCTATCAGCGCAAAGAAAAAAAGCAACACACCACTCCCGGGAGGGCTCGAAACACCAACCTTTCGGTTAACAGCCGATCGCGCTAGCGAATTGCACAACGGAGACAGTCCTGCTCCACTCTCACCACCATCAGAACATATCTTCAAAGCTATCAGCCCCAACAAAAAAATTGCCCGCAGCTTCCCTCGGGGGAACACTGAGGAGGATGCGGAGCATATAATTGGTTAACGGGGTGTTAAAGTGCGACTTACTTGGGTCGATGGCTAAATTGGTTAACGGGGTTGTGAAATGGGGTGTTAAATTGCGACTTACTTGGGTCAATGGCTAAACTGGTTGACGTGGTTGTAGGAGGGGTGTTAAATGAGTGAACAGGTATGCGAAAGGGCGGCGCTGGTCGAAGGGACGTCGATCATTGTTTTTGTGGATTCGTTGGAATCCATTTCACCACGACCTTGGACGTCGACGCGCCGTACAAACCAACCGACGAGCGGTAACTGAGCGAGCGAGCGCCGACCTTGAGTATATATACAGCGCGACGGCGCATGCATTGTCAGCTGTCGAATGTTCGAGAAGGGGGAGAAGCGCAACGGCGCATGCGCGCGCGTCAGCTGCCGATGTTCTCGAAGCGCGACGGAGCATGCGCGCGCGTCAGCTGCCGAAGTTCTCGAAGCGCGACGGCGCATGCGCGCTGCATTATACTGCTAGCGAATGTTCGTGAAGAGGAGAAGGGCACGCGATGTGTAGAGGAGGAAGGGTGCACAGATGGTGAAGGAGTGAAGTGCGCGCGGTGTGTAGAGGAGGAAGGGATGCACAGATGGTGCAAGAAGGAGGAGGAAGCTTGCGGACGGCGCCGCACTACAAGCCACGAGTATTAGATGCTCCGCATCTAAAAGCGCCGCACCTCCACCGGGAGGGCTCGAAACTCCAACCTTTCGATTAACAGCCGATCACGCTAGCCAATTGCGCCACGGAGACAGTCCTGTTCCACTCTCACCACCATTAGAACATATCTTCAAAGTTATCAGGCCATAGAAAAAAAGCGCCGCACCACCACCGGGTGGGCTCGAACCTCCAACCTTTCGGTTAACAGACGATCGCGCTAGCCAATCGCGCCACGGAGACAGTCATGCTCCACTCTCACCACCATCGGAACATATCTTCAAAGCTATCAGCACAAAGAAAAAAGCAACACACCACTCCCGGGAGGGCTCGAAACTCCAACTTTTCGGTTAACAGCCGATCGTGCTAGCCAATTGCGCCATGGAGACAGTCCTGCTCAACTCTCACCACCATCAGAACATATCTTCAAAGCTATCAGCCCATAGAAAAAAAAAGCGCCGCACCACCACCGGGTGGGCTCGAACCTCCAACCTTTCGGTTAACAGCCGATCGCGCTAGCCAATTGCGCCACAGAGACAGTCGTGCTCCACTCTCACCACCAACAGAACATATCTTCAAAGCTATCAGCACAAAGAAAAAAGCAACACACCACTCTTGGGAGGGCTCGAACCTCCAACCTTTCGGTTAACAGCCGATCGCGCTAGCGAATTTCGCCACGGAGACAGTCGTGCTCCACTCTCACCACCAACAGAACATATCTTCAAAGCTATCAGCACAAAGAAAAAAGCAACACACCACTCTCGGGAGGGCTCGAACCTCTAATCTTTTGGTTAACAGCCGATCGCGCTAGCCAATTTCGCCACGGAGACAGTCGTGCTCCACTCTCACCACCATCAGAACATATCTTGAAAGATATCAGCCCAAAGAAAAAAAAGCAACACACCACTCCCGGGAGGGCTCGAACCTCCAACCTTTCGGTTAAGAGCCGATCGCGCTAGCCAATTGCGCCACGGAGACAGTCGTGCTCCACTCTCCCCACCGTCAGAACATTTCTTCAGAGCTATCAGCCCAAAGAAAAAAAGCGTCGCACCACCACCGGGTGGGCTGGAACCTCCAACCTTTCGGTTAACCGCCGATCGCGCTAGCCAATTGCGCCACGGAGACAGTCATGCTCCACTCTCACCACATACAGAACATATCTTCAAAGCTATCAGCGCAAAGAAAAAAGCAACACACCAATCCCGGGAGGGCTCGAACCTCCAACCTTTCGGTTAACAGCCGATCGCGCTAGCCAATTGCGCCACGCAGATAGTCCTGCTCCACTTTCACCACCATCAGAACATATCTTTAAAGCTATCAGCCCAAAGAAAAAAAAAAGCGCCGCACTACCACCGGGTGGGCTCGAACCTCCAACCTTTCGGTTAACAGCCGATCGCGCTAGCCAATTGCGCCACAGAGACAGTCGTGCTCCACTCTCACCACCAACAGAACATATCTTCAAAGCTATCAGCACAAAGAAAAAAGCAACACACCACTCTTGGGAGGGCTCGAACCTCCAACCTTTCGGTTAACAGCCGATCGCGCTAGCCAATTTCGCCACGGAGACAGTCCTGCTCCACTCTCATCACCATCAGAACATATCTTCAAAGCTATCAGCCCGAAGAAAAAAAAGCGCCGCACCACCACCGGGTGCGCTCGAACCTCCAACCTTTCGGTCAACAGTCGAACGCGCTAGCCAATTGCGCCACGGAGACAGTCGTGCTCCACTCTCACCACCATCAGAACATATCTTCAAAGCTATCAGCCCAAAGAAAAAAAAGCGCCGCAACACCACTGGGTGGGCTCAAACCTCAAACCTTTCGGTTAACAGCCGATCGCGCTAGTCAATTGCGCCACGAAGACAGTCATGCTCCACTCTCACCACCATCAGAAGATATCTTCAAAGCCATCAACGCAAAGAAAAGAAAAAGCGACACACCGTCCTCGGGTGGGCTCGAAACTCCAACCTTTCTATTAACAGCCGATCGCGCTAGCCGATTGCGCCACGGAGACAGTCCTGCCCCACTCTCACCACCATCAGAACATATCTTCAAAGCTATCAGCCCAAAGAAAATAAAGCAACACACCACTCCCGGGAGGGCTCGAACCTCCAACCTTTCGGTTAACAGCCGGTCGCGCTAGCCAATTTCGTTACGGAGACAGTCCTGCTCCACTCTCACCACCATTATAACATATCTTCAAAGCTATAAGCCCAAAGAAAAAAAGCAACACACCACTCCCGGGAGGGCTCGAACCTCAAACCTTTCGGTTAACAGCCGATCGCGCTAGCCAATTGCGCCACGGAGACAGTCCTGCTCCACTCTCGCCAACATCAGAACATATCTTCAAAGCAATCAGCGCAAATAAAAAGCAACACACCACTTCCGGGAGGGCTGGAAACTCCAACCTTTCGGTTAACAGCCGATCGTGCTAGCCAATTGCGCAATGGAGACAGTCCTGCTCCACTCTCACCACCATCAGAACATATCTTGAAAGCTATCAGCCCATAGAAAAAAAAGCGCCGCACCCCCACCGGGTGGGCTCGAACCTCCAACCTTTCGGTTAACGACCGAACGCGCTACCCAATTGCGCCACGGAGACAGTCTTGCTCCACTCTCACCACCACCAGAACATATCTTCAAAGCTGTCAGCCCAAAGAAAAAAAAGCAACACACCACTCCCGGGAGGGCTGGAACCTCCAACCTTTCGGTTAACAGCCGATCGCGCTAGCCAATTGCGCCACGGAGACAGTCGTGCTCCACTCTCCCCACCGTCAGAACATTTCTTCAGAGCTATCAGCCCAAAGAAAAAAAGCGTCGCACCACCACCAGGTGGGCTCGAACCTCCAACCTTTCGGTCAACAGCCGATCGCGCTAGCCTATTGCGCCACGGAGACAGTCGTGCTCCACTCTCACCACCATCAGAACATATCTTCAAAGCTATCAGCCCTAAGAAAAAAAAGCGCCGCACCACCACCGCGTGGGCTCGAACCTCCAACCTTTCGGTTAACAGCCGATCGCGCAAGCCAATTGCGCCCCGGAGACAGTCCTGCTCCACTCTCACCACCAACAGAACATATCTTCAAAGCTATCAGTGCAAAGAAAAAGCAACACACCACACTCGGGAGGGCTCGAACCTCCAACCTTTCGGTTAACGGCCGATCGCGCTAGCCAATTTCTCCACGGAGACAGTCCTGCTCCACTCTCACCACCATCAGAACATATCTTCAAAGCTATCAGCCCGAAGAAAAAAAAGCGCCGCACCACCACCGGGTGCGCTCGAACCTCCAACCTTTCGGTCAACAGTCGAACGCGCTAGCCAATTGCGCCACGGAGACAGTCGTGCTCCACTCTCACCACCATCAGAACATATCTTCAAAGCTATCAGCCCAAAGAAAAAAAAGCGCCGCACCACCACTGGGTGGGCTCAAACCTCCAACCTTTCGGTTAACAGCCGATCGCGCTAGTCAATTGCGCCACGAAGACAGTCGTGCTCCACTCTCACACCCATCAGAACATATCTTCAAAGCCATCAACGCAAAGAAAAGAAAAAGCGATACACCGTCCTCGGGTGCGCTCGAAACTCTAACCTTTTTATTAACAGCCGATCACGCTAGCCAATTGCGCCACGGAGACAGTCCTGCTCCACTCTCACCACCATCAGAACATATTTTCAAAACTATCAGCCCAAAGAAAAAAAAGCAACACACCACTCCCGGGAGGGCTCGAACCTCCAACCTTTCGGTTAACAGCCAATCGCGCTAGCCGATTTCGACACGGAGACAGTCCTGCTCCACTCTCACCACCATTATAACATATCTTCAAAGCTATCAGCCCAAAGAAAAAAAGCAACACACCACTCCAGGGAGGGCTCGAACCTCAAACCTTTCGGTTAACAGCCGATCGCGCTAGCCAATTGCGCCACGGAGACAGTCGTGCTCCACTCTCACCACCATCAGAACATATCTTCAAAGCTATCAGCGCAAAGAAAAAAGCAACCCACCACTCCCGGGAGGGCTCGAAACTCCAACCTTTCGGTTAACAGCCGATCGCGCTAGCGAATTGCGCAACAGAGAGAGTCCTGCTCCACTCTCACCACCATCAGAACATATCTTCAAAGCTATCAGCCCCCCCCCCAAAAAAGCGCCGCACCACCACTGGGTGGGCTGGAAACTCCAACCTTTCGATTAACAGCCGATCGCGCTAGCCAATTGCGCCACGGAGACAGTCCTGTTCCACTCTCACCACCAATAGAACATATCTTCAAAGCTATCAGGCCATAGAAAAAAAGCGCCGCACCACCACCGGGTGGGCTCGAACCTCCAACCTTTCGGTTAACGACAGAACGCGCTACCCAATTGCGCCACGGAGACAGTCCTGCTCCGCTCTCACCACCATCAGAACATATCTTCAAAGCTATCAGCCCAAAGAAAAAAAGCAACACACCACTCCCAGGAGGGCTCGAACCTCCAACATTTCGTTTAACAGCCGATCGCGCAAGGCAATTGCGCCCCGGAGACAGTCCTGCTCCACTCTCACCACCATCAGAACATATCTTCAAAGCTATCAGCGCAAAGAAAAAAGCAACACACCACTCCCGGGAGGGCTCGAAACTCCAACCTTTCGGTTGACAGCCGATCGCGCTAGCGAATTGCGCAACGGAGACAGTCCTGCTCCACTCTCACCACCATCAGAACATATCTTCAAAGCTATGAGCCCCAACAAAAAATTGCCCGCAGCTTCCCTCGGGGGAACACTGAGGAGGATGCGGAGCATATAATTGATTAACGGGGTGTTAAAGTGCGACTTACTTGGGTCGATGGCTAAATTGGTTAACGTGGTTGTGAAATGAGGTGTTAAATTGCGACTTACTTGGGTCGATGGCTAAATTGGTTTACGTGGTTGTAGGAGGGGGTGTTAAATGAGTGAACACGTACACACGTATGCGAAAGGGCGGCGCTGGTCGAAGGGACGTCGATTATTGTTTTTGTGGATTCGTTGGAATCTATTTCACCACGACCTTGGACGTCGACGCGCCGTACAAACCAACCGACGAGCGGCAACTGAGCGAGCGAGCGCCAAACTTGAGTATATATACAGCGCGACAGCTCATGCACTGTCAGCTGTCGAATGTTCGAGAAGGGGGAGAAGCGCAACGGCGCATGCGCGCGCGTCAGCTGCCGATGTTCTCGAAGCGTGACGGCGCTTGCGCGCTACATTACAGCTAGCGAATGTTCGTGAAGAGGAGAAGCGCACGCGGTGTGTAGAGGAGGAAGGGTGCACAGATGGTGAAGGAGTGAAGCGCGCGCGGTGTGTAGAGGAGGAAGGGATGCACAGATGGTGAGAGAAGGAGGAGGAAGCTTGCGGACGGCACCGCACTACAAGCCTCGTGTATTAGATGCTCCGAATCTAAAAGCGCCGCACCTCCACCGGGTGGGCTCGAAACTCCAACCTTTCGATTAACAGCCGATCGCGCTAGCCAATTGCGCCACGGAGACAGTCCTGTTCCACTCTCACCACCATTAGAACATATCTTCAAAGTTATCAGGCCATAGAAAAAAAGCGCCGCACCACCACCAGGTGGGCTCGACCCTCCAACCTTTCGGTTAACAGACGATCGCGCTAGCAAATCGCGCCATAGAGACAGTCGTGCTCCACTCTCACCACCATCCGAACATATCTTCAAAGCTATCAGCCCAAAGAAAAAAAAGCAACAAACCACTCCCGGGAGGGCTCGAACCTCCAACCTTTCGGTTAACAGCCGATCGCGCTAGCCAATTTCGCCACGGAGACAGTCGTGCTCCACTCTCACCACCAACAGAACATATCTTCAAAGCTATCAGCACAGAGAAAAAAGCAACCCACCACTCTCGGGCGGGCTCGAACCTCCAATCTTTCAGTTAACAGCCGATCGCGCTAGCCAATTTTGCTACGGAGACAGTCGTGCTCCACTCTCACCACCATCAGAACATATCTTCAAAGCTATCAGCGCAAAGAAAAAAGCAACACACCACTACCGGGTGGGCTCGAAACTCCAACCTTTCGGTTAACAGCCGATCGTGCTAGCCAATTGCGCCACGGAGACAGTCCTGCTCCACTCTCGCCACCATCAGAACATATCTTCAAAGCTATCAGCCCAAAGAAAAAAAAGCGCCGCACTACCGCCGGGTGGGCTCGAACCTCAAAACTTTTGGTTAACAGCGGATCGCGCAAGCCAATTGCGCCCCGCAGACAGTCCTGCTCCACTCTCACCACCATCAGAACATATCTTCAAAGCTATCAGCCCAAAGAAAAAAAAGCAACACACCACTCCCCGGAGGGCTCGAACCTCCAACCTTTCAGGTAACAGCCGATCGCGCTAGCCAATTGCGCCACTGAGACAGTCGTGCTCCACTCTCACCACCATCAGAGCATATCTTCAAAGCTAACAGCCTAAAAAAAAGCGCCGCACCACCACCGGGTGGACTCGAACCTCCACCCTTTCGGTGAACAGGCGATCGCGCTAGCCGATCGTGCCACGGAGACAGTCGTGCTCCACTCTCACCACCATCAGAACATATCTTCAAAGCTATCAGCGCAAAGAAAAAAGCAACCCACCACTCCCGGGAGGGCTCGAAACTCCAACCTTTCGGTTAAACGCCGATCGCGCTAGCCAATTGCGCAACGGAGACAGTCCTGCTCCACTCTCACCACCATCAGAACATATCTTCAAAGCTATCAGCGCAAAGAAAAAGCAACACACCACTCCCGGGAGGGCTCGAACCTCCAACCTTTCGGTTAACAGCCGATCGCGCTAGCCAATTGCGCCACGGAGACAGTCCTGCTCCACTCTCACCACCATCAGAACATATCTTCAAAGCTATCAGCCCAAAGAAAAAAAAGCGCCGCACCACCACCGGGTGCGCTCGAACCTCCAACCTTTCGGTCAACAGCCGATCGCGCTAGCCAATTGCGCCATGGAAACAGTCCTGCTCCACTCTCACCACCATCAGAACATATCTTCAAAGCTATCAGCCCAAAGAAAAAAAAAGCAACACACCACTCCCCGGAGGACTCGAACCTCCAACCTTTCAGTTAACAGCCGATCGTGCTAGCCAATTGCGCCACGGGGACAGTCGTGCTCCACTCTCACCACCATCAGAGCATATCTTCAAAGCTATCAGCCTAAAGAAAAAAAAAGCGACGCACCACCACCGGGTGGGCTCGAACCTCCAACCATTCGGTGAACAGGCGATCGCGCTAGCCGATCGCGCCACGGAGACAGTCGTGCTCCACTCTCACCACCATCAGAACATATCTGCAAAGCTATCAGCGCAAAGAAAAAAGCAACCCACCACTCCCGGGAGGGCTCGAAACTCCAACCTTTCGGTTAACAGCCGATCGCGCTAGCGAATTGCGCAACGGAGACAGTCCTGCTCCACTCACACCACCATCAGAACATAACTTCAAAGCTATAAGCCCCCAAAAAAAAGCGCCACACCACCACCGGGTGGGCTGGAAACTCCAACATTTCGATTAACAGCCGATCGCGCTAGCCATATGCACCACGGAGACAGTCCTGTTCCACTCTCACCACCATTAGAACATATCTTCAAAGCTATCAGGCCATAGAAAAAAAGCGCCGCACCACCACCGGGTGGGCTCGAACCTCCAACCTTTCGGTTAACGACCGAACGCGCTAGCCAATTGCGCCACAGAGACAGTCCTGCTCCACTCTCACCACCATCAGAACATATCTTCAAAGCTATCAGCCCAAAGAAAAAAAAGCAACACACCACTCCCGGGAGGGCTCGAACCTCCAACCTTTCGGTTAACAGCCGATCGCGCTAGCCAATTGCGCCACGGAGACAGTCGTGCTCCACTCTCCCCACCGTCAGAACATTTCTTCAGAGCTATCAGCCCAAAGAAAAAAAGCGTCGCACCACCACCGGGTGGGCTGGAACCTCCAACCTTTCGGTTAACCGCCGATCGCGCTAGCCAATTGCGCCACGGAGACAGTCATGCTCCACTCTCACCACATACAGAACATATCTTCAAAGCTATCAGCGCAAAGAAAAAAGCAACACACCAATCCCGGGAGGGCTCGAACCTCCAACCTTTCGGTTAACAGCCGATCGCGCTAGCCAATTGCGCCACGCAGATAGTCCTGCTCCACTTTCACCACCATCAGAACATATCTTTAAAGCTATCAGCCCAAAGAAAAAAAAAAGCGCCGCACTACCACCGGGTGGGCTCGAACCTCCAAACTTTCGGTTAACAGACGATGGCGCCAGGCGATCGCGCCACGTAGACAGTCGTGCTCCACTCTCACCATCATCAGAACATATCTTCAAAGCTATCAGCGCAAAGAAAAAAGCAACACACCACTCCCGGGAGGGCTCGAAATTCCAACTTTTCGGTTAACAGCCGATCGCGCTAGCCGATTGCGCAACGGAGACAGTCCTGCTCCACTCTCACCACCATCGGAACTTATCTTCAAAGCTATCAGCCCCCAAAAAAAGCACCGCACCACCACCGGGTGGGCTCGAAACTTCAACCTTTTGATTAACAGACGATAGCGCTAGCCAATTGCGCCACGGAGACAGTTCTGTTCCACTCTTACCACCATTAGAACATATCTTCAAAGTTATCAGGCCATAGAAAAAAAGCGCCGCACCACCACCGGGTGGGCTCGAACCTCCAACCTTTCGGTTAACAGACGATCGCGCTAGCCAATCGCGCCACGGAGACACACCTGCTCCACTCTCACCACTATCAGAACATATCTTCAAAGCTATCAGCGCAAAGAAAAAAGCAACACACCACTCCCGGGAGGGCTCGAAACTCCAACCTTTCGGTTAACAGCCGATCGTGCTAGCCAATTGCGCCATGGAGACAGTCCTGCTCCACTCTCACCACCATCAGAACATATCTGCAATGCTATCAGCCCATAGAAAAAAAGCGCCGCACCACCACCGGGTGGGCTCGAAACTCCAACCTTTCGGTTAACGACCGAACGCGCTACCCAATTGCGCCACGGAGATAGTCCTGCTCCACTCTCACCACCATCAGAACATATCTTCAAAGCTATCAGCCCAAAGAAAAAAAAGCAACACACCACTCCCGGGAGGGCTCGAACCTCCAACCTTTCGGTTAACAGCAGATCGCGCTAGCCGATTGCGCCACGGAGACAGTCCTGCTCCACTCTTCCCACCGTCAGAACATTTCTTCAGAGCTATCAGCCCAAAGAAAAAAAGCGTCGCACCACCACCGGGTGGGCTCGAACCTCCAACCTTTCGGTTAACAGCCGATCGCGCTAGCCAATTGCGCCACGGAGACATTCGTGCTCCACTCTCCCCACCAACAGAACATATCTTCAAAGCTATCAGCGCGAAGAAAAAAGCAACACACCACTCTCGGGAGGGCTCGAACCTTCAAACTTTCGGTTAACAGCCGATCGCGCTAGCCAATTTCGCCACGGAGACAGTCCTGCTCCATTCTCACCACCATCAGAACATATCTTCAAAGCTATCAGCCCGAAGAAAAAAAAGCGCCGCACCACCACCGGGTGCGCTCGAACCTGCAACCTTTCGGTCAACAGTCGAACGCGCTAGCCAATTGCGCCACGGAGACAGTCGTGCTCCACTCTCACCACCATCAGAACATATCTTCAAAGCTATCAGCCCAAAGAAAAAAAAGCGCCGCACCACCACCGGGTGCGCTCAAACCTCTAACCTTTCGGTCAACAGCCGATCGCGCTAGCCAATTGCACCACGGAGACAGTCGTGCTCCCTCTCACCACCATCAGAACATATCTTCAAAGCTATCAGCGCAAAGAAAAAGCAACACACCACTCCCGGGAGGGCTCGAACCTCCAACCTTTCGGTTAACAGCCGATCGCGCTAGCCAATTGCGCCACGGAGACAGTCGTGCTCCACTCTCACCACCATCAGAGCATATCTTCAAAGCTATCAGCCTAAAGAAAAAAAAGTGCCGCACCACCACCGGATGGGCTCGAACCTCCAACCTTTCGGTTAACAGACGATCGCGCTAGCCGATCGCGCCACGGAGACAGTCGTGCTCCACTCTCACCACCATCACAACATATCTTCAAAGCTATCAGCGCAAAGAAAAAAAGCAACACACCACTCCCGGGAGGGCTCGAAACACCAACCTTTCGGTTAACAGCCGATCGCGCTAGCGAATTGCACAACGGAGACAGTCCTGCTCCACTCTCACCACCATCAGAACATATCTTCAAAGCTATCAGCCCCAACAAAAAAATTGCCCGCAGCTTCCCTCGGGGGAACACTGAGGAGGATGCGGAGCATATAATTGGTTAACGGGGTGTTAAAGTGCGACTTACTTGGGTCGATGGCTAAATTGGTTAACGGGGTTGTGAAATGGGGTGTTAAATTGCGACTTACTTGGGTCAATGGCTAAACTGGTTGACGTGGTTGTAGGAGGGGTGTTAAATGAGTGAACAGGTATGCGAAAGGGCGGCGCTGGTCGAAGGGACGTCGATCATTGTTTTTGTGGATTCGTTGGAATCCATTTCACCACGACCTTGGACGTCGACGCGCCGTACAAACCAACCGACGAGCGGTAACTGAGCGAGCGAGCGCCGACCTTGAGTATATATACAGCGCGACGGCGCATGCATTGTCAGCTGTCGAATGTTCGAGAAGGGGGAGAAGCGCAACGGCGCATGCGCGCGCGTCAGCTGCCGATGTTCTCGAAGCGCGACGGAGCATGCGCGCGCGTCAGCTGCCGAAGTTCTCGAAGCGCGACGGCGCATGCGCGCTGCATTATACTGCTAGCGAATGTTCGTGAAGAGGAGAAGGGCACGCGATGTGTAGAGGAGGAAGGGTGCACAGATGGTGAAGGAGTGAAGTGCGCGCGGTGTGTAGAGGAGGAAGGGATGCACAGATGGTGCAAGAAGGAGGAGGAAGCTTGCGGACGGCGCCGCACTACAAGCCACGAGTATTAGATGCTCCGCATCTAAAAGCGCCGCACCTCCACCGGGAGGGCTCGAAACTCCAACCTTTCGATTAACAGCCGATCACGCTAGCCAATTGCGCCACGGAGACAGTCCTGTTCCACTCTCACCACCATTAGAACATATCTTCAAAGTTATCAGGCCATAGAAAAAAAGCGCCGCACCACCACCGGGTGGGCTCGAACCTCCAACCTTTCGGTTAACAGACGATCGCGCTAGCCAATCGCGCCACGGAGACAGTCATGCTCCACTCTCACCACCATCGGAACATATCTTCAAAGCTATCAGCACAAAGAAAAAAGCAACACACCACTCCCGGGAGGGCTCGAAACTCCAACTTTTCGGTTAACAGCCGATCGTGCTAGCCAATTGCGCCATGGAGACAGTCCTGCTCAACTCTCACCACCATCAGAACATATCTTCAAAGCTATCAGCCCATAGAAAAAAAAAGCGCCGCACCACCACCGGGTGGGCTCGAACCTCCAACCTTTCGGTTAACAGCCGATCGCGCTAGCCAATTGCGCCACAGAGACAGTCGTGCTCCACTCTCACCACCAACAGAACATATCTTCAAAGCTATCAGCACAAAGAAAAAAGCAACACACCACTCTTGGGAGGGCTCGAACCTCCAACCTTTCGGTTAACAGCCGATCGCGCTAGCGAATTTCGCCACGGAGACAGTCGTGCTCCACTCTCACCACCAACAGAACATATCTTCAAAGCTATCAGCACAAAGAAAAAAGCAACACACCACTCTCGGGAGGGCTCGAACCTCTAATCTTTTGGTTAACAGCCGATCGCGCTAGCCAATTTCGCCACGGAGACAGTCGTGCTCCACTCTCACCACCATCAGAACATATCTTGAAAGATATCAGCCCAAAGAAAAAAAAAGCGCCGCACTACCACCGGGTGGGCTCGAACCTCAAAACTTTCGGTTAACAGCCGATCGCGCAAGCCAATTGCGCCCGGGAGACAGTCCTGCTCCACTCTCACCACCATCAGAAAATATCTTCAAAGCTATCAGCCCAAAGAGAAAAAAGCAACACACCACTCCCGGAGGGCTCGAACCTCCAACCTTTCAGTTAACAGCCGATCGCGCTAGCCAATTGCGCCACGGAGACAGTCGTGCTCCACTCTCACCACCATCAGAGCATATCTTCAAAGCTCTCACCCTAAAGAAAAAAAAGCGCCGAACCACCACCGGGTGGGCTCAAACCTTCAACCTTTCGGTTAACAGACGATCGCGCTAGCCGATCGCGCCACGGAGACAGTCGTGCTCCACTCTCACCACCATAAGAACATATCTTCAAAGCTATAAGCGCAAAGAAAAAAGCAACACACCACTCCCCGGAGGACTCAAACCTCCAACCTTTCAGTTAACAGCCAATCGTGCTAGCCAATTGCGCCACGGAGACAGTCGTGCTCCACTCTCACCACCATCAGAACATATCTTCAAAGCTATCAGCCCAAAGAAAAAAAAGCGCCGCACCACCACCGGGTGGGCTCGAACCTCCAACCTTTCGGTTAACAGCCGATCGCGCAAGCCAATTGCGCCCTGGAGACAGTCGTGCTCCACTCTCACATCCATCAGAACATATCTTCAAAGCTATCAGCGCAAAGAAAAAAGCAACACACCACTCCCGGGTGGGCTCGAAACTCCAACCTTTCGGTTAACAGCCGATCGCGCTAGCCAATTGCGCAACGGAGACAGTCCTGCTCCACTCTCACCACCATAGGAACATATCTTCAAAGCTATCAGCCCAAAAAAAAGAGCGCCGCACCACCACCGGGTGGGCTGGAAACTCCAACCTTTCAATTAACAGCCGATCGCGGTAGCCAATTGCGCCACGGAGACAGTCCTGTTCCACTCTCACCACCATTAGAACATATCTTCAAAGCTATCAGGCCATAGAAAAAAAGCGCCACACCACCACCGGGTGGGCTGGAACCTCCAACCTTTCGGTTAACAGCCGATCGCGCTAGCCAATTGCGCCACGGAGACAGTCGTGCTCCACTCTCACCACATACAGAACATATCATCGAAGCTATCAGCGCAAAGAAAAAAGCAACACACCACTGCCGGGAGGGCTCGAACCTCCAACCTTTCGGTTAACAGCCGATCGCGCTAGCCAATTGCGCCACGCAGATAGTCCTGCTCCACTTTCACCACCATCAGAACATATCTTCAAAGCTATCAGCCTAAAGAAAAAAAAGCGTCGCACTACCACCGGGTGGGCTCGAACCTCCAACCTTTCGGTTAACAGACGATCGCGCCAGCCGATCGCGCCACGTAGACAGTCGCGCTCCGCTCTCACCATCACCAGAACATATCTTCAAAGCTATCAGCGCAAAGAAAAAAGCAACACACCACTCCCGGGAGGGCTCGAAACTCCAACCTTTCGGTTAACAGCCGATCGCGGTAGCCAATTGCGCAACGGAGACAGTCTTGCTCCACTCTCACCACCATCGGAACATATCTTCAAAGCTATAACCCCCCAGAAAAAGCGCCGCACCACCACCGCGTGGGCTCGAAACTCCAATCTTTTGATTAACAGCCGATCGCGCTAGCCAATTGCGCCACGGAGACAGTCCTGTTCCACTCTCACCACCATTAGAACATATCTTCAAAGTTATCAGGCCATAGAAAAAAGCGCCGCACCACCACCGGGTGGGCTCGAACCTCCAACCTTTCGGTTAACAGACGATCGCGCTAGCCAATCGCGCCACGGAGACAGTCCTGCTCCACTCTCACCACCATCAGAACATATCTTCAATGCTATCAGCCCATAGAAAAAAAGCGCCGCACCACCACCGGGTGGGCTCGAAACTCCAACCTTTCGGTTAACGGCCGAATGCGCTACCCAATTGCGCCACGGAGACAGTCCTGCTCCACTCTCACCACCATTAGAACATATCTTCAAAGTTATCAGGCCATAGAAAAAAAGCGCCGCACCACCACCGGGTGGGATCGAACCTCCAACCTTTCGGTTAACAGCCGATCGCGCTAGCCAATTGCGCCACGGAGACAGTCGTGCTCCACTCTCACCACCAACAGAACATATCTTGAAAGCTATCAGCGCAAAAAAAAGCAACACACCACTCTCGGGAGGGCTCGAACCTCCAACCTTTCGGTTAACCGCCGATCGCTCTAGCCAATTTCGCCACTGAGACAGTCCTGCTCTACTCTCACCACCATCAGAACATATCTTCAAAGCTATCAGCCCGAAGAAAAAAAGCGCCGCACCACCACCGGGTGCGCTCGAACCTCCAACCTTTCGGTCAACAGCCGAACGCGCTAGCCAATTGCGCCAAGGAGACAGTCGTGCTCCACTCTCACAACCATCAGAACATATCTTCAAAGTTATCAGCCCAAAGAAAAAAAAGCGCCGCACCACCACTGGGTGGGCTCAAACCTGCAACCTTTCGGTTAACAGGCGATCGCGCTAGTCAATTGCGCCACGAAGACAGTCGTGCTCCACTCTCACCACCATCAGAACATATCTTCAAAGCCATCAACGCAAAGAAAAGAAAAAGCGACACACCGTCCTCGGGTGGGCTCGAAACTCCAACCTTTCTATTAACAGCCGATCGCGCTAGCCAATTGCGCCACGGAGACAGTCGTACTCTAGTCTCACTACCAACAGAACATATCTTCAAATCTATCAGCGCTAAGAAAAAAGCAACACACCACTCTCGGGAGGGCTCGAACCTCCAACCTTTCGGTTACCAGCCGATCGCGCTAGCCGATTTCGCCACGGAGACAGTCCTGCTCCACTCTCACCACCATTATAACATATCTTCAAAGCTCTCAGCCCATAGAAAAAAAGCGCCGCACCACCTCGGAGTGGGCTCGAACCTCCAACCTTTCGGTTAACGACCGAACGCGCTACCCAATTGCGCCACGGAGACAGTCCAGCTCCACTCTTACCACCATCAGAACATATCTTCAAAGCTATCAGCCCAAAGAAAAAAAAGCAACACACCACTCCCGGGAGGGCTCGAACCTTCAACCTTTCGGTTAACAGCCGATCGCGCTAGCCAATTGCGCCACGGAGACAGTCCGGCTCCACTCTCACCACCATCAGAACATATCTTCAAAGCTATCAGCCGAAAGAAAAAAAAGCAACACACCACTCCCGGGAGGGCTCGAAACTCCAACCTTTCGGTTAACAGGCGATCGCGCTAGCCAATGGCGCCACAGAGACAGTCGTGCTCCACTCTCACCACCAACAGAACATATCTTCAAAGCTATCAGCACAAAGAAAAAAGCAACACACCACTCTTGGGAGGGCTCGAACCTCCAACCTTTCAGTTAACAGCCGATCGCGCTAGCCAATTTCGCCACGGAGGCAGTCGTGCTCCACTCTCACCACCAATAGAACATATCTTCAAAGCTATCAGCACAAAGAAAAAAGCAACACACCACTCTCGGGAGGGCTCGAACCTCTAATCTTTCGGTTAACAGCCGATCGCGCTAGCCAATTTCGCCACGGAGACAGTCGTGCTCCACTCTCACCACCATCAGAACATATCTTGAATGATATCAGCCCAAAGAAAAAAAAAGCGCCGCGCTACCACCGGGTGGGCTCGAACCTCAAAACTTTCGGTTAACAGCCGATCGCGCAAGCCAATTGCGCCCGGGAGACAGTCCTGCTCCACTCTCACCACCATCAGAACATATCTTCAAAGCTATCAGCCCAAAGAAAAAAAAGCAACACACCACTCCCGGAGGGCTCGAACCTCCAACCTTTCAGTTAACAGCCGATCGCGCTAGCCAATTGCGCCACGGAGACAGTCGTGCTCCACTCTCACCACCATCAGAACATATCTTCAAAGCTATCAGCCCAAAGAAAAAAAAGCGCCGCACGACCACCGGGTGGGCTCGAACCTCCAACCTTTCGGTTAACAGCCGATCGCGCAAGCTAATTGCGCCCCGGAGACAGTCGTGCTCCACTCTCCCATCCATCAGAACATATCTTCAAAGCTATCAGCGCAAAGAAAAAAGCAACACACCACTCCCGGGAGGGCTCGAAACTCCAACCTTTCGGTTAACAGCCGATCGCGCTAGCCAATTGCGCAACGGAGACAGTCCTGCTCCACTCTCACCACCATAAGAACATATCTTCAAAGCTATCAGCCCAAAAAAAAGCGCCGCACCACCACCGGGTGGGCTGGAAACTCCAACCTTTCAATTAACAGCCGATCGCGGTAGCCAATTGCGCCACGGAGACAGTCCTGTTCCACTCTCACCACCATTAGAACATATCTTCAAAGCTATCAGGCCATAGAAAAAAAGCGCCGCACCAACACCGGGTGGGCTGGAACCTCCAACCTTTCGGTTAACAGCCGACCGCGCTAGCCAATTGCGCCACGGAGACAGTCGTGCTCCACTCTCACCACATACAGAACATATCATCGAAGCTATCAGCGCAAAGAAAAAAGCAACACACCACTGCCGGGAGGGCTCGAACCTCCAACCTTCCCAGGCAGCACGCCGCCGTTGGACCAATCTTGGACCAACATCGGCTAACATCGGCACCGACGTCGGGCCGACGTCGGAAGTGCAACTTCTTCCAATGTCGGGCCGACGTTCAAGCCAATGATGGGCCGTCGTTTTGCCGATGTTTTAGCCAGTATGCAACCAACATGGGGCCGACGAAGGCCCATCGTATTGCCGACAAAGCTGCCAATGTTCGGCCAACATCGGGCCATATTTCAGCCAATCACATGCCATTTTTACGCCGATGTTTGCTGCACGACGAATATTGGCTACGGATGTACGACCGACATTGGACCAATCCAGGGCCACATTGCAGCCAATCGAATGCCGTTATTACACCGATGTTTCCTGCACGACGAATATTGGCTACTGATTGGCTTGCCATTATGTAACCATTATTAGTAGGGAATTTTTCTTACCAAAAGATTTAAACAATATGCCTCGATGACCCGCTCTTGTAGCTTTGCAGCCCTGTATACTTGGGGCAACAGAAAATTGAATGCCGAGAACTGAAAGCAGTTACTCGATCTATTTCATCTTTTATACCTCATTCCCTTTGCTAACACTAGAAGTGTAGTTTATTTTTTTACCAATTTATCTTTTGCAATAGCGAGTGCTTTATTTGGTACTGGTATTCGGTACAGCAGATCGAAAAAAGTCGTTAGGAAGTAAATGCTGAAAGCGTATGTCCCCCACTTGCAATCCCCACATATGTCCCCCACATGGTAATCGAGAATATTCATAGTTTAGAGCATTTTTTTGTAACTAAAACATGGTGATGGTGCTTCCGAATCAGCATAAGCTAGCCGAACAGTGCACCACCGACAGTCTGCAGACTATTTATTCTTTGTTTTTTTTATTTATTTGGTACAACAAAAAATGTATACATTGAAAAATATATATACACAACTAAAAAAGGCCCGCTCTACTGCAGGTCAGGTTGCGTTGGGGACACAGTGACAGTGGTGCTGTCAAGGCCCTGGCTGCTGTGGCTGGGCAGGAAGCCAGCTGCCGCGAGCAGCCGATAATCTGCACTCTGAGAGTGGGGATCATCGGGCTGCTCCACAACAAATGTTTCTCTGAAGCGCTGCTTCCTGCCCCCACAGCGATCACCAGACCCTGGCAGCCACCTCTTAATAAAGTTGAGGGCCTCCGCCTGGTCCCACCCTGCTTTTTGGCAGATGACATCTGCATACAAGAACAGAAATACCATAGTACACATGAAGCACTGCAGTACACAGAATACACAAGGGTACACACACATAAAACAATGAACAAGTCTAACCTGTCACTAATCTACAGAGCCTCAGGTTCACAAAGGCCCTTTTCCCTTTTCTGCCATGAAGGCTGTACAGCACTTGCACGTCATGTGCCAATACAGCCTTCATGGCATTCACACCAATTTCTCGGAGGCCACGTCCCCCAATCTGCAGGAGGTGCTTGCGCTGTAAAAAAATGCAAGAAGCATAGATGGAGTAAACGCAACAGCACATCGAAATGTTTTCATGATAAAAATCTGCAAGAAGAGGACACTGAAAACAACAACTTGAATTTTTGGGCATCATAACATTTCATTGTTTTTTTACGCTAACTTCAACTCACTTGACCTAAAATGGTTTCCACATCAGCCCTCTCACACTCAGTGTGAGAACCTTTCAGAGTCCTTCTCTAAATGCAGTTTCGCTGTTATGAAATGAAATACAACACTGTTATAACCCATAATAAATATTGATTCTAGCTATGAAATAGTATAATTACTTTGTACAGTGCTCAAATTCCAATACACGTTTCTTCGAGGTTACAATGTCTTTGCCTGAATGTTGACCAGGAGTAGTTTCTACACGTGAAAAACGATAAAATATGTGGAATTCAAAAAGAAGCTTGGACATGTTTTTAATCAATGCATTGTAAGCAGAGCACAACAAGATAAATGAACATGATCAAGGCGTACTAAGAGGCAACCTTAGAGCGACCAAATCTTGGTCATAGATGAAACTGATAGAAAAATAAAGGTCGCACTAGATGGTCGCACCATTTGCTGTTTATATTTTTCTGTGATAGCCAACAAAGAGGCATGTCGCTATAGAAATCTCATCACAATAAACAAAGGTGCATTTTTCTTCACACTGCGAAATTGGGTGCATGTTAGATTTTTAAAAAAGTAAGAAATCGGCTAACACAAGGCAGGGTGAACTGTAGCTCAAAGTAGAGAGAGCCGCAGCGGACACGAAATAGGGTGATAAATGAACAAAATTACTGAATGTCTGTTTTAAGCAGGCTATTGCTAGTCACTGCCCATCAAACACACGATGCCGCCTACATCGTCTGCTAGCTTAGGACAGTTCACTCGGACTTCACAGACTATAGTAAATACAGTCGAATCTCATTAATTCCAACACACTTAATTCAACTGACGCTGTGGTCCTATCAAAGCTATACCGCGCTCCGAAAATGCTCTCAGCACCCCGCCCAATCCTGCGGTGGCACTTCAGACACCTCATCGCTGTGCTTGAAGAAGAAAATGAAGAAAAGGAAAGAAAAGACTGCGGTGGAATGTTTGCCAAATGCCAATCTGCGACATTCCTGTGCCACGCTTCGGCTTTTTCCGTCCCTGCCACGTAGAGACCCTTCTCCACTTAACACTGCGCATGAAGAGAAAGAGGGGAGAAAAAGCTGTCGCAGAGAGTTGGCTCTCTCATGCCAATCTGCAACGCGCCGGTGTCACGCTTCCCTGTTTTCCGTCCCTGCTATGTAGAGACTGTTCTCCTTTCAACACCGCGCATGAAGAGAGAAAAAAAAAAGCTGCCGCGGAGTGTTTCTCTCTCGAATGCCGATCTGCTTTTCTCCAGGTGGAGACGCTCCTCCATTCTCATCATGTGCTGGCCACGCTCCGGCTGCAGCGCAGATGGTAACAGTGGAAACACAGTTGTCTTCGAAGAGTGTCAGCACTGGACATTGCCGCGCGCAACTTCTTTTGCCAGGAGAATACTGAAGCCGAAGTACAAATACTTTGCAAACTGCACGCAAAACTTGTTGACTCGTTGCAAGGCCAACGTGTACAGACATCTATTGACTACTTTAATTAATGACGGATGTCCTGTAATTTGTGAATAAAACTTCTCCATGCCCATGCATCACTGCATGGTGAGCCCTCCGCTCGTTTACCGTATTTACTCTATTCTACCGCGCCCTCGATTGTAACGCGCGCCCGATTTCCACGACAAAAAAAAAAAAAAAAAAAAAAAAAAAAAACCACTAAGGCATCGATCGGTTGCAACGCGCACCCTTTTTTCTCGTTGGCCCGCTTGATCACACCACTCGCGAAAACGACTCTTTTTGAGAGCGTCTTCCGTTTAAATATAAAGTACGGGGGAAGCTTATGCCTATCTGACGTGCAACAGAGCATTGCTGTCACTCTAGTTTTACCGTGGCCCGATGTCAGTACACAAACTTGCTTCGCCCCCTTCTCCTAGACCGTTGTGGTGCCAGGCATGTCGAAGTAAAGAGGCGTGTGATCGGCATTCCCGATTTGCCAAAGCAGGTAGCCGTTGTTGTGCCACAAGTTTAGGAGGAACCTCTGAAGACTCTGAAGCTTTTCTTCGTACTCCTCCGGCAACTTCCGGCATATGGCCGTTCGCCTTCGGAGGGAAAAGCCTTTTCTCTTCATAAAGTTCGTTAGCCAGCACCTGCTCGCTTTAAAATGGCTCTGCATTAGCCCTTTTTCTAAGGCTAACTGCATAGCCTGCACTTGGAGCAGTTCTGTCGTCACGGGCCGCTGTGCCGCTCACTGCTTAATCACATACTCGCGAGCAGCTCTTCAATTTGTGGAAACCGACCCTGCTGTGGTCCACTGAAGCCTTTGCGTGAATCTTTGCTGTCGACAATTTTCTGCTTTTGTTTCCGCCAGTACTACACGCACGTTTCGGGAACTTCGAATGATCGCGATGCGGCCCGATTTCTGTTCGTTCCGGCACACGCGACGACTTTTCTTTTAGAAGCAGCATTGTGGTGCACTCGTCGAGTTTTTGGAGTCGGCCCTACCATGCCGTCGATGCTAATGTACTACAAGATGACGAACTCCTCAGCACACGTATGAAGTCCCGCGCATGGGAAACACATAGGCAGAGATGACCGACGCGCCATGCCGACGCACGTAGGGGGCGGCCATTTTGTAAGTGGCGATGGCAATAGAATGACCATATTCATTTTTTTTTTGTCATACTCGATTCTAACGCACATGCGATTTATGAACTCTCCTAACCGGAAAAAAGGTGCGTGTTAGATTCAAGTAATTACGGTAACTCATTATTTTGAACTTCTTTTAATTTGAACAAATTTTCTGGCCTTTTTGAGTACGAATTATTCATATTCGACTGTAGTACAGTGGCTCATGAGATAACCTGACTAGTTTGTTTCCCGAAACACAGTACCTTAAAGCAGTACTAAATTTCTGCATGTTACATAGGCATATTAAAAATCAAGAAATATACACCAAAGCCACAGCCACAGCTTTACTCTGCACAGCTGCCTCTGCTGCCTCCACTTCTCCAATTGTACCAGCAGGCAGCCGGGGAAGGTCAGAGGGGCGCTGTGCTGGCTGGGCGTGCTGAGGCACGGACAAGAGCCGTACCTCGTGCTTCAGCTGTCGCATTTCCTGCAGAACCTCTCTTTGTTGCTGCCGGATGCCAAGTTGGCTCCGCAGGATCCGTAGCGATAGAGCTGAAACATACAAGAGTACATACCATATTTACTCGCACAATTTGCATCCTCACATAATTTGCTCACCAGTATAATTAGCCAGCCTGCTTTACTACAAGAAACTTTTTGCTCGCATACTTTGCCCTCCCCAACCAGCCCGAGCCACCTTGCCAGCACACACACAGACACATTTGACTTCATGATGCTCTGGTCAGGCACATCTCTTGTCGAGCAGGCGAGTGCAGTCTTACACAAAATGGACTGAGTGCAAGGTCCCTTCTTCCATGAACTTTTATGCTTTCCCTAGAATATCGAACTTGAAAACCGAAACCTGTTTATGTGTAGTCCGAAATGCCTAAAGGTTTGCCTCCTATCTTCCCACCTCTTCCACGGCAAGAATGTATTCCCGAGACACAGCACAGATGTTGAACGCGTGCAAGGACCTGTCACATCAACTAGATGAGGCAGGTGTTCACACTCTTTTTTTTTTTTTTCGGTTTCGCCATCTGGCCATTGCGTTTTTACCGTTCCTTGTGATAGGCTACAATAATTATATACGAGGCAGATTGCTGTTATAAAGCTTACCGAAGAAAACTGAAACCGTGCTACCGCTAAGCACATCAGCGTGGAGTTCTTCGACATGCAATATTCGGTATGGGAGCCAGCAGAAGAGTGCGTTGAATAAGACTTAGCATAGAAGCTTGGGCGTGTTGGTTAGATATCGGAGGGAACACAACGCAATAGAAGACTGGGACAAGGAATGGACACACACACACATGAAGGGCGACACACACAGCACTGTGTTGGCATCGCGCTTCCTTGTCTGCATCTTACTTTACGTTGGGTTCCCGACAATTATTGGAGAGTACTTATGTTCTCTGGTATAACCCTGTCATGGGAACTGGTTTTTGTGAGCACTGTTTGGAAGAACTTCAAGAAAATGGGGGCATTTGAACAGGCTTAGCAAACAAATGACCATCCGCTTTGAGACAGCTGTGACAGCGCCTGCAACATATATTCCCAGTTGAGCTTTTAGGCCAGCGATTCATACTAGCTTCGCACATGACCGGATTGACAAAACAAGTACACATAATACGCGAGTATATACCGCATTTGACTCTGTAGCTTTGATGAACCAGGCAGATACACAAATTTATCCAAAACTCCATTGATTCTGTTGCAAAATTATTCAACAAACAAATTGCGATGTTATCCATGTTACTATACGATTGTGGCACTTTACCATTGCAGCTTTCCAGGAGGCACACATAGTGCAGCACCACTCGCAGTTAATTGTATGCAGTAGGTTGCTCACAGCAACTGACTGCATGCTATGGTGAACATCTTGCATGCTTGCACCGCCGTTTCAGCATGCTGGCTGCTTCCCATACGGCTATCAATTGATGTTCACAAAATTGGGAAGATGAAGAAAGACTACACAGTGCCCTCTGGCCACCCTATACTCCAAACCTCCAGCCAACAAACAAACAAAAGAAACAAGTATGCAAATGAATATTATTCCTAATGCAGCTGGAATGGAGTGTAGTTTTCACCAATTCTGTGTGTTAAGTCAATATGGAGTGAGTTAACTCCATCAAGTAGCTTTTCTCATAACAGTATTCACTCTATTGTAACACAAGGAGTGACTTCATAGCATCTAGAAGGAAAAATAGAATCTTCAGTATTTGATAGAAATGTGAGGCTCTACCTTAAAACAACAATAATCTGGAAAAAGAACTCATTACATTCGAAAAAAAAAAAAAAAAAGGTAGCACAGTTGATCCCCTTTACAAGAGACACTGATGTAACAGACAAACGCGGATAAGAGGCACCAGTGTGCAGGCTGACATTTGGCCCATCATGCATCAGGCACTCCGTAGATGCGCCTGTGCAGCCGGGAGCCCTGCAGTCAAGCATGCTGAGCAAGACTGTTGACCACTGTACAATGACACATTGCCACAAAATTTCAAAACTTCATTTCACAGACTTCTGCAAAAGCTTCTTACACTCTTGCATAATTTTTGCACAAGCTTCTCTCATTCTTGCGTGATTTTCGTCAGAACATATAAGTGTTGGAAGTTGTATGTCCCCAAAAACTTGCACAATACAAATAGCATACATTAAAGTCTATCACTTAATACGTGCATAGTGTAACAATGAAAGCAAACTCACGCATGGTTTGCTCCGAGCCTTCCCCGTGCGGTGCCTCCTTGAGCCTTGGAGAGCATTGTACAGCTAGAGCAAAGTAGCATCAATCCAGTGTTAATGGCAGGTTAACAAGACAACAAAACTAACCCCCATATTCATAAACGCTCCCTGACTCGACTTTCACCCTTCACTTGACAGAGTTGAGCACTGTGCCGCTGCTCGTTTGAAAGCGACGCTGCGCTACTCGAGAATCACAGCAGATTATTGCTGACATGCAGCAATTTTCTCTGCTTAGAGACGGCGCTCCCATCAGCCATGTCAAGTGAAGGTGAAGCGTTGAGTGGAGGGACGTTCTAGAATACGGGGGTAAGATTGGTTGCAAGAACACTACAATAGACACACTTAATTTTTACACTTCATCTATATTGTACAGCTACACACATTCTGCATCCTTATAATGCAACATATACATACAGGCTTATAAAGTAAACACTGTAGGCAGCTCAAATAACACCTACACAAAAAATTACCCAAAAGTGGCCATGCGCAAAGTACTTTTATTTGAAACTCACAAAACTTTTGTGGTGATGGAGAATAAATAAGACAGGTTACGCTTGGAGGCACATGAGACTTTCGCAGCTTTCATAAAGTACAAAAAACAATATGGTATGTATGTGTGTATGTACGCATGAAGCTTCAGCCTTTACATACGGTTTCTTGAAAGAATCGACTATGAATTTTATGGCACCTGTGTCCTTCAGCGCAATTGAAAGCCTGCTGATCAGTGTGTGCAATTGTGGAATAGTTACATGGAAAATGGCGTGAAACACCTAAAATCAAATTTTTCTAGCTAGGAAATATGCAGCTGTGTATACACAACACACGGTGCAAACAGTGGGAGGTGACCACAAGAGTGATTTGAGTGTAAGCGGCAGTATTCCGCATTAATGCACCCCGCCATTTTCAACTGTTGCCCAAAAGCAGCACCACTTCAGCGTGCTACTTTTTTTTTTACATCATAAACAGCACGGAATACAGCGAGGATGAAAACAACATATGCAATTAAATTTTGAGCATTATTTATGGTGCACATGATTGATTGATTGATATGTGGGGTTTAACGTCCCAAAACCACTATATGATTATGATAGACACCGTAGTGGAGGGCTCCGGAAATTTAGACCACCTGGGGTTCTTTAACGCGCACCTAAATCTGAGCACACGGGCCTACAACGTTCCCGCCTCCATCGGAAATGCAGCCGCCGCAGCCGGGATTCGAACCAGCGCCCTGCGGGTCAGCAGCCGAGTACCTTAGCCACTAGACCACCGCGGCGGGGATGGTGCGCATGAAAAAAAAAAAAAAATAGCCTTTGTACAACGACGAATGCATAATTTGCCTTCACGGACCTTCTGTTAGGCTGCACCACATACAGATTTTTTGTGGCTTTCAAAAGAGATTTGAAAAAAAAATAATAACCGTGTTTACTCTCGTCATGAGCCCACTCACTAAGTCACCCTCATTTCAGTCGCCAAAATTTTGAATTTTTTTTTTCTTCCACATATTAAACACACACCTTACGTTCATCCGCTGAAGTCCCACGGGCTCCCCCCCCCCCCCCTTGCCGCCTTCGTTCGCTGCCACGTGCCATTTTATTTTTGTTTCTATTTGTTCACGGAACGTCCCCTGTCTTTTTTAATTATCTCTTGTAACATGTGTGGCATTATCTTGTTCCCGAGGTGCCACAGGTGCTCTGCTATGTAGATGCACCATTAAACTGGTATTTTTGATCAACTGTTCATTTCTGATGTTTACCTTGCAATTACGTAAAACTGGCATGCTTCTTGATCTACGATACACATGTGGCTTGTCTCACTTTGAAGGAAAAGTTAGCATACAATGGTGTAAATGCTTAGAATTTGAAATATTAAGGCAGCAGCACACCGGAGATGATCATATGGTAAAGAAACAAGTGCTGCCTTATCCGTCAATAAATTTTGCGAGCTAAAAAAAGTACAAAAGCACAGCGAGGCTATGATGTGGTTCAACCTGTGGATTCGCTTCATTTATCACGCCATATGATGAAGCTTCCTTTGGTAAAACTGCTCAGATAAGAAAAAACGTTTGCTGTTCAATACAGCAACTATACAAAGTGTGCACATGCATCTCGCAGCGCCTTTTCGTCACTTACGAAATGCGCCACCAACATGCCTGGGCACCAACCGAATCTATCGCCTACAACTGCCATGTTGTCTCCTCGTGCTTGCACCCGTTTAGTTTTGCCTCACGATGCAAGTTTGAGAAATTATGAGCTGCTAGTGAGGCAAGTTGATTTAGTAGTCCACGCAGAGGGAGCAGAGCTTAGGGTGTTTCTTCGCTGAAAGTTATAACCTAAAATTGAGAACGCACATTCCGATTTTCCTAAAAGTACCAGCGTATTTGGCTGGTGCAGATTAACAAAAGCTACTTGAAGAAACTTTGCAATATTTGCATCTTCAGGTGCAACTTCATTACGGGTAAGTGCCATAGCCAAGTATTTACCTGCAAACAGATATAGCTTACCAAGATACTGTACATAGAAACTTGTCCGCAGTTAAAATCATGATGGCGAGGAAGGCGGTTAAAATCGTGATGGTGATCGCGGAGATTTGGTATTGCATTGAAACAAACTATAAAGAATGGGAAACAATATTAGTTCACTTTGAAGTATAGCCGATCGGTTCAAGTTGGGCGTCAGGATTTTTTTTTATTAGTCAATTATTTCTATACACGGTCTCTATCATGTTCAGTGACTCCACTGTACATTAGCGTACAACAAAAGCAAAATACAAAGTGAAAAGTGTGTTAAAGCATACACGAAAAATAAAGTGATGACTGGCATTACTGCGGCACACACCACGCAAAGTCGCTATCTGCCTTGTATAATATTTTCCTCGACTATTTCCACAAATTGCAATCAAAGAGGCTCAAGCTCAACATCAGCACTGTTTAAAACACTTGGGGGGGGGGGGGGGGCATTGCTACTTTGGTGGCGTAGGCCGTGACAATATATTCATAATATTATATCTCTTGTAAACTTGCCTAGCTCTGCACGACTAGTTTTCGATAGGAGCAGCTGCGCTTCGCACATCCACTCTTAGAATTGCGGCTCGAGAGATTTTGAGCTTTCACTTGTTTTTGGGCCAGGCAATTTGTAGTGAAAGCAAGATAATAGGCCCTCATAGGTTGTGGCGGGCAGCCGGTGTACGCCGTGGCTGGTATATGCGGGCAGCCGGTGTACGCCGTGGCTGGTATATGTGTCGCACATCTTGATTATCTGGTCTTGTATCGAGTGAACGAGCAAGGCCTTCCTCATCCAATGAGCTCGTTAAAGTAAGACAACAAAAAACCACAATGCTTCCACATCGTTCACAGCAACAGATGACGAGCCCCCAACAAACCGCACTGCAGCACGTGAACTGCCGTAGGTACCCAGGGAGTTACCCGGGCATGGCGGGAGAGGGCGACAACGGCAGAAGTGACATCACAAGAACACTATGTATAAAGGGGACATTTAAAGACTTTTTTCCCATTTTTGAACTTCGTGCACTGTTCTGTCACAATTTATAGCTCAGAATAGTTGTATTTTGAAAAGGGCACTAATTTATAAGCCCAATGGTTCAAGGATGGGTGCATTTAGGGGGCCCATTCTACGTTTTACTTATGCCCTTCAAGAACTTGCTTACAGGGCCAAAGTCCTGTTTCAGAAAGATCACGCTAGTGCGTGGCCAGCAGTCCGTCAAGCATTAGTGCTGGTGAGATTTGGAAATGCAGCGCATGAGCATCCTCATCTGCTACTTCTCTGCTCATGCTCTCGGGGCTTACTTGCGAGGCACGGTCCTTCGCACTTTTCATTTTCACACTGTAAATCAACTGATACCAACTCTGCCTTCTATTATTGAATAAACCAATATTTCATGGTCATGAGGACGAGCTTAAAATGTTTGCTACATCAGACCTGAACAGCATTTTGAGTCATCGAAACTTGCTAGTTGCAGCGAGCATTATGCGAAAAATATGATGTGCTTTACGGTGACAACTTGCAAAACACTGCAGCAACGATTAAAATCATGCATTTTTTGTGCTCACAGGAAATCCCTGAAGCAGGAGGCACTGGGCTAGATAAATTGCACAGCTAAAATACGGATGCGCTTTCCAATGCTGTCATGCGTACATGCGGAGAAATGGCAGACAAAACTGGGCGCACCCCGATTCTATGCGCATGCGTCCCATTCACAAGCCTCGCTGCCAGTTAGCACCACATGGCTCACTGTCCATGAGCTCGCTTGTTTCCTGTAACAGTGGACCATACGGTACACCTATTTAAAAACGAGGATAGAATGTATATTATGCAGCATCTGATGAAGCCATGACGATGTGTTGCTGATGAAATCTGGAACTCTAGTTAGTACCCTTATTGTTAACCAGCCGACCGACTAGCAAAACGATTTGCGACTGAAATGATGGCATCTACACCTGCCCTTAAAGGGACACTGAACAAAATTTTGCCGCCGAGATTTTCAGCCAAAGCAAAAGATTGGGCCATGAAATTCATAGACAATAATAATTTCAAGCAGAAACTACGAAAACATACTGAATTTAATGGGCCTTTTACAGAATGCCGTGTCTAGCTCTTAGACACGGCGTTTTCTAAAAGGTCGCGACATTCATTTTTCAAGTTTTTTTTTTTTTGTTATTTAAGACAAATCTACGGTGCATTGTTCACAGAAAACAAAATTGCCTCGGTAAGATTTCTTTGCGAGCAGCTTACTAATTTTAAGGCAGGCGCGTTGATTCGTGAACTGAAGGATGCGAGTGATCGATCTTGCCTGCTAGTGGCTAGGCGACAAAGGCTTTACCTCATGTCCTGGTGTAGCTAAGTCACGCAAATGGAGCAGAAAATGTGCATTATCATTTATTTCACGTAAATATCACACGTATGTGACTTATTGCCGGTGACAGGTGATCAGGATGAAGTCGACAAGTTGCAAATCTGAACAAGAATTCACTCGAATGAAAAACCAACCTATACTCACGTGCACGGTGAAGTCGAACACGTCGTCCGTCAATGTTGTCGCTGATGCCCGAAGGAAAAGAGATGAGGACAAGCGACGGGGCCGTCTCTTTCTATAAAGTCGGCGGAACTGCCAGAACGGCCAACACAAAAGGCATCGGGTTGACATTCCTCCATCTGGGCATCAGTCGCTCCACCCGGGCATGCAGCTGCTACTGGTTCTACTACTATCCTCTTCCCCGTGCCTCTTCCCGACATTGCAGTGTTGCTGCCATACTCGCGAACCTTTTTAAATTAAAGCACGCAATCATGTATTATCGTGCGCCATACTAAACTTAAAAACAGTGCGCCGGTACATGAGATCACGAAGCGCGGTCCACGCCATAACAAGAGCAATTAGAGAAATGAAACAAAGAAAACATAAATGTATAAAATATTTTGTCTCAATACGATCCGCAATGCAGCGGCTTTTAGCTCTGTATGGACGGCCAAGCCAGTGCCAAGCCAAGCTTGCGTCCCTGATCAGCTGTTTGTTTCCATCGAGAGTTCAACAGTGAACTGGCAATTTGTTTAGATGATATTGCTAAAGGGCTTGAAATTAAATATTTCTCTACGTACTACTGCTGTACTTTTCCTCTCTGTTTCCTGATCACAATGATGAGATTGAGGAGATTACAATTTAGAAAACAGCAAGTGCAGCTCAAGCATTGCTAGTATCGCTGTTTCGGTAATAAAATGTTACAAAGATTTTGCCCCGCGACCTGCTTGCCGTGTTCGAGCACCCAGTAGAAATTTACGGGGCCGCGTTTGAAAGAGTTGAATAAAATTGCAATATTACGAAAGAAAGGCTCTGAAGCAACATCGCATTTTATCAGGCCTACACCTCCCACACCTAGACGAGTAAAACTCGTCGATATTGTCTTGCAAAGCTGTGTATAATATTTAAAACACATTCTTTAGCCCACGATGAATTGTTCTCTCGTGTGGCTTCTCCATTTGGTACTGTCATGTTAACTTAAAAAGGCAACTTTCCATATTTAGTCTCTTTAGATGTTGCAAAAGCTTGACACGTGGTGTGTATGCCATACTGATAATTCTCCTCGTAACCTGGGTCCGCCTCTTTACACAGCGTCGCATTTTATTGTTCGCAATTGTGTTTGTTTTATACTGTAAGCGAGCTGTGTGATTTCATCAGTATTCACGAGTGTTCCCTGACTATACAAACACGTGCGTCTTATTTGGTGTGGTGCACGTTTGTATGTAGCAAAAAATGTCATTTCGTCAGCGTGTGTCTGCATACACTTGCATGCCCTGCAGTACGTGTACATAATTAATGCAGTAAGGACTGCAATGCATAGCCTTGCATGGGACATATATTCCATGCACCCTCAGAGAAATGTTGTTTGTTATGAGCCTACTGTTTATCATTACATTTTTTTTTTTCGTTAAAGTTTCATCTCAATATAAAGCAGGTGTATACAGGCACGAGCTTCAGCAGCTTCCTCGTTGTTCCATTTTAAATAAAAACACCAAGCCTACCCGAATCAATGATCTCTTTGCTATCATTACTGTTATGTGTTCTACGATGTACACAAGGACAGTAGTATACAAAAAATAGGGAGGGAATTGAATGCCCTGCCTGCATGGCTGCGCTGTTTCACAAGATCAGGCGCTGCGCTGTGAAGCTTCCTACCGGCCTGCAGAAATTCAAGGGAGCGTACAATAGCGTGGTTCAAGAGGACTTGTGGGGAATACTAGACACACTGGGTGTAAAAGATGGAGTCACTAATCGTTTAAAGGAAATCTATAAAACTAACAAGGTAGTTAAAAAGTGGGAAAAACAGGTATCTAAGCCCACAGTGGTGAAACGTGGACTTAGGCAGGCGTGCCCACTGTCACCCTTCTTATTCATGATGTACCTGCAAGGATTAGAGGCAAGGGGACTTGGCTTCAACCTCTCTTTAGTCAAACAAGGAAAACTCATTGATCAGGCACTACCAGCATTAACCTACGCAGATGATATAGTGCTAATGGCCGACAACAAGGAAGATTTGCAGAGGTTGATGGACATCTGCGGTAATGAGGGAGATAGGTTAGATTTTAGATTCAGTTAGGAAAAATCAGTAGTCATGATTTTTAATGATAACAGAGGTAGTGAGCTTAGAATACAGGAAGTCACGCTAGAGATAACAGATAAATACAAATAACTGGGCGTATGAATAAGCAATGGGACCGAGCACCTGAGGGAACACGAAATATGCGTGACGACTAAAGATAACAGGAATGCAGCAGTGATGAAAAATAGGGCACTGTGGAATTACAATAGGTATAATGTTGTGAGAGGAATATAAAAAGGGGTCATGGTTCCTGGGCTGACGTTCGGCAACGCGGTCTTGTGCATGAGGTCAGAAGTTCAAGCAAGATTAGAAATTAGGCAACGTGAAATATTTAGGCTTGCTTTAGGAGCTCACGGGAATACACCAAACCAGGGAGTACAAGGTGATATGGGATGGACATCATTTGCTGGCAGGGAAGCTAGCAGCAAGATAAAATTTGAGAAGCGATTGAGAGAAATGGGGGAGGAGCGTTGGGCTATGAAGGTTTTCAGCTATTTGTACATGAAGAATGTCAATACAAAATGGAGGAAGCGAACCAGGAAATTGACTGGTAAATACTTAGAAAACAGCAGGTGGCCAAACCAGAAAGAACTATCGGTTAAAAAGGAACTGCAGGAAACGGAGACTGACATGTGTAGAATTGGCATGATTAAGAAGTCCGCACTAGAGATCTATCGAACTTTTAAGCAGGAAATTGCCAAAGAAAGAATCTATGATAATACTCAGGGTAGTTCTCTACTGTTTGAGGCCAGGACGGGAGTATTGCGAACCAAGACATATCGGGCCAAATATGAAGAGGTAGACACAATATGCAGTGCGTGCGAAGACAGTGCGTGCGAAGAGAAAGAAAAACTGCCGAACACTTGACAATGCTGTGTAATGGGCTTCACCTTATAGTTCAAGATGATGGCGCAGAGTTTTTCAAAGCACTGGTATTTAGGGACAGGGAGGGCAAAATAGACTTTAAGCGGGTAGACTCAACTAGAAGGAGGTTATCTGATTGGTGGCTAAAGTCAAGGCACGATTGAAAATTAAACCCTTCACTTCAAAGTACCCGTCTAACTTTACTATTTAAAGGGGAAAAAAAAATCTAGTGGTTAGTTCACTAAGCATTACGGCAAGGTGACGTTAGCCGCCGTCCGATCTAAAGGGTACAGCCACATCCATCCATCTATCCAGCCAAGAATATGCTCTCTGGCTTGTTGCTCCAGGCCTAGTCAGGTAGATTTTCTGGCCTCACCGTTGAATTGTTTGCTCGGGTTGTGGCTTGCAAACATTGCGGTTTTGGTTTTCGTATCATCTTGTTCCGTCATCATGTCCTCCAAGTGGAGGACATGTCGCAGTGTTAGGAGGGAGTACGACAAGGCGCTGATAGAATGAGGTATCAGTCTTACCAGGCAGGCGGTTAAGAGCGCACCGAGGCAGCTGACGCACACCAGCACTATCCGCTTCCTGTATAATACAGGCTAGGGAATTATAGAAACACAGAGCAGAAATCAACTCTTGTGCCTCTCTCATGCACTCACAAGGCGGAACCTGCTTCGAACACCGAGGACCGAGCTAAGCAACACCATGCGTGACGATAAATCATGGTCTCCTATTGCAATAATGATTAAGGCACGCATGCAACTTAAACCATTGTCACGCAAGATGAATTCACAACACCATCGAAGTCAACCCAAGGCACGTGCTGATTATTATGTACGGTACTAGCGCTAAATTCATGCAGACGTTTAGTTCGCGCTGCAGTAGGCCTAGTTGAAGGAATGGCCACAGCTACTGCTGTGATGGAGAACGGGCTCATTAACATCTTCACGTAGATTAAAACGGCTTACCCCGAAATGGCTGGGAGTGTCACACTATCCCTAGCAGTGGCACATGCAGTTGCATATTTAACGATTACAGAAATGGCATACCGATTTCCAAAGCACCTATCAATACTTCCGTCAAGGCGTAGCACCAAACACTTTATCGCACATTTCGGGAAACACTCCTTTTTCTCCCAATCTGGTGGCTAGGCATGATTACGCCCAAGAATAAGCATGTTATTATGTATGTCGGAGGTATTTTCATCTGATCCCTGAAAAATTATTTCCCTAAACCCATGGAAAAAAAAGAAAATGGAATTCGCACCTGTCATCATATTGCACCCCATCACAGGAATGGGATCAGATTGGCCTGGCGCTCAATACTCCCTTACGCTTAATCAGAGCTCGGTCTGGCACCAGCTCCAGACAAAACCATTTATAATCTCCTGTCTGGCACATCTGTTTTACTCTGCTCTCTCTCTCAACCAGAGTGCACCATGTACCTGTGGTTCACCCCTGGTGGATCTTTTTCACTGTTTGTGAATTGCACACAAAGCCCTTACTGGTAGATCCTATTCCCAATTCTTCACTATTCTCACGGGAGGCCACTCTTTGGGCAGCTTACATCACAACATGTGCGTGTCATGATGTCAGTGCCGTCTTTTTCAGAGTTGGCGCCGTCTTTTCTTTCTCTTTTGCTCCTTCCCTGTCCTTTGTTTCTGGTGTTGCGCTGCAAACAAGTGAAGATGTTAAAGAACACCAGATGTTCAAAATTTGCTTCTCATTAATATATCGTGGTTTTGGGAATTAAAACCCCAGATATATTGAAAGAAGATGCATGAAAAGGGAAGGATGATATTGGAAACTGGCAAAAAAGGGATGACAGACTTCTTAAGCTATGCTGCCATTGAGATTTTCAGCTGTTCACGCAATTCTCACACGTGGCTTTGATGCAGCTATGCACATATCACACAAGCATGCTGACTGTACAGTTAGTATAACTGCAACCTTCATGTACCCAGCCTTCATGTACCCTCTACGACATTTCAGAACATCTGAGTCAGTGTTAGCATCAAGTTATGTTCTTCATGCTGGGGAACCAGTGTGATGAGTTACCATTTCTACAGAATGAAGCCCTGTCTACCTGGAACAAGCTGCAAGATATATAACTAAACGGCCCTTTTCAGGGCCAGTCAATCTCTGTCCGGCTTGGATGCACCAACTGATTCCCTTTATCATCAACCCTCAATAAAACTAGCAAATGTTTGTACATGTGCAAGCAGTGTCATTCAATACCTTAAGAAATGCTTGTGAAGCAATTTCAAGGAGAATCGTTTTTTTGATCTCATAGTGAGGCATTAGGAACACCTTAGTCACACCAAATGCCATTATTCAATGAGAGGAACAAGAGAAATATTTCACTGGGAACTATGAAGTAAACAAAAAAACAAATGTTTTCAGATACTGCGAGATCATTTCATAAAAAAGCTCAGAAGTTGCTATGTGGGGCCACATTTAATCTGTGCAAGCATCGTGTGGTTACAAAATTCTGTACCAAACATAGGTTCAGCTTTCTGGAATAGACCGCGCTGCACAAGCTAGCTCACTGCATGCACTTCTGTACCCTGCCAGAGAATATTTTTACCACCAGTATGTTGTAACGTGAAGTGAAATGGTGATTGCATACTAGGGCACGTCTTGCAGGACCCCAATAAAGTTGTTTCACTTGATCGGTTGGTGTGCTGTAAGCAGAACATTTCCAAGAAAAATCGTATAGTTTGGAGGAGGACTTAAGCAAGGAAAGGTGTAGATAAAACACTGGATTCACTGGCATTATCCTCACCAAGTATAACATTGTTTTTCTGGTGAAGCTTTGCGTCTGAACAGCGAGCAGGATAAGCTGGTAAAAACATGCAAAATGGGAAGTCTAGCACAGCAATCTGTGCAGTACTTCTCATTTCATGGAGCATTAATTTCACAGGCTTTGCTCATTGTTAGCGTTAAGCCTATATTATGTCCACTGCAGGGTGGAAGCCCAATCAATGTTCCCTGTCCTGTATGAGCCAATTTCATATTATGGCTGATAATTTCTTGATCTCATCGGAACTAATCACCTGCCACCCTCTGCTACATTTCGTGTGTCCTAATATAAATTAATTGACATTACTGACCTGTCATCCATCTTTTTTTCTCATTCCCAAATAATGCATTCATTTTTGATAAACTCTGCTTTCTTTTCATGTCTTAATATTATGCTAGCCTTTTTTCATTTTTCTGAAACATTATCTTTGCTCAGAAACTAGAAGTTATCAGAAAGAACATAACGACATTCTACCTCCTGAGCATATGGCATCATCAATACAAAAATGTAATAAAAGTGAGAAAACATCCTATCTATATAAGAGGCCCTAAAATACTGCAGGAGGCAACAAATAAACTGGTATTTGTATGAAGGCAGTGACAAAAACTTTGACTACTGTCACTTATTCTGATTCTTGGGACATCTTTTTTAGTACATCATAACACATAATCACACATTTACACAATTTACACAGAGGAATTGCCACCACGTGCATTGAGGCCACCCTTCAGAAGTCATGTGAGCACAAGGATGAGGTAAGCCTTAAAAACCAGATTAAAAGACTAAAGGATGCTGGATATCCCAACAGCACCATCACATCCGTGTGCTAAACCCTCCTGCAGAAAGTCAAGTTAAACAAAACAGGACCAAAATAAAAACAGAATGACCAAAGATCTTTGCATGCTATACCGTACGTACATAAGGTGTTTCACAATATAAAGAAAATAGCGAGCCGATATGATTTTATCTTGTTATTTGCCATCCCTTGCAAGTTTTCAAAAGTGTGTGTATTAAAAAGCAACAGGAATAGCCATTATTTCACCATTCGTCACGAGAATAGGTATACTGAATGCCAATATAATGTTGTGTATGAGATACTATTGACACGTGGAAACGTAAACATAAGACAAACTGGGCAATGCCCCAATGTTTGAGCAAGACAGCATGCTTAAAATGTTAAGAATGGCTATGGTAGTCGCATGGCCATACACTGTAAAGAATGTAAGTGCAGCTCTATGTTTCATAAAACACTGTTTTTGAAAGAAGCAAGAATAAGAAATGAAAGAGAGACTGTGAAAGCATTTTCTTGTCAGGAAGGCCATGGATCAGTGCATCAGTATACCTTCACTCATCCATTCGGAGAGAGAGTATTCTTTTCTCAGTTAAGATTATATTATCATGGTCTCACATGTGTCGTTGTGCATGAGCACTGTTCTTGTACTCTGTAAAAAAGTGGGCGTAGTACCTTCAATAAAATTTAGTTAGCAGTCAGCGCTCTTTCCTGTCCTATTTGTCTCTTCCTGAACTTCTCTCACTGTTACTAGAACACAACCACGATGAACCAACTTGCCCAGATTAAGCTATTGTTGACGAAAAGTCAGAGCATGAAAATACTTCAGGGGCTCAGAACCTCCTCACTACCCGTCTAGTTACGGCCCTGGTCTATGTGTTCCGAGAGTGAAGCACTAGTGGAGCTATCTAACTACCTAACGGTGAGGAGGGTTTGTGTATACTCGAGCTTGTTTCATGACATGGTGAGAGGTGGCAGGTTGTTGAAATAATATGCTGTGTGGGAGGTCAAGATTTTGATTGAGAACGCTGAGTATGAGCCACTGACATTAGGCGTTCAAGACTTTTTGCGATATTCACTCTAGCATAGGACCTTGGTTGGTGGTTGACGTGTGCATTTGATCACATTGTAGTCTTCCATCATAATTTTTTTGCCACTTGGCGTCGACGCTCTTGGGTTGTACCAAAGTAATTAAGCATCCAGCTACAAGTATCTTCTGTCAGTGTTTCAATGAAGAGCTGAATATGAGTAATAGCTTCCATCAATACTTCTGGCATTGGTGTATGCACATTTCTTTTGAAGTTCTCTTGTAAAAAAGGCATTAAAGGTATGTTTTTGTGACTTTTTAGTGTTGGCCAGAACAGCTGGTGTGTCCGAACGGCTCTTCGATTGGTTGTGGTGTTGTCTTGTTCAGGGCCACGGAGCTTTCAGTCTTTTTTTATATTTGCCTTCACAGGAATGCTCTTTGCATGATTCTTCAGTACTTTGTATTATTCCTAAAGCATTGACTTCCAGATTTTGATTGTGGTGCTTTAATCTAGTGTTCAACTTCACGCTAGCTTCATTTGCACGCAAAGCAAGAACTCAGGAGTATGGTAACTTTTGCTATGGGTTTTCCCTTCTTCAGTCTACTGTATTTTTGCCTGTGTTTTCTAAGCGCTGACAGCCTCGTGCGACAGATTTTTTTTTTTTGTGCACTTATTGTGTGCCAATGACTTATTTGCCTCCTCAGCTAAAGACTTTTTGTATTATAAGAGAAAGCTCTGTCTGTATTGCTTTTGTCATTTGCTGATGGTGAATCTTCAGTATCTTTTCTCAGTGTACACTATACTTGAATGGAAGAGCAGCATGACTACCTTCAGCTGTTAGCAGGCTTTTAGCTGCTGTAATACTGATTGATGCTCCTTTCTCGGGCGTTCTATTTTGGATGGTTGGCATGTCATTGCTTCTTTTAAACTTTAAAACTGCAGGTGCACCTTTTTCTGGTTACACCTGGTATATTTATATTTTTCTAGTGGTTATATATATATATATATATATATATATATATATATATATATATATATATATATATATATATTGCTAACTTGAGAAACAAGGCCTCTTTATGTTAGGTGCACATCAGGTGGGAAGAGTACTTCTATTACTTGCCAAGATTGTGGCCCCTTATGGTGGGAATCATAATGCACTGTTGATGTGTCAAATTCACATAGCATAATTCAAAGGCACTCGATCAATATCCAAGGAAGAAAATTATGTTCTTTTGCGTGAGTTTCAGCAACTCATAGTAATTTGCATGTAAATGAATACTTCATCATTCTTGGCTGTCATGTTTTATGGAAGCACATGTGCTTCGTTAATAACAAAAAAACACGCACGCTCACGCCACTGCAGTGGCGTGAGCGTGCGTGTTTTTTTTTTTTTTTGTTATTAACGATTTGCCCTACGCATTCACGTTTCTTCTTTTTGTGTGTGTCGTACTTCTCGTATCGCGCAGCCTACCGTTTTGGGCACACGTAAAAAAAGTAGATAAAAAAGATGCGTTCCACGCCGAAATTCGCGTTCGCAACGAGCTGGGCACCGACATGGTGCCCTACGACGCCCACACACTCCGCAACACCTTACCAACCGTTCGCTGCGATGTTGTTGGGAATTCGTGTGGTCGTTGCATGAATATAGCGCGTGCGTGCGTGCGCACGCGCGTCTGTGTGTTAGATCACGGCAACTGCATATGTTGTATGATTCAGTCACCATAACGCAACTGACGACCCCCGCTCTTCCCGCACGTCAAGCAGCAGCAAGCGCCGTTAACCGTACTGCACTGTGAACGCAAAACAGATTCGAATAGGTCGCGTAGATAGCTAGCCCGACACATGATACGATAAGATTTGCGTCAGATATTCGACGTCTACATGCACGCGTAAGACAGCGGTATCCGCAGCAGCTTCGTCATACGTACGGATAGCACCGCATCGGACGTCACGTCTGTCAGAGAAACTTGATCGGTAATTTTTTCTCACTTAAAAAGTCTACCTTGCACAACTTCAACCAACGATTATGCATTTCAACGAGCTGTGCATGGTTTAATGATTGATTGATTGATATGTGGGGTTTAACGTCCCAAAACCACCATATTATTATGAGAGACGCCGTAGTGGAGGGCTCCGGAAATTTCGACCACCTGGGGTTCTTTAACGTGCACCCAAATCTGAGCACACGGGCCTACAACATTTCCGCCTCCATCGGAAATGCAGCCGCCGCAGCCGGGATTCAAACCCGCGACCTGCGGGTCAGCAGCCGAGTACCTTAGCTACTAGACCGCCGCGGCGGGGCATGAGTTAATGACGAAAAGATAGTTCTAATATTATGCCCGGCACATATATTACTCTCTCTCTAACTTGAAAAATCGGCGCGTGAATTGGGGCCAGAACAGCGCCAAAAAGCAGCTTACGCAGAAATTGGCTCATATTCTAATTTTATGACATCGTGATGTTGACTTTTCAGCTGACGCCGGCAATAACGTTCAAACGGCGGGCCAATAATGCCGGTCTTATTGGATGGCTCCGCCCATATTGGCTGCTACTTGTACAACCTGGCCCGATGTGTCCGTTTTAATAGGCCGGCACAGCCTATATGGGCGGAAAGTTCTGAAAGCTGGCCCAATATAACCAATATAATAGACTGGCACAGCCATCATTGGCGGAATGTTGTTAATGCTGGTCCAACATAGCCGTTCTATTCGGCTGGCCGAACCAATATTGGGGGTACGTTGTCAACGCTGGTCCAACGTCGCCGTTCTATTTGGCTGGCATAGCCAATGTTGGCGGTACGTTGTGAAAACTGGGCCGTTCATGGGCCAGGCAATGCCAATCTATCCCCAATATTGGGCCAACCTTCTGTGCTGCCTGGGTTTCGGTTAACAGCCGATCGCGCTAGCCAATTGCGCCACGCAGATAGTCCTGCTCCACTTTCACCACCATCAGAACATATCTTCAAAGCTATCAGCCTAAAGAAAAAAAAGCGTCGCACTACCACCGGGTGCGCTCGAACCTCCAACCTTTCGGTTAACAGACGATCGCGCTAGCCAATTGCGCCACGGAGACAGTCCTGTTCCACTCTCACCACCATTAGAACATATCTTCAAAGTTATCAGGCCATAGAAAAAAGCGCCGCACCACCACCGTGTGGGCTCGAACCTCCAACCTTTCGGTTAACAGACGATCGCGCTAGCCAATCGCGCCACGGAGACAGTCCTGCTCCACTCTCACCACCATCAGAATATATCTTCAAAGCTATCAGCGCAAAGAAAAAAGCAACACACCACTACCGGGAGGGCTCGAAACTCCAACCTTTCGGTTAACAGCCGATCGTGCTAGCCAATTGCGCAATGGAGACAGTCCTGCTCCACTCTCACCACCATCAGAACATATCTTCAATGCTATCAGCCCATAGAAAAAAAGCGCCGCACCACCACAGGGTGGGCTCGAAACTCCAACCTTTCGGTTAACGGCCGAATGCGCAACCCAATTGCGCCACGGAGACAGTCCTGCTCCACTCTCACCACCATTAGAACATATCTTCAAAGTTATCAGGCCATAGAAAAAAAGCGCCGCACCACCACCGGGTGGGATCGAACCTCCAACCTTTCGGTTAACAGCCGATCGCGCTAGCCAATTGCGCCACGGAGACAGTCGTGCTCCACTCTCACCACCAACAGAACATATCTTCAAAGCTATCAGCGCAAAAAAAGCAACACACCACTCTCGGGAAGGCTCGAACCTCCAACCTTTCGGTTAACCGCCGATCGCTCTAGCCAATTTCGCCACTGAGACAGTCCTGCTCTACTCTCACCACCATCAGAACATATCTTCAAAGCTATCAGCCCGAAGAAAAAAAGCGCCGCACCACCACCGGGTGCGCTCGAACCTCCAACCTTTCGGTCAACAGCCGAACGCGCTAGCCAATTGCGCCAAGGAGACAGTCGTGCTCCACTCTCACAACCATCAGAACATATCTTCAAAGTTATCAGCCCAAAGAAAAAAAAGCGCCGCACCACCACTGGGTGGGCTCAAACCTGCAACCTTTCGGTTAACAGGCGATCGCGCTAGTCAATTGCGCCACGAAGACAGTCGTGCTCCACTCTCACCACCATCAGAACATATCTTCAAAGCCATCAACGCAAAGAAAAGAAAAAGCGACACACCGTCCTCGGGTGGGCTCGAAACTCCAACCTTTCTATTAACAGCCGATCGCGCTAGCCAATTGTGCCACGGAGACAGTCGTACTCTAGTCTCACTACCAACAGAACATATCTTCAAATCTATCAGCGCTAAGAAAAAAGCAACACACCACTCTCGGAAGGGCTCGAACCTCCAACCTTTCGGTTACCAGCCGATCGCGCTAGCCGATTTCGCCACGGAGACAGTCCTGCTCCACTCTCACCACCATTATAACATATCTTCAAAGCTCTCAGCCCATAGAAAAAAAGCGCCGCACCACCTCCGGGTGGGCTCGAACCTCCAACCTTTCGGTTAACGACCGAACGCGCTACCCAATTGCGCCACGGAGACAGTCCAGCTCCACTCTTACCACCATCAGAACATATCTTCAAAGCTATCAGCCCAAAGAAAAAAAAGCAACACACCACTCCCGGGAGGGCTCGAACCTCCAACCTTTCGGTTAACAGCCGATCGCGCTAGCCAATTGCGCCACGGAGACAGTCCGGCTCCACTCTCACCACCATCAGATTATATCTTCAAAGCTATCAGCCGAAAGAAAAAAAAGCAACACACCACTCCCGGGAGGGCTCGAAACTCCAACCTTTCGGTTAACAGGCGATTGCGCTAGCCAATTTAGCCACGGAGACAGTCGTGCTCCACTCTCACCACCATCACAACATATCTTCAAAGCTATCAGCCCAAAGAAAAAAAAAGCGCCGCACCACCACCGGGTGCGCTCAAACCGCCAACCTTTCGGTCAACAGCCGATCGCGCAAGCTAATTGCGCCTCGGAGACAGTCCTGCTCCACTCTCACCACCATCAGAACATATCTTCAAAGCTATTGTGATGGTTAAGGACGTTCGTCACTGTGTTTGTTGATAGCGGACGAAAAAGGATTAACATCAACAATGGATGCGAACAAAAGAAGCGTTATATTATACACTAGAGAACGAAGTGGCAGGTGAAAATAAAACTATATGTCCAACCCTACACGCCACGCGTCACGCAACATGTACGAGAGTCAGACCTCTAGCAAGCGGAGAGCTCGCGGCTACGCTTACTCCGAGTCCAGCGCGTAGAGTTCTCAGTTCGCAAGAGAAAAACGCTGCCTCACAGTTTGGGTCCCCGTCGTCCCGACATGATGCGATCGTCGACGTGCGCGAGGGCAAAGGTGGCACGGCTGGAGCGGCTGGAACGGCTTACGGCACACGGATGCGCTACCGTGTGCAGCGCCGTTTAGTCAGACGTCGCGGCCAGCAGTCAGGGTCGCAACTGCTGAGGTTCAGGGTCAGGCCCCGGCTCACGAGGACCACACCCGGTAGGCCTCGTCCACGAACCTGCTCCCGGCCACTGCACCCAGGCAGGAGCCGTTCAGCAGGCCCCGTCCTTGCACCTTGTACCGGCCGGCGGACTCGACCCCGAGCGAACACGCCGGAGCTCGACCTGGCCGACACGTACGGGTCCCACGTCCGGCTCAGGAACACTGCCAGAAACTCGTCCTCTCGAGCGGCGCACCGTTTCGTCTGCCTTCGTGGCCTCAACTCTCGAGCTGCAGTGGCGGAGATGCCTTGACCAGCGCGACCTCGGACCTCGTTTCCAAGCTTTTGACCACCTTCCGGGCGTAGCGGTTCCACGTGCGGGTTCTGGCCAGCACAGCACCGTCTGTGCCGTGCTGAAATGCTGCTCGCTACAGCTGCGGTGCGGCAGCTCACTCACCGGCGTTCGTCGCCTTGGCCAGGGCACAGCCAGGTACCCTCGGGTGCGCACCTCGCGAGCTCGCGGCCCACTTCCGAGGCTGGCGCGTCGCTCTGTACGGCTCGGCACCACTCGGCGATCCTCGATTCAGGCAGCAACTCCCCTGGCATCTGAATTCTCGGCCACCCTAAACCTCGCCCGGCTCCATGGTCCTCCGTACACACGCCCGCGTCTCGCCCGGCAGAACATCTCGCTCGTCCCTTGCCGAAGTGCGACGCTCTGGCGACACTGGCGCTTGATGGCATGGGTGCGACTACTGAGCAGTCAACCCGCATCGGAGACGCGATGCTCCATGCGGGGAATGGCCAGCCCGTCCAGCGAAGAGCGTGCGCCGAGACGCGATGCTCGACGCAACCGTGACCATTAGCCAGGCCACGTTCATCGCTGTGTTGAACGGCTGACCGCGGAGACGCCTCGCCGAGATCCGCGATGCCCTCGGCAAGGAAGAGAACAGCAGGCCAGGCCGCGCCCCGAGATGCAGTACTCGTGCCGGCAATGCCGCCCCAGCTGGTGGCTGGACGGCCGCTGCGTGGACGGCCGCGTTCCCTGGCCGGAACCTGGATCGCCTGCGTCCGACGCTTCGGCCCGCTGTCTCCCGTCTGCCGCTGCTCCGGCTCGTCCCCAGCCACAAAGCCTACTGCCACGTAATGGTCGCACGTGGCCCAATCGTGGCACGCCACCTCTATGGGTCGTCACTGGTCATCAGCTGATTGGCGCACAGTTGCCTCGTAATCGCACGTGCCTTCTTCTCTTCTTCATTTCTTGTTGTCGCCTTCGTGCCACCTGCTCTCCGCTCGTCTTCTTCAGTTCTGGTTTGATGCTCCTCGGCGTCTTTAAGTCCTTTCCTTACAATATCCCCCTGCTCAAGAAAGTTGTTTAGGGGGAAAACAACTTTTCTCACACAACAATGAACAGACGTCGCTCTTCGAGGAGGAGCCTTTCAGCCTCCATGCGAGCTATTTCACGCTCATGCTACGCCTGTGCTGCTAGACGTGCCTCCTCTCGATCTTTCGCTATCTGGTTCCTCATTTCTTTTTTTCTCAGTGCTCACCCATGCCAGCAAAGTCTCTCCACTCAGTTCCATCTCCTTCCCTAGCTCAACTAGCTTTCTCTTATCGTCCATCCTCGTCCGCCACACACAAACAACGTGAGGCTCTCAGATGTGAGGCGAGAGCTTAGTCCTGTCGCGGACGCCAGAAATTGTGATGGTTAAGGACGTTCGTCACTGTGTTTGTTGATAGCGGACGAAAAAGGATTAACATCAACAATGGATGCGAACAAAAGAAGCGTTATATTATACACTAGAGAACGAAGTGGCAGGTGAAAATAAAACTATATGTCCAACCCTACACGCCACGCGTCACGCAACATGTACGAGAGTCAGACCTCTAGCATGCGGAGAGCTCGCGGCTACGCTTACTCCGAGTCCAGCGCGTAGAGTTCTCAGTTCGCAAGAGAAAAACGCTGCCTCACAGTTTGGGTCCCCGTCGTCCCGACATGATGCGATCGTCGACGTGCGCGAGGGCAAAGGTGGCACGGCTGGAGCGGCTGGAACGGCTTACGGCACACGGATGCGCTACCGTGTGCAGCGCCGTTTAGTCAGACGTCGCGGCCAGCAGTCAGGGTCGCAACTGCTGAGGTTCAGGGTCAGGCCCCGGCTCACGAGGACCACACCCGGTAGTCCTAGTCCACGAACCTGCTCCCGGCCACTGCACCCAGGCAGGAGCCGTTCAGCAGGCCCCGTCCTTGCACCTTGTACCGGCCGGCGGACTCGACCCCGAGCGAACACGCCGGAGCTCGACCTGGCCGACACGTACGGGTCCCACGTCCGGCTCAGGAACACTGCCAGGAACTCGTCCTCTCGAGCGGCGCACCGTTTCGTCTGCCTTCGTGGCCTCAACTCTCGAGCTGCAGTGGCGGAGATGCCTTGACCAGCGCGACCTCGGACCTCGTTTCCAAGATTTTGACCACCTTCCGGGCGTAGCGGTTCCACGTGCGGGTTCTGGCCAGCACAGCACCGTCTGTGCCGTGCTGAAATGCTGCTCGCTACAGCTGCGGTGCGGAAGCTCACTCACCGGCGTTCGTCGCCTTGGCCAGGGCACAGCCAGGTACCCTCGGGTGCGCACCTCGTGAGCTCGCGGCCCACTTCCGAGGCTGGCGCGTCGCTCGGTACGGCTCGGCACCACTCGGCGATCCTCGATTCAGGCAGCAACTCCCCTGGCATCTGAATCCTCGGCCACCCTGAACCTCGCCCGGCTCCATGGTCCTCCGTACACACGCCCGCGTCTCGCCCGGCAGAACATCTCGCTCGTCCCTTGCCGAAGTGCGACGCTCTGGTGACACTGGCGCTTGATGGCATGGGTGCGACTACTGAGCAGTCAACCCGCATCGGAGACGCGATGCTCCATGCGGGGAATGGCCAGTCCGTCCAGCGAAGAGCGTGCGCCGAGACGCGATGCTCGACGCAACCGTGACCATTAGACAGGCCACGTTCATCGCTGTGTTGAACGGCTGACCGCGGAGACGCCTCGCCGAGATCCGCGATACCCTCGGCAAGGAAGAGAACAGCAGGCCAGGCCGCGCCCCGAGATGCAGTACTCGTGCCGGCAATGCCGCCCCAGCTGGTGGCTGGACGGCCGCTGCGTGGACGGCCGCGTTCCCTGGCCGGAACTTGGATCGCCTGCGTCCGACGCTTCGGCCCGCTGTCTCCCGTCTGCCGCTGCTCCGGCTCGTCCCCAGCCAAAAAGCCTACTGCCACGTAATGGTCGCACGTGGCCCAATCGTGGCACGCCACCTCTATGGGTCGTCACTGGTCATCAGCTGATTGGCGCACAGTTGCCTCGTAATCGCACGTGCCTTCTTCTCTTCTTCATTTCTTGTTGTCGCCTTCGTGCCACCTGCTCTCCGCTCGTCTTCTTCAGTTCTGGTTTGATGCTCCTCGGCGTCTTCAAGTCCTTTCCTTACAGCTATCAGCCCAAAAAAATAAAAGCAACACACCACTCCCCGGAGGGCTCGAACCTCCAACATTTCAGTCAACAGCCGATCGCGCTAGCCAATTGCGCCACGGAGACATTCGTGCTCCACTCTCACCACCATAAGAACATATCTTCAAAGCCATCAGCCCAAAGAAAAAAAAGCAACACACCACTCCCGGGAGGGCTCGAACCTCCAACCTTTCGGTTAACAGCCGATCGCGCTAGCCAATTGCGCCACGGAGACAGTCGTGCTCCACTCTCCCCACCGTCAGAACATTTCTTCAGAGCTATCAGTCCAAAGAAAAAAAGCGTCGCACCTCCACCGGGTGGGCTGGAACCTCCAACCTTTCAGTTAACAGCCGATCGCGCTAGCCAATTGCGCCACCGAGACAGTCGTGCTCCACTCTCACCACTAACAGAACATATCTTCAAAGCTATCTGCGCAAAGAAAAAAGCAACACACCACTCCTGGGAGGGCTTGAACCTCCAACCTTTCGGTTATCAGCCGATCGCGCTAGCCAATTGCGCCACGAAGACAGTCCTGCTCCACTCTCACCACCATCAGAACATATCTTCAAAGCTATCAGCCCAAAGAAAAAAAAGCGCCGCACCACCACTGGGTGCGCTCGAACCTCCAATCTTTCGGTCAACAGCCGATCGCGCTAGCCAATTGCGCCACGGAGACAGTCGTGCTCCACTCTCACCACCATCAGAACATATCTTCAAAGCTATCAGCCCAAAGAAAAAAAAGCGCCGCACCACCACCGGGTGGGCTCGAACCTCCAACTTTTCGGTTAACAGCCGATCGCGCAAGCCAATTGCGCTCCGGAGACAGTCCTGCTCCACTCTCACCACCATCAGAACATATCTTCAAAGCTATCAGCCCCCAAAAAAAAGCGCCGCACCACCACCGGGTGGGCTCGAAACTCCAACCTTTCGATTAACAGCCGATCGCGCTAGCCAATTGCGCCACGGAGACAGTCCTGTTCCACTCTCACCACCGTCAGAACATTTCTTCAGAGCTATCAGCCCAAAGAAAAAAGCGTCGAACCACCGGGTGGGCTCGAACCTCCAACATTTCGGTCAACAGCCGATCGCGCTAGCCAACTGCGCCATGGAGACAGTCGTGCTCCACTCTCACCACCATCAGAACATATCTTCAAAGCTATCAGCCCAAAGAAAAAAAACGCCGCACCACCACCGGGTGCGCTCAAACCACCAACCTTTCGGTCAACAGCCGATCGCGCTAGCCAATTGCACCACAGAGACAGTCGTGCTCCCTCTCACCACCATCAGAACATATCTTCAAAGCTATCAACGCAAAGAAAAAGCAACGCACCACTCCCGGGAGGGCTCGAACCTCCAACCTTTCGGTTAACAGCCGATCGCGCAAGCCAATTGCGCCCCGGAGACAGTCCTGCTCCACTCTCACCACCATCAGAACATATCGTCAAAGCTGTCAGCCCAAAGAAAAAAAGCAACACACCACTCCCCGGAGGGCTCGAACCTCCAACATTTCAGTTAACAGCCGATCGCGCTAGCCAATTGCGCCAAGGAGACAGTCGTGCTCCACTCTCACTACCATCAGAGCATATCTTCAAAGCTATCAGCCTAAAGAAAAAAAGCGCCGCACCACCACCGGATGGGCTCGAACCTCCAACCTTTCGGTTAACAGACGATCGCGCTAGCCGGTCGCGCCACGGAGACAGTCGTGCTCCACTCTCACCACCATCAGAACATATCTTCAAAGCTATCAGCGCAAAGAAAAAAGCAACACACCACTCCCGGGAGGGCTCGAAACTCCAACCTTTCGGTTAACAGCCGATCGCGCTAGCCAATTGCGCAACGGAGACAGTCCTGCTCCACTCTCACCACCATCAGAACATATCTTCAAAGCTATCAACGCAAAGAAAAAGCAACGCACCACTCCCGGGAGGGCTCGAACCTCCAACCTTTCGGTTAACAGCCGATCGCGCTAGCCAATTGCGCCACGGAGACAGTCCTGCTCCACTCTCACCACCATCAGAACATATCTTCAATGCTATCAGCCCATAGAAAAAAAGCACCGCACCACCACCGGGTGGGCTCGAAACTCCAACCTTTCGGTTAACGACCGAATGCGCTACCCAATTGCGCCACGGAGACAGTCCTGCTCCACTCTCACCACCATTAGGACATATCTTCAAAGCTATCAGCCCAAAGAAAAAAAACCAACACACCACTCCTGGGAGGGCTCGAACCTCCAACCTTTCGGTTAACAGCAGATCGCGCTAGCCAATTGCGCCACGGAGACAGTCGTGCTCCACTCTTCCCACCGTCAGAACATTTCTTCAGAGCTATCAGCCCAAAGAAAAAGCGTCGCACCACCACCGGGTGGGCTCGAACCTCCAACCTTTCGGTTAACAGCCGATCGCGCTAGCCAATTGCGCCACGGAGACAGTCGTGCTCCACTCTCACCACCAACAGAACATATCTTCAAAGCTATCAGCGCAAAGAAAAAAGCAACACACCACTCTCGGTAGGGCTCGAACCTCCAACCTTTCGGTTAACAGCCGATCGCGCAAGCCAATTGCGCCCCGGAGACAGTCCTGCTCCACTCTCACCACCATCAGAACATATCGTCAAAGCTGTCAGCCCAAAGAAAAAAGGCAACACACCACTCCCCGGAGGGCTCGAACCTCCAACATTTCAGTTAACAGCCGATCGCGCTAGCCAATTGCGCCAAGGAGACAGTCGTGCTCCACTCTCGCCACCATCAGAGCATATCTTCAAAGCTATCAGCCTAAAGAAAAAAAGCGCCGCACCACCACCGGATGGGCTCGAACCTCCTACCTTTCGGTTAACAGACGATCGCGCTAGCCGATCGCGCCACGGAGACAGTCGTGCTCCACTCTCACCACCATCAGAACATATCTTCAAAGCTATCAGCGCAAAGAAAAAAGCAACACACCACTCCCGGGAGGGCTCGAAACTCCAACCTTTCGGTTAACAGCCGATCGCGCTAGCCAATTGCGCAACGGAGACAGTCCTGCTCCACTCTCACCACCATCAGAACATATCTTCAAAGCTATCAGCCCCAACAAAAAAATTGCCCGCAGCTTCCCTCGGGGGAACACTGAGGAGGATGCGGAGCATATAATTGGTTAACGGGGTGTTAAAGTGCGACTTACTTGGGTCGATGGCTCAATTGGTTAACGTGGTTGTAGGAGGGGGTGTTAAATGAGTGAACACGTACACACGTATGCGAAAGGGCGGTGCTGGTCGAAGGGACGTCGATCATTGTTTTTGTGGATTCGTTGGAATCCCTTTCACCACGACCTTGGACGTCGACGCGCCGTACAAACCAACCGACGAGCGGCAACTGAGCGAGCGAGCGCCGACCTTGAGTATATATACAGCGCGACGGCGCATGCACTGTCAGCTGTCGAATGTTCGAGAAGGGGGAGAAGCGCAACGGCGCATGCGCGCGCGTCAGCTGCCGATGTTCTCGAAGCGCGACGGCGCATGCGCGCGCGTCAGCTGCCGATGTTCTCGAAGCGTGACGGCGCATGCGCGCTAAATTATACAGCTAGCGAATGTTCGTGAAGAGGAGAAGCGCACGCTGTGTGTAGAGGAGGAAGGGTGCACAGATGGTGAAGGAGAGAGAGAGAGAACACAACTTTATTGTCGTCAGACTTAAGGAGGTAGGTGACCCGCCAGGCTGAACCTGATGGCCACCTCCTCTGCCCTTTGTACGGCCTGGAGCTGAACGGCCAGGCTGGTGGAGGTCAGAACTGCCTCCCACCCCTCTGGCGAGGGAGCGGCTAGGAGATCGAGAGAGGGGGGATCTTCCCTGCAGGCCCAGAGAATGTGATTAAGTGTGGCTATTGAGCCACAATGCGAGCAATGCGGATCAATCGAGTCGGGGTATATACGTGCATAAATGTATGGGCACGGAAATGAATGTGTTTGCAAGCGGCGCCAGATAACCTCCTGGCGCTTAGTTAGCTTATGGTGCGGGGGTGGTTTTGTCTGCCTCGAAAGACGGTAATATTGTGTGATGTCATGGTAGGATGTCAAGGCTTCACCAGGGTTTTCCAAATCAGAGGCGGGTACCACCGCTCGGCTGACGAATCCTCGAGCATATAGGTGGGCCGCCTCGTTCCCTGGGTTCCCCGCGTGAGCCGGCACCCATACCAGCGCAATGGAGGATAGTGCGTCTTCCTCAGCATCTGTAAGGAGACTGGGCAATAGTAAACGCAGAGTTGTGGGGGCCACAATGCCACGTGCGAAGTTGGATATAGCAGCCTTTGAGTCACTGAGTATAGTGGTGAATCCGGATGCTGCTGCTAGCGCTATCGCCGCTTCCTCAGCTTCTGTCGTATTAAGCACACGGACAGAAGCAGCCGCTTTAATTTGAGGTGAATTGGCGTTGTTGCCGGGGAGAGTGATTACGCTTATTGCATATGCTTTAGTAAACTCTCGGTATTGGGCGGCGTCAACGTACGCAACGGTTGGGTTGGACGCGTACGTTTTTTGCAAGAATTTGGCCCTCGCTTTCCTTCTACCGTCGTGATGGCTGGCCAACATGTTCTTTGGCAGTGGTTTTATGAGGAATTTCTTTCTGATGTTGGGGGGGATGACAGCCGGATCGTTACCCGTAGGAGATACCACATGGTCAATGTTAGCAAGGATCCAACGCCCCGTCCTGCTTCCCTGTAATCGGTGAATTTGCGCCGTAAGATGCGCTTCAAGAAGTTCTTCTAAGGTGTTATGCAGCCCAAGACTGAGGAGGTGCTCTGTCGATGTGTTTCGGGGGAGACCCAATGCCACCTTATACGCTTTGCGTAAGAGCCGATTTAGTTGGGCTCGCTCAGATTGAAGGAGGTGCAAATAAGGGAGGGCGTACGTGAAGCGCGACAAAACGAAGGCTTGAATTATCTGTAGCAGTTCTTTCTCCTTCATGCCTCGATTGCGAGCGCTCACTCGAGATATAAGATGGGCCGTCTGGTTCACGGTTACGGTGAGACGGTCTAGCGTAATGTTGTTGTGGTGGTTTGTTTGCACAATGAGTCCGAGTACTCTCATGTGGGCCACCTGCTTAATTGGCGTGTCATTGACATACACGTTAATACTAGGAAGTGGAGTCTTAATTTTGCGGCGATCTGGAGGTCGCAGTAATAGTAGCTCCGATTTGCTCTGGGAACACTCCAAACCCGCTTCTGACACGTGCTGAACGACTACGTCGGTTGCTCTTTGAAGAGTCTCCTCGATTTGACCATCGGATCCCACCGTCGTCCAGAGCGTGATGTCATCTGCGTAGAGGGTGTATCGCAGGCCGGGTATCGTGTCAAGTTTGGGAGGTAGTGACCTCATAGCGAGGTTGAAAAGGAAAGGGGACAAAACAGCTCCCTGCGGGGTGCCGCGATCACCGAGTGTGATGAGCTTAGAACGAAGGTCACCCACTGAGAGTTCAACCGTTCGATTAGATAAGAAAGCACGGACGTAGTTAAATATGCGTTCCCCGGATCGTAGTTCGGACAGACTGCCTAAAATGGCACTATGCTTCACGTTGTCAAATGCTTTGTGAAGGTCCAGACCGAGCAAAGCCTTGGTACTAGTGCCACTCTCAGGTCGTAGGAGATCGTGATGCAACTGGATGAGCGCATCCTGAGTGGATAGATGGGCCCTGAAGCCCAGCATTGTGGGGGGAAGTAGGCGGTGCTCTTCCGCGAAATTTTGCAAGCGACAGAGGACAACATGCTCCATTAGTTTGCCCAGGCAGGAGGTCAACGAGATTGGACGAAGATTCTCCAGGTCGAGTTTCTTGCCCGGTTTCGGTATAAACGCGACCCTTGCGTGTTTCCATTCTGATGGCAAATGGCCGGACCTCCAGCACTCATTCATATATTCAGTAATGGCCCCTACCGACTTTGGATCGAGGTTGCGCAGCGTCTTATTTGTCACCCCGTCAGGACCGGGTGCCGATGTTGTACGCAGTTTATGTAGCGCTATGCAAACCTCACTTTCCGAAATGTCGGCGTCCAACTGTTCGTTGGCTGTTCCAGTGTATTCAGGCAACTGCTCTGTGCTGTTCTGTTTCTGAGATGTGTTGATGTAGCGGGTGATGAGCTCCTCCAGCAGCTCTTCGTTGGTGCCCGGGTATTGATGGACAATTCGCGCGAGCTGTTTGCGTGCGGCCGACTTGGAGCTACCAGGGTCCAGCAGGTGTCGCAGAAGATGCCACGTTTTCTTGCAGCCCATCTGGCCATTGAGGCTGCCGCAAAGTTGGCCCCACTGTTGGCGTGTTAGCACAGCGGTGTGGGCTTCTAATTCACGTTCGAGCCTCGAGATGCGGCGGCGGAGCCTTGTGTTGTGACGTTGGCGCCGCCACCTACGCATGAGGCTTTCATGCGCCTCCCACATATGTAGAAGGCGTGAATCTGTTGATGGCTGTTCCGGAGTTACGTCTGCTTGGTATGTTGTAGCGTCCACATCTCGACTCAAAGAAAGTATCCATTCGTTCAAGTCCAATACCGAATCGGGTGCCGTTTCTTTGCGCAGTTGGCGGAATTTATCCCAGTCTGTAATGCGAGCTGTGGCTCGTTTTTTTACATTGCTTGTGGTTAACTCAATGGTTACCGCTAGAATGAAATGGTCACTTCCTACGGTGTGACCTGTGTTTTGCCAACGGGCACCCTCCGTGTTTTTGCAAAGGGAGAGGTCTGGGGTAGTATCTCGACATACGCTGTTCCCGATTCGCGTCGATTGCTCCGGATCATTGAGGATACTGAAACCTAGGTCGTGTATGATGCTCCATAATCGGCGACCCTTGGGGTTGGATTTCGGGTATCCCCATTCGGGATGTTTTGCGTTAAAATCGCCTAGTACGAGCAGCTTTGCATCCTTCGCCAGATTTGTTGCTTTCCGAAAGATGTAAGGTAGATCCGCAGCTGTATCTCTTGGAGGGCTGTATATATTTAAAATGAAGAGTGGCTTGTCTCCTCGTCTTTTTGGTATAATTTCCACCAGTGTGTGATGAATACTCGTACCCTCAATTTCATGTTGAATGGCTGTGACATTCTTGTGTACTAAGATGGCAGTGTGGCATTGTGCGCTCGCGGATATGTCTATTTTCTGATTATATGATGCGTATCCGGGCAGTTGAGCGGCAGTGTTCGTTTCTTGTAAAACTATGATGTCCGGCGAACATTCCCCATTTGGTGCATGGTTTTGAATATGCTGTATATGTTGCTGCAGATGGCCCTTCTTATTGCGGAAGCTCCTGCAGTTCCACTGCCAGACGGTGAGCGTGTGGAGAGCCGCCATGACTATGTTATTGGCGTAGGGGCCGGTGTTTGCCGGCTATTGGATGGTGTGCGGTGGATGGCCAACTGCACACTGAAGTCGGCCAGTGCAGCTTCGGTCGAGCTCTTTAACACGGCGAATGAGGTGGTTGTTTCCCGGATGGTTTGGTGGATCGCATTAAAGCGCGTTTCTATTTCAGCGTTCAGATCGGATTTCAGCGTTGAGATGGCTGCCGTGACTGCCGTCGTTACTTTTGTAGTGATGTCGGCGTCTGCGTGGAGTGAAGCTGTGGGTGTAGCTGCCTTGCGTTTATTAGCGTTCTGAAGTTGAGGAACTGGCGATAACGCCGGGTTTGGTGCCAGGGGGTTCGGATGTGCGTCTTGTGTTTCGGATGATGTGGGTGTAGTTTGTTTGTCGATACTGAGTGCTCTATCTATTTTGGCTTCTAGAGACTGGATGTAGCTAGTCAATTTAGCTATCTGGGACTGCTGGGCCGAGATTTGAGCCTTAAGGGCAGAATTCTCCTTTGCCAACTCCCTCACCTGTGAATCGGAAAATAGTAGTGATGCCGGGGCGCCCCGCTGCCAGGCCACCGACTTGGACGCTTCTCCGGGACCTCGACTGGATGAACGAGACACCGATGGGCTGCGCCTGGCTGATTTGGACCTTGAGTGAGATGAGGGCCTGCTGTCTCGTCGTTGGGCTGAGCGTGACCTCGGGCGCCTGCTGTGGGATCGACACCTGCTGCCACGTCGTTTAGCTGAACGAGACCCTGAGCGCCGGGTGTGGGATGGGGACCTGCTCTCTCGGCGCTGCTGCTGGTTGCTGCTGTTCCCGAGTGGTGGGAAAGATGCAGAATGGTCTCGAGATGATGGTGAGCGTCTGCTGGAGGAGCCACTGTGAGATGGGTTGCGATGGATGTTCGACGAAGGTTCTTGCGCTTCTTGCTTCGATTGCGGGGTGGGTGGCGCCTTCTTGATAAAGCGATACTTGCAGTTTAAGCTGCCGGTGTTGTGTGCACCATTGCAGACGATGCAGCGTGGCGTGCATGCGGGTGTTTCGCCCTGTCCTGGTGTGGGGTGTTCCTCTCCGCAACGGCGGCACCGCTGCTTACGTGGCATCGGGCAAACATCCGTGCGGTGACCAACCTTGCGGCAGTTAAAACACGATTCCACCCTGTTGTAGAACGGGTACAGCCTGATGTCGGTTCCGTGGTAGAATATCCACTTTGGAAGGTTTGGCGTCATTAGTGCAACCACGACGTGCCTAGTTTGGCCCAAGCGTCTTCCACTCACGATAGGAATGGTGGGGTTGCTGGCTTGTAGGTCTGCCAAAATCTCTTCGTCTGAGAAGTCATCGTATGCATGGAACATGATGCCTCGTATGGCGTCGTCTGGAGGGGGGGCGTAGACATGGAGCTCGATAGTAGCAGCGCCGATGGTAATCGACTTCACTCGAAGGTAGGCTTGGGCGCGTTGCGAGTCGATCACGCTCAAGGTAAAGGTATTATTGGTGGGGTGCGTCCGAAGGCGATCCCGACTTGCTGGTGGCTGATCTGGCAGTGAAGCTGCCTTGAGCAGGGCGTCGTGCAATTGCCACGGCGGCACTTTCGTCAAGTCGATGGGCGTTCTTGGACGTCCTACTATATGAATGGAGTCTTGCGGCAATCGGGGGAGTGGTGCCCGCCGACGTAACCGAGGCGGACGTGACTTGACCTGGGGTTGGCGTTCCGGCACAGCGGCGCGGGCATTCTCCGACGTACACGGTTGAAGAACGGGCTTGCCTTGGTTTTGAAGTTCCCGTCGGCGTCGTTCCTGGGCACGATAGCCGGGCGATTGCCAGGAATCGTCGGACCACTCCTCTTCAGAGATGGTATGACCTTCTACGACGCACTCCATTCCGGTGGGCGGCTGGGCACGACGATGTGAGTAGCGTGAGACGCTGCACCAGGCTTAGGCAAGGAGCCGGACGCGCGCTGAGCCAGCTAGGCTCAGGGCGGCGAGCGGCGTTGGTCGGGTCAGCAGATGCTCCTGGGAGAATCTTGATAAATCCAGTGCAGAGAGTGATATCCGCGCGTTCCCAATAACCTCATGCACCCACTCATACATAAATTATTGGTCAGTAAGCACGCGTCGCAGCGAAAATGCCGAAAGGCTCGGGAGACGATGTACAGTGCGTCCTACTGCTCCGAGCGTCCGCGCTGCTCCTGGTGAAGGAGTGAAGCGCGCGCGGTGTGTAGAGGAGGAAGGGATGCACAGATGGTGGAAGAAGGAGGAGGAAGCTTGCGGACGGCGCCGCACTACAAGCCTCGAGTATTAGATGCTCCGCATCTAAAAGCGCCGCACCTCCACCGGGTGGGCTCGAAACTCCAACCTTTCGATTAACAGCCGATCGCGCTAGCCAATTGCACCACGGAGACAGTCCTGTTCCACTCTCACCACCATTAGAACATATCTTCAAAGTTATCAGGCCATAGAAAAAAAGCGCCGCACGACCACCGGGTGGGCTCAAACCTCCAACCTTTCGGTTAACAGACGATCGCGCTAGCCAATCGCGCCACGGAGACAGTCGTGCTCCACTCTCACCACCATCCGAACATATATTCAAAGCTATCAGCCCATAGAAAAAAAGCAACACACCACTCCCGGGAGGGCTCCAACCTCCAACCTTTCGATTAACAGCCGATCGCGCTAGCCAATTGCGCCACGGAGACAGTCGTGCTCCACTCCCACCACCAACAGAACATAACTTCAAAGCTATCAGCACAAAGAAAAAAGCAACACACCACTCTCGGGAGGGCTCGAACCTCCAATCTTTCGGTTAACAGCCGATCGCGCTAGCCAATTTCGCCACGGAGACAGTCGTGCTCCACTCTCACCACCATCAGAACATATCTTCAAAGATATCAGTTCAAAGAAAAAAAAGCGGCGCACTACCACCGGGTGGGCTCGAACCTCCAAACTTTTGGTTAACAGCCGATCGCGCAAGCCAATTGCGCCCAGGAGACAGTCCTGCTCCACTCTCACCACCATCAGAACATATCTTCAAAGCTATCAGCCCAAAGAAAAAGAAGCAACACACCACTCCCCGGAGGGCTGGAACCTCCAACCTTTCAGTTAACAGCCGATCGCTCTAGCCAATTGCGCCACGGAGACAGTCGTGCTCCACTCTCACCACCATCAGTGCATATCTTCAAAGCTATCACCCTAAAGAAAAAAAATGCGCCGAACCACCACCGGGTGGGCTCGAACCTTCAACCTTTCGGTTAACAGACGATCGCGCTAGCCGATCGCACCACGGAGACAGTCGTGCTCCACTCTCACCATCATCAGAACATATCTTCAAAGCTATCAGCGCAAAGAAAAAAGCAACACACCACTCCCGGGAGGGCTTGAAACTCCAACCTTTCGGTTAACAGCCGATCGCGCTAGCCAATTGCGCAACGGAGACAGTCCTGCTCCACTCTCACCACCATCAGATCATATCTTCAAAGCTATCATCCCAAAGATAAAAAGAAGCGCTGCACCACCACCGGGTGGGCTCGAACCTCCAACCTTTCGGTTAACAGCCGATCGTGCTAGCCAATTGCGCAATGGAGACAGTCCTGCTCCACTCTTACAACCATCAGAACATATCTTCAAATCTATCAGCCCATAGAAAAAAAAGCGCCGCACCACCAGCGGGTGGGCTCGAACCTCCAACATTTCGGTTAACGACCGAACGCGCTACCCAATTGCGCCACGGAGACAGTCCTGCTCCACTTTCACCACCATCAGAACATATCTTCAAAGCCATCAGCCCAAAGAAAAAAAAGCAACACACCATTCCCGGGAGGGCTCGAACCTCCAACCTTTCGGTTACCAGCCGATCGCGCTAGCCAATTGCGCCACGGAGACAGTCGTGCTCCACTCTCCCCACCGTCAGAACATTTCTTCAGAGCTATCAGCCCAAAGAAAAAAAGCGTCGCACCTCCACCGGGTGGGCTGGAACCTCCAACCTTTCAGTTAACAGCCGATCGCGCTAGCCAATTGCGCCACCGAGACAGTCGTGCTCCACTCTCACCACTAACAGAACATATCTTCAAAGCTATCTGCGCAAAGAAAAAAGCAACACACCACTCCCGGGAGGGCTTGAACCTCCAACCTTTCGGTTATCAGCCGATCGCGCTAGCCAATTGCGCCACGAAGACAGTCCTGCTCCACTCTCACCACCATCAGAACATATCTTCAAAGCTATCAGCCCAAAGAAAAAAAAGCGCCGCACCACCACTGGGTGCGCTCGAACCTCCAATCTTTCGGTCAACAGCCGATCGCGCTAGCCAATTGCGCCACGGAGACAGTCGTGCTCCACTCTCACCACCATCAGAACATATCTTCAAAGCTATCAGCCCAAAGAAAAAAAAGCGCCGCACCACCACCGGGTGGGCTCGAACCTCCAACTTTTCGGTTAACAGCCGATCGCGCAAGCCAATTGCGCCCCGGAGACAGTCCTGCTCCACTCTCACCACCATCAGAACATATCTTCAAAGCTATCAGCCCCAAAAAAAAAGCGCCGCACCACCACCGGGTGGGCTCGAAACTCCAACCTTTCGATTAACAGCCGATCGCGCTAGCCAATTGCGCCACGGAGACAGTCCTGTTCCACTCTCACCACCGTCAGAACATTTCTTCAGAGCTATCAGCCCAAAGAAAAAAAGCGTCGAACCACCGGGTGGGCTCGAACCTCCAACATTTCGGTCAACAGCCGATCGCGCTAGCCAACTGCGCCATGGAGACAGTCGTGCTCCACTCTCACCACCATCAGAACATATCTTCAAAGCTATCAGCCCAAAGAAAAAAAACGCCGCACCACCACCGGGTGCGCTCAAACCACCAACCTTTCGGTCAACAGCCGATCGCGCTAGCCAATTGCACCACAGAGACAGTCGTGCTCCCTCTCACCACCATCAGAACATATCTTCAAAGCTATCAACGCAAAGAAAAAGCAACGCACCACTCCCGGGAGGGCTCGAACCTCCAACCTTTTGGTTAACAGCCGATCGCGCAAGCCAATTGCGCCCCGGAGACAGTCGTGCTCCACTCTCACCACCATCAGAGCATATCTTCAAAGCTATCAGCCTAAAGAAAAAAAGCGCCGCACCACCACCGGATGGGCTCGAACCTCCAACCTTTCGGTTAACAGACGATCGCGCTAGCCGGTCGCGCCACGGAGACAGTCGTGCTCCACTCTCACCACCATCAGAACATATCTTCAAAGCTATCAGCGCAAAGAAAAAAGCAACACACCACTCCCGGGAGGGCTCGAAACTCCAACCTTTCGGTTAACAGCCGATCGCGCTAGCCGATTGCGCAACGGAGACAGTCCTGCTCCACTCTCACCACCATCAGAACATATCTTCAAAGCTATCAACGCAAAGAAAAAGCAACGCACCACTCCCGGGAGGGCTCGAACCTCCAACCTTTCGGTTAACAGCCGATCGCGCTAGCCAATTGCGCCACGGAGACAGTCCTGCTCCACTCTCACCACCATCAGAACATATCTTCAATGCTATCAGCCCATAGAAAAAAAGCGCCGCACCACCACCGGGTGGGCTCGAAACTCCAACCTTTCGGTTAACGACCGAATGCGCTACCCAATTGCGCCACGGAGACAGTCCTGCTCCACTCTCACCACCATTAGGACATATCTTCAAAGCTATCAGCCCAAAGAAAAAAAACCAACACACCACTCCTGGGAGGGCTCGAACCTCCAACCTTTCGGTTAACAGCAGATCGCGCTAGCCAATTGCGCCACGGAGACAGTCGTGCTCCACTCTTCCCACCGTCAGAACATTTCTTCAGAGCTATCAGCCCAAAGAAAAAGCGTCGCACCACCACCGGGTGGGCTCGAACCTCCAACCTTTCGGTTAACAGCCGATCGCGCTAGCCAATTGCGCCACGGAGACAGTCGTGCTCCACTCTCACCACCAACAGAACATATCTTCAAAGCTATCAGCGCAAAGAAAAAAGCAACACACCACTCTCGGTAGGGCTCGAACCTCCAACCTTTCGGTTAACAGCCGATCGCGCAAGCCAATTGCGCCCCGGAGACAGTCCTGCTCCACTGTCACCACCATCAGAACATATCGTCAAAGCTGTCAGCCCAAAGAAAAAAGGCAACACACCACTCCCCGGAGGGCTCGAACCTCCAACATTTCAGTTAACAGCCGATCGCGCTAGCCAATTGCGCCAAGGAGACAGTCGTGCTCCACTCTCGCCACCATCAGAGCATATCTTCAAAGCTATCAGCCTAAAGAAAAAAAGCGCCGCACCACCACCGGATGGGCTCGAACCTCCAACCTTTCGGTTAACAGACGATCGCGCTAGCCGATCGCGCCACGGAGACAGTCGTGCTCCACTCTCACCACCATCAGAACATATCTTCAAAGCTATCAGCGCAAAGAAAAAAGCAACACACCACTCCCGGGAGGGCTCGAAACTCCAACCTTTCGGTTAACAGCCGATCGCGCTAGCCAATTGCGCAACGGAGACAGTCCTGCTCCACTCTCACCACCATCAGAACATATCTTCAAAGCTATCAGCCCCAACAAAAAAATTGCCCGCAGCTTCCCTCGGGGGAACACTGAGGAGGATGCGGAGCATATAATTGGTTAACGGGGTGTTAAAGTGCGACTTACTTGGGTCGATGGCTCAATTGGTTAACGTGGTTGTAGGAGGGGGTGTTAAATGAGTGAACACGTACACACGTATGCGAAAGGGCGGTGCTGGTCGAAGGGACGTCGATCATTGTTTTTGTGGATTCGTTGGAATCCCTTTCACCACGACCTTGGACGTCGACGCGCCGTACAAACCAACCGACGAGCGGCAACTGAGCGAGCGAGCGCCGACCTTGAGTATATATACAGCGCGACGGCGCATGCACTGTCAGCTGTCGAATGTTCGAGAAGGGGGAGAAGCGCAACGGCGCATGCGCGCGCGTCAGCTGCCGATGTTCTCGAAGCGCGACGGCGCATGCGCGCGCGTCAGCTGCTGATGTTCTCGAAGCGTGACGGCGCATGCGCGCTAAATTATACAGCTAGCGAATGTTCGTGAAGAGGAGAAGCGCACGCTGTGTGTAGAGGAGGAAGGGTGCACAGATGGTGAAGGAGTGAAGCGCGCGCGGTGTGTAGAGGAGGAAGGGATGCACAGATGGTGGAAGAAGGAGGAGGAAGCTTGCAGACGGCGCCGCACTACAAGCCTCGAGTATTAGATGCTCCGCATCTAAAAGCGCCGCACCTCCACCGGGTGGGCTCGAAACTCCAACCTTTCGATTAACAGCCGATCGCGCTAGCCAATTGCACCACGGAGACAGTCCTGTTCCACTCTCACCACCATTAGAACATATCTTCAAAGTTATCAGGCCATAGAAAAAAAGCGCCGCACCACCACCGGGTGGGCTCAAACCTCCAACCTTTCGGTTAACAGACGATCGCGCTAGCCAATCGCGCCACGGAGACAGTCGTGCTCCACTCTCACCACCATCCGAACATATCTTCAAAGCTATCAGCCCATAGAAAAAAAGCAACACACCACTCCCGGGAGGGCTCCAACCTCCAACCTTTCGATTAACAGCCGATCGCGCTAGCCAATTGCGCCACGGAGACAGTCGTGCTCCACTCCCACCACCAACAGAACATAACTTCAAAGCTATCAGCACAAAGAAAAAAGCAACACACCACTCTCGGGAGGGCTCGAACCTCCAATCTTTCGGTTAACAGCCGATCGCGCTAGCCAATTTCGCCACGGAGACAGTCGTGCTCCACTCTCACCACCATCAGAACATATCTTCAAAGATATCAGTTCAAAGAAAAAAAAGCGGCGCACTACCACCGGGTGGGCTCGAACCTCCAAACTTTTGGTTAACAGCCGATCGCGCAAGCCAATTGCGCCCAGGAGACAGTCCTGCTCCACTCTCACCACCATCAGAACATATCTTCAAAGCTATCAGCCCAAAGAAAAAGAAGCAACACACCAGTCCCCGGAGGGCTGGAACCTCCAACCTTTCAGTTAACAGCCGATCGCTCTAGCCAATTGCGCCACGGAGACAGTCGTGCTCCACTCTCACCACCATCAGTGCATATCTTCAAAGCTATCACCCTAAAGAAAAAAAATGCGCCGAACCACCACCGGGTGGGCTCGAACCTTCAACCTTTCGGTTAACAGACGATCGCGCTAGCCGATCGCACCACGGAGACAGTCGTGCTCCACTCTCACCATCATCAGAACATATCTTCAAAGCTATCAGCGCAAAGAAAAAAGCAACACACCACTCCCGGGAGGGCTTGAAACTCCAACCTTTCGGTTAACAGCCGATCGCGCTAGCCAATTGCGCAACGGAGACAGTCCTGCTCCACTCTCACCACCATCAGATCATATCTTCAAAGCTATCATCCCAAAGAAAAAAAGAAGCGCTGCACCACCACCGGGTGGGCTCGAACCTCCAACCTTTCGGTTAACAGCCGATCGTGCTAGCCAATTGCGCAATGGAGACAGTCCTGCTCCACTCTTACAACCATCAGAACATATCTTCAAATCTATCAGCCCATAGAAAAAAAAAGCGCCGCACCACCAGCGGGTGGGCTCGAACCTCCAACATTTCGGGTAACGACCGAACGCGCTACCCAATTGCGCCACGGAGACAGTCCTGCTCCACTTTCACCACCATCAGAACATATCTTCAAAGCCATCAGCCCAAAGAAAAAAAAGCAACACACCATTCCCGGGAGGGCTCGAACCTCCAACCTTTCGTTTACCAGCCGATCGCGCTAGCCAATTGCGCCACGGAGACAGTCGTGCTCCACTCTCCCCACCGTCAGAACATTTCTTCAGAGCTATCAGCCCAAAGAAAAAAAGCGTCGCACCTCCACCGGGTGGGCTGGAACCTCCAACCTTTCACTTAACAGCCGATCGCGCAAGCCAATTGCGCCACGGAGACAGTCGTGCTCCACTCTCAGCACCATCAGAACATATCTTCAAAGCTATCAGCCCAAAGAAAAAAAAAAGCGCCGCACCACCACCGGGTGCGCTCGAACCTCCAACCTTTCGGTCAACAGCCGATCGCGCTAGCCAATTGCGCCACGGAGACAGTCGTGCTCCACTCTCACCACCATCAGAACATATCTTCAAAGCTATCAGCCTAAAGAAAAAAAAGCGCTGCACCACCACCGGGTGGGCTCGAACCTCCAACCTTTCGGTTAACAGCCGATCGCGCAAGCCAATTGCGCCCCGGAGACAGTGCTGCTCCACTCTCACCACCATCAGAACATATCTTAAAGCTATCAGCCCCAAAAAAAAGCGCCGCACCACCACCGGGTGGGCTCTAAACTCCAACCTTTCGATTAACAGCCGATCGCGCTAGCCAATTGTGCCACGGAGACAGTCCTGTTCCACTCTCACCACCGTCAGAACATTTCTTCAGAGCTATCAGCCCAAAGAAAAAAAGCGTCGAACCACCGGGTGGGCTCGAACCTCCAACATTTCGGTCAACAGCCGATCGCGCTAGCCAACTGCGCCATGGAGACAGTCGTGCTCCACTCTCACCACCATCAGAACATATCTTCAAAGCTATCAGCCCAAAGAAAAAAAAGCGCCGCACCACCACCGTGTGCGCTCAAACCACCAACCTTTCGGTCAACAGCCGATCGCGCTAGCAAATTGCACCACAGAGACAGTCGTGCTCCCTCTCACCACCATCAGAACATATCTTCAAAGCTATCAACGCAAAGAAAAAGCAACGCACCACTCCCGGGAAGGCTCGAACCTCCAACCTTTCGGTTAACAGCCGATCGCGCTAGCCAATTGCGCCATGGAGACAGTCCTGCTCCACTCTCACCACCATCAGAACATATCTTCAAAGCTATCAGCCCATAGAAAAAAAGCGCCGCACCACCACCGGGTGGGCTCGAACCTCCAATCTTTCGGTTAACGACCGAACGCGCTACCCAATTGCGCAACGGAGACAGTCCTGCTCCACTTTTACCACCATCCGAACATATCTTCAAAGCTATCAGCCCATAGAAAAAAAGCAACACACCACTCCCGGGAGGGCTCGAACCTCCAACCATTCGGTTAACAGCCGATCGCGCTAGCCAATTGCGCCACGGAGACAGTCGTGCTCCACTCTCACCACCAACAGAACATATCTTCAAAGCTATCAGCACCAAGAAAAAAGCAACACACCACTCCCGGGAGGGCTCGAACCTCCAACTTTTCGATTAACAGCCGATCGCGCTAGCCAATTGCGCCACGGAGACAGTCGTGCTCCACTCCCACCACCAACAGAACATATCTTTAAAGCTATCAGCACAAAGAAAAAAGCAACACACCACTCTCGGGAGGGCTCGAACCTCCAATCTTTCGGTTAACAGCCGATCGCGCTAGCCAATTTCGCCACGGAGACAGTCGTGCTCCACTCTCACCACCATCAGAACATATCTTCAAAGATATCAGTTCAAAGAAAAAAAACCGGCGCACTACCACCGGGTGGGCTCGAACCTCCAAACTTTCGGTTAACAGCCAATCGCGCAAGCCAATTGCGCCCCGGAGACAGTCCTGCTCCACTCTCACCACCATCAGAACATATCTTCAAAGCTATCAGCCCAAAGAAAAAGAAGCAACACACCACTCCCCGGAGGGCTCGAACCTCCAACCTTTCAGTTAACAGCCGATCGCTCTAGCCAATTGCGCCACGGAGACACTCGTGCTCCACTCTCACCACCATCAGTGCATATCTTCAAAGCTATCACCCTAAAGAAAAAAAATGCGCCGAACCACCACCGGGTGGGTTCGAACCTCCAACCTTTCGGTTAACGACCGAACGCGCTACCCAATTGCGCCACGGAGACAGTCCTGCTCCACTCTCACCACCATCAGAACATATCTTCAAAGCCATCAGCCCAAAGAAAAAAAAGCAACACACCACTCCCGGGAGGGCTCGAACCTCCGAACTTTCGGTTACCAGCCGATCGCGCTAGCCAATTGCGCCACGGAGACAGTCGTGCTCGACTCTCCCCACCGTCAGAACATTTCTTCAGAGCTATCAGCCCAAAGAAAAAAAGCGTCGCACCTCCACCGGGTGGGCTGGAACCTCCAACCTTTCACTTAACAGCCGATCGCGCTAGCCAATTGCGCCACGGAGACAGTCGTGCTCCACTCTCAACACCATCAGAACATATCTTCAAAGCTATCAGCCCAAAGAAAAGAAACCGCCGCAACACCACCGGGTGCGCTCGAACCTCCAACCTTTCGGTCAACAGCCGATCGCGCTAGCCAATTGCGCCACGGAGACAGTCGTGCTCCACTCTCACCACCATCAGAACATATCTTCAAAGCTATCAGCCCAAAGAAAAAAAAGCGCCGCACCACCACCGGGTGGGCTCGAACCTCAAACCTTTCGGTTAACAGCCGATCGCGCAAGCCAATTGCGCCCCGGAGACAGTCCTGCTCCACTCTCACCACCATCAGAACATATCTTCAAAGCTATCAGCCCCAAAAAAAAGCGCCGCACCACAACCGGGTGGGCTCGAAACTCCAACCTTTCGATAACCAGCCGATCGCGCTAGCCAATTGCGCCACGGAGACAGTCCTGTTCCACTCTCACCACCGTCAGAACATTTCTTCAGAGCTATCAGCCCAAAGAAAAAAAGCGTCGAACCACCGGGTGGGCTCGAACCTCCAACATTTCGGTCAACAGCCGATCGCGCTAGCCAACTGCGCCATGGAGACAGTCGTGCTCCACTCTCACCACCATCAGAACATATCTTCAAAGCTATCAGCCCAAAGAAAAAAAAAGCGCCGCACCACCACCGTGTGCGCTCAAACCACTAACCTTTCGGTCAACAGCCGATCGCGCTAGCCAATTGCACAACAGAGACAGTCTTGCTCCCTCTCACCACCATCAGAACATATATTCAAAGCTATCAACGCAAAGAAAAAGCAACGCACCACTCCCGGGAGGGCTCGAACCTCCAACCTTTCGGTTAACAGCCGATCGCGCTAGCCAATTGCGCCATGGAGACAGTCCTGCTCCACTCTCACCACCATCAGAACATATCTTCAAAGCTATCAGCCCATAGAAAAAAAGCGCCGCACCTCCACCGGGTGGGCTCGAACCTCCAATCTTTCGGGTAACGACCGAACGCGCTACCCAATTGCGCAACAGAGACAGTCCTGCTCCACTCTCACCACCATCCGAACATATCTTCAAAGCTATCAGCCCATAGAAAAAAAGCAACACACCACTCCCGGGAGGGCTCGAACCTCCAACCTTTCGGTTAACAGCCGATCGCGCTAGCCTATTGCGCCACGGAGACAGTCGTGCTCCACTCTCACCACCAACAGAACATATCTTCAAAGCTATCAGCACAAAGAAAATAGCAACACACCACTCTCGGGAGGGCTCGAACCTCCAACCTTTCGGTTAACAGCCGATCGCGCTAGCCAATTTCGCCACGGAGACAGTCGTGCTCCACTCTCACCACCATCAGAACATATCTTCAAAGATATCAGTTCAAAGAAAAAAAAGCGCCGCACTACCACCGGGTGGGCTCGAACCTCCAAACTTTCGGTTAACAGCCGATCGCTCTAGCCAATTGCGCCACGGAGACAGTCGTGCTCCACTCTCACCACCATCAGTGCATATATTCAAAGCTATCACCCTAAAGAAAAAAAATGCGCCGAACCACCACCGGGTGGGCTCGAACCTTCAACCTTTCGGTTAACAGACGATCGCGCTAGCCGATCGCGCCACGGAGACAGTCCTGCTCCACTCTCACCACCATCAGAACATATCTTCAAAGCTATCAGCCCAAAGAAAAAGAAGCAACACACCACTCCCCGGAGGGCTCGAACCTCCAACCTTTCAGTTAACAGCCGATCACTCTAGCCAATTGCGCCACGAAGACAGTCGTGCTCCACTCTCACCACCATCAGTGCATATCTTCAAAGCTATCACCCTAAAGAAAAAAATGCGCCGAACCACCACCGGGTGGGCTCGAACCTTCAACCTTTCGGTTAACAGACGATCGCGCTAGCCGATCGCGCCACGGAGACAGTCGTGCTCCACTCTCACCAGCATCAGAACATATCTTCAAAGCTATCAGCGCAAAGAAAAAAGCAACACACCACTCCCGGGAGGGCTTGAAACTCCAACCTTTCGGTTAACAGCCGTTCGCGCTAGCCAATTGCGCAACGAAGACAGTCCTGCTCCACTTTCACCACCATCAGATCATATCTTCAAAGCTATCATCCCAAAGAAAAAAAGAAGCGCTGCACCACCACCGGGTGGGCTCGAACCTCCAACCTTTCGGTTAACAGCCGATCGTGCTAGCCAATTGCGCAATGGAGACAGTCCTGCTCCACTCTTACAACCATCAGAACATATCTTCAAAGCTATCATCCCATAGAAAAAAAAGCGCCGCACCACCAGCGGGTGGGCTCGAACCTCCAACCTTTCGGTTAACCACCGAACGCGCTACCCAATTGCGCCACGGAGACAGTCCTGCTCCACTCTCAGCACCATCAGAACATATCTTCAAAGCCATCAGCCCAAAGAAAAAAAAGCAACACACCACTCCCGGGAGGGCTCGAACCTCCAACCTTTCGGTTAACAGCCGATCGCGCTAGCCAATTGCGCCACGGAGACAGTCGTGCTCCGCTCTCCCCACCGTCAGAACATTTCTTCAGAGCTATCAGCCCAAAGAAAAAAAGCGTCACACCTCCACCGGGTGGGCTGGCACCTCCAACCTTTCAGTTAACAGCCGATCGCGCTAGCCAATTGCGCCACCGAGACAGTCGTGCTCCACTCTCACCACTAACAGAACATATCTTCAAAGCTATCTGCGCAAAGAAAAAAGCAACACACCACTCCCGGGAGGGCTTGAACCTCCAACCTTTCGGTTATCAGCCGATCGCGCTAGCCAATTGCGCCACGAAGACAGTCCTGCTCCACTCTCACCACCATCAGAACATATCTTCAAAGCTATCAGCCCAAAGAAAAAAAAGCGCCGAACCACCACCGGGTGCGCTCGAACCTCCAACCTTTCGGTCAACAGCCGATCGCGCTAGCCAATTGCGCCACGGAGACAGTCGTGCTCCACTCTCACCACCATCAGAACATATCTTCAAAGCTATCAGCCCAAAGAAAAAAAAGCGCCGCCCCACCACCGGGTGGGCTCGAACCTCCAACCTTTCGGTTAACAGCCGATCGCGCAAGCCAATTGCGCCCCGGAGACAGTCCTGCTCCACTCTCACCACCATCAGAACATATCTTCAAAGCTATCAGCCCCAAAAAAAGCGCCGAACCACCACCGGGTGGGCTCGAAACTCCAACCTTTCGATTAACAGCCGATCGCGCTAGCCAATTGCGCCCCGGAGACAGTCCTGCTCCACTCTCACCACCATCAGAACATATCTTCAAAGATATCAGTTCAAAGAAAAAAAAGCGCCGCACTACCACCGGGTGGGCTCGAACCTCCAAACTTTCGGTTAACAGCCGATCGCGCAAGCCAATTGCGCCCCGGAGACAGTCCTGCTCCACTCTCACCACCATCAGAACATATCTTCAAAGCTATCAGCCCAAAGAAAAAGAAGCAACACACCACTCCCAGGAGGGCTCGAACCTCCAACCTTTCAGTTAACAGCCGATCGCTCTAGCCAATTGCGCCACGGAGACAGTCGTGCTCCACTCTCACCACCATCAGTGCATATCTTCAAAGCTATCACCCTAAAGAAAAAAAATGCGCCGAACCACCACCGGGTGGGCTCGAACATTCAACCTTTATGTTAACAGACGATCGCGCTAGCCGATCGCGCCACGGAAACAGTCGTGCTCTACTCTCACCATCATCAGAACATATCTTCAAAGCTATCAGCGCACAGAAAAAAGCAACACACCGCTCCCGGGAGGGCTTGAAACTCCAACCTTTCGGTTAACAGCCGTTCGCGCTAGCCAATTGCGCAACGGAGACAGTCCTGCTCCACTCTCACCACCATCAGATCATATCTTCAAAGCTATCATCCCAAAGAAAAAAAGAAGCGCTGCACCACCACCGGGTGGGCTCGAACCTCCAACCTTTCGGTTAACGACCGAACGCGCTACCCAATTGCGCCACGGAGACAGTCCTGCTCCACTCTCACCCCCATCAGAACATATCTTCAAAGCTATCAGCCCAAAGAAAAAAAAGCAACACACCACTCCCGGGAGGGCTTGAACCTCCAACCTTTCGGTTACCAGCCGATCGCGCTAGCCAATTGCGCCACGGAGACAGTCGAGCTCCACTCTCCCCACCGTCAGAACATTTCTTCAGAGCTATCAGCCCAAAGAAAAAAAGCGTCGCACCTCCACCGGGTGGGCTGGAACCTCCAACCTTTCACTTAACAGCCGATCGCGCTAGCCAATTGCGCCACGGAGACAGTCGTGCTCCACTCTCACGACCATCAGTGCATATCTTCAAAGCTATCAGCGCAAAGAAAAAAGCAACACACCACTCCCGGGAGGGCTTGAAACTCCAACCTTTCGGTTAACAGCCGATCGCGCTAGCCAATTGCGCAACGGAGACAGTCCTGCTCCACTCTCACCACCATCAGATCATATCTTCAAAGCTATCATCCCAAAGAAAAAAAGAAGCGCTGCACCACCACCGGGTGGGCTCGAACCTCTAACCTTTCGGTTAACAGCCGATCGTGCTAGCCAATTGCGCAATGGAGACAGTCCTGCTCCACTCTTACAACCATCAGAACATATCTTCAAAGCTATCAGCCCATAGAAAAAAAAGCGCCGCACCACCAGCGGGTGGGCTCGAACCTCCAACCTTTCGGTTAACGACCGAACGCGCTACCCAATTGCGCCACGGAGACAGTCCTGCTCCACTCTCACCACCATCAGAACATATCTTCAAAGCCATCAGCCCAACGAAAAAAAAGCAACACACCACTCCCGGGAGGGCTCGAACCTCCAACCTTTCGGTTACCAGCCGATCGCGCTAGCCAATTGCGCCACGGAGACAGTCGTGCTCCACTCTCCCCACCGTCAGAACATTTCTTCAGAGCTATCGGCCCAAAGAAAAAAAGCGTCGCACCTCCACCAGGTGGGCTGGAACCTCCAACCTTTCACTTAACACCCGATCGCGCTAGCCAATTGCGCCACGGAGACAGTCGTGCTCCACTCTCACCACCATCAGAACATATCTTCAAAGCTATCAGCCCAAAGAAAAAAAAGCGCCGCACCACCACAGGGTGGGCTCGAACCTCCAACCTTTCGGTTAACAGCCGATCGCGCAAGCCAATTGCGCCCCGGAGACAGCCCTGCTCCACTCTCACCACCATCAGAACATATCTTCAAAGCTATCAGCCCCAAAAAAAAGCGCCGCACCACCACCGGGTGGGCTCGAAACTCCAACCTTTCGATTAACAGCCGATCGCACTAGCCAATTGCGCCACGGAGACAGTCCTGTTCCACTCTCACCACCATCAGAACATTTCTTCAGAGCTATCAGCCCAAAGAAAAAAAGCGTCGAACCACCGGGTGGGCTCGAACCTCCAACATTTCGGTCAACAGCCGATCGCGCTAGCCAACTGCGCCATGGAGACAGTCATGCTCCACTCTCACCACCATCAGAACATATCTTCAAAGCTATCAGCCCAAAGAAAAAAAAGCGCCGCACCACCACCGTGTGCCCTCAAACCACCAACCTTTCGGTTAACAGCCGATCGCGCTAGCCAATTGCACCACAGAGACAGTCGTGCTCCACTCTCACCACTAACAGAACATATCTTCAAAGCTATCTGCGCAAAGAAAAAAGCAACACACCACTCTCGGGAGGGCTTGAACCTCCAACCTTTCGGTTATCAGCCGATCGCGCTAGCCAATTGCGCCACGAAGACAGTCCTGCTCCACTTTCACCACCATCAGAACATATCTTCAAAGCTATCAGCCCAAAGAAAAAAAAGCGCCGAACCACCACCGGGTGCGCTCGAGCCTCCAACCTTTCGGTCAACAGCCGATCGCGCTAGCCAATTGCGCCACGGAGACAGTCGTGCTCCACTCTCACCACCATCAGAACATATCTTCAAAGCTATCAGCCCAAAGAAAAAAAAGCGCCGCACCACCACCGGGTGGGCTCGAACCTCCAACCTTTCGGTTAACAGCCGATCGCGCAAGCCAATTGCGCCCCGGAGACAGTCCTGCTCCACTCTCACCACCATCAGAACATATCTTCAAAGCTATCAGCCCCAAAAAAAAGCGCCGAACCACCACCGGATGGGCTCGAAACTCCAACCTTTCGATTAACAGCCAATCGCGCTAGCCAATTGCGCCCCGGAGACAGTCCTGCTCCACTCTCACCACCATCAGAACATATCTTCAAAGATATCAGTTCAAAGAAAAAAAAGCGCCGCACTACCACCGGGTGGGCTCGAACCTCCAAACTTTCGGTTAACAGCCGATCGCGCAAGCCAATTGCGCCCCGGAGACAGTCCTGCTCCACTCTCACCACCATCAGAACATATCTTCAAAGCTATCAGCCCAAAGAAAAAGAAGCAACACACCACTCCCAGGAGGGCTCGAACATCCAACCTTTCAGTTAACAGCCGATCGCTCTAGCCAATTGCGCCACGGAGACAGTCGTGCTCCACTCTCACCACCATCAGTGCATATCTTCAAAGCTATCACCCTAAAGAAAAAAAATGCGCCGAACCACCACCGGGTGGGCTCGAACATTCAACCTTTCGGTTAACAGACGATCGCGCTAGCCGATCGCGCCACGGAGACAGTCGTGCTCCACTCTCACCATTATCAGAACATATCTTCAAAGCTATCAGCGCACAGAAAAAAGCAACACACCGCTCCCGGGAGGGCTTGAAACTCCAACCTTTCGGTTAACAGCCGTTCGCGCTAGCCAATTGCGCCACGGAGACAGTCGAGCTCCACTCTCCCCACCGTCAGAACATTTCTTCAGAGCTATCAGCCCAAAGAAAAAAAGCGTCGCACCTCCACCGGGTGGGCTGGAACCTCCAACCTTTCACTTAACAGCCGATCGCGCTAGCCAATTGCGCCACGGAGACAGTCGTGCTCCACTCTCACGACCATCAGTGCATATCTTCAAAGCTATCAGCGCAAAGAAAAAAGCAACACACCACTCCCGGGAGGGCTTGAAACTCCAACCTTTCGGTTAACAGCCGATCGCGCTAGCCAATTGCGCAACGGAGACAGTCCTCTCCACTCTCACCACCATCAGATCATATCTTCAAAGCTATCATCCCAAAGAAAAAAAGAAGCGCTGCACCACCACCGGGTGGGCTCGAACCTCCAACCTTTCGGTTAACAGCCGATCGTGCTAGCCAATTGCGCAATGGAGACAGTCCTGCTCCCCTCTTACAACCATCAGAACATATCTTCAAAGCTATCAGCCCATAGAAATAAAAGCGCCGCACCACCAGCGGGTGGGCTCGAACCTCCAACCTTTCGGTTAACGACCGAACGCGCTACCCAATTGCGCCACGGAGACAGTCCTGCTCCACTCTCACCACCATCAGAACATATCTTCAAAGCCATCAGCCCAAAGAAAAAAAAGCAACACACCACTCCCGGGAGGGCTCGAACCTCCAACCTTTCGGTTACCAGCCGATCGCGCTAGCCAATTGCGCCACGGAGACAGTCGTGCTCCACTCTCCCCACCGTCAGAACATTTCTTCAGAGCTATCGGCCCAAAGAAAAAAAGCGTCGCACCTCCACCAGGTGGGCTGGAACCTCCAACCTTTCACTTAACACCCGATCGCGCTAGCCAATTGCGCCACGGAGACAGTCGTGCTCCACTCTCACCACCATCAGAACATATCTTCAAAGCTATCAGCCCAAAGAAAAAAAAGCGCCGCACCACCACAGGGTGGGCTCGAACCTCCAACCTTTCGGTTAACAGCCGATCGCGCAAGCCAATTGCGCCCCGGAGACAGTCCTGCTCCACTCTCACCACCATCAGAACATATCTTCAAAGCTATCAGCCCCAAAAAAAAGCGCCGCACCACCACCGGGTGGGCTCGAAACTCCAACCTTTCGATTAACAGCCGATCGCGCTAGCCAATTGCGCCACGGAGACAGTCCTGTTCCACTCTCACCACCATCAGAACATTTCTTCAGAGCTATCAGCCCAAAGAAAAAAAGCGTCGAACCACCGGGTGGGCTCGAACCTCCAACATTTCGGTCAACAGCCGATCGCGCTAGCCAACTGCGCCATGGAGACAGTCATGCTCCACTCTCACCACCATCAGAACATATCTTCAAAGCTATCAGCCCAAAGAAAAAAAAGCGCCGCACCACCACCGTGTGCCCTCAAACCACCAACCTTTCGGTCAACAGCCGATCGCGCTAGCCAATTGCACCACAGAGACAGTCGTGCTCCCTCTCACCACCATCAGAACATATATTCAAAGCTATCAACGCAAAGAAAAAGCAACGCACCACTCCCGGGAGGGCTCGAACCTACAACCTTTCGGTTAACAGCCGATCGCGCTAGCCAATTGCGCCATGGAGACAGTCCTGCTCCACTCTCACCACCATCAGAACATATCTTCAAAGCTATCAACTCATAGAAAAAAAGCGCCGCACCACCACCGGGTGGGCTCGAACCTCCAATCTTTCGGTTAACGACCGAACGCGCTACCCAATTGCGCAACGGAGACAGTCCTGCTCCACTCTCACCACCATCCGAACATATCTTCAAAGCTATCAGCCCATAGAGAAAAAGCAACACACCACTCCCGGGAGGGCTCGAACCTCCAACCTTTCGGTTAACAGCCGATCGCGCTAGCCAATTGCGCCACGGAGACAGTCGTGCTCCACTCTCACCACCAACAGAACATATCTTCAAAGCTATCAGCACAAAGAAAAAAGCAACACACCACTCTCGGGAGGGCTCGAACCTCCAACCTTTCGGTTAACAGCCGATCGCGCTAGCCAATTTCGCCACGGAGACAGTCGTGCTCCACTCTCACCACCATCAGAACATATCTTCAAAGATATCAGTTCAAAGAAAAAAAAGCGCCGCACTACCACCGGGTGGGCTCGAACCTCCAAACTTTCGGTTAACAGCCGATCGCTCTAGCCAATTGCGCCACGGAGACAGTCGTGCTCCACTCTCGCCACCATCAGTGCATATCTTCAAAGCTATCACCCTAAAGAAAAAAATGCGCCGAACCACCACCGGGTGGGCTCGAACCTTCAACCTTTCGGTTAACAGACGATCGCGCTAGCCGATCGCGCCACGGAGACAGTCGTGCTCCACTCTCACCATCATCAGAACATATCTTCAAAGCTATCAGCGCAAAGAAAAAAGCAACACACCACTCACGGGAGGGCTTGAAACTCCAACCTTTCGGTTAACAGCCGTTCGCGCTAGCCAATTGCGCCCCGGAGACAGTCCTGCTCCACTCTCACTACCATCAGAACATATCTTCAAAGCTATCAGCCCAAAGAAAAAGAAGCAACACACCACTCCCCGGAGGGCTCGAACCTCCAACCTTTCAGTTAACAGCCGATCGCTCTAGCCAATTGCGCCACGGAGACAGTCGTGCACCACTCTCACCACCATCAGTGCATATCTTCAAAGCTATCACCCTAAAGAAAAAAAATGCGCCGAACCACCACCGGGTGGGCTCGAACCTTCAACCTTTCGGTTAACAGACGATCGCGCTAGCCGATCGCGCCACGGAGACAGTCGTGCTCCACTCTCACCATCATCAGAACATATCTTCAAAGCTATCAGCGCAAAGAAAAAAGCAACACACCACTCCCGGGAGGGCTTGAAACTCCAACCTTTCGGTTAAGAGCCGTTCGTGCTAGCCAATTGCGCAACGGAGACAGTCCTGCTCCACTTTCACCACCATCAGATCATATCTTCAAAGCTATCATCCCAAAGAAAAAAAGAAGCGCTGCACCACCACCGGTTGGGCTCGAACCTCCAACCTTTCGGTTAACAGCCGATCGTGCTAGCCAATTGCGCAATGGAGACAGTCCTGCTCCACTCTTACAACCATCAGAACATATCTTCAAAGCTATCAGCCCATAGAAAAAAAAGCGCCGCACCACCAGCGGGTGGGCTCGAACCTCCAACCTTTCGGTTAACAGCCGATCGCGCTAGCCAATTGCGCCACCGAGACAGTCGTGCTCCACTCTCACCACTAACAGAACATATCTTCAAAGCTATCTGCGCAACTAAAAAAGCAACACACCACTCCCGGGAGGGCTTGAACCTCCAACCTTTCGGTTATCAGCCGATCGCGCTAGCCAATTGCGCCACGAAGACAGTCCTGCTCCACTCTCACCACCATCAGAACATATCTTCAAAGCTATCAGCCCAAAGAAAAAAAAGCGCCGAACCACCACCGGGTGCGCTCGAACCTCCAACCTTTCGGTCAACAGCCGATCGCGCTAGCCAATTGCGCCACGGAGACAGTCGTGCTCCACTCTCACCACCATCAGAACATATCTTCAAAGCTATCAGCCCAAAGAAAAAAAAGCGCCGCACCACCACCGGGTGGGCTCGAACCTCCAACCTTTCGGTTAACAGCCGATCGCGCAAGCTAATTGCGCCCCGGAGACAGTCCTGCTCCACTCTCACAACCAAAACATATCTTCAAAGCTATCAGCCCCAAAAAAAAGCGCCGCACCACCACCGGGTGGGCTCGAAACTCCAACCTTTCGATTAACAGCCGATCGCGCTAGCCAATTGCGCCCCGGAGACAGTCCTGCTCCACTCTCACCACCATCAGAACATATCTTCAAAGATATCAGTTCAAAGAAAAAAAAGCGCCGCACTACCACCGGGTGGGCTCGAACCTCCAAACTTTCGGTTAACAGCCGATCGCGCAAGCCAATTGCGCCCCGGAGACAGTCCTGCTCCACTCTCACCACCATCAGAACATATCTTCAAAGCTATCAGCCCAAAGAAAAAGAAGCAACACACCACTCCCGAAGGGCTCGAACCTCCAACCTTTCGGTTAACGGCCGATCGCGCTAGCCAATTGCGCCATGGAGACAGTCCTGCTCCACTCTCACCACCATCAGAACATATCTTCAAAGCTATCAGCCCATAGAAAAAAAGCGCCGCACCACCACCGGGTGGGCTCGAACCTCCAATCTTTCGGTTAACGACCGAACGCGCTACCCAATTGCGCAACGGAGACAGTCCTGCTCCACTCTCACCACCATCCGAACATATCTTCAAAGCTATCAGCCCATAGAGAAAAAGCAACACACCACTCCCGGGAGGGCTCGAACCTCCAACCTTTCGGTTAACAGCCGATCGCGCTAGCCAATTGCGCCACGGAGACAGTCGTGCTCCACTCTCACCACCAACAGAACATATCTTCAAAGCTATCAGCACAAAGAAAAAAGCAACACACCACTCTCGGGAGGGCTCGAACCTCCAACCTTTCGGTTAACAGCCGATCGCGCTAGCCAATTTCGCCACGGAGACAGTCGTGCTCCACTCTCACCACCATCAGAACATATCTTCAAAGATATCAGTTCAAAGAAAAAAAAGCGCCGCACAACCACCGTGTGGGCTCGAACCTCCAAACTTTCGGTTAACAGCCGATCGCTCTAGCCAATTGCGCCACGGAGACAGTCGTGCTCCACTCTCACCACCATCAGTGCATATCTTCAAAGCTATCACCCTAAAGAAAAAAATGCGCCGAACCACCACCGGGTGGGCTCGAACCTTCAACCTTTCGGTTAACAGACGATCGCGCTAGCCGATCGCGCCACGGAGACAGTCGTGCTCCACTCTCACCATCATCAGAACATATCTTCAAAGCTATCAGCGCAAAGAAAAAAGCAACACACCACTCACGGGAGGGCTTGAAACTCCAACCTTTCGGTTAACAGCCGTTCGCGCTAGCCAATTGCGCCCCGGAGACAGTCCTGCTCCACTCTCACTACCATCAGAACATATCTTCAAAGCTATCAGCCCAAAGAAAAAGAAGCAACACACCACTCCCCGGAGGGCTCGAACCTCCAACCTTTCAGTTAACAGCCGATCGCTCTAGCCAATTGCGCCACGGAGACAGTCGTGCTCCACTCTCACCACCATCAGTGCATATCTTCAAAGCTATCACCCTAAAGAAAAAAAATGCGCCGAACCACCACCGGGTGGGCTCGAACCTTCAACCTTTCGGTTAACAGACGATCGCGCTAGCCGATCGCGCCACGGAGACAGTCGTGCTCCACTCTCACCATCATCAGAACATATCTTCAAAGCTATCAGCGCAAAGAAAAAAGCAACACACCACTCCCGGGAGGGCTTGAAACTCCAACCTTTCGGTTAAGAGCCGTTCGTGCTAGCCAATTGCGCAACGGAGACAGTCCTGCTCCACTTTCACCACCATCAGATCATATCTTCAAAGCTATCATCCCAAAGAAAAAAAGAAGCGCTGCACCACCACCGGTTGGGCTCGAACCTCCAACCTTTCGGTTAACAGCCGATCGTGCTAGCCAATTGCGCAATGGAGACAGTCCTGCTCCACTCTTACAACCATCAGAACATATCTTCAAAGCTATCAGCCCATAGAAAAAAAAGCGCCGCACCACCAGCGGGTGGGCTCGAACCTCCAACCTTTCGGTTAACAGCCGATCGCGCTAGCCAATTGCGCCACCGAGACAGTCGTGCTCCACTCTCACCACTAACAGAACATATCTTCAAAGCTATCTGCGCAAATAAAAAAGCAACACACCACTCCCGGGAGGGCTTGAACCTCCAACCTTTCGGTTATCAGCCGATCGCGCTAGCCAATTGCGCCACGAAGACAGTCCTGCTCCACTCTCACCACCATCAGAACATATCTTCAAAGCTATCAGCCCAAAGAAAAAAAAGCGCCGAACCACCACCGGGTGCGCTCGAACCTCCAACCTTTCGGTCAACAGCCGATCGCGCTAGCCAATTGCGCCACGGAGACAGTCGTGCTCCACTCTCACCACCATCAGAACATATCTTCAAAGCTATCAGCCCAAAGAAAAAAAAGCGCCGCACCACCACCGGGTGGGCTCGAACCTCCAACCTTTCGGTTAACAGCCGATCGCGCAAGCTAATTGCGCCCCGGAGACAGTCCTGCTCCACTCTCACAACCAAAACATATCTTCAAAGCTATCAGCCCCAAAAAAAAGCGCCGCACCACCACCGGGTGGGCTCGAAACTCCAACCTTTCGATTAACAGCCGATCGCGCTAGCCAATTGCGCCCCGGAGACAGTCCTGCTCCACTCTCACCACCATCAGAACATATCTTCAAAGATATCAGTTCAAAGAAAAAAAAGCGCCGCACTACCACCGGGTGGGCTCGAACCTCCAAACTTTCGGTTAACAGCCGATCGCGCAAGCCAATTGCGCCCCGGAGACAGTCCTGCTCCACTCTCACCACCATCAGAACATATCTTCAAAGCTATCAGCCCAAAGAAAAAGAAGCAACACACCACTCCCGAAGGGCTCGAACCTCCAACCTTTCGGTTAACGGCCGATCGCGCTAGCCAATTGCGCCATGGAGACAGTCCTGCTCCACTCTCACCACCATCAGAACATATCTTCAAAGCTATCAGCCCATAGAAAAAAAGCGCCGCACCACCACCGGGTGGGCTCGAACCTCCAATCTTTCGGTTAACGACCGAACGCGCTACCCAATTGCGCAACGGATACAGTCCTGCTCCACTCTCACCACCATCCGAACATATCTTCAAAGCTATCAGCCCATAGAAAAAAAGCAACACACCACTCCCGGGAGGGCTCGAACCTCAAACCTTTCGGTTAACAGCCGATCGCGCTAGCCAATTGCGCCACGGAGACAGTCGTGCTCCACTCTCACCACCAACAGAACATATCTTCAAAGCTATCAGCACAAAGAAAAAAGCAACACACCACTCTCGGGAGGGCTCGAACCTCCAACCTTTCGGTTAACAGCCGATCGCGCTAGCCAATTGCGCAACGGAGACAGTCCTGCTCCACTTTCACCACCATCAGATCATATCTTCAAAGCTATCATCCCAAAGAAAAAAAGAAGCGCTGCACCACCACCGGGTGGGCTCGAACCTCCAACCTTTCGGTTAACAGCCGATCGTGCTAGCCAATTGCGCAATGGAGACAGTCCTGCTCCACTCTTACAACCATCAGAACATATTTTCAAAGCTATCAGCCCATAGAAAAAAAAGCGCCGCACCACCAGCGGGTGGGCTCGAACCTCCAACCTTTCGGTTAACGACCGAACGCGCTACCCAATTGCGCCACGGAGACAGTCCTGCTCCACTCTCACCACCTTCAGAACATATCTTCAAAGCCATCAGCCCAAAGAAAAAAAAGCAACACACCACTCCCGGGAGGGCTCGAACCTCCAACCTTTCGGTTAACAGCCGATCGCGCTGGCCAATTGCGCCAAGGAGACAGTCGTGCTCCACTCTCCCCACCGTCAGAACATTTCTTCAGAGCTATCAGCCCAAAGAAAAAAAGCGTCGCACCTCCACCGGGTGGGCTGGAACCTCCAACCTTTCAGTTAACAGCCGATCGCGCTAGCCAATTGCGCCACCGAGACAGTCGTGCTCCACTCTCACCACTAACAGAACATATCTTCAAAGCTATCTGCCCAAAGAAAAAAAAGCGGCGCACCACCACCGGGTGGGCTCGAACCTCCAACCTTTGGTTAACAGCCGATCGCGCAAGCCAATTGCGCCCCGGAGACAGTCCTGCTCTGCTCTCACCACCATCAGAACATATCTTCAAAGCTATCAGCCCCAAAAAAAAGCGCCGCACCACCACCGGGTGGGCTCGAAACTCCAACCTTTCGATTAACAGCCGATCGCGCTAGCCAATTGCGCCCCGGAGACAGTCCTGCTCCACTCTCACCACCATCAGAACATATCTTCAAAGATATCAGTTCAAAGAAAAAAAATGCGCCGAACCACCAGCGGGTGGGCTCGAACCTTCAACCTTTCGGTTAACAGACGATCGCGCTAGCCGATCGGGCCACGGAGACAGTCGTGCTCCACTCTCACCATCATCAGAACATATCTTCAAAGCTATCAGCGCAAAGAAAAAAGCAACACACCACTCCCGGGAGGGCTTGAAACTCCAACCTTTCGGCTAACAGCCGTTCGCGCTAGCCAATTGCGCAACGGAGACAGTCCTGCTCCACTCTCACCACCATCAGATCATATCTTCAAAGCTATCATCCCAAAGAAAAACAGAAGCGCTGCACCACCACCGGGTGGGCTCGAACCTCCAACCTTTCGGTTAACAGCCGATCGTGCTAGCCAATTGCGCAATGGAGACAGTCCTGCTCCACTCTTACAACCATCAGAACATATCTTCAAAGCTATCAGCCCATAGAAAAAAAAGCGCCGCACCACCAGCGGGTGGGCTCGAACCTCCAACCTTTCGGTTAACGACCGAACGCGCTACCCAATTGCGCCACGGAGACAGTCCTGCTCCGCTCTCACCACCATCAGAACATATTTTCAAAGCCATCAGCCCAAAGAAAAAAAAGCAACATACCACTCCCGGGAGGGCTCGAACCTCCAACCTTTCAGTTAACAGCCGATCGCGCTAGCCAATTGCGCCACGGAGACAGTCGTGCTCCACTCTCCCCACCGTCAGAACATTTCTTCAGAGCTATCAGCCCAAAGAAAAAAAGCGTCGCACATCCACCGGGTGGGCTGGAACCTCCAACCTTTCAGTCAACAGCCGATCGCGCTAGCCAATTGCGCCACCGAGACAGTCGTGCTCCACTCTCACCACTAACAGAACATATCTTCAAAGCTGTCTGCGCAAAGAAAAAAGCAACACACCACTCACCGGAGGGCTTGAACCTCCAACCTTTCGGTTATCAGCCGATCGCGCTAGCCAATTGCGCCACGAAGACAGTCCTGCTCCACTCTCACCACCATCAGAACATATCTTCAAAGCTATCAGCCCAAAGAAAAAAAAGCGCCGCACCACCACCGGGTGCGCTCGAACCTCCAACTTTTCGGTCAACAGCCGATCGCGCTAGCCAATTGCGCCACGGAGACAGTCGTGCTCCACTCACCCCACCGACAGAACATTTCTTCAGAGCTATCAGCCCAAAGAAAAAAAGCGTCGCACCTCCACCAGGTGGGCTGGAACCTCCAACCTTTCACTTAACACCCGATCGCGCTAGCCAATTGCGCCACGGAGACAGTCGTGCTCCACTCTCACCACCATCAGAACATATCTTCAAAGCTATCAGCCCAAAGAAAAAAAAGCGCCGCACCACCACCGGGTGGGCTCGAACCTCCAACCTTTCGGTTAACAGCCGATCGCGCAAGCCAATTGCGCCCCGGAGACAGTCCTGCTCCACTCTCACCACCATCAGAACATATCTTCAAAGCTATCAGCCCCAAAAAAAAGCGCCGCACCACCACCGGGTGGGCTCGAAACTCCAACCTTTCGATTAACAGCCGATCGCGCTAGCCAAATGCGCCACGGAGACAGTCCTGTTCCACTCTCACCACCGTCAGAACATTTCTTCAGAGCTATCAGCCCAAAGAAAAAAAGCGTCGAACCACCGGGTGGGCTCGAACCTCCAACATTTCGGTCAACAGCCGATCGCGCTAGCCAACTGCGCCATGGAGACAGTCGTGCTCCACTCTCACCACCATCAGAACATATCTTCAAAGCTATCAGCCCAAAGAAAAAAAAGCGCCGCACCACCACCGGGTGCGCTCAAACCACCAACCTTTCGGTCAACAGCCGATCGCGCTAGCCAATTGCACCACAGAGACAGTCGTGCTCCCTCTCACCACCATCAGAACATATCTTCAAAGCTATCAACACAAAGAAAAAGCAACGCACCACTCCCGAAGGGCTCGAACCTCCAACCTTTCGGTTAACAGCCGATCGCGCTAGCCAATTGCGCCATGGAGACAGTCCTGCTCCACTCTCACCACCATCAGAACATATCTTCAAAGCTATCAGCCAATAGAAAAAAAGCGCCGCACCACCACCGGGTGGGCTCGAACCTCCAATCTTTCGGTTAACGACCGAACGCGCTACCCAATTGCGCAACGGAGACAGTCCTGCTCCACTCTCACCACCATCCGAACATATCTTCAAAGCTATCAGCCCATAGAAAAAAAGCAACACACCACTCCCGGGAGGGCTCGAACCTCCAACCTTTCGGTTAACAGCCGATCGCGCTAGCCAATTGCGCCACGGAGACAGTCGCGCTCCACTCTCACCACCAACAGAACATATCTTCAAAGCTATCAGCACAAAGAAGAAAGCAACACACCACTCTCGGGAGGGCTCGAACCTCCAACCTTTCGGTTAACAGCCGATCGCGCTAGCCAATTGCGCAACGGAGACAGTCCTGCTCCACTTTCACCACCATCAGATCATATCTTCAAAGCTATCATCCCAAAGAAAAAAAGAAGCGCTGCACCACCACCGGGTGGGCTCGAACCTCCAACCTTTCGGTTAACAGCCGATCGTGCTAGCCAATTGCGCAATGGAGACAGTCCTGCTCCACTCTTACAACCATCAGAACATATCTTCAAAGCTATCAGCCCATAGAAAAAAAAAGCGCCGCACCACCAGCGGGTGGGCTCGAACCTCCAACCTTTCGGTTAACGACCGAACGCGCTACCCAATTGCGCCACGGAGACAGTCCTGCTCCACTCTCACCACCATCAGAACATATCTTCAAAGCCATCAGCCCAAAGAAAAAAAAGCAACACACCACTCCCGGGAGGGCTCGAACCTCCAACCTTTCGGTTAACAGCCGATCGCGCTGGCCAATTGCGCCACGGAGACAGTCGTGCTCCACTCTCCCCACCGTCAGAACATTTCTTCAGAGCTATCAGCCCAAAGAAAAAAAGCGTCGCACCTCCACCGGGTGGGCTGGAACCTCCAACCTTTCAGTTAACAGCCGATCGCGCTAGCCAATTGCGCCACCGAGACAGTCGTGCTCCACTCTCACCACTAACAGAACATATCTTCAAAGCTATCTGCGCAAAGAAAAAAGCAACACACCACTCCCGGGAGGGCTTGAACCTCCAACCTTTCGGTTATCAGCCGATCGCGCTAGCCAATTGCGCCACGAAGACAGTCCTGCTCCACTCTCACCACCATCAGAACATATCTTCAAAGCTATCAGCCCAAAGAAAAAAAAGCGCCGCACAACCACCGGGTGCGCTCGAACCTCCAACCTTTCGGTCAACAGCCGATCGCGCTAGCCAATTGCGCCACGGAGACAGTCGTGCTCCACTCTCACCACCATCAGAACATATCTTCAAAGCTATCAGCCCAAAGAAAAAAAAGCGGCGCACCACCACCGGGTGGGCTCGAACCTCCAACCTTTGGTTAACAGCCGATCGCGCAAGCCAATTGCGCCCCGGAGACAGTCCTGCTCTGCTCTCACCACCATCAGAACATATCTTCAAAGCTATCAGCCCCAAAAAAAAGCGCCGCACCGCCACCGGGTGGGCTCGAAACTCCAACCTTTCGATTAACAGCCGATCGCGCTAGCCAATTGCGCCCCGGAGACAGTCCTGCTCCACTCTCACCACCATCAGAACATATCTTCAAAGATATCAGTTCAAAGAAAAAAAATGCGCCGAACCACCAGCGGGTGGGCTCGAACCTTCAACCTTTCGGTTAACAGACGATCGCGCTAGCCGATCGGGCCACGGAGACAGTCGTGCTCCACTCTCACCATCATCAGAACATATCTTCAAAGCTATCAGCGCAAAGAAAAAAGCAACACACCACTCCCGGGAGGGCTTGAAACTCCAACCTTTCGGCTAACAGCCATTCGCGCTAGCCAATTGCGCAACGGAGACAGTCCTGCTCCACTCTCACCACCATCAGATCATATCTTCAAAGCTATCATCCCAAAGAAAAAAAGAAGCGCTGCACCACCACCGGGTGGGCTCGAACCTCCAACCTTTCGGTTAACAGCCGATCGTGCTAGCCAATTGCGCAATGGAGACAGTCCTGCTCCACTCTTACAACCATCAGAACATATCTTCAAAGCTATCAGCCCATAGAAAAAAAAGCGCCGCACCACCAGCGGGTGGGCTCGAACCTCCAACCTTTCGGTTAACGACCGAACGCGCTACCCAATTGCGCCACGGAGACAGTCCTGCTCCACTCTCACCACCTTCAGAACATATCTTCAAAGCCATCAGCCCAAAGAAAAAAAAGCAACACACCACTCCCGGGAGGGCTCGAACCTCCAACCTTTCGGTTAACAGCCGATCGCGCTGGCCAATTGCGCCAAGGAGACAGTCGTGCTCCACTCTCCCCACCGTCAGAACATTTCTTCAGAGCTATCAGCCCAAAGAAAAAAAGCGTCGCACCTCCACCGGGTGGGCTGGAACCTCCAACCTTTCAGTTAACAGCCGATCGCGCTAGCCAATTGCGCCACCGAGACAGTCGTGCTCCAATCTCACCACTAACAGAACATATCTTCAAAGCTATCTGCCCAAAGAAAAAAAAGCGGCGCACCACCACCGGGTGGGCTCGAACCTCCAACCTTTGGTTAACAGCCGATCGCGCAAGCCAATTGCGCCCCGGAGACAGTCCTGCTCTGCTCTCACCACCATCAGAACATATCTTCAAAGCTATCAGCCCCCAAAAAAAGCGCCGCACCACCACCGGGTGGGCTCGAAACTCCAACCTTTCGATTAACAGCCGATCGCGCTAGCCAATTGCGCCCCGGAGACAGTCCTGCTCCACTCTCACCACCATCAGAACATATCTTCAAAGATATCAGTTCAAAGAAAAAAAATGCGCCGAACCACCAGCGGGTGGGCTCGAACCTTCAACCTTTCGGTTAACAGACGATCGCGCTAGCCGATCGGGCCACGGAGACAGTCGTGCTCCACTCTCACCATCATCAGAACATATCTTCAAAGCTATCAGCGCAAAGAAAAAAGCAACACACCACTCCCGGGAGGGCTTGAAACTCCAACCTTTCGGCTAACAGCCGTTCGCGCTAGCCAATTGCGCAACGGAGACAGTCCTGCTCCACTCTCACCACCATCAGATCATATCTTCAAAGCTATCATCCCAAAGAAAAAAAGAAGCGCTGCACCACCACCGGGTGGGCTCGAACCTCCAACCTTTCGGTTAACAGCCGATCGTGCTAGCCAATTGCGCAATGGAGACAGTCCTGCTCCACTCTTACAACCATCAGAACATATTATGGAGTCTTGGTTTGGAAGACCTTTATTAGGCCCGAAGAACCGGCAGCCGACAGCTGAGATGATCGGACCAAGATGATGACAACGATGGGGATGCATGAGCCACACATGATAATGATGATAATGTACCGGTGAAGAGGATGCGTATACTAAATGCCCACATCAATTCCCCCCACGTGAAAGCGGCCAGCCTGGCCGCGGCAAGTCAAGGGGACAAAGAACGTCGCATGAAGGGCTTCATACGGGAGACATGGACGACCTCTGTAGTTCGATAACGGCGATCTGCTGGGGCTACAAGTGGCGTCACGCGATAATTCACTGGTGAAGTCTCTTCAAGAACTGTGTACGGTCCAATAAACCGAGGCTGAAATTTGTCGCACAAACCAGGTGTGCGAACAGGCGTCAAAAGGAGCACTTCGTCTCCAGGTTGGAAGAATACATCACGATGCGATTCATCATAAACTAGCTTTCTGTCTTCCTGGCGGGCTTCAGTGTTTATACGAGCTCGTTGGCGGCACTGTGCGAGTCGTGAAACGTATTCCTCTGAAGAGGATGGAGATGAATTCACTTGGCAGGTAAAGAAGGAGACGTCCAGGAAAGTAGTAGGGGAGCGTCCATAAACTAGGTAAAATGGTGAGTAGCCGGTTGTTCGCTGAATGGCCGTATTGTAGGTGAAAGTGACGAATGGGAGAACAACGTCCCAGTTTTTGTGGTCTGGTTGAATATAGGCGGCGATCATGTCTGCAAGAGTGCGGTGGAATCGCTCAGTGAGGCCGTTAGTCTGGGGATGATAACTAGAGGCAGTCTTGTGAGTTGTGCCGGAGGCCTGAAGAAGTTCGTTCACTAGTTGTGAAAGGAAGGCCCTTCCACGGTCACTGAGCAACACACGTGGAGCACCATGACGCAGTATAATGGCTCGGAGGATGAAATCGGCAATCTCAGAAGCTGAACCTGTAGTAACGGATGCCGTCTCGGCGTAGCGCGTCAAATGGTCAATGGCTGTTACTATCCACCGGTTTCCAGCAGCACTGACTGGGAGGGGGCCATAAAGATCGACGCCTACAACTTCGAATGGTGTGGCTGGGCACGGAAGAGGCTGTAGTTTACCGGCGGGAGCAGATGTTGGTAGTTTTCTACATTGGCAGGTAGTGCAGGACCCGACGTACCGAGCTATGCTAGTGGTAATGCCTGGCCAATAAAACCGACTTCGAAGGCGATCGTAGGTTTTATGGTAACCAAGGTGACCAGCAGTCGGATGGTCATGAAGTGCACTGAGGACTTCGGACCGAAGCGATCGGGGTAGAACGGGAACCCAGCGCTGACCGTCAGGATGGTAAATTTTGCGGTACAGCACCGAGTTGTCCAGCTTAAATTGCGAGAGCTGGCGACGGAGCCTTGCATTAGGTGGACGGGAACTGCCAGTGAGGTAGTCTATAATACGTCGACAGTATGGGTCAGCCAACTGTCGAGAAGGAAAATCGTGCGGGTCGTCCGAAGGCAGCTGGTCCATAGAGGCGAGAGAGGAAACCGCCGTAGACGTGGACTCCGAGGGCGTGTTGTGCAAATTGACGGCTGAAACCCCGAGTGGAGTCGCTGGTAGTGGGCAGCGAGAAAGAGCATCGGCGTCACTATGCTTCCTGCCACACTTGTACACGATCTCAAAATCATATTCTTGGAGGCGTAGAATCCAGCGTCCGAGACGTCCCGACAAGTTCTTGAGTGTCGAAAGCCAACATAAAGCATGGTGGTCGGTCACAATGGTGAAATGGCGGCCATGCAGGTATGGACGAAATTTCTGTACTGACCAAACGATGGCGAGGCACTCCTGCTCGGTGATCGTGTAGTTCCTCTCGGCTGCGGAGAGGACGCGGCTGGCGTATGCAACGACTCGCTCTCGCGAAGAGTTGTCGCGTTGCAGGAGCACGGCTCCTAAACCGCGGCCGCTAGCGTCTGTGTGCAGGAAGGTCGGTGCATCATCGTGAAAATGAGCAAGTACAGGGTCGGTCGTGAGGGCACTCTTCAACCTGTCGAAAGCTGATTCACATTCCTGAGACCACTGAAAGGGCATACCGGAAGCAAGTAGCTTATGAAGTGGTGCGGCTATGGAGGCAAAGTTTTGTATGAATCGCCGAAAGTAAGAGGCGAGACCAAGGAAACTTCGCAAATCTTTTGGTTTGTCAGGGCGAGGGAAGCGAAGGACTGCAGCAGTTTTATCAGGGTCTGGGCGAATTCCGTCCTTGCTCACAATATGACCGAGTACCTTGATGGATCTGCTGGCGAAATGGCACTTTTTGGTGTTAATTTGAAGACCAGCGCCCGCAAGACAAGTCAGGACCTCGTCCAAGCGTTGCAGATGTTGAGAAAACGTCGATGAAAAGACAACAATGTCATCGAGGTAACATAGGCAAGTCTTCCATTTCAGGCCACGCAGCACGGTGTCAATCATGCGCTCAAAAGTTGCGGGCGCATTGCATAGACCGAACGGCATAACATTGAATTCGTATAGGCCGTCCGGCGTTGCAAACGCAGTTTTTTCTTTATCATCTTCGTGCATGGGGATTTGCCAATAGCCTGAACGCAAGTCGAGGCTCGAAAAGTATTCAGCACCCTGTAAGGAATCTAGGGCGTCGTCGATGCGTGGCATGGGGTATACGTCCTTTCTAGTGATCTTATTGAGTGCTCGGTAATCGACGCAAAATCGTACGGAACCGTCTTTTTTACGCACCAAAACCACTGGAGACGACCAAGGACTGGTTGAGGGTCGGATTATCTCCCGTTGCAGCATATCGTCTACGTTTTCCTCAATGATTTTTCGTTCGGCTAGGAAGACGCGGTACGGACGACGATGCACAATGGATGTTCCGTCAGTCTGAATACGATGTGCTGTTGCAGTTGTCTGACCCAGGCTGGATGAATGAACGTCAAAAGAGTTTGCATGCTTTTGCAACAAATCAAGCAGCTTCTTCTTCTGCAAGTCTGTCAAGTCCTTGTTGATGGCTGCTGTAAAGGCCGAGGAAGCAGCATGATCTCCAGGATGGCCTTTAGAGGAGGCAGGGGTAAGAGGCACGACGCACACAGGCTCCAGATCGGCAACGCAGGCGACAGTAGTGCCCCGTGGCAGTAAAATTTTATCTGGTGTGGTGTTCGTAGCAGCGAGGACAGCTGATCCATCGTTGAAGCGAGCCACACCTGATGCCAGAGCTATGCCTTTATTAAGGCAATACGGTGACGGAGTGACCAAAATGTCACCAGAGTCGACGTCGTTGGACAAAACTGTCACTAATTGATGTTCGTTTGGTGGTAACTCGATGTCTACTGCAGCGATGAGTCGAAGTGGCCTGTAGGTTTCGTCGTTGAGCAAGTGGTCCGTGTCAGTAAGATGGACGACACGTTGTGCACAGCAAGTAGCCGCAGAAGCAGAGGAAAGAAAGTCCCAGCCTAAAATGAGTTCATGGGAGCACGGGGATAGCACAGCAAATTCTATATGATGAAGAATTTCGTCGATTAGTACACGGGCAGTACAGAGAGCGGAAGGGCGAATCATTGTTCCCTGGGCTGTAACCAATGTCGGTCCATCATAAGGCGTCGTGACTTTTCGAAGACGGGCACACAAATCAGCACGAATAACAGAAAACGCAGCCCCAGTGTCCACCAAAGCATCAACGTCCACTCCCTCAACTGTGACCGCAATCATATTGTAGGGGCGCGCTGGAGGAATTGGAGTCTTGTGTTGGAATGCAGTTTGTCCTCCAAAAACTGCATTGCTTAGTTTTCCGGACGCCGATCAGAAGTAAGGGAAGCGGGCTGAAGAGGAGAAGAAGAGCGACGGTAAGGCGACGGTGAACGGCGTCGGGTTGATCGGTGACTACTGCGCAGTTCACCCGATGCTGGCGGAGATGGAGACCGACGCGGCGGTGACGAATAACGGCGACCCTGGTACAAGGCTCCTGTGGTATAGTCCCGTTCGCGTATGTCATACCCTAGGCGCTCGTCTTGCTGGCGCTTGCGGCAAAAGCGTGCAATGTGACCACGATAGCCGCAATAATAGCACGTAGGCCGAGTCGATCGATGAGGAGTGTAGTAGCTTGCGCTAACTGCACCAGGAGAGAGAGAAGTCAGAGGGACAGGTGAAGGCTCACGCGGTGGTGATGATAAGCTCGTGGGAAAGCTTGTGGGAGGTGCGGCAGCAACCGACGCGTACGTTCGTGGCGGGGACGTCGAGCTGACGGTGCCTGGTGGTGCGGCGGCGGTGTACGGGAACGATGGTAGAGTACGAGAGACAATGGGCTGCAGGTTGGCCATGTGGGTCATGGACGTGAGCTCTTCCCTGATGACATCCCGCAATGACGTTGAAGAAGGCTGAATGGTAGATACTGATGGTAGTGTGAATCCCATTGATTCTAATTCTTCGCGTATTATCACCCTTATCGTTTCTCGTAGGTTTGGATCAGTCGTAATACGGGCCGCGTCACTGTCCGGTTGTAGGCGCATCGACTCAAGTTCTTCGAGGCGCTGACAGGTTGTCGCAACGTCAGCAACGGTAGCCGGATTCTGGATTGCAAGGGCATTGAATGCGACGGGTCCAATGCCCTTAAGAAGCTGGCGTACCTTGTCTGACTCTGTCATTGGGGTGTCAACCCGGCGGCAAAGTGAAAGGACATCCTCGATGTAGGATGTATACGACTCCCCGATGTGCTGTTTCCGAGTCGCAAGAGCTTTCCTTGCGAGAGCTGAACGGACAGCCGGTGTTCCAAAGACATGGCGAAGCTGATCTTTGAAGGCTGACCAGTCGGGGATGTCCATGAAGTGGTTGAGGAACCACGTCTTCGCGACACCCGTGAGGTAGAATGACACGTAAGCGAGTTTGTAGGTGTTATCCCACCGGTTAGCAGCGCCGACCCGTTCGAAATCGTCCAGCCATTCCTCCACATCTTCCCCGCGCATACCAGCGAAGGGATGGGGCTCACGCTGGAGGCTGTTAATGACGTGAAAAGGCGCGGCACGCGGTGGCGGAGTGGGAACGGCTGCAGCACCGACCTCTTCTTGGTGCGACATATTTCCGGACACCTGGCCCAAGCGGCGACCTGAACGTAGCTCCAGGGGATGGAGTGGTCGAGAGGATGGCGGGGGATCCAACAGCACGCTCCACCACGTATGGAGTCTTGGTTTGGAAGACCTTTATTAGGCCCGAAGAACCGGCAGCCGACAGCTGAGATGATCGGACCAAGATGATGATGCTACGCGACAACGATGGGGATGCATGAGCCACACATGATAATGATGATAATGTACCGGTGAAGAGGATGCGTATACTAAATGCCCACAATATCTTCAAAGCTATCAGCCCATAGAAAAAAAAGCGCCGCACCACCAGCGGGTGGGCTCGAACCTCCAACCTTTCGGTTAACGACCGAACGCGCTACCCAATTGCGCCACAGAGACAGTCCTGCTCCACTCTCACCACCATCAGAACATATCTTCAAAGCCATCAGCCCAAAGAAAAAAAAGCAACACACCACTCCCGGGAGGGCTCGAACCTCCAACCTTTCGGTTAACAGCCGATCGCGCTAGCCAATTGCGCCACGGAGACAGTCGTGCTCCACTCTCCCCACCGTCAGAACATTTCTTCAGAGCTATCAGCCCAAAGAAAAAAAGCGTCGCACATCCACCGGGTGGGCTGGAACCTCCAACCTTTCAGTCAACAGCCGATCGCGCTAGCCAATTGCGCCACCGAGACAGTCGTGCTCCACTCTCACCACTAACAGAACATATCTTCAAAGCTATCAGCCCATAGAAAAAAAGCAACACACCACTCCCGGGAGGGCTCGAACCTCCAACCTTTCGGTTAACAGCCGATCGCGCTAGCCAATTGCGCCACGGAGACAGTCGTGCTCCACTCTCACCACCAACAGAACATATCTTCAAAGCTATCAGCACAAAGAAAAAAGCAACACACCACTCTCGGGAGGGCTCGAACCTCCAACCTTTCGGTTAACAGCCGATCGCGCTAGCCAATTGCGCAACGGAGACAGTCCTGCTCCACTTTCACCACCATCAGATCATATCTTCAAAGCTATCATCCCAAAGAAAAAAAGAAGCGCTGCACCACCACCGGGTGGGCTCGAACCTCCAACCTTTCGGTTAACAGCCGATCGTGCTAGCCAATTGCGCAATGGAGACAGTCCTGCTCCACTCTTACAACCATCAGAACATATCTTCAAAGCTATCAGCCCATAGAAAAAAAGCGCCGCACCACCAGCGGGTGGGCTCGAACCTCCAACCTTTCGGTTAACGACCGAACGCGCTACCCAATTGCGCCACGGAGACAGTCCTGCTCCACTCTCACCACCATCAGAACATATCTTCAAAGCCATCAGCCCAAAGAAAAAAAAGCAACACACCACTCCCGGGAGGGCTCGAACCTCCAACCTTTCGGTTAACAGCCGATCGCGCTGGCCAATTGCGCCACGGAGACAGTCGTGCTCCACTCTCCCCACCGTCAGAACATTTCTTCAGAGCTATCAGCCCAAAGAAAAAAAGCGTCGCACCTCCACCGGGTGGGCTGGAACCTCCAACCTTTCAGTTAACAGCCGATCGCGCTAGCCAATTGCGCCACCGAGACAGTCGTGCTCCACTCTCACCACTAACAGAACATATCTTCAAAGCTATCTGCGCAAAGAAAAAAGCAACACACCACTCCCGGGAGGGCTTGAACCTCCAACCTTTCGGTTATCAGCCGATCGCGCTAGCCAATTGCGCCACGAAGACAGTCCTGCTCCACTCTCACCACCATCAGAACATATCTTCAAAGCTATCAGCCCAAAGAAAAAAAAGCGCCGCACAACCACCGGGTGCGCTCGAACCTCCAACCTTTCGGTCAACAGCTGATCGCGCTAGCCAATTGCGCCACGGAGACAGTCGTGCTCCACTCTCACCACCATCAGAACATATCTTCAAAGCTATCAGCCCAAAGAAAAAAAAGCGGCGCACCACCACCGGGTGGGCTCGAACCTCCAACCTTTGGTTAACAGCCGATCGCGCAAGCCAATTGCGCCCCGGAGACAGTCCTGCTCTGCTCTCACCACCATCAGAACATATCTTCAAAGCTATCAACCCCAAAAAAAAGCGCCGCACCACCTCCGGGTGGGCTCGAAACTCCAACCTTTCGATTAACAGCCGATCGCGCTAGCCAATTGCGCCCCGGAGACAGTCCTGCTCCACTCTCACCACCATCAGAACATATCTTCAAAGATATCAGTTCAAAGAAAAAAAATGCGCCGAACCACCAGCGGGTGGGCTCGAACCTTCAACCTTTCGGTTAACAGACGATCGCGCTAGCCGATCGGGCCACGGAGACAGTCGTGCTCCACTCTCACCATCATCAGAACATATCTTCAAAGCTATCAGCGCAAAGAAAAAAGCAACACACCACTCCCGGGAGGGCTTGAAACTCCAACCTTTCGGCTAACAGCCATTCGCGCTAGCCAATTGCGCAACGGAGACAGTCCTGCTCCACTCTCACCACCATCAGATCATATCTTCAAAGCTATCATCCCAAAGAAAAAAAGAAGCGCTGCACCACCACCGGGTGGGCTGGAACCTCCAACCTTTCGGTTAACAGCCGATCGTGCTAGCCAATTGCGCAATGGAGACAGTCCTGCTCCACTCTTACAACCATCAGAACATATCTTCAAAGCTATCAGCCCATAGAAAAAAAAAGCGCCGCACCACCAGCGGGTGGGCTCGAACCTCCAACCTTTCGGTTAACGACCGAACGCGCTACCCAATTGCGCCACGGAGACAGTCCTGCTCCACTCTCACCACCTTCAGAACATATCTTCAAAGCCATCAGCCCAAAGAAAAAAAAGCAACACACCACTCCCGGGAGGGCTCGAACCTCCAACCTTTCGGTTAACAGCCGATCGCGCTGGCCAATTGCGCCAAGGAGACAGTCGTGCTCCACTCTCCCCACCGTCAGAACATTTCTTCAGAGCTATCAGCCCAAAGAAAAAAAGCGTCGCACCTCCACCGGGTGGGCTGGAACCTCCAACCTTTCAGTTAACAGCCGATCGCGCTAGCCAATTGCGCCACCGAGACAGTCGTGCTCCACTCTCACCACTAACAGAACATATCTTCAAAGCTATCTGCCCAAAGAAAAAAAAGCGGCGCACCACCACCGGGTGGGCTCGAACCTCCAACCTTTGGTTAACAGCCGATCGCGCAAGCCAATTGCGCCCCGGAGACAGTCCTGCTCTGCTCTCACCACCATCAGAACATATCTTCAAAGCTATCAGCCCCAAAAAAAAGTGCCGCACCACCACCGGGTGGGCTCGAAACTCCAACCTTTCGATTAACAGCCGATCGCGCTAGCCAATTGCGCCCCGGAGACAGTCCTGCTCCACTCTCACCACCATCAGAACATATCTTCAAAGATATCAGTTCAAAGAAAAAAAATGCGCCGAACCACCAGCGGGTGGGCTCGAACCTTCAACCTTTCGGTTAACAGACGATCGCGCTAGCCGATCGGACCACGGAGACAGTCGTGCTCCACTCTCACCATCATCAGAACATATCTTCAAAGCTATCAGCGCAAAGAAAAAAGCAACACACCACTCCCGGGAGGGCTTGAAACTCCAACCTTTCGGCTAACAGCCGTTCGCGCTAGCCAATTGCGCAACGGAGACAGTCCTGCTCCACTCTCACCACCATCAGATCATATCTTCAAAGCTATCATCCCAAAGAAAAAAAAGAAGTGCTGCACCACCACCGGGTGGGCTCGAACCTCCAACCTTTCGGTTAACAGCCGATCGTGCTAGCCAATTGCGCAATGGAGACAGTCCTGCTCCACTCTTACAACCATCAGAACATATCTTCAAAGCTATCAGCCCATAGAAAAAAAAGCGCCGCACCACCAGCGGGTGGGCTCGAACCTCCAACCTTTCGGTTAACGACCGAACGCGCTACCCAATTGCGCCACAGAGACAGTCCTGCTCCACTCTCAACACCATCAGAACATATCTTCAAAGCCATCAGCCCAAAGAAAAAAAAAGCAACACACCACTCCCGGGAGGGCTCGAACCTCCAACCTTTCGGTTAACAGCCGATCGCGCTAGCCAATTGCGCCACGGAGACAGTCGTGCTCCACTCTCCCCACCGTCAGAACGTTTCTTCAGAGCTATCAGCCCAAAGAAAAAAAGCGTCGCACATCCACCGGGTGGGCTGGAACCTCCACTTTCACTCAACAGCCGATCGCGCTAGCCAATTGCGCCACCGAGACAGTCGTGCTCCACTCTCACCACTAACAGAACATATCTTCAAAGCTGTCTGCGCAAAGAAAAAAGTAACACACCACTCACGGGAGGGCTTGAACCTCCAACCTTTCGGTTATCAGCCGATCGCGCTAGCCAATTGCGCCACGAAGACAGTCCTGCTCCACTCTCACCACCATCAGAACATATCTTCAAAGCTATCAGCCCAAAGAAAAAAAAGCGCCGCACCACCACCGGGTGCGCTCGAACCTCCAACTTTTCGGTCAACAGCCGATCGCGCTAGCCAATTGCGCCACGGAGACAGTCGTGCTCCACTCACCCCACCGTCAGAACATTTCTTCAGAGCTATCAGCCCAAAGAAAAAAAGCGTCGCACCTCCACCAGGTGGGCTGGAACCTCCAACCTTTCACTTAACACCCGATCGCGCTAGCCAATTGCGCCACGGAGACAGTCGTGCTCCACTCTCACCACCATCAGAACATATCTTCAAAGCTATCAGCCCAAAGAAAAAAAAGCGCCGCACCACCACCGGGTGGGCTCGAACCTCCAACCTTTCGGTTAACAGCCGATCGCGCAAGCCAATTGCGCCCCGGAGACAGTCCTGCTCCACTCTCACCACCATCAGAACATATCTTCAAAGCTATCAGCCCCAAAAAAAGCGCCGCACCACCACCGGGTGGGCTCGAAACTCCAACCTTTCGATTAACAGCCGATCGCGCTAGCCAAATGCGCCACAGAGACAGTCGTGCTCCCTCTCACCACCATCAGAACATATCTTCAAAGCTATCAACACAAAGAAAAAGCAACCCACCACTCCCGAAGGGCTCGAACCTCCAACCTTTCGGTTAACAGCCGATCGCGTTAGCCAATTGCGCCATGGAGACAGTCCTGCTCCACTCTCACCACCATCAGAACATATCTTCAAAGCTATCAGCCCATAGAAAAAAAGCGCCGCACCACCACCGGGTGGGCTCGAACCTCCAATCTTTCGGTTAACGACCGAACGCGCTACCCAATTGCGCAACGGAGACAGTCCTGCTCCACTCTCACCACCATCCGAACATATCTTCAAAGCTATCAGCCCATAGAAAAAAAGCAACACACCACTCCCGGGAGGGCTCGAACCTCCAACCTTTCGGTTAACAGCCGATCGCGCTAGCCAATTGTGCCACGGAGACAGTCGTGCTCCACTCTCACCACCAACAGAACATATCTTCAAAGCTATCAGCACAAAGAAAAAAGCAACACACCACTCTCGGGAGGGCTCGAACCTCCAACCTTTCGGTTAACAGCCGATCGCGCTAGCCAATTGCGCAACGGAGACAGTCCTGCTCCACTTTCACCACCATCAGATCATATCTTCAAAGCTATCATCCCAAAGAAAAAAAGAAGCGCTGCACCACCACCGGGTGGGCTCGAACCTCCAACCTTTCGGTTAACAGCCGATCGTGCTAGCCAATTGCGCAATGGAGACAGTCCTGCTCCACTCTTACAACCATCAGAACATATCTTCAAAGCTATCAGCCCATAGAAAAAAAAGCGCCGCACCACCAGCGGGTGGGCTCGAACCTCCAACCTTTCGGTTAACGACCGAACGCGCTACCCACTTGCGCCACGGAGACAGTCCTGCTCCACTCTCACCACCATCAGAACATATCTTCAAAGCCATCAGCCCAAAGAAAAAAAAGCAACACACCACTCCCGGGAGGGCTCGAACCTCCAACCTTTCGGTTAACAGCCAATCGCGCTGGCCAATTGCGCCACGGAGACAGTCGTGCTCCACTCTCCCCACCGTCAGAACATTTCTTCAGAGCTATCAGCCCAAAGAAAAAAAGCGTCGCACCTCCACCGGGTGGGCTGGAACCTCCAACCTTTCAGTTAACAGCCGATCGCGCTAGCCAATTGCGCCACCGAGACAGTCGTGCTCCACTCTCACCACTAACAGAACATATCTTCAAAGCTATCTGCGCAAAGAAAAAAGCAACACACCACTCCCGGGAGGGCTTGAACCTCCAACCTTTCGGTTATCAGCCGATCGCGCTAGCCAATTGCGCCACGAAGACAGTCCTGCTCCACTCTCACCACCATCAGAACATATCTTCAAAGCTATCAGCCCAAAGAAAAAAAAGCGCCGCACAACCACCGGGTGCGCTCGAACCTCCAACCTTTCGGTCAACAGCCGATCGCGCTAGCCAATTGCGCCACGGAGACAGTCGTGCTCCACTCTCACCACCATCAGAACATATCTTCAAAGCTATCAGCCCAAAGAAAAAAAAGCGGCGCACCACCACCGGGTGGGCTCGAACCTCCAACCTTTGGTTAACAGCCGATCGCGCAAGCCAATTGCGCCCCGGAGACAGTCCTGCTGTGCTCTCACCACCATCAGAACATATCTTCAAAGCTATCAGCCCCAAAAAAAAGCGCCGCACCACCACCGGGTGGGCTCGAAACTCCAACCTTTCGATTAACAGCCGATCGCGCTAGCCAATTGCGCCCCGGAGACAGTCCTGCTCCACTCTCACCACCATCAGAACATATCTTGAAAGATATCAGTTCAAAGAAAAAAAATGCGCCGAACCACCAGCGGGTGGGCTCGAACCTTCAACCTTTCGGTTAACAGACGATCGCGCTAGCCGATCGGGCCACGGAGACAGTCGTGCTCCACTCTCACCATCATCAGAACATATCTTCAAAGCTATCAGCGCAAAGAAAAAAGCAACACACCACTCCCGGGAGGGCTTGAAACTCCAACCTTTCGGCTAACAGCCATTCGCGCTAGCCAATTGCGCAACGGAGACAGTCCTGCTCCACTCTCACCACCATCAGATCATATCTTCAAAGCTATCATCCCAAAGAAAAAAAGAAGCGCTGCACCACCACCGGGTGGGCTCGAACCTCCAACCTTTCGGTTAACAGCCGATCGTGCTAGCTAATTGCGCAATGGAGACAGTCCTGCTCCACTCTTACAACCATCAGAACTTATCTTCAAAGCTATCAGCCCATAGAAAAAAAAGCGCCGCACCACCAGCGGGTGGGCTCGAACCTCCAACCTTTCGGTTAATGACCAAACGCGCTACCCAATTGCGCCACGGAGACAGTCCTGCTCCACTCTCACCACCATCAGAACATATCTTCAAAGCCATCAGCCCAAAGAAAAAAAAGCAACAAACCACTCCCGGGAGGGCTCGAACCTCCAACCTTTCGGTTAACAGCCGATCGCGCTAGCCAATTGCGCCACAGAGACAGTCGTGCTCCACTCTCCCCACCGTCAGAACATTTCTTCAGAGCTATCAGCCCAAAGAAAAAAAGCGTCGCACATCCACCGGGTGGGCTGGAACCTCCAACCTTTCACTCAACAGCCGATCGCGCTAGCCAATTGCGCCACCGAGACAGTCGTGCTCCACTCTCACCACTAACAGAACATATCTTCAAAGCTGTCTGCGCAAAGAAAAAAGCAACACACCACTCACGGGAGGGCTTGAACCTCCAACCTTTCGGTTATCAGCCGATCGCGCTAGCCAATTGCGCCACGAAGACAGTCCTGCTCCACTCTCACCACCATCAGAACATATCTTCAAAGCTATCAGCCCAAAGAAAAAAAAGCGCCGCACCACCTCCGGGTGCGCTCGAACCTCCAACCTTTCGGTCAACAGCCGATCGCGCTAGCCAATTGCGCCACGGAGACAGTCGTGCTCCACTCTCACCACCATCAGAACATATCTTCAAAGCTATCAGCCCAAAGAAAAAAAAGCGCCGCACCACCACCGGGTGGGCTCGAACCTCCAACCTTTCGGTTAACAGCCGATCGCGCAAGCCAATTGCGCCCCGGAGACAGTCCTGCTCCACTCTCACCACCATCAGAACATATCTAACATATCTTCAAAGCTATCAGCCCCAAAAAAAAGCGCCGCACCACCACCGGGTGGGCTCGAAACTCCAACCTTTCGATTAACAGCCGATCGCGCTAGCCAATTGCGCCACGGAGACAGTCCTGTTCCACTCTCACCACCGTCAGAACATTTCTTCAGAGCTATCAGCCCAAAGAAAAAAAGCGGCGAACCACCGGGCGGGCTCGAACCTGCAACCTTTCGGTCAACAGCCGATCGCGCTAGCCAACTGCGCCATGGAGACAGTCGTGCTCCACTGTCACCACCATCAGAACATATCTTCAAAGCTATCAGCCCAAAGAAAAAAAAGCGCCGCACCACCACCGGCTGGGCTCGAACCTCCAACCTTTCGGTTAACAGCCGATCGCGCAAGCTAATTGCGCCTCGGAGACAGTCCTGCTCCACTCTCACCACCATCAGAACATATCTTCAAAGCTATCAGCCCAAAGAAAAAAAAGCAACACACCACTCCCCGGAGGGCTCGAACCTCCAACCTTTCAGTCAACAGCCGATCGCGCAAGCTAATTGCGCCTCGGAGACAGTCCTGCTCCATTCTCACCACCATCAGAACATATCTTCAAAGCTATCAGCCCAAAGAAAAAAAAGCAACACACCACTCCCCGGAGGGCTCGAACCTCCAACCTTTCAGTCAACAGCCGATCGCGCTAGCCAATTGCGCCACGGAGACAGTCGTGCTCCACTCTCACCACCATCAGAACATATCTTCAAAGCCATCAGCCCAAAGAAAAAAAAGCAACACACCACTCCCGGGAGGGCTCGAACCTCCAACCTTTCGGTTAACAGCCGATCGCGCTAGCCAATTGCGCCACGGAGACAGTCGTGCTTCACTCTCCCCTCCGTCAGAACATTTCTTCAGAGCTATCAGCCCAAAGAAAAAAAGCGTCGCACCTCCACCGGGTGGGCTGGAACCTCCAACCTTTCAGTTAACAGCCGATCGCGCTAGCCAATTGCGCCACCGAAACAGTCGTGCTCCACTCTCACCACTAACAGAACATATTGTGAAGAAGAAAACGCGTCGTTGGCAAACAACATCGCCACCGCTTGGGTACTGGGTGCTTGGCTTCGCTCGCTCGGCTCGTGCTGATCATCGCCGGCATCTGCTCGACCGTTGCTCTTGTCCGATCGTGTTTCATCGTAGGACCACCGTCGCAACAGTCGCCAATAAACCCTTTTTCAATTGGTGGAGGGTGCTGATATTCCCCGTCGCCTGAACCTGGGTGCTGCCATTCGCCGTCGCCTCAACCTGGAGCTGCGCAACCGAACGCTACCTACCATCATGGCTACCAACAACGCGCAACCTGGCTCTTCCACTCCATCCCCCAGCAACCCCGGCGTTCTTCGTTTGCGAGAGCCCAAAGTCTTTAGCGGAGCTGATGAGACAGACGTGGAAGACTGGTTCGCTAACTACGAACTGGTAAGCGCAAACAACAAGTGGGATGACGCAGACAAATTGACTTACGTCATCTTTTACCTCACTGACGTAGCCGAAATGTGGTATAACAACCACAAAAACGACATTACGACGTGGTCCATCTTCAAAACGTTGTTCGCTGACGTTTTTGGCCGACCCGCTGTCCGCAAGTCCAGAGCCGAACAACGCTTGCGGACTCGCGCACAAAAACCAACGGAATCTTTCACAAGCTACATTGAAGACATCATTGGACTTTGCAACCGACTGAACACCACCATGCCCGAGTCGGAGAAAATTCAACACATCCTCAAAGGGATAAATGACGGTGCATATCAGCTGCTCCTCGCCCGTAATCCTGCCACCGTTGCGGAACTTGTTACTTTGTGTCAAAGTTTCGACGAGTTGAGCAAGCAGCGCGCCCTGGCTCGGCCATTTTCCTCACACGCCGACTCGCTCTCCAGTCTCACTTCCGTTCCCGACCACGCACCAACCCTGCAAGAGATTAAAGACTTCGTGCGTGAAGAAGTAGCTCGGCAACTGTCGTTGATTCCCTTCACGCAGCAGCCGCCAGCCTCTCGTCTGCCCTCACCACTCCGCGACGTTATTGCCGAAGAGGTAGCTCAGGCTGTTCCCGTCGCTGCCCATCAGCAGCCTGTGGCCGTGACTGTTCCCCATGCGGCGGCTATGCAGCCCGTGGCCGCGCCTCTTACTTATGCCCAGGTGGTACGCAGCAGACCCCGCCAGCAGCTTTTGCCACCCATGCCTGCAGTTGCTCCCCACTCTACCCCTCTTTCGACACCTTGGGCTGCACCGCGAGTCAGCAATTCCTGGCGCACTGCTGACAATCGACCAATCTGCTACGCCTGCGGTACTCCAGGACACGTGGCACGATATTGTCGTCGTCGTTTCCAATCGCAACACAACGCTACTTGGCCGTTACCGTATGACCCGCCGCCCACGCACCTACCTGCTCCCTATCCTTCACCGCAGTATGGCTACACTAATCTTCCCGGGTCTCAGTCACCCCAGCGCCCAGCTCCGACTCACTCTTCCCGCTCGCCGTCTCCTCGCAGGCGATCTCTGTCCCCAATGCGTCCCCGACCCGCTTCCTCCAACCGGGAAAACTGAACGCCGCAGTTCCAGAGGCAAGAACTGCGCCGTCATCGAAATGCCCAAGTCCTCGCACTTCACCTGCTAACGTCGTCGCCATATCTGTCGATGGTGTTTCTACATTTGCCCTCATCGACACAGGTGCTGCCGTTTCTGTTATAGCCGCCCAGCTGTGCCGCTCCCTACGCAAAGTGACCACGCCGCTCTCTGGACTATCGCTTCGTACGGCTAGCGCACAGCCAGTCAGACCTCTCGGCACCTGTACAGCCCGCATTTTCATCCGAGGCTCTATGTACGTTGTTGAGTTCATCGTCCTTTCGGTGTGCTCGCATGACGTTATCCTCGGGTGGGACTTCCTGTCACAACATCATGCCGTCATCGACTGCGCACGCGCTGAAGTTCAATTTTCGCACCTGTCTGACGAACCTTTGCACGAAACTCTTGAGCGGTCTCCAAAACTCGTCGTACGTGAAGACACTGAAATTCCGCCAGCCTCTCTTGCCGTTGTCCCTGTTTGCTGCGATGACCATAACGACGCTACAGTAATGTTTACACCTTCCGACATTTTCATGAGCCGCAGAGCCGTTTCCTTGCCTTTCGCTACACTCGACGTCACTGCGGGCCGAAGCAATATTTTCGTCCACAACCCCCTTTCTGCACCGCTTACGCTACTTGCCGGCGAATGTCTCGGTCGAGTGGAGTACCTCGATTCCTCTTTATTCCTTAACATGCCAGACGAATCGTGCAGTAGCGCCTCGACCGAACTTCATGCCCTTTCCCCACTGGAATGCTCATCGAGTGACACCTTCTCGAGTTCCATCGCCGACACCTTAAGTGCCCATGAACGCGCCGAGCTTCTTAATCTTCTCCAGCACTTCGCGAATTCATTCGACGTTTCTCAGCCGCAATTGGGTCGGACTTCCGCAGTGCACCACTACATTGACACCGGTTCGCACCAGCCATTGCGTCAAAGACCGTACCGTGTCTCTGCAGCAGAACGTCACGTCATCAACGACCAGGTCGAAGAGATGCTACGCCGTCGCGTTATTCAACCATCGCACAGTCCTTGGGCATCTCCTGTCGTTCTAGTTCGAAAGAAGGATGGATCGATTCGATTTTGCGTCGACTACCGGCGATTAAACAAGGTGACGCGGAAAGACGTCTATCCATTACCGCGCATCGACGACGCCCTTGACAGCCTCCAAGGAGCCGAATTCTTCTCCTCCTTAGACTTACGATCTGGATACTGGCAGGTTCCTATGGCAGAAGCTGATCGCCAGAAAACTGCGTTCATTACACCAGATGGCTTGTACGAATTTAACGTAATGCCATTTGGGCTTTGTAATGCTCCTGCCACGTTTGAACGACTCATGGACAACACACTGCGTGGACTGAAGTGGTCTGTGTGTCTATGCTACCTCGACGACATTGTCGTTTTCTCTCCCGATTTTCCTACACATCTGCGTCGGCTCCAACTGGTGCTGACGTGTTTAACCAACGCTGGGCTCCAACTGAACCTTAAAAAGTGCCGCTTCGCCGCGCGAGAGCTGTCCATCTTAGGGCACATCGTGTCCAAGGATGGTGTTCGACCCGACCCTGCAAAACTGCGAGCAGTCGCTGAGTTCCCGAAACCTACTACACTGAAAGAATTACGCAGTTTTGTCGGACTATGCTCGTACTTCCGGCGCTTCGTGCGAAATTTTTCGTCGATCATGTCACCACTGACCAACCTCCTACGCGGTGATGCAGACCTTTCATCCTGGTCTTCTGACTGCGACGTCGCGTTTGCCACGCTCCGTAGTCTGCTAACATCTCCTCCAATTCTTCGGCATTTCGACCCAACAGCTGCAACGGAAGTTCACACAGACGCTAGTGGGGTTGGTCTAGGCGCCGTCCTCGCCCAACACAAGCCGGGCTACTCAGAATACGTCGTCGCTTATGCGAGTCGCACACTTACTAAAGCTGAGGCCAATTACAGCGTCACTGAAAAAGAGTGCTTGGCGCTAGTGTGGGCGCTTCGCAAGTTCCGCCCTTATTTGTACGGTCGCCCATTCGACCTGGTAACGGACCACCATGCACTTTGTTGGCTCGCCACATTGAAAGATCCTTCTGGCCGCCTAGCTCGGTGGGCACTGCAAATCCAGGAGTACGACATTCGTGTCATCTATCGCAGCGGACGCAAGCATTCTGACGCCGACGCCCTGTCGCGTTCGCCTTTACCTCCCGACTCGGCCTGCGAAACCACTGGTACCAACTCCGTCGCATCTCTCGACCTCGACTCTTTTACCGGTGAACAACACAAGGACCCGTGGTTCGCTTCCCTTTTTAACTGTCTCTCTGGATCGTCAACCACTGCGGTACCACGATCTCTCCGACGTCAAGCTGCTCATTTCGCGATTCGTGATCGGCTGCTACACCGACGCAACTACGCCCCCGAAGGTCGTAAGTGGCTCTTGGTTGTCCCGCGCAGCTTGCGATCACAAATCTGCGCCTCCTTTCACGACGATCCCCAATGTGGTCATGCCGGAGTTTTCAAAACTTACGAACGCATTCGCCATCGCTTCTACTGGCGCGGAATGTATAATTTCGTTCGAAAATTCGTTATGGGCTGCCCTGACTGTCAACGCCGCAAATCACCGCCTTTCCACTCGTCCGGTGCGCTTCAACCGCTCCCGTGCCCTGCCAAACCTTTCGATCGGATCGGAATTGATCTCTATGGCCCTCTACCGACAACATCAGATGAAAATCGGTGGATCATAGTCGCTGTGGACCATTTAACACGCTACGCTGAGACCGCCGCCCTTCCAAGTGCCACTGCGCGGGACGTAGCATCCTTCATCCTTCATCGCTTCATACTAAGACATGGTGCACCTCGAGAGCTACTAAGCGACCGAGGTCGAGCCTTCCTATCAGAAGTCGTCACGTCTCTGCTTTCTCAATGCCATGTTGTTCATCGCAAGACCACTGCATACCACCCGCAAACTAACGGGCTCACGGAAAGATTTAACCGCACCCTTGGCGATATGCTCGCCATGTATGTGACATCCGACCATACTAACTGGGATCGCATTCTTCCATTCATCACGTTCGCATATAACACCGCGGCACAGTCTACCACTGGATTTTCACCTTTCTTTCTTCTTTATGGACGCGAACCATCCCACACCATCGACACTCTCCTTCCACACCATCCTGACGCATCCGAATGCCCATCTGTGTCCGAAGCTGCCCGTAATGCGGAAGAGTGCCGTGAACTCGCACGCACCTTTACGTCGCAAGAACAACAGCGCCAGAAAGAAAACAACGCCGACTCTTCACAAAGCCCCAGCTATTCCTCGGGATCACTTGTATGGCTGGCTGTTCCTTACCAAAGCCCCGGCATATCCTCAAAACTCGTTCCAAAGTACGAGGGCCCATACCGCGTTTTGGAGCAAACCTCGCCGGTGAATTTTCTCATCGAGCCACTTTCCCCATCTGACGACATGCGCCGGCGTGGACGTGACATCGTCCACATCGCCCGCCTTAAGCCATATCATAGCCCTCTGCCTCCAGACTCTTAGGTCGCCAGGATGGCTCTTTTTCGGCGGGGGCAAATTGTGAAGAAGAAAACGCGTCGTTGGCAAACAACATCGCCACCGCTTGGGTACTGGGTGCTTGGCTTCGCTCGCTCGGCTCGTGCTGATCATCGCCGGCATCTGCTCGACCGTTACTCTTGTCCGATCGTGTTTCATCGTAGGACCACCGTCGCAACAGTCGCCAATAAACCCTTTTTCAATATCTTCAAAGCTATCTGCGAAAAGAAAAAAGCAACACACCAATCCCGGGAGGGCTTGAACCTCCAACCTTTCGGTTATCAGCCGATCGCGCTAGCCAATTGCGCCACGAAGACAGTCCTGCTCCACTCTCACCACCATCAGAACATATCTTCAAAGCTATCAGCCCAAAGAAAAAAAAGCGCCGCACCACCACCGGGTGCGCTCGAACCTCCAACCTTTCGGTCAACAGCCGATCGCGCTAGCCAATTGCGCCACGGAGACAGTCGTGCTCCACTCTCACCACCATCAGAACATATCTTCAAAGCTATCAGCCCAAAGAAAAAAAAGCGCCGCACCACCACCGGGTGGGCTCGAACCTCCAACCTTTCGGTTAACAGCCGATCGCGCAAGCCAATTGCGCCCCGGAGACAGTCCTGCTCCACTCTCACCACCATCAGAACATATCTTCAAAGCTATCAGCCCCAAAAAAAAGCGCCGCACCACCACCGGGTGGGCTCGAAACTCCAACCTTTCGATTAACAGCCGATCGCGCTAGCCAATTGCGCCACGGAGACAGTCCTGTTCCACTCTCACCACCGTCAGAACATTTCTTCAAAGCTATCAACCCAAAGAAAAAAAAGCGCCGCACCACCACCAGGTGCGCTCAAACCACCAACCTTTCGGTCAACAGCCGATCGCGCTAGCCAATTGCACCACAGAGACAGTCGTGCTCCCTCTCACCACCATCAGAACATATCTTCAAAGCTATCAACGCAAAGAAAAAGCAACGCACCACTCCCGGGAGGGCTCGAACCTCCAACCTTTAGGTTAACAGCCGATCGCGCTAGCCAATTGCGCCACGGAGCCAGTCCTGCTTTACTCTCACCACCATCAGAACATATCTTCAATGCTATCAGCCCATAGAAAAAAAGCGCCGCACCACCACCGGGTGGGCTCGAAACTCCAACCTTTCGGTTAACGACCGAATGCGCTGCCCAATTGCGCCACGGAGACAGTCCTGCTCCACTCTCACCACCATTAGGACATATCTTCAAAGCTATCAGCCCAAAGAAAAAAAACCAACACACCACTCCCGGGAGGGCTCGAACCTCCAACCTTTCGGTTAACAGCAGATCGCGCTAGCCAATTGCGCCACGGAGACAGTCGTGCTCCACTCTTCCCACCGTCAGAACATTTCTTCAGAGCTATCAGCCCAAAGAAAAAGCGTCGCACCACCACCGGGTGGGCTCGAACCTCTAACCTTTCGGTTAACAGCCGATCGCGCTAGCCAATTGCGCCACGGAGACAGTCCTGCTCCACTCTCACCACCAACAGAACATATCTTCAAAGCTATCAGCGCAAAGAAAAAAGCAACACACCACTCTCGGGAGGGCTCGAACCTCCAACCTTTCGGTTAACAGCCGATCGCGCAAGCCAATTGCGCCCCGGAGACAGTCCTGCTCCACTCTCACCACCATCAGAACATATCGTCAAAGCTGTCAGCCCAAAGAAAAAAAAGCAACACACCACTCCCCGGAGGGCTCGAACCTCCAACATTTCAGTTAACAGCCGATCGCGCTAGCCAATTGCGCCAAGGAGACAGTCGTGCTCCACTCTCACCACCATCAGAGCATATCTTCAAAGCTATCAGCCTAAAGAAAAAAAAAGCGCCGCACCACCACCGGATGGGCTCGAACCTCCAACCTTTCGGTTAACAGACGATCGCGCTAGCCGATCGCGCCACGGAGACAGTCGTGCTCCACTCTCACCACCATCAGAACATATCTTCAAAGCTATCAGCGCAAAGAAAAAACCAACACGCCACTCCCGGGAGGGCTCGAAACTCCAACCTTTCAGTTAACAGCCGATCGCGCTAGCCAATTGCGCAGCGGAGACAGTCCTGCTCCACTCTCACCACCATCAGAACATATCTTGAAAGCTATCAGCCCCAACAAAAAAATTGCCCGCAGCTTCCCTCGGCGGAACACTGAGGAGGATGCGGAGCATATAATTGGTTAACGGGGTGTTAAAGTGCGACTTACTTGGGTCGATGGCTCAGTTGGTTAACGTGGTTGTAGGAGGGGGTGTTAAATGAGTGAACACGTACACACGTATGCGAAAGGGCGGCGCTGGTCGAAGGGACGTCGATCATTGTTTTTGTGGATTCGTTGGAATCCATTTCACCACGACCTTGGACGTCGACGCGCCGTACAAACCAACCGACGAGCGGCAACTGAGCGAGCGAGCGCCGACCTTGAGTATATATACAGCGCGACGGCGCATGCACTGTCAGCTGTCGAATGTTCGAGAAGGGGGAGAAGCGCAACGGCGAATGCGCGCGCGTCAGCTGCCGATGTTCTCGAAGCGCGACGGCGCATGCGCGCGCGTCAGTTGCCGATGTTCTCGAAGCGTGACGGCGCATGCGCGCTACATTATACAGCTAGCGAATGTTCGTGAAGAGGAGAAGCGCACGCGGTGTGTAGAGGAGGAAGGGTGCACAGATGGTGAAGGAGTGAAGCGCGCGCGGTGTGTAGAGGAGGAAGGGATGCACAGATGGTGGAAGAAGGAGGAGGAAGCTTGCGGACGGCGCCGCTTTACAAGCCTCGAGTATTAGATGCTCCGCATCTAAAAGCGCCGCACCTCCACCGGGTGGGCTCGAAACTCCAACCTTTCGATTAACAGCCGATCGCGCTAGCCAATTGCGCCACGGAGACAGTCCTGTTCCACTCTCACCACCATTAGAACATATCTTCAAAGTTATCAGGCCATAGAAAAAAAGCGCCGCACCACCACCGGGTGGGCTCGAACCTCCAACCTTTCGGTTAACAGACGATCGCGCTAGCCAATCGCGCCACGGAGACAGTCGTGCTCCACTCTCACCACCATCAGAACATATCTTCAAAGCTATCAGCGCAAAGAAAAAAGCAACACACCACTCCCGGGAGGGCTCGAAACTCCAACTTTTCGGCTAACAGCCGATCGTGCTAGCCAATTGCGCCATGGAGACAGTCCTGATCCACTCTCACCACCATCAGAACATATCTTCAAAGCTATCAGCCCATAGAAAAAAAAGCGCCGCACCACCACCGGGTGGGCTCGAACCTCCAATCTTTCGGTTAACGACCGAACGCGCTACCCAATTGCGCAACGGAGACAGTCCTGCTCTACTCTCACCACCATCAGAACATATCTTCAAAGCTATCAGCCCAAAGAAAAAAAAGCAACACACCACTCCCCGGAGGGCTCGAACCTCCAACCTTTCAGTTAACAGCCGATCGCGCTAGCCAATTGCGCCACGGAGACAGTCGTGCTCCACGGTCACCACCATCAGTGCATATCTTCAAAGCTATCACCCTAAAAAAAATGCGCCGAACCACCACCGGGTGGGCTCGAACCTTCAACCTTTCGGTTAACAGACGATCGCGCTAGCCGATCGCGCCACGGAGACAGTCGTGCTCCACTCACACCATCATCAGAACATATCTTCAAAGCTATCAGCGCAAAGAAAAAAGCAACACACCACTCCCGGGAGGGCTTGAAACTCCAACCTTTCGGTTAACAGCCGATCGCGCTAGCCAATTGCGCAACAGAGACAGTCCTGCTCCACTCTTACCACCATCAGATCATATCTTCAAAGCTATCATCCATAAGTAAAAAAGAAGCGCTGCACCACCACCGGGTGGGCTCGAACCTCCAACCTTTCGGTTAACAGCCGATCGTGCTAGCCAATTGCGCCACGGAGACAGGCGTGCTCCACTCTCCCCACCGTCACAACATTTCTTCAGAGCTATCACCCCAAAGAAAAAAAGCGTCGCACCTCCACCGGGTGGGCTGGAACCTCCAACCTTTCAGTTAACAGCCGATCGCGCTAGCCAATTGCGCCACCGAGACAGTCGTGCTCCACTCTCACCACTAACAGAACATATCTTCAAAGCTATCTGCGCAAAGAAAAAAGCAACACACCATTCCCGGGAGGGCTTGAACCTCCAACCTTTCGGTTATCAGCCGATCGCGCTAGCCAATTGCGCCACGAAGACAGTCCTGCTCCACTCTCACCACCATCAGAACATATCTTCAAAGCTATCAGCCCAAAGAAAAAAAATCGCCGCACCACCATGGGGTGGGCTCGAACCTCCAACCTTTCGGTTAACGACCGAACGCGCTACCCAATTGCGCCACGGAGACAGTCCTGCTCCACTCTCACCCCCATCAGAACATATCTTCAAAGCTATCAGTCCAAAGGAAAAAAAGCAACACACCACTCCCGGGAGGGCTCGATCCTCCAACCTTTCGGTTAACAGCCGATCGCGCTAGCCAATTGCGCCACGGAGACAGTCGTGCTCCACTCTCCCCACCGTCAGAACATTTTTTCAGAGCTATCAGCCCAAAGAAAAAAATTGCCCGCAGCTTCCCTCGGGGGAACACTGAGGAGGATGCGGAGCATATAATTGGTTAACGGGGTGTTAAAGTGCGACTTACTTGGGTCGATGGCTAAATTGGTTAACGTGGTTGTAGGAGGGGGTGTTAAATGTGTGAACACGTACACACGTATGCGAAAGGGCGGCGCTGGTTGAAGGGACGTCGATCATTGTGTTTGTGGATTCGTTGGAATTCATTTCACCGCGACCTTGGACGTCGACGCGCCGTACAAACCAACCGATGAGCGGCAACTGAGCGAGCGAGCGCCGACCTAGAGTATATATATACAGCGCGACGGCGCATGCGCTGTCAGCTGTCGAATGTTCTCGAAGGAGAAGCGCGCGCGGCACAGATGGTGGGCGACGGCGCGACGGCGCATGCGCGCGCGTCAGCTGTCGAATGTTCGAGAAGCGGTGCGGACGGCGCGGACGGCGCACTACAAGGCGCGAGTATAAGATGCTTCCGCATCTAAAAAGCGTCGCACCACCACCGGGTGGGCTCGAACCTCCACCCTTTCGGTTAACAGCCGATCGCGCTAGCCAATTGCGCCATGGAGACAGTCGTGCTCCACTCTTACCACATACAGAACATGTCTTCAAAGCTATCAGCGCAAAGAAAAAAGCAACACACCACTCCCGGGAGGGCTCGAACCTCCAACCTTTCGGTTAACAGCCGATCGCGCTAGCCAATTGCGCCACGGAGACAGTCCTGCTCCACTCTCACAACCATCAGAACATATTGTCAAAGCTATTAGCCTAAAGAAAAAAAAGCGCCGCACCACCACCGGATGGGCTCGAACCTCCAACCTTTCGGTTAACAGACGATCGCGCTAGCCGATCGCGCCACGGAGACAGTCGTGCTCCACTCTCACCACCCTCAGAGCATATCTTCAAAGCCATCAGCCTAAAGAAAAAAAAGCGCCGAACCACCACCGGGTGGGCTCGAACCTTCAACCTTTCGGTTAACAGACGATCGCGCTAGCCGATCGCGCCACGGAGACAGTCGTGCTCCACTCACACCATCATCAGAACATATCTTCAAAGCTATCAGCGCAAAGAAAAAAGCAACACACCACTCCCGGGAGGGCTTGAAACTCCAACCTTTCGGTTAACAGCCGATCGCGCTAGCCAATTGCGCAACAGAGACAGTCCTGCTCCACTCTCACCACCATCAGATCATATCTTCAAAGCTATCATCCATAAGTAAAAAAGAAGCGCTGCACCACCACCGGGTGGGCTCGAACCTCCAACCTTTCGGTTAACAGCCGATCGTGCTAGCCAATTGCGCCACGGAGACAGGCGTGCTCCACTCTCCCCACCGTCACAACATTTCTTCAGAGCTATCAGCCCAAAGAAAAAAAGCGTCGCACCTCCACCGGGTGGGCTGGAACCTCCAACCTTTCAGTTAACAGCCGATCGCGCTAGCCAATTGCGCCACCGAGACAGTCGTGCTCCACTCTCACCACTAACAGAACATATCTTCAAAGCTATCTGCGCAAAGAAAAAAGCAACACACCATTCCCGGGAGGGCTTGAACCTCCAACCTTTCGGTTATCAGCCGATCGCGCTAGCCAATTGCGCCACGAAGACAGTCCTGCTCCACTCTCACCACCATCAGAACATATCTTCAAAGCTATCAGCCCAAAGAAAAAAAAGCGCCGCACCACCACCGGGTGCGCTCGAACCTCCAACCTTTCGGTCAACAGCCGATCGCGCTAGCCAATTGCGCCACGTAGACAGTCGTGCTCCACTCTAACCACCATCAGAACATATCTTCAAAGCTATCAGCCCAAAGAAAAAAAAGCGCCGCACCACCACCGGGTGGGCTCGAACCTCCAACCTTTCAGTTAACAGCCGATCGCGCAAGCCAATTGCGCCCCGGAGACAGTCCTGCTCCACTCTCACCACCATCAGAACATATCTTCAAAGCTATCAGCCCCAAAAAAAGCGCCGCACCACCACCGGGTGGGCTCGAAACTCCAACCTTTCGATTAACAGCCGATCGCGCTAGCCAATTGCGCCACGGAGACAGTCCTGTTCCACTCTCACCACCGTCAGAACATATCTTCAAAGCTATCAGCCCAAAGAAAAAAAGCGCCGCACCACCACCGGGTGGGCTGGAAACTCCAACCTTTCGATTAACAACCGATCGCGCTAGCCAATTGCGCCACGGAGACAGTCCTGTTCAACTCTCACCACCATTAGAACATATCTTCAAAGCTATCAGGCCATAGAAAAAAAGCGCCGCACCACCACGGGGTGGGCTCGAACCTCCAACCTTTCGGTTAACGACCGAACGCGCTACCCAATTGCGCCACGGAGACAGTCCTGCTCCACTCTCACCCCCATCAGAACATATCTTCAAAGCTATCAGTCCAAAGGAAAAAAAGCAACACACCACTCCCGGGAGGGCTCGATCCTCAACCTTTCGGTTAACAGCCGATCGCGCTAGCCAATTGCGCTACGGAGACAGTCGTGCTCCACTCTCCCCACCGTCAGAACATTTTTTCAGAGCTATCAGCCCAAAGAAAAAAATTGCCCGCAGCTTCCCTCGGGGGAACACTGAGGAGGATGCGGAGCATATAATTGGTTAACGGGGTGTTAAAGTGCGACTTACTTGGGTCGATGGCTAAATTGGTTAACGTGGTTGTAGGAGGGGGTGTTAAATGAGTGAACACGTACACACGTATGCGAAAGGGCGGCGCTGGTTGAAGGGACGTCGATCATTGTGTTTGTGGATTCGTTGGAATTCATTTCACCGCGACCTTGGACGTCGACGCGCCGTACAAACCAACCGATGAGCGGCAACTGAGCGAGCGAGCGCCGACCTAGAGTATATATATACAGCGCGACGGCGCATGCGCTGTCAGCTGTCGAATGTTCTCGAAGGAGAAGCGCGCGCGGCACAGATGGTGGGCGACGGCGCGACGGCGCATGCGCGCGCGTCAGCTGTCGAATGTTCGAGAAGCGGTGCGGACGGCGCGGACGGCGCACTACAAGGCGCGAGTATAAGATGCTTCCGCATCTAAAAAGCGTCGCACCACCACCGGGTGGGCTCGAACCTCCACCCTCCCGGTTAACAGCCGATCGCGCTAGCCAATTGCGCCATGGAGACAGTCGTGCTCCACTCTTACCACATACAGAACATGTCTTCAAAGCTATCAGCGCAAAGAAAAAAGCAACACACCACTCCCGGGAGGGCTCGAACCTCCAACCTTTCGGTTAACAGCCGATCGCGCTAGCCAATTGCGCCACGGAGACAGTCCTGCTCCACTCTCACCACCATCACAACATATCTTCAAAGCTATCAGCCCAAAGAAAAAAAAGCGCCGCACCAACACCGGGTGCGCTCAAACCTCCAACCTTTCGGTCAAAAGCCGATCGCGCTAGCCAATTGCGCAACGGAGACAGTCGTGCTCCACTCTCACCACCATCAGAACATATCTTCAAAGCTATCAGCCCAAAGCAAAAAAAGCACCGCACCACCACCGGTGGGCTCGAACCTCCAACCTTTCGGTTAACAGCCGATTGCGCAAGCCAATTGCGCCCCGGAGACAGTCCTGCTCCACTCTCACAACCATCAGAACATATTGTCAAAGCTATTAGCCTAAAGAAAAAAAAGCGCCGCACCACCACCGGATGGGCTCGAACCTCCAACCTTTCGGTTAACAGCCGATAGTGCTAGCCAATTGCGCCATGGAGACAGTCCTGCTCCACTCTCACCACCATCAGAACATATCTTCAAAGCTATCAGCCCAAAGAAAAAAAAGCACCGAACCACCACCGGGTGGGCTCGAACCTCCAACCTTTCGGTTAACGACCGAACGCGCTACCCAATTGCGCCACAGAGACAGTCCTGCTCCACTCTCACCACCATCAGAACATATCTTCAAAGCTATCAGCCCAAAGAAAAAAAGCAACCCGCCACTCCCGGGAGGGCTCGAACCTCCAACCTTTCGGTTAACAGCTGATCGCGCTAGCCAATTGCACCACGGAGACAGTCGTGCTCCACACTCACCACCAACAGAACATATCTTCAAAGCTATCAGCGCAAAGAAAAAAGCAACACACCACTCTCGGGAGGGCTCGAACCTCCAACCTTTCGGTTAACAGCCGATCGCGTTAGCCAATTTCGCCACGGAGACAGTCCTGCTCTACTCTCACCACCATTAGAACATATCTTCAAAGATATCAGGCCATGGAAAAAAAGCGCCGCACCACCACCGGGTGGGCTCGAACCTCCAACCTTTCGGTTAACAGCCGATCGCGCTAGCCAATTGCGCCACGGAGACAGTCCTGCTCCACTCTCACCACCATCAGAACATATCTTCAAAGCCATCAGCCCAAAGAAAAAAAAAGCAACACACCACAACCGGGAGGGCTCGAACCTCCAACCTTTCGGTTAACAGCCGATCGCGCTAGCCAATTGCGCCAAGGAGACAGTCCTGCTCCACTCTCACCACCATCAGAATATATCTTCAAAGCTATCAGCCCCCCAAAAAAAGCGCCGCACCACCACCGGGTGGGCTGGAAACTCCAACCTTTCGGTTAACAGCCGATCGCGCTAGCCAATTGCGCCATGGAGACAGTCGTGCTCTACCCTTACCACATAACAAACATATCTTCAAAGCTATCAGCGCAAAGAAAAAAGCAACACACCACTCCCGGGAGGGCTCGAACCTCCAACCTTTCGGTTAACAGCCGATCGCGCTAGCCATTGCGCCACGGAGACAGTCCTGCTCCACTCTCACCACCATCACAACATATCTTCAAAGCTATCAGCCCAAAGAAAAAAAAGCGCCGCACCAACACCGGGTGCGCTCAAACCTCCAACCTTTCGGTCAACAGCCGATCGCGCTAGCCAATTGCGCCACGGAGACAGTCGTGCTTCACTCTCACCACCATCAGAACATATCTTCAAAGCTTTCAGCCCAAAGCAAAAAAAGCACCGCACCACCACCGGGTGGGCTCGAACCTCCAACCTTTCGGTTAACAGCCGATTGCGCAAGCCAATTGCGCCCCGGAGACAGTCCTGCTCCACTCTCACAACCATCAGAACATATTGTCAAAGCTATTAGCCTAAAGAAAAAAAAGCGCCGCACCACCACCGGATGGGCTCGAACCTCCAACCTTTTGGTTAACAGACGATCGCGCTAGCCGATCGCGCCACGGAGACAGTCGTGCTCCACTCTCACCACCCTCAGAGCATATCTTCAAAGCTATCAGCGCAAACAAAAAAGCAACACACCACTCCCGGGAGGGCTCGAAACTCCAACCTTTAGGTTAACAGCCGATCGTGCTAGCCAATTGCGCCATGGAGACAGTCCTGCTCCACTCTCACCACCATCAGAACATATCTTCAAAGCTATCAGCCCAAAGAAAAAAAAAGCGCCGAACCACCACCGGGTGGGCTCGAACCTCCAACCTTTCGGTTAACGACCGAACGCGCTACCCAATTGCGCCACAGAGACAGTCCTGCTTCACTCTCACCACCATCAGAACATATCTTCAAAGCTATCAGCCCAAAGAAAAAAAAGAAACCCACCACTCCCGGGAGGGCTCGAACCTCCAACCTTTCGGTTAACAGCCGATCGCGCTAGCCAATTGCACCACGGAGACAGTCGTGCTCCAGACTCACCACCAACAGAACATATCTTCAAAGCTATCAGCGCAAAGAAAAAAGCAACACACCACTCTCGGGAGGGCTCGAACCTCCAACCTTTCGGTTAACAGCCGATCGCGTTAGCCAATTTCGCCACGGAGACAGTCCTGCTCTACTCTCACCACCATTAGAACATATCTTCAAAGCTATCAGGCCATAGAAAAAAAAGCAACACACCACTCCCGGAGGGCTCGAAACTCCAACCTTTCGGTCAAAAGCCGATCGCGCTAGCCAATTGCGCAACGGAGACAGTCGTGCTCCACTCTCACCACCATCAGAACATATCTTCAAAGCTATCAGCCCAAAGCAAAAAAAGCACCGCACCACCACCGGTGGGCTCGAACCTCCAACCTTTCGGTTAACAGCCGATTGCGCAAGCCAATTGCGCCCCGGAGACAGTCCTGCTCCACTCTCACAACCATCAGAACATATTGTCAAAGCTATTAGCCTAAAGAAAAAAAAGCGCCGCACCACCACCGGATGGGCTCGAACCTCCAACCTTTCGGTTAACAGCCGATAGTGCTAGCCAATTGCGCCATGGAGACAGTCCTGCTCCACTCTCACCACCATCAGAACATATCTTCAAAGCTATCAGCCCAAAGAAAAAAAAGCACCGAACCACCACCGGGTGGGCTCGAACCTCCAACCTTTCGGTTAACGACCGAACGCGCTACCCAATTGCGCCACAGAGACAGTCCTGCTCCACTCTCACCACCATCAGAACATATCTTCAAAGCTATCAGCCCAAAGAAAAAAAGCAACCCGCCACTCCCGGGAGGGCTCGAACCTCCAACCTTTCGGTTAACAGCTGATCGCGCTAGCCAATTGCACCACGGAGACAGTCGTGCTCCACACTCACCACCAACAGAACATATCTTCAAAGCTATCAGCGCAAAGAAAAAAGCAACACACCACTCTCGGGAGGGCTCGAACCTCCAACCTTTCGGTTAACAGCCGATCGCGTTAGCCAATTTCGCCACGGAGACAGTCCTGCTCTACTCTCACCACCATTAGAACATATCTTCAAAGATATCAGGCCATGGAAAAAAAGCGCCGCACCACCACCGGGTGGGCTCGAACCTCCAACCTTTCGGTTAACAGCCGATCGCGCTAGCCAATTGCGCCACGGAGACAGTCCTGCTCCACTCTCACCACCATCAGAACATATCTTCAAAGCCATCAGCCCAAAGAAAAAAAAAGCAACACACCACAACCGGGAGGGCTCGAACCTCCAACCTTTCGGTTAACAGCCGATCGCGCTAGCCAATTGCGCCAAGGAGACAGTCCTGCTCCACTCTCACCACCATCAGAATATATCTTCAAAGCTATCAGCCCCCCAAAAAAAGCGCCGCACCACCACCGGGTGGGCTGGAAACTCCAACCTTTCGGTTAACAGCCGATCGCGCTAGCCAATTGCGCCATGGAGACAGTCGTGCTCTACCCTTACCACATAACAAACATATCTTCAAAGCTATCAGCGCAAAGAAAAAAGCAACACACCACTCCCGGGAGGGCTCGAACCTCCAACCTTTCGGTTAACAGCCGATCGCGCTAGCCATTGCGCCACGGAGACAGTCCTGCTCCACTCTCACCACCATCACAACATATCTTCAAAGCTATCAGCCCAAAGAAAAAAAAGCGCCGCACCAACACCGGGTGCGCTCAAACCTCCAACCTTTCGGTCAACAGCCGATCGCGCTAGCCAATTGCGCCACGGAGACAGTCGTGCTTCACTCTCACCACCATCAGAACATATCTTCAAAGCTTTCAGCCCAAAGCAAAAAAAGCACCGCACCACCACCGGGTGGGCTCGAACCTCCAACCTTTCGGTTAACAGCCGATTGCGCAAGCCAATTGCGCCCCGGAGACAGTCCTGCTCCACTCTCACAACCATCAGAACATATTGTCAAAGCTATTAGCCTAAAGAAAAAAAAGCGCCGCACCACCACCGGATGGGCTCGAACCTCCAACCTTTTGGTTAACAGACGATCGCGCTAGCCGATCGCGCCACGGAGACAGTCGTGCTCCACTCTCACCACCCTCAGAGCATATCTTCAAAGCTATCAGCGCAAACAAAAAAGCAACACACCACTCCCGGGAGGGCTCGAAACTCCAACCTTTAGGTTAACAGCCGATCGTGCTAGCCAATTGCGCCATGGAGACAGTCCTGCTCCACTCTCACCACCATCAGAACATATCTTCAAAGCTATCAGCCCAAAGAAAAAAAAAGCGCCGAACCACCACCGGGTGGGCTCGAACCTCCAACCTTTCGGTTAACGACCGAACGCGCTACCCAATTGCGCCACAGAGACAGTCCTGCTTCACTCTCACCACCATCAGAACATATCTTCAAAGCTATCAGCCCAAAGAAAAAAAAGAAACCCACCACTCCCGGGAGGGCTCGAACCTCCAACCTTTCGGTTAACAGCCGATCGCGCTAGCCAATTGCACCACGGAGACAGTCGTGCTCCAGACTCACCACCAACAGAACATATCTTCAAAGCTATCAGCGCAAAGAAAAAAGCAACACACCACTCTCGGGAGGGCTCGAACCTCCAACCTTTCGGTTAACAGCCGATCGCGTTAGCCAATTTCGCCACGGAGACAGTCCTGCTCTACTCTCACCACCATTAGAACATATCTTCAAAGCTATCAGGCCATAGAAAAAAAAGCAACACACCACTCCCGGAGGGCTCGAAACTCCAACCTTTCGGTTAACACCCGATCGCGCTAGCCAATTGCGCCACGGAGACAGTCGTGCTCCACTCTCACCACCATCAGAACATATCTTCAAAGCGATCAGCCCAAAGAAAAAAAAGCGCCGCACCACCACCGGGTGCGCTCGAACCTCCAACCTTTCGGTCAACAGCCGATCGCGCTAGCCAATTGCGCCATGGAGACAGTCGTGCTCCACTCTTACCACATACAGAACATGTCTTCAAAGCTATCAGCGCAAAGAAACAAGCAACACACCACTCCCGGGAGGGCTCGAACCTCCAACCTTTCGGTTAACAGCCGATCGCGCTAGCCAATTGCGCCACGGAGACAGTCCTGCTCCACTCTCACCACCATCACAACATATCTTCAAAGCTATCAGCCCAAAGAAAAAAAAGCGCCGCACCAACACCGGGTGCGCTCAAACCTCCAACCTTTCGGCCAACAGCCGATCGCGCTAGCCAATTGCGCAACGGAGACAATCGTGCTCCACTCTCACCACCATCAGAACATATCTTCAAAGCTATCAGCCCAAAGCAAAAAAAGCACCGCACCACCACCGGTGGGCTCGAACCTCCAACCTTTCGGTTAACAGCCGATTGCGCAAGCCAATTGCGCCCCGGAGACAGTCCTGCTCCACTCTCACAACCATCAGAACATATTGTCAAAGCTATTAGCCTAAAGAAAAAAAAGCGCCGCACCACCACCGGATGGGCTCGAACCTCCAACCTTTTGGTTAACAGACGATCGCGCTAGCCGATCGCGCCACGGAGACAGTCGTGCTCCACTCCCACCACCCTCAGAGCATATCTTCAAAGCCATCAGCCTAAAGAAAAAAAAGCGCCGCACCACCACCGGATGGGCTCGAACCTCCAACCTTTCGGTTAACAGAAGATCGCGCTAGCCGATCGCGCCACGGAGACAGTCGTGCTCCACTCTCACCACCATCAGAACATATCTTCAAAGCTATCAGCGCAAAGAAAAAAGCAACACACCACTCCCGGGAGGGCTCGAAACTCCAACCTTTCGGTTAACAGCCGATAGTGCTAGCCAATTGCGCCATGGAGACAGTCCTGCTCCACTCTCACCACCATCAGAACATATCTTCAAAGCTATCAGCCCAAAGAAAAAAAAGCACCGAACCACCACCGGGTGGGCTCGAACCTCCAACCTTTCGGTTAACGACCGAACGCGCTACCCAATTGCGCCACAGAGACAGTCCTGCTCCACTCTCACCACCATCAGAACATATCTTCAAAGCTATCAGCCCAAAGAAAAAAAGCAACCCGCCACTCCCGGGAGGGCTCGAACCTCCAACCTTTCGGTTAACAGCTGATCGCGCTAGCCAATTGCACCACGGAGACAGTCGTGCTCCACACTCACCACCAACAGAACATATCTTCAAAGCTATCAGCGCAAAGAAAAAAGCAACACACCACTCTCGGGAGGGCTCGAACCTCCAACCTTTCGGTTAACAGCCGATCGCGTTAGCCAATTGCGCCACGGAGACAGTCGTGCTCCACTCTTCCCACCGTCAGAACATTTCTTCAGAGCTATCAGCCCAAAGAAAAAGCGTCGCACCACCACCGGGTGGGCTCGAACCTCTAACCTTTCGGTTAACAGCCGATCGCGCTAGCCAATTGCGCCACGGAGACAGTCCTGCTCCACTCTCACCACCAACAGAACATATCTTCAAAGCTATCAGCGCAAAGAAAAAAGCAACACACCACTCTCGGGAGGGCTCGAACCTCCAACCTTTCGGTTAACAGCCGATCGCGCAAGCCAATTGCGCCCCGGAGACAGTCCTGCTCCACTCTCACCACCATCAGAACATATCGTCAAAGCTGTCAGCCCAAAGAAAAAAAAGCAACACACCACTCCCCGGAGGGCTCGAACCTCCAACATTTCAGTTAACAGCCGATCGCGCTAGCCAATTGCGCCAAGGAGACAGTCGTGCTCCACTCTCACCACCATCAGAGCATATCTTCAAAGCTATCAGCCTAAAGAAAAAAAAAGCGCCGCACCACCACCGGATGGGCTCGAACCTCCAACCTTTCGGTTAACAGACGATCGCGCTAGCCGATCGCGCCACGGAGACAGTCGTGCTCCACTCTCACCACCATCAGAACATATCTTCAAAGCTATCAGCGCAAAGAAAAAACCAACACGCCACTCCCGGGAGGGCTCGAAACTCCAACCTTTCAGTTAACAGCCGATCGCGCTAGCCAATTGCGCAGCGGAGACAGTCCTGCTCCACTCTCACCACCATCAGAACATATCTTGAAAGCTATCAGCCCCAACAAAAAAATTGCCCGCAGCTTCCCTCGGCGGAACACTGAGGAGGATGCGGAGCATATAATTGGTTAACGGGGTGTTAAAGTGCGACTTACTTGGGTCGATGGCTCAGTTGGTTAACGTGGTTGTAGGAGGGGGTGTTAAATGAGTGAACACGTACACACGTATGCGAAAGGGCGGCGCTGGTCGAAGGGACGTCGATCATTGTTTTTGTGGATTCGTTGGAATCCATTTCACCACGACCTTGGACGTCGACGCGCCGTACAAACCAACCGACGAGCGGCAACTGAGCGAGCGAGCGCCGACCTTGAGTATATATACAGCGCGACGGCGCATGCACTGTCAGCTGTCGAATGTTCGAGAAGGGGGAGAAGCGCAACGGCGAATGCGCGCGCGTCAGCTGCCGATGTTCTCGAAGCGCGACGGCGCATGCGCGCGCGTCAGTTGCCGATGTTCTCGAAGCGTGACGGCGCATGCGCGCTACATTATACAGCTAGCGAATGTTCGTGAAGAGGAGAAGCGCACGCGGTGTGTAGAGGAGGAAGGGTGCACAGATGGTGAAGGAGTGAAGCGCGCGCGGTGTGTAGAGGAGGAAGGGATGCACAGATGGTGGAAGAAGGAGGAGGAAGCTTGCGGACGGCGCCGCTTTACAAGCCTCGAGTATTAGATGCTCCGCATCTAAAAGCGCCGCACCTCCACCGGGTGGGCTCGAAACTCCAACCTTTCGATTAACAGCCGATCGCGCTAGCCAATTGCGCCACGGAGACAGTCCTGTTCCACTCTCACCACCATTAGAACATATCTTCAAAGTTATCAGGCCATAGAAAAAAAGCGCCGCACCACCACCGGGTGGGCTCGAACCTCCAACCTTTCGGTTAACGACCGAACGCGCTACCCAATCGCGCCACGGAGACAGTCGTGCTCCACTCTCACCACCATCAGAACATATCTTCAAAGCTATCAGCGCAAAGAAAAAAGCAACACACCACTCCCGGGAGGGCTCGAAACTCCAACTTTTCGGCTAACAGCCGATCGTGCTAGCCAATTGCGCCATGGAGACAGTCCTGATCCACTCTCACCACCATCAGAACATATCTTCAAAGCTATCAGCCCATAGAAAAAAAAGTGCCGCACCACCACCGGGTGGGCTCGAACCTCCAATCTTTCGGTTAACGACCGAACGCGCTACCCAATTGCGCAACGGAGACAGTCCTGCTCTACTCTCACCACCATCAGAACATATCTTCAAAGCTATCAGCCCAAAGAAAAAAAAGCAACACACCACTCCCCGGAGGGCTCGAACCTCCAACCTTTCAGTTAACAGCCGATCGCGCTAGCCAATTGCGCCACGGAGACAGTCGTGCTCCACGGTCACCACCATCAGTGCATATCTTCAAAGCTATCACCCTAAAAAAAATGCGCCGAACCACCACCGGGTGGGCTCGAACCTTCAACCTTTCGGTTAACAGACGATCGCGCTAGCCGATCGCGCCACGAAGACAGTCGTGCTCCACTCACACCATCATCAGAACATATCTTCAAAGCTATCAGCGCAAAGAAAAAAGCAACACACCACTCCCGGGAGGGCTTGAAACTCCAACCTTTCGGTTAACAGCCGATCGCGCTAGCCAATTGCGCAACAGAGACAGTCCTGCTCCACTCTTACCACCATCAGATCATATCTTCAAAGCTATCATCCATAAGTAAAAAAGAAGCGCTGCACCACCACCGGGTGGGCTCGAACCTCCAACCTTTCGGTTAACAGCCGATCGTGCTAGCCAATTGCGCCACGGAGACAGGCGTGCTCCACTCTCCCCACCGTCACAACATTTCTTCAGAGCTATCACCCCAAAGAAAAAAAGCGTCGCACCTCCACCGGGTGGGCTGGAACCTCCAACCTTTCAGTTAACAGCCGATCGCGCTAGCCAATTGCGCCACCGAGACAGTCGTGCTCCACTCTCACCACTAACAGAACATATCTTCAAAGCTATCTGCGCAAAGAAAAAAGCAACACACCATTCCCGGGAGGGCTTGAACCTCCAACCTTTCGGTTATCAGCCGATCGCGCTAGCCAATTGCGCCACGAAGACAGTCCTGCTCCACTCTCACCACCATCAGAACATATCTTCAAAGCTATCAGCCCAAAGAAAAAAAAGCGCCGCACCACCATGGGGTGGGCTCGAACCTCCAACCTTTCGGTTAACGACCGAACGCGCTACCCAATTGCGCCACGGAGACAGTCCTGCTCCACTCTCACCCCCATCAGAACATATCTTCAAAGCTATCAGTCCAAAGGAAAAAAAGCAACACACCACTCCCGGGAGGGCTCGATCCTCCAACCTTTCGGTTAACAGCCGATCGCGCTAGCCAATTGCGCCACGGAGACAGTCGTGCTCCACTCTCCCCACCGTCAGAACATTTTTTCAGAGCTATCAGCCCAAAGAAAAAAATTGCCCGCAGCTTCCCTCGGGGGAACACTGAGGAGGATGCGGAGCATATAATTGGTTAACGGGGTGTTAAAGTGCGACTTACTTGGGTCGATGGCTAAATTGGTTAACGTGGTTGTAGGAGGGGGTGTTAAATGAGTGAACACGTACACACGTATGCGAAAGGGCGGCGCTGGTTGAAGGGACGTCGATCATTGTGTTTGTGGATTCGTTGGAATTCATTTCACCGCGACCTTGGACGTCGACGCGCCGTACAAACCAACCGATGAGCGGCAACTGAGCGAGCGAGCGCCGACCTAGAGTATATATATACAGCGCGACGGCGCATGCGCTGTCAGCTGTCGAATGTTCTCGAAGGAGAAGCGCGCGCGGCACAGATGGTGGGCGACGGCGCGACGGCGCATGCGCGCGCGTCAGCTGTCGAATGTTCGAGAAGCGGTGCGGACGGCGCGGACGGCGCACTACAAGGCGCGAGTATAAGATGCTTCCGCATCTAAAAAGCGTCGCACCACCACCGGGTGGGCTCGAACCTCCACCCTTTCGGTTAACAGCCGATCGCGCTAGCCAATTGCGCCATGGAGACAGTCGTGCTCCACTCTTACCACATACAGAACATGTCTTCAAAGCTATCAGCGCAAAGAAAAAAGCAACACACCACTCCCGGGAGGGCTCGAACCTCCAACCTTTCGGTTAACAGCCGATCGCGCTAGCCAATTGCGCCACGGAGACAGTCCTGCTCCACTCTCACCACCATCACAACATATCTTCAAAGCTATCAGCCCAAAGAAAAAAAAGCGCCGCACCAACACCGGGTGCGCTCAAACCTCCAACCTTTCGGTCAAAAGCCGATCGCGCTAGCCAATTGCGCAACGGAGACAGTCGTGCTCCACTCTCACCACCATCAGAACATATCTTCAAAGCTATCAGCCCAAAGCAAAAAAAGCACCGCACCACCACCGGTGGGCTCGAACCTCCAACCTTTCGGTTAACAGCCGATTGCGCAAGCCAATTGCGCCCCGGAGACAGTCCTGCTCCACTCTCACAACCATCAGAACATATTGTCAAAGCTATTAGCCTAAAGAAAAAAAAGCGCCGCACCACCACCGGATGGGCTCGAACCTCCAACCTTTCGGTTAACAGCCGATAGTGCTAGCCAATTGCGCCATGGAGACAGTCCTGCTCCACTCTCACCACCATCAGAACATATCTTCAAAGCTATCAGCCCAAAGAAAAAAAAGCACCGAACCACCACCGGGTGGGCTCGAACCTCCAACCTTTCGGTTAACGACCGAACGCGCTACCCAATTGCGCCACAGAGACAGTCCTGCTCCACTCTCACCACCATCAGAACATATCTTCAAAGCTATCAGCCCAAAGAAAAAAAGCAACCCGCCACTCCCGGGAGGGCTCGAACCTCCAACCTTTCGGTTAACAGCTGATCGCGCTAGCCAATTGCACCACGGAGACAGTCGTGCTCCACACTCACCACCAACAGAACATATCTTCAAAGCTATCAGCGCAAAGAAAAAAGCAACACACCACTCTCGGGAGGGCTCGAACCTCCAACCTTTCGGTTAACAGCCGATCGCGTTAGCCAATTTCGCCACGGAGACAGTCCTGCTCTACTCTCACCACCATTAGAACATATCTTCAAAGATATCAGGCCATGGAAAAAAAGCGCCGCACCACCACCGGGTGGGCTCGAACCTCCAACCTTTCGGTTAACAGCCGATCGCGCTAGCCAATTGCGCCACGGAGACAGTCCTGCTCCACTCTCACCACCATCAGAACATATCTTCAAAGCCATCAGCCCAAAGAAAAAAAAAGCAACACACCACAACCGGGAGGGCTCGAACCTCCAACCTTTCGGTTAACAGCCGATCGCGCTAGCCAATTGCGCCAAGGAGACAGTCCTGCTCCACTCTCACCACCATCAGAATATATCTTCAAAGCTATCAGCCCCCAAAAAAAAGCGCCGCACCACCACCGGGTGGGCTGGAAACTCCAACCTTTCGGTTAACAGCCGATCGCGCTAGCCAATTGCGCCATGGAGACAGTCGTGCTCTACCCTTACCACATAACAAACATATCTTCAAAGCTATCAGCGCAAAGAAAAAAGCAACACACCACTCCCGGGAGGGCTCGAACCTCCAACCTTTCGGTTAACAGCCGATCGCGCTAGCCATTGCGCCACGGAGACAGTCCTGCTCCACTCTCACCACCATCACAACATATCTTCAAAGCTATCAGCCCAAAGAAAAAAAAGCGCCGCACCAACACCGGGTGCGCTCAAACCTCCAACCTTTCGGTCAACAGCCGATCGCGCTAGCCAATTGCGCCACGGAGACAGTCGTGCTTCACTCTCACCACCATCAGAACATATCTTCAAAGCTTTCAGCCCAAAGCAAAAAAAGCACCGCACCACCACCGGGTGGGCTCGAACCTCCAACCTTTCGGTTAACAGCCGATTGCGCAAGCCAATTGCGCCCCGGAGACAGTCCTGCTCCACTCTCACAACCATCAGAACATATTGTCAAAGCTATTAGCCTAAAGAAAAAAAAGCGCCGCACCACCACCGGATGGGCTCGAACCTCCAACCTTTTGGTTAACAGACGATCGCGCTAGCCGATCGCGCCACGGAGACAGTCGTGCTCCACTCTCACCACCCTCAGAGCATATCTTCAAAGCTATCAGCGCAAACAAAAAAGCAACACACCACTCCCGGGAGGGCTCGAAACTCCAACCTTTAGGTTAACAGCCGATCGTGCTAGCCAATTGCGCCATGGAGACAGTCCTGCTCCACTCTCACCACCATCAGAACATATCTTCAAAGCTATCAGCCCAAAGAAAAAAAAGCGCCGAACCACCACCGGGTGGGCTCGAACCTCCAACCTTTCGGTTAACGACCGAACGCGCTACCCAATTGCGCCACAGAGACAGTCCTGCTTCACTCTCACCACCATCAGAACATATCTTCAAAGCTATCAGCCCAAAGAAAAAAAAGCAACCCACCACTCCCGGGAGGGCTCGAACCTCCAACCTTTCGGTTAACAGCCGATCGCGCTAGCCAATTGCACCACGGAGACAGTCGTGCTCCAGACTCACCACCAACAGAACATATCTTCAAAGCTATCAGCGCAAAGAAAAAAGCAACACACCACTCTCGGGAGGGCTCGAACCTCCAACCTTTCGGTTAACAGCCGATCGCGTTAGCCAATTTCGCCACGGAGACAGTCCTGCTCTACTCTCACCACCATTAGAACATATCTTCAAAGCTATCAGGCCATAGAAAAAAAAGCAACACACCACTCCCGGAGGGCTCGAAACTCCAACCTTTCGGTTAACACCCGATCGCGCTAGCCAATTGCGCCACGGAGACAGTCGTGCTCCACTCTCACCACCATCAGAACATATCTTCAAAGCGATCAGCCCAAAGAAAAAAAAGCGCCGCACCACCACCGGGTGCGCTCGAACCTCCAACCTTTCGGTCAACAGCCGATCGCGCTAGCCAATTGCGCCATGGAGACAGTCGTGCTCCACTCTTACCACATACAGAACATGTCTTCAAAGCTATCAGCGCAAAGAAACAAGCAACACACCACTCCCGGGAGGGCTCGAACCTCCAACCTTTCGGTTAACAGCCGATCGCGCTAGCCAATTGCGCCACGGAGACAGTCCTGCTCCACTCTCACCACCATCACAACATATCTTCAAAGCTATCAGCCCAAAGAAAAAAAAGCGCCGCACCAACACCGGGTGCGCTCAAACCTCCAACCTTTCGGTCAACAGCCGATCGCGCTAGCCAATTGCGCAACGGAGACAATCGTGCTCCACTCTCACCACCATCAGAACATATCTTCAAAGCTATCAGCCCAAAGCAAAAAAAGCACCGCACCACCACCGGTGGGCTCGAACCTCCAACCTTTCGGTTAACAGCCGATTGCGCAAGCCAATTGCGCCCCGGAGACAGTCCTGCTCCACTCTCACAACCATCAGAACATATTGTCAAAGCTATTAGCCTAAAGAAAAAAAAGCGCCGCACCACCACCGGATGGGCTCGAACCTCCAACCTTTTGGTTAACAGACGATCGCGCTAGCCGATCGCGCCACGGAGACAGTCGTGCTCCACTCCCACCACCCTCAGAGCATATCTTCAAAGCCATCAGCCTAAAGAAAAAAAAGCGCCGCACCACCACCGGATGGGCTCGAACCTCCAACCTTTCGGTTAACAGAAGATCGCGCTAGCCGATCGCGCCACGGAGACAGTCGTGCTCCACTCTCACCACCATCAGAACATATCTTCAAAGCTATCAGCGCAAAGAAAAAAGCAACACACCACTCCCGGGAGGGCTCGAAACTCCAACCTTTCGGTTAACAGCCGATAGTGCTAGCCAATTGCGCCATGGAGACAGTCCTGCTCCACTCTCACCACCATCAGAACATATCTTCAAAGCTATCAGCCCAAAGAAAAAAAAGCACCGAACCACCACCGGGTGGGCTCGAACCTCCAACCTTTCGGTTAACGACCGAACGCGCTACCCAATTGCGCCACAGAGACAGTCCTGCTCCACTCTCACCACCATCAGAACATATCTTCAAAGCTATCAGCCCAAAGAAAAAAAGCAACCCGCCACTCCCGGGAGGGCTCGAACCTCCAACCTTTCGGTTAACAGCTGATCGCGCTAGCCAATTGCACCACGGAGACAGTCGTGCTCCACACTCACCACCAACAGAACATATCTTCAAAGCTATCAGCGCAAAGAAAAAAGCAACACACCACTCTCGGGAGGGCTCGAACCTCCAACCTTTCGGTTAACAGCCGATCGCGTTAGCCAATTGCGCCACGGAGACAGTCGTGCTCCACTCTTCCCACCGTCAGAACATTTCTTCAGAGCTATCAGCCCAAAGAAAAAGCGTCGCACCACCACCGGGTGGGCTCGAACCTCTAACCTTTCGGTTAACAGCCGATCGCGCTAGCCAATTGCGCCACGGAGACAGTCCTGCTCCACTCTCACCACCAACAGAACATATCTTCAAAGCTATCAGCGCAAAGAAAAAAGCAACACACCACTCTCGGGAGGGCTCGAACCTCCAACCTTTCGGTTAACAGCCGATCGCGCAAGCCAATTGCGCCCCGGAGACAGTCCTGCTCCACTCTCACCACCATCAGAACATATCGTCAAAGCTGTCAGCCCAAAGAAAAAAAAGCAACACACCACTCCCCGGAGGGCTCGAACCTCCAACATTTCAGTTAACAGCCGATCGCGCTAGCCAATTGCGCCAAGGAGACAGTCGTGCTCCACTCTCACCACCATCAGAGCATATCTTCAAAGCTATCAGCCTAAAGAAAAAAAAAGCGCCGCACCACCACCGGATGGGCTCGAACCTCCAACCTTTCGGTTAACAGACGATCGCGCTAGCCGATCGCGCCACGGAGACAGTCGTGCTCCACTCTCACCACCATCAGAACATATCTTCAAAGCTATCAGCGCAAAGAAAAAACCAACACGCCACTCCCGGGAGGGCTCGAAACTCCAACCTTTCAGTTAACAGCCGATCGCGCTAGCCAATTGCGCAGCGGAGACAGTCCTGCTCCACTCTCACCACCATCAGAACATATCTTGAAAGCTATCAGCCCCAACAAAAAAATTGCCCGCAGCTTCCCTCGGCGGAACACTGAGGAGGATGCGGAGCATATAATTGGTTAACGGGGTGTTAAAGTGCGACTTACTTGGGTCGATGGCTCAGTTGGTTAACGTGGTTGTAGGAGGGGGTGTTAAATGAGTGAACACGTACACACGTATGCGAAAGGGCGGCGCTGGTCGAAGGGACGTCGATCATTGTTTTTGTGGATTCGTTGGAATCCATTTCACCACGACCTTGGACGTCGACGCGCCGTACAAACCAACCGACGAGCGGCAACTGAGCGAGCGAGCGCCGACCTTGAGTATATATACAGCGCGACGGCGCATGCACTGTCAGCTGTCGAATGTTCGAGAAGGGGGAGAAGCGCAACGGCGAATGCGCGCGCGTCAGCTGCCGATGTTCTCGAAGCGCGACGGCGCATGCGCGCGCGTCAGTTGCCGATGTTCTCGAAGCGTGACGGCGCATGCGCGCTACATTATACAGCTAGCGAATGTTCGTGAAGAGGAGAAGCGCACGCGGTGTGTAGAGGAGGAAGGGTGCACAGATGGTGAAGGAGTGAAGCGCGCGCGGTGTGTAGAGGAGGAAGGGATGCACAGATGGTGGAAGAAGGAGGAGGAAGCTTGCGGACGGCGCCGCTTTACAAGCCTCGAGTATTAGATGCTCCGCATCTAAAAGCGCCGCACCTCCACCGGGTGGGCTCGAAACTCCAACCTTTCGATTAACAGCCGATCGCGCTAGCCAATTGCGCCACGGAGACAGTCCTGTTCCACTCTCACCACCATTAGAACATATCTTCAAAGTTATCAGGCCATAGAAAAAAAGCGCCGCACCACCACCGGGTGGGCTCGAACCTCCAACCTTTCGGTTAACGACCGAACGCGCTACCCAATCGCGCCACGGAGACAGTCGTGCTCCACTCTCACCACCATCAGAACATATCTTCAAAGCTATCAGCGCAAAGAAAAAAGCAACACACCACTCCCGGGAGGGCTCGAAACTCCAACTTTTCGGCTAACAGCCGATCGTGCTAGCCAATTGCGCCATGGAGACAGTCCTGATCCACTCTCACCACCATCAGAACATATCTTCAAAGCTATCAGCCCATAGAAAAAAAAGCGCCGCACCACCACCGGGTGGGCTCGAACCTCCAATCTTTCGGTTAACGACCGAACGCGCTACCCAATTGCGCAACGGAGACAGTCCTGCTCTACTCTCACCACCATCAGAACATATCTTCAAAGCTATCAGCCCAAAGAAAAAAAAGCAACACACCACTCCCCGGAGGGCTCGAACCTCCAACCTTTCAGTTAACAGCCGATCGCGCTAGCCAATTGCGCCACGGAGACAGTCGTGCTCCACGGTCACCACCATCAGTGCATATCTTCAAAGCTATCACCCTAAAAAAAATGCGCCGAACCACCACCGGGTGGGCTCGAACCTTCAACCTTTCGGTTAACAGACGATCGCGCTAGCCGATCGCGCCACGGAGACAGTCGTGCTCCACTCACACCATCATCAGAACATATCTTCAAAGCTATCAGCGCAAAGAAAAAAGCAACACACCACTCCCGGGAGGGCTTGAAACTCCAACCTTTCGGTTAACAGCCGATCGCGCTAGCCAATTGCGCAACAGAGACAGTCCTGCTCCACTCTTACCACCATCAGATCATATCTTCAAAGCTATCATCCATAAGTAAAAAAGAAGCGCTGCACCACCACCGGGTGGGCTCGAACCTCCAACCTTTCGGTTAACAGCCGATCGTGCTAGCCAATTGCGCCACGGAGACAGGCGTGCTCCACTCTCCCCACCGTCACAACATTTCTTCAGAGCTATCACCCCAAAGAAAAAAAGCGTCGCACCTCCACCGGGTGGGCTGGAACCTCCAACCTTTCAGTTAACAGCCGATCGCGCTAGCCAATTGCGCCACCGAGACAGTCGTGCTCCACTCTCACCACTAACAGAACATATCTTCAAAGCTATCTGCGCAAAGAAAAAAGCAACACACCATTCCCGGGAGGGCTTGAACCTCCAACCTTTCGGTTATCAGCCGATCGCGCTAGCCAATTGCGCCACGAAGACAGTCCTGCTCCACTCTCACCACCATCAGAACATATCTTCAAAGCTATCAGCCCAAAGAAAAAAAAGCGCCGCACCACCATGGGGTGGGCTCGAACCTCCAACCTTTCGGTTAACGACCGAACGCGCTACCCAATTGCGCCACGGAGACAGTCCTGCTCCACTCTCACCCCCATCAGAACATATCTTCAAAGCTATCAGTCCAAAGGAAAAAAAGCAACACACCACTCCCGGGAGGGCTCGATCCTCCAACCTTTCGGTTAACAGCCGATCGCGCTAGCCAATTGCGCCACGGAGACAGTCGTGCTCCACTCTCCCCACCGTCAGAACATTTTTTCAGAGCTATCAGCCCAAAGAAAAAAATTGCCCGCAGCTTCCCTCGGGGGAACACTGAGGAGGATGCGGAGCATATAATTGGTTAACGGGGTGTTAAAGTGCGACTTACTTGGGTCGATGGCTAAATTGGTTAACGTGGTTGTAGGAGGGGGTGTTAAATGAGTGAACACGTACACACGTATGCGAAAGGGCGGCGCTGGTTGAAGGGACGTCGATCATTGTGTTTGTGGATTCGTTGGAATTCATTTCACCGCGACCTTGGACGTCGACGCGCCGTACAAACCAACCGATGAGCGGCAACTGAGCGAGCGAGCGCCGACCTAGAGTATATATATACAGCGCGACGGCGCATGCGCTGTCAGCTGTCGAATGTTCTCGAAGGAGAAGCGCGCGCGGCACAGATGGTGGGCGACGGCGCGACGGCGCATGCGCGCGCGTCAGCTGTCGAATGTTCGAGAAGCGGTGCGGACGGCGCGGACGGCGCACTACAAGGCGCGAGTATAAGATGCTTCCGCATCTAAAAAGCGTCGCACCACCACCGGGTGGGCTCGAACCTCCACCCTTTCGGTTAACAGCCGATCGCGCTAGCCAATTGCGCCATGGAGACAGTCGTGCTCCACTCTTACCACATACAGAACATGTCTTCAAAGCTATCAGCGCAAAGAAAAAAGCAACACACCATTCCCGGGAGGGCTCGAACCTCCAACCTTTCGGTTAACAGCCGATCGCGCTAGCCAATTGCGCCACGGAGACAGTCCTGCTCCACTCTCACCACCATCACAACATATCTTCAAAGCTATCAGCCCAAAGAAAAAAAAGCGCCGCACCAACACCGGGTGCGCTCAAACCTCCAACCTTTCGGTCAACAGCCGATCGCGCTAGCCAATTGCGCCACGGAGACAGTCGTGCTTCACTCTCACCACCATCAGAACATATCTTCAAAGCTTTCAGCCCAAAGCAAAAAAAGCACCGCACCACCACCGGGTGGGCTCGAACCTCCAACCTTTCTGTTAACAGCCGATTGCGCAAGCCAATTGCGCCCCGGAGACAGTCCTGCTCCACTCTCACAACCATCAGAACATATTGTCAAAGCTATTAGCCTAAAGAAAAAAAAGCGCCGCACCACCACCGGATGGGCTCGAACCTCCAACCTTTCGGTTAACAGACGATCGCGCTAGCCGATCGCGCCACGGAGACAGTCGTGCTCCACTCTCACCACCCTCAGAGCATATCTTCAAAGCCATCAGCCTAAAGAAAAAAAAGCGCCGAACCACCACCGGGTGGGCTCGAACCTTCAACCTTTCGGTTAACAGACGATCGCGCTAGCCGATCGCGCCACGGAGACAGTCGTGCTCCACTCACACCATCATCAGAACATATCTTCAAAGCTATCAGCGCAAAGAAAAAAGCAACACACCACTCCCGGGAGGGCTTGAAACTCCAACCTTTCGGTTAACAGCCGATCGCGCTAGCCAATTGCGCAACAGAGACAGTCCTGCTCCACTCTCACCACCATCAGATCATATCTTCAAAGCTATCATCCATAAGTAAAAAAGAAGCGCTGCACCACCACCGGGTGGGCTCGAACCTCCAACCTTTCGGTTAACAGCCGATCGTGCTAGCCAATTGCGCCACGGAGACAGGCGTGCTCCACTCTCCCCACCGTCACAACATTTCTTCAGAGCTATCAGCCCAAAGAAAAAAAAGCGTCGCACCTCAACCGGGTGGGCTGGAACCTCCAACCTTTCAGTTAACAGCCGATCGCGCTAGCCAATTGCGCCACCGAGACAGTCGTGCTCCACTCTCACCACTAACAGAACATATCTTCAAAGCTATCTGCGCAAAGAAAAAAGCAACACACCATTCCAGGGAGGGCTTGAACCTCCAACCTTTCGGTTATCAGCCGATCGCGCTAGCCAATTGCGCCACGAAGACAGTCCTGCTCCACTCTCACCACCATCAGAACATATCTTCAAAGCTATCAGCCCAAAGAAAAAAAAGCGCCGCACCACCACCGGGTGCGCTCGAACCTCCAACCTTTCGGTCAACAGCCGATCGCGCTAGCCAATTGCGCCACGTAGACAGTCGTGCTCCACTCTCACCACCATCAGAACATATCTTCAAAGCTATCAGCCCAAAGAAAAAAAAGCGCCGCACCACCACCGGGTGGGCTCGAACCTCCAACCTTTCAGTTAACAGCCGATCGCGCAAGCCAATTGCGCCCCGGAGACAGTCCTGCTCCACTCTCACCACCATCAGAACATATCTTCAAAGCTATCAGCCCCAAAAAAAGCGCCGCACCACCACCGGGTGGGCTCGAAACTCCAACCTTTCGATTAACAGCCGATCGCGCTAGCCAATTGCGCCACGGAGACAGTCCTGTTCCACTCTCACCACCGTCAGAACATATCTTCAAAGCTATCAGCCCAAAGAAAAAAAGCGCCGCACCACCATCGGGTGGGCTGGAAACTCCAACCTTTCGATTAACAACCGATCGCGCTAGCCAATTGCGCCACGGAGACAGTCCTGTTCAACTCTCACCACCATTAGAACATATCTTCAAAGCTATCAGGCCATAGAAAAAAAGCGCCGCACCACCACGGGGTGGGCTCGAACCTCCAACCTTTCGGTTAACGACCGAACGCGCTACCCAATTGCGCCACGGAGACAGTCCTGCTCCACTCTCACCCCCATCAGAACATATCTTCAAAGCTATCAGTCCAAAGGAAAAAAAGCAACACACTACTCCCGGGAGGGCTCGATCCTCCAACCTTTCGGTTAAGGACCGAACGCGCTACCCAATTGCGCCACGGAGACAGTCCTGCTCCACTCTCACCCCCATCAGAACATATCTTCAAAGCTATCAGTCCAAAGGAAAAAAAGCAACACACCACTCCCGGGAGGGCTCGATCCTCCAACCTTTCGGTTAACAGCCGATCGCGCTAGCCAATTGCGCTACGGAGACAGTCGTGCTCCACTCTCCCCACCGTCAGAACATTTTTTCAGAGCTATCAGCCCAAAGAAAAAGATTGCCCGCAGCTTCCCTCGGGGGAACACTGAGGAGGATGCGGAGCATATAATTGGTTAACGGGGTGTTAAAGTGCGACTTACTTGGGTCGATGGCTAAATTGGTTAACGTGGTTGTAGGAGGGGGTGTTAAATGAGTGAACACGTACACACGTATGCGAAAGGGCGGCGCTGGTTGAAGGGACGTCGATCATTGTGTTTGTGGAATCGTTGGAATTCATTTCACCGCGACCTTGGACGTCGACGCGCCGTACAAACCAACCGATGAGCGGCAACTGAGCGAGCGAGCGCCGACCTAGAGTATATATATACAGCGCGACGGCGCATGCGCTGTCAGCTGTCGAATGTTCTCGAAGGAGAAGCGCGTGCGGCACAGATGGTGGGCGACGGCGCGACGGCGCATGCGCACGCGTCAGCTGTCGAATGTTCGAGAAGCGGTGCGGACGGCGCGGACGGCGCACTACAAGGCGCGAGTATAAGATGCTTCCGCATCTAAAAAGCGTCGCACCACCACCGGGTGGGCTCGAACCTCCACCCTTTCGGTTAACAGCCGATCGCGCTAGCCAATTGCGCCATGGAGACAGTCGTGCTCCACTCTTACCACATACAGAACATGTCTTCAAAGCTATCAGCGCAAAGAAAAAAGCAACACACCACTCCCGGGAGGGCTCGAACCTCCAACCTTTCGGTTAACAGCCGATCGCGCTAGCCAATTGCGCCACGGAGACAGTCCTGCTCCACTCTCACCACCATCACAACATATCTTCAAAGCTATCAGCCCAAAGAAAAAAAAGCGCCGCACCAACACCGGGTGCGCTCAAACCTCCAACCTTTCGGTCAAAAGCCGATCGCGCTAGCCAATTGCGCAACGGAGACAGTCGTGCTCCACTCTCACCACCATCAGAACATATCTTCAAAGCTATCAGCCCAAAGCAAAAAAAGCACCGCACCACCACCGGTGGGCTCGAACCTCCAACCTTTCGGTTAACAGCCGATTGCGCAAGCCAATTGCGCCCCGGAGACAGTCCTGCTCCACTCTCACAACCATCAGAACATATTGTCAAAGCTATTAGCCTAAAGAAAAAAAAGCGCCGCACCACCACCGGATGGGCTCGAACCTCCAACCTTTTGGTTAACAGACGATCGCGCTAGCCGATCGCGCCACGGAGACAGTCGTGCTCCACTCCCACCACCCTCAGAGCATATCTTCAAAGCCATCAGCCTAAAGAAAAAAAGCGCCGCACCACCACCGGATGGGCTCGAACCTCCAACCTTTCGGTTAACAGAAGATCGCGCTAGCCGATCGCGCCACGGAGACAGTCGTGCTCCACTCTCACCACCATCAGAACATATCTTCAAAGCTATCAGCGCAAAGAAAAAAGCAACACACCACTCCCGGGAGGGCTCGAAACTCCAACCTTTCGGTTAACAGCCGATAGTGCTAGCCAATTGCGCCATGGAGACAGTCCTGCTCCACTCTCACCACCATCAGAACATATCTTCAAAGCTATCAGCCCAAAGAAAAAAAAGCACCGAACCACCACCGGGTGGGCTCGAACCTCCAACCTTTCGGTTAACGACCGAACGCGCTACCCAATTGCGCCACAGAGACAGTCCTGCTCCACTCTCACCACCATCAGAACATATCTTCAAAGCTATCAGCCCAAAGAAAAAAAGCAACCCGCCACTCCCGGGAGGGCTCGAACCTCCAACCTTTCGGTTAACAGCTGATCGCGCTAGCCAATTGCACCACGGAGACAGTCGTGCTCCACACTCACCACCAACAGAACATATCTTCAAAGCTATCAGCGCAAAGAAAAAAGCAACACACCACTCTCGGGAGGGCTCGAACCTCCAACCTTTCGGTTAACAGCCGATCGCGTTAGCCAATTTCGCCACGGAGACAGTCCTGCTCTACTCTCACCACCATTAGAACATATCTTCAAAGATATCAGGCCATAGAAAAAAAGCGCCGCACCACCACCGGGTGGGCTCGAACCTCCAACCTTTCGGTTAACAGCCGATCGCGCTAGCCAATTGCGCCACGGAGACAGTCCTGCTCCACTCTCACCACCATCAGAACATATCTTCAAAGCCATCAGCCCAAAAAAAAAAAGCAACACACCACAACCGGGAGGGCTCGAACCTCCAACCTTTCGGTTAACAGCCGATCGCGCTAGCCAATTGCGCCAAGGAGACAGTCCTGCTCCACTCTCACCACCATCAGAATATATCTTCAAAGCTATCAGCCCCCAAAAAAAAGCGCCGCACCACCACCGGGTGGGCTGGAAACTCCAACCTTTCGGTTAACAGCTGATCGCGCTAGCCAATTGCGCCATGGAGACAGTCGTGCTCTACCCTTACCACATAACAAACATATCTTCAAAGCTATCAGCGCAAAGAAAAAAGCAACACACCACTCCCGGGAGGGCTCGAACCTCCAACCTTTCGGTTAACAGCCGATCGCGCTAGCCATTGCGCCACGGAGACAGTCCTGCTCCACTCTCACCACCATCACAACATATCTTCAAAGCTATCAGCCCAAAGAAAAAAAAGCGCCGCACCAACACCGGGTGCGCTCAAACCTCCAACCTTTCGGTCAACAGCCGATCGCGCTAGCCAATTGCGCCACGGAGACAGTCGTGCTTCACTCTCACCACCATCAGAACATATCTTCAAAGCTTTCAGCCCAAAGCAAAAAAAGCACCGCACCACCACCGGGTGGGCTCGAACCTCCAACCTTTCGGTTAACAGCCGATTGCGCAAGCCAATTGCGCCCCGGAGACAGTCCTGCTCCACTCTCACAACCATCAGAACATATTGTCAAAGCTATTAGCCTAAAGAAAAAAAAGCGCCGCACCACCACCGGATGGGCTCGAACCTCCAACCTTTCGGTTAACAGACGATCGCGCTAGCCGATCGCGCCACGGAGACAGTCGTGCTCCACTCTCACCACCCTCAGAGCATATCTTCAAAGCTATCAGCGCAAACAAAAAAGCAACACACCACTCCCGGGAGGGCTCGAAACTCCAACCTTTAGGTTAACAGCCGATCGTGCTAGCCAATTGCGCCATGGAGACAGTCCTGCTCCACTCTCACCACCATCAGAACATATCTTCAAAGCTATCAGCCCAAAGAAAAAAAAGCGCCGAACCACCACCGGGTGGGCTCGAACCTCCAACCTTTCGGTTAACGACCGAACGCGCTACCCAATTGCGCCACAGAGACAGTCCTGCTTCACTCTCACCACCATCAGAACATATCTTCAAAGCTATCAGCCCAAAGAAAAAAAAGCAACCCACCACTCCCGGGAGGGCTCGAACCTCCAACCTTTCGGTTAACAGCCGATCGCGCTAGCCAATTGCACCACGGAGACAGTCGTGCTCCAGACTCACCACCAACAGAACATATCTTCAAAGCTATCAGCGCAAAGAAAAAAGCAACACACCACTCTCGGGAGGGCTCGAACCTCCAACCTTTCGGTTAACAGCCGATCGCGTTAGCCAATTTCGCCACGGAGACAGTCCTGCTCTACTCTCACCACCATTAGAACATATCTTCAAAGCTATCAGGCCATAGAAAAAAAAAGCAACACACCACTCCCGGAGGGCTCGAAACTCCAACCTTTCGGTTAACACCCGATCGCGCTAGCCAATTGCGCCACGGAGACAGTCGTGCTCCACTCTCACCACCATCAGAACATATCTTCAAAGCGATCAGCCCAAAGAAAAAAAAGCGCCGCACCACCACCGGGTGCGCTCGAACCTCCAACCTTTCGGTCAACAGCCGATCGCGCTAGCCAATTGCGCCATGGAGACAGTCGTGCTCCACTCTTACCACATACAGAACATGTCTTCAAAGCTATCAGCGCAAAGAAAAAAAAGCGCCGCACCAACACCGGGTGCGCTCAAACCTCCAACCTTTCGGTCAACAGCCGATCGCGCTAGCCAATTGCGCAACGGAGACAGTCGTGCTCCACTCTCACCACCATCAGAACATATCTTCAAAGCTATCAGCCCAAAGCAAAAAAAGCACCGCACCACCACCGGTGGGCTCGAACCTCCAACCTTTCGGTTAACAGCCGATTGCGCAAGCCAATTGCGCCCCGGAGACAGTCCTGCTCCACTCTCACAACCATCAGAACATATTGTCAAAGCTATTAGCCTAAAGAAAAAAAAGCGCCGCACCACCACCGGATGGGCTCGAACCTCCAACCTTTTGGTTAACAGACGATCGCGCTAGCCGATCGCGCCACGGAGACAGTCGTGCTCCACTCCCACCACCCTCAGAGCATATCTTCAAAGCCATCAGCCTAAAGAAAAAAAAGCGCCGCACCACCACCGGATGGGCTCGAACCTCCAACCTTTCGGTTAACAGAAGATCGCGCTAGCCGATCGCGCCACGGAGACAGTCGTGCTCCACTCTCACCACCATCAGAACATATCTTCAAAGCTATCAGCGCAAAGAAAAAAGCAACACACCACTCCCGGGAGGGCTCGAAACTCCAACCTTTCGGTTAACAGCCGATAGTGCTAGCCAATTGCGCCATGGAGACAGTCCTGCTCCACTCTCACCACCATCAGAACATATCTTCAAAGCTATCAGCCCAAAGAAAAAAAAGCACCGAACCACCACCGGGTGGGCTCGAACCTCCAACCTTTCGGTTAACGACCGAACGCGCTACCCAATTGCGCCACAGAGACAGTCCTGCTCCACTCTCACCACCATCAGAACATATCTTCAAAGCTATCAGCCCAAAGAAAAAAAGCAACCCGCCACTCCCGGGAGGGCTCGAACCTCCAACCTTTCGGTTAACAGCTGATCGCGCTAGCCAATTGCACCACGGAGACAGTCGTGCTCCACACTCACCACCAACAGAACATATCTTCAAAGCTATCAGCGCAAAGAAAAAAGCAACACACCACTCTCGGGAGGGCTCGAACCTCCAACCTTTCGGTTAACAGCCGATCGCGTTAGCCAATTTCGCCACGGAGACAGTCCTGCTCTACTCTCACCACCATTAGAACATATCTTCAAAGATATCAGGCCATAGAAAAAAAGCGCCGCACCACCACCGGGTGGGCTCGAACCTCCAACCTTTCGGTTAACAGCCGATCGTGCTAGCCAATAGCGCCATGGAGACAGTCCTGCTCCACTCTCACCACCATCAGAACATATCTTCAAAGCTATCAGCGCAAAGAAAAAAGCAACACACCACTCTCGGGAGGGCTCGAACCTCCAACCTTTCGGTTAACAGCCGATCGCGCTAGCCAATTTCGCCACGGAGACAGTCCTGCTCTACTCTCACCACCAATAGAACATATCTTCAAAGCTATCAGGCCATATAAAAAAAGCGCCGCACCATCACCGGGTGGGCTCGAACTTCCAACCTTTCGGTTAACAGCCGATCGCGCTAGCCAATTGCGCCACGGAGACAGTCCTGCTCCACTCTCACCATCATCAGAACATATCTTCAGAGCTATCAGCCCAAAGAAAAAAAGCGTCGCACCTCCACCGGGTGGGCTGGAACCTCCAACCTTTCAGTTAACAGCCGATCGCGCTAGCCAATTGCGCCACCGAGACAGTCGTGCTCCACTCTCACCACTAACAGAACATATCTTCAAAGCTATCTGCGCAAAGAAAAAAGCAACACACCATTCCCGGGAGGGCTTGAACCTCCAACCTTTCGGTTATCAGCCGATCGCGCTAGCCAATTGCGCCACGAAGACAGTCCTGCTCCACTCTCACCACCATCAGAACATATCTTCAAAGCTATCAGCCCAAAGAAAAAAAAGCGCCGCACCACCACCGGGTGCGCTCGAACCTCCAACCTTTCGGTCAACAGCCGATCGCGCTAGCCAATTGCGCCACGTAGACAGTCGTGCTCCACTCTCACCACCATCAGAACATATCTTCAAAGCTATCAGCCCAAAGAAAAAAAAGCGCCGCACCACCACCGGGTGGGCTCGAACCTCCAACCTTTCAGTTAACAGCCGATCGCGCAAGCCAATTGCGCCCCGGAGACAGTCCTGCTCCACTCTCACCACCATCAAAACATATCTTCAAAGCTATCAGCCCCAAAAAAAGCGCCGCACCACCACCGGGTGGGCTCGAAACTCCAACCTTTCGATTAACAGCCGATCGCGCTAGCCAATTGCGCCACGGAGACAGTCCTGTTCCACTCTCACCACCGTCAGAACATATCTTCAAAGCTATCAGCCCAAAGAAAAAAAGCGCCGCACCACCACCGGGTGGGCTGGAAACTCCAACCTTTCGATTAACAACCGATCGCGCTAGCCAATTGCGCCACGGAGACAGTCCTGTTCAACTCTGACCACCATTAGAACATATCTTCAAAGCTATCAGGCCATAGAAAAAAAGCGCCGCACCACCACGGGGTGGGCTCGAACCTCCAACCTTTCGGTTAACGACCAAACGCGCTACCCAATTGCGCCACGGAGACAGTCCTGCTCCACTCTCACCCCCATCAGAACATATCTTCAAAGCTATCAGTCCAAAGGAAAAAAAGCAACACACCACTCCCGGGAGGGCTCGATCCTCCAACCTTTCGGTTAACAGCCGATCGCGCTAGCCAATTGCGCCACGGAGACAGTCGTGCTCCACTCTCCCCACCGTCAGAACATTTTTTCAGAGCTATCAGCCCAAAGAAAAAAATTGCCCGCAGCTTCCCTCGGGGGAACACTGAGGAGGATGCGGAGCATATAATTGGTTAACGGGGTGTTAAAGTGCGACTTACTTGGGTCGATGGCTAAATTGGTTAACGTGGTTGTAGGAGGGGGTGTTAAATGAGTGAACACGTACACACGTATGCGAAAGGGCGGCGCTGGTTGAAGGGACGTCGATCATTGTGTTTGTGGATTCGTTGGAATTCATTTCACCGCGACCTTGGACGTCGACGCGCCGTACAAACCAACCGATGAGCGGCAACTGAGCGAGCGAGCGCCGACCTAGAGTATATATATACAGCGCGACGGCGCATGCGCTGTCAGCTGTCGAATGTTCTCGAAGGAGAAGCGCGCGCGGCACAGATGGTGGGCGACGGCGCGACGGCGCATGCGCGCGCGTCAGCTGTCAAATGTTCGAGAAGCGGTGCGGACGGCGCGGACGGCGCACTACAAGGCGCGAGTATAAGATGCTTCCGCATCTAAAAAGCGTCGCACCACCACCGGGTGGGCTCGAACCTCCACCCTTTCGGTTAACAGCCGATCGCGCTAGCCAATTGCGCCATAGAGACAGTCGTGCTCCACTCTTACCACATACAGAACATGTCTTCAAAGCTATCAGCGCAAAGAAAAAAGCAACACACCACTCCCGGGAGGGCTCGAACCTCCAACCTTTCGGTTAACAGCCGATCGCGCTAGCCAATTGCGCCACGGAGACAGTCCTGCTCCACTCTCACCACCATCACAACATATCTTCAAAGCTATCAGCCCAAAGAAAAAAAGCGCCGCACCAACACCGGGTGCGCTCAAACCTCCAACCTTTCGGTCAACAGCCGATCGCGCTAGCCAATTGCGCAACGGAGACAGTCGTGCTCCACTCTCACCACCATCAGAACATATCTTCAAAGCTATCAGCCCAAAGCAAAAAAAGCACCGCACCACCACCGGTGGGCTCGAACCTCCAACCTTTCGGTTAACAGCCGATTGCGCAAGCCAATATCGCCCCGGAGACAGTCCTGCTCCACTCTCACAACCATCAGAACATATTGTCAAAGCCATTAGCCTAAAGAAAAAAAAGCGCCGCACCACCACCGGATGGGCTCGAACCTCCAACCTTTTGGTTAACAGACGATCGCGCTAGCCGATCGCGCCACGGAGACAGTCGTGCTCCACTCTCACCACCCTCAGAGCATATCTTCAAAGCCATCAGCCTAAAGAAAAGAAAGCGCCGCACCACCACCGGATGGGCTCGAACCTCCAACCTTTCGGTTAACAGAAGATCGCGCTAGCCGATCGCGCCACGGAGACAGTCGTGCTCCACTCTCACCACCATCAGAACATATCTTCAAAGCTATCAGCGCAAAGAAAAAAGCAACACACCACTCCCGGGAGGGCTCGAAACTCCAACCTTTCGGTTAACAGCCGATAGTGCTAGCCAATTGCGCCATGGAGACAGTCCTGCTCCACTCTCACCACCATCAGAACATATCTTCAAAGCTATCAGCCCAAAGAAAAAAAAGCACCGAACCACCACCGGGTGGGCTCGAACCTCCAACCTTTCGGTTAACGACCGAACGCGCTACCCAATTGCGCCACAGAGACAGTCCTGCTCCACTCTCACCACCATCAGAACATATCTTCAAAGCTATCAGCCCAAAGAAAAAAAAGCAACCCGCCACTCCCGGGAGGGCTCGAACCTCCAACCTTTCGGTTAACAGCTGATCGCGCTAGCCAATTGCACCACGGAGACAGTCGTGCTCCACACTCACCACCAACAGAACATATCTTCAAAGCTATCAGCGCAAAGAAAAAAGCAACACACCACTCTCGGGAGGGCTCGAACCTCCAACCTTTCGGTTAACAGCCGATCGCGTTAGCCAATTTCGCCACGGAGACAGTCCTGCTCTACTCTCACCACCATTAGAACATATCTTCAAAGATATCAGGCCATAGAAAAAAAGCGCCGCACCACCACCGGGTGGGCTCGAACCTCCAACCTTTCGGTTAACAGCCGATCGCGCTAGCCAATTGCGCCACGGAGACAGTCCTGCTCCACTCTCACCACCATCAGAACATATCTTCAAAGCCATCAGCCCAAAGAAAAAAAAGCAACACACCACAACCGGGAGGGCTCGAACCTCCAACCTTTCGGTTAACAGCCGATCGCGCTAGCCAATTGCGCCAAGGAGACAGTCCTGCTCCACTCTCACCACCATCAGAATATATCTTCAAAGCTATCAGCCCCAAAAAAAAAGCGCCGCACCACCACCGGGTGGGCTGGAAACTCCAACCTTTCGGTTAACAGCCGATCGCGCTAGCCAATTGCGCCAGGGAGACAGTCGTGCTCTACCATTACCACATACAGAACATATCTTCAAAGCTATCAGCGCAAAGAAAAAAGCAACACACCACTCCCGGGAGGGCTCGAACCTCCAACCTTTCGGTTAACAGCCGATCGCGCTAGCCATTGCGCCACGGAGACAGTCCTGCTCCACTCTCACCACCATCACAACATATCTTCAAAGCTATCAGCCCAAAGAAAAAAAAGCGCCGCACCAACACCGGGTGCGCTCAAACCTCCAACCTTTCGGTCAACAGCCGATCGCGCTAGCCAATTGCGCCACGTAGACAGTCGTGCTCCACTCTCACCACCATCAGAACATATCTTCAAAGCTATCAGCCCAAAGAAAAAAAAGCGCCGCACCACCACCGGGTGGGCTCGAACCTCCAACCTTTCAGTTAACAGCCGATCGCGCAAGCCAATTGCGCCCCGGAGACAGTCCTGCTCCACTCTCACCACCATCAAAACATATCTTCAAAGCTATCAGCCCCAAAAAAAGCGCCGCACCACCACCGGGTGGGCTCGAAACTCCAACCTTTCGATTAACAGCCGATCGCGCTAGCCAATTGCGCCACGGAGACAGTCCTGTTCCACTCTCACCACCGTCAGAACATATCTTCAAAGCTATCAGCCCAAAGAAAAAAAGCGCCGCACCACCACCGGGTGGGCTGGAAACTCCAACCTTTCGATTAACAACCGATCGCGCTAGCCAATTGCGCCACGGAGACAGTCCTGTTCAACTCTGACCACCATTAGAACATATCTTCAAAGCTATCAGGCCATAGAAAAAAAGCGCCGCACCACCACGGGGTGGGCTCGAACCTCCAACCTTTCGGTTAACGACCAAACGCGCTACCCAATTGCGCCACGGAGACAGTCCTGCTCCACTCTCACCCCCATCAGAACATATCTTCAAAGCTATCAGTCCAAAGGAAAAAAAGCAACACACCACTCCCGGGAGGGCTCGATCCTCCAACCTTTCGGTTAACAGCCGATCGCGCTAGCCAATTGCGCCACGGAGACAGTCGTGCTCCACTCTCCCCACCGTCAGAACATTTTTTCAGAGCTATCAGCCCAAAGAAAAAAATTGCCCGCAGCTTCCCTCGGGGGAACACTGAGGAGGATGCGGAGCATATAATTGGTTAACGGGGTGTTAAAGTGCGACTTACTTGGGTCGATGGCTAAATTGGTTAACGTGGTTGTAGGAGGGGGTGTTAAATGAGTGAACACGTACACACGTATGCGAAAGGGCGGCGCTGGTTGAAGGGACGTCGATCATTGTGTTTGTGGATTCGTTGGAATTCATTTCACCGCGACCTTGGACGTCGACGCGCCGTACAAACCAACCGATGAGCGGCAACTGAGCGAGCGAGCGCCGACCTAGAGTATATATATACAGCGCGACGGCGCATGCGCTGTCAGCTGTCGAATGTTCTCGAAGGAGAAGCGCGCGCGGCACAGATGGTGGGCGACGGCGCGACGGCGCATGCGCGCGCGTCAGCTGTCAAATGTTCGAGAAGCGGTGCGGACGGCGCGGACGGCGCACTACAAGGCGCGAGTATAAGATGCTTCCGCATCTAAAAAGCGTCGCACCACCACCGGGTGGGCTAGAACCTCCACCCTTTCGGTTAACAGCCGATCGCGCTAGCCAATTGCGCCATAGAGACAGTCGTGCTCCACTCTTACCACATACAGAACATGTCTTCAAAGCTATCAGCGCAAAGAAAAAAGCAACACACCACTCCCGGGAGGGCTCGAACCTCCAACCTTTCGGTTAACAGCCGATCGCGCTAGCCAATTGCGCCACGGAGACAGTCCTGCTCCACTCTCACCACCATCACAACATATCTTCAAAGCTATCAGCCCAAAGAAAAAAAGCGCCGCATCAACACCGGGTGCGCTCAAACCTCCAACCTTTCGGTCAACAGCCGATCGCGCTAGCCAATTGCGCAACGGAGACAGTCGTGCTCCACTCTCACCACCATCAGAACATATCTTCAAAGCTATCAGCCCAAAGCAAAAAAAGCACCGCACCACCACCGGTGGGCTCGAACCTCCAACCTTTCGGTTAACAGCCGATTGCGCAAGCCAATATCGCCCCGGAGACAGTCCTGCTCCACTCTCACAACCATCAGAACATATTGTCAAAGCCATTAGCCTAAAGAAAAAAAAGCGCCGCACCACCACCGGATGGGCTCGAACCTCCAACCTTTTGGTTAACAGACGATCGCGCTAGCCGATCGCGCCACGGAGACAGTCGTGCTCCACTCTCACCACCCTCAGAGCATATCTTCAAAGCCATCAGCCTAAAGAAAAGAAAGCGCCGCACCACCACCGGATGGGCTCGAACCTCCAACCTTTCGGTTAACAGAAGATCGCGCTAGCCGATCGCGCCACGGAGACAGTCGTGCTCCACTCTCACCACCATCAGAACATATCTTCAAAGCTATCAGCGCAAAGAAAAAAGCAACACACCACTCCCGGGAGGGCTCGAAACTCCAACCTTTCGGTTAACAGCCGATAGTGCTAGCCAATTGCGCCATGGAGACAGTCCTGCTCCACTCTCACCACCATCAGAACATATCTTCAAAGCTATCAGCCCAAAGAAAAAAAAGCACCGAACCACCACCGGGTGGGCTCGAACCTCCAACCTTTCGGTTAACGACCGAACGCGCTACCCAATTGCGCCACAGAGACAGTCCTGCTCCACTCTCACCACCATCAGAACATATCTTCAAAGCTATCAGCCCAAAGAAAAAAAAGCAACCCGCCACTCCCGGGAGGGCTCGAACCTCCAACCTTTCGGTTAACAGCTGATCGCGCTAGCCAATTGCACCACGGAGACAGTCGTGCTCCACACTCACCACCAACAGAACATATCTTCAAAGCTATCAGCGCAAAGAAAAAAGCAACACACCACTCTCGGGAGGGCTCGAACCTCCAACCTTTCGGTTAACAGCCGATCGCGTTAGCCAATTTCGCCACGGAGACAGTCCTGCTCTACTCTCACCACCATTAGAACATATCTTCAAAGATATCAGGCCATAGAAAAAAAGCGCCGCACCACCACCGGGTGGGCTCGAACCTCCAACCTTTCGGTTAACAGCCGATCGCGCTAGCCAATTGCGCCACGGAGACAGTCCTGCTCCACTCTCACCACCATCAGAACATATCTTCAAAGCCATCAGCCCAAAGAAAAAAAAGCAACACACCACAACCGGGAGGGCTCGAACCTCCAACCTTTCGGTTAACAGCCGATCGCGCTAGCCAATTGCGCCAAGGAGACAGTCCTGCTCCACTCTCACCACCATCAGAATATATCTTCAAAGCTATCAGCCCCAAAAAAAAAAGCGCCGCACCACCACCGGGTGGGCTGGAAACTCCAACCTTTCGGTGAACAGCCGATCGCGCTAGCCAATTGCGCCATGGAGACAGTCGTGCTCTACCATTACCACATACAGAACATATCTTCAAAGCTATCAGCGCAAAGAAAAAAGCAACACACCACTCCCGGGAGGGCTCGAACCTCCAACCTTTCGGTTAACAGCCGATCGCGCTAGCCATTGCGCCACGGAGACAGTCCTGCTCCACTCTCACCACCATCACAACATATCTTCAAAGCTATCAGCCCAAAGAAAAAAAAGCGCCGCACCAACACCGGGTGCGCTCAAACCTCCAACCTTTCGGTCAACAGCCGATCGCGCTAGCCAATTGCGCCACGGAGACAGTCGTGCTTCACTCTCACCACCATCAGAACATATCTTCAAAGCTTTCAGCCCAAAGCAAAAAAAGCACCGCACCACCACCGGGTGGGCTCGAACCTCCAACCTTTCGGTTAACAGCCGATTGCGCAAGCCAATTGCGCCCCGGAGACAGTCCTGCTCCACTCTCACAACCATCAGAACATATTGTCAAAGCTATTAGCCTAAAGAAAAAAAAGCGCCGCACCACCACCGGATGGGCTCGAACCTCCAACCTTTCGGTTAACAGACGATCGCGCTAGCCGATCGCGCCAAGGAGACAGTCGTGCTCCACTCTTACCACCCTCAGAGCATATCTTCAAAGCCATCAGCCTAAAGAAAAAAAAGCGCCGCACCACCACCGGATGGGCTCGAACCTCCAACCTTTCGGTTAACAGAAGATCGCACTAGCCGATCGCGCAACGGAGACAGTCGTGCTCCACTCTCACCACCATCAGAACATATCTTCAAAGCTATCAGCGCAAACAAAAAAGCAACACACCACTCCCGGGAGGGCTCGAAACTCCAACCTCTCGGTTAACAGCCGATCGTGATAGCCAATTGCGCCATGGAGACAGTCCTGCTCCACTCTCACCACCATCAGAACATATCTTCAAAGCTATCAGCCCAAAGAAAAAAAAGCGCCGAACCACCACCGGGTGGGCTCGAACCTCCAACGTTTCGGTTAACGACCGAACGCGCTACCCAATTGCGCCACAGAGACAGTCCTGCTTCACTCTCACCACCATCAGAACATATCTTCAAAGCTATCAGCCCAAAGAAAAAAAAGCAACCCACCACTCCCGGGAGGGCTCGAACCTCCAACCTTTCGGTTAACAGCCGATCGCGCTAGCCAATTGCACCACGGAGACAGTCGTGCTCCAGACTCACCACCAACAGAACATATCTTCAAAGCTATCAGCGCAAAGAAAAAAGCAACACACCACTCTCGGGAGGGCTCGAACCTCCAACCTTTCGGTTAACAGCCGATCGCGTTAGCCAATTTCGCCACGGAGACAGTCCTGCTCTACTCTCACCACCATTAGAACATATCTTCAAAGCTATCAGGCCATAGAAAAAAAAGCAACACACCACTCCCGGAGGGCTCGAAACTCCAACCTTTCGGTTAACACCCGATCGCGCTAGCCAATTGCGCCACGGAGACAGTCGTGCTCCACTCTCACCACCATCAGAACATATCTTCAAAGCGATCAGCCCAAAGAAAAAAAAGCGCCGCACCACCACCGGGTGCGCTCGAACCTCCAACCTTTCGGTCAACAGCCGATCGCGCTAGCCAATTGCACCACGGAGACAGTCGTGCTCCCTCTCACCACCATCAGAACATATCTTCAAAGCTATAAGCCCAAAGAAAAAAAACAACACACCACTCCCGGGAGGGCTCGAACCTCCAACCTTTCGGTTAACAGCCGATCGCGCTAGCCAATTGCGCCACGGAGACAGTCGTGCTCCACTCTCCCCCCCGTCAAAACATTTCTTCAGAGCTATCAGCCCAAAGAAAAAAAAGCGTCGCACCACCACCGGGTGGGCTGGAACCTCCAACCTTTCGGTTAACAGCCGATCGCGCTAGCCAATTGCGCCACGGAGACAGTCGTGCTCCACTCTCACCACATACAGAACATATCTTCAAAGCTATCAGCGCAAACAAAAAAGCAACACACCACAACCGGGAGGGCTCGAACCTCCAACCTTTCGGTTAACAGCCGATCGCGCTAGCCAATTGCGCCACGGAGACAGTCCTGCTCCACTCTCACCACCATCAGAACATATCTTCAAAGCTATCAGCCCCAAAAAAAAAAGCGCCGCACCACCACCGGGTGGGCTGGAAACTCCAACCTTTCGATTAACAACCGATCGCGCTAGCCAATTGCGCCACGGAGACAGTCCTGTTCCACTCTCAGCACCACTAGAACATATCTTCAAAGCTATCAGGCCATAGAAAAAAAGCGCCGCACCACCACGGGGTGGGCTCAAACCTCCAACCTTTCGGTTAACGACCGAACGCGCTACCCAATTGCGCCACGGAGACAGTCCTGCTCCACTCTCACCCCCATCAGAACATATCTTCAAAGCTATCAGTCCAAAGAAAAAAAAGCAACACACCACTCCCGGGAGGGCTCGATCCTCCAACCTTTCGGTTAACAGCCGATCGCGCTAGCCCATTGCGCCACGGAGACAGTCGTGCTCCACTCTCCCCATCGTCAGAACATTTTTTCAGAGCTATCAGCCCAAAGAAAAAAAATTGCCCGCAGCTTCCCTCGGGGGAACACTGAGGAGGATGCGGAGCATATAATTGGTTAACGGGGTGTTAAAGTGCGACTTACTTGGGTCGATGGCTAAATTGGTTAACGTGGTTGTAGGAGGGGGTGTTAAATGAGTGAACACGTACAGACGTATGCGAAAGGGCGGCGCTGGTTGAAGGGACGTCGATCATTGTGTTTGTGGATTCGTTGGAATTCATTTCACCGCGACCTTGGACGTCGACGCGCCGTACAAACCAACCGACGAGCGGCAACTGAGTGAGCGAGCGCCGACCTAGAGTACATATATACAGCGCGACGGCGCATGCGCTGTCAGCTGTCGAATGTTCTCGAAGGAGAAGCGCGCGCGGCACAGATGGTGGGCGACGGCGCGATGGCGCATGCGCGCGCGTCAGCTGTCGAATGTTCGAGAAGCGGTGCAGACGGCGCGGACGGCGCACTACAAGGCGCAAGTATAAGATGCTTCCGCATCTAAAAAGCGTCGCACCACCACCGGGTGGGCTCGAACCTCCAACCTTTCGGTTAACAGCCGATCGCGCTAGCCAATTGCGCCATGGAGACAGTCGTGCTCCACTCTTACCACATACAGAACATATTCGCCAATCTAACCACGGATGTTAAAGCAATAAAAGATAACCAGGATACTATAAAAACTAGTCTCTCAGATATATTCACCCGCCTTGAAACCTTGGAGCAAGAATCGAAAGCCCTAAATGCACTTCAGGAAGATATCGTGTCAATTAGGAGCTCCACCGCCCATCTGACGTCCCAACAAGAGATGTTTCAGACGCGATTGGATGACTTAGAGGATCGCTCCAGACGAAATAACGTCGTTATTCATGGTATATCAGATTCGAAAGAAACGTGGAACGATACGGAGGAGAAAGCACTTGCCGTGTTACACTCCGCACTTGGCGTCGAAATACCCCCCTCAGACGTTGAAAGAGCTCACCGTATAGGGACGCTATCTGCATCCAAACCCCGCCCCAATATAATGAAATTTTGTTCCTTTAAAACCCGAGATAAGGTATTATCAGCGCGCGCTAAGCTTAAGGAATCCGGTATTTCGGTATCCGAAGACTTTTCGCCTGCGACTCGTGAGGCACGAAAGAAACTGTCTGCATTCGCTAAGGGTCTACCTGGATCCCCGAAATTCAAATTGCGCTACACGAAACTGTATGTCAACCAACAATGCTACGTATATGACTCTTTAACCGATACTGTAACAGAAACGAGTAACTTTCCCCACCCTGAAACGCATCAACGCAAAGCATCGCAAAACAACGGCCTAGACGCTACGCAAACAGCAAACCTAGAGACACGATAGGAAAACGCGAGGGGATGTGAGCGATTGCCGCCCCCGTCACGCTTATCTGTACTTCTTGCGAACGTCAGGAGTGTGCTTAATAAACTTGACTCTTTTAACTCTATTGTAGACACGTGCAGACCTAATGTTATCGCGTTAACCGAAACTTGGCTGAATAATAACATTCGGAACACGGAAATTTTTTACGATGCGTCCCGCTACACAATTTACCGTTGTGACCGTACCCATCGCCAAGGCGGTGGCGTTATGCTTGCTGTTTTGAATGCACACGATTCTTACCAGGTTGCTGTTGAAACCGATATTGAAATTATCTTATCGTGTGTTGAGGTGGCGCACCAGAAATTCATTTTTGCGGCATGTTATCGCCCCCCTAACGCCCCGCCAACTTTTACTGCCTCCTTACACGATGTTCTTAATACCGTAGTAACTCGCCTGCCAAGCGCCCCGATTTTTTTATTAGGTGACTTTAATTTTCCTCAAATTATGTGGTCCTCCGAATCGCCCATGTTTAATTCAAGTTCCTCACAAGTTAGCGACTTTCTGAACCTTTGCTCAACCTTCACCCTTACCCAACTAGTTACCCAGCCGACGAGAATAACAGACAGCACAGCAACGGTACTAGACCTCGTACTTACCTCACGCCCCGACTCTGTCTCGTGCATGACATATTTACCCGGTTTATCTGATCATTTAATCCTTTCTTTTGACATCTCAGTACCAGCTCTAGTAACACGTAAGACAACTAAGCAAATTCGTGATTATAAGAAAGCAAATTTCGATGCCATTAACACTGAACTGTCCACTTTTCTTGACATTTTTCTAGACAATTTTGACAATCGTACAGTTGAAGCTAACTGGAACTTATTCCTGCGAAAAGTCGACGAGCTAACCAACAAATACATCCCGCTTCGCAAAATCTCTTCGCATGCCAGAGCTCCATGGTACAATGCCTACTTAAAACGTCTATCAAACCGCAAGAAGCGCCTTTACCGTAAAGCGAAACTGCTGCCCACGAACGCTCGGTGGGTTGCATACAAAGTAGCCAACAATTCCTATGTATCCGCTGTCAAAAATGCAAAATCCAACTTTTTCCAGAGTACCATACCTAGCCTGCTTCTAAACAATCCTCAAAGCTTTTGGCGTGTAATTAATCCAAGCACGACTGAGTCAATTAAACTGCTGGACCATAATGACGAATTCATTCCCGACAATGAGTGTCCGGTTGTCCTGAACAGGTTTTTTTGTAGTAATTTTGTGGTTTCTTCCAGTACATCTATTCCTTCCCCAAAACTGCACGATTATCCACTCATGAATTCAATTATTATTGACACTCGGGGAATTTCTAAAATAATACAGTCACTTAAGCCCTCTTCAAGCCCAGGTGTCGATCTTATAACTTCTAAATTTCTTCAAGGTACGGCCTCGTATTCTTCAATTCTTCTTACCAAACTTTTTCAACAATCCATTGACAGCGGGTCCCTACCCATCCAGTGGAAAATCGGTAAGGTGGTCGTCGTTCACAAATCAGGTAGCAAAGAATCTCCTTTAAATTACCGCCCTATATCCCTTACGAGCATTCCTTGTAAAGTCTTGGAGCATGTCTTGTACACAAGCATCGTAACGTTTCTCGAATCCAATTCATTTTTCACGGATGCACAACATGGTTTTCGAAAGGGATTTTCATGTGAAACCCAATTACTGTCTTTTACACACCAGCTTCACCGCATTCTTGACCGTCGTTCTAAAGCGGACTGTATTTTTTTTAGATTTTGCAAAAGCCTTTGAGAAAGTGTCCCATAATCTCCTGCTCCTGAAACTTAGCAAACTTAACCTTGATCGTGATGTGTTCAAATGGCTTGAACACTTTTTGTGTGGCTGTACACAGTTTGTTGCAGCCAACTCATATAATTCCCCAGAATGTTCTGTTACTTCGGGCGTACCCCAAGGCTCAGTCCTAGGCCCCCTCTTATTTTTAATTTACATAAATGACCTCACTGATTGCGTTTCATCAAACATACACCTGTTCGCTGACGATTGTGTGATATTTCGTGAAATTAATGACACAAGCGATGTTAGTTTTATACAAAACGACCTTAACGCTATTTCAAACTGGTGCAGTCTTTGGCTAATGAACCTTAATATTAAAAAGTGTAAAGTTTTACGCGTATGTCGAACTTCAACCACTCCCGCCTCGTACCATCTTAATAATGTTCTACTCGATGGTGTTTCATCCTACCGGTACTTAGGTGTGCACATTACTTCTTGCCTGACATGGTCCGTTCACATAAGCAACATTATTAACAATGCAAACCGTATGTTAGGCTATCTTCGTCGCAATTTTTCTTCTTCACCTGCCTCTCTAAAACTACTGATGTATAAGAACTTGGTTAGAAGTAAATTAGAATATGCTGCTTCAGTTTGGGATCCCAGCATGGTTTATCTGATCAAAGCCCTCGAACTGGTCCAAAATAACTCTGCCCGGTTTATCCTACACGATTACGATCGAACAGCAAGCGTTACAGCTATGAAAAACTCGTTGCAGCTGACTTCCCTTTCTTCTCGTTGTAAGTTTTTTCGCCTGTGCCTTTTTCATAAAATCTTCCATAATAGCCCCCACCTTCGTGCTAATCTTTTTCTTTCACCGTCCTACGTGTCCTCTCGCATCGATCATGCGCACAAAGTTGGTATACCTATATGCCAAACAATTACGTGTTCAGAATCTTTTGTCCCACGCACCAGCAAAGACTGGAACCAGCTTCCTGGAGCGACTGCTGCGATTACTGATTATCAGCTGTTTCGCGCTGCACTAACAAACATTGTAAACTGAGGTTACTTATTACGTGTGCCTTTTTCGTTTTTTCATGTTCTTGCGTGTTTTGATGTGTTTTGTAGCTAGAATTGTATACTAGGATTATTTAAAAGATGTACACCAGATCTCTTTTGTTCTACTTTTGTGTCCTAACTTTGTTACCAGCTAAAATTGATTATTTAGTAAACGTTGAATCCTGTACTCCCCTTTACTCACCTTCTGAATCCATTTTTTATAAACCCACTCCCCTCTTCAATGCCTCTGGCCCTGAGGGTACAATAAATAAATAAATAAATAAATAAATATCTTCAAAGCTATCAGCGCAAAGAAAAAAGCAACACACCACTCCCGGGAGGGCTCGAACCTCCAACCTTTCGGTTAACAGCCGATCGCGCTGGCCAATTGCGCCACGGAGACAGTCCTGCTCCACTCTCACCACCATCACAACATATCTTCAAAGCTATCAGCCCAAAGAAAAAAAAGCGCACCACCAACACCGGGTGCGCTCAAACCTCCAACCTTTCGGTCAACAGCCGATCGCGCTAGCCAATTGCGCCACGGAGACAGTCGTGCTCCACTCTCACCACCATCAGAACATATCTTCAAAGCTATCAGCCCAAAGAAAAAAAAGCGCCGCACCACCACCGGGTGGGCTCGAACCTCCAACCTTTCGGTTAACAGCCGATTGCGCAAGCCAATTGCGCCCCGGAGACAGTCGTGCTCCACTCTCACCACCATCAGAACATATCTTCAAAGCTATCAGCCCAAAGAAAAAAAAGCGCCGCACCACCACCGGGTGGGCTCGAACCTCCAACCTTTCGGTTAACAGCCGATTGCGCAAGCCAATTGCGCCCCGGAGACAGTCCTGCTCCACTCTCACAACCATCAGAACATATCGTCAAAGCTATCAGCCTAAAGAAAAAAAAGCGCCGCACCACCACCGGATGGGCTCGAACCTCCAACCTTTGGGTTAACAGACGATCGCGCTAGCCGATTGCGCCACGGAGACAGTCGTGCTCCACTCTCACCACCATCAGAGCATATCTTCAAAGCCATCAGCCTAAAGAAAAAAAAGCGCCGCACCACCACCGGATGGGCTCGAACCTCCAACCTTTCGGTTAACAGACGATCGCGCTAGCCGATCGCGCCACGGAGACAGTCGTGCTCCACTCTCACCACCATCAGAACATATCTTCAAAGCTATCAGGCCATATAAAAAAAGCGCCGCACCATCACCGGGTGGGCTCGAACTTCCAACCTTTCGGTTAACAGCCGATCGCGCTAGCCAATTGCGCCACGGAGACAGTCCTGCTCCACTCTCACCATCATCAGAACATATCTTCAAAGCCATCAGCCCAAAGAAAAAAAAGCAACACACCACTCCCGGAGGGCTCGAACCTCCAACCTTTCGGTTAACAGACGATCGCGCTAGCCGTTCGCACCACGGAGACAGTCGTGCTCCACTCTCACCACCATCAGAACATATCTTCAAAGCTATCAGCCCCCAAAAAAGCGCCGCACCACCATCGAGTGGGCTGGAAACTCCAACCTTTCGATTAACAGCCAATCGCGCTAGCCAATTGCGCCACGGAGACAGTCCTGCTCCACTCTCCCACACGTCAGAACATTACTTCAGAGCTATCAGCCCAAAAAAAAGCGTCGCACCACCACCGGGTGGGCTGGAACCTCCAACCTTTCGGTTAACAGCCGATCGCGCTAGCCAATTGCGCCACGGAGACAGTCGTGCTCCACTCTCACCACCATCAGAACATATCTTCAAAGCTATCCGCCCAAAAAAAAGCAAAACACCACTCCCCGGAGGGCTCGAACCTCCAACCTTTCAGTTAACAGCCGATCGCGCTAGCCAATTTTGCCACGGAGACAGTCGTGCTCCACTCTCACCACCATCAGAGCATATCTTCAAAGCTATCAGCCTAAAGAAAAAAAAGCGCCGCACCACCACCGGGTGGGCTCGAACCTCCAACCTTTCGGTTAACAGACGATCGCGCTAGCCGATCGTGCCACGGAGACAGTCATGCTCAACTCTCACAACGATCAGAACATATCTTCAAAGCTATCAGCGCAAAGAAAAAAGCAACACACCACTCCCGGGAGGGCTCGAAACTCCAACCTTTCGGTTAACAGCCGATCGCGCTAGCCAATTGCGCAACGGAGACACTCCTACTCCACTCTCACCACCATCAGAACATATCTTCAAAGCTATCAGCCCCAAAAAAAGCGCCGCACCACCATCGAGTGGGCTGGAAACTCCAACCTTTCGATTAACAGCCAATCGCGCTAGCCAATTGCGCCACGGAGACAGTCCTGCTCCACTCTCACCACCATCAAAACATATCTTCAAAGCGATCCGCCCAAAGAAAAAAAAGCAACACACCACTCCCGGGAGGGCTCGAACACCCAACTTTTCGGTTAACAGCCGATCGCGCTAGCCAATTGCGCCACGGAGACAGTCCTGCTCCACTCCCACCACCATCAGAACATATCTTCAAAGCTACAGCCCAAAAAAAGCAACACACCACCACCGGGTGCGCTCGAACCTCCAACCTTTCGGTTAACAGCCGACCGCGCTAGCCAATTGCGCCACGGAGACAGTCCTGCTCCACTCTCACCACCATCAGAACTTATCTTCAAAGCTATCAGCCCAAAGAAAAAAAACAACACACCACTCCCGGGAGGGCTGGAACCTCCAACCTTTCGGTTAACAGCCGATCGCGCTAGCCAATTGCGCCACGGAGACAGTCTTGCTCCACTCTCACCACACACAGAACATATCTTCAAAGCTATCAGCGCAAAGAAAAAAGCAACACACCACTGCCGGGAGGGCTCGAACCTCCAACCTTTCGGTTAACAGCCGATCGCGCTAGCCAATTGCGCCACGGAGACAGTCCTGCTCAACTCTCACCACCATCAGAACAATTCTTCAGAGCTATCAGCCCAAAGAAAAAGAAGCGCCGCACGATCACCGGGTGGGCTCGAACATCCAACCTTTCGGTTAACAGCCGATCGCGCTAGCCAATTGCGCCACGGAGACAGTCGTGCTCCACTCTCACCACCATCAGAACATATCTTCAAAGCTATCAGCCCAAAGAAAAAAAAGCGCCGCACCACCACCGGGTGGGCTCGAACCTCCAACCTTTCGGTTAACAGCCGATTGCGCAACCCAACTGCGCCCCGGAGACAGTCCTGCTCCACTCTCACAACCATCAGAACATATCGTCAAAGCTATCAGCCTAAAGAAAAAAAAGCGCCGCACCACCACCGGATGGGCTCGAACCTCCAACCTTTGGGTTAACAGACGATCGCGCTAGCCGATTGCGCCACGGAGACAGTCGTGCTCCACTCTCACCACCATCAGAGCATATCTTCAAAGCCATCAGCCTAAAGAAAAAAAAGCGCCGCACCACCACCGGATGGGCTCGAAACTCCAACCTTTCGGTTAACAGCCGATCGTGCTAGCCAATTGCGCCATGGAGACAGTCCTGCTCCACTCTCACCACCATCAGAACATATCTTCAAAGCTATCAGCGCAAAGAAAAAAGCAACACACCACTCTCGGGAGGGCTCGAACCTCCAACCTTTCGGTTAACAGCCGATCGCGCTAGCCAATTTCGCCACGGAGACAGTCCTGCTCTACTCTCACCACCAATAGAACATATCTTCAAAGCTATCAGGCCATAGAAAAAAAGCGCCGCACCACCACCGGGTGGGCTCGAACCTCCAACCTTTCGGTTAACAGCCGATCGCGCTAGCCAATTGCGCCACGGAGACAGTCCTGCTCCACTCTCACCATCATCAGAACATATCTTCAAAGCCATCAGCCCAAAGAAAAAAAAGCAACACACCACTCCCGGAGGGCTCGAAACTCCAACCTTTCGGTTAACACCCGATCGCGCTAGCCAATTGCGCCACGGAGACAGTCGTGCTCCACTCTCACCACCATCAGAACATATCTTCAAAGCGATCAGCCCAAAGAAAAAAAACAACACACCACTCCCGGGAGGGCTCGAACCTCCAACCTTTCGGTTAACAGCCGATCGCGCTAGCCAATTGCGCCACGGAGACAGTCGTGCTCCACTCTCCCACACGTCAGAACATTACTTCAGAGCTATCAGCCCAAAAAAAAGCGTCGCACCACCACCGGGTGGGCTGGAACCTCCAACCTTTCGGTTAACAGCCGATCGCGCTAGCCAATTGCGCCACGGAGACAGTCGTGCTCCACTCTCACCACCATCAGAACATATCTTCAAAGCTATCCGCCCAAAAAAAAGCAAGACACCACTCCCCGGAGGGCTCGAACCTCCAACCTTTCAGTTAACAGCCGATCGCGCTAGCCAATTTTGCCACGGAGACAGTCGTGCTCCACTCTCACCACCATCAGAGCATATCTTCAAAGCTATCAGCCTAAAGAAAAAAAAGCGCCGCACCACCACCGGGTGGGCTCGAACCTCCAACCTTTCGGTTAACAGACGATCGCGCTAGCCGATCGTGCCACGGAGACAGTCATGCTCAAGTCTCACAACCATCAGAACATATCTTCAAAGCTATCAGCGCAAAGAAAAAAGCAACACACCACTCCCGGGAGGGCTCGAAACTCCAACCTTTCGGTTAACAGCCGATCGCGCTAGCCAATTGCGCAACGGAGACACTCCTACTCCACTCTCACCACCATCAGAACATATCTTCAAAGCTATCAGCCCCAAAAAAAGCGCCGCACCACCATCGAGTGGGCTGGAAACTCCAACCTTTCGATTAACAGCCAATCGCGCTAGCCAATTGCGCCACGGAGACAGTCCTGCTCCACTCTCACCACCATCAGAACATATCTTCAAAGCGATCCGCCCAAAGAAAAAAAAGCAACACACCACTCCCGGGAGGGCTCGAACATCCAACTTTTCGGTTAACAGCCGATCGCGCTAGCCAATTGCGCCACGGAGACAGTCCTGCTCCACTCTCCCCACCGTCAGAACATTTCTTCAGAGCTATCAGCCCAAAGAAAAAAAGCGTCGCACCACCACCGGGTGGGCTGGAACCTCCAACCTTTCGGTTAACAGCCGATCGCGCTAGCCAATTGCGCCACGGAGACAGTCGTGCTCCACTCTCACCACATACAGAACATATCTTCAAAGCTATCAGCGCAAAGAAAAAAGCAACACACCACTGCCGGGAGGGCTCGAACCTCCAACCTTTCGGTTAACAGCCGATCGCGCTAGCCAATTGCGCCACGGAGACAGTCCTGCTCAACTCTCACCACCATCAGAACAATTCTTCAGAGCTATCAGCCCAAAGAAAAAGAAGCGCCGCACGATCACCGGGTGGGCTCGAACCTCCAACCTTTCGGTTAACAGCCGATCGCGCTAGCCAATTGCGCCATGGAGACAGTCGTGCTCCACTCTCACCACATACAGAACATATCTTCAAAGCTATCAGCGCAAAGAAAAAAGCAACACACCACTCCCGGGAGGGCTCGAACCTCCAACCTTTCGGTTAACAGCCGATTGCGCTAGCCAATTGCGCCACGGAGACAGTCCCGCTCCACTCTCACCACCATCAGAACATATCTTCAAAGCAATCAGCCCAAAGAAAAAAAAGCGCCGCACCACCACCGGGTGCGCTCGAACCTCCAACCTTTCGGTCAACAGCCGATCGCGCTAACCAATTCCGCCACGGAGACAGTCGTGCTCCACTCTCACCACCATCAGAACTTATTTTCAAAGCTATCAGCCCAAAGAAAAAAAAGCGCCGCACCACCACCGGGTGGGCTCGAACCTCCAACCTTTCGGTTAAAAGCCGATCGCGCTAGCCAATTGCGCCATGGAGACAGCCATGCTCCACTCTCACCACATACAGAACATATCTTCAAAGCTATCAGCACAAAGAAAAAAGCAACACACCACTCCCTGGAGGGCTCGAACCTCCAACCTTTCGGTTAACAGCCGATCGCGCTAGCCAATTGCGCCACGGAGACAGTCCCGCTCCGCTCTCACCACCATCAGAACATATGTTCAAAGCTATCAGCCCAAAGAAAAAAAAGCGCCGCACCACCACCGGGTGCGCTCGAACCTCCAACCTTTCGGTCAACAGCCGATCGCGCTAGCCAATTGCGCCACGGAGTCAGTCGTGCTCCACTCTCACCACCATCAGAAAATATCTTCAAATCTATCAGCCCAAAGAAAAAAAAGCGCCACACCACCACCGGGTGGGCTCGAACCTCCAACCTTTGGGTTAACAGCCGATCGCGCACGCCAATTGCGCCCCGGAAACAGTCCTGCTCCACTCTCACCACCATCAGAACATATCGTCAAAGCTATCAGCCCAAAGAAAAAAAAAGCAACACACCACACCCCGGAGGGCTCGAACCTCCAACCTTTCAGTTAACAGCCGATCGCGCTAGCCAATTGCGCCACGGAGACAGTCGTGCTCCACTCTCACCACCATCAAAGCATATCTTCAAAGCTATCAGCCTAAAGAAAAAAAGCGCCGCACCACCACCGGATGGGCTCGAACCTCCAACCTTTCGGTTAACAGACGATCGCGCTAGCCGTTCGCACCACGGAGACAGTCGTGCTCCACTCTCACCACCATCAGAACATATCTTCAAAGCTATCAGCGCAAAGAAAAAAGCAACACACCACTCCCGAGAGAGCTCGAAAATCCAACCTTTCGGTTAAGAGCCGATCGTGCTAGCCAATTGCGCCATGGAGACAGTCCTGCTCCACTCTCACCACCATCAGAACATATCTTCAAAGCTATCAGCCCCAAAAACAGCGCCGCACCACCACCGGGTGGGCTCGAACCTCCAACCTTTCGGTTAACGACCGAACGCGCTACCCAATTGCTCCACAGAGACAGTCCTGCTCCACTCTCACCACCATCAAAACATATCTTTAAAGCTATCAGCCCAAAGAAAAAAAAGCAACCCACCACTCCCGGGAGGGCTCGAACCTCCAAAGTTCGGTTAACAGCCGATGGCGCTAGCCAATTTCGCCACGGAGACAGTCCTGCTCCACTCTCACCACCATTAGAACATATCTTCAAAGCTATCAGGCCATAGAAAAAAAGCGCCGCACCACCACCGGGTGGGATCGATCCTCTAACCTTTCGGTTAACGACTGAACGCGCTACCCAATCGCACCACGGAGACAGTCCTGCTCCACTCTCACCACCATCAGAACATATCTTTAAAGCTATCAGCCCAAAGAAAAAAAAGCAACACACCACACCCGGGAGGGCTCGAACCTCCAACTTTTCGGTTAACAGCCGATCGCGCTAGCCAATTGCTCCACGGAGACCGTCCTGCTCCACTCTCACCACCATCAGAACATATCTTCAAAGCTATCAGCCTAAAAAAAAGCAACACACCACCACCGGGTGCGCTCGAACCTCCAACCTTTCGGTCAACAGCCGATCGCGCTAGCCAATTGCACCACGGAGACAGTCGTGCTCCCTCTCACCACCATCAGAACATATCTTCAAAGCTATCAGCGCAAAGAAAACAGCAACACACCACTCCCGGGAGGGCTCCAACCTTTCGGTTAACAGCCGATCGCGCTAGCCAATTGCGCCACGGAGACATTCCTGCTCCACTCTCACCACCATCAGAACATATCTTCAAAGCTATCAGCGCAAAGAAAAAAGCAACACACCACTCTCGGGAGGGCTCGAACCTCCAACCTTTCGGTTAACAGCCGATCGCGCTAGCCAATTTCGCCACAGAGACAGTCCTGCTCTACTCTCACCACCATTAGAACATATCTTCAAAGCTATCAGGCCATAGAAAAAAAGCGCCGCACCACCACCAGGTGGGCTCGAACCTCCAACCTTTCGGTTAACAGCCGATCGCGCTAGCCAATTGCGCCACGGAGACAGTCCTGCTCCACTCTCACCATCATCAGAACATATCTTCAAAGCCATCAGCCCAAAGAAAAAAAAGCAACACACCACTCCCGGAGGGCTCGAAACTCCAACATTTCGGTTAACACCCGATCGCGCTAGCCAATTGCGCCACGGAGACAGTCGTGCTCCACTCTCACCACCATCAGAACATATCTTCAAAGCGATCAGCCCAAAGAAAAAAAAGCGCCGCACCACCACCGGGTGCGCTCGAACCTCCAACCTTTCGGTCAACAGCCGATCGCGCTAGCCAATTGCACCACGGAGACAGTCGTGCTCCCTCTCACCACCATCAGAACATATCTTCAAAGCTATCAGCCCAAAGAAAAAAAAACAACACACCACTCCCGGGAGGGCTCGAACCTCCAACCTTTCGGTTAACAGCCGATCGCGCTAGCCAATTGCGCCACGGAGACAGTCGTGCTCCACTCTCCCCCCCGTCAGAACATTACTTCAGAGCTATCAGCCCAAAAAAAAGCGTCGCACCACCACCGGGTGGGCTGGAACCTCCAGCCTTTCGGTTAACAGCCGATCGCGCTAGCCAATTGCGCCACGGAGACAGTCGTGCTCCACTCTCACCACCATCAGAACATATCTTCAAAGCTATCCGCCCAAAAAAAAGCAACACACCACTCCCCGGAGGGCTCGAACCTCCAACCTTTCAGTTAACAGCCGATCGCGCTAGCCAATTTTGCCACGGAGACAGTCATGCTCCACTCTCACCACGATCAGAGCATATCTTCAAAGCTATCAGCCTAAAGAAAAAAAAGCGCCGCACCACCACCGGATGGGCTCGAACCTCCAACCTTTCGGTTAACAGACGATCGCGCTAGCCGATCGTGCCAAGGAGACAGTCATGCTCAACTCTCACAACCATCAGAACATATCTTCAAAGCTATCAGCGCAAAGAAAAAAGCAACACACCACTGCCGGGAGGGCTCGAACCTCCAACCTTTCGGTTAACAGCCGATCGCGCTAGCCAATTGTGCCACGGAGACAGTCCTGCTCAACTCTCACCACCATCAGAACAATTCTTCAGAGCTATCAGCCCAAAGAAAAAGAAGCGCCGCACGATCACCGGGTGGGCTCGAACCTCCAACCTTTCGGTTAACAGCCGATCGCGCTAGCCAATTGCGCCATGGAGACAGTCGTGCTCCACTCTCACCACATACAGAACATATCTTCAAAGCTATCAGCGCAAAGAAAAAAGCAACACACCACTCCCGGGAGGGCTCGAACCTCCAACCTTTCGGTTAACAGCCGATCGCGCTAGCCAATTGCGCCACGGAGACAGTCCTGCTCCACTCTCACCACCATCAGAACATATCTTCAAAGCAATCAGCCCAAAGGAAAAAAAGCGCCGCACCACCACCGGGTGCGCTCGAACCTCCAACCTTTCGGTCAACAGCCGATCGCTCTAACCAATTCCGCCACGGAGACAGTCGTGCTCCACTCTCACCACCATCAGAACATATTTTCAAAGCTATCAGCCCAAAGAAAAAAAAGCGCCGCACCACCACCGGGTGGGCTCGAAACTCCAACCTTTCGGTTAACAGCCGATCGTGCTAGCCAATTGCGCCATGGAGAAAGTCCTGCTCCACTCTCACCACGATCAGAACATATCTTCAAAGCTATCAGCCCAAAGAAAAAAAAGCAACACACCACTCCCGGGAGGGCTCGAACCTCCAACCTTTCGATTAAAAGCCGATCGCGCTAGCCAATTGCGCCACGGAGACAGTCGTGCTCCACTCTCCCCACCATCAGAACATTTCTTCAGAGCTATCAACCCAAAGAAAAAAAGCTTCGCACCACCACCGGGTGGGCTCGAACCTCCAACCTTTCGGTTAAAAGCCGATCGCGCTAGCCAATTGCGCCATGGAGACAGCCATGCTCCACTCTCACCACATACAGAACATATCTTCAAAGCTATCAGCACAAAGAATAAAGCAACACACCACTCCCGGGAGGGCTCGAACCTCCGACCTTTCGGTTAAATGCCGATCGCGCTAGCCAATTGCGCCACGGAGACAGTCCCGCTCCGCTCTCACCACCATCAGAACATATGTTCAAAGCTATCAGCCCAAAGAAATAAAAGCGCCGCACCACCACCGGGTGCGCTCGAACCTCCAACCTTTCGGTCAACAGCCGATCGCGCTAGCCAATTGCGCTACGGAGTCAGTCGTGCTCCACTCTCACCACCATCAGAAAATATCTTCAAATCTATCAGCCCAAAGAAAAAAAAGCGCCACACCACCACCGGGTGGGCTCGAACCTCCAACCTTTGGGTTAACAGCCGATCGCGCACGCCAATTGCGCCCCGGAAACAGTCCTGCTCCACTCTCACCACCATCAGAACATATCGTCAAAGCTATCAGCCCAAAGAAAAAAAAAGCAACACACCACACCCCGGAGGGCTCGAACCTCCAACCTTTCAGTTAACAGCCGATCGCGCTAGCCAATTGCGCCACGGAGACAGTCGTGCTCCACTCTCACCACCATCAAAGCATATCTTCAAAGCTATCAGCCTAAAGAAAAAAAGCGCCGCACCACCACCGGATGGGCTCGAACCTCCAACCTTTCGGTTAACAGACGATCGCGCTAGCCGTTCGCACCACGGAGACAGTCGTGCTCCACTCTCACCACCATCAGAACATATCTTCAAAGCTATCAGCGCAAAGAAAAAAGCAACACACCACTCCCGAGAGAGCTCGAAAATCCAACCTTTCGGTTAAGAGCCGATCGTGCTAGCCAATTGCGCCATGGAGACAGTCCTGCTCCACTCTCACCACCATCAGAACATATCTTCAAAGCTATCAGCCCCAAAAACAGCGCCGCACCACCACCGGGTGGGCTCGAACCTCCAACCTTTCGGTTAACGACCGAACGCGCTACCCAATTGCTCCACAGAGACAGTCCTGCTCCACTCTCACCACCATCAAAACATATCTTTAAAGCTATCAGCCCAAAGAAAAAAAAGCAACCCACCACTCCCGGGAGGGCTCGAACCTCCAAAGTTCGGTTAACAGCCGATGGCGCTAGCCAATTTCGCCACGGAGACAGTCCTGCTCCACTCTCACCACCATTAGAACATATCTTCAAAGCTATCAGGCCATAGAAAAAAAGCGCCGCACCACCACCGGGTGGGATCGATCCTCTAACCTTTCGGTTAACGACTGAACGCGCTACCCAATCGCACCACGGAGACAGTCCTGCTCCACTCTCACCACCATCAGAACATATCTTTAAAGCTATCAGCCCAAAGAAAAAAAAGCAACACACCACACCCGGGAGGGCTCGAACCTCCAACTTTTCGGTTAACAGCCGATCGCGCTAGCCAATTGCTCCACGGAGACCGTCCTGCTCCACTCTCACCACCATCAGAACATATCTTCAAAGCTATCAGCCTAAAAAAAAGCAACACACCACCACCGGGTGCGCTCGAACCTCCAACCTTTCGGTCAACAGCCGATCGCGCTAGCCAATTGCACCACGGAGACAGTCGTGCTCCCTCTCACCACCATCAGAACATATCTTCAAAGCTATCAGCGCAAAGAAAACAGCAACACACCACTCCCGGGAGGGCTCCAACCTTTCGGTTAACAGCCGATCGCGCTAGCCAATTGCGCCACGGAGACATTCCTGCTCCACTCTCACCACCATCAGAACATATCTTCAAAGCTATCAGCGCAAAGAAAAAAGCAACACACCACTCTCGGGAGGGCTCGAACCTCCAACCTTTCGGTTAACAGCCGATCGCGCTAGCCAATTTCGCCACAGAGACAGTCCTGCTCTACTCTCACCACCATTAGAACATATCTTCAAAGCTATCAGGCCATAGAAAAAAAGCGCCGCACCACCACCAGGTGGGCTCGAACCTCCAACCTTTCGGTTAACAGCCGATCGCGCTAGCCAATTGCGCCACGGAGACAGTCCTGCTCCACTCTCACCATCATCAGAACATATCTTCAAAGCCATCAGCCCAAAGAAAAAAAAGCAACACACCACTCCCGGAGGGCTCGAAACTCCAACATTTCGGTTAACACCCGATCGCGCTAGCCAATTGCGCCACGGAGACAGTCGTGCTCCACTCTCACCACCATCAGAACATATCTTCAAAGCGATCAGCCCAAAGAAAAAAAAGCGCCGCACCACCACCGGGTGCGCTCGAACCTCCAACCTTTCGGTCAACAGCCGATCGCGCTAGCCAATTGCACCACGGAGACAGTCGTGCTCCCTCTCACCACCATCAGAACATATCTTCAAAGCTATCAGCCCAAAGAAAAAAAACAACACACCACTCCCGGGAGGGCTCGAACCTCCAACCTTTCGGTTAACAGCCGATCGCGCTAGCCAATTGCGCCACGGAGACAGTCGTGCTCCACTCTCCCCCCCGTCAGAACATTACTTCAGAGCTATCAGCCCAAAAAAAAGCGTCGCACCACCACCGGGTGGGCTGGAACCTCCAGCCTTTCGGTTAACAGCCGATCGCGCTAGCCAATTGCGCCACGGAGACAGTCGTGCTCCACTCTCACCACCATCAGAACATATCTTCAAAGCTATCCGCCCAAAAAAAAGCAACACACCACTCCCCGGAGGGCTCGAACCTCCAACCTTTCAGTTAACAGCCGATCGCGCTAGCCAATTTTGCCACGGAGACAGTCATGCTCCACTCTCACCACGATCAGAGCATATCTTCAAAGCTATCAGCCTAAAGAAAAAAAAGCGCCGCACCACCACCGGATGGGCTCGAACCTCCAACCTTTCGGTTAACAGACGATCGCGCTAGCCGATCGTGCCAAGGAGACAGTCATGCTCAACTCTCACAACCATCAGAACATATCTTCAAAGCTATCAGCGCAAAGAAAAAAGCAACACACCACTGCCGGGAGGGCTCGAACCTCCAACCTTTCGGTTAACAGCCGATCGCGCTAGCCAATTGTGCCACGGAGACAGTCCTGCTCAACTCTCACCACCATCAGAACAATTCTTCAGAGCTATCAGCCCAAAGAAAAAGAAGCGCCGCACGATCACCGGGTGGGCTCGAACCTCCAACCTTTCGGTTAACAGCCGATCGCGCTAGCCAATTGCGCCATGGAGACAGTCGTGCTCCACTCTCACCACATACAGAACATATCTTCAAAGCTATCAGCGCAAAGAAAAAAGCAACACACCACTCCCGGGAGGGCTCGAACCTCCAACCTTTCGGTTAACAGCCGATCGCGCTAGCCAATTGCGCCACGGAGACAGTCCTGCTCCACTCTCACCACCATCAGAACATATCTTCAAAGCAATCAGCCCAAAGGAAAAAAAGCGCCGCACCACCACCGGGTGCGCTCGAACCTCCAACCTTTCGGTCAACAGCCGATCGCTCTAACCAATTCCGCCACGGAGACAGTCGTGCTCCACTCTCACCACCATCAGAACATATTTTCAAAGCTATCAGCCCAAAGAAAAAAAAGCGCCGCACCACCACCGGGTGGGCTCGAAACTCCAACCTTTCGGTTAACAGCCGATCGTGCTAGCCAATTGCGCCATGGAGAAAGTCCTGCTCCACTCTCACCACGATCAGAACATATCTTCAAAGCTATCAGCCCAAAGAAAAAAAAGCAACACACCACTCCCGGGAGGGCTCGAACCTCCAACCTTTCGATTAAAAGCCGATCGCGCTAGCCAATTGCGCCACGGAGACAGTCGTGCTCCACTCTCCCCACCATCAGAACATTTCTTCAGAGCTATCAACCCAAAGAAAAAAAGCTTCGCACCACCACCGGGTGGGCTCGAACCTCCAACCTTTCGGTTAAAAGCCGATCGCGCTAGCCAATTGCGCCATGGAGACAGCCATGCTCCACTCTCACCACATACAGAACATATCTTCAAAGCTATCAGCACAAAGAATAAAGCAACACACCACTCCCGGGAGGGCTCGAACCTCCGACCTTTCGGTTAAATGCCGATCGCGCTAGCCAATTGCGCCACGGAGACAGTCCCGCTCCGCTCTCACCACCATCAGAACATATGTTCAAAGCTATCAGCCCAAAGAAATAAAAGCGCCGCACCACCACCGGGTGCGCTCGAACCTCCAACCTTTCGGTCAACAGCCGATCGCGCTAGCCAATTGCGCTACGGAGTCAGTCGTGCTCCACTCTCACCACCATCAGAAAATATCTTCAAATCTATCAGCCCAAAGAAAAAAAAGCGCCACACCACCACCGGGTGGGCTCGAACCTCCAACCTTTGGGTTAACAGCCGATCGCGCACGCCAATTGCGCCCCGGAAACAGTCCTGCTCCACTCTCACCACCATCAGAACATATCGTCAAAGCTATCAGCCCAAAGAAAAAAAAAGCAACACACCACACCCCGGAGGGCTCGAACCTCCAACCTTTCAGTTAACAGCCGATCGCGCTAGCCAATTGCGCCACGGAGACAGTCGTGCTCCACTCTCACCACCATCAAAGCATATCTTCAAAGCTATCAGCCTAAAGAAAAAAAGCGCCGCACCACCACCGGATGGGCTCGAACCTCCAACCTTTCGGTTAACAGACGATCGCGCTAGCCGTTCGCACCACGGAGACAGTCGTGCTCCACTCTCACCACCATCAGAACATATCTTCAAAGCTATCAGCGCAAAGAAAAAAGCAACACACCACTCCCGAGAGAGCTCGAAAATCCAACCTTTCGGTTAAGAGCCGATCGTGCTAGCCAATTGCGCCATGGAGACAGTCCTGCTCCACTCTCACCACCATCAGAACATATCTTCAAAGCTATCAGCCCCAAAAACAGCGCCGCACCACCACCGGGTGGGCTCGAACCTCCAACCTTTCGGTTAACGACCGAACGCGCTACCCAATTGCTCCACAGAGACAGTCCTGCTCCACTCTCACCACCATCAAAACATATCTTTAAAGCTATCAGCCCAAAGAAAAAAAAGCAACCCACCACTCCCGGGAGGGCTCGAACCTCCAAAGTTCGGTTAACAGCCGATGGCGCTAGCCAATTTCGCCACGGAGACAGTCCTGCTCCACTCTCACCACCATTAGAACATATCTTCAAAGCTATCAGGCCATAGAAAAAAAGCGCCGCACCACCACCGGGCGGGCTCGAACCTCTAACCTTTCGGTTAACGACTGAACGCGCTACCCAATCGCACCACGGAGACAGTCCTGCTCCACTCTCACCACCATCAGAACATATCTTTAAAGCTATCAGCCCAAAGAAAAAAAAGCAACACACCACACCCGGGAGGGCTCGAACCTCCAACTTTTCGGTTAACAGCCGATCGCGCTAGCCAATTGCTCCACGGAGACCGTCCTGCTCCACTCTCACCACCATCAGAACATATCTTCAAAGCTATCAGCCTAAAAAAAAGCAACACACCACCACCGGGTGCGCTCGAACCTCCAACCTTTCGGTCAACAGCCGATCGCGCTAGCCAATTGCACCACGGAGACAGTCGTGCTCCATCTTACCACCATCAGAACATATCTTCAAAGCTATCAGCGCAAAGAAAACAGCAACACACCACTCCCGGGAGGGCTCCAACCTTTCGGTTAACAGCCGATCGCGCTAGCCAATTGCGCCACGGAGACATTCCTGCTCCACTCTCACCACCATCAGAACATATCTTCAAAGCTATCAGCGCAAAGAAAAAAGCAACACACCAATCTCGGGAGGGCTCGAACCTCCAACCTTTCGGTTAACAGCCGATCGCGCTAGCCAATTTCGCCACAGAGACAGTCCTGCTCTACTCTCACCACCATTAGAACATATCTTCAAAGCTATCAGGCCATAGAAAAAAAGCGCCGCACCACCACCGGGTGGGCTCGAACCTCCAACCTTTTGGTTAACAGCCGATCGCGCTAGCCAATTGCGCCACGGAGACAGTCCTGCTCCACTCTCACAATCATCAGAACATATCTTCAAAGCCATCAGCCCAAAGAAAAAAAAGCAACACACCACTCCCGGAGGGCTCGAAACTCCAACATTTCGGTTAACACCCGATCGCGCTAGCCAATTGCGCCACGGAGACAGTCGTGCTCCACTCTCACCACCATCAGAACATATCTTCAAAGCGATCAGCCCAAACAAAAAAAAGCGCCGCACCACCACTGGGTGCGCTCGAACCTCCAACCTTTCGGTCAACAGCCGATCGCGCTAGCCAATTGCACCACGGAGACAGTCGTGCTCCCTCTCACCACCATCAGAACATATCTTCAAAGCTATCAGCCCAAAGAAAAAAAACAACACACCACTCCCGGGAGGGCTCGAACCTCCAACCTTTCGGTTAACAGCCGATCGCGCTAGCCAATTGCGCCACGGAGACAGTCGTGCTCCACTCTCCCCCCCGTCAGAACATTACTTCAGAGCTATCAGCCCAAAAAAAAGCGTCGCACCACCACCGGGTGGGCTGGAACCTCCAACCTTTCGGTTAACAGCCGATCGCGCTAGCCAATTGCGCCACGGAGACAGTCGTGCTCCACTCTCACCACCATCAGAACATATCTTCAAAGCTATCCGCCCAAAAAAAAGCAACACACCACTCCCCGGAGGGCTCGAACCTCCAACCTTTCAGTTAACAGCCGATCGCGCTAGCCAATTTTGCCACGGAGACAGTCGTGCTCCACTCTCACCACCATCAGAGCATATCTTCAAAGCTATCAGCCTAAAGAAAAAAAAGCGCCGCACCACCACCGGGTGGGCTCGAACCTCCAACCTTTCGGTTAACAGACGATCGCGCTAGCCGATCGTGCCAAGGAGACAGTCATGCTCAACTCTCACAACCATCAGAACATATCTTCAAAGCTATCAGCGCAAAGAAAAAAGCAACACACCACTCCCGGGAGGGCTCGAAACTCCAACCTTTCGGTTAAGAGCCGATCGCGCTAGCCAATTGCGCAACGGAGACACTCCTACTCCACTCTCACCACCATCAGAACATATCTTCAAAGCTATCAGCCCCAAAAAAAGCGCCGCACCACCATCGAGTAGGCTGGAAACTCCAACCTTTCGATTAACAGCCAATCGCGCTAGCCATTTGCGCCACGGAGACAGTCCTGCTCCACTCTCACCACCATCAGAACATATCTTCAAAGCGATCCGCCCAAAGAAAAAAAAGCAACACACCACTCCCGGGAGGGCTCGAACATCCAACTTTTCGGTTAACAGCCGATCGCGCTAGCCAATTGCGCCACGGAGACAGTCCTGCTCCACTCTCACCACCATCAGAACATATCTTCAAAGCTACAGCCCGAAAAAAGCAACAGACCACCACCGGGTGCGCTCGAACCTCCAACCTTTCGGTTAACAGCCGATCGCGCTAGCCAATTGCGCCACGGAGACAGTCCTGCTCCACTCTCACCACCATCAGAACATATCTTCAAAGCTATCAGCCCAAAGAAAAAAAACAACACACCACTCCCGGGAGGGCTCGAACCTCCAACCTTTCGGTTAACAGCCGATCGCGCTAGCCATTTGCGCCACGGAGACAGTCGTGCTCCACTCTCCCCACCGTCAGAACATTTCTTCAGAGCTATCAGCCCAAAGAAAAAAAGCGTCGCACCACCACCGGGTGGGCTGGAACCTCCAACCTTTCGGTTAACAGCCGATCGCGCTAGCCAATTGCGCCACGGAGACAGTCGTGCTCCACTCTCACCACATACAGAACATATCTTCAAAGCTATCAGCGCAAAGAAAAAAGCAACACACCACTGCCGGGAGGGCTCGAACCTCCAACCTTTCGGTTAACAGCCGATCGCGCTAGCAAATTGCGCAACGGAGACAGTCCTGCTCAACTCTCACCACCATCAGAACAATTCTTCAGAGCTATCAGCCCAAAGAAAAAGAAGCGCCGCACGATCACCGGGTGGGCTCGAAGCTCCAACCTTTCGGTTAACAGCCGATCGCGCAAGCCAATTGCGCCATGGAGACAGTCGTGCTCCACTCTCACCACATACAGAACATATCTTCAAAGCTATCAGCGCAAAGAAAAAAGCAACACACCACTCCTGGGAGGGCTCGAACCTCCAACCTTTCGGTTAACAGCCGATCGCGCTAGCCAATTGCGCCACGGAGACAGTCCCGCTCCGCTCTCACCACCATCAGAACATATGTTCAAAGCTATCAGCCCAAAGAAAAAAAAGCGCCGCACCACCACCGGGTGCGCTCGAACCTCCAACCTTTGGTCAACAGCCGATCGCGCTAGCCAATTGCGCCACGGAGTCAGTCGTGCTCCACTCTCACCACCATCAGAAAATATCTTCAAATCTATCAGCCCAAAGAAAAAAAAGCGCCACACCACCACCGGGTGGGCTCGAACCTCCAACCTTTGGGTTAACAGCCGATCGCGCACGCCAATTGCGCCCCGGAAACAGTCCTGCTCCACTCTCACCACCATCAGAACATATCGTCAAAGCTATCAGCCCAAAGAAAAAAAAGCAACACACCACACCCCGGAGGGCTCGAACCTCCAACCTTTCAGTTAACAGCCGACCGCGCTAGCCAATTGCGCCACGGAGACAGTCGTGCTCCACTCTCACCACCATCAAAGCATATCTTCAAAGCTATCAGCCTAAAGAAAAAAAGCGCCGCACCACCACCGGATGGGCTCGAACCTCCAACCTTTCGGTTAACAGACAATCGCGCTAGCCGATCGCGCCACGGAGACAGTCGTGCTCCACTCTCACCACCATCAGAACATATCTTCAAAGCTATCAGCGCAAAGAAAAAAGCAACACACCACTCCCGAGAGAGCTCGAAAATCCAACCTTTCGGTTAACAGCCGATCGTGCTAGCCAATTGCGCCATGGAGACAGTCCTGCTCCACTCTTACCACCATCAGAACATATCTTCAAAGCTATCAGCCCCAAAAACAGCACCGCACCACCACCGGGTGGGCTCGAACCTCCAACCTTTCGGTTAACGACCGAACGCGCTACCCAATTGCGCCACAGAGACTGTCCTGCTCCACTCTCACCACCATCAGAACATATCTTTAAAGCTATCAGCCCAAAGAAAAAAAAGCAACCCGCCACTCCCGGGAGGGCTCGAACCTCCAACCTTTCGGTTAACAGCCGATCGCGCTAGCCAATTGCGCCTCGGAGACAGTCATGCTCCACTCTCACCACCAACAGAACATATCTTCAAAGCTATCAGCGCAAAGAAAAAAGCAACACCCCACTCTCCGGAGGGCTCGAACCTAAAACCTTTCGGTTAACAGCCGATGGCGCTAGCCAATTTCGCCACGGAGACAGTCCTGCTCCACTCTCACCACCATTAGAACATATCTTCAAAGCTATCAGGCCATAAAAAAAAGCGCCGCACCACCACCGGGTGGGCTCGAACCTCTAACCTTTCGGTTAACGACTGAACGCGCTACCCAATCGCACCACGGAGACAGTCCTGCTCCACTCTCACCACCATCAGAACATATCTTTAAAGCTATCAGCCCAAAGAAAAAAAGCAACACACCACACCCGGGAGGGCTCGAACCTCAAACTTTTCGGTTAACAGCCGATCGCGCTAGCCAATTGCTCCACGGAGACCGTCCTGCTCCACTCTCACCACCATCAGAACATATCTTCAAAGCTATCAGCCTAAAAAAAAGCAACACACCACCACCGGGTGCGCTCGAACCTCCAACCTTTCGGTCAACAGCCGATCGCGCTAGCCAATTGCACCACGGAGACAGTCGTGCTCCCTCTCATCACCATCAGAACATATCTTCAAAGCTATCAGCGCAAAGAAAACAGCAACACACCACTCCCGGGAGGGCTCCAACCTTTCGGTTAACAGCCGATCGCGCTAGCCAATTGCGCCACGGAGACATTCCTGCTCCACTCTCACCACCATCAGAACATATCTTCAAAGCTATCAGCGCAAAGAAAAAAGCAACACACCAATCTCGGGAGGGCTCGAACCTCCAACCTTTCGGTTAACAGCCGATCGCGCTAGCCAATTTCGCCACAGAGACAGTCCTGCTCTACTCTCACCACCATTAGAACATATCTTCAAAGCTATCAGGCCATAGAAAAAAAGCGCCGCACCACCACCGGGTGGGCTCGAACCTCCAACCTTTTGGTTAACAGCCGATCGCGCTAGCCAATTGCGCCACGGAGACAGTCCTGCTCCACTCTCACAATCATCAGAACATATCTTCAAAGCCATCAGCCCAAAGAAAAAAAAGCAACACACCACTCCCGGAGGGCTCGAAACTCCAACATTTCGGTTAACACCCGATCGCGCTAGCCAATTGCGCCACGGAGACAGTCGTGCTCCACTCTCACCACCATCAGAACATATCTTCAAAGCGATCAGCCCAAACAAAAAAAAGCGCCGCACCACCACCGGGTGCGCTCGAACCTCCAACCTTTCGGTCAACAGCCGATCGCGCTAGCCAATTGCACCACGGAGACAGTCGTGCTCCCTCTCACCACCATCAGAACATATCTTCAAAGCTATCAGCCCAAAGAAAAAAAACAACACACCACTCCCGGGAGGGCTCGAACCTCCAACCTTTCGGTTAACAGCCGATCGCGCTAGCCAATTGCGCCACGGAGACAGTCGTGCTCCACTCTCCCCCCCGTCAGAACATTACTTCAGAGCTATCAGCCCAAAAAAAAGCGTCGCACCACCACCGGGTGGGCTGGAACCTCCAACCTTTCGGTTAACAGCCGATCGCGCTAGCCAATTGCGCCACGGAGACAGTCGTGCTCCACTCTCACCACCATCAGAACATATCTTCAAAGCTATCCGCCCAAAAAAAAGCAACACACCACTCCCCGGAGGGCTCGAACCTCCAACCTTTCAGTTAACAGCCGATCGCGCTAGCCAATTTTGCCACGGAGACAGTCGTGCTCCACTCTCACCACCATCAGAGCATATCTTCAAAGCTATCAGCCTAAAGAAAAAAAAGCGCCGCACCACCACCGGGTGGGCTCGAACCTCCAACCTTTCGGTTAACAGACGATCGCGCTAGCCGATCGTGCCAAGGAGACAGTCATGCTCAACTCTCACAACCATCAGAACATATCTTCAAAGCTATCAGCGCAAAGAAAAAAGCAACACACCACTCCCGGGAGGGCTCGAAACTCCAACCTTTCGGTTAAGAGCCGATCGCGCTAGCCAATTGCGCAACGGAGACACTCCTACTCCACTCTCACCACCATCAGAACATATCTTCAAAGCTATCAGCCCCAAAAAAAGCGCCGCACCACCATCGAGTAGGCTGGAAACTCCAACCTTTCGATTAACAGCCAATCGCGCTAGCCATTTGCGCCACGGAGACAGTCCTGCTCCACTCTCACCACCATCAGAACATATCTTCAAAGCGATCCGCCCAAAGAAAAAAAAAGCAACACACCACTCCCAGGAGGGCTCGAACATCCAACTTTTCGGTTAACAGCCGATCGCGCTAGCCAATTGCGCCACGGAGACAGTCCTGCTCCACTCTCACCACCATCAGAACATATCTTCAAAGCTACAGCCCGAAAAAAGCAACAGACCACCACCGGGTGCGCTCGAACCTCCAACCTTTCGGTTAACAGCCGATCGCGCTAGCCAATTGCGCCACGGAGACAGTCCTGCTCCACTCTCACCACCATCAGAACATATCTTCAAAGCTATCAGCCCAAAGAAAAAAAACAACACACCACTCCCGGGAGGGCTCGAACCTCCAACCTTTCGGTTAACAGCCGATCGCGCTAGCCATTTGCGCCACGGAGACAGTCGTGCTCCACTCTCCCCACCGTCAGAACATTTCTTCAGAGCTATCAGCCCAAAGAAAAAAAGCGTCGCACCACCACCGGGTGGGCTGGAACCTCCAACCTTTCGGTTAACAGCCGATCGCGCTAGCCAATTGCGCCACGGAGACAGTCGTGCTCCACTCTCACCACATACAGAACATATCTTCAAAGCTATCAGCGCAAAGAAAAAAGCAACACACCACTGCCGGGAGGGCTCGAACCTCCAACCTTTCGGTTAACAGCCGATCGCGCTAGCCAATTGCGCAACGGAGACAGTCCTGCTCAACTCTCACCACCATCAGAACAATTCTTCAGAGCTATCAGCCCAAAGAAAAAGAAGCGCCGCACGATCACCGGGTGGGCTCGAAGCTCCAACCTTTCGGTTAACAGCCGATCGCGCAAGCCAATTGCGCCATGGAGACAGTCGTGCTCCACTCTCACCACATACAGAACATATCTTCAAAGCTATCAGCGCAAAGAAAAAAGCAACACACCACTCCTGGGAGGGCTCGAACCTCCAACCTTTCGGTTAACAGCCGATCGCGCTAGCCAATTGCGCCACGGAGACAGTCCCGCTCCGCTCTCACCACCATCAGAACATATGTTCAAAGCTATCAGCCCAAAGAAAAAAAAGCGCCGCACCACCACCGGGTGCGCTCGAACCTCCAACCTTTGGTCAACAGCCGATCGCGCTAGCCAATTGCGCCACGGAGTCAGTCGTGCTCCACTCTCACCACCATCAGAAAATATCTTCAAATCTATCAGCCCAAAGAAAAAAAAGCGCCACACCACCACCGGGTGGGCTCGAACCTCCAACCTTTGGGTTAACAGCCGATCGCGCACGCCAATTGCGCCCCGGAAACAGTCCTGCTCCACTCTCACCACCATCAGAACATATCGTCAAAGCTATCAGCCCAAAGAAAAAAAAAGCAACACACCACACCCCGGAGGGCTCGAACCTCCAACCTTTCAGTTAACAGCCGACCGCGCTAGCCAATTGCGCCACGGAGACAGTCGTGCTCCACTCTCACCACCATCAAAGCATATCTTCAAAGCTATCAGCCTAAAGAAAAAAAGCGCCGCACCACCACCGGATGGGCTCGAACCTCCAACCTTTCGGTTAACAGACAATCGCGCTAGCCGATCGCGCCACGGAGACAGTCGTGCTCCACTCTCACCACCATCAGAACATATCTTCAAAGCTATCAGCGCAAAGAAAAAAGCAACACACCACTCCCGAGAGAGCTCGAAAATCCAACCTTTCGGTTAACAGCCGATCGTGCTAGCCAATTGCGCCATGGAGACAGTCCTGCTCCACTCTTACCACCATCAGAACATATCTTCAAAGCTATCAGCCCCAAAAACAGCACCGCACCACCACCGGGTGGGCTCGAACCTCCAACCTTTCGGTTAACGACCGAACGCGCTACCCAATTGCGCCACAGAGACTGTCCTGCTCCACTCTCACCACCATCAGAACATATCTTTAAAGCTATCAGCCCAAAGAAAAAAAAGCAACCCGCCACTCCCGGGAGGGCTCGAACCTCCAACCTTTCGGTTAACAGCCGATCGCGCTAGCCAATTGCGCCTCGGAGACAGTCATGCTCCACTCTCACCACCAACAGAACATATCTTCAAAGCTATCAGCGCAAAGAAAAAAGCAACACCCCACTCTCCGGAGGGCTCGAACCTAAAACCTTTCGGTTAACAGCCGATGGCGCTAGCCAATTTCGCCACGGAGACAGTCCTGCTCCACTCTCACCACCATTAGAACATATCTTCAAAGCTATCAGGCCATAAAAAAAAGCGCCGCACCACCACCGGGTGGGCTCGAACCTCTAACCTTTCGGTTAACGACTGAACGCGCTACCCAATCGCACCACGGAGACAGTCCTGCTCCACTCTCACCACCATCAGAACATATCTTTAAAGCTATCAGCCCAAAGAAAAAAAGCAACACACCACACCCGGGAGGGCTCGAACCTCAAACTTTTCGGTTAACAGCCGATCGCGCTAGCCAATTGCTCCACGGAGACCGTCCTGCTCCACTCTCACCACCATCAGAACATATCTTCAAAGCTATCAGCCTAAAAAAAAGCAACACACCACCACCGGGTGCGCTCGAACCTCCAACCTTTCGGTCAACAGCCGATCGCGCTAGCCAATTGCACCACGGAGACAGTCGTGCTCCCTCTCATCACCATCAGAACATATCTTCAAAGCTATCAGCGCAAAGAAAACAGCAACACACCACTCCCGGGAGGGCTCCAACCTTTCGGTTAACAGCCGATCGCGCTAGCCAATTGCGCCACGGAGACATTCCTGCTCCACTCTCACCACCATCAGAACATATCTTCAAAGCTATCAGCGCAAAGAAAAAAGCAACACACCACTCTCGGGAGGGCTCGAACCTCCAACCTTTCGGTTAACAGCCGATCGCGCTAGCCAATTGCGCCACGGAGACAGTCGTGCTCCACTCTCACCACCATCAGAACATATCTTCAAAGCGATCAGCCCAAAGAAAAAAAAGCGCCGCACCACCACCGGGTGCGCTCGAACCTTCAACCTTTCGGTCAACAGCCGATCGCGCTAGCCAATTGCACCACGGAGACAGTCGTGCTCCCTCTCACTACCATCAGAACATATCTTCAAAGCTATCAGCCCAAAGAAAAAAAACAACACACCACTCCCGGGAGGGCTCGAACCTCGAACCTTTCGGTTAACAGCCGATCGCGCTAGCCAATTGCGCCACGGAGACAGTCGTGCTCCACTCTCCCCCCCGTCAGAACATTACTTCAGAGCTATCAGCCCAAAAAAAAAAGCGTCGCACCACCACCGGGTGGGCTGGAACCTCCAACCTTTCGGTTAACAGCCGATCGCGCTAGCCAATTGCGCAACGGAGACAGTCGTGCTCCACTCTCACCACCATCAGAACATATCTTCAAAGCTATCCGCCCAAAAAAAAGCAACACACCACTCCCCGGAGGGCTCGAACCTCCAACCTTTTAGTTAACAGCCGATCGCGCTAGCCAATTTTGCCACGGAGACAGTCGTGCTCCACTCTCACCACCATCAGAGCATATCTTCAAAGCTATCAGCCTAAAGAAAAAAAAGCGCCGCACCACCACCGGGTGGGCTCGAACCTCCAACCTTTCGGTTAACAGACGATCGCGCTAGCCGATCGTGCCACGGACACAGTCATGCTCAACTCTCACAACCATCAGAACATATCTTCAAAGCTATCAGCGCAAAGAAAAAAGCAACACACCACTCCCGGGAGGGCTCGAAACTCCAACCTTTCGGTTAACAGCCGATCGCGCTAGCCAATTGCGCAACGGAGACACTCCTACTCCACTCTCACCACCATCAGAACATATCTTCAAAGCTATCAGCCCCAAAAAAAGCGCCGCACCACCATCGAGTGGGCTGGAAACTCCAACCTTTCGATTAACAGCCAATCGCGCTAGCCAATTGCGCCACGGAGACAGTCCTGCTCCACTCTCACCACCATCAGAACATATCTTCAAAGCGATCCGCCTAAAGAAAAAAAAGCAACACACCACTCCCGGGAGGGCTCGAACATCCAACTTTTCGGTTAACAGCCGATCGCGCTAGCCAATTGCGCCACAGAGACAGTCCTGCTCCACTCTCACCACCATCAGAACATATCTTCAAAGCTACAGCCCAAAAAAAGCAACACACCACCACCGGGAGCGCTCGAACCTCCAACCTTTCGGTTAACAGCCCATCGCGCTAGCCAATTGCGCCACGGAGACAGTCCTGCTCCACTCTCACCACCATCAGAACATATCTTCAAAGCTATCAGCCCAAAGAAAAAAAACAACACACCACTCCCGGGAGGGCTCGAACCTCAAACCTTTCGGTTAACAGCCGATCGCGCTAGCCATTTGCGCCACGGAGACAGTCGTGCTCCACTCTCCCCACCGTCAGAACATTTCTTCAGAGCTATCAGCCCAAAGAAAAAAAGCGTCGCACCACCACCGGGTGGGCTGGAACCTCCAACCTTTCGGTTAACAGCCGATCGCGCTAGCCAATTGCGCCACGGAGACAGTCGTGCTCCACTCTCACCACATACAGAACATATCTTCAATGCTATCAGCGCAAAGAAAAAAGCAACACACCACTGCCGAGAGGGCTCGAACCTCCAACCTTTCGGTTAACAGCCGATCGCGCTAGCCAATTGCGCCACGGAGACAGTCCTGCTCAACTCTCACCACCATCAGAACAATTCTTCAGAGCTATCAGCCCAAAGAAAAAGAAGCACCGCACGATCACCGGGTGGGCTCGAACCTCCAACCTTTCGGTTAACAACCGATCGCGCTAGCCAATTGCGCCATGGAGACAGTCGTGCTCCACTCTCACCACATACAGAACATATCTTCAAAGCTATCAGCGCAAAGAAAAAAGCAACACACCACTCCCGGGAGGGCTCGAACCTCCAACCTTTCGGTTAACAGCCGATCGCGCTAGCCAATTGCGCCACGGAGACAGTCCTGCTCCAGTCTCACCACCATCAGAACATATCTTCAAAGCAATCAGCCCAAAGAAAAAAAAGCGCCGCACCACCACCGGGTGCGCTCGAACCTCTAACCTTTCGGTCAACAGCCGATCGCGCTAACCAATTCCGCCACGGAGACAGTCGTGCTCCACTCTCACGACATACAGAACATATCTTCAAAGCTATCAGCGCAAAGAAAAAAGCAACACACCACTCCCGGGAGGGCTCGAACCTCCAACCTTTCGGTTAACAGCCGATCGCGCTAGCCAATTGCGCCACGGAGACAGTCCCGCTCCGCTCTCACCACCATCAGAACATATGTTCAAAGCTATCAGCCCAAAGAAAAAAAAAGCGCCGCACCACTACCGGGCGCGCTCGAACCTCCAACCTTTCGGTCAACAGCCGATCGCGCTAGCCAATTGCGCCACGGAGTCAGTCGTGCTCCACTCTCACCACCATCAGAAAATATCTTCAAATCTATCAGCCCAAAGAAAAAAAAGCGCGACACCACCACCGGGTGGGCTCGAACCTCCAACCTTTGGGTTAACAGCCGATCGCGCACGCCAATTGCGCCCCGGAAACAGTCCTGCTCCACTCTCACCACCATCAGAACATATCGTCAAAGCTATCAGCCCAAAGAAAAAAAAGCAACACACTACACCCCGGAGGGCTTGAACCTCCAACCTTTCAGTTAACAGCCGATCGCGCTAGCCAATTGCGCCACGGAGACAGTCGTGCTCCCCTCTCACCACCATCAAAGCATATCTTCAAAGCTATCAGCCTAAAGAAAAAAAGCGCCGCACCACCACCGGATGGGCTCGAACCTCCAACCTTTCGGTTAACAGACGATCGCGCTAGCCGATCGCGCCACGGAGACAGTCGTGCTCCACTCTCACCACCATCAGAACATATCTTCAAAGCTATCAGCGCAAAGAAAAAAGCAACACACCACTCCCGAGAGAGCTCGAAAATCGAACCTTTCGGTTAACAGCCGATCGTGCTAGCCAATTGCGCCATGGAGACAGTCCTGCTCCACTCTCACCACCATCAGAACATATCTTCAAAGCTATCAGCCCCAAAAACAGCGCCGCACCACCACCGGGTGGGCTCGAACCTCCAACCTTTCGGTTAACGACCGAACGCGCTACCCAATTGCGCCACAGAGACAGTCCCGCTCCACTCACACCACCATCAGAACATATCTTTAAAGCTATCAGCCCAAAGAAAAAAAAGCAACCCACCACTCCCGGGAGGGCTCGAACCTCCAAACTTTCGGTTAACAGCCGATCGTGCTAGCCAATTGCGCCTCGGAGACAGTCATGCTCCACTCTCACCACCAACAGAACATATCTTCAAAGCTATCAGCGCAAAGAAAAAAGCAACACCCCACTCTCGGGAGGGCTCGAACCTAAAACCTTTCGGTTAACAGCCGATGGCGCTAGCCAATTTCGCCACTGAGACAGTCCTGCTCCACTCTCACCACCATTAGAACATATCTTCAAAGCTATCAGGCCATAGAAAAAAAAGCGCCGCACCACCACCGGGTGGGCTCGAACCTCCAACATTTCGGTTAACAGACGATCGCGCTAGCCGATCGTGCCACGGAGACAGTCATGCTCAACTCTCACAACCATCAGAACATATCTTCAAAGCTATCAGCGGAAAGAAAAAAGCAACACACCACTCCCGGGAGGGCTCGAAACTCCAACCTTTCGGTTAACAGCCGATCGCGCTAGCCAATTGCGCAACGGAGACACTCCTACTCCACTCTCACCACCATCAGAACATATCTTCAAAGCTATCAGCCCCACAAAAAGCGCCGCACCACCATCGAGTGGGCTGGAAACTCCAACCTTTCGATTAACAGCCAATCGCGCTAGCCAATTGCGCCACGGAGACAGTCCTGCTCCACTCTCACCACCATCAGAACATATCTTCAAAGCGATCCGCCCAAAGAAAAAAAAGCAACACACCACTCCCGGGAGGGCTCGAACATCCAACTTTTCGGTTAACAGCCGATCGCGCTAGCCAATTGCGCCACGGAGACAGTCCTGCTCCACTCTCACCACCATCAGAACATATCTTCAAAGCTACAGCCCAAAAAAAGCAACACACCACCACCGGGTGCGCTCGAACCTCCAACCTTTCGGTTAACAGCCGATCGCGCTAGCCAATTGCGCCACGGAGACAGTCCTGCTCCACTCTCACCACCATCAGATCATATCTTCAAAGCTATCAGCCCAAAGAAAAAAAAACAACACACCACTCCCGGGAGGGCTCGAACCTCCAACCTTTCGGTTAACAGCCGATCGCGCTAGCCATTTGCGCCACGGAGACAGTCGTGCTCCACTCTCCCCACCGTCAGAACATTTCTTCAGAGCTATCAGCCCAAAGAAAAAAAGCGTCGCACCACCACCGGGTGGGCTGGAACCTCCAACCTTTCGGTTAACAGCCGATCGCGCTAGCCAATTGCGCCACGGAGACAGTCGTGCTCCACTCTCACCACATACAGAACATATCTTCAAAGCTATCAGCGCAAAGAAAAAAGCAACACACCACTACCGAGAGGGCTCGAACCTCCAACCTTTCGGTTAACAGCCGATCGCGCTAGCCAATTGCGCCACGGAGACAGTCCTGCTCAACTCTCACCACCATCAGAACAATTCTTCAGAGCTATCAGCCCAAAGAAAAAGAAGCGCCGCACGATCACCGGGTGGGCTCGAACCTCCAACCTTTCGGTTAACAGCCGATCGCGCTAGCCAATTGCGCCATGGAGACAGTCGTGCTCCACTCTCACCACATACAGAACATATCTTCAAAGCTATCAGCGCAAAGAAAAAAGCAACACACCACTCCCGGGAGGGCTCGAACCTCCAAACTTTCGGTTAACAGCCGATCGCGCTAGCCAATTGCGCCACGGAGACAGTCCTGCTCCACTCTCACCACCATCAGAACATATCTTCAAAGCAATCAGCCCAAAGAAAAAAAAGCGCTGCACCACCACCGGGTGCCCTCGAACCTCCAACCTTTCGGTCAACAGCCGATCGCGCTAACCAATTCCGCCACGGAGACAGTCGTGCTCCACTCTCACCACCATCAGAACATATTTTCAAAGCTATCAGCCCAAAGAAAAAAAAGCGCCGCACCACCACCGGGTGGGCTCGAAACTCCAACCTTTCGGTTAACAGCCGATCGTGCTAGCCAATTGCGCCATGGAGACAGCCATGCTCCACTCTCACCACAATCAGAACATATCTTCAAAGCTATCAGCGCAAAGAAAAAAGCAACACACCACTCCCGGGAGGGCTCGAACCTCCAACCTTTCGGTTAACAGCCGATCGCGCTAGCCAATTGCGCCACGGAGACAGTCCCGCTCCGCTCTCACCACCATCAGAACATATGTTCAAAGCTATCAGCCCAAAGAAAAAAAAGCGCCGCACCACCACCGGGTGCGCTCGAACCTCCAACCTTTCGGTCAACAGCCGATCGCGCTAGCCAATTGCGCCACGGAGTCAGTCGTGCTCCACTCTCACCACCATCAGAAAATATCTTCAAATCTATCAGCCCAAAGAAATAAAAGCGCCACACCACCACCGGGTGGGCTCGAACCTCCAACCTTTGGGTTAACAGCCGATCGCGCACGCCAATTGCGCCCCGGAAACAGTCCTGCTCCACTCTCACCACCATCAGAACATATCGTCAAAGCTATCAGCCCAAAGAAAAAAAAGCAACACACCACACCCCGGAGGGCTCGAACCTCCAACCTTTCAGTTAACAGTCGATCGCGCTAGCCAATTGCGCCACGGATACAGTCGTGCTCCACTCTCACCACCATCAGGGCATATCTTCAAAGCTATCAGCCTAAAGAAAAAAAAGCGCCGCACCACCACCGGATGGGCACGAACCTCCAACCTTTCGGTTAACAGACGATCGCGCTAGCGGATCGCGCCACAGAGACAGTCGTGCTCCACTCTCACCACCATCAGAACATATCTTCAAAGCTATCAGCCCAAAGAAAAAAAAGCAACACACCACACCCGGGAGGGCTCGAACCTCCAACTTTTCGGTTAACAGCCGATCGCGCTAGCCAATTGCTTAACGGAGACCGTCCTGCTCCACTCTCACCACCATCAGAACATATCTTCAAAGCTATCAGCCTAAAAAAAAGCAACACACCACCCCCGGGTGCGCTCGAACCTTCAACCTTTCGGTCAACAGCCGATCGCGCTAGCCAATTGCACCACGGAGACAGTCGTGCTCCCTCTCACCACCATCAGAACATATCTTAAAAGCTATCAGCGCAAAGAAAACAGCAACACACCACTCCCGGGAGGGCTCCAACCTTTCGGTTAACAGCCGATCGCGCTAGCCAAATGCGCCACGGAGACATTCCTGCTCCACTCTCCCCACCATCAGAACATATCTTCAAAGCTATCAGCCCAAAGAAAAAAAGCGTCGCACCACCACCGGGTGGGCTGGAACCTCCAACCTTTTGGTTAACAGCCGATCGCGCTAGCCAATTGCGCCACGGAGACAGTCGTGCTCCACTCTCACCACATACAGAACATATCTTCAAAGCTATCAGCGCAAAGAAAAAAGCAACACACCACTGCCAGGAGGGCTCGAACCTCCAACCTTTCGGTTAACAGCCGATCGCGCTAGCCAATTGCGCCACGGAGACAGTCCTGCTCCACTCTCACCACCATCAGAACATATCTTCAAAGCTATCAGCCCAAAGAAAAAAAAGCGCCGCACCACCACCGGGTGCGCTCGAACCTCCAACCTTTCGGTCAACAGCCGATCGCGCTAGCCAATCGCGCCACGGAGACAGTCGTGCTCCACTCTCACCACCATCAGAACATATCTTCAAAGCTATCATCCCAAAGAAAAAAAGCGCCGAACCACCACCGGGTGGGCTCGAACCTCCAACCTTTCGGTTAACAGCCGATCGCGCAAGCCAATTGCGCCCCGGAGACAGTCCTGCTCCACTCTCACCACCATCAGAACATATCGTCAAAGCTGTCAGCCCAAAGAAAAAAAAGCAACACACCACTCCCCGGAGGGCTCGAACCTCCAACCTTTCAGTTAACAGCCGATCGCGCTAGCCAATTGCGCCACGGAGACAGTCGTGCTCCACTCTCACCACCATCAGGGCATATCTTCAAAGCTATCAGCCTAAAGAAAAAAAAGCGCCGCACCACCACCGGATGGGCACGAACCTCCAACCTTTCGGTTAACAGACGATCGCGCTAGCGGATCGCGCCACAGAGACAGTCGTGCTCCACACTCACCACCATCAGAACATATCTTCAAAGCTATCAGCGCAAAAAAAAGCAACACACCACTCCCGGGAGGGCTCGAAACTCCAACCGTTCGGTTAACAGCCGATCGTGCTAGCCAATTGCGCCATGGAGACAGTCCTGCTCCACTCTCACCACCATCAGAACATATCTTCAAAGCTATCAGCCCCAAAAACAGCGCCGCACCACCACCGGGTGGGCTCGAACCTCCAACCTTTCGGTTAACGACCGAACGCCCTACCCAATTGCGCCACAGAGACAGTCCTGCTCCACTCACACCACCATCAGAACATATCTTTAAAGCTATCAGCCCAAAGAAAAAAAAGCAACCCACCACTCCCGGGAGGGCTCGAACCTCCAACCTTTCGGTTAACAGCCAAACGTGCTAGCCAATTGCGCCTCGGAGACAGTCATGCTCCACTCTCACCACCAACAGAACATATCTTCAAAGCTATCAGCGCAAAGAAAAAAGCAACACCCCACTCTCGGGAGGGCTCGAACCTAAAACCTTTCGGTTAACAGCCGATGACGCTAGCCAATTTCGCCACGGAGAAAGTCCTGCTCCACTCTCACCACCATTAGAACATATCTTCAAAGCTATCAGGCCATAGAAAAAAAGCGCCGCACCACCACCGGGTGGGCTCGAACCTCTAACCTTTCGGTTAACGACTGAACGCGTTACCCAATCGCACCACGGAGACAGTCCTGCTCCACTCTCACCACCATCAGAACATATCTTTAAAGCTATCAGCCCAAAGAAAAAAAAGCAACACACCACACCCGGGAGGGCTCGAACCTCCAACTTTTCGGTTAACAGCCGATCGCGCTAGCCAATTGCTCCACGGAGAACGTCCTGCTACACTCTCACCACCATCAGAACATATCTTCAAAGCTATCAGCCTAAAAAAAAGCAACACACCACCACCGGGTGCGCTCGAACCTCCAACCTTTCGGTCAACAGCCGATCGCGCTAGCCAATTGCACCACGGAGACAGTCGTGCTCCCTCTCACCACCATCAGAACATATCTTCAAAGCTATCAGCGCAAAGAAAACTGCAACACACCACTCCCGGGAGGGCTCCAACCTTTCGGTTAACAGCCGATCGCGCTAGCCAATTGCGCCACGGAGACATTCCTGCTCCACTCTCACCACCATCAGAACATATCGTCAAAGCTGTCAGCCCAAAGAAAAAAAAGCAACAGACCACTCCCCGGAGGGCTCGAACCTCCAACCTTTCAGTTAACAGCCGATCGCGCAAGCCAATTGCGCCCCGGAGACAGTCCTGCTCCACTCTCACCACCATCAGAACATATCGTCAAAGCTGTCAGCCCAAAGAAAAAAAAGCAACAGACCACTCCCCGGAGGGCTCGAACCTCCAACTTTTCAGTTAACAGGCGATCGCGCTAGCCAATTGCGCAACGGAGACAGTCGTGCTCCACTCTCACCACCATCAGAGCATATCTTCAAAGCTATCAGCCTAAAGAAAAAAAAAGCGCCGCACCACCACCTGATGGGCACGAACCTCCAACCTTTCGGCTAACAGACGATCGCGCTAGCCGATCGCGCCACGGAGATAGTCGTGCTCCACTCTCACCACCATCAGAACATATCTTCAAAGCTATCAGCGCAAAAAAAGCAACACACCACTCCCGGGAGGGCTCGAAACTCCAACCGTTCGGTTAACAGCCGATCGCGCTAGCCAATTGCGCAACGGAGACAGTCCTGCTCCACTCTCACCACCTTCAGAACATATCTTCAAAGCTATCAGCCACAACAAAAAGCGCCGCACCTCCACCGGGTGGGCTCAAAACTCCAACCTTTCGATTAACAGCTGATCGCGCTAGCCAATCGCGCCACGGAGACAGTCGTGCTCCACTCTCACCACCATCAGAACATATCTTCAAAGCTATCAGCCCAAAGAAAAAAAAAGCAACACACCACTCCCGGGAGGGCTCGAACCTCCAACCTTTCGGTTAACAGCCGATCGCGCTAGCCAATTGCGCCACGGAGACATTCGCGCTCCGCTCTCACCACCAACAGAACATATCTTCAAAGCTATCAGCGCAAAGAAAAAAGCAACAGACCATTCTCGGGAGAGCTCGAACCTCCAACCTTTCGGTTAACAGCCGATCGCGCTAGCCAATTTCGCCACGGAGACAGTCCTGCTCCACTCTCACCACCATCAGAACATACCTTCAAAGCTATCAGCGCGAAGGAGAAAAAAGCGCCGCACGACCACCGGGTGGGCTCGAACCTCCAACCTTTCGGTTAACAGCCGATCGCGCTAGCCAATTGCGCCATGGAGACAGTCGTGCTCCACTCTCCCCACCGTCAGAACATTTCTTCAGAGCTATCAACCCAAAGAAAAAAAGCTTCGCACCACCACCGGGTGGGCTCGAACCTCCAACCTTTCGGTTAACAGCCGATCGCGCTAGCCAATTGCGCCATGGAGCCAGCTGTGCTCCACTCTCACCACATACAGAACATATCTTCAAAGCTATCAGCGCAAAGAAAAATACAACACACCACAACCGGGAGGGCTCGAACCTCCAACCTTTCGGTTAACAGCCGATCGCGCTAGCCAATTGCGCCACGGAGACAGTCCCGCTCCACTCTCACCACCATCAGAACATATATTCAAATCTATCAGCCCAAAGAAAAAAAGCGCCACACCACCACCGGGTGGGCTCGAACCTCCAACCTTTCGGTTAACAGCCGATCGCGCAAGCCAATTGCGCCCCGAAAACAGTCCTGCTCCACTCTCACCACCATCAGAACATATCGTCAAAGCTATCAGCCCAAAGAAAAAAAAAGCAACACACCACTCCCCGGAGGGCTCGAACCTCCAACCTTTCAGTTAGCAGCCGATCGCGCTAGCCAATTGCGCCACGGAGACAGTCGTGCTCCACCCTCACCACCATCAGAGCATATCTTCAAAGCTATCAGCCTAAAGAAAAAAAAGCGCCGCACCACCACCGGATGGGCTCGAACCTCCAACCTTTCGGTTAACAGACGATCGCGCTAGCCGATCGCGCCACGGAGACAGTCGTGCTCCACTTTCGCCACCATCTGAACATATCTTCAAAGCTATCAGCGCAAAGAAAAAAGCAACACACCACTGCCAGGAGGGCTCGAACCTCCAACCTTTCGGTTAACAGCCGATCGCGCTAGCCAATTGCGCCACGGAGACAGTCCTGCTCCACTCTCACCACCATCAGAACATATCTTCAAAGCTATCAGCCCAAAGAAAAAAAAGCGCCGCACCACCACCGGGTGCGCTCGAACCTCCAACCTTTGGGTCAACAGCCGATCGCGCTAGCCAATTGCGCCACGGAGAGAGTCCTGCTCCACTCTCACCACCATCAGAACATATCTTCAAAGCAATCAGCCCAAAGAAAAAAAAGCGCCGCACCACCACCGGGTGCGCTCGAACCTCCAACGTTTCGGTCAACAGCCGATCGCGCTAACCAATTGCGCCACGGAGACAGTCGTGCTCCACTCTCACCATCATCAGAACATATCTTCAAAGCTATCAGCCCAAAGAAAACAAAGCGCCGATCCACCACCGGGTGGGCTCGAACCTCCAACCTTTCGGTTAACAGCCGATCGCGCAAGCCAATTGCGCCCCGGAGACAGTCCTGCTCCACTCTCACCACCATCAGAACATATCGTCAAAGCTGTCAGCCCAAAGAAAAAAAAGCAACAGACCACTCCCCGGAGGGCTCGAACCTCCAACCTTTCAGTTAACAGGCGATCGCGCTAGCCAATTGCGCAACGGAGACAGTCGTGCTCCACTCTCACCACCATCAGAGCATATCTTCAAAGCTATCAGCCTAAAGAAAAAAAAAGCGCCGCACCACCACCTGATGGGCACGAACCTCCAACCTTTCGGCTAACAGACGATCGCGCTAGCCGATCGCGCCACGGAGACAGTCGTGCTCCACTCTCACCACCATCAGAACATATCTTCAAAGCTATCAGCCCAAAGAAAAAAAAAGCAACACACCACTCCCGGGAGGGCTCGAACCTCCAACCTTTCGGTTAACAGCCGATCGCGCTAGCCAATTGCGCCACGGAGACATTCGTGCTCCGCTCTCACCACCAACAGAACATATCTTCAAAGCTATCAGCGCAAAGAAAAAAGCAACAGACCATTCTCGGGAGAGCTCGAACCTCCAACCTTTCGGTTAACAGCCGATCGCGCTAGCCAATTTCGCCACGGAGACAGTCCTGCTCCACTCTCACCACCATCAGAACATACCTTCAAAGCTATCAGCGCGAAGGAGAAAAAAGCGCCGCACGACCACCGGGTGGGCTCGAACCTCCAACCTTTCGGTTAACAGCCGATCGCGCTAGCCAATTGCGCCATGGAGACAGTCGTGCTCCACTCTCCCCACCGTCAGAACATTTCTTCAGAGCTATCAACCCAAAGAAAAAAAGCTTCGCACCACCACCGGGTGGGCTCGAACCTCCAACCTTTCGGTTAACAGCCGATCGCGCTAGCCAATTGCGCCATGGAGCCAGCTGTGCTCCACTCTCACCACATACAGAACATATCTTCAAAGCTATCAGCGCAAAGAAAAATACAACACACCACACCCGGGAGGGCTCGAACCTCCAACCTTTCGGTTAACAGCCGATCGCGCTAGCCAATTGCGCCACGGAGACAGTCCTGCTCCACTCTCACCACCATCAGAACATATCTTCAAAGCTATCAGCCCAAAGAAAAAAAAGCGCCGCACCCTCACCGGGTGCGCTCGAACCTCCAACCTTTGGGTCAACAGCCGATCGCGCTAGCCAATTGCGCCACGGAGAGAGTCCTGCTCCACTCTCACCACCATCAGAACATATCTTCAAAGCAATCAGCCCAAAGAAAAAAAAGCGCCGCACCACCACCGGGTGCGCTCGAACCTCCAACGTTTCGGTCAACAGCCGATCGCCCTAACCAATTGCGCCACGGAGACAGTCGTGCTCCACTCTCACCATCATCAGAACATATCTTCAAAGCTATCAGCCCAAAGAAAACAAAGCGCCGATCCACCACCGGGTGGGCTCGAACCTCCAACCTTTCGGTTAACAGCCGATCGCGCAAGCCAATTGCGCCCCGGAGACAGTCCTGCTCCACTCTCACCACCATCAGAACATATCTTCAAAGCTATCAGCGCAAAAAAAGCAACACACCACTCCCGGGAGGGCTCGAAACTCCAACCGTTCGGTTAACAGCCGATCGCGCTAGCCAATTGCGCAACGGAGACAGTCCTGCTCCACTCTCACCACCTTCAGAACATATCTTCAAAGCTATCAGCCACAACAAAAAGCGCCGCACCTCCACCGGGTGGGCTCAAAACTCCAACCTTTCGATTAACAGCTGATCGCGCTAGCCAATCGCGCCACGGAGACAGTCGTGCTCCACTCTCACCACCATCAGAACATATCTTCAAAGCTATCAGCGCAAAAAAAGCAACAGACCACTCCCCGGAGGGCTCGAACCTCCAACCTTTCAGTTAACAGGCGATCGCGCTAGCCAATTGCGCAACGGAGACAGTCGTGCTCCACTCTCACCACCATCAGAGCATATCTTCAAAGCTATCAGCCTAAAGAAAAAAAAAGCGCCGCACCACCACCTGATGGGCACGAACCTCCAACCTTTCGGCTAACAGACGATCGCGCTAGCCGATCGCGCCACGGAGACAGTCGTGCTCCACTCTCACCACCATCAGAACATATCTTCAAAGCTATCAGCCCAAAGAAAAAAAAAGCAACACACCACTCCCGGGAGGGCTCGAACCTCCAACCTTTCGGTTAACAGCCGATCGCGCTAGCCAATTGCGCCACGGAGACATTCGTGCTCCGCTCTCACCACCAACAGAACATATCTTCAAAGCTATCAGCGCAAAGAAAAAAGCAACAGACCATTCTCGGGAGAGCTCGAACCTCCAACCCTTCGGTTAACAGCCGATCGCGCTAGCCAATTTCGCCACGGAGACAGTCCTGCTCCACTCTCACCACCATCAGAACATACCTTCAAAGCTATCAGCGCGAAGGAGAAAAAAGCGCCGCACGACCACCGGGTGGGCTCGAACCTCCAACCTTTCGGTTAACAGCCGATCGCGCTAGCCAATTGCGCCATGGAGACAGTCGTGCTCCACTCTCCCCACCGTCAGAACATTTCTTCAGAGCTATCAACCCAAAGAAAAAAAGCTTCGCACCACCACCGGGTGGGCTCGAACCTCCAACCTTTCGGTTAACAGCCGATCGCGCTAGCCAATTGCGCCATGGAGCCAGCTGTGCTCCACTCTCACCACATACAGAACATATCTTCAAAGCTATCAGCGCAAAGAAAAATACAACACACCACACCCGGGAGGGCTCGAACCTCCAACCTTTCGGTTAACAGCCGATCGCGCTAGCCAATTGCGCCACGGAGACAGTCGTGCTCCACCCTCACCACCATCAGAGCATATCTTCAAAGCTATCAGCCTAAAGAAAAAAAAGCGCCGCACCACCACCGGATGGGCTCGAACCTCCAACCTTTCGGTTAACAGACGATCGCGCTAGCCGATCGCGCCACGGAGACAGTCGTGCTCCACTCTCGCCACCATCTGAACATATCTTCAAAGCTATCAGCGCAAAGAAAAAAGCAACACACCACTGCCAGGAGGGCTCGAACCTCCAACCTTTCGGTTAACAGCCGATCGCGCTAGCCAATTGCGCCACGGAGACAGTCCTGCTCCACTCTCACCACCATCAGAACATATCTTCAAAGCTATCAGCCCAAAGAAAAAAAAGCGCCGCACCACCACCGGGTGCGCTCGAACCTCCAACCTTTGGGTCAACAGCCGATCGCGCTAGCCAATTGCGCCACGGAGACAGTCGTGCTCCACTCTCACCACCATCAGAACATATCTTCAAAGCTATCAGCCCAAAGAAAAAAAGCGCCGAACCACCACCGGGTGGGCTCGAACCTCCAACCTTTCGGTTAACAGCCGATCGCGCAAGCCAATTGCGCCCCGGAGACAGTCCTGCTCCACTCTCACCACCATCAGAACATATCTTCAAAGCTATCAGCGCAAAAAAAAGCAACACACCACTCCCGGGAGGGCTCGAAACTCCAACCGTTCGGTTAACAGCCGATCGCGCTAGCCAATTGCGCCACGGAGACAGTCGTGCTCCACTCTCCCCACCGTCAGAACATTTTTTCAGAGCTATCAGCCCAAAAAAAAAGCGTCCCACCACCGGGTGGGCTGGAACCTCCAACCTTTCGGTTAACAGCCGATCGCGCTAGCCAATTGCGCCACGGAGACAGTCGTGCTCCACTCTCACCACATACAGAACATATCTTCAAAGCTATCAGCGCAAAGAAAAAAGCAACACACCACTGCCGGGAGGGCTCGAACCTCCAACCTTTCGGTTAACAGCCGATCGCGCTAGCCAATTGCGCCACGGAGACAGTCCTGCTCAACTCTCACCACCATCAGAACAATTCTTCAGAGCTATCAGCCCAAAGAAAAAGAAGCGCCGCAGCACCACCGGGTGGGCTCGAACCTCCAACCTTTCGGTTAACAGCCGATCGCGCTAAACAATTGCGCCATGGAGACAGTCGTGCTCCACTCTCACCACATACAGAACATATCTTCAAAGCTATCAGCGCAAAGAAAAAAGCAACACACCACTCCCGGGAGGGCTCGAACCTCCAACCTTTCGGTTAACAGCCGATCGCGCTAGCCAATTACGCCACGGAGACAGTCCTGCTCCACTCTCACCACCATCAGAACATATCTTCAAAGCAATCAGCCCAAAGAAAAAAAAGCGCCGCACCACCACCGGGTGCGCACGAACCTCCAACGTTTCGGTCAACAGCCGATCGCGCTAACCAATTGCGCCACGGAGACAGTCGTGCTCCACTCTCACCATCATCAGAACATATCTTCAAAGCTATCAGCCCAAAGAAAAAAAAGCGCCGATCCACCACCGGGTGGGCTCGAACCTCCAACCTTTCGGTTAACAGCCGATCGCGCAAGCCAATTGCGCCCCGGAGACAGTCCTGCTCCACTCTCACCACCATCAGAACATATCGTCAAAGCTGTCAGCCCAAAGAAAAAAAAGCAACACACCACTCCCCGGAGGGCTCGAACCTCCAACCTTTCAGTTAACAGGCGATCGCGCTAGCCAATTGCGCAACGGAGACAGTCGTGCTCCACTCTCACCACCATCAGAGCATATCTTCAAAGCTATCAGCCTAAAGAAAAAAAAAAGCGCCGCACCACCACCTGATGGGCACGAACCTCCAACCTTTCGGCTAACAGACGATCCCGCTAGCCGATCGCGCCACGGAGACAGTCGTGCTCCACTCTCACCACCATCAGAACATATCTTCAAAGCTATCAGCGCAAAAAAAGCAACACACCACTCCCGGGAGGGCTCGAACCTCCAACCTTTCGGTTAACAGCCGATCGCGCTAGCCAATTGCGCCACGGAGACATTCGTGCTCCGCTCTCACCACCAACAGAACATATCTTCAAAGCTATCAGCGCAAAGAAAAAAGCAACAGACCATTCTCGGGAGAGCTCGAACCTCCAACCTTTCGGTTAACAGCCGATCGCGCTAGCCAATTTCGCCACGGAGACAGTCCTGCTCCACTCTCACCACCATCAGAACATACCTTCAAAGCTATCAGCGCGAAGGAGAAAAAAGCGCCGCACGACCACCGGGTGGGCTCGAACCTCCAACCTTTCGGTTAACAGCCGATCGCGCTAGCCAATTGCGCCATGGAGACAGTCGTGCTCTACTCTCCCCACCGTCAGAACATTTCTTCAAAGCTATCAGCCTAAAGAAAAAAAAAGCGCCGCACCACCACCTGATGGGCACGAACCTCCAACCTTTCGGCTAACAGACGATCGCGCTAGCCGATCGCGCCACGGAGACAGTCGTGCTCCACTCTCACCACCATCAGAACATATCTTCAAAGCTATCAGCGCAAAAAAAGCAACACACCACTCCCGGGAGGGCTCGAAACTCCAACCGTTCGGTTAACAGCCGATCGCGCTAGCCAATTGCGCAACGGAGACAGTCCTGCTCCACTCTCACCACCTTCAGAACATATCTTCAAAGCTATCAGCCACAACAAAAAGCGCCGCACCTCCACCGGGTGGGCTCAAAACTCCAACCTTTCGATTAACAGCTGATCGCGCTAGCCAATCGCGCCACGGAGACAGTCGTGCTCCACTCTCACCACCATCAGAACATATCTTCAAAGCTATCAGCCCAAAGAAAAAAAAAGCAACACACCACTCCCGGGAGGGCTCGAACCTCCAACCTTTCGGTTAACAGCCGATCGCGCTAGCCAATTGCGCCACGGAGACATTCGTGCTCCGCTCTCACCACCAACAGAACATATCTTCAAAGCTATCAGCGCAAAGAAAAAAGCAACAGACCATTCTCGGGAGAGCTCGAACCTCCAACCTTTCGGTTAACAGCCGATCGCGCTAGCCAATTTCGCCACGGAGACAGTCCTGCTCCACTCTCACCACCATCAGAACATACCTTCAAAGCTATCAGCGCGAAGGAGAAAAAAGCGCCGCACGACCACCGGGTGGGCTCGAACCTCCAACCTTTCGGTTAACAGCCGATCGCGCTAGCCAATTGCGCCATGGAGACAGTCGTGCTCCACTCTCCCCACCGTCAGAACATTTCTTCAGAGCTATCAACCCAAAGAAAAAAAGCTTCGCACCACCACCGGGTGGGCTCGAACCTCCAACCTTTCGGTTAACAGCCGATCGCGCTAGCCAATTGCGCCATGGAGCCAGCTGTGCTCCACTCTCACCACATACAGAAGATATCTTCAAAGCTATCAGCGCAAAGAAAAATACAACACACCACACCCGGGAGGGCTCGAACCTCCAACCTTTCGGTTAACAGCCGATCGCGCTAGCCAATTGCGCCACGGAGACAGTCCCGCTCCACTCTCACCACCATCAGAACATATATTCAAATCTATCAGCCCAAAGAAAAAAAGCGCCACACCACCACCGGGTGGGCTCGAACCTCCAACCTTTCGGTTAACAGCCGATCGCGCAAGCCAATTGCGCCCCGAAAACAGTCCTGCTCCACTCTCACCACCATCAGAACATATCGTCAAAGCTATCAGCCCAAAGAAAAAAAAAGCAACACACCACTCCCCGGAGGGCTCGAACCTCCAACCTTTCAGTTAGCAGCCGATCGCGCTAGCCAATTGCGCCACGGAGACAGTCGTGCTCCACCCTCACCACCATCAGAGCATATCTTCAAAGCTATCAGCCTAAAGAAAAAAAGCGCCGCACCACCACCGGATGGGCTCGAACCTCCAACCTTTCGGTTAACAGACGATCGCGCTAGCCGATCGCGCCACGGAGACAGTCGTGCTCCACTCTCGCCACCATCTGAACATATCTTCAAAGCTATCAGCGCAAAGAAAAAAGCAACACACCACTGCCAGGAGGGCTCGAACCTCCAACCTTTCGGTTAACAGCCGATCGCGCTAGCCAATTGCGCCACGGAGACAGTCCTGCTCCACTCTCACCACCATCAGAACATATCTTCAAAGCTATCAGCCCAAAGAAAAAAAAGCGCCGCACCACCACCGGGTGCGCTCGAACCTCCAACCTTTGGGTCAACAGCCGATCGCGCTAGCCAATTGCGCCACGGAGACAGTCGTGCTCCACTCTCACCACCATCAGAACATATCTTCAAAGCTATCAGCCCAAAGAAAAAAAGCGCCGAACCACCACCGGGTGGGCTCGAACCTCCAACCTTTCGGTTAACAGCCGATCGCGCAAGCCAATTGCGCCCCGGAGACAGTCCTGCTCCACTCTCACCACCATCAGAACATATCTTCAAAGCTATCAGCGCAAAAAAAAGCAACACACCACTCCCGGGAGGGCTCGAAACTCCAACCGTTCGGTTAACAGCCGATCGCGCTAGCCAATTGCGCCACGGAGACAGTCGTGCTCCACTCTCCCCACCGTCAGAACATTTTTTCAGAGCTATCAGCCCAAAAAAAAAAGCGTCCCACCACCGGGTGGGCTGGAACCTCCAACCTTTCGGTTAACAGCCGATCGCGCTAGCCAATTGCGCCACGGAGACAGTCGTGCTCCACTCTCACCACATACAGAACATATCTTCAAAGCTATCAGCGCAAAGAAAAAAGCAACACACCACTGCCGGGAGGGCTCGAACCTCCAACCTTTCGGTTAACAGCCGATCGCGCTAGCCAATTGCGCCACGGAGACAGTCCTGCTCAACTCTCACCACCATCAGAACAATTCTTCAGAGCTATCAGCCCAAAGAAAAAGAAGCGCCGCACGACCACCGGGTGGGCTCGAACCTCCAACCTTTCGGTTAACAGCCGATCGCGCTAAACAATTGCGCCATGGAGACAGTCGTGCTCCACTCTCACCACATACAGAACATATCTTCAAAGCTATCAGCGCAAAGAAAAAAGCAACACACCACTCCCGGGAGGGCTCGAACCTCCAACCTTTCGGTTAACAGCCGATCGCGCTAGCCAATTACGCCACGGAGACAGTCCTGCTCCACTCTCACCACCATCAGAACATATCTTCAAAGCAATCAGCCCAAAGAAAAAAAAGCGCCGCACCACCACCGGGTGCGCTCGAACCTCCAACGTTTCGGTCAACAGCCGATCGCGCTAACCAATTGCGCCACGGAGACAGTCGTGCTCCACTCTCACCATCATCAGAACATATCTTCAAAGCTATCAGCCCAAAGAAAAAAAAGCGCCGATCCACCACCGGGTGGGCTCGAACCTCCAACCTTTCGGTTAACAGCCGATCGCGCAAGCCAATTGCGCCCCGGAGACAGTCCTGCTCCACTCTCACCACCATCAGAACATATCGTCAAAGCTGTCAGCCCAAAGAAAAAAAAGCAACACACCACTCCCCGGAGGGCTCGAACCTCCAACCTTTCAGTTAACAGGCGATCGCGCTAGCCAATTGCGCAACGGAGACAGTCGTGCTCCACTCTCACCACCATCAGAGCATATCTTCAAAGCTATCAGCCTAAAGAAAAAAAAAGCGCCGCACCACCACCTGATGGGCACGAACCTCCAACCTTTCGGCTAACAGACGATCCCGCTAGCCGATCGCGCCACGGAGACAGTCGTGCTCCACTCTCACCACCATCAGAACATATCTTCAAAGCTATCAGCGCAAAAAAAGCAACACACCACTCCCGGGAGGGCTCGAACCTCCAACCTTTCGGTTAACAGCCGATCGCGCTAGCCAATTGCGCCACGGAGACATTCGTGCTCCGCTCTCACCACCAACAGAACATATCTTCAAAGCTATCAGCGCAAAGAAAAAAGCAACAGACCATTCTCGGGAGAGCTCGAACCTCCAACCTTTCGGTTAACAGCCGATCGCGCTAGCCAATTTCGCCACGGAGACAGTCCTGCTCCACTCTCACCACCATCAGAACATACCTTCAAAGCTATCAGCGCGAAGGAGAAAAAAGCGCCGCACGACCACCGGGTGGGCTCGAACCTCCAACCTTTCGGTTAACAGCCGATCGCGCTAGCCAATTGCGCCATGGAGACAGTCGTGCTCTACTCTCCCCACCGTCAGAACATTTCTTCAGAGCTATCAACCCAAAGAAAAAAAGCTTCGCACCACCACCGGGTGGGCTCGAACCTCCAACCTTTCGGTTAACAGCCGATCGCGCTAGCCAATTGCGCCATGGAGCCAGCTGTGCTCCACTCTCACCACATACAGAACATATCTTCAAAGCTATCAGCGCAAAGAAAAATACAACACACCACACCCGGGAGGGCTCGAACCTCCAACCTTTCGGTTAACAGCCGATCGCGCTAGCCAATTGCGCCACGGAGACAGTCCCGCTCCACTCTCACCACCATCAGAACATATATTCAAATCTATCAGCCCAAAGAAAAAAAGCGCCACACCACCACCGGGTGGGCTCGAACCTCCAACCTTTCGGTTAACAGCCGATCGCGCAAGCCAATTGCGCCCCGAAAACAGTCCTGCTCCACTCTCACCACCATCAGAACATATCGTCAAAGCTATCAGCCCAAAGAAAAAAAAGCAACACACCACTCCCCGGAGGGCTCGAACCTCCAACCTTTCAGTTAGCAGCCGATCGCGCTAGCCAATTGCGCCACGGAGACAGTCGCGCTCCACCCTCACCACCATCAGAGCATATCTTCAAAGCTATCAGCCTAAAGAAAAAAAAGCGCCGCACCACCACCGGATGGGCTCGAACCTCCAACCTTTCGGTTAACAGACGATCGCGCTAGCCGATCGCGCCACGGAGACAGTCGTGCTCCACTCTCGTCACCATCAGAACATATCTTCAAAGCTATCAGCGCAAAGAAAAAAGCAACACACCACTCCCGAGAGAGCTCAAAACTCCAACCTTTCGGTTAACAGCCGATCGTGCTAGCCAATTGCGCCATGGAGACAGTCCTGCTCCACTCTCACCACCATCAGAACATATCTTCAAAGCTATCAGCCCCAAAAAAGCGCCGCACCACCACCGGGTGGGCTCGAACCTCCAACCTTTCGGTCAACGACCGAACGCGCTACCCAATTGCGCCACAGAGACAGTCCTGCTCCACTCTCACCACCATCAGAACATATCTTCAAAGCTATCAGCCCAAAGAAAAAAAAGCAACCCACCACTCCCGGGAGGGCTCGAACCTCCAACCTTTCGGTTAACAGCTGATCGCGCTAGCCAATTGCGCCTCGAAGACAGTCATGCTCCACTCTCACCACCAACAGAACATATCTTCAAAGCTATCAGCGCAAAGAAAAAAGCAACACATCACTCTCGGGAGGGCTCGAACCTCCAACCTTTCGGTTAACAGCCGATGGCGCTAGCCAATTTCGCCACGGAGACAGTCCTGCTCCACTCTCACCACCATTAGAACATATCTTCAAAGCTATCAGGCCATAGAAAAAAAGCGCCGCACCACAACCGGGTGGGCTCGAACGTCTAACCTTTCGGTTAACGACTGAACGCGCTACCCAATTGCGCCACGGAGACAGTCGTGCTCCCTCTCACCACCATCAGAACATATCTTTAAAGCTATCAGCGCAAAGAAAACAGCAACACACCACTCCCGGGAGGGCTCGAACCTCCAACCTTTCGGTTAACAGCCGATCGCGCTAGCCAATTGCGCCTCGGAGACAGTCGTGCTCCACTCTCCCCACCTTCAGAACATTTCTTCAGAGCTATCAGCCCAAAAAAAAGCGTCGCACCACCACCGGGTGGGCTGGATCCTCCAACCTTTCGGTTAACAGCCGATCGCGCTAGCCTATTGCGCCACGGAGACAGTCGTGCTCCACTCTCACCACATACAGAACATATCTTCAAAGCTATCAGCGCAAAGAAAAAAGCAACACACCACTGCCGGGAGGGCTCGAACCTCCAACCTTTCGGTTAACGACCGAACGCGCTACCTAATTGCGCCACGGAGACAGTCCTTCTTTACTCTGACCACCATCAGAACATATCTTCAAAGCTATCAGCCCAAAGAAAAAAAAGCAACACACCACTCCCGGGAGGGCTCGAACCTCCAACCTTTCGGTTAACAGCCGATCGCGCTAGCCAATTGCGCCACGGAGACAGTCATGCTCCACTCTCCCCAACGTCAAAACATTTCTTCAGAGCTATCAGCCCAAAGAAAAAAAGCGTCGCACCACCCCCGGGTGGGCTGGAACCTCCAACCTTTCGGTTAACAGCCGATCGCGCTAGCCAATTGCGCCACGGAGACAGTCGTGCTCCACTCTCACCACTAACAGAACATATCTTCAAAGCTATCTGCGCAAAGAAAAAAGCAACACACCACTCCCGGGACGGCTTGAACCTCCAACCTTTCAGTCAACGGCCGATCGCGCTAGCCAATTGCGCCACGGAGACAGTCGTGCTCCACTCTCACCACCATCAGAGCATATCTTCAAAGCTATCAGCCCAAAGAAAAAAAAGCGCCGCACCACCACCGGGTGCGCTCGAACCTCCAACCTTTGGGTCAACAGCCGATCGCGCTAGCCAATTGCGCCACGGAGACAGTCGTGCTCCACTCTCACCACCATCAGAACATATCTTCAAAGCTATCAGCCCAAAGAAAAAAAGCGCCGAACCACCACCGGGTGGGCTCGAACCTCCAACCTTTCGGTTAACAGCCGATCGCGCAAGTCAATTGCGCCCCGGAGACAGTCCTGCTCCACTCTCACCACCATCAGAACATATCTTCAAAGCTATCAGCGCAAAAAAAAGCAACACACCACTCCCGGGAGGGCTCGAAACTCCAACCGTTCGGTTAACAGCCGATCGCGCTAGCCAATTGCGCCACGGAGACAGTCGTGCTCCACTCTCCCCACCGTCAGAACATTTTTTCAGAGCTATCAGCCCAAAAAAAAAGCGTCCCACCACCGGGTGGGCTGGAACCTCCAACCTTTCGGTTAACAGCCGATCGCGCTAGCCAATTGCGCCACGGAGACAGTCGTGCTCCACTCTCACCACATACAGAACATATCTTCAAAGCTATCAGCGCAAAGAAAAAAGCAACACACCACTGCCGGGAGGGCTCGAACCTCCAACCTTTCGGTTAACAGCCGATCGCGCTAGCCAATTGCGCCACGGAGACAGTCCTGCTCAACTCTCACCACCATCAGAACAATTCTTCAGAGCTATCAGCCCAAAGAAAAAGAAGCGCCGCACGACCACCGGGTGGGCTCGAACCTCCAACCTTTCGGTTAACAGCCGATCGCGCTAAACAATTGCGCCATGGAGACAGTCGTGCTCCACTCTCACCACATACAGAACATATCTTCAAAGCTATCAGCGCAAAGAAAAAAGCAACACACCACTCCCGGGAGGGCTCGAACCTCCAACCTTTCGGTTAACAGCCGATCGCGCTAGCCAATTACGCCACGGAGACAGTCCTGCTCCACTCTCACCACCATCAGAACATATCTTCAAAGCAATCAGCCCAAAGAAAAAAAAGCGCCGCACCACCACCGGGTGCGCTCGAACCTCCAACGTTTCGGTCAACAGCCGATCGCGCTAACCAATTGCGCCACGGAGACAGTCGTGCTCCACTCTCACCATCATCAGAACATATCTTCAAAGCTATCAGCCCAAAGAAAAAAAAGCGCCGATCCACCACCGGGTGGGCTCGAACCTCCAACCTTTCGGTTAACAGCCGATCGCGAGAGCCAATTGCGCCCCGGAGACAGTCCTGCTCCACTCTCACCACCATCAGAACATATCGTCAAAGCTGTCAGCCCAAAGAAAAAAAAGCAACACACCACTCCCCGGAGGGCTCGAACCTCCAACCTTTCAGTTAACAGGCGATCGCGCTAGCCAATTGCGCAACGGAGACAGTCGTGCTCCACTCTCACCACCATCAGAGCATATCTTCAAAGCTATCAGCCTAAAGAAAAAAAAAAGCGCCGCACCACCACCTGATGGGCACGAACCTCCAACCTTTCGGCTAACAGACGATCCCGCTAGCCGATCGCGCCACGGAGACAGTCGTGCTCCACTCTCACCACCATCAGAACATATCTTCAAAGCTATCAGCGCAAAAAAAGCAACACACCACTCCCGGGAGGGCTCGAACCTCCAACCTTTCGGTTAACAGCCGATCGCGCTAGCCAATTGCGCCACGGAGACATTCGTGCTCCGCTCTCACCACCAACAGAACATATCTTCAAAGCTATCAGCGCAAAGAAAAAAGCAACAGACCATTCTCGGGAGAGCTCGAACCTCCAACCTTTCGGTTAACAGCCGATCGCGCTAGCCAATTTCGCCACGGAGACAGTCCTGCTCCACTCTCACCACCATCAGAACATACCTTCAAAGCTATCAGCGCGAAGGAGAAAAAAGCGCCGCACGACCACCGGGTGGGCTCGAACCTCCAACCTTTCGGTTAACAGCCGATCGCGCTAGCCAATTGCGCCATGGAGACAGTCGTGCTCTACTCTCCCCACCGTCAGAACATTTCTTCAGAGCTATCAACCCAAAGAAAAAAAGCTTCGCACCACCACCGGGTGGGCTCGAACCTCCAACCTTTCGGTTAACAGCCGATCGCGCTAGCCAATTGCGCCATGGAGCCAGCTGTGCTCCACTCTCACCACATACAGAACATATCTTCAAAGCTATCAGCGCAAAGAAAAATACAACACACCACACCCGGGAGGGCTCGAACCTCCAACCTTTCGGTTAACAGCCGATCGCGCTAGCCAATTGCGCCACGGAGACAGTCCCGCTCCACTCTCACCACCATCAGAACATATATTCAAATCTATCAGCCCAAAGAAAAAAAGCGCCACACCACCACCGGGTGGGCTCGAACCTCCAACCTTTCGGTTAACAGCCGATCGCACAAGCCAATTGCGCCCCGAAAACAGTCCTGCTCCACTCTCACCACCATCAGAACATATCGTCAAAGCTATCAGCCCAAAGAAAAAAAAAGCAACACACCACTCCCCGGAGGGCTCGAACCTCCAACCTTTCAGTTAGCAGCCGATCGCGCTAGCCAATTGCGCCACGGAGACAGTCGCGCTCCACCCTCACCACCATCAGAGCATATCTTCAAAGCTATCAGCCTAAAGAAAAAAAAGCGCCGCACCACCACCGGATGGGCTCGAACCTCCAACCTTTCGGTTAACAGACGATCGCGCTAGCCGATCGCGCCACGGAGACAGTCGTGCTCCACTCTCGTCACCATCAGAACATATCTTCAAAGCTATCAGCGCAAAGAAAAAAGCAACACACCACTCCCGAGAGAGCTCAAAACTCCAACCTTTCGGTTAACAGCCGATCGTGCTAGCCAATTGCGCCATGGAGACAGTCCTGCTCCACTCTCACCACCATCAGAACATATCTTCAAAGCTATCAGCCCCAAAAAAGCGCCGCACCACCACCGGGTGGGCTCGAACCTCCAACCTTTCGGTCAACGACCGAACGCGCTACCCAATTGCGCCACAGAGACAGTCCTGCTCCACTCTCACCACCATCAGAACATATCTTCAAAGCTATCAGCCCAAAGAAAAAAAAGCAACCCACCACTCCCGGGAGGGCTCGAACCTCCAACCTTTCGGTTAACAGCTGATCGCGCTAGCCAATTGCGCCTCGAAGACAGTCATGCTCCACTCTCACCACCAACAGAACATATCTTCAAAGCTATCAGCGCAAAGAAAAAAGCAACACATCACTCTCGGGAGGGCTCGAACCTCCAACCTTTCGGTTAACAGCCGATGGCGCTAGCCAATTTCGCCACGGAGACAGTCCTGCTCCACTCTCACCACCATTAGAACATATCTTCAAAGCTATCAGGCCATAGAAAAAAAGCGCCGCACCACAACCGGGTGGGCTCGAACGTCTAACCTTTCGGTTAACGACTGAACGCGCTACCCAATTGCGCCACGGAGACAGTCGTGCTCCCTCTCACCACCATCAGAACATATCTTTAAAGCTATCAGCGCAAAGAAAACAGCAACACACCACTCCCGGGAGGGCTCGAACCTCCAACCTTTCGGTTAACAGCCGATCGCGCTAGCCAATTGCGCCTCGGAGACAGTCGTGCTCCACTCTCCCCACCATCAGAACATTTCTTCAGAGCTATCAGCCCAAAAAAAAGCGTCGCACCACCACCGGGTGGGCTGGATCCTCCAACCTTTCGGTTAACAGCCGATCGCGCTAGCCTATTGCGCCACGGAGACAGTCGTGCTCCACTCTCACCACATACAGAACATATCTTCAAAGCTATCTGCGCAAAGAAAAAAGCAACACACCACTCCCGGGACGGCTTGAACCTCCAACCTTTCAGTCAACGGCCGATCGCGCTAGCCAATTGCGCCACGGAGACAGTCGTGCTCCACTCTCACCACCATCAGAGCATATCTTCAAAGCTATCAGCCCAAAGAAAAAAAAGCGCCGCACCACCACCGGGTGCGCTCGAACCTCCAACCTTTGGGTCAACAGCCGATCGCGCTAGCCAATTGCGCCACGGAGACAGTCGTGCTCCACTCTCACCACCATCAGAACATATCTTCAAAGCTATCAGCCCAAAGAAAAAAAGCGCCGAACCACCACCGGGTGGGCTCGAACCTCCAACCTTTCGGTTAACAGCCGATCGCGCAAGCCAATTGCGCCCCGGAGACAGTCCTGCTCCACTCTCACCACCATCAGAACATATCTTCAAAGCTATCAGCGCAAAAAAAAGCAACACACCACTCCCGGGAGGGCTCGAAACTCCAACCGTTCGGTTAACAGCCGATCGCGCTAGCCAATTGCGCCACGGAGACAGTCGTGCTCCACTCTCCACACCGTCAGAACATTTTTTCAGAGCTATCAGCCCAAAAAAAAGCGTCCCACCACCGGGTGGGCTGGAACCTCCAACCTTTCGGTTAACAGCCGATCGCGCTAGCCAATTGCGCCACGGAGACAGTCGTGCTCCACTCTCACCACATACAGAACATATCTTCAAAGCTATCAGCGCAAAGAAAAAAGCAACACACCACTGCCGGGAGGGCTCGAACCTCCAACCTTTCGGTTAACAGCCGATCGCGCTAGCCAATTGCGCCACGGAGACAGTCCTGCTCAACTCTCCCCACCATCAGAACAATTCTTCAGAGCTATCAGCCCAAAGAAAAAGAAGCGCCGCACGACCACCGGGTGGGCTCGAACCTCCAACCTTTCGGTTAACAGCCGATCGCGCTAAACAATTGCGCCATGGAGACAGTCGTGCTCCACTCTCACCACATACAGAACATATCTTCAAAGCTATCAGCGCAAAGAAAAAAGCAACACCACTCCCGGGAGGGCTCGAACCTCCAACCTTTCGGTTAACAGCCGATCGCGCTAGCCAATTACGCCACGGAGACAGTCCTGCTCCACTCTCACCACCATCAGAACATATCTTCAAAGCAATCAGCCCAAAGAAAAAAAAGCGCCGCACCACCACCGGGTGCGCTCGAACCTCCAACGTTTCGGTCAACAGCCGATCGCGCTAACCAATTGCGCCACGGAGACAGTCGTGCTCCACTCTCACCATCATCAGAACATATCTTCAAAGCTATCAGCCCAAAGAAAAAAAAGCGCCGATCCACCACCGGGTGGGCTCGAACCTCCAACCTTTCGGTTAACAGCCGATCGCGCAAGCCAATTGCGCCCCGGAGACAGTCCTGCTCCACTCTCACCACCATCAGAACATATCGTCAAAGCTGTCAGCCCAAAGAAAAAAAAGCAACACACCACTCCCCGGAGGGCTCGAACCTCCAACCTTTCAGTTAACAGGCGATCGCGCTAGCCAATTGCGCAACGGAGACAGTCGTGCTCCACTCTCACCACCATCAGAGCATATCTTCAAAGCTATCAGCCTAAAGAAAAAAAAAAGCGCCGCACCACCACCTGATGGGCACGAACCTCCAACCTTTCGGCTAACAGACGATCCCGCTAGCCGATCGCGCCACGGAGACAGTCGTGCTCCACTCTCACCACCATCAGAACATATCTTCAAAGCTATCAGCGCAAAAAAAGCAACACACCACTCCCGGGAGGGCTCGAACCTCCAACCTTTCGGTTAACAGCCGATCGCGCTAGCCAATTGCGCCACGGAGACATTCGTGCTCCGCTCTCACCACCAACAGAACATATCTTCAAAGCTATCAGCGCAAAGAAAAAAGCAACAGACCATTCTCGGGAGAGCTCGAACCTCCAACCTTTCGGTTAACAGCCGATCGCGCTAGCCAATTTCGCCACGGAGACAGTCCTGCTCCACTCTCACCACCATCAGAACATACCTTCAAAGCTATCAGCGCGAAGGAGAAAAAAGCGCCGCACGACCACCGGGTGGGCTCGAACCTCCAACCTTTCGGTTAACAGCCGATCGCGCTAGCCAATTGCGCCATGGAGACAGTCGTGCTCTACTCTCCCCACCGTCAGAACATTTCTTCAGAGCTATCAACCCAAAGAAAAAAAGCTTCGCACCACCACCGGGTGGGCTCGAACCTCCAACCTTTCGGTTAACAGCCGATCGCGCTAGCCAATTGCGCCATGGAGCCAGCTGTGCTCCACTCTCACCACATACAGAACATATCTTCAAAGCTATCAGCGCAAAGAAAAATACAACACACCACACCCGGGAGGGCTCGAACCTCCAACCTTTCGGTTAACAGCCGATCGCGCTAGCCAATTGCGCCACGGAGACAGTCCCGCTCCACTCTCACCACCATCAGAACATATATTCAAATCTATCAGCCCAAAGAAAAAAAGCGCCACACCACCACCGGGTGGGCTCGAACCTCCAACCTTTCGGTTAACAGCCGATCGCGCAAGCCAATTGCGCCCCGAAAACAGTCCTGCTCCACTCTCACCACCATCAGAACATATCGTCAAAGCTATCAGCCCAAAGAAAAAAAAAAGCAACACACCACTCCCCGGAGGGCTCGAACCTCCAACCTTTCAGTTAGCAGCCGATCGCGCTAGCCAATTGCGCCACGGAGACAGTCGCGCTCCACCCTCACCACCATCAGAGCATATCTTCAAAGCTATCAGCCTAAAGAAAAAAAAGCGCCGCACCACCACCGGATGGGCTCGAACCTCCAACCTTTCGGTTAACAGACGATCGCGCTAGCCGATCGCGCCACGGAGACAGTCGTGCTCCACTCTCGTCACCATCAGAACATATCTTCAAAGCTATCAGCGCAAAGAAAAAAGCAACACACCACTCCCGAGAGAGCTCAAAACTCCAACCTTTCGGTTAACAGCCGATCGTGCTAGCCAATTGCGCCATGGAGACAGTCCTGCTCCACTCTCACCACCATCAGAACATATCTTCAAAGCTATCAGCCCCAAAAAAGCGCCGCACCACCACCGGGTGGGCTCGAACCTCCAACCTTTCGGTCAACGACCGAACGCGCTACCCAATTGCGCCACAGAGACAGTCCTGCTCCACTCTCACCACCATCAGAACATATCTTCAAAGCTATCAGCCCAAAGAAAAAAAAGCAACCCACCACTCCCGGGAGGGCTCGAACCTCCAACCTTTCGGTTAACAGCTGATCGCGCTAGCCAATTGCGCCTCGAAGACAGTCATGCTCCACTCTCACCACCAACAGAACATATCTTCAAAGCTATCAGCGCAAAGAAAAAAGCAACACATCACTCTCGGGAGGGCTCGAACCTCCAACCTTTCGGTTAACAGCCGATGGCGCTAGCCAATTTCGCCACGGAGACAGTCCTGCTCCACTCTCACCACCATTAGAACATATCTTCAAAGCTATCAGGCCATAGAAAAAAAGCGCCGCACCACAACCGGGTGGGCTCGAACGTCTAACCTTTCGGTTAACGACTGAACGCGCTACCCAATTGCGCCACGGAGACAGTCGTGCTCCCTCTCACCACCATCAGAACATATCTTTAAAGCTATCAGCGCAAAGAAAACAGCAACACACCACTCCCGGGAGGGCTCGAACCTCCAACCTTTCGGTTAACAGCCGATCGCGCTAGCCAATTGCGCCTCGGAGACAGTCGTGCTCCACTCTCCCCACCATCAGAACATTTCTTCAGAGCTATCAGCCCAAAAAAAAGCGTCGCACCACCACCGGGTGGGCTGGATCCTCCAACCTTTCGGTTAACAGCCGATCGCGCTAGCCTATTGCGCCACGGAGACAGTCGTGCTCCACTCTCACCACATACAGAACATATCTTCAAAGCTATCAGCGCAAAGAAAAAAGCAACACACCACTGCCGGGAGGGCTCGAACCTCCAACCTTTCGGTTAACGACCGAACGCGCTACCTAATTGCGCCACGGAGACAGTCCTTCTTTACTCTGACCACCATCAGAACATATCTTCAAAGCTATCAGCCCAAAGAAAAAAAAGCAACACACCACTCCCGGGAGGGCTCGAACCTCCAACCTTTCGGTTAACAGCCGATCGCGCTAGCCAATTGCGCCACGGAGACAGTCATGCTCCACTCTCCCCAACGTCAAAACATTTCTTCAGAGCTATCAGCCCAAAGAAAAAAAGCGTCGCACCACCCCCGGGTGGGCTGGAACCTCCAACCTTTCGGTTAACAGCCGATCGCGCTAGCCAATTGCGCCACGGAGACAGTCGTGCTCCACTCTCACCACTAACAGAACATATCTTCAAAGCTATCTGCGCAAAGAAAAAAGCAACACACCACTCCCGGGACGGCTTGAACCTCCAACCTTTCAGTCAACGGCCGATCGCGCTAGCCAATTGCGCCACGGAGACAGTCGTGCTCCACTCTCACCACCATCAGAGCATATCTTCAAATCTATCAGCCTAAAGAAAAAAAAGCGCCGCACCACCACCGGATGGGCACGAACCTCCAACCTTTCGGTTAACAGACGATCGCGCTGGCCGATCGCGCCACGGAGACAGACGCGCTCCACTCTCACCACCATCAGAACATATCTTCAAAGCTATCAGCCACAACAAAAAGCGGCGCACCTCCACCGGGTGGGCTCGAAACTCCAACCTTTCGATTGACAGCCGATCGCACTAGCCAATTGCGCCACGGAGACAGTCCTGTTCCACTCTCATCACCATTAGAACATGTCTTCAAAGTTATCAGGCCATAGAAAAAAAGCGCCACACCACCACTGGGTGGGCTCGAACCTCCAACCTTTCGGTTAACAGACGATCGCGCTAGCCAATCGCGCCACGGACACAGTCGTGCTCCACTCTCACCACCATCAGAACATATCTTCAAAGCTATCAGCCCAAAGAAAAAAAGCAACACACCACTCCCGGGAGGGCTCGAACCTCCAACCTTTCGGTTAACAGCCGATCGCGCTAGCCAATTGCACCACGGAGACATTCGTGCTCCGCTCTCATCACCAACAGAACATATCTTCAAAGCTATCAGCGCAAAGAAAAAAGCAACACACCACTCTCGGGAGAGCTCGAACCTCCAAACTTTCGGTTAACAGCCGATCGCGCTAGCCAATTTCGCCATGGAGACAGTCCTGCTCCACTTCCACCACCATCAGAACATACCTTCAAAGCTATCAGCCCGAAGGAGAAAAAAGCGCCGCACCACCAACGGGTGCGCTCGAACCTCGAACCTTTCGGTCAAGGCCAATCGTGCTAGCCAATTGCGCCACGGAGGCAGTCGTGCTCCACTCTCACCACCATCAGAACATATCTTCAAAGCTATCAGCCCAAAGAAAAAAAAGCGCCGCACCACCACTGGGTGGGCTCGAACCTCCAACCTTTCGGTCAACAGCCGATCGCGCTAGCCGATCGCGCCAGGAAGACAGTCGTGCTCCACTCTCACCACCATCAGAACATATCTTCAAAGCTATCAGCGCAAAAAAGCAACACACCACTCCCGGGAGGGCTTGAAACTCCAACCTTTCGGTTAACAGCCGATCGCGCTAGCCAATTGCGCAACGGAGACAGTCCCGCTCCACTCTCACCACCATCAGAACATATCTTCAAAGGTATCATCCCAAAGAAAAAAAGAAGCGCTGCACCACCACCGGGTGGGCTCGAACGTCCAACCTTTCGGTTAACAGCCGATCGTGCTAGCCAATTGCGCAATGGAGACAGTCCTGCTCCACTCTTACCACCATCAGAACATATCTTCAAAGCTATTAGCCCATAGAAAAAAAAGCGCCGCACCACCACCGTGTGGGCTCGAACCTCCAACCTTTCGGTTAACGACCGAACGCGCTACCCAATTGCGCCACGGAGACAGTCCTTCTCCACTCTGACCACCATCAGAACATATCTTCAAAGATATCAGACCAAAGAAAAAAAAGCAACACACCACTCCCGGGAGGGCTCGAACCTCCAACCTTTCGGTTAACAGCCGATTGCGCTAGCCAATTGCGCCACGGAGACAGTCATGCTCCACTCTCCCCAACGTCAGAACATTTCTTCAGAGCTATCAGCCCAAAGAAAAAAAGCGTCGCACCACCCCCGGGTGGGCTGGAACCTCCAACCTTTCGGTTAACAGCCGATCGCGCTAGCCAATTGCGCCACGGACACAGTCGTGCTCCACTCTCACCACTAACAGAACATATCTTCAAAGCTATCTGCGCAAAGAAAAAAGCAACACACCACTCCCGGGAGGGCTTGAACCTCCAACCTTTCGGTTATCAGCCGATCGCGCTAGCCACTTGCGCCACGAAGACTGTCCTGCTCCACTCTCACCACCATCAGAACATATCTTCAAAGCTATCAGCCCAAAGAAAAAAAAGCGCCGCACCACCACCGGGTGCGCTCGAACCTCCAACCTTTCGGTCAACAGCCGATCGCGCTAGCCAATTGCGCCACGGAGACAGTCGTGCTCCACTCTCACCACCATCAGAACATATATTCAAAGCTATCAGCGCAAAGAAAAAAGCAACACACCACTGCCGGGAGGGCTCGAACCTCCAACCTTTCGGTTAACAGCCGATCGCGCTAGCCAATTGCGACACGGAGACAGTCCTGCTCAACTCTCACCACCATCAGAACAATTCTTCAGAGCTATCAGCCCAAAGAAAAAGAAGCGCCGCACGACCACCGGGTGGGCTCGAACCTCCAACCTTCGGTTAACAGCCGATCGCGCTAAACAATTGCGCCATGGAGACAGTCGTGCTCCACTCTCACCACATACAGAACATATCTTCAAAGCTATCAGCGCAAAGAAAAAAGCAACACACCACTCCCGGGAGGGCTCGAACCTCCAACCTTTCGGTTAACAGCCGATCGCGCTAGCCAATTGCGCCACGGAGACAGTCCTGCTCCACTCTCACCACCATCAGAACATATCTTCAAAGCAATCAGCCCAAAGAAAAAAAAGCGCCGCACCACCACCGGGTGCGCTCGAACCTCCAACGTTTCGGTCAACAGCCGATCGCGCTAACCAATTGCGCCACGGAGACAGTCGTGCTCCACTCTCACCATCATCAAAACATATCTTCAAAGCTATCAGCCCAAAGAAAAAAAAGCGCCGATCCACCACCGGGTGGGCTCGAACCTCCAACCTTTCGGTTAACAGCCGATCGCGCAAGCCAATTGCGCCCCGGAGACAGTCCTGCTCCACTCTCACCACCATCAGAACATATCGTCAAAGCTGTCAGCCCAAAGAAAAAAAAGCAACACACCACTCCCCGGAGGGCTCGAACCTCCAACCTTTCAGTTAACAGGCGATCGCGCTAGTCAATTGCGCAACGGAGACAGTCGTGCTCCACTCTCACCACCATCAGAGCATATCTTCAAAGCTATCAGCCTAAAGAAAAAAAAAACTCCGCACCACCACCTGATGGGCACGAACCTCCAACCTTTCGGCTAACAGACGATCGCGCTAGCCGATCGCGCCACGGAGACAGTCGTGCTCCACTCTCACCACCATCAGAACATATCTTCAAAGCTATCAGCGCAAAAAAAGCAACACACCACTCCCGGGAGGGCTCGAAACTCCAACCGTTCGGTTAACAGCCGATCGTGCTAGCCAATTGCGCAACGGAGACAGTCCTGCTCCACTCTCACCACCTTCAGAACATATCTTCAAAGCTATCAGCCACAACAAAAAGCGCCGCACCTCCACCGGGTGGGCTCGAAACTCCAACCTTTCGATTAACAGCCGATCGCGCTAGCCAATCGCGCCACGGAGACAGTCGTGCTCCACTCTCACCACCATCAGAACATATCTTCAAAGCTATCAGCCCAAAGAAAAAAAAAGCAACACACCAATCCCGGGAGGGCTCGAACCTCCAACCTTTCGGTTAACAGCCGATCGCGCTAGCCAATTGCGCCACGGAGACATTCGTGCTCCGCTCTCACCACCAACAGAACATATCTTCAAAGCTATCAGCGCAAAGAAAAAAGCAACAGACCACTCTCGGGAGAGCTCGAACCTCCAACCTTTCGGTTAACAGCCGATCGCGCTAGCCAATTTCGCCACGGAGACAGTCCTGCTCCACTCTCACCACCATCAGAACATACCTTCAAAGCTATCAGCGCGAAGGAGAAAAAAGCGCCGCACGACCACCCGGTGGGCTCGAACCTCCAACCTTTCGGTTAACAGCCGATCGCGCTAGCCAATTGCGCCATGGAGACAGTCGTGCTCCACTCTCCCCACCGTCAGAACATTTCTTCAGAGCTATCAACCCAAAGAAAAAAAGCTTCGCACCACCACCGGGTGGGCTCGAACCTCCAACCTTTCGGTTAACACCCGATCGCACTAGCCAATTGCGCCATGGAGCCAGCTGTGCTCCACTCTCACCACATACAGAACATATCTTCAAAGCTATCAGCGCAAAGAAAAATACAACACACCACACCCGGGAGGGCTCGAACCTCCAACCTTTCGGTTAACAGCCGATCGCGCTAGCCAATTGCGCCACGGAGACAGTCCCGCTCCACTCTCACCACCATCAGAACATATATTCAAATCTATCAGCCCAAAGAAAAAAAGCGCCACACCACCACCGGGTGGGCTCGAACCTCCAACCTTTCGGTTAACAGCCGATCGCGCAAGCCAATTGCGCCCCGAAAACAGTCCTGCTCCACTCTCACCACCATCAGAACATATCGTCAAAGCTATCAGCCCAAAGAAAAAAAAAAGCAACACACCACTCCCCGGAGGGCTCGAACCTCCAACCTTTCAGTTAGCAGCCGATCGCGCTAGCCAATTGCGCCACGGAGACAGTCGTGCTCCACCCTCACCACCATCAGAGCATATCTTCAAAGCTATCAGCCTAAAGAAAAAAAAGCGCCGCACCACCACCGGATGGGCTCGAACCTCCAACCTTTCGGTTAACAGACGATCGCGCTAGCCGATCGCGCCACGGAGACAGTCGTGCTCCACTCTCGCCACCATCAGAACATATCTTCAAAGCTATCAGCGCAAAGAAAAAAGCAACACACCACTCCCGAGAGAGCTCAAAACTCCAACCTTTCGGTTAACAGCCGATCGTGCTAGCCAATTGCGCCATGGAGACAGTCCTGCTCCACTCTCACCACCATCAGAACATATCTTCAAAGCTATCAGCCCCAAAAAAGCGCCGCACCACCACCGGGTGGGCTCGAACCTCCAACCTTTCGGTCAACGACCGAACGCGCTACCCAATTGCGCCACAGAGACAGTCCTGCTCCACTCTCACCACCATCAGAACATATCTTCAAAGCTATCAGCCCAAAGAAAAAAAAGCAACCCACCACTCCCGGGAGGGCTCGAACCTCCAACCTTTCGGTTAACAGCTGATCGCGCTAGCCAATTGTGCCTCGAAGACAGTCATGCTCCACTCTCACCACCAACAGAACATATCTTCAAAGCTATCAGCGCAAAGAAAAAAGCAACACACCACTCTCGGGAGGGCTCGAACCTCCAACCTTTCGGTTAACAGCCGATGGCGCTAGCCAATTTCGCCACGGAGACAGTCCTGCTCCACTCTCACCACCATTAGAACATATCTTCAAAGCTATCAGGCCATAGAAAAAAGCGCCGCACCACCACCGGGTGGGCTCGAACGTCTAACCTTTCGGTTAACAACTGAACGCGCTACCCAATTGCGCCACGGAGACAGTCGTGCTCCCTCTCACCACCATCAGAACATATCTTTAAAGCTATCAGCGCAAAGAAAACAGCAACACACCACTCCCGGGAGGGCTCGAACCTCCAACCATTCGGTTAACAGCCGATCGCGCTAGCCAATTGCGCCACGGAGACAGTCGTGCTCCACTCTCCCCACCATCAGAACATTTCTTCAGAGCTATCAGCCCAAAAAAAAGCATCGCACCACCAGCGGGTGGGCTGGAACATCCAACCTTTCGGTTAACAGCCGATCGCGCTAGCCTATTGCGCCACGGAGACAGTCGTGCTCCACTCTCACCACATACAGAACATATCTTCAAAGCTATCAGCGCAAAGAAAAAAGCAACACACCACTGCCGGGAGGGCTCGAACCTCCAACCTTTCGGTTAACGACCGAACGCGCTACCCAATTGCGCCACGGAGACAGTCCTTCTCCACTCTGACCACCATCAGAACATATCTTCAAAGCTATCAGCCCAAAGAAAAAAAAGCAACACACCACTCCCGGGAGGGCTCGACCCTCCAACCTTTCGGTTAACAGCCGATCGCGCTAGCCAATTGCGCCACGGAGACAGTCATGCTCCACTCTCCCCAACGTCAGAACATTTCTTCAGAGCTATCAGCCCAAAGAAAAAAAGCGTCGCACCACCCACGGGTGGGCTGGAACCTCCAACCTTTCGGTTAACAGCCGATCGCGCTAGCCAATTGCGCCACGGAGACAGTCGTGCTCCACTCTCACCACTAACAGAACATATCTTCAAAGCTATCTGCGCAAAGAAAAAAGCAACACACCACTCCCGGGACGGCTTGAACCTCCAACCTTTCAGTCAACAGCCGATCGCGCTAGCCAATTGCGCCACGGAGACAGTCGTGCTCCACTCTCACCACCATCAGAGCATATCTTCAAATCTATCAGCCTAAAGAAAAAAAAGCGCCGCACCACCACCGGATGGGCACGAACCTCCAACCTTTCGGTTAACAGACGATCGCGCTGGCCGATCGCGCCACGGAGACAGTCGCGCTCCACTCTCACCACCATCAGAACATATCTTCAAAGCTATCAGCCACAACAAAAAGCGGCGCACCTCCACCGGGTGGGCTCGAAACTCCAACCTTTCGATTGACAGCCGATCGCACTAGCCAATTGCGCCACGGAGACAGTCCTGTTCCACTCTCATCACCATTAGAACATGTCTTCAAAGTTATCAGGCCATAGAAAAAAAGCGCCACACCACCACTGGGTGGGCTCGAACCTCCAACCTTTCGGTTAACAGACGATCGCGCTAGCCAATCGCGCCACGGACACAGTCGTGCTCCACTCTCACCACCATCAGAACATATCTTCAAAGCTATCAGCCCAAAGAAAAAAAAGCAACACACCACTCCCGGGAGGGCTCGAACCTCCAACCTTTCGGTTAACAGCCGATCGCGCTAGCCAATTGCGCCACGGAGACATTCGTGCTCCGCTCTCACCACCAACAGAACATATCTTCAAAGCTATCAGCGCAAAGAAAAAAGCAACACACCACTCTCGGGAGAGCTCGAACCTCCAAACTTTCGGTTAACAGCCGATCGCGCTAGCCAATTTCGCCATGGAGACAGTCCTGCTCCACTTCCACCACCATCAGAACATACCTTCAAAGCTATCAGCCCGAAGGAGAAAAAAGCGCCGCACCACCAACGGGTGCGCTCGAACCTCCAACCTTTCGGTCAAGAGCCAATCGTGCTAGCCAATTGCGCCACGGAGGCAGTCGTGCTCCACTCTCACCACTATCAGAACATATCTTCAAAGCTATCAGCCCAAAGAAAAAAAAGCGCCGCACCACCACTGGGTGGGCTCGAACCTCCAACCTTTCGGTCAACAGCCGATCGCGCTAGCCGATCGCGCCAGGAAGACAGTCGTGCTCCACTCTCACCACCATCAGAACATATCTTCAAAGCTATCAGCGCAAAAAAAGCAACACACCACTCCCGGGAGGGCTTGAAACTCCAACCTTTCGGTTAACAGCCGATCGCGCTAGCCAATTGCGCAACGGAGACAGTCCCGCTCCACTCTCACCACCATCAGAACATATCTTCAAAGCTATCATCCCAAAGAAAAAAAGAAGCGCTGCACCACCACCGGGTGGGCTCGAACGTCCAACCTTTCGGTTAACAGCCGATGGTGCTAGCCAATTGCGCAATGGAGACAGTCCTTCTCCACTCTGACCACCATGAGAACATATCTTCAAAGATATCAGCCCAAAGAAAAAAAAGCAACACACCACTCCCGGGAGGGCTCGAACCTCCAACCTTTCGGTTAACAGCCGATCGCGCTAGCCAATTGCGCCACGGAGACAGTCATGCTCCACTCTCCCCAACGTCAGAACATTTCTTCAGAGCTATCAGCCCAAAGAAAAAAAGCGTCGCACCACCCCCGGGTGGGCTGGAACCTCCAACCTTTCGGTTAACAGCCGATCGCGCTAGCCAATTGCGCCACGGAGACAGTCGTGCTCCACTCTCACCACTAACAGAACATATCTTCAAAGCTATCTGCGCAAAGAAAAAAGCAACACACCACTCCCGGGAGGGCTTGAACCTCCAACCTTTCGGTTATCAGCCGATCGCGCTAGCCACTTGCGCCACGAAGACAGTCCTGCTCCACTCTCACCACCATCAGAACATATCTTCAAAGCTATCAGCCCAAAGAAAAAAAAGCGCCGCACCACCACCGGGTGCGCTCGAACCTCCAACCTTTCGGTCAACAGCCGATCGCGCTAGCCAATTGCGCCACGGAGACAGTCGTGCTCCACTCTCACCACCATCAGAACATATATTCAAAGCTATCAGCCCAAAAAAAGCAACACACCACTCCCGGGAGGGCTCGAAACTCCAACCTTTCGGTTAACACCCGATCGCGCTAGCCAATTGCGCCAAGGAGACAATCGTGCTCCACTCTCACCACCATCAGAACATATCTTCAAAGCTATCAGCCCAAAGAAAAAAAGCGCCGCACCACCACCGGGTGCGCTCGAACCTCCAACCTTTCGGTCAACAGCCGATCGTGCTAGCCAATTCCACCACGGAGACAGGTGTGCTCCCTCTCACCACCATCAGAACATATCTTCAAAGCTATCAGCGCAAAGAAAACAGCAACACACCACTCCCGGGAGGGCTCGAACCTCCAACCTTTCGGTTAACATCTGATCGCGCTAGCCAATTGCGCCACGGAGACAGTCCTGCTCCACTCTCACCACCATCAGAACATATCTTCAAAGCTATCAGCCCAAAGAAAAAAAACAACACACCACTCCCGGGAGGGCTCGAACCTCCAACCTTTCGGTTAACAGCCGATCGCGCTAGCCAATTGCGCCACGGAGACAGTCGTGTTCCGCTCTCACCACCATCAAAACATATCTTCAAAGCTATCAGCCCAAAGAAAAAGAAGCGCCGCACAACCACCGGGTGGGCTCGAACCTCCAACCTTTCGGTCAACAGCCGATCGCGCTAGCCAATTGCGCCACGTATGCAGTCATGCTCCACTCTCACCACCACCAGAACATATCTTCAAAGCTATCAGCGCAAAGAAGAAAAAACGACACACCGTCCCCGGGTGAAGTCTAACCTCCAACCTTTCGATTATCAGACGATCGCGCTAGCCAATTGCGCCACGGAGACAGTCGTGCTCCACTCTCACCACCATCAGAGCATATCTTCAAAGCTATCACCCTAAAGAAAAAAAAGCGCCGAACCACCTCCGGGTCGGCTCGAACCTTCAACCTTTCGGTTAACAGACGATCGCGCTAGCCGATCGCGCCAGGAAGACAGTCGTGCTCCACTCTCACCACCATCAGAACATCTCTTCAAAGCTATCAGCGCAAAGAAAAAAGCAACACACCACTCCCGGGAGGGCTTGAAACTCCAACCTTTCGGTTAACAGCCGATCGCGCTAGCCAATATCGCAACGGAGACAGTCCTGCTCCACTCTCACCACCATCAGAACATATCTTCAAAGCTATCATCGCAACGAAAAAAAGAAGCGCTGCACCACAACCGGGTGGGCTCGAACCTCCAACCTTTCGGTTAACGACCGAACGCGCTACCCAATTGCGCCACGGAGACATTCGTGCTCCGCTCTCACCACCAACAGAACATATCTTCAAAGCTATCAGCCCAAAGAAAAAAAGCGTCGCACCACCCCCGGGTGGGCTGGAACCTCCAACCTTTCGGTTAACAGCCGATCGCGCTAGCCAATTGCGCCACGGAGACAGTCGTGCTCCACTCTCACCACTAACAGAACATATCTTCAAAGCTATCTGCGCAAAGAAAAAAGCAACACACCACTCCCGAGAGGGCTTGAACCTCCAACCTTTCGGTTATCAGCCGATCGCGCTAGACAATTGCGCCACGGAGACATTCGTGCTCCGCTCTCACCACCAACAGAACATATCTTCAAAGCTATCAGCGCAAAGAAAAAAGCAACACACCACTTTTGGGAGAGCTCGAACCTCCAACCTTTCGGTTAACAGCCGATCGCGCTAGCCAATTTCGCCATGGAGACAGTCCTGCTCCACTTCCACCACCATCAGAACATACCTTCAAAGCTATCAGCCCGAAGGAGAAAAAAGCGCCGCACCACCAACGCGTGCGCTCGAACCTCCAACCTTTCGGTCAAGAGCCAATCGTGCTAGCCAATTGCGCCACGTAGGCAGTCGTGCTCCACTCTCACCACCATCAGAACATATCTTCAAAGCTATCAGCCCAAAGAAAAAAAAGCGCCGCACCACCACTGGGTGGGCTCGACCCTCCAACCTTTCGGTCAACAGCCGATCGCGCTAGCCGATCGCGCCAGGAAGACAGTCGTGCTCCACTCTCACCACCATCAGAACATATCTTCAAAGCTATCAGCGCAAAAAAAGCAACACACCACTCCCGGGAGGGCTTGAAACTCCAACCTTTCGGTTAACAGCCGATCGCGCTAGCCAATTGCGCAACGGAGACAGTCCCGCTCCACTCTCACCACCATCAGAACATATCTTCAAAGCTATCATCCCAAAGAAAAAAAGAAGCGCTGCACCACCACCGGGTGGGCTCGAACGTCCAACCTTTCGGTTAACAGCCGATCGTGCTAGCCAATTGCGCAATGGAGACAGTCCTGCTCCACTCTTACCACCATCAGAACATATCTTCAAAGCTATTAGCCCATCGAAAAAAAAGCGCCGCACCACCACCGGGTGGGCTCGAACCTCCAACCTTTCGGTTAACGACCGAACGCGCTACCCAATTGCGCCACGGAGACAGTCCTTCTCCACTCTGACCACCATCAGAACATATCTTCAAAGCTATCAGCCCAAAGAAAAAGAAGCAACACACCACTCCCGGGAGGGCTCGAACCTCCAACCTTTCGGTTAACAGCCGATCGCGCTAGCCAACTGCGCCACGGAGACAGTCCTGCTCTACTCTCACCACCAACAGAACATATCTTCAAAGCTATCAGCCCAAAAAAAAGCAACACACCACTCCCGGGAGGGCTCGAAACTCCAACCTTTCGGTTAACACCCGATCGCGCTAGCCAATTGCGCCAAGGAAACAGTCGTGCTCCACTCTCACCACTATCAGAACATATCTTCAAAGCTATCAGCCCAAAGAAAAAAAACGCCGCACCATTACCGGGTGCGCTCGAACCTCCAACCTTTCGGTCAACAGCCGATCGTGCTAGCCAATTCCACCACGGAGACAGTCGTGCTCCCTCTCACCACCATCAGAACATATCTTCAAAGCTATCAGCGCAAAGAAAACAGCAACACACCACTCCCGGGAGGGCTCGAACCTCCAACCTTTCGGTTAACATCCGATCGCGCTAGCCAATTGCGCCACGGAGACAGTCCTGCTCCACTCTCACCACCATCAGAACATATCTTCAAAGCTATCAGCCCAAAGAAAAAAAAACAGCACACCACTCCCGGGAGGGCTCGAACCTCCAACCTTTCGGTTACCAGCCGATCGCGCTACCCAATTGCGCCACGGAGACAGTCGTGTTCCGCTCTCACCACCATCAAAACATATCTTCAAAGCTATCAGCCCAAAGAAAAAGAAGCGCCGCACAACCACCGGGTGGGCTCGAACCTCCAACCTTTCGGTCAACAGCCGATCGCGCTAGCCAATTGCGCCACGTATGCAGTCGTGCTCCACTCTCACCACCATCAGAACATATCTTCAAAGCTATCAGCGCAAAGAAAAAAAAACGACACACCGTCCCCGGGTGAACTCTAACCTCCAACCTTTCGATTATCAGCCGATCGCGCTAGCCAATTGCGCCACGGAGACAGTCGTGCTCCACTCTCACCACCATCAGAGCATATCTTCAAAGCTATCACCCTAAAGAAGAAAAAGCGCCGAACCACCACCGGGTGGGCTCGAACCTTCAACCTTTCGGTTAACAGACGATCGCGCTAGCCGATCGCGCCAGGAAGAGAGTCGTGCTCCACTCTCACCACCCTCAGAACATATCTTCAAAGCTATCAGCGCAAAGAAAAAAGCAACACACCACTCCCGGGAGGGCTTGAAACTCCAACCTTTCGGTTAACAGCCGATCGCGCTAGCCAATTGCGCAACGGAGACAGTCCTGCTCCACTCTCACCACCATCAGAACATATCTTCAAAGCTATCATCGCAACGAAAAAAAGAAGCGCTGCACCACCACTGGATGGGCTCGAACCTCCAACCTTTCGGTTAACGACCGAACGCGCTACCCAATTGCGCCACGGAGACAGTTCTGCTCCACTCTGACCACCATCAGAACATATCTTCAAAGCTATCAGCCCAAAGAAAAAAAAGCAACACACCACTCCCGGGAGGGCTCGAACCTCCAATTTTTCGGTTCACAGCCGATCGCGCTAGCCAATTGCGCCACGGAGACAGTCGTGCTCCATTCTACCCACCGTCAGAACATTTCTTCAGAGCTATCAGCCCAAAGAAAAAAAGCGTCGCACCACCCCCGGGTGGGCTGGAACCTCCAACCTTTCGGTTATCAGCCGATCGCGCGAGCCAATTGCGCCACGAAGACAGTCCTGCTCCACTCTCACCACCATCAGAACATATCTTCAAATCTATCAGCCCAAAGAAAAAAAAGCGCCGCACCACCACCGGGTGCGCTCGAACCTCCAACCTTTCGGTCAACAGCCGATCGCGCTAGCCAATTGCGCCACGGAGACAGTCGTGCTCCACTCTCACCACCATCAGAACATATATTCAAAGCTATCAGACAAAAGAAAAAAAAGCAACACACCACTCCCGGGAGGGCTCGAACCTCCAACCTTTCGGTTAACAGCCGATCGCGCAAGCCAATTGCGCAACGGAGACAGTCCCGCTCCACTCTCACCACCATCAGAACATATCTTCAAAGCTATCATCCCAAAGAAAAAAAGAAGCGCTGCACCACCACCGGGTGGGCTCGAACGTCCAACCTTTCGGTTAACAGCCGATGGTGCTAGCCAATTGCGCAATGGAGACAGTCCTGCTCCACTCTTACCACCATCAGAACATATCTTCAAAGCTATTAGCCCATAGAAAAAAAAGCGCCGCACCACCACCGGGTGGGCTCGAACCTCCAACCTTTCGGTTAACGACCGAACGCGCTACCCAATTGCGCCACGGAGACAGTCCTTCTCCACTCTGACCACCATGAGAACATATCTTCAAAGATATCAGCCCAAAGAAAAAAAAGCAACACACCACTCCCGGGAGGGCTCGAACCTCCAACCTTTCGGTTAACAGCCGATCGCGCTAGCCAATTGCGCCACAGAGACAGTCATGCTCCACTCTCCCCAACGTCAGAACATTTCTTCAGAGCTATCAGCCCAAAGAAAAAAAGCGTCGCACCACCCCCGGGTGGGCTGGAACCTCCAACCTTTCGGTTAACAGCCGATCGCGCTAGCCAATTGCGCCACGGAGACAGTCGTGCTCCACTCTCACCACTAACAGAACATATCTTCAAAGCTATCTGCGCAAAGAAAAAAGCAACACACCACTCCCGGGAGGGCTTGAACCTCCAACCTTTCGGTTATCAGCCGATCGCGCTAGCCACTTGCGCCACGAAGACAGTCCTGCTCCACTCTCACCACCATCAGAACATATCTTCAAAGCTATCAGCCCAAAGAAAAAAAAGCGCCGCACCACCACCGGGTGCGCTCGAACCTCCAACCTTTCGGTCAACAGCCGATCGCGCTAGCCAATTGCGCCACGGAGACAGTCGTGCTCCACTCTCACCACCATCAGAACATATATTCAAAGCTATCAGCCCAAAGAAAAATAAAGCAACACACCACTCCCGGGAGGGCTCGAACCTCCAACCTTTCGGTTAACAGCCGATCGCGCAAGCCAATTGCGCCCCGGAGACAGTCCTGCTCCACTCTCACCACCATCAGTATATATCTTCAAAGCTATCAGCCCAAAGAAAAAAAAAGCAACACACCACTCCCGGGAGGGCTCGAACCTCCCGTTTTTCGGTTAACAGCCGATCGCGCTAGCCAATTGCGCCGCGGAGACAGTCCTGCTCCACTCTCACCACCAACAGAACATATCTTCAAAGCTATCAGCCCAAAAAAAGCAACACACCACTCCCGGGAGGGCTCGAAACTCCAACCTTTCGGTTAACACCCGATCGCGCTAGCCAATTGCGCCAAGGAGACAATCGTGCTCCACTCTCACCACCATCAGAACATATCTTCAAAGCTATCAGCCCAAAGAAAAAAAGCGCCGCACCACCACCGGGTGCGCTCGAACCTCCAACCTTTCGGTCAACAGCCGATCGTGCTAGCCAATTCCACCACGGAGACAGTCGTGCTCCCTCTCACCACCATCAGAACATATCTTCAAAGCTATCAGCGCAAAGAAAACAGCAACACACCACTCCCGGGAGGGCTCGAACCTCCAACCTTTCGGTTAACATCTGATCGCGCTAGCCAATTGCGCCACGGAGACAGTCCTGCTCCACTCTCACCACCATCAGAACATATCTTCAAAGCTATCAGCCCAAAGAAAAAGAAGCGCCGCACAACCACCGGGTGGGCTCGAACCTCCAACCTTTCGGTCAACAGCCGATCGCGCTAGCCAATTGCGCCACGTATGCAGTCATGCTCCACTCTCACCACCACCAGAACATATCTTCAAAGCTATCAGCGCAAAGAAGAAAAAACGACACACCGTCCCCGGGTGAAGTCTAACCTCCAACCTTTCGATTATCAGCCGATCGCGCTAGCCAATTGCGCCACGGAGACAGTCGTGCTCCACTCTCACCACCATCAGAGCATATCTTCAAAGCTATCACCCTAAAGAAAAAAAAGCGCCGAACCACCACCGGGTCGGCTCGAACCTTCAACCTTTCGGTTAACAGACGATCGCGCTAGCCGATCGCGCCAGGAAGACAGTCGTGCTCCACTCTCACCACCATCAGAACATCTCTTCAAAGCTATCAGCGCAAAGAAAAAAGCAACACACCACTCCCGGGAGGGCTTGAAACTCCAACCTTTCGGTTAACAGCCGATCGCACTAGCCAATATCGCAACGGAGACATTCGTGCTCCGCTCTCACCACCAATAGAACATATCTTCAAAGCTATCAGCCCAAAGAAAAAAAGCGTCGCACCACCCCCGGGTGGGCTGGAACCTCCAACCTTTCGGTTAACAGCCGATCGCGCTAGCCAATTGCGCCACGGAGACAGTCGTGCTCCACTCTCACCACTAACAGAACATATCTTCAAAGCTATCTGCGCAAAGAAAAAAGCAACACACCACTCCCGAGAGGGCTTGAACCTCCAACCTTTCGGTTATCAGCCGATCGCGCTAGCCAATTGCGCCACGGAGACATTCGTGCTCCGCTCTCACCACCAACAGAACATATCTTCAAAGCTATCAGCGCAAAGAAAAAAGCAACACACCACTCTTGGGAGAGCTCGAACCTCCAACCTTTCGGTTAACAGCCGATCGCGCTAGCCAATTTCGCCATGGAGACAGTCCTGCTCCACTTCCACCACCATCAGAACATACCTTCAAAGCTATCAGCCCGAAGGAGAAAAAAGCGCCGCACCACCAACGCGTGCGCTCGAACCTCCAACCTTTCGGTCAAGAGCCAATCGTGCTAGCCAATTGCGCCACGTAGGCAGTCGTGCTCCACTCTCACCACCATCAGAACATATCTTCAAAGCTATCAGCCCAAAGAAAAAAAAGCGCCGCACCACCACTGGGTGGGCTCGACCCTCCAACCTTTCGGTCAACAGCCGATCGCGCTAGCCGATCGCGCCAGGAAGACAGTCGTGTTCCGCTCTCACCACCATCAAAACATATCTTCAAAGCTATCAGCCCAAAGAAAAAGAAGCGCCGCACAACCACCGGGTGGGCTCGAACCTCCAACGTTTCGGTCAACAGCCGATCGCGCTAGCCAATTGCGCCACGTATGCAGTCGTGCTCCACTCTCACCACCATCAGAACATATCTTCAAAGCTATCAGCGCAAAGAAAAAAAAACGACACACCGTCTCGGGTGAACTCTAACCTCCAACCTTTCGATTATCAGCCGATCGCGCTAGCCAATTGCGCCACGGAGACAGTCGTGCTCCACTCTCACCACCATCAGAGCATATCTTCAAAGCTATCACCCTAAAGAAGAAAAAGCGCCGAACCACCACCGGGTGGGCTCGAACCTTCAACCTTTCGGTTAACAGACGATCGCGCTAGCCGATCGCGCCAGGAAGAGAGTCGTGCTCCACTCTCACCACCCTCAGAACATATCTTCAAAGCTATCAGCGCAAAGAAAAAAGCAACACACCACTCCCGGGAGGGCTTGAAACTCCAACCTTTCGGTTAACAGCCGATCGCGCTAGCCAATTGCGCAACGGAGACAGTCCTGCTCCACTCTCACCACCATCAGAACATATCTTCAAAGCCATCATCGCAACGAAAAAAAGAAGCGCTGCACCACCACTGGATGGGCTCGAACCTCCAACCTTTCGGTTAACGACCGAACGCGCTACCCAATTGCGCCACGGAGACAGTCCTGCTCCACTCTGACCACCATCAGAACATATCTTCAAAGCTATCAGCCCAAAGAAAAAAAAGCAACACACCACTCCCGGGAGGGCTCGAACCTCCAATTTTTCGGTTCACAGCCGATCGCGCTAGCCAATTGCGCCACGGAGACAGTCGTGCTCCACTCTACCCACCGTCAGAACATTTCTTCAGAGCTATCAGCCCAAAGAAAAAAAGCGTCGCACCACCCCCGGGTGGGCTGGAACCTCCAACCTTTCGGTTATCAGCCGATCGCGCGAGCCAATTGCGCCACGAAGACAGTCCTGCTCCACTCTCACCACCATCAGAACATATCTTCAAATCTATCAGCCCAAAGAAAAAAAAGCGCCGCACCACCACCGGGTGCGCTCGAACCTCCAACCTTTCGGTCAACAGCCGATCGCGCTAGCCAATTGCGCCACGGAGACAGTCGTGCTCCACTCTCACCACCATCAGAACATATATTCAAAGCTATCAGACAAAAGAAAAAAAAGCAACACACCACTCCCGGGAGGGCTCGAACCTCCAACCTTTCGGTTAACAGCCGATCGCGCTAGCCAATTGCGCAACGGAGACAGTCCTGCTCCACTCTCACCACCATCAGAACATATCTTCAAAGCTATCATCGCAACGAAAAAAAGAAGCGCTGCACCACCACCGGGTGGGCTCGAACCTCCAACCTTTCGGTTAACGACCGAACGCGCTACCCAATTGCGCCACGGAGACATTCGTGCTCCGCTCTCACCACCAACAGAACATATCTTCAAAGCTATCAGCCCAAAGAAAAAAAGCGTCGCACCACCCCCGGGTGGGCTGGAACCTCCAACCTTTCGGTTAACAGCCGATCGCGCTAGCCAATTGCGCCACGGAGACAGTCGTGCTCCACTCTCACCACTAACAGAACATATCTTCAAAGCTATCTGCGCAAAGAAAAAAGCAACACACCACTCCCGAGAGGGCTTGAACCTCCAACCTTTCGGTTATCAGCCGATCGCGCTAGCCAATTGCGCCACGGAGACATTCGTGCTCCGCTCTCACCACCAACAGAACATATCTTCAAAGCTATCAGCGCAAAGAAAAAAGCAACACACCACTCTTGGGAGAGCTCGAACCTCCAACCTTTCGGTTAACAGCCGATCGCGCTAGCCAATTTCGCCATGGAGACAGTCCTGCTCCACTTCCACCACCATCAGAACATACCTTCAAAGCTATCAGCCCGAAGGAGAAAAAAGCGCCGCACCACCAACGCGTGCGCTCGAACCTCCAACCTTTCGGTCAAGAGCCAATCGTGCTAGCCAATTGCGCCACGTAGGCAGTCGTGCTCCACTCTCACCACCATCAGAACATATCTTCAAAGCTATCAGCCCAAAGAAAAAAAAGCGCCGCACCACCACTGGGTGGGCTCGACCCTCCAACCTTTCGGTCAACAGCCGATCGCGCTAGCCGATCGCGCCAGGAAGACAGTCGTGCTCCACTCTCACCACCATCAGAACATATCTTCAAAGCTATCAGCGCAAAAAAAAGCAACACACCACTCCCGGGAGGGCTTGAAACTCCAACCTTTCGGTTAACAGCCGATCGCGCTAGCCAATTGCGCAACGGAGACAGTCCCGCTCCACTCTCACCACCATCAGAACATATCTTCAAAGCTATCATCCCAAAGAAAAAAAGAAGCGCTGCACCACCACCGGGTGGGCTCGAACGTCCAACCTTTCGGTTAACAGCCGATCGTGCTAGCCAATTGCGCAATGGAGACAGTCCTGCTCCACTCTTACCACCATCAGAACATATCTTCAAAGCTATTAGCCCATCGAAAAAAAAGCGCCGCACCACCACCGGGTGGGCTCGAACCTCCAACCTTTCGGTTAACGACCGAACGCGCTACCCAATTGCGCCACGGAGACAGTCCTTCTCCACTCTGACCACCATCAGAACATATCTTCAAAGCTATCAGCCCAAAGAAAAAGAAGCAACACACCACTCCCGGGAGGGCTCGAACCTCCAACCTTTCGGTTAACAGCCGATCGCGCTAGCCAACTGCGCCACGGAGACAGTCCTGCTCTACTCTCACCACCAACAGAACATATCTTCAAAGCTATCAGCCCAAAAAAAAGCAACACACCACTCCCGGGAGGGCTCGAAACTCCAACCTTTCGGTTAACACCCGATCGCGCTAGCCAATTGCGCCAAGGAAACAGTCGTGCTCCACTCTCACCACTATCAGAACATATCTTCAAAGCTATCAGCCCAAAGAAAAAAAACGCCGCACCATTACCGGGTGCGCTCGAACCTCCAACCTTTCGGTCAACAGCCGATCGTGCTAGCCAATTCCACCACGGAGACAGTCGTGCTCCCTCTCACCACCATCAGAACATATCTTCAAAGCTATCAGCGCAAAGAAAACAGCAACACACCACTCCCGGGAGGGCTCGAACCTCCAACCTTTCGGTTAACATCCGATCGCGCTAGCCAATTGCGCCACGGAGACAGTCCTGCTCCACTCTCACCACCATCAGAACATATCTTCAAAGCTATCAGCCCAAAGAAAAAAAAAACAACACACCACTCCCGGGAGGGCTCGAACCTCCAACCTTTCGGTTACCAGCCGATCGCGCTAGCCAATTGCGCCACGGAGACAGTCGTGTTCCGCTCTCACCACCATCAAAACATATCTTCAAAGCTATCAGCCCAAAGAAAAAGAAGCGCCGCACAACCACCGGGTGGGCTCGAACCTCCAACCTTTCGGTCAACAGCCGATCGCGCTAGCCAATTGCGCCACGTATGCAGTCGTGCTCCACTCTCACCACCATCAGAACATATCTTCAAAGCTATCAGCGCAAAGAAAAAAAAACGACACACCGTCCCCGGGTGAACTCTAACCTCCAACCTTTCGATTATCAGCCGATCGCGCTAGCCAATTGCGCCAAGGAGACAGTCGTGCTCCACTCTCACCACCATCAGAGCATATCTTCAAAGCTATCACCCTAAAGAAGAAAAAGCGCCGAACCACCACCGGGTGGGCTCGAACCTTCAACCTTTCGGTTAACAGACGATCGCGCTAGCCGATCGCGCCAGGAAGAGAGTCGTGCTCCACTCTCACCACCCTCAGAACATATCTTCAAAGCTATCAGCGCAAAGAAAAAAGCAACACACCACTCCCGGGAGGGCTTGAAACTCCAACCTTTCGGTTAACAGCCGATCGCGCTAGCCAATTGCGCAACGGAGACAGTCCTGCTCCACTCTCACCACCATCAGAACATATCTTCAAAGCTATCATCGCAACGAAAAAAAGAAGCGCTGCACCACCACTGGGTGGGCTCGAACCTCCAACCTTTCGGTTAACGACCGAACGCGCTACCCAATTGCGCCACGGAGACAGTCCTGCTCCACTCTGACCACCATCAGAACATATCTTCAAAGCTATCAGCCCAAAGAAAAAAAAGCAACACACCACTCCCGGGAGGGCTCGAACCTCCAATTTTTCGGTTCACAGCCGATCGCGCTAGCCAATTGCGCCGCGGAGACAGTCGTGCTCCACTCTACCCACCGTCAGAACATTTCTTCAGAGCTATCAGCCCAAAGAAAAAAAGCGTCGCACCACCCCCGGGTGGGCTGGAACCTCCAACCTTTCGGTTATCAGCCGATCGCGCGAGCCAATTGCGCCACGAAGACAGTCCTGCTCCACTCTCACCACCATCAGAACATTATGTTACGTGAGTAACGAGACAAAGTATTGCGAATATATTCGAAAAATATATTTGCAAGAGCGGTTGCAGCACTGGCCAGTCTGGCTCCGAGCTCGAGCAGCCAGCGAGCCTCCTCTTCTTCGTCGGGCGCACACGCGCATTCGCACTATGGTTTGTGGCAGCCTACAGGTAGCATATAACCCCCGTCGGCAAAGGCGCCGTCTCGGCGCATCTAGATGTCAAGATCATTGGGCGAATGGTACTGCTTCAGGCGTGCGACGTGTACGATGTCGCTGGCCCTAGGGGTGGATGAAGACGGCGAGGCAGCAGGAGTGATTTCATAAGTGACGGGAGTCACCTCACGAAGCACTCTGTAGGGCCCTGTGTACCGAGAGAGCAGCTTGTCAGACAGGCCAACGTGCCTGGTCGGAGACCACAGCAGAACCAACGAACCGGGCGAAAAGTGCACATCGCGGTGTCGTTGGTCGTACCGACGCCGTTGGTTTGCTTGGGAGGTCAGAAGGCGAGCACGAGCGGTTTCGCGTGCGTGGGCGGCCCGGCTGATGGCGTCCCGAGCATATTGTGAAGTTGGAGCTGCTGGTAACGGAATCGTCGTATCGAGGGGTAATGTGGGTTCGCGGCCGAACAGCAAGAAAAAAGGGGAGTAACCAGCCGTGTCGTGGCGCGAAGAATTGTAGGCAAATGTCACGTATGGTAAAGCGATGTCCCAGTCAGAGTGATCTGAGGAAACGTACTTTGCAAGCATGTCAGTTAGGGTTCGGTTCAGGCGTTCTGTGAGGCCATTTGTTTGCGGATGGTACGACGTAGTGAGCTTGTGGCGTGTTGCACAAGAGCGTAGAATGTCCGCTATGACTTTCGATAGAAATGTGCGGCCTCGGTCCGTGAGCAGCTGGCGTGGAGCACCATGTTGCAAGATCACGTCGTGTAGAAGAAAATCGGCGACGTCAGTGGCGCAACTTGTTGGAAGGGCGCGTGTGATTGCGTAGCGTGTGGCGTAGTCTGTGGCCACAGCTATCCACCTGTTGCCAGCAGAAGACAGAGGAAAAGGGCCGAGTAAGTCCAAGCCGACGCGAAAGAAAGGTTCAGTAGAAATATCGAGTGGTTGAAGGCGCCCAGCCGGAAGCGTCGATGGTGTTTTGCGGCGCTGACATTCCTCACACGCCGCGACGTATCTTCTGACGGACCGTGCCAGACCTGGCCAATAGAAGCGACGGCGAATCCGGTCGTATGTGCGGGACACACCCAGGTGACCGGCAGTAGGAATGTCATGAAGTTCGTGGAGTACAGCCAAGCGGAGGTGTTTGGGTATGGCAAGCAGCAGAGATGGACCGTCTGGATGGAAGTTATGCCGGTATAATGTGCCATTCTGGAGTACGAACGAGCGATAGGATCGGTTCGATGGGGAGGAGTCGAGGCGCTCAATGATAGCTCGTAGGGCTGCATCACGGCGTTGCTCGTCGGCTATGTGGTTCAGTTGAGAAACGGAGCACACGCAGGCGTCGTTGTCAGGTATGGTGGCCGATGGGTCAACTGGATAGCGAGAAAGGCAATCGGCGTCCTGGTGCAGGCGTCCAGACTTGTATATCACAGAAAAGGTGTATTCTTGCAGTCGCAGAGCCCAGCGACCAAGTCGACCTGTAGGATCTCTTAAGGATGAAAGCCAGCAGAGCGCGTGGTGGTCGGTGACGACGGAAAAGTGAGTGCCATATAAATATGGACGGAATTTTGAGACCGCCCAGACAAGAGCAAGGCATTCTCGCTCTGTGATCGAATAGTTACGCTCTGCAGGTGTAAGGAGGCGGCTAGCATACGCGATAACGCGGTCGTGTCCCTGTTGGCATTGGGCGAGAACGGCTCCGATACCGTGACCACTGGCATCAGTTCGGACCTCAGTTCGGGCAGATGGGTCAAAGTGGGCGAGGATAGGGGGCGTCGTCAAAAGTGTTATGAGGTGAGAGAAGGCGGCAGCTTGAGTGGACCCCCACGAAAATGGAACGCCTTTCTTCAAAAGATCGGTAAGTGGTTGGGCGATTGCCGCAAAATCTTTCACGAACCGCCTAAAGTAGGAGCAAAGTCCCACAAAGCTCCGGACATCTTTGGCGGATTGGGGTACTGGGAAATTCGTGACGGCACGAATTTTCTCAGGGTCCGGTCTCACACCAGAAGCATCGACAAGGTGGCCCAGCACGGTAATCTGTCGGCGGCCGAAGTGACACTTCGAGGAGTTCAACTGGAGGCCGGCTTTGCGGAAGACGTCGAGAATGGCCGACAGACGCTCAAGGTGGGTCTCAAACGTAGGTGCAAATACGAGGACGTCGTCTAGGTAACACAGGCATGTTGACCATTTGAACCCGTGTAGCAGAGAGTCCATCATACGTTCGAACGTGGCGGGGGCATTGCATAGGCCGAAGGGCATAACCTTGAATTGGTATAGGCCATCTGGAGTGATGAAGGCGGTCTTTTCTTGGTCTTTCTCGTCTACGGCAATCTGCCAATAACCAGAACGAAGGTCGATGGATGAAAAGTAGCGTGCGCCGTGGAGACAATCGAGGGCGTCATCAATACGTGGTAAAGGATACACGTCCTTTTTGGTGATTCGATTTAGATGCCGGTAATCGATGCAAAAACGCCATGTGTTGTCCTTCTTTTTAACCAGGACGACGGGTGACGCCCATGGGCTTGATGAGGGCTCAATAATGCCTTTAGTTAACATCTTATTCACTTCAGCTTGAATAATCTGGCGCTCCGACGCGGACTCGCGATACGGTCGACGGTGAATGGGAGCAGCATCAATATCTTCAAATCTATCAGCCCAAAGAAAAAAAAGCGTCGCACCACCACCGGGTGCGCTCGAACCTCCAACCTTTCGGTCAACAGCCGATCGCGCTAGCCAATTGCGCCACGGAGACAGTCGTGCTCCACTCTCACCACCATCAGAACATATATTCAAAGCTATCAGACAAAAGAAAAAAAAGCAACACACCACTCCCGGGAGGGCTCGAACCTCCAACCTTTCGGTTAACAGCCGATCGCGCAAGCCAATTGCGCCCCGGAGACAGTCCTGCTCCACTCTCACCACCATCAGAACATATCTTGAAAGCTATCAGCTCAAAGAAAAAAAAGCAACACACCACTCCCAGGAGGGCTCGAACCTCCCGTTTTTCGGTTAACAGCCGATCGCGCTAGCCAATTGCGCCACGGAGACAGTCCTGCTCCACTCTCACCACCAACAAAACATATCTTCAAAGCTATCAGCGCAAAAAAAAAGCAACACACCACTCCCGGGAGGGCTCGAAACTCCAACGTTTCGGTTAACACCCGATCGCGCTAGCCGATTGCGCCAAGGAGACAGTCGTGCTCCACTCTCACCAACATCAGAACATATCTTCAAAGCTATCAGCCCAAAGAAAAAAAGCGCCGCACCACCACCAGGTGCGCTCGAACCTCCAACCTTTCGGTCAACAGCCGATCGCGCTAGCCAATTCCACCACGGGGACAGTCGTGCTCCCTCTCACCACCATCAGAACATATCTTCAAAGCTATCAGCGCAAAGAAAACAGCAACACACCACTCCCGGGAGGGCTCGAAACTCTAACCTTTCGGTTAACAGCCGATCGCGCTAGCCAATTGCGCCACGGAGACAGTCCTGCTCCACTCTCACCACCATCACAACATATCTTCAAAGCTATCAGCCTAAAGAAAAAAAAGCGCCGCACCACCACCGGGTGCGCTCGAACCTCCAACCTTTCGGTTAACAGACGATCGCGCTAGCCGATCGCGCCACGGAGACAGTCGTGCTCCACTCTCACCACCATCAGAACATATCTTCAAAGTTATTAGCGCAAAGAAAAAAGCAACACACCACTCCCGGGAGAGCTCGAAACTCCAACCGTTCGGTTAACAGCCGATCGCGCTAGCCAATTGCGCAACGGAGAATGTCCTGCTCCACTCTCACCACCATCAGAACATATCTTCAAAGCTATCAGCCCCAACAAAAAGCGCCGCACCTCCACCGGGTGGGCTCGAAACTCCAACCTTTCGATTAACAGCCGATCGCGCTAGCCAATTGCGCCACGGAGACAGTCCTGTTCCACTCTCACCACCATTACAACATATCTTCAAAGTTATCAGGCCATAGAAAAAAAGCGCCGCACAACCACCGGGTGGGCTAGAACCTCCAACCTTTCGGTTGACAGACGATCGCGCTAGCCAATCGCGCCACGGAGACAGTCGTGCTCCACTCTCACCACCATCAGAACATATCTTCAAAGCTATCAGTGCAAAGAAAAAAAAAACGACACACCGTCCCCGCGTGGGCTGTAACCTCCAACCTTTCGATTATCAGCCGATCGCGCTAGCCAATTGCGCCACGGAGACAGTCGTGCTTCACTGTCACCACCATCAGAGCATATCTTCGAAGCTATCACCCTAAAAAAAGCGCCGAACCACCACCGGCTGGGCTGGAACCTTCAACCTTTCGGTTAACAGACGATCGCGCTAGCCGATCGCGCCAGGAAGACAGTCGTGCTCCACTCTCACCACAATCAGAACATATCTTCAAAGCTATCAGCGCAAAAAAAGCAACACACCACTCCCAGGAGGGCTTGAAACTCCAACCTTTCGGTTAACAGCCGATCGCGCTAGCCAATTGCGCAACGGAGACAGTCCTGCTCCACTCTCACCACCATCAGAACATATCTTCAAAGCTATCAGCCCAAAGAAAAAAAGAAGCGCTGCACCACCACCGGGTGAGCTCGAACCTCCAACCTTTCGGTTAACAGCCGATCGTGCTAGCCAATTGCGCAATGGAGACAGTCCTGCTCCACTCTCATCACCGTCAGAACATTTCTTCAGAGCTATCAGCCCAAAGAAAAAAAGCGTCGCACCACCCCCGGGTGGGCCGGAACCCCAACCTTTCGGTTAAAAGCCGATCGCGCTAGCCAATTGCGCCACGGAGACAGTTGTGCTCCACTCTCACCACTAACAGAACATATCTTCAAAGCTATCTGCGCAAAGAAAAAAGCAACACACCACTTCCGGGAGGGCTTGAACCTCCAACCTTTCGGTTATCAGCCGATCGCGCTAGCCAATTGCGCCACGAAGACAGTCCTGCTCCACTCTCACCACCATCAGAACATATCTTCAAAGCTATCAGCCCAAAGAAAAAAAAGCGGCGCACCACCACCGGGTGCGCTCGAACCTCCAACCTTTCGGTCAACAGCCCATCGCGCTAGCCAAATGCGCCACGGAGACAGTCATGCTCCACTCTCACCACCATCAGAACATATCTTCAAAGCTATCAGCCCAATAAAAAAAAGCGCCGCACAACCACCGGGTGGGCTCAAACCTCCAACCTTTCGGTCAACAGCCGATCGCGCTAGCCAATTTCACCACGGAGACAGTCGTGCTCCCTCTCACCACCATCAGAACATATCTTCAAAGCTATCAGCGCAAAGAAAACAGCAACACACCACTCCCGGGAGGGCTCGAAACTCTAACCTTTCGGTGAACCGCCGATCGCGCTATCCAATTGCGCCACGGAGACAGTCCTGCTCCACTCTCACCACCATCAGAACATATCTTCAAAGCTATCAGCCCAAAGAAAAAAAAACAACACACCACTCCCGGGAGGGCTCGAACCTCCAACCTTTCGGTTAACAGCCGATCGCGCTAGCCAATTGCGCCACGCAGACAGTCGTGCTCCACTCTCCCCACCGTCAGAACATTTCTTCAGAGCTATCAGCCCAAAGAAAAAACGCGTCGCACCACCACCGGGTGGGCTGGAACCTCCAACCTTTCGGTTAACAGCCGATCGCGCTAGCCAATTGCGCCACGGAGACAGTCGTGCTCCACTCTCACCACATACAGAACGTATCTTCAAAGCTATCAGCGCAAAGAAAAAAGCAACACACCACTCCCGGGAGGGCTCGAACCTCCAACCTTTCGGTTAAAGCCGATCGCGCTAGCCAATTGCGCCACGGAGACAGTCCTGCTCCACTCTCACCACCATCAGAACATATCTTGAAAGCTATCAGCCCAAAGAAAAAAAGCGCCGCACCACCACCGGGTGCGCTCGAACCTCCAACCTTTCGGTCAACAGCCGATCGCGCTAGCCAATTGCGCCACGGAGACAGTCGTGCTCCACTCTCACCACCATTAGAACATATCGTCAAAGCTGTCAGCCCAAAGAAAAAAAACCAACACACCACTCCCCGGAGAGCTCGAACCTCCAACCTTTCAGTTAACAGCCGATCGCGCTAGCCAATTGCGCCACAGAGACAGTCGTGCTCCACTCTCACCACCATCAGAGCATATCTTCAAAGCTATCAGCCTAAAGAAAAAGAAGCGCCGCACAACCACCGGGTGGGCTCGAACCTCCAACCTTTCGGTCAACAGCCGATCGCGCTAGCCAATTGCGCCACGTATGCAGTCGTGCTCCACTCTCACCACCATCAGAACATATCTTCAAAGCTATCAGCGCAAAGAAAAAAAACGACACACCGTCCCCGGGTGAACTCTAACCTCCAACCTTTCGATTATCAGCCGATCGCGCTAGCCAATTGCGCCACGGAGACAGTCGTGCTCCACTCTTCATCATCAGAGCATATCTTCAAAGCTATCACCCTAAAGAAAAAAAAGCGCCGAACCACCACCGGGTGGGCTCGAACCTTCAACCTTTCGGTTAACAGACGATCGCGCTAGCCGATCGCGCCAGGAAGACAGTCGTGCTCCACTCTCACCACCATCATAACATATCTTCAAAGCTATCAGCGCAAAGAAAAAAGCAACACACCACTCCCGGGAGGGCTTGAAACTCCAACCTTTCGGTTAACAGCCGATCGCGCTAGCCAATTGCGCAACGGAGACAGTCCTGCTCCACTCTCACCACCATCAGAACATATCTTCAAAGCTATCATCGCAACGAAAAAAAGAAGCGCTGCACCACCACCGGGTGGGCTCGAACCTCCAACCTTTCGGTTAAAGACCGAACGCGCTACCCAATTGCGCCACGGAGACAGTCCTGCTCCACTCTGACCACCATCAGAACATATCTTCAAAGCTATCAGCCCAAAGAAAAAAAAGCAACACACCACTCCCGGGAGGGCTCGAACCTCCAATTTTTCGGTTCACAGCCGATCGCGCTAGCCAATTGCGCCACGGAGACAGTCGTGCTCCACTCTACCCACCGTCAGAACATTTCTTCAGAGCTATCAGCCCAAAGAAAAAAAGCGTCGCACCACCCCCGGGTGGGCTGGAACCTCCAACCTTTCGGTTATCAGCCGATCGCGCTAGCCAATTGCGCCACGAAGACAGTCCTGCTCCACTCTCACCACCATCAGAACATATCTTCAAATCTATCAGCCCAAAGAAAAAAAGCGCCGCACCACCACCGGGTGCGCTCGAACCTCCAACCTTTCGGTCAACAGCCGATCGCGCTAGCCAATTGCGCCCCGGAGACAGTCCTGCTCCACTCTCACCACCATCAGAACATATCTTCAAAGCTATCAGCTCAAAGAAAAAAAAAGCAACACACCACTCCCAGGAGGGCTCGAACCTCCCGTTTTTCGGTTAACAGCCGATCACGCTAGCCAATTGCGCCACGGAGACAGTCCTGCTCCACTCTCACCACCAACAGAACATATCTTCAAAGCTATCAGCGCAAAAAAAAGCAACACACCACTCCCGGGAGGGCTCGAAACTGCAACGTTTCGGTTAACACCCGATCGCGCTAGCCAATTGCGCCAAGGAGACAGTCGTGCTCCACTCTCACCACCATCAGAACATATCTTCAAAGCTATCAGCCCAAAGAAAAAAAGCGCCGCACCACCACCGGGTGCGCTCGAATCTCCAACCTTTCGGTCAACAGCCGATCGCGCAAGCCAATTGCGCCCCGGAGACAGTCCTGCTCCACTCTCACCACCATCAGAACATATCTTCAAAGCTATCAGCGCAAAGAAAACAGCAACACACCACTCCCGGGAGGGCTCGAAACTCTAACCTTTCGGTTAACAGCCGATCGCGCTAGCCAATTGCGCCACGGAGACAGTCCTGCTCCACTCTCACCACCATCAGAACATATCTTCAAAGCTATCAGCCCAAAAAAAAACAACACACCACTCCCGGGAGGGCTCGAACCTCCAACCTTTCGGTTAACAGCCGATCGCGCTAGCCAATTGCGCCACGCAGACAGTCGTGCTCCACTCTCCCCACCGTCAGAACATTTCTTCAGAGCTATCAGCCCAAAGAAAAAAAGCGTCGCACCACCACCGGGTGGGCTGGAACCTCCAACCTTTCGGTTAACAGCCGATCGCGCTAGCCAATTGCGCCACGGAGACAGTCGTGCTCCACTCTCACCACATACAGAACATATCTTCAAAGCTATCAGCGCAAAGAAAAATGCAACACACCACTCCCGGGAGGGCTCGAACCTCCAACCTTTCGGTTAAAGCCGATCGCGCTAGCCAATTGCGCCACGGAGACAGTCCTGCTCCACTCTCACCACCATCAGAACATATCTTCAAAGCTATCAGCCCAAAGAAAAAAAAAGCGCCGCACCACCACCGGGTGCGCTCGAACCTCCAACCTTTCGGTCAACAGCCGATCGCGCTAGCCAATTGTGCCACGGAGACAGTCGTGCTCCACTCTCACCACCATCAGAACATATCGTCAAAGCTGTCAGCCCAAAGAAAAAAAAGCAACACACCACTCCCCGGAGGGCTCGAACCTCCAACCTTTCAGTTAACAGCCGATCGCGCTAGCCAATTGCGCCACAGAGACAGTCGTGCTCCACTCTCACCACCATCAGAGCATATCTTCAAAGCTATCAGCCTAAAGAAAAAAAAGCGCCGCACCACCACCGGATGGGCACGAACCTCCAACCTTTCGGTTAACAGACGATCGCGCTAGCCGATCGCGCCACGGAGACAGTCGTGCTCCACTCTCACCACCATCAGAACATATCTTCAAAGTTATCAGCGCAAAGAAAAAAGCAACACACCACTCCCGGGAGAGCTCGAAACTCCAACCGTTCGGTTAACAGCCGATCGCGCTAGCCAATTGCGCCACGGAGACAGTCGTGCTCCACTCTCACCACCATCAGAGCATATCTTCGAAGCTATCACCCTAAAAAAAGCGCCGAACCACCACCGGCTGGGCTCGAACCTTCAACCTTTCGGTTAACAGACGATCGCGCTAGCCGATCGCGCCAGGAAGACAGTCGTGCTCCACTCTCACCACCATCAGAACATATCTTCAAAGCTATCAGCGCAAAGAAAAAAGCAACACACCACTTCCAGGAGGGCTTGAAACTCCAACCTTTCGGTTAACAGCCGATCGCGCTAGCCAATTGCGCAACGGAGACAGTCCTGCTCCACTCTCACCACCATCAGAACATATCGTCAAAGCTATAATCCCAAAGAAAAAAAGAAGCGCTGCACCACCACCGGGTGGGCTCGAACCTCCAACCTTTCGGTTAACAGCCGATCGTGCTAGCCAATTGCGCAATGGAGACAGTCCTGCTCCACTCTTACCACCGTCAGAACATATCTTCAAAGTTATCAGCCCAAAGAAAAAAATGCGCCGCACCACCACCGGGTGCGCTCGAACCTCCAACCTTTCGGTCAACAGCCCATCGCGCTAGCCAATTGCGCCACGGAGACAGTCGTGCTCCACTCTCACCACCATCAGAACATATCTTCAAAGCTATCAGCCCAATAAAAAAAAGCGCCGCACAACCACCGGGTGAGCTCAAACCTCCAACCTTTCGGTCAACAGCCGATCGCGCTAGCCAATTCCACCACGGAGACAGTCGTGCTCCCTCTCACCACCATCAGAACATATCTTCAAAGCTATCAGCGCAAAGAAAACAGCAACACACCACTCTCGGGAGGGCTCAAAACTCTAACCTTTCGGTGAACAGCCGATCGCGCTAGCCAATTGCGCCACGGAGACAGTCCTGCTCCACTCTCACCACCATCAGAACATATCTTCAAAGCTATCAGCGCAAAGAAAAAAGCAACACACCACTCCCGGGAGGGCTCGAACGTCCAACCTTTCGGTTAAAGCCGATCGCGCTAGCCAATTGCGCCACGGAGACAGTCGTGCTCCACTCTCACCACCATCAGAACATATCTTCAAAGCTATCAGCCCAAAGAAAAAAAAGCGCCGCACCACCACCGGATGGGCACGAACCTCCAACCTTTCGGTTAACAGACGATCGCGCTAGCCGATCGCGCCACGGAGACAGTCGTGCTCCACTCTCACCACCATCAGAACATATCTTCAAAGTTATCAGCGCAAAGAAAAAAGCAACACACCACTACCGGGAGAGCTCGCAACTCCAACCGTTCGGTTAACAGCCGATCGCGCTAGCCAATTGCGCAACGGAGAATGTCCTGCTCCACTCTCACCACCATCAGAACATATCTTCAAAGCTATCAGCCCCAACAAAAAGCGCCGCACCTCCACCGGGTGGGCTCGAAACTCAAACCTTTCGATTAACAGCCGATCGCGCTAGCCAATTGCGCCACGGAGACAGTCCTGTTCCACTCTCACCACCATTACAACTTATCTTCAAAGTTATCAGGCCATAGAAAAAAAGCGCCGCACAACCACCGGGTGGGCTCGAACCTCCAACCTTTCGGTTGACAGACGATCGCGCTAGCCAATCGCGCCACGGAGACAGTCGTGCTCCACTCTCACCACCATCAGAACATATCTTCAAAGCTATCAGTGCAAAGAAAAAAAAAACGACACACTGTCCCCGCGTGGGCTGTAACCTCCAACCTTTCGATTATCAGCCGATCGCGCTAGCCAATTGCGCCACGGAGACAGTCGTGCTCCACTCTCACCACCATGAGAGCATATCTTCGAAGCTATCACCCTAAAGAAAAAAAAGCGCCGAACCTCCACCGGCTGGGCTCGAACCTTCAACCTTTCGGTTAAGAGACGATCGCGCTAGCCGATCGCGCCAGGAAGACAGTCGTGCTCCACTCTCACCACCATCAGAACATATCTTCAAAGCTATCAGCGCAAAGAAAAAAGCAACACACCACTCCCAGGAGGGCTTGAAACTCCAACCTTTCGGTTAACAGCCGATCGCGCTAGCCAATTGCGCAACGGAGACAGTCCTGCTCCACTCTCACCACCATCAGAACATATCTTCAAAGCTATCATCCCAAAGAAAAAAAGAAGCGCTGCACCACCACCGGGTGGGCTCGAACCTCCAACCTTTCGGTTAACAGCCAATCGTGCTAGCCAATTGCGCAATGGAGACAGTCCTGCTCCACTCTTACCACCATCGGAACATATCTTCAAAGCTATCAGCCCATAGAAAAAAAAGCGCCGCACCACCACCGGGTGGGCTCGAACCTCCAACCTTTCGGTTAACGACCGAACGCGCTACCCAATTGCGCCACGGAGACAGTCCTGCTCCACTCTTACCACACTCAGAACATATCTTCAAAGCTATCAGCCCAAAGAAAAAAAAGCAACACACCACTCCCGGGAGGGCTCAAACCTCCAACTTTTCAGTTAACAGCCGATCGCGCTAGCCAATTGCGCCACGGAGACTGTCCTGCTCCACTCTCACCACCATCAGAACATATCTTCAAAGCTATCAGCCCAAAAAAAAGCAACACACACTCCCGGGAGGGCTCGAAACTCCAACCTTTCGGTTAACAGCCGATCGCGCTAGCCAATTGCGCCACGGAGACAGTCGTGCTCCACTCTCACCACCGTCAGAACATTTCTTCAGAGCTATCAGCCCAAAGAAAAAAAGCGTCGCACCACCCCCGGGTGGGCTGGAACCCCAACCTTTCGGTTAACAGCCGATCGCGCTAGCCAATTACGCCCCGGAGACAGTCGTGCTCCACTCTCACCACTAACAGAACATAGCTTCAAAGCTATCTGCGTCAAAGAAAAAAGCAACACACCACTCCCGGGAGGGCTTGAACCTCCAACCTTTCGGTTATCAGCCGATCGCACTAGCCAATTGCGCCACGAAGACAGTCCTGCTCCACTCTCACCACCATCACAACATATCTTCAAAGCTATCAGGCCAAAGAAAAAAAAAGCGCCGCACCACCACCGGGTGCGCTCGAACCTCCAACCTTTCGGTCAACAGCCCATCGCGCTAGCCAATTGCGCCACGGAGACAGTCGTGCTCCACTCTCACCACCATCAGAACATATCTTCAAAGCTATCAGCCCAATAAAAAAAAGCGCCGCACCACCACCGGGTGGGCTCGAACCTCCAACCTTTCGGTTAACAGACGATCGCGCAAGCCAATTGCGCCCCGGAGACAGTCCTGCTCCACTCTCACCACCATCAGAACATATCTTCAAAGCTATCAGCCCAAAGAAAAAAAAACAACACACCACTCCCGGGAGGGCTCGAACCTCCAACCTTTCGGTTAACAGCCGATTGCGCTAGCCAATTGCGCCACGCAGACAGTCGTGCTCCACTCTCCCCACCGTCAGTACATTTCTTCAGAGCTATCAGCCCAAAGAAAAAAAGCGTCGCACCACCACCGGGTGGGCTGCAACCTCCAACCTTTCGGTTAACAGCCGATCGCGCTAGCCAATTGCGCCACGGAGACAGTCGTGCTCCACTCTCACCACATACAGAACATATCTTCAAAGCTACCAGCGCAAAGAAAAAAGCAACACACCACTCCCGGGAGGGCTCGAACCTCCAACCTTTCGGTTAAAGCCGATCGCGCTAGCCAATTGCGCCACGGAGACAGTCCTGCTCCACTCTCACCACCATCAGAACATATCTTCAAAGCTATCAGCCCAAAGAAAAAAAGCGCCGCACCACCACCGGGTGCGCTCGAACCTCCAACCTTTCGGTCAACAGCCGATCGCCCTAGCCAATTGCGCCACGGAGACAGTCGTGCTCCACTCTCACCACCATCAGAACATATCGTCAAAGCTGTCAGCCCAAAGAAAAAAAAAGCAACACACCACTCCCCGGAGGGCTCGAACCTCCAACCTTTCAGTTAACAGCCGATCGCGCTAGCCAATCGCGCCACGGAGACAGTCGTGCTCCACTCTCACCACCATCAGAACATATCTTCAAAGTTATCAGCGCAAAGAAAAAAGCAACACACCACTCCCGGGAGAGCTCGAAACTCCAACCGTTCGGTTAACAGCCGATCGCGCTAGCCAATTGCGCAACGGAGAATGTCCTGCTCCACTCTCACCACCATCAGAACATATCTTCAAAGCTATCAGCCCCAACAAAAAGCGCCGCACCTCCACCGGGTGGGCTCGAAACTCCAACCTTTCGATTAACAGCCGATCGCGCTAGCCAATTGCGCCACGGAGACAGTCGTGCTCCACTCTCACCACCATCAGAACATATCGTTAAAGCTGTCAGCCCAAAGAAAAAAAAGCAACACACCACTCCCCGGAGGGCTCGAACCTCCAACCTTTCAGTTAACAGCCGATCGCGCTAGCTAATTGCGCCACAGAGACAGTCGTGCTCCACTCTCACCACCATCAGAGCATATCTTCAAAGCTATCAGCCTAAAGAAAAAAAAGCGCCGCACCACCACCGGATGGGCACGAACCTCCAACCTTTCGGTTAACAGACGATCGCGTTAGCCGATCGTGCCACGGAGACAGTCGTGCTCCACTCTCACCACCATCAGAACATATCTTCAAAGTTATCAGCGCAAAGAAAAAAGCAACACACCACTCCCGGGAGAGCTCGAAACTCCAACCGTTCGGTTAACAGCCGATCGCGCTAGCCAATTGCGCCACGGAGACAGTCTTGCTCCACTCTCACCACCATCAGAACATATCTTCAAAGCTATCAGCCCAAAGAAAAAAAAGCGCCGCACCACCACCGGGTGCGCTCGAACCTTCAACCTTTCGGTCAACAGCCGATCGCGCTAGCCAATTGCGCCACGGAGACAGTCGTGCTACACTCTCACCACCATCAGAACATATCGTCAAAGCTGTCAGCCCAAAGAAAAAAAAGCAACACACCACTCCCCGGAGGGCTCGAACCTCCAACCTTTCAGTTAACAGCCGATCGCGCTAGCCAATTGCGCCACAAAGACAGTCGTGCTCCACTCTCACCACCATCAGAGCATATCTTCAAAGCTATCAGCCTAAAGAAAAAAAAGCGCCGCACCACCACCGGATGGGCACGAACCTCCAACCTTTCGGTTAACAGACGATCGCGCTAGCCGATCGCGCCACGGAGACAGTCGTGCTCCACTCTCACCACCATCAGAACATATCTTCAAAGTTATCAGCACAAAGAAAAAAGCAACACACCACTCCCGGGAGATCTCGAAACTCCATCCGTTCGGTTAACAGCCGATCGCGCTAGCCAATTGCGCAACGGAGAATGTCCTGCTCCACTCTCACCACCATCAGAACATATCTTCAAAGCTATCAGCCCCAACAAAAAGCGCCGCACCTCCACCGGGTGGGCTCGAAACTCCAACCTTTCGATTAACAGCCGATCGCGCTAGCCAATTGCGCCACGGAGACAGTCCTGTTCCACTCTCACCACCATTACAACATATCTTCAAAGTTATCAGGCCATAGAAAAAAAGCGCCGCAAAACCACCGGGTTGGCTCGACCCTCCAACCTTTCGGTTGACAGACGATCGCGCTAGCCAATCGCGCCACGGAGACAGTCGTGCTCCACTCTCACCACCATCAGAACATATCTTCAAAGCTATCAGTGCAAAGAAAAAAAAACGACACACCGTCCCCGCGTGGGCTGTAACCTCCAACCTTTCGATTATCAGCCGATCGCGCTAGCCAATTGCGCCACGGAGACAGTCGTGCTCCACTCTCACCACCATCAGAGCATATCTTCGAATCTATCACCCTAAAGAAAAAAGAGCGCCGAACCACCACCGGCTGGGCTCGAACCTTCAACCTTTCGGTTAACAGACGATCGCGCTAGCCGATCGCGCCAGGAAGACAGTCGTGCTCCACTCTCACCACCATCAGAGCATATCTTCAAAGCTATCAGCGCAAAGAAAAAAGCAACACACCACTCCCAGGAGGGCTTGAAACTCCAACCTTTCGGTTAACAGCCGATCGCGCTAGCCAATTGCGCAACGGAGACAGTCCTGCTCCACTCTCACCACCATCAGAACATATCTTCAAAGCTATCATCCCAAAGAAAAAAAGAAGCGCTGCACCACCACCGGGTGGGCTGGAACCTCCAACCTTTCGGTTAACAGCCGATCGTGCTAGCCAATTGCGCAATGGAGACAGTCCTGCTCCACTCTTACCACCATCAGAACATATCTTCAAAGCTATCAGCCCATAGAAAAAAAAGCGCCGCACCACCACCGGGTGGGCTCGAACCTCCAACCTTTCGGTTAACGACCGAACGCGCTACCCAATTGCGCCACGGAGACAGTCCTGCTCCACTCTGACCACACTCAGAACATATCTTCAAAGCTATCAGCCCAAAGAAAAAAAAGCAACACACCACTCCTGGGAGGGCTCGAACCTCCAACCTTTCGGTTAACAGCCGATCGCGCTAGCCAATTGCGCCACGGAGACATTCGTGCTCCACTCTCACCACCGTCAGAACATTTTTTCAGAGCTATCAGCCCAAAGAAAAAAAGCGTTGCACCACCCCCGGGTGGGCTGGAACCCCAACCTTTCGGTTAACAGCCGATCGCGCTAGCCAATTGCGCCACGGAGACAGTCGTGCTCCACTCTCACCACTAACAGAACATATCTTCAAAGCTATCTGCGCAAAGAAAAAAGCAACACACCACTCCCGGGAGGACTTGAACCTCCAACCTTTCGGTTATCAGCCGATCGCGCTAGCCAATTGCGCCACGAAGACAGTCCTGCTCCACTCTCACCACCATCAGAACATATCTTCAAAGCTATCAGGCCAAAGAAAAAAAGCGCCGCACCACCACCGGGTGCGCTCGAACCTCCAACCTTTCGGTCAACAGCCCATCGCGCTAGCCAATTGCGCCACGGAGACAGTCGTGCTCCACTCTCACCACCATCAGAACATATCTTCAAAGCTATCAGCCGAAAAAAAAGCAACACACCACCACCGGGTGCGCTCGAACCTCCAACCTTTCGGTCAACAGCCGATCGCGCTAGCCAATTGCACCACGGAGACAGTCGTGCTCCCTCTCACCACCATCAGAACATATCTTTAAAGCTATCAGCGCAAAGAAAACAGCAACACACCACTCCCGGGAGGGCTCGAACCTCCAACCTTTCGGTTAACAGCCGATCGCGCTAGCCAATTGCGCCACGGAGACAGTCGTGCTCCACTCTCCCCACCATCAGAACATTTCTTCAGAGCTATCAGCCCAAAGAAAAAAAGCGTCGCACCACCACCGGGTGGGCTGGAACCTTCAACCTTTCGGTTAACAGCCGATCGCGCTAGCCCATTGCGCCACGGAGACAGTCGTGCTCCACTCTCACCACATACAGAACATATCTTCAAAGCTATCAGCGCAAAGAAAAAAGCAACACACCACTGCCGGGAGGGCTCGAACCTCCAACCTTTCGGTTAACAGCCGATCGCGCTAGCCAATTGCGCCACGGAGACAGTCCTGCTCCACTCTCACCACCATCAGAACATATCTTCAAAGCTATCAGTCCAAAGAAAAAAAAAGCGCCGCACCACCACCGGGTGCGCTCGAACCTCCAACCTTTCGGTCAACAGCCGATCGCGCTAGCCAATTGCGCCACGGAGACAGTCGTGCTCCACTCTCACCACCATCAGAACATATCTTCAAAGCTATCAGCCCAAAGAAAAAAAAGCGCCGAACCACCACCTGGTGGGCTCGAACCTCCAACCTTTCGGTTAACAGCCGATCGCGCAAGCCAATTGCGCCCCGGAGACAGTCCTACTCCACTCTCACCACCATCAGAACATATCGTCAAAGCTGTCAGCCCAAAAAAAAAAGCAACACACCACTCCCCGGAGGGCTCGAACCTCCAACCTTTCAGTTAACAGCCGATCGCGCTAGCCAATTGCGCCACGGAGACAGTCGCGCTCCACTCTCACCACCATCAGAACATATCTTCAAAGCTATCAGCGCAAAAAAAAAGCAACACACCACTCCCGGGAGGGCTCGAAACTCCAACCGTTCGGTTAACAGCCGATCGCGCTAGCCAATTGCGCAACGAACACAGTCCTGCTCCACTCTCACCACCATCAGAACATATCTTCAAAGCTATCAGCGCAAAGAAAAAAGCAACACACCACTCCCGGGAGGGCTCGAAACTCCAACCGTTCGGTTAACAGCCGATCGCGCTAGCCAATTGCGTATTAGAGACAGTCGCGCTCCACTCTCACCACCATCAGAGCATATCTTCAAAGCTATCAGCCTAAAGAGAAAGAAGCGCCGCACCACCACCAGATGGGCACGAACCTCCAACCTTTAGGTTAACAGACGATCGCGCTAGCCGATCGCGCCACGGAGACAGTCGTGCTCCACTCTCACCACCATCAGAGCATATCTTCAAAGCTATCAGCCTAAAGAAAAAAAGCGCCGCACCACCACCGGATGGGCACGAACCTCCAACCTTTCGGTTAACAGACGATTGCGCTGGCCGATCGCGCCACGGAGACAGTCGCGCTCCACTCTCACCACCATCAGAACATATCTTCAAAGCTATCAGCGCAAAAAAAAGCAACACACCACTCCCGGGAGGGCTCGAAACTCCAACCGTTCGGTTAACAGCCGATCGCGCTAGCCAATTGCGCAACGAACACAGTCCTGCTCCACTCTCACCACCATCAGAACATATCTTCAAAGCTATCAGCGCAAAGAAAAAAGCAACACACCACTCCCGGGAGGGCTCGAAACTCCAACCGTTCGGTTAACAGCCGATCGCGCTAGCCAATTGCGTATTAGAGACAGTCCTGCTCCACTCTCACAACCATCAGAACATATCTTCAAAGCTATCAGCCCCAACAAAAAGCGCCGCACCTCCACCGGGTGGGCTCGAAACTCCAACCTTTCGATTAACAGCCGATCGCGCTAGCCAATTGCGCCACGGAGACAGTCCTGTTCCACTCTCACCACCATTAGAACATATCTTCAAAGTTATCAGCCAATAGAAAAAAAGCGCCGCACCACCACCGGGTGGGCTCGAACCTCCAACCTTTCGGTTAACAGACGAACGCGCTAGCCAATCGCGCCACGGAGACAGTCGTGCTCCACTCTCACCACCATCAGAACATATCTCAAAGCTATCAGCCCAAAGAAAAAAAGCAACACACCACTCCCGGGAGGGCTCGAACCTCCAACGTTTCGGTTAACAGCCGATCGCGCTAGCCAATTGCGCCACGGAGACATTCGTGCTCCGCTCTCACCCCCAACAGAACATATCTTCAAAGCTATAGCCCTATCGGAAAAAAACGAATGGTGGGCATGGTGGAAACCACCACCCACCATTATAGTGGATTAATGTAGTGGGTGAATGGTGGGAAACGCCCACCATGGCGCATGGTGGATATGGTGGGTGCTGCAGTGCCGGCAACACTTGAGCACGAAATGACGTCAGAATCACCGTGACGAGCTGCCACAAAAAATAAAAAAATAATTCTATAAAAACGGTATAAGTAACACCCGTCCCGTAAAAAAAAAAAAAAAAACAAGGCGCCACGGAGGATCGAACGTGCAACCTGCGGATTCCCATTCAAAGACGCTAACCACTGCACCACACCAACATGTCGTTGATAGCGTGGTAAATACTTAGTTACCATACAAACTTAACGTTCAACTTGGTTAGGTTTGTCGTGTACACAACATAGACAAGATCTACACTTGCTACTAAATATTGCACATTTATTAAACACAAGCAACTGCGGCCTGTAACGATTGCCACTATAATAATGGCACTAGTGCTATTTTTTTTACAACTCACAACTTCAAGAAAAAAAAACAAGTGGACTGGGGAGCAGCAACAGTTTACCGGCGGGGTCTGCCAAGTTTAATATCTGTTTCGCGCTCGTTCTAAAGGGCGACATCTGTTAACGCTTTATGACGCTTCTAGGCTCATTCCATATATACGCCCGCCTAATTTATTTGATTGAGTATTGGGATGCTTTTCGCGCAATGTAGAGGGTGGTCGCGCCAGCGCAATGCTGTAGCTCTTTCGCTAAAGCAACAACTACATAACGGCTTGGCCAAAACGAATGCAGTGTGCCGGAAACATTACGCTATCATATTGGTTCACCAAGCACACGAATCGCCACGTCTGAGTTCTCGTACAAAAGCTAGAGAAGTGCCGGCGAGTGTGACCGGCGGCTGTCGGTGAGAAGACACTTAATTACGTTCTCTGGGAGTGCTTTAATCGCGTCGCGTCGATGTTTGTTGCTTCTTGAGCGGACACCATACACAATGAAAAATGCTTCATTTATGTTAATTGATGCCATATGGCTGCGCTGTATTGTCATACTTAATCGTCGTAATCATGTATTCTGAAACCCGGAAGCACGGATAACACGATTGTACGGGCTCGGTCAGTAGGCCTAACCTTTGGTGGAAATCATGGTGGTAGAACATGTAGAGTACAGATCCCAGCTTTGTACACTATATAAATTGCACGCCATTATAAGCCCACCCATCATCTGCATACTGCTTCCCAACATTATCGCGATGGTGGGCAGAGCTTCTCAGCTTGGTACACCATGTGGCCCACCATAACAAGCAGCACCCATCATCTGCTTAGTGCTTCCCAGCATTATCGCAATGGTGGGAAGAGTTTCTCAACTTGGTACACCATGTAGCCCACCATAATAAGCACCACCCACCATATGCTTAGGGCTTCCCAGCATTATCGCAATGGTGGGCAGACTGTCCCATTATTGCCCACTATCTAGCCTCTGCTTTCCACCATCATTTCCACTTTACCCGTCATCTGTACACCATACCACCCAGTATGTCCCAGCATAACCACCATATTTTCCACTACGTCCCACCATAGCCATCATAATTTCCACCATGCCCACTATTATTTCCACTACTCCCACCATGTTTTCCAGTATCCACCATGGCAATTTTTCCAATAGGGATAATCAGCGCAAAGAAAAAAGCAACACACCACTCTCGGGAGAGCTCGAACCTCCAACCTTTCGGTTAACAGCCGATCGCGCTAGCCAATTGCGCCACGGAGACAGTCGTGCTCCACTATCACCACCATCAGAACATATCTTCAAAGCTATCAGCCCAAAGAAAAAAAAGCGCCGCACCACCACTGGGTGGGCTCGAACCTCCAGCCTTTCGGCTAACAGCCGATCGCGCAAGCCAATTGTGCCACGGAGACCGTCGTGTTCCGCTCTCACCACCGTCAGAACAATTCTTCAGAGCTATCAGCCCAAAGAAAAAGAAGCGCCGCACCACCGGTTGGGCTCGAATCTCCAACCTTTCGGTCAACAGCCGATCGTGCTAGCCAATTGCGCCACGGATGCAGTCGTGCTCCATTCTCACCACCATCAGAACATATCTTCAAAGCTATCAGCGCAAAGAAAAAAAAAACGACACACCGTCCCCGGGTGGGCTCTATCCTCCAGCCTTAAGATTATCAGCCGATCGCGCTAGCCAAATGCGCCACGGAGACAGTCGTGCTCCACTCTCACCACCATCAGAGCATATCTTCAAAGCTATCACCCTAAAGAAAAAAAAAGCGCCGAACCACCACTGGGTGGGCTCGAACCTTCAACGTTTCGGTTAACAGACGATCGCGCTAGCCGATCGCGCCACGGAGACAGTCGTGCTTCACTTTCACCACCATCAGAACATACCTTCAAAACTATCAGCGCAAAGAAAAAAGCAACACACCACTCCCGGGGGGCTTGAAACTCCAACCTTTCGGTTAACAGCCGATCGCGCTAGCCAATTGCGCAACGGAGACAGTCCTGCTCCACTATCACCACCATCAGAACATATCTTCAAAGCTATCAGCCTAAAGAATAAAAGCGTCGCACCACCACCGGGTGGGCTGGAACCTCCAACCTTTCGGTTAACAGCCGATCGCACTAGCCAATTGCGCCACGGAGACAGTCGTGCTCCACTCTCACCACTAACAGAACATATCTTCAAAGCTATCTGCGCAAAGAAACAAGCAACACACCACTCCCGGGAGTGCTTGAACCTCCAACCTTTCGGTTATCACCCGATCGCGCTAGCCAATTGCGCCACGGAGACAGTCCTGCTCCACTCTCCCCACCGTCAGAACATTTCTTCAGAGCTATCAGCCCAAAGAATAAAAGCGTCGCACCACCACCGGGTGGGCTGGAACCTCCAACCTTTCGGTTAACAGCCGATCGCACTAGCCAATTGCGCCACGGAGACAGTCGTGCTCCACTCTCACCACTAACAGAACATATCTTCAAAGCTATCTGCGCAAAGAAACAAGCAACACACCACTCCCGGGAGTGCTTGAACCTCCAACCTTTCGGTTATCAGCCGATCGCGCTAGCCAATTGCGCCACGAAGACAGTCCTGCTCCACTCTCAACATCATCAGAACATATCTTCAGAGCTATCAGCCCAAAGAAAAAAAGCCGCCGCACCACCACCGCGTGCGCTCGAACCTCCAACCTTTCGGTTAACAGCCGATCGCGCAAGCCTATTGCGCCCCGGAGACAGTCCTGCTCCACTCTCACCACCATCAGAACATATCTTCAAAGCTATCAGCCCCAAAAAAAAGCGCCACACCACCGCCGGGTGGGCTCGAAACTCCAACCTTTCGATTACCAGCCGATCGCACTAGCCAATTGCGCCACGGAGACAGTCCTGTTCCACTCTCACACCGTCAGAACATTTCTTCAGAGCTATCAGCCCATAGAAAAAAAGCGTCGCACCACCACCGGGTGGGCTCGAACCTCCAACCTTTCGGTCAACAGCCGATCGCGCTAGCCAATTGCGCCATGGAGACAGTCGTGCTCCACTCTCACCACCATCAGAACATATCTTCAAAGCTATCAGCCCAAAGAAAAAAAAAGCGCCGCACCACCACCGGGTGGGCTGGAACCTCCAACCTTTCGGTCAACAGCCGATCGCGCTAGCCAATTGCACCACGGAGACAGTCGTGCTTCACTCTCACCACCATCAGAACATATCTTCAAAACTATCAGCGAAAAGAAAAAAGCAACACACCACTTCCGGGAGGGCTCGAACCTCCAACCTTTCGGTTAACAGCCGATCGCGCTAGCCAATTGCGCCACGGAAACAGTCCTGTTCCACTCTCACCACCATCAGAACATATCTTCAAAGCTATCAGCCCAAAGAAAAAAAAGCGCCGCACCACCACCGGGTGGGCTCGAACCTCCAACCTTTCGGTTAACAGCCGATCGCGCAAGCCAATTGCGCCCGGAGACAGTCCTGCTCCACTCTCACCACCATCAGAACATATCTTGAAAGCTATCAGCCCAAAGAAAAAAAGCAACACACCACTCCCCGGATGGCTGGAACCTCCAACCTTTCAGTTAACAGCCGATCGCGCTAGCCAATTTTGCCACGGAGACAGTCGTGCTCCACTCTCACCACCATCAGAGCATATCTTCAAAGCTGTCAGCCTAAAGAAAAAGAAGCGCCGCACCACCACCGGGTGGGCTCGAACCTCCAACCTTTCGGTTAACAGACGATCGCGCTAGCCGATCGTGCCACGGAGACAGTCATTCTTCACTCTCACCACCATCAGAACCTATCTTCAAAGCAATCAGCGCAAAGAAAAAAGCAACACACCACTCCCTGGAGGGCTCGAAACTCCAACCTTTCGGTTAACAGCCGATCGCGCTAGCCAATTGCGCAACGGAGACAGTCCTACTCCACTCTCAACCACCATCAGAAAATATCTTCAAAGCTATCAGCCCCAAAAAAAAGCGCCGCACCACCACCGGGTGGGCTGGAAACTCCAACCTTTCGATTAACAGCCGGTCGCGCTAGCCAATTGCGCCACGGAGACAGTCCTGTTCAACTCTCACCACCATTAGAACATATCTTCAAAGCTATCAGGCCATAGAAAAAAAGCGCCGCACCACCACCGGGTGGGCTCGAACCTCCAACCTTTCGGTTAACGACCGAACGCGATACCCAATTGCGCCACGGAGACAGTCCTGCTCCACTCTCCCCAACGTCAGAACATTTCTTCAGAGCTATCAGCCCAAAGAAAAAAAGCGTCGCACCACCACCGGGTGGGCTCGAACCTCCAACCTTTCGGTTAACAGCCGATCGCGCTAGCCAATTGCGCCATGGAGACAGTCGTGCTCCACTCTCACCACATACAGAACATATCTTCAAAGCTATCAGCGCAAAGAAAAAAGCAACACACCACTCCCGGGAGGGCTCGAACCTCCAACCTTTCGGTTAACAGCCGATCGCGCTAGCCAATTGCGCCACGGAGACAGTCCTGCTCCACTCTCACCACCATCAGAACATATCTTCAAAGCTATCAGCGCAAAGAAAAAAGCAACACACCACTCCCGGGAGGGCTCGAACCTCCAACCTTTCGGTTAAAGCCGATCGCGCTAGCCAATTGCGCCACGGAGACAGTCGTGCTCCACTCTCACCACCATCAGAACATATCTTCAAAGCTATCAGCCCAAAGAAAAAAAAGCGCCGCACCACCACCGGATGGGCACGAACCTCCAACCTTTCGGTTAACAGACGATCGCGCTAGCCGATCGCGCCACGGAGACAGTCGTGCTCCACTCTCACCACCATCAGAACATATCTTCAAAGTTATCAGCGCAAAGAAAAAAGCAACACACCACTACCGGGAGAGCTCGAAACTCCAACCGTTCGGTTAACAGCCGATCGCGCTAGCCAATTGCGCAACGGAGAATGTCCTGCTCCACTCTCACCACCATCAGAACATATCTTCAAAGCTATCAGCCCCAACAAAAAGCGCCGCACCTCCACCGGGTGGGCTCGAAACTCAAACCTTTCGATTAACAGCCGATCGCGCTAGCCAATTGCGCCACGGAGACAGTCCTGTTCCACTCTCACCACCATTACAACTTATCTTCAAAGTTATCAGGCCATAGAAAAAAAGCGCCGCACAACCACCGGGTGGGCTCGAACCTCCAACCTTTCGGTTGACAGACGATCGCGCTAGCCAATCGCGCCACGGAGACAGTCGTGCTCCACTCTCACCACCATCAGAACATATCTTCAAAGCTATCAGTGCAAAGAAAAAAAAACGACACACTGTCCCCGCGTGGGCTGTAACCTCCAACCTTTCGATTATCAGCCGATCGCGCTAGCCAATTGCGCCACGGAGACAGTCGTGCTCCACTCTCACCACCATGAGAGCATATCTTCGAAGCTATCACCCTAAAGAAAAAAAAGCGCCGAACCTCCACCGGCTGGGCTCGAACCTTCAACCTTTCGGTTAAGAGACGATCGCGCTAGCCGATCGCGCCAGGAAGACAGTCGTGCTCCACTCTCACCACCATCAGAACATATCTTCAAAGCTATCAGCGCAAAGAAAAAAGCAACACACCACTCCCAGGAGGGCTTGAAACTCCAACCTTTCGGTTAACAGCCGATCGCGCTAGCCAATTGCGCAACGGAGACAGTCCTGCTCCACTCTCACCACCATCAGAACATATCTTCAAAGCTATCATCCCAAAGAAAAAAAGAAGCGCTGCACCACCACCGGGTGGGCTCGAACCTCCAACCTTTCGGTTAACAGCCAATCGTGCTAGCCAATTGCGCAATGGAGACAGTCCTGCTCCACTCTTACCACCATCGGAACATATCTTCAAAGCTATCAGCCCATAGAAAAAAAAGCGCCGCACCACCACCGGGTGGGCTCGAACCTCCAACCTTTCGGTTAACGACCGAACGCGCTACCCAATTGCGCCACGGAGACAGTCCTGCTCCACTCTTACCACACTCAGAACATATCTTCAAAGCTATCAGCCCAAAGAAAAAAAAGCAACACACCACTCCCGGGAGGGCTCAAACCTCCAACTTTTCAGTTAACAGCCGATCGCGCTAGCCAATTGCGCCACGGAGACTGTCCTGCTCCACTCTCACCACCATCAGAACATATCTTCAAAGCTATCAGCCCAAAAAAAAGCAACACACACTCCCGGGAGGGCTCGAAACTCCAACCTTTCGGTTAACAGCCGATCGCGCTAGCCAATTGCGCCACGGAGACAGTCGTGCTCCACTCTCACCACCGTCAGAACATTTCTTCAGAGCTATCAGCCCAAAGAAAAAAAGCGTCGCACCACCCCCGGGTGGGCTGGAACCCCAACCTTTCGGTTAACAGCCGATCGCGCTAGCCAATTACGCCCCGGAGACAGTCGTGCTCCACTCTCACCACTAACAGAACATAGCTTCAAAGCTATCTGCGTCAAAGAAAAAAGCAACACACCACTCCCGGGAGGGCTTGAACCTCCAACCTTTCGGTTATCAGCCGATCGCACTAGCCAATTGCGCCACGAAGACAGTCCTGCTCCACTCTCACCACCATCACAACATATCTTCAAAGCTATCAGGCCAAAGAAAAAAAAAGCGCCGCACCACCACCGGGTGCGCTCGAACCTCCAACCTTTCGGTCAACAGCCCATCGCGCTAGCCAATTGCGCCACGGAGACAGTCGTGCTCCACTCTCACCACCATCAGAACATATCTTCAAAGCTATCAGCCCAATAAAAAAAAGCGCCGCACCACCACCGGGTGGGCTCGAACCTCCAACCTTTCGGTTAACAGACGATCGCGCAAGCCAATTGCGCCCCGGAGACAGTCCTGCTCCACTCTCACCACCATCAGAACATATCTTCAAAGCTATCAGCCCAAAGAAAAAAAAAACAACACACCACTCCCGGGAGGGCTCGAACCTCCAACCTTTCGGTTAACAGCCGATTGCGCTAGCCAATTGCGCCACGCAGACAGTCGTGCTCCACTCTCCCCCCCGTCAGTACATTTCTTCAGAGCTATCAGCCCAAAGAAAAAAAGCGTCGCACCACCACCGGGTGGGCTGCAACCTCCAACCTTTCGGTTAACAGCCGATCGCGCTAGCCAATTGCGCCACGGAGACAGTCGTGCTCCACTCTCACCACATACAGAACATATCTTCAAAGCTACCAGCGCAAAGAAAAAAGCAACACACCACTCCCGGGAGGGCTCGAACCTCCAACCTTTCGGTTAAAGCCGATCGCGCTAGCCAATTGCGCCACGGAGACAGTCCTGCTCCACTCTCACCACCATCAGAACATATCTTCAAAGCTATCAGCCCAAAGAAAAAAAGCGCCGCACCACCACCGGGTGCGCTCGAACCTCCAACCTTTCGGTCAACAGCCGATCGCCCTAGCCAATTGCGCCACGGAGACAGTCGTGCTCCACTCTCACCACCATCAGAACATATCGTCAAAGCTGTCAGCCCAAAGAAAAAAAAAGCAACACACCACTCCCCGGAGGGCTCGAACCTCCAACCTTTCAGTTAACAGCCGATCGCGCTAGCCAATCGCGCCACGGAGACAGTCGTGCTCCACTCTCACCACCATCAGAACATATCTTCAAAGTTATCAGCGCAAAGAAAAAAGCAACACACCACTCCCGGGAGAGCTCGAAACTCCAACCGTTCGGTTAACAGCCGATCGCGCTAGCCAATTGCGCAACGGAGAATGTCCTGCTCCACTCTCACCACCATCAGAACATATCTTCAAAGCTATCAGCCCCAACAAAAAGCGCCGCACCTCCACCGGGTGGGCTCGAAACTCCAACCTTTCGATTAACAGCCGATCGCGCTAGCCAATTGCGCCACGGAGACAGTCGTGCTCCACTCTCACCACCATCAGAACATATCGTTAAAGCTGTCAGCCCAAAGAAAAAAAAGCAACACACCACTCCCCGGAGGGCTCGAACCTCCAACCTTTCAGTTAACAGCCGATCGCGCTAGCTAATTGCGCCACAGAGACAGTCGTGCTCCACTCTCACCACCATCAGAGCATATCTTCAAAGCTATCAGCCTAAAGAAAAAAAAGCGCCGCACCACCACCGGATGGGCACGAACCTCCAACCTTTCGGTTAACAGACGATCGCGTTAGCCGATCGTGCCACGGAGACAGTCGTGCTCCACTCTCACCACCATCAGAACATATCTTCAAAGTTATCAGCGCAAAGAAAAAAGCAACACACCACTCCCGGGAGAGCTCGAAACTCCAACCGTTCGGTTAACAGCCGATCGCGCTAGCCAATTGCGCCACGGAGACAGTCTTGCTCCACTCTCACCACCATCAGAACATATCTTCAAAGCTATCAGCCCAAAGAAAAAAAAGCGCCGCACCACCACCGGGTGCGCTCGAACCTTCAACCTTTCGGTCAACAGCCGATCGCGCTAGCCAATTGCGCCACGGAGACAGTCGTGCTACACTCTCACCACCATCAGAACATATCGTCAAAGCTGTCAGCCCAAAGAAAAAAAAGCAACACACCACTCCCCGGAGGGCTCGAACCTCCAACCTTTCAGTTAACAGCCGATCGCGCTAGCCAATTGCGCCACAAAGACAGTCGTGCTCCACTCTCACCACCATCAGAGCATATCTTCAAAGCTATCAGCCTAAAGAAAAAAAAGCGCCGCACCACCACCGGATGGGCACGAACCTCCAACCTTTCGGTTAACAGACGATCGCGCTAGCCGATCGCGCCACGGAGACAGTCGTGCTCCACTCTCACCACCATCAGAACATATCTTCAAAGTTATCAGCACAAAGAAAAAAGCAACACACCACTCCCGGGAGATCTCGAAACTCCATCCGTTCGGTTAACAGCCGATCGCGCTAGCCAATTGCGCAACGGAGAATGTCCTGCTCCACTCTCACCACCATCAGAACATATCTTCAAAGCTATCAGCCCCAACAAAAAGCGCCGCACCTCCACCGGGTGGGCTCGAAACTCCAACCTTTCGATTAACAGCCGATCGCGCTAGCCAATTGCGCCACGGAGACAGTCCTGTTCCACTCTCACCACCATTACAACATATCTTCAAAGTTATCAGGCCATAGAAAAAAAGCGCCGCAAAACCACCGGGTTGGCTCGACCCTCCAACCTTTCGGTTGACAGACGATCGCGCTAGCCAATCGCGCCACGGAGACAGTCGTGCTCCACTCTCACCACCATCAGAACATATCTTCAAAGCTATCAGTGCAAAGAAAAAAAAACGACACACCGTCCCCGCGTGGGCTGTAACCTCCAACCTTTCGATTATCAGCCGATCGCGCTAGCCAATTGCGCCACGGAGACAGTCGTGCTCCACTCTCACCACCATCAGAGCATATCTTCGAATCTATCACCCTAAAGAAAAAAGAGCGCCGAACCACCACCGGCTGGGCTCGAACCTTCAACCTTTCGGTTAACAGACGATCGCGCTAGCCGATCGCGCCAGGAAGACAGTCGTGCTCCACTCTCACCACCATCAGAGCATATCTTCAAAGCTATCAGCGCAAAGAAAAAAGCAACACACCACTCCCAGGAGGGCTTGAAACTCCAACCTTTCGGTTAACAGCCGATCGCGCTAGCCAATTGCGCAACGGAGACAGTCCTGCTCCACTCTCACCACCATCAGAACATATCTTCAAAGCTATCATCCCAAAGAAAAAAAGAAGCGCTGCACCACCACCGGGTGGGCTGGAACCTCCAACCTTTCGGTTAACAGCCGATCGTGCTAGCCAATTGCGCAATGGAGACAGTCCTGCTCCACTCTTACCACCATCAGAACATATCTTCAAAGCTATCAGCCCATAGAAAAAAAAGCGCCGCACCACCACCGGGTGGGCTCGAACCTCCAACCTTTCGGTTAACGACCGAACGCGCTACCCAATTGCGCCACGGAGACAGTCCTGCTCCACTCTGACCACACTCAGAACATATCTTCAAAGCTATCAGCCCAAAGAAAAAAAAGCAACACACCACTCCTGGGAGGGCTCGAACCTCCAACCTTTCGGTTAACAGCCGATCGCGCTAGCCAATTGCGCCACGGAGACATTCGTGCTCCACTCTCACCACCGTCAGAACATTTTTTCAGAGCTATCAGCCCAAAGAAAAAAAGCGTTGCACCACCCCCGGGTGGGCTGGAACCCCAACCTTTCGGTTAACAGCCGATCGCGCTAGCCAATTGCGCCACGGAGACAGTCGTGCTCCACTCTCACCACTAACAGAACATATCTTCAAAGCTATCTGCGCAAAGAAAAAAGCAACACACCACTCCCGGGAGGACTTGAACCTCCAACCTTTCGGTTATCAGCCGATCGCGCTAGCCAATTGCGCCACGAAGACAGTCCTGCTCCACTCTCACCACCATCAGAACATATCTTCAAAGCTATCAGGCCAAAGAAAAAAAGCGCCGCACCACCACCGGGTGCGCTCGAACCTCCAACCTTTCGGTCAACAGCCCATCGCGCTAGCCAATTGCGCCACGGAGACAGTCGTGCTCCACTCTCACCACCATCAGAACATATCTTCAAAGCTATCAGCCGAAAAAAAAGCAACACACCACCACCGGGTGCGCTCGAACCTCCAACCTTTCGGTCAACAGCCGATCGCGCTAGCCAATTGCACCACGGAGACAGTCGTGCTCCCTCTCACCACCATCAGAACATATCTTTAAAGCTATCAGCGCAAAGAAAACAGCAACACACCACTCCCGGGAGGGCTCGAACCTCCAACCTTTCGGTTAACAGCCGATCGCGCTAGCCAATTGCGCCACGGAGACAGTCGTGCTCCACTCTCCCCACCATCAGAACATTTCTTCAGAGCTATCAGCCCAAAGAAAAAAAGCGTCGCACCACCACCGGGTGGGCTGGAACCTTCAACCTTTCGGTTAACAGCCGATCGCGCTAGCCTATTGCGCCACGGAGACAGTCGTGCTCCACTCTCACCACATACAGAACATATCTTCAAAGCTATCAGCGCAAAGAAAAAAGCAACACACCACTGCCGGGAGGGCTCGAACCTCCAACCTTTCGGTTAACAGCCGATCGCGCTAGCCAATTGCGCCACGGAGACAGTCCTGCTCCACCCTCACCACCATCAGAACATATCTTCAAAGCTATCAGTCCAAAGAAAAAAAAAGCGCCGCACCACCACCGGGTGCGCTCGAACCTCCAACCTTTCGGTCAACAGCCGATCGCGCTAGCCAATTGCGCCACGGAGACAGTCGTGCTCCACTCTCACCACCATCAGAACATATCTTCAAAGCTATCAGCCCAAAGAAAAAAAAGCGCCGAACCACCACCTGGTGGGCTCGAACCTCCAACCTTTCGGTTAACAGCCGATCGCGCAAGCCAATTGCGCCCCGGAGACAGTCCTACTCCACTCTCACCACCATCAGAACATATCGTCAAAGCTGTCAGCCCAAAAAAAAAAGCAACACACCACTCCCCGGAGGGCTCGAACCTCCAACCTTTCAGTTAACAGCCGATCGCGCTAGCCAATTGCGCCACGGAGACAGTCGCGCTCCACTCTCACCACCATCAGAACATATCTTCAAAGCTATCAGCGCAAAAAAAAAGCAACACACCACTCCCGGGAGGGCTCGAAACTCCAACCGTTCGGTTAACAGCCGATCGCGCTAGCCAATTGCGCAACGAACACAGTCCTGCTCCACTCTCACCACCATCAGAACATATCTTCAAAGCTATCAGCGCAAAGAAAAAAGCAACACACCACTCCCGGGAGGGCTCGAAACTCCAACCGTTCGGTTAACAGCCGATCGCGCTAGCCAATTGCGTATTAGAGACAGTCGCGCTCCACTCTCACCACCATCAGAGCATATCTTCAAAGCTATCAGCCTAAAGAGAAAGAAGCGCCGCACCACCACCAGATGGGCACGAACCTCCAACCTTTAGGTTAACAGACGATCGCGCTAGCCGATCGCGCCACGGAGACAGTCGTGCTCCACTCTCACCACCATCAGAGCATATCTTCAAAGCTATCAGCCTAAAGAAAAAAAGCGCCGCACCACCACCGGATGGGCACGAACCTCCAACCTTTCGGTTAACAGACGATTGCGCTGGCCGATCGCGCCACGGAGACAGTCGCGCTCCACTCTCACCACCATCAGAACATATCTTCAAAGCTATCAGCGCAAAAAAAAGCAACACACCACTCCCGGGAGGGCTCGAAACTCCAACCGTTCGGTTAACAGCCGATCGCGCTAGCCAATTGCGCAACGAACACAGTCCTGCTCCACTCTCACCACCATCAGAACATATCTTCAAAGCTATCAGCGCAAAGAAAAAAGCAACACACCACTCCCGGGAGGGCTCGAAACTCCAACCGTTCGGTTAACAGCCGATCGCGCTAGCCAATTGCGTATTAGAGACAGTCCTGCTCCACTCTCACAACCATCAGAACATATCTTCAAAGCTATCAGCCCCAACAAAAAGCGCCGCACCTCCACCGGGTGGGCTCGAAACTCCAACCTTTCGATTAACAGCCGATCGCGCTAGCCAATTGCGCCACGGAGACAGTCCTGTTCCACTCTCACCACCATTAGAACATATCTTCAAAGTTATCAGCCAATAGAAAAAAAGCGCCGCACCACCACCGGGTGGGCTCGAACCTCCAACCTTTCGGTTAACAGACGAACGCGCTAGCCAATCGCGCCACGGAGACAGTCGTGCTCCACTCTCACCACCATCAGAACATATCTCAAAGCTATCAGCCCAAAGAAAAAAAGCAACACACCACTCCCGGGAGGGCTCGAACCTCCAACGTTTCGGTTAACAGCCGATCGCGCTAGCCAATTGCGCCACGGAGACATTCGTGCTCCGCTCTCACCCCCAACAGAACATATCTTCAAAGCTATCAGCGCAAAGAAAAAAGCAACACACCACTCTCGGGAGAGCTCGAACCTCCAACCTTTCGGTTAACAGCCGATCGCGCTAGCCAATTGCGCCACGGAGACAGTCGTGCTCCACTATCACCACCATCAGAACATATCTTCAAAGCTATCAGCCCAAAGAAAAAAAAGCGCCGCACCACCACTGGGTGGGCTCGAACCTCCAGCCTTTCGGCTAACAGCCGATCGCGCAAGCCAATTGTGCCACGGAGACCGTCGTGTTCCGCTCTCACCACCGTCAGAACAATTCTTCAGAGCTATCAGCCCAAAGAAAAAGAAGCGCCGCACCACCGGTTGGGCTCGAACCTCCAACCTTTCGGTCAACAGCCGATCGTGCTAGCCAATTGCGCCACGGATGCAGTCGTGCTCCATTCTCACCACCATCAGAACATATCTTCAAAGCTATCAGCGCAAAGAAAAAAAAAAACGACACACCGTCCCCGGGTGGGCTCTATCCTCCAGCCTTAAGATTATCAGCCGATCGCGCTAGCCAAATGCGCCACGGAGACAGTCGTGCTCCACTCTCACCACCATCAGAGCATATCTTCAAAGCTATCACCCTAAAGAAAAAAAAAGCGCCGAACCACCACTGGGTGGGCTCGAACCTTCAACGTTTCGGTTAACAGACGATCGCGCTAGCCGATCGCGCCACGGAGACAGTCGTGCTTCACTTTCACCACCATCAGAACATACCTTCAAAACTATCAGCGCAAAGAAAAAAGCAACACACCACTCCCGGGGGGCTTGAAACTCCAACCTTTCGGTTAACAGCCGATCGCGCTAGCCAATTGCGCAACGGAGACAGTCCTGCTCCACTATCACCACCATCAGAACATATCTTCAAAGCTATCAGCCTAAAGAATAAAAGCGTCGCACCACCACCGGGTGGGCTGGAACCTCCAACCTTTCGGTTAACAGCCGATCGCACTAGCCAATTGCGCCACGGAGACAGTCGTGCTCCACTCTCACCACTAACAGAACATATCTTCAAAGCTATCTGCGCAAAGAAACAAGCAACACACCACTCCCGGGAGTGCTTGAACCTCCAACCTTTCGGTTATCACCCGATCGCGCTAGCCAATTGCGCCACGGAGACAGTCCTGCTCCACTCTCCCCACCGTCAGAACATTTCTTCAGAGCTATCAGCCCAAAGAATAAAAGCGTCGCACCACCACCGGGTGGGCTGGAACCTCCAACCTTTCGGTTAACAGCCGATCGCACTAGCCAATTGCGCCACGGAGACAGTCGTGCTCCACTCTCACCACTAACAGAACATATCTTCAAAGCTATCTGCGCAAAGAAACAAGCAACACACCACTCCCGGGAGTGCTTGAACCTCCAACCTTTCGGTTATCAGCCGATCGCGCTAGCCAATTGCGCCACGAAGACAGTCCTGCTCCACTCTCAACATCATCAGAACATATCTTCAGAGCTATCAGCCCAAAGAAAAAAAGCCGCCGCACCACCACCGCGTGCGCTCGAACCTCCAACCTTTCGGTTAACAGCCGATCGCGCAAGCCTATTGCGCCCCGGAGACAGTCCTGCTCCACTCTCACCACCATCAGAACATATCTTCAAAGCTATCAGCCCCAAAAAAAAGCGCCACACCACCGCCGGGTGGGCTCGAAACTCCAACCTTTCGATTACCAGCCGATCGCACTAGCCAATTGCGCCACGGAGACAGTCCTGTTCCACTCTCACACCGTCAGAACATTTCTTCAGAGCTATCAGCCCATAGAAAAAAAGCGTCGCACCACCACCGGGTGGGCTCGAACCTCCAACCTTTCGGTCAACAGCCGATCGCGCTAGCCAATTGCGCCATGGAGACAGTCGTGCTCCACTCTCACCACCATCAGAACATATCTTTAAAGCTATCAGCCCAAAGAAAAAAAAAGCGCCGCACCACCACCGGGTGGGCTGGAACCTCCAACCTTTCGGTCAACAGCCGATCGCGCTAGCCAATTGCACCACGGAGACAGTCGTGCTTCACTCTCACCACCATCAGAACATATCTTCAAAACTATCAGCGAAAAGAAAAAAGCAACACACCACTTCCGGGAGGGCTCGAACCTCCAACCTTTCGGTTAACAGCCGATCGCGCTAGCCAATTGCGCCACGGAAACAGTCCTGCTCCACTCTCACCACCATCAGAACATATCTTCAAAGCTATCAGCCCAAAGAAAAAAAAGCGCCGCACCACCACCGGGTGGGCTCGAACCTCCAACCTTTCGGTTAACAGCCGATCGCGCAAGCCAATTGCGCCCGGAGACAGTCCTGCTCCACTCTCACCACCATCAGAACATATCTTGAAAGCTATCAGCCCAAAGAAAAAAAGCAACACACCACTCCCCGGATGGCTGGAACCTCCAACCTTTCAGTTAACAGCCGATCGCGCTAGCCAATTTTGCCACGGAGACAGTCGTGCTCCACTCTCACCACCATCAGAGCATATCTTCAAAGCTGTCAGCCTAAAGAAAAAGAAGCGCCGCACCACCACCGGGTGGGCTCGAACCTCCAACCTTTCGGTTAACAGACGATCGCGCTAGCCGATCGTGCCACGGAGACAGTCATTCTTCACTCTCACCACCATCAGAACCTATCTTCAAAGCAATCAGCGCAAAGAAAAAAGCAACACACCACTCCCTGGAGGGCTCGAAACTCCAACCTTTCGGTTAACAGCCGATCGCGCTAGCCAATTGCGCAACGGAGACAGTCCTACTCCACTCTCAACCACCATCAGAAAATATCTTCAAAGCTATCAGCCCCAAAAAAAAGCGCCGCACCACCACCGGGTGGGCTGGAAACTCCAACCTTTCGATTAACAGCCGGTCGCGCTAGCCAATTGCGCCACGGAGACAGTCCTGTTCAACTCTCACCACCATTAGAACATATCTTCAAAGCTATCAGGCCATAGAAAAAAAGCGCCGCACCACCACCGGGTGGGCTCGAACCTCCAACCTTTCGGTTAACGACCGAACGCGATACCCAATTGCGCCACGGAGACAGTCCTGCTCCACTCTCCCCAACGTCAGAACATTTCTTCAGAGCTATCAGCCCAAAGAAAAAAAGCGTCGCACCACCACCGGGTGGGCTCGAACCTCCAACCTTTCGGTTAACAGCCGATCGCGCTAGCCAATTGCGCCATGGAGACAGTCGTGCTCCACTCTCACCACATACAGAACATATCTTCAAAGCTATCAGCGCAAAGAAAAAAGCAACACACCACTCCCGGGAGGGCTCGAACCTCCAACCTTTCGGTTAACAGCCGATCGCGCTAGCCAATTGCGCAACGGAGACAGTCCTGCTCCACTATCACCACCATCAGAACATATCTTCAAAGCTATCAGCCCAAAGAATAAAAGCGTCGCACCACCACCGGGTGGGCTGGAACCTCCAACCTTTCGGTTAACAGCCGATCGCACTAGCCAATTGCGCCACGGAGACAGTCGTGCTCCACTCTCACCACTAACAGAACATATCTTCAAAGCTATCTGCGCAAAGAAACAAGCAACACACCACTCCTGGGAGTGCTTGAACCTCCAACCTTTCGGTTATCACCCGATCGCGCTAGCCAATTGCGCCACGGAGACAGTCCTGCTCCACTCTCCCCACCGTCAGAACATTTCTTCAGAGCTATCAGCCCAAAGAATAAAAGCGTCGCACCACCACCGGGTGGGCTGGAACCTCCAACCTTTCGGTTAACAGCCGATCGCACTAGCCAATTGCGCCACGGAGACAGTCGTGCTCCACTCTCACCACTAACAGAACATATCTTCAAAGCTATCTGCGCAAAGAAACAAGCAACACACCACTCCCGGGAGTGCTTGAACCTCCAACCTTTCGGTTATCAGCCGATCGCGCTAGCCAATTGCGCCACGAAGACAGTCCTGCTCCACTCTCAACACCTTCAGAACATATCTTCAAAGCTATCAGCCCAAAGAAAAAAAGCCGCCGCACCACCACCGCGTGCGCTCGAACCTGCAACCTTTCGGTCAACAGCCGATCGCGCTAGCCAATTGCGCCACGGAGACAGTCGTGCTCCACTCTCACCACCATCAAAACATATCTTCAAAGCTATCAGCCCCAAAAAAAGCGCCACACCACCACCGGGTGGGCTCGAAACTCCAACCTTTCGATTACCAGCCGATCGCGCTAGCCAATTGCGCCACGGAGACAGTCCTGTTCCACTCTCACCACCGTCAGAACATTTCTTCAGAGCTATCAGCCCAAAGAAAAAAAGCGTCGCACCACCACCGGGTGGGCTCGAACCTCCAACCTTTCGGTCAACAGCCGATCGCGCTAGCCAATTGCGCCATGGAGACAGTCGTGCTCCACTCTCACCACCATCAGAACATATCTTCAAAGCTATCAGCCCAAAGAAAAAAAAAGCGCCGCACCACCACCGGGTGGGCTCGAACCTCCAACCTTTCGGTTAACAGCCGATCGCGCAAGCCAATTGCGCCCCGGAGACAGTCCTGCTCCACTCTCACCACCATGAGAACATATCTTCAAAGCTATCAGCCCAAAGAAAAAAAAGCAACACACCACTCCCCGGAGGGCTGGAACCTCCAACCTTTCGGTCAACAGCCGATCGCGCTAGCCAATTGCGCCACGGAGACAGTCGTGCTCCACTCTCAACACCATCAGAACATATCTTAAAAGCTATCAGCCCAAAGAAAAAAAAGCGCCGCACCACCACCGGGTGGGCTCGAACCTCCAACCTTTCGGTCAACAGCCGATCGCGCTAGCCAATTGCACCACGGAGACAGTCGTGCTTCACTCTCACCACCATCAGAACATATCTTCAAAACTATCAGCGAAAAGAAAAAAGCAACACACCACTTCCGGGAGGGCTCAAACCTCCAACCTTTCGGTTAACAGCCGATCGCGCTAGCCAATTGCGCCACGGAGACAGTCCTGCTCCACTCTCACCACCATCAAAACATATCTTCAAAGCTATCAGCCCAAAGAAAAAAAAGCGCCGCACCACCACCGGGTGGGCTCGAACCTCCAACCTTTCGGTTAACAGCCGATCGCGCAAGCCAATTGCGCCCAGAGACAGTCCTGCTCCACTCTCACCACCATCAGAACATATCTTGAAAGCTATCAGCCCAAAGAAAAAAAGCAACACACCACTCCCCGGATGGCTGGAACCTGCAACCTTTCAGTTAACAGCCGATCGCGCTAGCCAATTTTGCCACGGAGACAGTCGTGCTCCACTCTCACCACCATCAGAGCATATCTTCAAAGCTGTCAGCCTAAAGAAAAAGAAGCGCCGCACCACCACCGGGTGGGCTCGAACCTCCAACCTTTCGGTTAACAGACGATCGCGCTAGCCGATCGTGCCACGGAGACAGTCATTCTTCACTCTCACCACCATCAGAACCTATCTTCAAAGCAATCAGCGCAAAGAAAAAAGCAACACACCACTCCCTGGAGGGCTCGAAACTCCAACCTTTCGGTTAACAGCCGATCGCGCTAGCCAATTGCGCAACGGAGACAGTCCTACTCCACTCTCAACCACCATCAGAAAATATCTTCAAAGCTATCAGCCCCAAAAAAAAGCGCCGCACCACCACCGGGTGGGCTGGAAACTCCAACCTTTCGATTAACAGCCGGTCGCGCTAGCCAATTGCGCCACGGAGACAGTCCTGTTCAACTCTCACCACCATTAGAACATATCTTCAAAGCTATCAGGCCATAGAAAAAAAGCGCCGCACCACCACCGGGTGGGCTCGAACCTCCAACCTTTCGGTTAACGACCGAACGCGATACCCAATTGCGCCACGGAGACAGTCCTGCTCCACTCTCCCCAACGTCAGAACATTTCTTCAGAGCTATCAGCCCAAAGAAAAAAAGCGTCGCACCACCACCGGGTGGGCTCGAACCTCCAACCTTTCGGTTAACAGCAGATCGCGCTAGCCAATTGCGCCATGGAGACAGTCGTGCTCCACTCTCACCACATACAGAACATATCTTCAAAGCTATCTGCGCAAAGAAAAAAGCAACACACCACTCCCGGGAGGGCTCGAACCTCCAACCTTTCGGTTAACAGCCGATCGCGCTAGCCAATTGCGCCACGGAGACAGTCCTGCTCCACTCTCACGACCGTCAGAACATATCTTCAAAGCTATCAGCCCAAAGAAAAAAAAGCGCCGCACCACCACCGGGTGCGCTCGAACCTCCAACCTTTCGGTCAACAGCCGATCGCGCTAGCCGATCGCGTCACGGAGACAGTCGTGCTCCGCTCTCACCACCATCAGAACATATCTTCAAAGTTATCAGCGCAAAGAAAAAAGCAACACACCACTCCCGGGAGGGCTCGAAACTCCAACCTTTCAGTTAACAGCCGATCGCGCTAGCGATTGCGCCATGGAGACAGTCGTGCTCCACTCTCACCACCATCAAAGCATATCTTCAAAGCTATCAGCCTAAAGAAAAAAAAGCGCCGCACCACCACCGGATGGGCACGAACCCCCAACCTTTCGGTTAACAGACGATCGCGCTAGCCGATCGCGCCACGGAGACAGTCGCGCTCCACTCTCACCACCATCAGAACATATCTTCAAAGCTATCAGCGCAAAGAAAAAAGCAACACACCACTCTCGGGAGGGCTCGAAACTCCAACCTTTCGGTTAACAGCCGATCGCGCTAGCCAATTGCGCAACGGAGACAGTCCTGCTCCACTTTCACCACCATCAGAACATATCTTCAAAGCTATCAGCCCCAACAAAAAGCGCCGCACCTCCACCGGGTGGGCTCGAAACTCCAACCTTTCGATTAACAGCCGATCGCGCTAGCCAATTGCGCCACGGAGACAGTCCTGTTCCACTCGACCACCATTAGAACATATCTTCAAAGTTATCAGGCCATAGAAAAAAAGCGCCGCACCACCACCGGGTGGGCTCGAACCTCCAACGTTTCGGTTAACAGACAATCGCGCTAGCCAATCGCGCCACGGAGACAGTCGTGCTCCACTCTCACCACCATCACAACATATCTTCAAAGCTATCAGCCCAAAGAAAAAAAAGCAACACACCACTCCCGGGAGGGCTCGAACCTCCAACCTTTCGGTTAACAGCCGATCGTGCTAGCCGATTGCGCCACGGAGACATTGGTGCTCCGCTCTCACCACCAACAGAACCTATCTTCAAAGCTATCAGCGCAAAGAAAAAAGCAACACACCACTCTCGGGAGAGCTCGAACCTCAACCTTTCGGTTAACAGCCGATCGCGCTAGCCAATTTCGCCACGGAGACAGTCCTGCTCCACTCTCACCACCATCAGAACATACCTTCAAAGCTATCAGCCCGAAGAAAAAAAAAGCGCCGCACCACCACCGGGTGCACTGGAACCTCCAACCTTTCGGTCAACAGCCGATCGTGCTAGCCAATTGCTCCACGGAGGCAGTCGTGCTCCACTCTCACCACCATCAGAACATATCTTCAAAGCTATCAGCCCAAAGAAAAAAAACGCCGCACCACCACTGGGTGGGCTCGAACCTCCAGCCTTTCGGCTAACAGCCGATCGCGCTAGCCAATTGTGCAACGGAGACAGTCGTGCTCCGCTCTCACCACCGTCAGAACAATTCTTCAGGGCTATCAGCCCAAAGAAAAAAAAGCGCTGCACAAGCACCGGTTGGGCTCGAACCTCCAACCTTTCGGTCAACAGCCGATCGCACTAGCCAATTGCGCCACGGATGCAGTCGCGCTCCACTCTCACCACCATTAGAACATATCTTCAAAGCTATCAGCGCAAAGAAAAAAAAACGACACACCATCCCCGGGTGGGCTCTAACCTCCAACCTTTCGATTATCAGCCGATCGCGCTAGCCAATTGCGCCACGGAGACAGTCGTGCTCCACTCTCACCACCATCAGAGCATATCTTCAAAGCTATCAGCCCAAAGAATAAAAGCGTCGCACCACCACTGGGTGGGCTGGAACCTCCAACCTTTCGGTTAACAGCCGATCGCACTAGCCAATTGCGCCACGGAGACAGTCGTGCTCCACTCTCACCACTAACAGAACATATCTTCAAAGCTATCTGCGCAAAGAAACAAGCAACACACCACTCCCGGGAGTGCTTGAACCTCCAACCTTTCGGTTATCACCCGATCGCGCTAGCCAATTGCGCCACGGAGACAGTCCTGCTCCACTCTCCCCACCGTCAGAACATTTCTTCAGAGCTATCAGCCCAAAGAATAAAAGCGTCGCACCACCACCGGGTGGGCTGGAACCTCCAACCTTTCGGTTAACAGCCGATCGCACTAGCCCATTGCGCCACGGAGACAGTCGTGCTCCACTCTCACCACTAACAGAACATATCTTCAAAGCTATCTGCGCAAAGAAACAAGCAACACACCACTCCCGGGAGTGCTTGAACCTCCAACCTTTCGGTTATCAGCCGATCGCGCTAGCCAATTGCGCCACGAAGACAGTCCTGCTCCACTCTCAACACCATCAGAACATATCTTCAGAGCTATCAGCCCAAAGAAAAAAAGCCGCCGCACCACCACCGCGTGCGCTCGAACCTGCAACCTTTCGGTCAACAGCCGATCGCGCTAGCCAATTGCGCCACGGAGACAGTCGTGCTCCACTCTCACCACCATCAAAACTTATCTTCAAAGCTATCAGCCCAAAGAAAAAAAAGCGCCGCACCACCACCGTGTGGGCTCGAACCTCCAACCTTTCGGTTAACAGCCGATTGCGCAAGCCTATTGCGCCCCGGAGACAGTCCTGCTCCACTCTCACCACCATCAGAACATATCTTCAAAGCTATCAGCCCCAAAAAAAAGCGCCACACCACCACCGGGTGGGCTCGAAACTCCAACCTTTCGATTACCAGCCGATCGCGCTAGCCAATTGCGCCACGGAGACAGTCCTGTTTCACTCTCACCACCGTCAGAACATTTCTTCAGAGCTATCAGCCCAAAGAAAAAAAGCGTCGCACCACCACCGGGTGGGCTCGAACCTCCAACCTTTCGGTCAACAGCCGATCGCGCTAGCCAATTGCGCCATGGAGACAGTCGTGCTCCACTCTCACCACCATCAGAACATATCTTCAAAGCTATCAGCCCAAAGAAAAAAAAGCGCCGCACCACCACCGGGTGGGCTCGAACCTCCAACCTTTCGGTTAACAGCCGATCGCGCAAGCCAATTGCGCCCCGGAGACAGTCCTGCTCCACTCTCACCACCATGAGAACATTGTAGTGTTCCTACTTAAAATAACGGAACAGCATTAAAGCTTCAGTATGGAACTGGCGTCCATCTTAATCTGCTTTATTTTTCACTTCATCCTCTTCTTCTCTCCTGCCCCGGCCCTCGCGCTTCTTCATCTTCTGTCCAAAGGCTCATACCGCTTCACCCTTCCCGCTTTCTTTTAATTACCCCTCCTGGGGTAATACTTGAAGACATTCCCAATTGAAGCACATTCAACAGATCCACGTTCACCAGTGTACCAGACAGTCTTCAAAATTCCGTTCTGGGTGGCTGTCTTGGTCACAGAGTAAGGCCCATAAAATTTGGCACTGGAATCTCTTATTCCTTTTCTCACTAGTACGAGGTCGGTGACTTGAATGTCTGGCATGTCTGCTCGATGCCTCTTGTCGAAATTCTTTTTCATTCGTTTTCGGTACCTCTCCTCCTGTGATTTTTGTTGCCTCTCCTCGACAATCTTGAGGTTTTCCAAGAGTCCCAACTCACGGTCTGCCTGCAGAATAGGGGTCTCTCCTGTAGAAGCGTACTGTGGACTGCACCCCAAGCCACTTGTGTAGGATCGGTTATGATGTTTTACGGCTGCTTCTAAAGAACATTTCCATCCCCCAGGAAAACTATCGTACATCTTGATGTATTGTTTCAGGTCCCGTATGGCACGTTCTGCAAGCCCATTCGCCGCAGGATGGTATGGCGCACAGAACTTGATCGATACATTGTGATCTCGAGCCCATCTTACTAGCTTTTCACTCTTGAACGCGGGGCCGTTATCGCATACGATTGTCCGCGTAGTTCTAAACATGTCCCTTTCGAGAAGGGTTATGACGCTATTTGCATCTTCTTTTCCTGCTCGTGCCGCGACCATCCTGGTGCATTCATCTATGGCCAGCAGAAAAGCTTGCGTTTTTCTGACTCCTTCCCGTTTCTTGTTAAGTTCGGCGAAATCCAGGTGAACTACTTCAAAAGGCACGTTCGAGTGGCAAGGTAGTATCATGGTGTCCGTAGGCTGTTTATACTTGACTTTGTGTACTTGACACACATGGCATGAACGAACGTACTGACTAACGTCTTTCTTCATGTGAGGCCACGTAAACCTCTTGACCAACTTGTTGTAGGTACGCCAAAAGCCGTCGTGTCCTCCAGATTCTGGGCTATCGTGGTACAAGTAAAGCACTTTGGAAACAAGAGTTGGTGGGACTTGATACCGACCTTCCGTAAAAACCAGTTGTTCTGAGCCTTCCCACAGCTTCACTTCATTGATTTCTTCAGATTTTTCTGTGTTGTTTTGTACCATCAATCTTGATAGAGCATCTGCATCGGTTAAAAGCGGTCCGGGTCGGTGCGAGATGGTAAAGTCAAATTGCTGCAAGTAATTCACCCATCTGGCGATACGCCCTTTAGTTTGGGTCATATTCAAGAGATGAGTGAGTGCCTGGTGATCGGTGAACAAAGTGAACTTCGTACCTTCCAGGTACGTGCGGAAGTAGTCAACGGCCTTCAGAACCGCCAGTGCTTCTTTTTCCGTAGTAGTGTAGTTTGTTTCAGACGGCTTGAAAGTGTAACTGTAGTAACCGACTACGTGTCGCTTTTCTCGGCCAGATGCTTCAATACATTTTTGATACAACACTGCACCAGTCCCATAATGTGAGGCGTCAGTGTTCAATTCAAAGGGTAAAGTGAAATCTGGTATACGCAGAACGGGGTCAGAAGAAATTCTGTGCACCAAGTCACGGTAGACTCTCTCACATTCGTCACTCCATTCAAAGGGAACTTCTTTCTGCGTTAAGCGCGTGAGGCATCTAGTTTTGACAGCAAAGTCCTTTATGAAAGATCGGAAATGTCCTGCCAATCCCAAAAACACACGCAGTGAATGGACGTCATATGGTTTCTTCAACTGGGAGATCTTCTCGACGGACTCTTGTTTTGTGCTTTTGGTGTTCCCATCGAAGACTCTTCCAAGAAACACCACTTTTTGTTGAAAGAATACACTCTTCTTAAAATTAACCTTGAGATGTGCCAAGCTCAAGGCGTTTAACACCTGAGACAGATGGTCCTGATGCTCAGCCTCTGTTTTGGAGAAGACTATAATGTCGTCTATGTACACATTACAAAAAACACCAAGGAATGGCTTTAGGACGTCGTTCATGATCTTCTGGAACCACGCTGGCGAGTTTTTCCAACCGAAAGGGAGCCGGTTGTATTCGTAGAGATCGAATGGCGTGATAAAAGCGGTGTACATTTTTGTTTCTTCGGTTAGTGGGATCTGCCAGAAACCTTTGCATAAATCGATGCGGGAAAAATGTCGGCAACCCCCGGTCTCATCTATAATTGTGTCGATCTTCGGCATAGGAAATGGTATGAGTTCTGTCTGACGATTGAGAACCCTGTAGTCGGTGCATAATCTGAAGGTTCCGTCTTCTTTCGGTGCGATCGTTATGGGAGAAGCGAAGGGTGATACCGAAGGTCGTATGATATCAGCATCTAGCATCTCCTGCAACTCTTTCTTGAGCCACCTCTTTCGCTCCCTTGACATATTGTAAGGTGCTTTCCGGATGACGGTCTTGTCAGCGAGTTCGAAAGGAACCTTGTGGGACTTCATCGCCTGAGGATAGCTTCCTATGCATACAAGTTCAGGGTAGGTCGTTGCGATATCCTCCGCGCACTTGACAACTCGTAGATTATCTTGTCTACCCTGATTTGTCTCGTTCCTTGCTACTCCTTCTACTAGAACCACATCGTCCCAGTACACGTTGATCTTTAGTTTCTTTATATCTGGTCTTGATAGCAAAAAGTCGTACGTTACCCCCTCTATCACCAACACTTCGCTCTCTATTTGCTGACCCTGGAACTCGATGTTTACCAAGGCCCACTGATCATGCAACGTTACTTTTCCATCATAGCCTTGTACTCGTAGAATTCTTCCACTATGCAAGCGATTTGCATCCACCAGCTTGGCATTTATAATGGACACAGAAGCACCGCTGTCTACCAGAGCCATCATATGTTTGTTTCCTACTTTGACGGGAATGTGAAGTAGGCTAGAGCAACTTAAATAAACAGTCTCATTTGGAGTCATCGGGTGGGACTGATCACCCTCGTTTATTAGTTTTTTTTCTGTCGAATACTCCTGAGCTTCAGTGTCGATATTATTCACTCGACCTCTTGGAACACGCCAGGGCAAGTTATCTGTGCGAGTTGCGAGGTGGCTCGGTTCTCGCTGAGCGCGGCTTGACCAGTCCGATTTACTCCGACTGAAACAGCTGCTTGACTCGGCGGTTATGCTTGTTTCCGAAGCTGATGGTATGTTCTGAAGACACGCGAGGAGGTCATCTAGAGTCTTTGGTGACAGTATTTGCACTTGCTTCAACACGTTAGTGTGCAATCCATGCATTATTAAGGCAACTACGGCCGTAGATGGAAGCAAAGGCTCCGCCAGCTTTAAAAGACGGCGTTTCTCAAAGAAGTACTCGACAAGGCAGCTTTGCTCAGACTTGAAATTAAGCGCCGTGTTCCATCTTTCTACTGGATTGCTTCGGAATGCAGTCAAAAACTTTTTCCTCCACTGGCTCCAAGAGTCGTCACTGTCTTCCAGAATGCATGTTTCATACCACTTTCGCGCAACACCTCTCAAGTAAACGCGCATGTTGGTGATTTTAGCCTCATCAGAGAGCCACTTGTTTTTTCCAGCGGCATATTCGTAGAAATCAAGCCAACTTTCTGGATTTGAAGACACACCGTCGAAAGCATCAGGTTCTACGAAATTAGGTGTCGGTCTCTCAGCATTCAGAGAGCTTATAAGAGATGTCATTATTTGGTTTTGTTGAATCATCTGTTCCTGTTGCAGCTGAAAAGCTTTCAAAACGAGGCTCACCTCTTCCGTCGAAGATCGTGATCCTGAGTGTTTTCGACGCGCTGGTTCAAGAACTAGGTCGTTGAAGGTCGCCACACGCAAGTTCACTTTCACAGCACCTTTCCGTCGTAGTTCAGTAGTGTCTACGGCTGCCTTTTCCACAACCAGGTTTACGAGTTCTTCCGAGCTGAGCTCACGAGGTAGGTCTACCGCTGCTTCGTCTTGAACTTGGTACTTCGAAAAGATGATCTCCTCGGAGGTCTCGTCTATGAAGAACGTCACCCACATGATGGCTTCGATGGCCGGCTGCGCCAAAATAATGTAGTGTTCCTACTTAAAATAACGGAACAGCATTAAAGCTTCAGTATGGAACTGGCGTCCATCTTAATCTGCTTTATTTTTCACTTCATCCTCTTCTTCTCTCCTGCCCCGGCCCTCGCGCTTCTTCATCTTCTGTCCAAAGGCTCATACCGCTTCACCATATCTTCAAAGCTATCAGCCCAAAGAAAAAAAAGCAACACACCACTCCCCGGAGGGCTCGAACCTCCAACCTTTCGGTCAACAGCCGATCGCGCTAGCCAATTGCGCCACGGAGACAGTCGTGCTCCACTCTCACCACCATCAGAACATATCTTCAAAGCTATCAGCCCAAAGAAAAAAAAGCGCCGCACCACCACCGGGTGGGCTCGAACCTCCAACCTTTCGGTCAACAGCCGATCGCGCTAGCCAATTGCACCACGGAGACAGTCGTGCTTCACTCTCACCACCATCAGAACATATCTTCAAAACTATCAGCGAAAAGAAAAAAGCAACACACCACTTCCGGGAGGGCTCGAACCTCCAACCTTTCGGTTAACAGCCGATCGCGCTAGCCAATTGCGCCACGGAGACAGTCCTGCTCCACTCTCACCACCATCAGAACATATCTTCAAAGCTATCAGCCCAAAGAAAAAAAAGCGCCGCACCACCACCGGGTGGGCTCGAACCTCCAACCTTTCGGTTAACAGCCGATCGCGCAAGCCAATTGCGCCACGGAGACAGTCATTCTTCACTCTCACCACCATCAGAACCTATCTTCAAAGCAATCAGCGCAAAGAAAAAAGCAACACACCACTCCCTGGAGGGCTCGAAACTCCAACCTTTCGGTTAACAGCCGATCGCGCTAGCAAATTGCGCAACGGAGACAGTCCTACTCCACTCTCAACCACCATCAGAAAATATCTTCAAAGCTATCAGCCCCAAAAAAAAGCGCCGCACCACCACCGGGTGGGCTGGAAACTCCAACCTTTCGATTAGCAGCCGGTCGCGCTAGCCAATTGCGCCACGGAGACAGTCCTGTTCAACTCTCACCACCATTAGAACATATCTTCAAAGCTATCAGGCCATAGAAAAAAAGCGCCGCACCACCACCGGGTGGGCTCGAACCTCCAACCTTTCGGTTAACGACCGAACGCGATACCCAATTGCGCCACGGAGACAGTCCTGCTCCACTCTCCCCAACGTCAGAACATTTCTTCAGAGCTATCAGCCCAAAGAAAAAAAGCGTCGCACCACCACCGGGTGGGCTCGAACCTCCAACCTTTCGGTTAACAGCCGATCGCGCTAGCCAATTGCGCCATGGAGACAGTCGTGCTCCACTCTCACCACATACAGAACATATCTTCAAAGCTATCAGCGCAAAGAAAAAAGCAACACACCACTCCCGGGAGGGCTCGAACCTCCAACCTTTCGGTTAACAGCCGATCGCGCTAGCCAATTGCGCCACGGAGACAGTCCTGCTCCACTCTCACCACCGTCAGAACATATCTTCAAAGCTATCAGCCCAAAGAAAAAAAAGCGCCGCACCACCACCGGGTGCGCTCGAACCTCCAACCTTTCGGTCAACAGCCGATCGCGCTAGCCGATCGCGCCACGGAGACAGTCGTGCTCCGCTCTCACCACCATCAGAACATATCTTCAAAGTTATCAGCGCAAAGAATAAAGCAACACACCACTCCCGGGAGGGCTCAAAACTCCAACCTTTAGGTTAACAGCCGATCGCGCTAGCCAATTGCGCAACGGAGGCAGTCCTGCTCCACTCTCATCACCATCAGAACATATCTTCAAAGCTGTCAGCCCAAAGAAAAAAAAGCAACACACCACTCCCCGGAGGGCTAGAACCTCCAACCTTTCAGTTAACAGCCGATCGCGCTAGCGATTGCGCCATGGAGACAGTCGTGCTCCACTCTCACCACCATCAAAGCATATCTTCAAAGCTATCAGTCTAAAGAAAAAAAAGCGCCGCACCACCACCGGATGGGCACGAACCTCCAACCTTTCGGTTAACAGACGATCGCGCTAGCCGATCGCGCCAAGGAGACAGTCGCGCTCCACTCTCACCACCATCAGAACATATCTTCAAAGCTATCAGCGCAAAGAAAAAAGCAACACACCACTCTCGGGAGGGCTCGAAACTCCAACCTTTCGGTTAACAGCCGATCGCGCTAGCCAATTGCGCAACGGAGACAGTCCTGCTCCACTTTCACCACCATCAGAACATATCTTCAAAGCTATCAGTCCCAACAAAAAGCGCCGCACCTCCACCGGGTGGGCTCGAAACTCCAACCTTTCGATTAACAGCCGATCGCGCTAGCCAATTGCGCCACGGAGACAGTCCTGTTCCACTCGACCACCATTAGAACATATCTTCAAAGTTATCAGGCCATAGAAAAAAAGCGCCGCACCACCACCGGGTGGGCTCGAACCTCCAACGTTTCGGTTAACAGACAATCGCGCTAGCCAATCGCGCCACGGAGACAGTCGTGCTCCACTCTCACCACCATCAGAACATATCTTCAAAGCTATCAGCCCAAAGAAAAAAAAGCAACACACCACTCCCGGGAGGGCTCGAACCTCCAACCTTTCGGTTAACAGCCGATCGTGCTAGCCGATTGCGCCACGGAGACATTGGTGCTCCGCTCTCACCACCAACAGAACCTATCTTCAAAGCTATCAGCGCAAAGAAAAAAGCAACACACCACTCTCGGGAGAGCTCGAACCTCCAACCTTTCGGTTAACAGCCGATCGCGCTAGCCAATTTCGCCACGGAGACAGTCCTGCTCCACTCTCACCACCATCAGAACATACCTTCAAAGCTATCAGCCCGAAGAAAAAAAAAGCGCCGCACCACCACCGGGTGCACTGGAACCTCCAACCTTTCGGTCAACAGCCGATCGTGCTAGCCAATTGCTCCACGGAGGCAGTCGTGCTCCACTCTCACCACCATCAGAACATATCTTCAAAGCTATCAGCTCAAAGAAAAAAAAGCGCCGCACCACCACTGGGTGGGCTCGAACCTCCAGCCTTTCGGCTAACAGCCGATCGCGCTAGCCATTTGTGCAACGGAGACAGTCGTGCTCCGCTCTCACCACCGTCAGAACAATTCTTCAGAGCTATCAGCCCAAAGAAAAAAAAGCGCTGCACAAGCACCGGTTGGGCTCGAACCTCCAACCTTTCGGTCAACAGCCGATCGCGCTAGCCAATTGCGCCACGGATGCAGTCGCGCTCCACTCTCACCACCATTAGAACATATCTTCAAAGCTATCAACGCAAAGAAAAAAAAACGACACACCATCCCCGGGTGGGCTCTAACCTCCAACCTTTCGATTATCAGCCGATCGCGCTAGCCAATTGCGCCACGGAGACAGTCCTGCTCCACTCTCCCCACCGTCAGAACATTTCTTCAGAGCTATCAGCCCAAAGAATAAAAGCGTCGCACCACCACCGGGTGGGCTGGAACCTCCAACCTTTCGGTTAACAGCCGATCGCACTAGCCAATTGCGCCACGGAGACAGTCGTGCTCCACTCTCACCACTAACAGAACATATCTTCAAAGCTATCTGCGCAAAGAAACAAGCAACACACCACTCCCGGGAGTGCTTGAACCTCCAACCCTTCGGTTATCAGCCGATCGCGCTAGCCAATTGCGCCACGAAGACAGTCCTGCTCCACTCTCAACACCATCAGAACATATCTTCAGAGCTATCAGCCCAAAGAGAAAAAGCCGTCGCACCACCACCGCGTGCGCTCGAACCTGCAACCTTTCGGTCAGCAGCCGATCGCGCTAGCCAATTGCGCCACGAAGACAGTCCTGTTCCACTCTCACCACCGTCAGAACATTTCTTCAGAGCTATCAGCCCAAAGAAAAAAAGCGTCGCACCACCACCGGGTGGGCTCGAACCTCCAACCTTTCGGTCAACAGCCGATCGCGCTAGCCAATTGCGCCATGAAGACAGTCGTGCTCCACTCTCACCACCATCAGAACATATCTTCAAAGCTATCAGCCCAAAGAAAAAAAAAGCGCCGCACCACCACCGGGTGGGCTCGAACCTCCAACCTTTCGGTTAACAGCCGATCGCGCAAGCCAATTGCGCCCCGGAGACAGTCCTGCTCCACTCTCACCACCTTGAGAACATATCTTCAAAGCTATCAGCCCAAAGAAAAAAAAAGCAACACACCACTCCCCGGAGGGCTCGAACCTCCAACCTTTCGGTCAACAGCCGATCGCGCTAGCCAATTGCGCCACGGAGACAGTCGTGCTCCACTCTCACCACCATCAGAACATATCTTCAAAGCTATCAGCCCAAAGAAAAAAAAGCGCCGCACCACCACCGGGTGGGCTCGAACCTCCAACCTTTCGGTCAACAGCCGATCGCGCTAGCCAATTGCACCACGGAGACAGTCGTGCTTCACTCTCACCACCATCAGAACATATCTTCAAAACTATCAGCGAAAAGAAAAAAGCAACACACCACTTCCGGGAGGGCTCGAACCTCCAACCTTTCGGTTAACAGCCGATCGCGCTAGCCAATTGCGCCACGGAGACAGTCCTGCTCCACTCTCACCACCATCAGAACATATCTTCAAAGCTATCAGCCCAAAGAAAAAAAAGCGCCGCACCACCACCGGGTGGGCTCGAACCTCCAACCTTTCGGTTAACAGCCGATCGCGCAAGCCAATTGCGCCCCGGAGACAGTCCTGCTCCACTCTCACCACCATCAGAACATATCTTGAAAGCTATCAGCCCAAAGAAAAAAAGCAACACACCACTCCCCGGATGGCTGGAACCTCCAACCTTTCAGTTAACAGCCGATCGCGCTAGCCAATTTTGCCACGGAGACAGTCGTGCTCCACTCTCACCACCATCAGAGCATATCTTCAAAGCTGTCAGCCTAAAGAAAAAGAAGCGCCGCACCACCACCAGGTGGGCTGGAACCTCCAACCTTTCGGTTAACAGACGATCGCGCTAGCCGATCGTGCCACGGAGACAGTCATTCTTCACTCTCACCACCATCAGAACCTATCTTCAAAGCAATCAGCGCAAAGAAAAAAGCAACACACCACTCCCTGGAGGGCTCGAAACTCCAACCTTTCGGTTAACAGCCGATCGCGCTAGCCAATTGCGCAACGGAGACAGTCCTACTCCACTCTCAACCACCATCAGAAAATATCTTCAAAGCTATCAGCCCCAAAAAAAAGCGCCGCACCACCACCGGGTGGGCTGGAAACTCCAACCTTTCGATTAACAGCCGGTCGCGCTAGCCAATTGCGCCACGGAGACAGTCCTTTTCAACTCTCACCACCATTAGAACATATCTTCAAAGCTATCAGGCCATAGAAAAAAAGCGCCGCACCACCACCGGGTGGGCTCGAACCTCCAACCTTTCGGTTAACGACCGAACGCGATACCCAATTGCGCCACGGAGACAGTCCTGCTCCACTCTCCCCAACGTCAGAACATTTCTTCAGAGCTATCAGCCCAAAGAAAAAAAGCGTCGCACCACCACCGGGTGGGCTCGAACCTCCAACCTTTCGGTTAACAGCCGATCGCGCTAGCCAATTGCGCCATGGAGACAGTCGTGCTCCACTCTCACCACATACAGAACATATCTTCAAAGCTATCAGCGCAAAGAAAAAAGCAACACACCACTCCCGGGAGGGCTCGAACCTCCAACCTTTCGGTTAACAGCCGATCGCGCTAGCCAATTGCGCCACGGAGACAGTCCTGCTCCACTCTCACCACCGTCAGAACATATCTTCAAAGCTATCAGCCCAAAGAAAAAAAAGCGCCGCACCACCACCGGGTGCGCTCGAACCTCCAACCTTTCGGTCAACAGCCGATCGCGCTAGCCGATCGCGCCACGGAGACAGTCGTGCTCCGCTCTCACCACCATCAGAACATATCTTCAAAGTTATCAGCGCAAAGAATAAAGCAACACACCACTCCCGGGAGGGCTCAAAACTCCAACCTTTAGGTTAACAGCCGATCGCGCTAGCCAATTGCGCAACGGAGGCAGTCCTGCTCCACTCTCATCACCATCAGAACATATCTTCAAAGCTGTCAGCCCAAAGAAAAAAAAGCAACACACCACTCCCCGGAGGGCTAGAACCTCCAACCTTTCAGTTAACAGCCGATCGCGCTAGCGATTGCGCCATGGAGACAGTCGTGCTCCACTCTCACCACCATCCAAGCATATCTTCAAAGCTATCAGTCTAAAGAAAAAAAAGCGCCGCACCACCACCGGATGGGCACGAACCTCCAACCTTTCGGTTAACAGACGATCGCGCTAGCCGATCGCGCCAAGGAGACAGTCGCGCTCCACTCTCACCACCATCAGAACATATCTTCAAAGCTATCAGCGCAAAGAAAAAAGCAACACACCACTCTCGGGAGGGCTCGAAACTCCAACCTTTCGGTTAACAGCCGATCGCGCTAGCCAATTGCGCAACGGAGACAGTCCTGCTCCACTTTCACCACCATCAGAACATATCTTCAAAGCTATCAGTCCCAACAAAAAGCGCCGCACCTCCACCGGGTGGGCTCGAAACTCCAACCTTTCGATTAACAGCCGATCGCGCTAGCCAATTGCGCCACGGAGACAGTCCTGTTCCACTCGACCACCATTAGAACATATCTTCAAAGTTATCAGGCCATAGAAAAAAAGCGCCGCACCACCACCGAGTGGGCTCGAACCTCCAACGTTTCGGTTAACAGACAATCGCGCTAGCCAATCGCGCCACGGAGACAGTCGTGCTCCACTCTCACCACCATCAGAACATATCTTCAAAGCTATCAGCCCAAAGAAAAAAAGCAACACACCACTCCCGGGAGGGCTCGAACCTCCAACTTTTCGGTTAACAGCCGATCGTGCTAGCCGATTGCGCCACGGAGACATTGGTGCTCCGCTCTCACCACCAACAGAACCTATCTTCAAAGCTATCAGCGCAAAGAAAAAAGCAACACACCACTCTCGGGAGAGCTCGAACCTCCAACCTTTCGGTTAACAGCCGATCGCGCTAGCCAATTTCGCCACGGAGACAGTCCTGCTCCACTCTCACCACCATCAGAACATACCTTCAAAGCTATCAGCCCGAAGAAAAAAAAAGCGCCGCACCACCACCGGGTGCACTGGAACCTCCAACCTTTCGGTCAACAGCCGATCGTGCTAGCCAATTGCTCCACGGAGGCAGTCGTGCTCCACTCTCACCACCATCAGAACATATCTTCAAAGCTATCAGCTCAAAGAAAAAAAAGCGCCGCACCACCACTGGGTGGGCTCGAACCTCCAGCCTTTCGGCTAACAGCCGATCGCGCTAGCCATTTGTGCAACGGAGACAGTCGTGCTCCGCTCTCACCACCGTCAGAACAATTCTTCAGAGCTATCAGCCCAAAGAAAAAAAAGCGCTGCACAAGCACCGGTTGGGCTCGAACCTCCAACCTTTCGGTCAACAGCCGATCGCGCTAGCCAATTGCGCCACGGATGCAGTCGCGCTCCACTCTCACCACCATTAGAACATATCTTCAAAGCTATCAGCGCAAAGAAAAAAAAACGACACACCATCCCCGGGTGGGCTCTAACCTCCAACCTTTCGATTATCAGCCGATCGCGCTAGCCAATTGCGCCACGGAGACAGTCCTGCTCCACTCTCCCCACCGTCAGAACATTTCTTCAGAGCTATCAGCCCAAAGAATAAAAGCGTCGCACCACCAACGGGTGGGCTGGAACCTCCAACCTTTCGGTTAACAGCCGATCGCACTAGCCAATTGCGCCACGGAGACAGTCGTGCTCCACTCTCACCACTAACAGAACATATCTTCAAAGCTATCTGCGCAAAGAAACAAGCAACACACCACTCCCGGGAGTGCTTGAACCTCCAACCCTTCGGTTATCAGCCGATCGCGCTAGCCAATTGCGCCACGAAGACAGTCCTGCTCCACTCTCAACACCATCAGAACATATCTTCAGAGCTATCAGCCCAAAGAGAAAAAGCCGTCGCACCACCACCGCGTGCGCTCGAACCTGCAACCTTTCGGTCAGCAGCCGATCGCGCTAGCCAATTGCGCCACGGAGACAGTCCTGTTCCACTCTCACCACCGTCAGAACATTTCTTCAGAGCTATCAGCCCAAAGAAAAAAAGCGTCGCACCACCACCGGGTGGGCTCGAACCTCCAACCTTTCGGTCAACAGCCGATCGCGCTAGCCAATTGCGCCATGAAGACAGTCGTGCTCCACTCTCACCACCATCAGAACATATCTTCAAAGCTATCAGCCCAAAGAAAAAAAAAGCGCCGCACCACCACCGGGTGGGCTCGAACCTCCAACCTTTCGGTTAACAGCCGATCGCGCAAGCCAATTGCGCCCCGGAGACAGTCCTGCTCCACTCTCACCACCTTGAGAACATATCTTCAAAGCTATCAGCCCAAAGAAAAAAAAAGCAACACACCACTCCCCGGAGGGCTCGAACCTCCACCCTTTCGGTCAACAGCCGATCGCGCTAGCCAATTGCGCCACGGAGACAGTCGTGCTCCACTCTCACCACCATCAGAACATATCTTCAAAGCTATCAGCCCAAAGAAAAAAAAGCGCCGCACCACCACCGGGTGGGCTCGAACCTCCAACCTTTCGGTCAACAGCCGATCGCGCTAGCCAATTGCACCACGGAGACAGTCGTGCTTCACTCTCACCACCATCAGAACATATCTTCAAAACTATCAGCGAAAAGAAAAAAGCAACACACCACTTCCGGGAGGGCTCGAACCTCCAACCTTTCGGTTAACAGCCGATCGCGCTAGCCAATTGCGCCACGGAGACAGTCCTGCTCCACTCTCACCACCATCAGAACATATCTTCAAAGCTATCAGCCCAAAGAAAAAAAAGCGCCGCACCACCACCGGGTGGGCTCGAACCTCCAACCTTTCGGTTAACAGCCGATCGCGCAAGCCAATTGCGCCCCGGAGACAGTCCTGCTCCACTCTCACCACCATCAGAACATATCTTGAAAGCTATCAGCCCAAAGAAAAAAAGCAACACACCACTCCCCGGATGGCTGGAACCTCCAACCTTTCAGTTAACAGCCGATCGCGCTAGCCAATTTTGCCACGGAGACAGTCGTGCTCCACTCTCACCACCATCAGAGCATATCTTCAAAGCTGTCAGCCTAAAGAAAAAGAAGCGCCGCACCACCACCAGGTGGGCTGGAACCTCCAACCTTTCGGTTAACAGACGATCGCGCTAGCCGATCGTGCCACGGAGACAGTCATTCTTCACTCTCACCACCATCAGAACCTATCTTCAAAGCAATCAGCGCAAAGAAAAAAGCAACACACCACTCCCTGGAGGGCTCGAAACTCCAACCTTTCGGTTAACAGCCGATCGCGCTAGCCAATTGCGCAACGGAGACAGTCCTACTCCACTCTCAACCACCATCAGAAAATATCTTCAAAGCTATCAGCCCCAAAAAAAAGCGCCGCACCACCACCGGGTGGGCTGGAAACTCCAACCTTTCGATTAACAGCCGGTCGCGCTAGCCAATTGCGCCACGGAGACAGTCCTTTTCAACTCTCACCACCATTAGAACATATCTTCAAAGCTATCAGGCCATAGAAAAAAAGCGCCGCACCACCACCGGGTGGGCTCGAACCTCCAAACTTTCGGTTAACGACCGAACGCGATACCCAATTGCGCCACGGAGACAGTCCTGCTCCACTCTCCCCAACGTCAGAACATTTCTTCAGAGCTATCAGCCCAAAGAAAAAAAGCGTCGCACCACCACCGGGTGGGCTCGAACCTCCAACCTTTCGGTTAACAGCCGATCGCGCTAGCCAATTGCGCCATGGAGACAGTCGTGCTCCACTCTCACCACATACAGAACATATCTTCAAAGCTATCAGCGCAAAGAAAAAAGCAACACACCACTCCCGGGAGGGCTGGAACCTCCAACCTTTCGGTTAACAGCCGATCGCGCTAGCCAATTGCGCCACGGAGACAGTCCTGCTCCACTCTCACCACCGTCAGAACATATCTTCAAAGCTATCAGCCCAAAGAAAATAAAGCGCCGCACCACCACCGGGTGCGCTCGAACCTCCAACCTTTCGGTCAACAGCCGATCGCGCTAGCCGATCGCGCCACGGAGACAGTCGTGCTCCGCTCTCACCACCATCAGAACATATCTTCAAAGTTATCAGCGCAAAGAATAAAGCAACACACCACTCCCGGGAGGGCTCGAAACTCCAACCTTTAGGTTAACAGCCGATCGCGCTAGCCAATTGCGCAACGGAGACAGTCCTGCTCCACTCTCATCACCATCAGAACATATCTTCAAAGCTGTCAGCCCAAAGAAAAAAAAGCAACACACCACTCCCCGGAGGGCTAGAACCTCCAACCTTTTGGTTAACAGCCGATCGTGCTAGCCAATTGCGCAATGGAGACAGTCCTGCTCCACTCTTACCACGATCAGAACATATCTTCAAAGCTATCAGCCCATAGAAAAAAAAGCGCCGCACCACCACCGGGTGGGCTCGAACCTCCAACCTTTCGGTTAACAGCCGATCGCGCTAGCCAATTGCGCCATGGAGACAGTCGTGCTCCACTCTCCCCACCGTCAGAACATTTCTTCAGAGCTATCAGCCCAAAGAAAAAAAGCGTCGCAGCACCACCGGGTGGGCTCGAACCTCCAACCTTTCGGTTAACAGCCGATCGCGCTAGCCAATTGCGCCATGGAGACAGTCGTGCTCCACTCTCACCACATACACAACATATCTTCAAAGCTATCAGCGCAAAGAAAAAAGCAACACACCACTCTCGGGAGGGCTCGAACCTCCAACCTTTCCGTTAACAGCCGATCGCGCTAGCCAATTGCGGCACGGAGACAGTCCTGCTCCACTCTCACCACCATCAGAACATATCTTCAAAGCTATCAGCCCAAAGAAAAAAAAGCGCCGCACCACCACCGGGTGCGCTCGAACCTCCAACCTTTCGATCAACAGCCGATCGCGCTAGCCAATTGCGCCACGGAGACAGTCGTGCTCCACTCTCACCACCATCAGAACATATCTTGAAAGCTATCAGCCCAAAGAAAAAAAGCAACACACCACTCCCCGAATGGCTGGAACCTCCAACCTTTCAGTTAACAGCCGATCGCGCTAGCCAATTTTGCCACGGAGACAGTCGTGCTCCACTCTCACCACCATCAGAGCATATCTTCAAAGCTGTCAGCCTAAAGAAAAAGAAGCGCCGCACCACCACCGGGTGGGCTCGAACCTCCAACCTTTCGGTTAACAGACGATCGCGCTAGCCGATCGTGCCACGGAGACAGTCGTGCTCCACTCTCACCACTAACAGAACATATCTTCAAAGCTATCTGCGCAAAGAAACAAGCAACACACCACTCCCGGGAGTGCTTGAACCTCCAACCTTTCGGTTATCAGCCGATCGCGCTAGCCAATTGCGCCACGAAGACAGTCCTGCTCCACTCTCAACACCATCAGAACATATCTTCAGAGCTATCAGCCCAAAGAAAAAAAGCCGCCGCACCACCACCGCGTGCGCTCGAACCTGCAACCTTTCGGTCAACAGCCGATCGCGCTAGCCAATTGCGCCACGGAGACAGTCGTGCTCCACTCTCACCACCATCAAAACTTATCTTCAAAGCTATCAGCCCAAAGAAAAAAAAGCGCCGCACCACCACCGTGTGGGCTCGAACCTCCAACCTTTCGGTTAACAGCCGATTGCGCAAGCCTATTGCGCCCCGGAGACAGTCCTGCTCCACTCTCACCACCATCAGAACATATCTTCAAAGCTATCAGCCCCAAAAAAAAGCGCCACACCACCACCGGGTGGGCTCGAAACTCCAACCTTTCGATTACCAGCCGATCGCGCTAGCCAATTGCGCCACGGAGACAGTCCTGTTTCACTCTCACCACCGTCAGAACATTTCTTCAGAGCTATCAGCCCAAAGAAAAAAAGCGTCGCACCACCACCGGGTGGGCTCGAACCTCCAACCTTTCGGTCAACAGCCGATCGCGCTAGCCAATTGCGCCATGGAGACAGTCGTGCTCCACTCTCACCACCATCAGAACATATCTTCAAAGCTATCAGCCCAAAGAAAAAAAAGCGCCGCACCACCACCGGGTGGGCTCGAACCTCCAACCTTTCGGTTAACAGCCGATCGCGCAAGCCAATTGCGCCCCGGAGACAGTCCTGCTCCACTCTCACCACCATGAGAACATATCTTCAAAGCTATCAGCCCAAAGAAAAAAAAGCAACACACCACTCCCCGGAGGGCTCGAACCTCCAACCTTTCGGTCAACAGCCGATCGCGCTAGCCAATTGCGCCACGGAGACAGTCGTGCTCCACTCTCACCACCATCAGAACATATCTTCAAAGCTATCAGCCCAAAGAAAAAAAAGCGCCGCACCACCACCGGGTGGGCTCGAACCTCCAACCTTTCGGTCAACAGCCGATCGCGCTAGCCAATTGCACCACGGAGACAGTCGTGCTTCACTCTCACCACCATCAGAACATATCTTCAAAACTATCAGCGAAAAGAAAAAAGCAACACACCACTTCCGGGAGGGCTCGAACCTCCAACCTTTCGGTTAACAGCCGATCGCGCTAGCCAATTGCGCCACGGAGACAGTCCTGCTCCACTCTCACCACCATCAGAACATATCTTCAAAGCTATCAGCCCAAAGAAAAAAAAGCGCCGCACCACCACCGGGTGGGCTCGAACCTCCAACCTTTCGGTTAACAGCCGATCGCGCAAGCCAATTGCGTCCCGGAGACAGTCCTGCTCCACTCTCACCACCATCAGAACATATCTTGAAAGCTATCAGCCCAAAGAAAAAAAGCAACACACCACTCCCCGGATGGCTGGAACCTCCAACCTTTCAGTTAACAGCCGATCGCGCTAGCCAATTTTGCCACGGAGACAGTCGTGCTCCACTCTCACCACCATCAGAGCATATCTTCAAAGCTGTCAGCCTAAAGAAAAAAAAGCGCCGCACCACCACCGGGTGGGCTCGAACCTCCAACCTTTCGGTTAACAGACGATCGCGCTAGCCGATCGTGCCACGGAGACAGTCATTCTTCACTCTCACCACCATCAGAACCTATCTTCAAAGCAATCAGCGCAAAGAAAAAAGCAACACACCACTCCCTGGAGGGCTCGAAACTCCAACCTTTCGGTTAACAGCCGATCGCCCTAGCAAATTGCGCAACGGAGACAGTCCTACTCCACTCTCAACCACCATCAGAAAATATCTTCAAAGCTATCAGCCCCAAAAAAAAGCGCCGCACCACCACCGGGTGGGCTGGAAACTCCAACCTTTCGATTAGCAGCCGGTCGCGCTAGCCAATTGCGCCACGGAGACAGTCCTGTTCAACTCTCACCACCATTAGAACATATCTTCAAAGCTATCAGGCCATAGAAAAAAAGCGCCGCACCACCACCGGGTGGGCTCGAACCTCCAACCTTTCGGTTAACGACCGAACGCGATACCCAATTGCGCCACGGAGACAGTCCTGCTCCACTCTCCCCAACGTCAGAACATTTCTTCAGAGCTATCAGCCCAAAGAAAAAAAGCGTCGCACCACCACCGGGTGGGCTCGAACCTCCAACCTTTCGGTTAACAGCCGATCGCGCTAGCCAATTGCGCCATGGAGACAGTCGTGCTCCACTCTCATCACATACAGAACATATCTTCAAAGCTATCAGCGCAAAGAAAAAAGCAACACACCACTCCCGGGAGGGCTCGAACCTCCAACCTTTCGGTTAACAGCCGATCGCGCTAGCCAATTGCGCCACGGAGACAGTCCTGCTCCACTCTCACCACCGTCAGAACATATCTTCAAAGCTATCAGCCCAAAGAAAAAAAAGCGCCGCACTACCACCGGGTGCGCTCGAACCTCCAACCTTTCGGTCAACAGCCGATCGCGCTAGCCGATCGCGCCACGGAGACAGTCGTGCTCCGCTCTCACCACCATCAGAACATATCTTCAAAGTTATCAGCGCAAAGAATAAAGCAACACACCACTCCCGGGAGGGCTCAAAACTCCAACCTTTAGGTTAACAGCCGATCGCGCTAGCCAATTGCGCAACGGAGGCAGTCCTGCTCCACTCTCATCACCATCAGAACATATCTTCAAAGCTGTCAGCCCAAAGAAAAAAAAGCAACACACCACTCCCCGAGGGCTAGAACCTCCAACCTTTCAGTTAACAGCCGATCGCGCTAGCGATTGCGCCATGGAGACAGTCGTGCTCCACTCTCACCACCATCAAAGCATATCTTCAAAGCTATCAGTCTAAAGAAAAAAAAGCGCCGCACCACCACCGGATGGGCACGAACCTCCAACCTTTCGGTTAACAGACGATCGCGCTAGCCGATCGCGCCAAGGAGACAGTCGCGCTCCACTCTCACCACCATCAGAACATATCTTCAAAGCTATCAGCGCAAAGAAAAAAGCAACACACCACTCTCGGGAGGGCTCGAAACTCCAACCTTTCGGTTAACAGCCGATCGCGCTAGCCAATTGCGCAACGGAGACAGTCCTGCTCCACTTTCACCACCATCAGAACATATCTTCAAAGCTATCAGTCCCAACAAAAAGCGCCGCACCTCCACCGGGTGGGCTCGAAACTCCAACCTTTCGATTAACAGCCGATCGCGCTAGCCAATTGCGCCACGGAGACAGTCCTGTTCCACTCGACCACCATTAGAACATATCTTCAAAGTTATCAGGCCATAGAAAAAAAGCGCCGCACCACCACCGGGTGGGCTCGAACCTCCAACGTTTCGGTTAACAGACAATCGCGCTAGCCAATCGCGCCACGGAGACAGTCGTGCTCCACTCTCACCACCATCAGAACATATCTTCAAAGCTATCAGCCCAAAGAAAAAAAAGCAACACACCACTCCCGGGTGGGCTCGAAACTCCAACCTTTCGATTAACAGCCGATCGCGCTAGCCAATTGCGCCACGGAGACAGTCCTGCTCCACTCTCACCACCATCAGAACATACCTTCAAAGCTATCAGCCCGAAGAAAAAAAAAGCGCCGCACCACCACCGGGTGCACTGGAACCTCCAACCTTTCGGTCAACAGCCGATCGTGCTAGCCAATTGCTCCACGGAGGCAGTCGTGCTCCACTCTCACCACCATCAGAACATATCTTCAAAGCTATCAGCTCAAAGAAAAAAAAGCGCCGCACCACCACTGGGTGGGCTCGAACCTCCAGCCTTTCGGCTAACAGCCGATCGCGCTAGCCATTTGTGCAACGGAGACAGTCGTGCTCCGCTCTCACCACCGTCAGAACAATTCTTCAGAGCTATCAGCCCAAAGAAAAAAAAGCGCTGCACAAGCACCGGTTGGGCTCGAACCTCCAACCTTTCGGTCAACAGCCGATCGCGCTAGCCAATTGCGCCACGGATGCAGTCGCGCTCCACTCTCACCACCATTAGAACATATCTTCAAAGCTATCAGCGCAAAGAAAAAAAAACGACACACCATCCCCGGGTGGGCTCTAACCTCCAACCTTTCGATTATCAGCCGATCGCGCTAGCCAATTGCGCCACGGAGACAGTCCTGCTCCACTCTCCCCACCGTCAGAACATTTCTTCAGAGCTATCAGCCCAAAGAATAAAAGCGTCGCACCACCACCGGGTGGGCTGGAACCTCCAACCTTTCGGTTAACAGCCGATCGCACTAGCCAATTGCGCCACGGAGACAGTCGTGCTCCACTCTCACCACTAACAGAACATATCTTCAAAGCTATCTGCGCAAAGAAACAAGCAACACACCACTCCCGGGAGTGCTTGAACCTCCAACGCTTCGGTTATCAGCCGATCGCGCTAGCCAATTGCGCCACGAAGACAGTCCTGCTCCACTCTCAACACCATCAGAACATATCTTCAGAGCTATCAGCCCAAAGAGAAAAAGCCGTCGCACCACCACCGCGTGCGCTCGAACCTGCAACCTTTCGGTCAGCAGCCGATCGCGCTAGCCAATTGCGCCACGGAGACAGTCCTGTTCCACTCTCACCACCGTCAGAACATTTCTTCAGAGCTATCAGCCCAAAGAAAAAAAGCGTCGCACCACCACCGGGTGGGCTCGAACCTCCAACCTTTCGGTCAACAGCCGATCGCGCTAGCCAATTGCGCCATGAAGACAGTCGTGCTCCACTCTCACCACCATCAGAACATATCTTCAAAGCTATCAGCCCAAAGAAAAAAAAAGCGCCGCACCACCACCGGGTGGGCTCGAACCTCCAACCTTTCGGTTAACAGCCGATCGCGCAAGCCAATTGCGCCCCGGAGACAGTCCTGCTCCACTCTCACCACCTTGAGAACATATCTTCAAAGCTATCAGCCCAAAGAAAAAAAAAGCAACACACCACTCCCCGGAGGGCTCGAACCTCCAACCTTTCGGTCAACAGCCGATCGCGCTAGCCAATTGCGCCACGGAGACAGTCGTGCTCCACTCTCACCACCATCAGAACATATCTTCAAAGCTATCAGCCCAAAGAAAAAAAAGCGCCGCACCACCACCGGGTGGGCTCGAACCTCCAACCTTTCGGTCAACAGCCGATCGCGCTAGCCAATTGCACCACGGAGACAGTCGTGCTTCACTCTCACCACCATCAGAACATATCTTCAAAACTATCAGCGAAAAGAAAAAAGCAACACACCACTTCCGGGAGGGCTCGAACCTCCAACCTTTCGGTTAACAGCCGATCGCGCTAGCCAATTGCGCCACGGAGACAGTCCTGCTCCACTCTCACCACCATCAGAACATATCTTCAAAGCTATCAGCCCAAAGAAAAAAAAGCGCCGCACCACCACCGGGTGGGCTCGAACCTCCAACCTTTCGGTTAACAGCCGATCGCGCAAGCCAATTGCGCCCCGGAGACAGTCCTGCTCCACTCTCACCACCATCAGAACATATCTTGAAAGCTATCAGCCCAAAGAAAAAAAGCAACACACCACTCCCCGGATGGCTGGAACCTCCAACCTTTCAGTTAACAGCCGATCGCGCTAGCCAATTTTGCCACGGAGACAGTCGTGCTCCACTCTCACCACCATCAGAGCATATCTTCAAAGCTGTCAGCCTAAAGAAAAAGAAGCGCCGCACCACCACCAGGTGGGCTGGAACCTCCAACCTTTCGGTTAACAGACGATCGCGCTAGCCGATCGTGCCACGGAGACAGTCATTCTTCACTCTCACCACCATCAGAACCTATCTTCAAAGCAATCAGCGCAAAGAAAAAAGCAACACACCACTCCCTGGAGGGCTCGAAACTCCAACCTTTCGGTTAACAGCCGATCGCGCTAGCCAATTGCGCAACGGAGACAGTCCTACTCCACTCTCAACCACCATCAGAAAATATCTTCAAAGCTATCAGCCCCAAAAAAAAGCGCCGCACCACCACCGGGTGGGCTGGAAACTCCAACCTTTCGATTAACAGCCGGTCGCGCTAGCCAATTGCGCCACGGAGACAGTCCTTTTCAACTCTCACCACCATTAGAACATATCTTCAAAGCTATCAGGCCATAGAAAAAAAGCGCCGCACCACCACCGGGTGGGCTCGAACCTCCAACCTTTCGGTTAACGACCGAACGCGATACCCAATTGCGCCACGGAGACAGTCCTGCTCCACTCTCCCCAACGTCAGAACATTTCTTCAGAGCTATCAGCCCAAAGAAAAAAAGCGTCGCACCACCACCGGGTGGGCTCGAACCTCCAACCTTTCGGTTAACAGCCGATCGCGCTAGCCAATTGCGCCATGGAGACAGTCGTGCTCCACTCTCACCACATACAGAACATATCTTCAAAGCTATCAGCGCAAAGAAAAAAGCAACACACCACTCCCGGGAGGGCTGGAACCTCCAACCTTTCGGTTAACAGCCGATCGCGCTAGCCAATTGCGCCACGGAGACAGTCCTGCTCCACTCTCACCACCGTCAGAACATATCTTCAAAGCTATCAGCCCAAAGAAAATAAAGCGCCGCACCACCACCGGGTGCGCTCGAACCTCCAACCTTTCGGTCAACAGCCGATCGCGCTAGCCGATCGCGCCACGGAGACAGTCGTGCTCCGCTCTCACCACCATCAGAACATATCTTCAAAGTTATCAGCGCAAAGAATAAAGCAACACACCACTCCCGGGAGGGCTCGAAACTCCAACCTTTAGGTTAACAGCCGATCGCGCTAGCCAATTGCGCAACGGAGACAGTCCTGCTCCACTCTCATCACCATCAGAACATATCTTCAAAGCTGTCAGCCCAAAGAAAAAAAAGCAACACACCACTCCCCGGAGGGCTAGAACCTCCAACCTTTTGGTTAACAGCCGATCGTGCTAGCCAATTGCGCAATGGAGACAGTCCTGCTCCACTCTTACCACGATCAGAACATATCTTCAAAGCTATCAGCCCATAGAAAAAAAAGCGCCGCACCACCACCGGGTGGGCTCGAACCTCCAACCTTTCGGTTAACAGCCGATCGCGCTAGCCAATTGCGCCATGGAGACAGTCGTGCTCCACTCTCCCCACCGTCAGAACATTTCTTCAGAGCTATCAGCCCAAAGAAAAAAAGCGTCGCAGCACCACCGGGTGGGCTCGAACCTCCAACCTTTCGGTTAACAGCCGATCGCGCTAGCCAATTGCGCCATGGAGACAGTCGTGCTCCACTCTCACCACATACACAACATATCTTCAAAGCTATCAGCGCAAAGAAAAAAGCAACACACCACTCTCGGGAGGGCTCGAACCTCCAACCTTTCCGTTAACAGCCGATCGCGCTAGCCAATTGCGGCACGGAGACAGTCCTGCTCCACTCTCACCACCATCAGAACATATCTTCAAAGCTATCAGCCCAAAGAAAAAAAAGCGCCGCACCACCACCGGGTGCGCTCGAACCTCCAACCTTTCGATCAACAGCCGATCGCGCTAGCCAATTGCGCCACGGAGACAGTCGTGCTCCACTCTCACCACCATCAGAACATATCTTGAAAGCTATCAGCCCAAAGAAAAAAAGCAACACACCACTCCCCGAATGGCTGGAACCTCCAACCTTTCAGTTAACAGCCGATCGCGCTAGCCAATTTTGCCACGGAGACAGTCGTGCTCCACTCTCACCACCATCAGAGCATATCTTCAAAGCTGTCAGCCTAAAGAAAAAGAAGCGCCGCACCACCACCGGGTGGGCTCGAACCTCCAACCTTTCGGTTAACAGACGATCGCGCTAGCCGATCGTGCCACGGAGACAGTCATTCTTCACTCTCACCACCATCAGAACCTATCTTCAAAGCAATCAGCGCAAAGAAAAAAGCAACACACCACTCCCTGGAGGGCTCGAAACTCCAACCTTTCGGTTAACAGCCGATCGCGCTAGCCAATTGCGCAACGGAGACAGTCCTACTCCACTCTCAACCACCATCAGAAAATATCTTCAAAGCTATCAGCCCCAAAAAAAAGCGCCGCACCACCACCGGGTGGGCTGGAAACTCCAACCTTTCGATTAACAGCCGGTCGCGCTAGCCAATTGCGCCATGGAGACAGTCGTGCTCCACTCTCACCACATACAGAACATATCTTCAAAGCTATCAGCGCAAAGAAAAAAGCAACAAACCACTCCCGGGAGGGCTCGAACCTCCAACCTTTCGGTTAACAGCCGATCGCGCTAGCCAATTGCGCCACGGAGACAGTCCTGCTCCACTCTCACCACCGTCAGAACATATCTTCAAAGCTATCAGCCCAAAGAAAAAAAAGCGCCGCACCACCACCGGGTGCGCTCGAACCTCCAACCTTTCGGTCAACAGCCGATCGCGCTAGCCGATCGCGCCACGGAGACAGTCGTGCTCCGCTCTCACCACCATCAGAACATATCTTCAAAGTTATCAGCGCAAAGAATAAAGCAACACACCACTCCCGGGAGGGCTCGAAACTCCAACCTTTAGGTTAACAGCCGATCGCGCTAGCCAATTGCGCAACGGAGACAGTCCTGCTCCACTCTCATCACCATCAGAACATATCTTCAAAGCTGTCAGCCCAAAGAAAAAAAAGCAACACACCACTCCCCGGAGGGCTAGAACCTCCAACCTTTCAGTTAACAGCCGATCGCGCTAGCGATTGCGCCATGGAGACAGTCGTGCTCCACTCTCACCACCATCAAAGCATATCTTCAAAGCTATCAGCCTAAAGAAAAAAAAGCGCCGCACCACCACCGGATGGGCACGAACCTCCAACCTTTCGGTTAACAGACGATCGCGCTAGCCGATCGCGCCAAGGAGACAGTCGCGCTCCACTCTCACCACCATCAGAACATATCTTCAAAGCTATCAGCGCAAAGAAAAAAGCAACACACCACTCTCGGGAGGGCTCGAAACTCCAACCTTTCGGTTAACAGCCGATCGCGCTAGCCAATTGCGCAACGGAGACAGTCCTGCTCCACTTTCACCACCATCAGAACATATCTTCAAAGCTATCAGCCCCAACAGAAAGCGCCGCACCTCCACCGGGTGGGCTCGAAACTCCAACCTTTTGATTAACAGCCGATCGCGCTAGCCAATTGCGCCACGGAGACAGTCCTGTTCCACTCGACCACCATTAGAACATATCTTCAAAGTTAGCAGGCCATAGAAAAAAAGCGCCGCACCACCACCGGGTGGGCTCGAACCTCTAACGTTTCGGTTAACAGACAATCGCGCTAGCCAATCGCGCCACGGAGACAGTCGTGCTCCACTCTCACCACCATCAGAACATATCTTCAAAGCTATCAGCCCAAAGAAAAAAAAGCAACACACCACTCCCGGGAGGGCTCGAACCTCCAACCTTTCGGTTAACAGCCGATCGTGCTAGCCGATTGCGCCACGGAGACATTGGTGCTCCGCTCTAACCACCAACAGAACCTATCTTCAAAGCTATCAGCGCAAAGAAAAAAGCAACACACCACTCTCGGGAGAGCTCGAACCTCCAACCTTTCGGTTAACAGCCGATCGCGCTAGCCAATTTCGCCACGGAGACAGTCCTGCTCCACTCTCACCACCATCAGAACATACCTTCAAAGCTATCAGCCCGAAGAAAAAAAAAAGCGCCGCACCACCACCGGGTGCACTGGAACCTCCAACCTTTCGGTCAACAGCCGATCGTGCTAGCCAATTGCTCCACGGAGGCAGTCGTGCTCCACTCTCACCACCATCAGAACATATCTTCAAAGCTATCAGCCCAAAGAAAAAAAAGCGCCGCACCACCACTGGGTGGGCTCGAACCTCCAGCCTTTCGGCTAACAGCCGATCGCGTTAGCCAATTGTGCAACGGAGACAGTCGTGCTTCGCTCTCACCACCGTCAGAACAATTCTTCAGAGCTATCAGCCCAAAGAAAAAAAAGCGCTGCACAAGCACCGGTTGGGCTCGAACCTCCAACCTTTCGGTCAACAGCCGATCGCGCTAGCCAATTGCGCCACGGAGACAGTCGTGCTCCACTCTCACCACCATCAAAACTTATCTTCAAAGCTATCAGCCCAAAGAAAAAAAAAGCGCCGCACCACCACCGGGTGGGCTCGAACCTCCAACCTTTCGGTTAACAGCCGATCGCGCAAGCCTATTGCGCCCCGGAGACAGTCCTGCTGCACTCTCACCACCATCAGAACATATCTTCGAAGCTATCAGCCCCAAAAAAAAGCGCCACACCACCACCGGGTGGGCTCAAAACTCCAACCTTTCGATTACCAGCCGATCGCGCTAGCCAATTGTGCCACGGAGACAGTCCTGTTCCACTCTCACCACCGTCAGAACATTTCTTCAGAGGTATCAGCCCAAAGAAAAAAAGCGTCGCACCACCACCGGGTGGGCTCGAACCTCCAACCTTTCGGTCAACAGCCGATCGCGCTAGCCAATTGCGCCATGGAGACAGTCGTGCTCCACTCTCACCACCATCAGAACATATCTTCAAAGCTATCAGCCCAAAGAAAAAAAAGCGCCGCACCACCACCGGGTGGGCTCGAACCTCCAACCTTTCGGTTAACAGCCGATCGCGCAAGCCAATTGCGCCCCGGAGACAGTCCTGCTCCACTCTCACCACCATGAGAACATATCTTCAAAGATATCAGCCCAAAGAAAAAAAAGCAACACACCACTCCCCGGAGGGCTCGAACCTCCAACCTTTCGGTCAACAGCCGATCGCGCTAGCCAATTGCGCCACGGAGACAGTCGTGCTCCACTCTCACCACCATCAGAACATATCTTCAAAGCTATCAGCCCAAAGAAAAAAAAGCGCCGCACCACCACCGGGTGGGCTCGAACCTCCAACCTTTCGGTCAACAGCCGATCGCGCTAGCCAATTGCACCACGGAGACAGTCGTGCTTCACTCTCACCACCATCAGAACATATCTTCAAAACTATCAGCGAAAAGAAAAAAGCAACACACCACTTCCGGGAGGGCTCGAACCTCCAACCTTTCGGTTAACAGCCGATCGCGCTAGCCAATTGCGCCACGGAGACAGTCCTGCTCCACTCTCACCACCATCAGAACATATCTTCAAAGCTATCAGCCCAAAGAAAAAAAAGCGCCGCACCACCACCGGGTGGGCTCGAACCTCCAACCTTTCGGTTAACAGCCGGTCGCGCAAGCCAATTGCGCCCCGGAGACAGTCCTGCTCCACTCTCACCACCATCAGAACATATCTTGAAAGCTATCAGCCCAAAGAAAAAAAGCAACACACCACTCCCCGGATGGCTGGAACCTCCAACCTTTCAGTTAACAGCCGATCGCGCTAGCCAATTTTGCCACGGAGACAGTCGTGCTCCACTCTCACCACCATCAGAGCATTTCTTCAAAGCTGTCAGCCTAAAGAAAAAGAAGCGCCGCACCACCACCGGGTGGGCTCGAACCTCCAACCTTTCGGTTAACAGACGATCGTGCTAGCCGATCGTGCCACGGAGACAGTCATTCTTCACTCTCACCACCATCAGAACCTATCTTCAAAGCAATCAGCGCAAAGAAAAAAGCAACACACCACTCCCTGGAGGGCTCGAAACTCCAACCTTTCGGTTAACAGCCGATCGCGCTAGCCAATTGCGCAACGGAGACAGTCCTACTCCACTCTCAACCACCATCAGAAAATATCTTCAAAGCTATCAGCCCCAAAAAAAAGCGCCGCACCACCACCGGGTGGGCTGGAAACTCCAACCTTTCGATTAACAGCCGGTCGCGCTAGCCAATTGCGCCACGGAGACAGTCCTGTTCAACTCTCACCACCATTAGAACATATCTTCAAAGCTATCAGGCCATAGAAAAAAAGCGCCGCACCACCACCGGGTGGGCTCGAACCTCCAACCTTTCGGTTAACGACCGAACGCGATACCGAATTGCGCCACGGAGACAGTCCTGCTCCACTCTCCCCAACGTCAGAACATTTCTTCAGAGCTATCAGCCCAAAGAAAAAAAGCGTCGCACCACCACCGGGTGGGCTCGAACCTCCAACCTTTCGGTTAACAGCCGATCGCGCTAGCCAATTGCGCCATGGAGACAGTCGTGCTCCACTCTCACCACATACAGAACATATCTTCAAAGCTATCAGCGCAAAGAAAAAAGCAACACACCACTCCCGGGAGGGCTCGAACCTCCAACATTTCGGTTAACAGCCGATCGCGCTAGCCAATTGCGCCACGGAGACAGTCCTGCTCCACTCTCACCACCTTCAGAACATATCTTCAAAGCTATCAGCCCAAAGAAAAAAAAGCGCCGCACCACCACCGGGTGCGCTCGAACCTCCAACCTTTCGGTCAACAGCCGATCGCGCTAGCCAATTTCGCCACGAAGACAGTCCTGCTCCACTCTCACCACCATCAGAACATACCTTCAAAGCTATCAGCCCGAAGAAAAAAAAAAGCGCCGCACCACCACCGGGTGCACTGGAACCTCCAACCTTTCGGTCAAGAGCCGATCGTGCTAGCCAATTGCTCCACGGAGGTAGTCGTGCTCCACTCTCACCACCATCACAACATATCTTCAAAGCTATCAGCCCAAAGAAAAAAAAGCAACACACCACTCCCCGGAGGGCTAGAACCTCCAACCTTTCGGTTAACAGCCGATCGTGCTAGCCGATTGCGCCACGGAGACATTGGTGTTCCGCTCTCACCACCAACAGAACCTATCTTCAAAGCTATCAGCGCAAAGAAAAAAGCAACACACCACTCTCGGGAGAGCTCGAACCTCCAACCTTTCGGTTAACAGCCGATCGCGCTCGCCAATTTCGCCACGGAGACAGTCCTGCTCCACTCTCACCACCATCAGAACATACCTTCAAAGCTATCAGCCCGAAGAAAAAAAAGCGCCGCACCACCACCGGGTGCACTGGAACCTCCAACCTTTCGGTCAACAGCCGATCGTGCTAGCCAATTGCTCCACGGAGGCAGTCGTGCTCCACTCTCACCACCATCAGAACATATCTTCAAAGCTATCAGCCCAAAGAAAAAAAAGCGCCGCACCACCACTGGGTGGGCTCGAACCTCCAGCCTTTCGGCTAACAGCCGATCGCGCTAGCCAATTGTGCAACGGAGACAGTCGTGCTCCGCTCTCACCACCGTCAGAACAATTCTTCAGAGCTATCAGCCCAAAGAAAAAAAAGCGCTGCACAAGCACCGGTTGGGCTCGAACCTCCAACCTTTCGGTCAACAGCCGATCGCGCTAGCCAATTGCGCCACGGATGCAGTCGCGCTCCACTCTCACCACCAACAGAGCATATCTTCAAAGCTATCAGCCCAAACAATGAAAGCGTCGCACCACCACCGGGTGGGCTGGAACCTCCAACCTTTCGGTTAACAGCCGATCGCACTAGCCAATTGCGCCACGGAGACAGTCGTGCTCTACTCTCACCACTAACAGAACATATCTTCAAAGCTATCTGCGCAAAGAAACAAGCAACACACCACTCCCGGGAGTGCTTGAACCTCCAACCTTTCGGTTATCACCCGATCGCGCTAGCCAATTGCGCCACGGAGACAGTCCTGCTCCACTCTCCCCACCGTCAGAACATTTCTTCAGAGCTATCAGCCCAAAGAATAAAAGCGTCGCACCACCACCGGGTGGGCTGGAACCTCCAACCTTTCGGTTAACAGCCGATCGCACTAGCCAATTGCGCCACGGAGACAGTCGTGCTCCACTCTCACCACTAACAGAACATATCTTCAAAGCTATCTGCGCAAAGAAACAAGCAACACACCACTCCCGGGAGTGCTTGAACCTCCAACCTTTCGGTTATCAGCCGATCGCGCTAGCCAATTGCGCCACGAAGACAGTCCTGCTCCACTCTCAACACCATCAGAACATATCTTCAGAGCTATCAGCCCAAAGAGAAAAAGCCGCCGCACCACCACCGCGTGCGCTCGAACCTGCAACCTTTCGGTCAACAGCCGATCGCGCTAGCCAATTGCGCCACGGAGACAGTCGTGCTCCACTCTCACCACCATCAAAACTTATCTTCAAAGCTATCAGCCCAAAGAAAAAAAAGCGCCGCACCACCACCGGGTGGGCTCGAACCTCCAACCTTTCGGTTAACAGCCGATCGCGCAAGCCTATTGCGCCCCGGAGACAGTCCTGCTCCACTCTCACCACCATCAGAACATATCTTCAAAGCTATCAGCCCCAAAAAAAGCGCCACACCACCACCGGGTGGGCTCGAAACTCCAACCTTTCGATTACGAGCCGATCGCGCTAGCCAATTGCGCCACGGAGACAGTCCTGTTCCACTCTCACCACCGTCAGAACATTTCTTCAGAGCTATCAACCCAAAGAAAAAAAGCGTCGCACCACCACCGGGTGGGCTCGAACCTCCAACCTTTCGGTCAACAGCCGATCGCGCTAGCCAATTGCGCCATGGAGACAGTCGTGCTCCACTCTCACCACCATCAGAACATATCTTCAAAGCTATCAGCCCAAAGAAAAAAAAAGCGCCGCACCACCACCGGGTGGGCTCGAACCTCCAACCTTTCGGTTAACAGCCGATCGCGCAAGCCAATTGCGCCCCGGAGACAGTCCTGCTCCACTCTCACCACCATGAGAACATATCTTCAAAGCTATCAGCCCAAAGAAAAAAAAAGCAACACACCACTCCCCGGAGGGCTCGAACCTCCAACCTTTCGGTCAACAGCCGATCGCGCTAGCCAATTGCGCCACGGAGACAGTCGTGCTCCACTCTCACCACCATCAGAACATATCTTCAAAGCTATCAGCCCAAAGAAAAAAAAGCGCCGCACCACACCGGGTGGGCTCGAACCTCCAACCTTTCGGTCAACAGCCGATCGCGCTAGCAAATTGCACCACGGAGACAGTCGTGCTTCACTCTCACCACCATCAGAACATATCTTCAAAACTATCAGCGAAAAGAAAAAAGCAACACACCACTTCCGGGAGGGCTCGAACCTCCAACCTTTCGGTTAACAGCCGATCGCACTAGCCAATTGCGCCACGGAGACAGTCCTGCTCCACTCTCACCACCATCAGAACATATCTTCAAAGCTATCAGCCCAAAGAAAAAAAAGCGCCGCACCACCACCGGGTGGGCTCGAACCTCCAACCTTTCGGTTAACAGCCGATCGCGCAAGCCAATTGCGCCCCGGAGACAGTCCTGCTCCACTCTCACCACCATCAGAACATATCTTGAAAGCTATCAGCCCAAAGAAAAAAAGCAACACACCACTCCCCGGATGGCTGGAACCTCCAACCTTTCAGTTAACAGCCGATCGCGCTAGCCAATTTTGCCACGGAGACAGTCGTGCTCCACTTTCACCACCATCAGAGCATATCTTCAAAGCTGTCAGCCTAAAGAAAAAGAAGCGCCGCACCACCACCGGGTGGGCTCGAACCTCCAACCTTTCGGTTAACAGACGATCGCGCTAGCCGATCGTGCCACGGAGACAGTCATTCTTCACTCTCACCACCATCAGAACCTATCTTCAAAGCAATCAGCGCAAAGAAAAAAGCAACACACCAATCCCTGGAGGGCTCGAAACTCCAACCTTTCGGTTAACAGCCGATCGCGTTAGCCAATTGCGCAACGGAGACAGTCCTACTCCACTCTCAACCACCATCAGAAAATATCTTCAAAGCTATCAGCCCCAAAAAAAAGCGCCGCACCACCACCGGGTGGGCTGGAAACTCCAACCTTTCGGTCAAGAGCCGATCGTGCTAGCCAATTGCTCCACGGAGGTAGTCGTGCTCCACTCTCACCACCATCAGAACATATCTTCAAAGCTATCAGCCCAAAGAAAAAAAAGCAACACACCACTCCCCGGAGGGCTAGAACCTCCAACTTTTCGGTTAACAGCCGATCGTGCTAGCCGATTGCGCCACGGAGACATTGGTGTTCCGCTCTCACCACCAACAGAACCTATCTTCAAAGCTATCAGCGCAAAGAAAAAAGCAACACACCACTCTCGGGAGAGCTCGAACCTCCAACCTTTCGGTTAACAGCCGATCGCGCTAGCCAATTTCGCCACGGAGACAGTCCTGCTCCACTCTCACCACCATCAGAACATACCTTCAAAGCTATCAGCCCGAAGAAAAAAAAGCGCCGCACCACCACCGGGTGCACTGGAACCTCCAACCTTTCGGTCAACAGCCGATCGTGCTAGCCAATTGCTCCACGGAGGCAGTCGTGCTCCACTCTCACCACCATCAGAACATATCTTCAAAGCTATCAGCCCAAAGAAAAAAAAGCGCCGCACCACCACTGGGTGGGCTCGAACCTCCAGCCTTTCGGCTAACAGCCGATCGCGCTAGCCAATTGTGCAACGGAGACAGTCGTGCTCCGCTCTCACCACCGTCAGAACAATTCTTCAGAGCTATCAGCCCAAAGAAAAAAAAGCGCTGCACAAGCACCGGTTGGGCTCGAACCTCCAACCTTTCGGTCAACAGCCGATCGCGCTAGCCAATTGCGCCACGGATGCAGTCGCGCTCCACTCTCACCACCATTAGAACATATCTTCAAAGCTATCAGCGCAAAGAAAAAAAAACGACACACCATCCCCGGGTGGGCTCTAACCTCCAACCTTTCGATTATCAGCCGATCGCGCTAGCCAATTGCGCCACGGAGACAGTCGTGCTCCACTCTCACCACCAACAGAGCATATCTTCAAAGCTATCAGCCCAAAGAATAAAAGCGTCGCACCACCACCGGGTGGGCTGGAACCTCCAACCTTTCGGTTAACAGCCGATCGCACTAGCCAATTGCGCCACGGAGACAGTCGTGCTCCACTCTCACCACTAACAGAACATATCTTCAAAGCTATCTGCGCAAAGAAACAAGCAACACACCACTCCCGGGAGTGCTTGAACCTCCAACCTTTCGGTTATCCCCCGATCGCGCTAGCCAATTGCGCCACGGAGACAGTCCTGCTCCACTCTCCCCACCGTCAGAACATTTCTTCAGAGCTATCAGCCCAAAGAATAAAAGCGTCGCACCACCACCGGGTGGGCTGGAACCTCCAACCTTTCGGTTAACAGCCGATCGCACTAGCCAATTGCGCCACGGAGACAGTCGTGCTCCACTCTCACCACTAACAGAACATATCTTCAAAGCTATCTGCGCAAAGAAACAAGCAACACACCACTCCCGGGAGTGCTTGAACCTCCAACCTTTCGGTTATCAGCCGATCGCGCTAGCCAATTGCGCCACGAAGACAGTCCTGCTCCACTCTCAACACCATCAGAACATATCTTCAGAGCTATCAGCCCAAAGAGAAAAAGCCGCCGCACCACCACCGCGTGCGCTCGAACCTGCAACCTTTCGGTCAACAGCCGATCGCGCTAGCCAAATGCGCCACGGAGACAGTCGTGCTCCACTCTCACCACCATCAAAACTTATCTTCAAAGCTATCAGCCCAAAGAAAAAAAAGCGCCGCGCCACCACCGGGTGGGCTCGAACCTCCAACCTTTCGGTTAACAGCCGATCGCGCAAGCCTATTGCGCCCCGGAGACAGTCCTGCTCCACTCTCACCACCATCAGAACATATCTTCAAAGCTATCAGCCCCCAAAAAAAGCGCCACACCACCACCGGGTGGGCTCGAAACTCCAACCTTTCGATTACGAGCCGATCGCGCTAGCCAATTGCGCCACGGAGACAGTCCTGTTCCACTCTCACCACCGTCAGAACATTTCTTCAGAGCTATCATCCCAAAGAAAAAAAGCGTCGCACCACCACCGGGTGGGCTCGAACCTCCAACCTTTCGGTCAACAGCCGATCGCGCTAGCCAATTGCGCCATGGAGACAGTCGTGCTCCACTTTCACCACCATCAGAACATATCTTCAAAGCTATCAGCCCAAAGAAAACAAAAGCGCCGCACCACCACCGGGTGGGCTCGAACCTCCAACCTTTCGGTTAACAGCCGATCGCGCAAGCCAATTGCGCCCCGGAGACAGTCCTGCTCCACTCTCACCACCATGAGAACATATCTTCAAAGCTATCAGCCCAAAGAAAAAAAAAGCAACACACCACTCCCCGGAGGGCTCGAACCTCCAACCTTTCGGTCAACAGCCGATCTCGCTAGCCAATTGCGCCACGGAGACAGTCGTGCTCCACTCTCACCACCATCAGAACATATCTTCAAAGCTATCAGCCCAAAGAAAAAAAAGCGCCGCACCACCACCGGGTGGGCTCGAACCTCCAACTTTTCGGTCAACAGCCGATCGCGCTAGCAAATTGCACCACGGAGACAGTCGTGCTTCACTCTCACCACCATCAGAACATATCTTCAAAACTATCAGCGAAAAGAAAAAAGCAACACACCACTTCCGGGAGGGCTCGAACCTCCAACCTTTCGGTTAACAGCCGATCGCGCTAGCCAATTGCGCCACGGCGACAGTCCTGCTCCACTCTCACCACCATCAGAACATATCTTCAAAGCTATCAGCCCAAAGAAAAAGAAGCGCCGCACCACCACCGGGTGGGCTCGAACCTCCAACCTTTCGGTTAACAGACGATCGCGCTAGCCGATCGTGCCACGGAGACAGTCATTCTTCACTCTCACCACCATCAGAACCTATCTTCAAAGCAATCAGCGCAAAGAAAAAAGCAACACACCACTCCCTGGAGGGCTTGAAACTCCAACCTTTCGGTTAACAGCCGATCGCGCTAGCCAATTGCGCAACGGAGACAGTCCTACTCCACTCTCAACCACCATCATAAAATATCTTCAAAGCTATCAGCCCCAAAAAAAAGCGCCGCACCACCACCGGGTGGGCTGGAAACTCCAACCTTTCGATTAACAGCCGGTCGCGCTAGCCAATTGCGCCACGGAGACAGTCCTGTTCAACTCTCACCACCATTAGAACATATCTTCAAAGCTATCAGGCCATAGAAAAAAAGCGCCGCACCACCACTGAGTGGGCTCGAACCTCCAACCTTTCGGTTAACGACCGAACGCGATACCCAATTGCGCCACGGAGACAGTCCTGCTCCACTCTCCCCAACGTCAGAACATTTCTTCAGAGCTATCAGCCCAAAGAAAAAAAGCGTCGCACCACCACCGGGTGGGCTCGAACCTCCAACCTTTCGGTTAACAGCCGATCGCGCTAGCCAATTGCGCCATGGAGACAGTCGTGCTCCACTCTCACCACATACAGAACATATCTTCAAAGCTATCAGCGCAAAGAAAAAAGCAACACACCACTCCCGGGAGGGCTCGAACCTCCAACCTTTCGGTTAACAGCCGATCGCGCTAGCCAATTGCGCCACGGAGACAGTCCTGCTCCACTCTCACCACCGTCAGAACATATCTTCAAAGCTATCAGCCCAAAGAAAAAAAAGCGCCGCACCACCACCGGGTGCGCTCGAACCTCCAACCTTTCGGTCAACAGCCGATCGCGCTAGCCAATTTCGCCACGGAGACAGTCTAGCTCCACTCTCACCACCATCAGAACATACCTTCAAAGCTATCAGCCCGAAGAAAAAAAAAGCGCCGCACCACCACCGGGTGCACTGGAACCTCCAACCTTTCGGTCAAGAGCCGATCGTGCTAGCCAATTGCTCCACGGAGGTAGTCGTGCTCCACTCTCACCACCATCAGAACATATCTTCAAAGCTATCAGCCCAAAGAAAAAAAAGCAACACACCACTCCCCGGAGGGCTAGAACCTCCAACCTTTCGGTTAACAGCCGATCGTGCTAGCCGATTGCGCCACGGAGACATTGGTGTTCCGCTCTCACCACCAACAGAACCTATCTTCAAAGCTATCAGCGCAAAGAAAAAAGCAACACACCACTCTCGGGAGAGCTCGAACCTCCAACCTTTCGGTTAACAGCCGATCGCGCTAGCCAATTTCGCCACGGAGACAGTCCTGCTCCACTCTCACCACCATCAGAACATACCTTCAAAGCTATCAGCCCGAAGAAAAAAAAGCGCCGCACCACCACCGGGTGCACTGGAACCTCCAACCTTTCGGTCAACAGCCGATCGTGCTAGCCAATTGCTCCACGGAGGCAGTCGTGAACCACTCTCACCACCATCAGAACATATCTTCAAAGCTATCAGCCCAAAGAAAAAAAAGCGCCGCACCACCACTGGGTGGGCTCGAACCTCCAGCCTTTCGGCTAACAGCCGATCGCGCTAGCCAATTGTGCAACGGAGACAGTCGTGCTCCGCTCTCACCACCGTCAGAACAATTCTTCAGAGCTATCAGCCCAAAGAAAAAAAGCGCTGCACAAGCACCGGTTGGGCTCGAACCTCCAACCTTTCGGTCAACAGCCGATCGCGCTAGCCAATTGCGCCACGGATGCAGTCACGCTCCACTCTCACCACCATTAGAACATATCTTCAAAGCTATCAGCGCAAAGAAAAAAAACGACACACCATCCCCGGGTGGGCTCTAACCTCCAACCTTTCGATTATCAGCCGATCGCGCAAGCCACTTGCGCCACGGAGACAGTCGTGCTCCACTCTCACCACCAACAGAGCATATCTTCAAAGCTATCAGCCCAAAGAATAAAAGCGTCGCACCACCACCGGGTGGGCTGGAACCTCCAACCTTTCGGTTAACAGCCGATCGCACTAGCCAATTGCGCCACGGAGACAGTCGTGCTCCACTCTCACCACTAACAGAACATATCTTCAAAGCTATCTGCGCAAAGAAACAAGAAACACACCACTCCCGGGAGTGCTTGAACCTCCAACCTTTCGGTTATCACCCGATCGCGCTAGCCAATTGCGCCACGGAGACAGTCCTGCTCCACTCTCCCCACCGTCAGAACATTTCTTCAGAGCTATCAGCCCAAAGAATAAAAGCGTCGCACCACCACCGGGTGGGCTGGAACCTCCAACCTTTCGGTTAACAGCCGATCGCACTAGCCAATTGCGCCACGGAGACAGTCGTGCTCCACTCTCACCACTAACAGAACATATCTTCAAAGCTATCTGCGCAAAGAAACAAGCAACACACCACTCCCGGGAGTGCTTGAACCTCCAACCTTTCGGTTATCAGCCGATCGCGCTAGCCAATTGCGCCACGAAGACAGTCCTGCTCCACTCTCAACACCATCAGAACATATCTTCAGAGCTATCAGCCCAAAGAGAAAAAGCCGCCGCACCACCACCGCGTGCGCTCGAACCTGCAACCTTTCGGTAAACAGCCGATCGCGCTAGCCAATTGCGCCACGGAGACAGTCGTGCTCCACTCCCACCACCATCAAAACTTATCTTCAAAGCTATCAGCCCAAAGAAAAAAAAGCGCCGCACCACCACCGGGTGGGCTCGAACCTCCAACCTTTCGGTTAACAGCCGATCGCGCAAGCCTATTGCGCCCCGGAGACAGTCCTGCTCCACTCTCACCACCATCAGAACATATCTTCAAAGCTATCAGCCCCAAAAAAAAGCGCCACACCACCACCGGGTGGGCTCGAAACTCCAACCTTTCGATTACCAGCCGATCGCGCTAGCCAATTGCGCCACGGAGACAGTCCTGCTCCACTCTCACCACCATGAGAACATATCTTCAAAGCTATCAGCCCAAAGAAAAAAAAAGCAACACACCACTCCCCGGAGGGCTCGAACCTCCAACCTTTCGGTCAACAGCCGATCGCGCTAGCCAATTGCGCCACGGAGACAGTCGTGCTCCACTCTCACCACCATCAGAACATATCTTCAAAGCTATCAGCCCAAAGAAAAAAAAGCGCCGCACCACCACCGGGTGGGCTCGAACCTCCAACCTTTCGGTCAACAGCCGATCGCGCTAGCAAATTGCACCACGGAGACAGTCGTGCTTCACTCTCACCACCATCAGAACATATCTTCAAAACTATCAGCGAAAAGAAAAAAGCAACACACCACTTCCGGGAGGGCTCGAACCTCCAACCTTTCGGTTAACAGCCGATCGCGCTAGCCAATTGCGCCACGGAGACAGTCCTGCTCCACTCTCACCACCATCAGAACATATCTTCAAAGCTATCAGCCCAAAGAAAAAAAAGCGCCGCACCACCACCGGGTGGGCTCGAACCTCCAACCTTTCGGTTAACAGCCGATCGCGCAAGCCAATTGCGCCCCGGAGACAGTCCTGCTCCACTCTCACCACCATCAGAACATATCTTGAAAGCTATCAGCCCAAAGAAAAAAAGCAACACACCACTCCCCGGATGGCTGGAACCTCCAACCTTTCAGTTAACAGCCGATCGCGCTAGCCAATTTTGCCACGGAGACAGTCGTGCTCCACTTTCACCACCATCAGAGCATATCTTCAAAGCTGTCAGCCTAAAGAAAAAGAAGCGCCGCACCACCACCGGGTGGGCTCGAACCTCCAACCTTTCGGTTAACAGACGATCGCGCTAGCCGATCGTGCCACGGAGACAGTCATTCTTCACTCTCACCACCATCAGAACCTATCTTCAAAGCAATCAGCGCAAAGAAAAAAGCAACACACCACTCCCTGGAGGGCTCGAAACTCCAACCTTTCGGTTAACAGCCGATCGCGCTAGCCAATTGCGCCTTGGAGACAGTCGTGCTCCACTCTCCCCACCGTCAGAACATTTCTTCAGAGCTATCAGCCCAAAGAAAAAAAGCGTCGCAGCACCACCGGGTGGGCTCGAACCTCCAACCTTTCGGTTAACAGCCGATCGCGCTAGCCAATTGCGCCATGGAGACAGTCGTGCTCCACTCTCACCACATACACAACATATCTTCAAAGCTATCAGCGCAAAGAAAAAAGCAACACACCACTCTCGGGAGGGCTCGAACCTCCAACCTTTCCGTTAACAGCCGATCGCGCTAGCCAATTGCGGCACGGAGACAGTCCTGCTCCACTCTCACCACCATCAGAACATATCTTCAAAGCTATCAGCCCAAAGAAAAAAAAGCGCCGCACCACCACCGGGTGCGCTCGAACCTCCAACCTTTCGATCAACAGCCGATCGCGCTAGCCAATTGCGCCACGGAGACAGTCGTGCTCCACTCTTACCACGATCAGAACATATCTTCGATGCTATCAGCCCATAGAAAAAAAAGCGCCGCACCACCACTGGGTGGGCTCGAACCTCCAAACTTTTGGTTAACGACCGAACGGGCTACCCAATTGCGCCATGGAGACAGTCCTGCTCCACTCTCACCACCATCAGAACATATCTTCAAAGCTATCAGCCCAAAGAAAAAAAAGCAACACACCACTCCCGGGAGGGCTCGAACCTCCAACCTTTCGGTTAACAGCCGATTGCGCTAGCCATTTGCGCCACGGAGACATTCGTGCTCCGCTCTCACCACCAACAGAACCTATCTTCAAAGCTATCAGCTCAAAGAAAAAAGCAATACACCACACTCGGGAGAGCTCGAACCTCCAACCTTTCGGTTAACAACCGATCGCGCTAGCCAATTTCGCCACGGAGACAGTCCTGCTCCACTCTCACCACCATCAGAACATACCTTCAAAGCTATCAGCCCGAAGAAAAAAAAGCGCCGCACCACCACCGGGTGCGCTCGAACCTCCAACCTTTCGGTCAACAGCCGATCGTGCTAGCCAATTGCTCCACGGAGACAGTCGTGCTCCACTCTCACCACCATCAGAACATATCTTCAAAGCTATCAGCCCAAAGAAAAAAAAGCGCCGCACCACCACTGGGTGGGCTCGAACCTCCAGCCCTTCGGTTAACAGCCGATCGCGCTAGCCAATTGCGCCACGGAGACAGTCCTGCTCCACTCTCACCACCATCAGAACATATCTTCAAAGCTATCAGCCCAAAGAAAAAAAAGCGCCGCACAAGCACCGGTTGGGCTCGAACCTCCAACCTTTCGGTCAACAGCCGATCGCGCTAGCCAATTGCGCAACGGAGACAATCCTACTCCACTCTCAGCACCATCAGAAGATATATTCAAAGCTATCAGCCCCAAAAAAAAGCGCCGCACCACCACCGGGTGGGCTGGAAACTCCAACCTTTCGGTTAACAGTCGATCGTGCTAGCCAATTGCGCAATGGAGACAGTCCTGCTCCACTCTTACTACGATCAGAACATATCTTCAAAGCTATCAGCCCATAGAAAAAAAAGCGCCGCACCACCAACGGGTGGGCTCGAACCTCCAACCTTTCGGTTAACGACCGAACGCACTACCCAATTGCGCCACGGAGACAGTCCTGCTCCACTCTCACCACCATCAGAACATATCTTCAAAGCTATCAGCCCAAAGAAAAAAAAGCAACGCACCACTCCCGGGAGGGCTCGAACCTCCAACTTTTCGGTTAACAGCCGATCGCGCTAGCCAATTGCGCCATGGAGACAGTCGTGCTCCACTTTCCCCACCGTCAGAACATTTCTTCAGAGCTATCAGCATAAAGAAAAAAAGCGTCGCAGCACCACCGGGTGGGCTCAAACCTCCAACCTTTCGGTTAACAGCCGATCGCGCTAGCCAATTGCGTCATGGAGACAGTCGTGCTCCACTCTCACCACATACAGAACATATCTTCAAAGCTATCAGCGCAAAGAAAAAAGCAACACACCACTCCCGGGAGGGCTCGAACCTCCAACCTTTCGGTTAACAGCCGATCGCGCTAGCCAATTGCGGCACGGAGACAGTCCTGCTCCACTCTCACCACCATCAGAACATATCTTCAAAGCTATTAGCCCAAAGAAAAAAAAGCGCCGCACCACCACCGGGTGCGCTCGAACCTCCAAACTTTCGGTCAACAGCCGATCGCGCTAGCCAATTGCGCCATGCAGACAGTCGTGCTCCACTCTCACCACCATCAGAACATATCTTCAAAGCTATCAGCCCAAAGAAAAAAAAGCGCCGCACCACCACCGGGTGGGCTCGAAACTCCAACCTTCAAGCCAATTGCGCCCCGGAGACAGTCCTGCTCCACTCTCACCACCATCAGAACATATCGTCAAAGCTATCAGCCCAAAGAAAAAAAGCAACACACCACTCCACGGAGGGCTCGAACCTCCAACCTTTCAGTTAACAGCCGATCGCGCTAGCCAATTGCGCCACGGAGACAGTCGTGCTCCACTCTCACCACCATCAGAGCATAACTTCAAAGCTATCAGCCTAAAGAAAAAAAAGCGCCGCACCACCACCGGATGGGCTCGAACCTCCAACCTTTCCGTTAACAGACGATCGCGCTAGCCGATCGCGCCACGGAGGCAGTTGTGCTCCACTCTCACCACCATCAGAACATATTTTCAAAGCTATCAGCGCAAAGAAAAAAGCAACACACCCCTCCCGGGAGGGCTCGAAACTCCAACCTTTCGGTTAACAGCCGATCGTGCTAGCCAATTGCGCCATGGAGACAGTCGTGCTCCACTCTCACCACCAACAGAACATATCTTCAAAGCTATCAGCGCAAAGAAAAAAGCAACACACCACTCTCGGGAGGGCCCGAACCTCCAACTTTTTGGTTAACAGCCGATCGCGCTAGCCAATTGCGCCACGGAGACAGTCCTGCTCCACTCTCACCACGATAAGAACATATCTTGAAAGCTATCAGCCCAAAAAAAGCAACACACCACTCCCGGGAGGGCTCGAAACTCCAACCTTTCGGTTAACACCCGATCGCGCTAGCTAATTGCGCCACGGAGACAGTCGTGCTCCACTCTCACCACCATCAGAACATATCTTCAAAGCTATCAGCCCAAAGAAAAAAAAGCGCCGCACCAACACCGGGTGCGCTCGTACCTCCAACCGTTCGGTCAACAGCCGATCGCGCTAGCCAATCGCACCACGGAGACAGTCGTGCTCCACTCTCCCCACCGTCAGAACATTTCTTCAGAGCTATCAGCCCAAAGAAAAAAAGCGTCGCACCACCACCGGGTGGGGTTGAACCTCCAACCTTTCGGTTAACAGCCGATCGCACTAGCCAATTGCGCCACGGAGACAGTCGTGCTCCACTCTCACCACATACAGAACATATCTTCAAAGCTATCAGCGCAAAAAAAGCAACACACCACTCCCGGGAGGGCTCGAACCTCCAACCTTTTGGTTAACAGCCGATCGCGCTAGCCAATTGCGCCACAGAGACAGTCGTGCTCCACTCTCACCACCATCAGAACATATCTTCAAAGCTTTCAGCCCAAAGAAAAAAAAGCGCCGCACCACCACTGGGTGGGCTCGAACCTCCAGCCTTTCGGTTAACAGCCGATCGCGCTAGCCAATTGCGCCACGGAGACAGTCCTGCTCCACCCTCACCACCATCAGAACATATCTTCAAAGCTATCAGCCCAAAGAAAAAAAAGCGCCGCACCACCACCGGGTGGGCTCGAACCTCCAACCTTTCGGTTAACAGCCGATCGCGCAAGCCAATTGCGCCCCGGAGACAGTCCTGCTCCACTCTCACCACCATCAGAACATATCGTCAAAGCTATCAGCCCAAAGAAAAAAAGCAACACACCACACCCCGGAGGGCTCGAACCTCCAACCTTTCAGTTAACAGCCGATCGCGCTAGCCAATTGCGCCACGGAGAAAGTCGTGCTCCACTCTCACCACCATCAGAGCATATCTTCAAAGCTATCAGCCTAAAGAAAAAAAAGCGCCGCACCACCACCGGATGGGCTCGAACCTCCAACCTTTCCGTTAACAGACGATCGCGCTAGCCGATCGCGCCACGGAGGCAGTTGTGCTCCACTCTCAACACCATCAGAACATATTTTCAAAGCTATCAGCGCAAAGAAAAAAGCAACACACCCCTCCCGGGAGGGCTCGAAACTCCAACCTTTCGGTTAACAGCCGATCGTGCTAGCCAATTGCGCCATGGAGACAGTCGTGCTCCACTCTCACCACCAACAGAACATATCTTCAAAGCTATCAGCGCAAAGAAAAAAGCAACACACCACTCTCGGGAGGGCTCGAACCTCCAACTTTTCGGTTAACAGCCGATCGCGCTAGCCAATTGCGCCACGGAGACAGTCCAGCTCCACTCTCACCACCATCAGAACATATCTTAAAAGCTATCAGCCCAAAAAAAAAGCAACACACCACTCCCGGGAGGGCTCGAAACTCCAACCTTTCGGTTAACACCCGATCGCTCTAGCCAATTGCGCCACGGAGACAGTCGTGCTCCACTCTCACCACCATCAGAAAATATCTTCAAAGCTATCAGCCCAAAGAAAAAAAAGCGCCGCACCAACACCGGGTGCGCTCGTACCTCCAACCGTTCGGTCAACAGCCGATCGCGCTAGCCAATCGCACCACGGAGACAGTCGTGCTCCCTCTCACCACCATCAGAACATATCTTCAAAGCTATCAGCGCAAAGAAAACAGGAACACACAACTCCCGGGAGGGCTCGAACCTCGGACCTTTCGGTTAACAGCCGATCGCGCTAGCCAATTGCGCCACGGAGACAGTCGTGCTCCACTCTCACCACTATCAGAACATATCGTCAAAGCTATCAGCCCAAAGAAAAAAAGCAACACACCACTCCCCGGAGGGCTCGAACCTCCAACTTTTCAGTTAACAGCCGATCGCGCTAGCCAATAGCGCCACGGAGACAGTCGTGCTCCCTCTCACCACCATCAGAACATATCTTCAAAGCTATCAGCCCAAAGAAAAAAAACAACACACCACTCCCGGGAGGGCTCGAACCTCCAACCTTTCGGTTAACAGCCGATCGCGCTAGCCTATTGCGCCACGGAGACAGTCGTGCTCCACTCTCCCCACCGTCAGAACATTTCTTCAGAGCTATCAGCCCAAAGAAAAAAAGCGTCGCACCACCACCGGGTGGGGTTGAACCTCCAACCTTTCGGTTAACAGCCGATCGCGCTAGCCAATTGCGCCATGGAGACAGTCGTGCTCCACTCTCACCACATACAGAACATATCTTCAAAGCTATCAGCGCAAAAAAAAGCAACACACCACTCCCGGGAGGGCTCGAACCTCCATCCTTTTGGTTAACAGCCGATCGCGCTAGCCAATTGCGCCACGAAGACAGTCCTGCTCCACTCTCACCACCATCAGAACATATCTTCAAAGCTATCAGCCCAAAGAAAAAAAAGCGCCGCACCACCACCGGGTGCGCTCGAACCTCCAACCTTTCGGTCAACAGCCGATCGCGCTAGCCAATTGCGCCACAGAGACAGTCGTGCTCCACTCTCACCACCATCAGAACATATCTTCAAAGCTATCAGCCCAAAGAAAAAAAAGCGCCGCACCACCACTGGGTGGGCTCGAACCTCCAGCCTTTCGGTTAACAGCCGATCGCGCTAGCCAATTTTGCCACGGAGACAGTCCTGCTCCACTCTCACCACCATCAGAAGATATCTTCAAAGCTATCAGCCCAAAGAAAAAAAAGCGCCGCACAAGCACCGGTTGGGCTCGAACCTCCAACCTTTCGGTCAACAGCCGATCGCGCTAGCCAATTGCGCAACGGAGACAGTCCTACAACACTCTCACCACCATCAGAACATATCTTCAAAGCTATCAGCCCAAAGAAAAAAAAGCAACACACCACTCCCGGGAGGGCTCGAACCTCCAACCTTTCAGGTAACAGCCGATCGCGCTAGCCATTTGCGCCACGGAGACAGTCCTGCTCCACTCTCACCACCATCAGAACATATCTTCAAAGCTATCAGCCCAAAGAAAAAAAAGCAACACACCACTACCGGGAGGGCTCGAACCTCCAACCTTTCGGTTAACAGCCGATCGCGCTAGCCAATTGCGCCACGGAGACAGTCGTGCTCCACTCTCCCCACCGTCAGAACATTTCTTCAGAGCTATCAGCCCAAAGAAAAAAAGCGTCGCACCACCACCGTGTGGGCTCGAACCTCCAACCTTTCGGTTAACAGCCGATCGCGCTAGCCAATTGCGCCATGGAGACAGTCGTGCTCTACTCTCACCACATACAGAACATATCTTCAAAGCTATCAGCGCAAAGAATAAAGCAACATACCACTCACGGGAGGGCTCGAACCTCCAACCTTTCGGTTAACAGCCGATCGTGCTAGCCAATTGCGCCACGGAGACAGTCCTGCTCCACTCTCACCACCATCAGAACATATCTTCAAAGCTATCAGCCCAAAGAAAAAAAAGCGCCCCACCACCACCGGGTGCGCTCGAACCTCCAACCTTTCGGGCAACAGCCGATCGCGCTAGCCAATTGCGCCACGGAGACAGTCGTGCTCCACTCTCACCACCATCAGAACATATCTTCAAAGCTATCAGCCCAAAGAAAAAAAAGCGCCGCACCACCACCGGGTGGGCTCGAACCTCCAACCGTTCGGTTAAAAGCCGATCGCGCAAGCCAATTGCGCACCGGAGACAGTCCTGCTCCCCTCTCACCACCATCAGAACATATCGACAAAGCTATCAGCCCAAAGAAAAAAAAGCAACACACCACTCCCCGGAGGGCTCGAACCTCCAACCTTTCAGTTAACAGCCGATCGCGCTAGCCAATTGCGCCACGGAGACAGTCGTGCTCCACTCTCACCACCAACAGAACATATCTTCAAAGCTATCAGCGCAAAGAAAAAAGCAACACACCACTCTCGGGAGGGCTCGAACCTCCAACCTTTCGGTTAACAGCCGATCGCGCTAGCCAATTTCGCCACGGAGACAGTCCTGCTCCACTCTCACCACCATTAGAACATATCTTCAAAGCTATCAGGCCATAGAAAAAAAGCGCCGCACCACCACCGGGTGGGCTCGAACCTCTAACCTTTCGGTTAACGACTGAACGCGCTACCCAATTGCGCCACGGAGACAGTCCTGCTCCACTCTCACCACCATCAGAACATATCTTCAAAGCTATCAGCCCAAAGAAAAAAAAGCAACACACCACTCCCGGGAGGGCTCGAACCTCCAACCTTTCGGATAACAGCCGATCGCGCTAGCCAATTGCGCCATGGAGACAGTCCTGCTCCACTCTCACCACCATCAGAACATATCTTCAAATCTATCAGCCCAAAGAAAAAAAAAGCAACACACCACTCTCGGGAGGGCTCGAACCTCAAACTTTCAGTTAACACCCGATCGCGCTAGCCAATTACGCCACGGAGACAGTCGTGCTCCACTCTCACCACCATCAGAACATATCTTCAAAGCTATCAGCGCAAAGAAAACAGCAACACACCACTTCCGGGAGGGCTCGAACCTCCAACCATTTGGTTAACAGCCGATCGCGATAGCCAATTGCGCCACGGAGACAGTCCTGCTCCACTCTCACCACCACCAGAACATATCTTCAAAGCTATCAGCCCAAAGAAAAAAAAGCGCCGCACCACCACCGGGTGCGCTCGAACCTCCAACCTTTCGGTACACAGCCGATCGCGCTAGCCAATTGCGCCACGGAGACAGTCGTGCTCCACTCTCACCACCATCAGAACATATCTTCAAAGCCATCAGCCCAAAGAAAGAAAAGCGCCGAACCACCACCGGGTGTGCTCGAACCTCCAACCATTCGGTTAACAGCCGATCGCGCAAGCCAATTGCGCCCCGGAGACAGTCCTGCTCCACTGTCACCACCATCAGAACATATCGTCAAAGCTGTCAGCCCAAAGAAAAAAAAGCAACAGACCACTCCCCGGAGGGCTCAAACCTCCAACCTTTCAGTTAACAGCCGATCGCGCTACCCAATTGCGCCACGGAGACAGTCCTGCTGCACTTTCACCACCATCAGAACATATCTTCAAAGCTATCAGCCCAAAGAAAAAAAAAGCAACACACCACTCCCGGAAGGGCTCGAACCTCCAACCTTTCGGTTAACAGCCGATCGCGCTAGCCAATTGCGCCACGGAGACAGTCCTGCTCCACTCTCACCACCATCAGAACATATCTTCGAAGCTATCAGCCCAAAGAAAAAAAGCAACACACCACTCCCGGGAGGGCTCGAAACTCCAACCTTTCGGTTAACAGCCGATCGCGCTAGCCAATTGCACCACGGAGACAGTCGTGCTCCACTCTCACCACCATCAGAACATATCTTCAAAGCTATCAGCCCGAAGAAAAAAAAAGCGCAGCACCACCACCGGGTGCGCTCGAACCTCCAACCTTTCGGTCAACAGCCGATCGTGCTAGCCAATTGCGCCACGGAGACAGTCGTGCTCCACTCTCACCACCATCAGAACATATCTTCAAAACTATCAGCCCAAAGAAAAAAAAGCGCCGCACCACCACTGGGTGGGCTCGAACCTCCAGCCTTTCGGCTAACAGCCGATCGCGCTAGCCAATTGTGCATCGGAGACAGTCGTGCTCCGCTCTCACCACCGTCAGAACAATTCTTCAGAGCTATCAGCCCAAAGAAAAAGAAGCGCCGCACCACCCCCGGGTGGGCTCGAACCTCCAATCTTTCGGTTAACAGCCGATCGCGCTAGCCAATTGCACCACGAAGACAGTCCTCCTCCACTCTCACCACCACCAGAACATATCTTCAAAGCTATCATCCCATAGAAAAAAAGCGCCGCACCACCACCGGGTGGGCTCCAACCTCTAACCTTTCGGTTAACGACTGAACGCGCTACCCAATTGCGCCACGGAGACAGTCCTGCTCCACTCTCACCACCATCAGAACATATCTTCAAAGCTATCAGCCCAAAGAAAAAAAAGCGCCGCACCACCACTGGGTGGGCTCGAACCTCCAGCCTTTCGGCTAACAGCCGATCGCGCTAGCCAATTGTGCATCGGAGACAGTCGTGCTCCGCTCTCACCACCGTCAGAACAATTCTTCAGAGCTATCAGCCCAAAGAAAAAGAAGCGCCGCACCACCCCCGGGTGGGCTCGAACCTCCCATCTTTCGGTTAACAGCCGATCGCGCTAGCCAATTGCACCACGGAGACAGTCCTCCTCCACTCTCACCACCACCAGAACATATCTTCAAAGCTATCATCCCATAGAAAAAAAGCGCCGCACCACCACCGGGTGGGCTCCAACCTCTAACCTTTCGGTTAACGACTGAACGCGCTACCCGATTGCGCCACGGAGACAGTCCTGCTCCACTCTCACCACCATCAGAACATATCTTCAAAGCTATCAGCCCAAAGAAAAAAAAGCAACACACCACCCCCGGGAGGGCTCGAACCTCCAACCTTTCGGTTAACAGCCGATCGCGCTAGCCAATTGCGCCACGGAGACAGTCCTGCGCCACTCTCACCACTATCAGAACATATCTTCGAAGCTATCAGCCCAAAGAAAAAAAAGCAACACACCACTCCCGGGAGGGCTCGAAACTCCAACCTTTCGGTTAACAGCCGATCGCGCTAGCCAATTGCGCCACGGAGACAGTCGTGCTCCACTGTCACCACCATCAGAACATATCTTCAAAGCTATCAGGCCATAGAAAAAAAAGCGCCGCACCACCACCGGGTGGGCTCGAACCTCCAACCTTTCGGTTAACGACCGAACGCGATACCCAATTGCGCCACGGAGACAGTCCTGCTCCACTCTCACCACATACAGAACATATCTTCAAAGCTATCAGCGCAAAGAAAAAAGCAACACACCACTCCCGGGAGGGCTCGAACCTCCAACCTTTCGGTTAACAGCCGATCGCGCTAGCCAATTGCGCCACGGAGACAGTCCTGCTCCACTCTCACCACCGTCAGAACATATCTTCAAAGCTATCAGCCCAAAGAAAAAAAAGCGCCGCACCACCACCGGGTGCGCTCGAACCTCCAACCTTTCGGTCAACAGCCGATCGCGCTAGCCAATCGCGCCACGGAGACAGTCCTGCTCCGCTCTCACCACCATCAGAACATATCTTCAAAGTTATCAGCGCAAAGAATAAAGCAACACACCACTCCCGGGAGGGCTCGAAACTCCAACCTTTAGGTTAACAGCCGATCGCGCTAGCCAATTGCGCAACGGAGACAGTCCTGCTCCACTCTCATCACCATCAGAACATATCTTCAAAGCTGTCAGCCCAAAGAAAAAAAAGCAACACACCACTCCCCGGAGGGCTAGAACCTCCAACCTTTTGGTTAACAGCCGATCGTGCTAGCCAATTGCGCAATGGAGACAGTCCTGCTCCACTCTTACCACGATCAGAACATATCTTCAAAGCTATCAGCCCATAGAAAAAAAAGCGCCGCACCACCACCGGGTGGGCTCGAACCTCCAACCTTTCGGTTAAGAGCCGATCGCGCTAGCCAATTGCGCCATGCAGACAGTCGTGCTCCACTCTCCCCACCGTCAGAACATTTCTTCAGAGCTATCAGCCCAAAGAAAAAAAGCGTCGCAGCACCACCGGGTGGGCTCGAACCTCCAACCTTTCGGTTAACAGCCGATCGCGCTAGCCAATTGCGCCATGGAGACAGTCGTGCTCCACTCTCACCACATACACAACATATCTTCAAAGCTATCAGCGCAAAGAAAAAAGCAACACACCACTCTCGGGAGGGCTCGAACCTCCAACCTTTCCGTTAACAGCCGATCGCGCTAGCCAATTGCGGCACGGAGACAGTCCTGCTCCACTCTCACCACCATCAGAACATATCTTCAAAGCTATCAGCCCAAAGAAAAAAAAGCGCCGCACCACCACCGGGTGCGCTCGAACCTCCAACCTTTCGATCAACAGCCGATCGCGCTAGCCAATTGCGCCACGGAGACAGTCGTGCTCCACTCTTACCACGATCAGAACATATCTTCGATGCTATCAGCCCATAGAAAAAAAAGCGCCGCACCACCACTGGGTGGGCTCGAACCTCCAAACTTTTGGTTAACGACCGAACGGGCTACCCAATTGCGCCATGGAGACAGTCCTGCTCCACTCTCACCACCATCAGAACATATCTTCAAAGCTATCAGCCCAAAGAAAAAAAAGCAACACACCACTCCCGGGAGGGCTCGAACCTCCAACCTTTCGGTTAACAGCCGATTGCGCTAGCCATTTGCGCCACGGAGACATTTGTGCTCCGCTCTCACCACCAACAGAACCTATCTTCAAAGCTATCAGCTCAAAGAAAAAAGCAATACACCACACTCGGGAGAGCTCGAACCTCCAACCTTTCGGTTAACAGCCGATCGCGCTAGCCAATTTCGCCACGGAGACAGTCCTGCTCCACTCTCACCACCATCAGAACATACCTTCAAAGCTATCAGCCCGAAGAAAAAAAAAAGCGCCGCACCACCACCGGGTGCGCTCGAACCTCCAACCTTTCGGTCAACAGCCGATCGTGCTAGCCAATTGCTCCACGGAGACAGTCGTGCTCCACTCTCACCACCATCAGAACATATCTTCAAAGCTATCAGCCCAAAGAAAAAAAAGCGCCGCACCACCACTGGGTGGGCTCGAACCTCCAGCCCTTCGGTTAACAGCCGATCGCGCTAGCCAATTGCGCCACGGAGACAGTCCTGCTCCACTCTCACCACCATCAGAACATATCTTCAAAGCTATCAGCCCAAAGAAAAAAAGCGCCGCACAAGCACCGGTTGGGCTCGAACCTCCAACCTTTCGGTCAACAGCCGATCGCGCTAGCCAATTGCGCAACGGAGACAATCCTACTCCACTCTCAGCACCATCAGAACATATATTCAAAGCTATCAGCCCAAAGAAAAAAAAGCAACACACCACTCCCGGGAGGGCTCGAACCTCCAACCTTTCGGTTAACAGCCGATCGCGCTAGCCAATTGCGCCATGGAGACAGTCGTGCTCCACTTTCCCCACCGTCAGAACATTTCTTCAGAGCTATCAGCATAAAGAAAAAAAGCGTCGCAGCACCACCGGGTGGGCTCAAACCTCCAACCTTTCGGTTAACAGCCGATCGCGCTAGCCAATTGCGTCATGGAGACATTCGTGCTCCACTCTCACCACATACAGAACATATCTTCAAAGCTATCAGCGCAAAGAAAAAAGCAACACACCACTCCCGGGAGGGCTCGAACCTCCAACCTTTCGGTTAACAGCCGATCGCGCTAGCCAATTGCGGCACGGAGACAGTCCTGCTCCACTCTCACCACCATCAGAACATATCTTCAAAGCTATCAGCCCAAAGAAAAAAAAGCGCCGCACCACCACCGGGTGCGCTCGAACCTCCAAACTTTCGGTCAACAGCCGATCGCGCTAGCCAATTGCGCCATGGAGACAGTCGTGCTCCACTCTCACCACCATCAGAACATATCTTCAAAGCTATCAGCCCAAAGAAAAAAAAGCGCCGCACCACCACCGGGTGGGCTCGAAACTCCAACCTTTCGGTTAACAGCCGATCGCGCAAGCCAATTGCGCCCCGGAGACAGTCCTGCTCCACTCTCACCACCATCAGAACATATCGTCAAAGCTATCAGCCCAAAGAAAAAAAGCAACACACCACTCCACGGAGGGCTCGAACCTCCAACCTTTCAGTTAACAGCCGATCGCGCTAGCCAATTGCGCCACGGAGACAGTCGTGCTCCACTCTCACCACCATCAGAGCATATCTTCAAAGCTATCAGCCTAAAGAAAAAAAAAGCGCCGCACCACCACCGGATGGGCTCGAACCTCCAACCTTTCCGTTAACAGACGATCGCGCTAGCCGATCGCGCCACGGAGGCAGTTGTGCTCCACTCTCACCACCATCAGAACATATTTTCAAAGCTATCAGCGCAAAGAAAAAAGCAACACACCCCTCCCGGGAGGGCTCGAAACTCCAACCTTTCGGTTAACAGCCGATCGTGCTAGCCAATTGCGCCATGGAGACAGTCGTGCTCCACTCTCACCACCAACAGAACATATCTTCAAAGCTATCAGCGCAAAGAAAAAAGCAACACACCACTCTCGGGAGGGCCCGAACCTCCAACTTTACGGTTAACAGCCGATCGCGCTAGCCAATTGCGCCACGGAGACAGTCCTGCTCCACTCTCACCACCATCAGAACATATCTTGAAAGCTATCAGCCCAAAAAAAGCAACACACCACTCCCGGGAGGGCTCGAAACTCCAACCTTTCGGTTAACACCCGATCGCGCTAGCTAATTGCGCCACGGAGACAGTCGTGCTCCACTCTCACCACCATCAGAACATATCTTCAAAGCTATCAGCCCAAAGAAAAAAAAGCGCCGCACCAACACCGGGTGCGCTCGTACCTCCAACCGTTCGGTCAACAGCCGATCGCGCTAGCCAATCGCACCACGGAGACAGTCGTGCTCCACTCTCCCCACCGTCAGAACATTTCTTCAGAGCTATCAGCCCAAAGAAAAAAAGCGTCGCACCACCACCGGGTGGGGTTGAACCTCCAACCTTTCGGTTAACAGCCGATCGCACTAGCCAATTGCGCCACGGAGACAGTCGTGCTCCACTCTCACCACATACAGAACATATCTTCAAAGCTATCAGCGCAAAAAAAGCAACACACCACTCCCGGGAGGGCTCGAACCTCCAACCTTTTGGCTAACAGCCGATCGCGCTAGCGAATTGCGCCACAGAGACAGTCGTGCTCCACTCTCACCACCATCAGAACATATCTTCAAAGCTTTCAGCCCAAAGAAAAAAAAGCGCCGCACCACCACTGGGTGGGCTCGAACCTCCAGCCTTTCGGTTAACAGCCGATCGCGCTAGCCAATTGCGACACGGAGACAGTCCTGCTCCACCCTCACCACCATCAGAACATATCTTGAAAGCTATCAGCCCAAAGAAAAAAACAACACACCACTCCCGGGAGGGCTCGAACCTCCAACCTTTCGGTTAACAGCCGATCGCGCTAGCCTATTGCGCCACGGAGACAGTCGTGCTCCACTCTCCCCACCGTCAGAACATTTCTTCAGAGCTATCAGCCCAAAGAAAAAAAGCGTCGCACCACCACCGGGGGGATTCGAACCTCCAACCTTTCGGTTAACAGCCGATCGCGCTAGCCAATTGCGCCACGGAGACAGTCCTGCTCCACTCTCACCACCATCAGAACATATCTTGAAAGCTATCAGCCCAAAAAAAGCAACACACCACTCCCGGGAGGGCTCGAAACTCCAACCTTTCGGTTAACACCCGATCGCGCTAGCTAATTGCGCCACGGAGACAGTCGTGCTCCACTCTCACCACCATCAGAACATATCTTCAAAGCTATCAGCCCAAAGAAAAAAAAGCGCCGCACCAACACCGGGTGCGCTCGTACCTCCAACCGTTCGGTCAACAGCCGATCGCGCTAGCCAATCGCACCACGGAGACAGTCGTGCTCCACTCTCCCCACCGTCAGAACATTTCTTCAGAGCTATCAGCCCAAAGAAAAAAAGCGTCGCACCACCACCGGGTGGGGTTGAACCTCCAACCTTTCGGTTAACAGCCGATCGCACTAGCCAATTGCGCCACGGAGACAGTCGTGCTCCACTCTCACCACATACAGAACATATCTTCAAAGCTATCAGCGCAAAAAAAGCAACACACCACTCCCGGGAGGGCTCGAACCTCCAACCTTTTGGTTAACAGCCGATCGCGCTAGCCAATTGCGCCACAGAGACAGTCGTGCTCCACTCTCACCACCATCAGAACATATCTTCAAAGCTTTCAGCCCAAAGAAAAAAAAGCGCCGCACCACCACTGGGTGGGCTCGAACCTCCAGCCTTTCGGTTAACAGCCGATCGCGCTAGCCAATTGCGCCACGGAGACAGTCCTGCTCCACCCTCACCACCATCAGAACATATCTTGAAAGCTATCAGCCCAAAGAAAAAAACAACACACCACTCCCGGGAGGGCTCGAACCTCCAACCTTTCGGTTAACAGCCGATCGCGCTAGCCTATTGCGCCACGGAGACAGTCGTGCTCCACTCTCACCACCATCAGAACATATCTTCAAAGCTATCAGCCCAAAGAAAAAAAAGCGCCGCACCACCACCGGGTGGGCTCGAACCTCCAACCTTTCGGTTAACAGCCGATCACGCAAGCCAATTGCGCCCCGGAGACAGTCCTGCTCCACTCTCACCACCATCAGAACATATCGTCAAAGCTATCAGCCCAAAGAAAAAAAGCAACACACCACTCCCCGGAGGGCTCGAACCTCCAACCTTTCAGTTAACAGCCGATCGCGCTAGCCAATTGCGCCACGGAGACAGTCGTGCTCCACTCTCACCACCATCAGAGCATATCTTCAAAGCTATCAGCCTAAAGAAAAAAAAGCGCCGCACCACCACCGGATGGGCTCGAACCTCCAACCTTTCCGTTAACAGACGATCGCGCTAGCCGATCGCGCCACGGAGGCAGTTGTGCTCCACTCTCACCACCATCAGAACATATTTTCAAAGCTATCAGCGCAAAGAAAAAAGCAACACACCCCTCCCGGGAGGGCTCGAAACTCCAACCTTTCGGTTAACAGCCGATCGTGCTAGCCAATTGCGCCATGGAGACAGTCGTGCTGCACTCTCACCACCAACAGAACATATCTTCAAAGCTATCAGCGCAAAGAAAAAAGCAACACACCACTCTCGGGAGGGCTCGAACCTCCAACTTTTCGGTTAACAGCCGATCGCGCTAGCCAATTGCGCCACGGAGACAGTCCAGCTCCACTCTCACCACCATCAGAACATATCTTAAAAGCTATCAGCCCAAAAAAAAGCAACACACCACTCCCGGGAGGGCTCGAAACTCCAACCTTTCGGTTAACACCCGATCGCGCTAGCCAATTGCGCCACGGAGACAGTCGTGCTCCACTCTCACCACCTTTAGAAAATATCTTCAAAGCTATCAGCCCAAAGAAAAAAAAGCGCCGCAACAACACCGGGTGCGCTCGTACCTCCAACCGTTCGGTCAACAGCCGATCGCGCTAGCCAATCGCACCACGGAGACAGTCGTGCTCCCTCTCACCACCATCAGAACATATCTTCAAAGCTATCAGCGCAAAGAAAACAGGAACACACAACTCCCGGGAGGGCTCGAACCTCGGACCTTTCGGTTAACAGCCGATCGCGCTAGCCAATTGCGCCATGGAGACAGTCGTGCTCCACTCTCACCACTATCAGAACATATCGTCAAAGCTATCAGCCCAAAGAAAAAAAGCAACACACCACTCCCCGGAGGGCTCGAACCTCCAACTTTTCAGTTAACAGCCGATCGCGCTAGCCAATAGCGCCACGGAGACAGTCGTGCTCCCTCTCACCACCATCAGAAAATATCTTCAAAGCTATCAGCCCAAAGAAAAAAAACAACACACCACTCCCAGGAGGGCTCGAACCTCCAACCTTTCGGTTAACAGCCGATCGCGCTAGCCTATTGCGCCACGGAGACAGTCGTGCTCCACTCTCCCCACCGTCAGAACATTTCTTCAAAGCTATCAGCGCAAAAAAAAGCAACACACCACTCCCGGGAGGGCTCGAACCTCCATCCTTTTGGTTAACAGCCGATCGCGCTAGCCAATTGCGCCACGGAGACAGTCCTGCTCCACTCTCACCACCATCAGAACATATCTTCAAAGCTATCAGCCCAAAGAAAAAAAAGCGCCGCACCACCACCGGGTGCGCTCGAACCTCCAACCTTTCGGTCAACAGCCGATCGCGCTAGCCAATTGCGCCACAGAGACAGTCGTGCTCCACTCTCACCACCATCAGAACATATCTTCAAAGCTATCAGCCCAAAGAAAAAAAGCGTCGCACCACCACCGGGTGGGGTTGAACCTCCAACCTTTCGGTTAACAGCCGATCGCGCTAGCCAATTGCGCCACGGAGACAGTCGTGCTCCACTCTCACCACATACAGAACATATCTTCAAAGCTATCAGCGCAAAAAAAAGCAACACACCACTCCCGGGAGGGCTCGAACCTCCATCCTTTTGGTTAACAGCCGATCGCGCTAGCCAATTGCGCCACGGAGACAGTCCTGCTCCACTCTCACCACCATCAGAACATATCTTCAAAGCTATCAGCCCAAAGAAAAAAAAGCGCCGCACCACCACCGGGTGCGCTCGAACCTCCAACCTTTCGGTCAACAGCCGATCGCGCTAGCCAATTGCGCCACAGAGACAGTCGTGCTCCACTCTCACCACCATCAGAACATATCTTCAAAGCTATCAGCCCAAAGAAAAAAAAGCGCCGCACCACCACTGGGTGGGCTCGAACCTCCAGCCTTTCGGTTAACAGCCGATCGCGCTAGCCAATTCTGCCACGGAGACAGTCCTGCTTCACTCTCACCACCATCAGAAGATATCTAAAGCTATCAGCCCAAAGAAAAAAAAGCGCCGCACAAGCACCAGTTGGGCTCGAACCTCCAACCTTTCTGTCAACAGCCGATCGCGCTAGCCAATTGCGCAACGGAGACAGTCCTACAACACTCTCACCACCATCAGAACATATCTTCAAAGCTATCAGCCCAAAGAAAAAAAAGCAACACACCACTCCCGGGAGGGCTCGAACCTCCAACATTTCAGGTAACAGCCGATCGCGCTAGCCATTTGCGCCACGGAGACAGTCCTGCTCCACTCTCACCACCATCAGAACATATCTTCAAAGCTACCAGCCCAAAGAAAAAAAAGCAACACACCACTCCCGGGAGGGCTCGAACCTCCAACCTTTCGGTTAACAGCCGATCGCGCTAGCCAATTGCGCCACGGAGACAGTCGTGCTCCACTCTCCCCACCGTCAGAACATTTCTTCAGAGCTATCAGCCCAAAGAAAAAAAGCGTCGCACCACCACCGGGTGGGCTCGAACCTCCAACCTTTCGGTTAACAGCCGATCGCGCTAGCCAATTGCGCCATGGAGACAGTCGTGCTCTACTCTCACCACATACAGAACATATCTTCAAAGCTATCAGCGCAAAGAATAAAGCAACATACCACTCACGGGAGGGCTCGAACCTCCAACCTTTCGGTTAACAGCCGATCGTGCTAGCCAATTGCGCCACGGAGACAGTCCTGCTCCACTCTCACCACCATCAGAACATATCTTCAAAGCTATCAGCCCAAAGAAAAAAAAGCGCCCCACCACCACCGGGTGCGCTCGAACCTCCAACCTTTCGGGCAACAGCCGATCGCGCTAGCCAATTGCGCCACGGAGACAGTCGTGCTCCACTCTCACCACCATCAGAACATATCTTCAAAGCTATCAGCCCAAAGAAAAAAAAGCGCCGCACCACCACCGGGTGGGCTCGAACCTCCAACCTTTCGGTTAACAGCCGATCGCGCAAGCCAATTGCGCACCGGAGACAGTCCTGCTCCCCTCTCACCACCATCAGAACATATCGTCAAAGCTATCAGCCCAAAGAAAAAAAAGCAACACACCACTCCCCGGAGGGCTCGAACCTCCAACCTTTCAGTTAACAGCCGATCGCGCTAGCCAATTGCGCCACGGAGACAGTCGTGCTCCACTCTCACCACCAACAGAACATATCTTCAAAGCTATCAGCGCAAAGAAAAAAGCAACACACCACTCTCGGGAGGGCTCGAACCTCCAACCTTTCGGTTAACAGCCGATCGCGCTAGCCAATTTCGCCACGGAGACAGTCCTGCTCCACTCTCACCACCATTAGAACATATCTTCAAAGCTATCAGGCCATAGAAAAAAAGCGCCGCACCACCACCGGGTGGGCTCGAACCTCTAACCTTTCGGTTAACGACTGAACGCGCTACCCAATTGCGCCACGGAGACAGTCCTGCTCCACTCTCACCACCATCAGAACATATCTTCAAAGCTATCAGCCCAAAGAAAAAAAAGCAACACACCACTCCTGGGAGGGCTCGAACCTCCAACCTTTCGGATAACAGCCGATCGCGCTAGCCAATTGCGCCATGGAGACAGTCCTGCTCCACTCTCACCACCATCAGAACATATCTTCAAATCTATCAGCCCAAAGAAAAAAAAAGCAACACACCACTCTCGGGAGGGCTCGAACCTCAAACTTTCAGTTAACACCCGATCGCGCTAGCCAATTACGCCACGGAGACAGTCGTGCTCCACTCTCACCACCATCAGAACATATCTTCAAAGCTATCAGTCCAAAGAAAAAAAAGGGCCGCAACACCACCGGGTGCGCTCGAACCTCCAACCTTTCGGTCAACAGCCGATCGCGCTAGCCAATTGCACCACGGAGACAGTCGTGCTCCCTCTCACCACCATCAGAACATATCTTCAAAGCTATCAGCGCAAAGAAAACAGCAACACACCACTCCCGGGAGGGCTCGAACCTCCAACCATTTGGTTAACAGCCGATCGCGATAGCCAATTGCGCCACGGAGACAGTCCTGCTCCACTCTCACCACCACCAGAACATATCTTCAAAGCTATCAGCCCAAAGAAAAAAAAGCGCCGCACCACCACCGGGTGCGCTCGAACTTCCAACCTTTCGGTACACAGCCGATCGCGCTAGCCAATTGCGCCACGGAGACAGTCGTGCTCCACTCTCACCACCATCAGAACATATCTTCAAAGCCATCAGCCCAAAGAAAGAATAGTGCCGAACCACCACCGGGTGTGCTCGAACCTCCAACCTTTCGGTTAACAGCCGATCGCGCAAGCCAATTGCGCCCCGGAGACAGTCCTGCTCGACTCTCACCACCATCAGAACATATCGTCAAAGCTGTCAGCCCAAAGAAAAAAAAGCAACACACCACTCCCCGGAGGGCTCAAACCTCCAACCTTTCAGTTAACAGCCGATCGCGCTACCCAATTGCGCCACGGAGACAGTCCTGCTGCACTTTCACCACCATCAGAACATATCTTCAAAGCTATCAGCCCAAAGAAAAAAAAGCAACACACCACTCCCGGAAGGGCTCGAACCTCCAACCTTTCGGTTAACAGCCGATCGCGCTAGCCAATTGCGCCACGGAGACAGTCCTGCTCCACTCTCACCACCATCAGAACATATCTTCGAAGCTATCAGCCCAAAGAAAAAAAGCAACACACCACTCCCGGGAGGGCTCGAAACTCCAACCTTTCGGTTAACAGCCGATCGCGCTAGCCAATTGCACCACGGAGACAGTCGTGCTCCACTCTCACCACAATCAGAACATATCTTCAAAGCTATCAGCCCGAAGAAAAAAAAAGCGCAGCACCACCACCGGGTGCGCTCGAACCTCCAACCTTTCGGTCAACAGCCGATCGTGCTAGCCAATTGCGCCACGGAGACAGTCGTGCTCCACTCTCACCACCATCAGAACATATCTTCAAAACTATCAGCCCAAAGAAAAAAAAGCGCCGCACCACCACTGGGTGGGCTCGAACCTCCAGCCTTTCGGCTAACAGCCGATCGCGCTAGCCAATTGTGCATCGGAGACAGTCGTGCTCCGCTCTCACTACCGTCAGAACAATTCTTCAGAGCTATCAGCCCAAAGAAAAAGAAGCGCCGCACCACCCCCGGGTGGGCTCGAACCTCCAATCTTTCGGTTAACAGCCGATCGCGCTAGCCAATTGCACCACGAAGACAGTCCTCCTCCACTCTCACCACCACCAGAACATATCTTCAAAGCTATCATCCCATAGAAAAAAAGCGCCGCACCACCACCGGGTGGGCTCCAACCTCTAACCTTTCGGTTAACGACTGAACGCGCTACCCAATTGCGCCACGGAGACAGTCCTGCTCCACTCTCACCACCATCAGAACATATCTTCAAAGCTATCAGCCCAAAGAAAAAAAAGCAACACACCACTCCCGGGAGGGCTCGAACCTCCAACCTTTCGGTTAACAGCCGATCGCGCTAGCCAATTGCGCCACGGAGACAGTCCTGCGCCACTCTCACCACTATCAGAACATATCTTCGAAGCTATCAGCCCAAAGAAAAAAAAGCAACACACCACTCCCGGGAGGGCTCGAAACTCCAACCTTTCGGTTAACAGCCGATCGCGCTAGCCAATTGCGCCACGGAGACAGTCGTGCTATACTGTCACCACCATAAGAACATATCTTCAAAGCTATCAGCCCAAAGAAAAAAAAGCGCCGCACCACCACCAGGTGCGCTCGAACCTCCAACCTTTCGGTCAACAGCCGATCGCGCTAGCCAATTGCACCACGGAGACAGTCGTGCTTCCTCTCACCACCATCAGAACATATCTTCAAAGCTATCAGCGCAAAGAAAAAAGCAACACACCACTCCCGGGAGGGCTCGAACCTCCAACCTTTCGGTTAACAGCCGATCGCGCTAGCCAATTGCGCCACGGAGACAGTCCTGCTCCATTCTCACCACCATCAGAACATATCTTCAAAGCTATCAGCCCAAAGAAAAAAACAACACACCACTACCGGGAGGGCTCGAACCTCCAACCTTTCGGTTAACAGCCGATCGCGCTAGCCAATTGCGCCACGGAGACATTCGTGCTCCGCTCTCACCACCAACAGAACATATCTTCAAAGCTATCAGCGCAAAGAAAAAAGCAACACACCACTCTCGTGAGAGCTCGAACCTCCAACCTTTCGGTTAACAGCTGATCGCGCTAGCCAATTTCGCCATGGAGACAGTCCTGCTCCACTCTCACCACCATCAGAACATATCTTCAAAGCTATCAACCCAAAGAAAAAAAAGGAACACACCACCCTCGGGAGGGCTCGAACCTCCAACCTTTCAACTAACAGCCGATCGCGCTAGCCATTTGCGCCACGGAGACAGTCGTGCTCCACTCTCACCACCATCAGAACATATCTTCAAAGCTATCAGCCTAAAGAAAAAAAAAGCGCCGCACCACCACCGTGTGGGCTCGAACCTCCAACCTTTCGGCTAACGACCGAACGCGCTACCCAATTTCGCCACGAAGACAGTCCTGCTCCACTCTCACCACCTTTAGAACATATCTTTAAAGCTATCATCCCCCCAAAAAAAGCGACACACAATTCTCGGGTGGGCTCGAAACTCCAACCTTTCTATTAACAGCCGATCGCGCTAGCCAATTGCGCCACGGAGACAGTCCTGCTCCACTCTCACCACCATCAGAACATATCTTCAAAACTATCATCCCAAAGAAAAAAAAGCACTGCACCACCACCGGGTGGGCTCGAACCTCCAACCTTTCGGTTAACAGCCGATCGCGCTAGCCAATTGCGCCCCGGAGACAGTCCAGCTCCATTCTCACCACCATCAGAACATATCTTCAAAGCTATCAGCACAAAGAAAAAAAAGCAACACACCACTCCCGGGAGGGCTCGAACCTCCAACCTTTCAGATAACAGCCGATCGCGCTAGCCATTTGCGCCACGGAGACAGTCGTGCTCCACTCTCACCACCATCAGAACATATCTTCAAAGCTATCAGCGCAAAGAAAAAAGCAACACACCACTCCCGGGAGGGCTCGAAACTCCAACCTTTCGGTTAACAGCCGATCGCGCTTGCCGATTGCGCAACGGAGACTGTCCTGCTCCACTCTCACCACCATCAGAACATATCTTCAAAGCTATCAGCCCCAACAAAACGCGCCGCACATCCACCGGGTGGGCTCGAAACTCCAACCTTTCGATTAACAGCCGATCGCGCTAGCCAATTGTGCCACAGAGACAGTCCTGTTCAACTCTCACCACCATTAGAACATATCTTCAAATTTATCAGGCCATAGAAAAAAAGCGCCGCACAACCACCGGGTGGGCTCGAACCTCCAACCTTCCGGTTAACAGACGATCGCGCTAGACAGTCGCGCCACGGAGACAGTCATGCTCCACTCTCACCACCATCAGAACATACCTTCAAAGCTATCAGCCCAAAGAAAAAAAAGCAACACACCACTCCCGGGAGGGCTCGAACCTCCAACCTTTCGGTTAACAGCCGATCGCGCAAGCCAATTGCGCCAGGGAGACATTCGTGCTCTGCTCTCACCACCAACAGAACATATCTTCAAAGCTATCAGCGCAAAGAAAAAAGCAACACACCACTCTCGGGAGAGCTCGAACCTCCAACCTTTCGGTTAACAGCCGATCGCGCTAGCCAATTTCGCCACGGAGACAGTCCTGCTCCACTCTCACCAACATCAGAACATACCTTCAAAGCTATCAGCCTGAAGAAAAAAAAGCGCCGCACCACCACCGGGTGCGCTCGAACCTCCGACCTTTCGGTCAACAGCCGAACGTGCTAGCCAATTGCGCCACGGAGACAGTCGTGCTCCACTCTCACCACCATCAGATCATATCTTCAAAGCTATCAGCCCAAAGAAAAAAAAGCGCCGTACCACCACTGGGTGGGTTCGAACCTCCAGCCTTTCGGCTAACAGCCGATCGCGCTAGCCAATTGTGCCACGGAGACAGACGTGCTCCGCTCTCACCACCGTCAGAACAATTCTTCAGAGCTATCAGCCCAAAGAAGAAGAAGCGCCGCACAACAACCGGTTGGGCTCGAACCTCCAACCTTTCGGTCAACAGCCGATCGCGCTAGCCAATTGCGCCACGGATGCAGTCGTGCTCCACTCTCACCACCATCAGAACATATCTTCAAAGCTATCAGCGCAAAGAAAAAAAAAACGACCCACCGTCCCCGGGTGGGCTCTAACCTCCAACCTTTCGATTATCAGCCGATCGCGCTAGCCAATTGCGCCATGGAGACAGTCCTGCTCCACTCTTACCACCATCAGAACATATCTTCAAAGCTATCAGCCCAAAGAAAAAAAAGCGCCGCACTACCCCCGGGTGGGCTCGAACCTCCAACCTATCGGTTAACCGGCGATTGCGCTAGCCAATTGCGCCACGGAGAAAGTCCTCCTCCACTCTCACCACCACCAGAACATATCTTCAAAGCTATCATCCCATAGAAAAAAAGCGCCGCACCACCACCGGGTGGGCTCGAACCTCTAACCTTTCGGTTGACGACTGAACGCGCTACCCAATTGCGCCACGGAGACAGTCCTGCTCCACTCTCACCACCATCAAAACATATCTTCAAAGCTATCAGCCCAAAGAAAAAAAAAGCAACCCACCACTCCCGGGAGGGCTCGAACCTCCAACCTTTCGGTTAACAGCCGATCGCGCTAGCCAATTGCGCCACGGAGACAGTCCTGCTCCACTCTCACCACCATCAGAACATATCTTCAAAGCTATCAGCCCAAAGAAAAAAAAGCAACACACCACTCCCGGGAGGGCTCGAACCTCCAACCTTTCGGTTAACAGCCGATCGCGCTAGCCAATTGCGCCATGGAGACAGTCCTGCTCCACTCTTACCACCATCAGAACATATCTTCAAAGCTATCAGCCCAAAGAAAAAAAAGCGCCGCACCACCCCCGGGTGGGCTCGAACCTCCAACCTATCGGTTAACCGGCGATTGCGCTAGCCAATTGCGCCACGGAGAAAGTCCTCCTCCACTCTCACCACCACCAGAACATATCTTCAAAGCTATCATCCCATAGAAAAAAAGCGCCGCACCACCACCGGGTGGGCTCGAACCTCCAATCTTTCGGTTAACAGCCGATCGCGCTAGCCAATTGCACCACGGAGACAGTCGTGCTTCCTCTCACCACCATCAGAACATAACTTCAAAGCTATCAGCGCAAAGAAAAAAGCAACACACCACTCCCGGGAGGGCTCGAACCTCCAACCTTTCGGTTAACAGCCGATCGCGCTAGCCAATTGCGCCACGGAGACAGTCCTGCTCCATTCTCACCACCATCAGAACATATCTTCAAAGCTATCAGCCCAAAGAAAAAAACAACACACCACTACCGGGAGGGCTCGAACCTCCAACCTTTCGGTTAACAGCCGATCGCGCTAGCCAATTGCGCCACGGAGACATTCGTGCTCCGCTCTCACCACCAACAGAACATATCTTCAAAGCTATCAGCGCAAAGAAAAAAGCAACACACCACTCTCGTGAGAGCTCGAACCTCCAACCTTTCGGTTAACAGCTGATCGCGCTAGCCAATTTCGCCATGGAGACAGTCCTGCTCCACTCTCACCACCATCAGAACATATCTTCAAAGCTATCATTCCAAAGAAAAAAAAGGAACACACCACCCTCGGGAGGGCTCGAACCTCCAACCTTTCAACTAACAGCCGATCGCGCTAGCCATTTGCGCCACGGAGACAGTCGTGCTCCACTCTCACCACCATCAGAACATATCTTCAAAGCTATCAGCCTAAAGAAAAAAAAAAGCGCCGCACCACCACCGTGTGGGCTCGAACCTCCAACCTTTCGGCTAACGACCGAACGCGCTACCCAATTTCGCCACGAAGACAGTCCTGCTCCACTCTCACCACCTTTAGAACATATCTTTAAAGCTATCATCCCCCCAAAAAAAGCGACACACAATTCTCGGGTGGGCTCGAAACTCCAACCTTTCTATTAACAGCCGATCGCGCTAGCCAATTGCGCCACGGAGACAGTCCTGCTCCACTCTCACCACCATCAGAACATATCTTCAAAACTATCATCTCAAAGAAAAAAAAGCACTGCACCACCACCGGGTGGGCTCGAACCTCCAACCTTTCGGTTAACAGCCGATCGCGCTAGCCAATTGCGCCCCGGAGACAGTCCAGCTCCATTCTCACCACCATCAGAACATATCTTCAAAGCTATCAGCACAAAGAAAAAAAAGCAACACACCACTCCCGGGAGGGCTCGAACCTCCAACCTTTCAGGTAACAGCCGATCGCGCTAGCCATTTGCGCCACGGAGACAGTCGTGCTCCACTCTCACCACCATCAGAACATATCTTCAAAGCTATCAGCGCAAAGAAAAAAGCAACACACCACTCCCGGGAGGGCTCGAAACTCCAACCTTTCGGTTAACAGCCGATCGCGCTTGCCGATTGCGCAACGGAGACTGTCCTGCTTCACTCTCACCACCATCAGAACATATCTTCAAAGCTATCAGCCCCAACAAAACGCGCCGCACATCCACCGGGTGGGCTCGAAACTCCAACCTTTCGATTAACAGCCGATCGCACTAGCCAATTGTGCCACAGAGACAGTCCTGTTCAACTTTCACCACCATTAGAACATATCTACAAATTTATCAGGCCATAGAAAAAAAGCGCCGCACAACCACCGGGTGGGCTCGAACCTCCAACCTTCCGGTTAACAGACGATCGCGCTAGACAATCGCGCCACGGAGACAGTCATGCTCCACTCTCACCACCATCAGAACATACCTTCAAAGCTATCAGCCCGAAGAAAAAAAAGCAACACACCACTCCCGGGAGGGCTCGAACCTCCAACCTTTCGGTTAACAGCCGATCGCGCAAGCCAATTGCGCCAGGGAGACATTCGTGCTCTGCTCTCACCACCAACAGAACATATCTTCAAAGCTATCAGCGCAAAGAAAAAAGCAACACACCACTCTCGGGAGAGCTCGAACCTCCAACCTTTCGGTTAACAGCCGATCGCGCTAGCTAATTTCGCCACGGAGACAGTCCTGCTCCACTCTCACCAACATCAGAACATACCTTCAAAGCTATCAGCCTGAAGAAAAAAAAGCGCCGCACCACCACCGGGTGCGCTCGAACCTCCGACCTTTCGGTCAACAGCCGAACGTGCTAGCCAATTGCGCCACGGAGACAGTCGTGCTCCACTCTCACCACCATCAGATCATATCTTCAAAGCTATCAGCCCAAAGAAAAAAAAGCGCCGTACCACCACTGGGTGGGTTCGAACCTCCAGCCTTTCGGCTAACAGCCGATCGCGCTAGCCAATTGTGCCACGGAGACAGTCGTGCTCCGCTCTCACCACCGTCAGAACAATTCTTCAGAGCTATCAGCCCAAAGAAGAAGAAGCGCCGCACAACAACCGGTTGGGCTCGAACCTCCAACCTTTCGGTCAACAGCCGATCGCGCTAGCCAATTGCGCCACGGATGCAGTCGTGCTCCACTCTCACCACCATCAGAACATATCTTCAAAGCTATCAGCGCAAAGAAAAAAAAACGACCCACCGTCCCCGGGTGGGCTCTAACCTCCAACCTTTCGATTATCAGCCGATCGCGCTAGCCAATTGCGCCATGGAGACAGTCCTGCTCCACTCTTACCACCATCAGAACATATCTTCAAAGCTATCAGCCCAAAGAAAAAAAAGCGCCGCACCACCCCCGGGTGGGCTCGAACCTCCAACCTATCGGTTAACCGGCGATTGCGCTAGCCAATTGCGCCACGGAGAAAGTCCTCCTCCACTCTCACCACCACCAGAACATATCTTCAAAGCTATCATCCCATAGAAAAAAAGCGCCGCACCACCACCGGGTGGGCTCGAACCTCTAACCTTTTGGTTGACGACTGAACGCGCTACCCAATTGCGCCACGGAGACAGTCCTGCTCCACTCTCACCACCATCAAAACATATCTTCAAAGCTATCAGCCCAAAGAAAAAAAAAGCAACCCACCACTCCCGGGAGGGCTCGAACCTCCAACCTTTCGGTTAACAGCCGATCGCGCTAGCCAATTGCGCCACGGAGACAGTCCTGCTCCACTCTCACCACCATCAGAACATATCTTCGAAGCTATCAGCCCAAAGAAAAAAAAAGCTACACACCACTCCCGGGAGGGCTCGAAACTCCAACCTTTCGGTTAACAGCCGATCGCGCTAGCCAATTGCGCCACGGAGACAGTCGTGCTCCACTCTCACCACCATTAGAACATATCTTCAAAGTTATCAGGCCATAGAAAAAAAGCGCCGCACAACCACCGGGTGGGCTCGAACCTCCAGCCTTTCGGCTAACAGCCGATCGCGCTAGCCAATTGTGCCACGGAGACAGTCGTGCTCCGCTCTCACCACCGTCAGAACAATTCTTCAGAGCTATCAGCCCAAAGAAGAAGAAGCGCCGCACAACAACCGGTTGGGCTCGAACCTCCAACCTTTCGGTCAACAGCCGATCGCGCTAGCCAATTGCGCCACGGATGCAGTCGTGCTCCACTCTCACCACCATCAGAACATATCTTCAAAGCTATCAGCGCAAAGAAAAAAAAACGACCCACCGTCCCCGGGTGCGCTCTAACCTCCAACCTTTGCATAATCAGCCGATCGCGCTAGCCGATTGCGCCATGGAGAACGTCCTGCTCCACTCTTACCACCATCAGAACATATCTTCAAAGCTATCAGCCCAAAGAAAAAAAAGCGCCGCACCACCCCCGGGTGGGCTCGAACCTCCAACCTTTCGGTTAACAGCCGATCGCGCTAGCCAATTGCGCCACGGAGACAGTCCTCCTCCACTCTCACCACCACCAGAACATATCTTCAAAGCTATCATCCCATAGAAAAAAAGCGCCGCACCACCACCGGGTGAGCTCGAACCTCTAACCTTTCGGTTGACGACTGAACGCGCTACCCAATTGCGCCACGGAGACAGTCCTGCTCCACTCTCACCACCATCAGAACATATCTTCAAAGCTATCAGCCCAAAGAAAAAAAAAGCAACACACCACTCCCGGGAGGGCTCGAACCTCCAACCTTTCGGTTGACGACTGAACGCGCTACCCAATTGCGCCACGGAGACAGTCCTGCTCCACTCTCACCACCATCAGAACATATCTTCAAAGCTATCAGCCCAAAGAAAAAAAAAGCAACACACCACTCCCGGGAGGGCTCGAACCTCCAACCTTCCGGTTAAGAGACGATCGCGCTAGCCAATTGCGCCACGGAGACAGTCCCGCTCTACTCTCACCACCATCAGAACGTATCTTCGAAGCTATAAGCCCAAAGAAAAAAAAGCAACACACCACTCCCGAGAGGGCTCGAAACTCCAACCTTTCGGTTAACAGTCGATCGCGCTAGCCAATTGCGCCACGGAGACAGTCGTGCTCCACTCTCACCACCATCAGAACATATCTTCAAAGCTATCAGCCCAAAGAAAAAAAAGCGCCGCACCACCACCGGGTGCACTCGAACCTCCAACTTTAAGGTCAACAGCCGATCGCGCTAGCCAATTGCACCACGGAGACAGTCGTGCTTCCTCTCACCACCATCAAAACATATCTTCAAAGCTATCAGCGCAAAGAAAAAAGCAACACACCACTCCCGGGAGGGCTCGAACCTCCAACCTTTCGTTCAACAGCCGATCGCACTAGCCAATTGCGCCACGGAGACAGTCCTGCTCCACTCTCACCACCATCAGAACATATCTTATACGCTATCAGCCCAAAGAAAAAAAAAACAACACACCACTCCCGGGAGGGCTCGAACATCCAACCTTTCGGTTAACAGCCGATCGCGATAGCCAATTGCGCCACGGAGACATTCGTGCTCCACTCTCACCACCAACAGAACATATCTTCAAAGCTATCAGCGCAAAGAAAAAAGCAACACACCACTCTCGGGAGAGCTCGAACCTCCAACCTTTCGGTTAACAGCCGATCGCGCTAGCCAATTTCGCCACGGAGACAGTCCTGCTCCACTCTCACCACCATCAGAACATATCTTCAAAGCTATCAGCCCAAAGAATAAAAAGCAACACACCACTCTCGGGAGGGCTCGAACCTCAAACTTTCAGTTAACAGCCGATCGCGCTAGCCATTTGCGCCACGGAGACAGTCGTGCTCCACTCTCACCACCATCAGAACATATCTTCAAAGCTATCAGCCTAAAGAAAAAAAAGTGCCGCACCACCACTGGGTGGGCTCGAACCTCCAACCTTTCGGCTAACGACCGAACGCGCTACCCCATTTCGCCACGAAGACAGTCCTGCTCCACTCTCACCACCTTTAGAACATATCTTTAAAGCTATCATCCCAAAGAAAAAAAAAGCGACACACCGTCCTCGGGTGGGCTCGAAACTCCAACCTTTCTATTAACAGCCGATCGCGCTAGCCAATTGCGCCACGGAGACAGTCCTGCTCCACTCTCACCACCATCAGAACATATCTTCAAAGCTATCAGCCCAAAGAAAAAAAAAGCGCCGCACCACCACCGGGTGGGCTCGAACCTCCAACCTTTCGGCTAACGACCGAACGCGCTACCCAATTTCGCCACGAAGACAGTCCTGCTCCACTCTCACCACCTTTAGAACATATCTCTAAAGCTATCATCCCAAAGAAAAAAAAGCGACACACCGTCCTCGGGTGGGCTCGAAACTCCTACCTTTCGGTTAACAGCCGATCGCGCTAGCCCATTGCGCCACGGAGACAGTCCTTCTCCACTCTCACCACCACCAGAACATATCTTCAAAGCTATCATCCCATAGAAAAAAAGCGCAGCATCACCACCGTGTGGGCTCGAACCTCCAACCTTTCGGCTAACGACCGAACGCGCTACCCAATTTCGCCACGAAGACAGTCCTGCTCCACTCTCACCACCTTCAGAACATATCTTTAAAGCTATCATCCCAAAGAAAAAAAAGCGACACACCGTCCTCGGGTGGGCTCGAACCTCCAACCTTTCGGTTAACAGCCGATCGCGCTAGCCAATTGCGCCACGGAGACAGTCCTCCTCCACTCTCACCACCACCAGAACATATTTTCAAAGCTATCATCCCATAGAAAAAAAAGCAACACACCACTCTCGGGAGGGCTCGAACCTCCAACCTTTCAGTTAACAGCCGATCGCGCTAGCCATTTGCGCCACGGAGACATTCGTGCTCCACTCTCACCACCAACAGAACATAACTTCAAAGCTATCAGCGCAAAGAAAAAAGCAACACACCACTCTCGGGAGAACTCGAACCTCCAACCTTTCGGTTAACAGCCGATCGCGCTAGCCAATTTCGCCACGGAGACAGTCCTGCTCCACTCTCACCACCATCAGAACATATCCTCAAAGCTATCAGCCCAAAGAAAAAAAACAACACACCACTCCCGGGAGGGCTCGAACCTCCAACCTTTCGGTTAACAGCCGATCGCGCTAGCCAATTGCGCCACGGAGACATTCGTGCTCCGCTCTCACCACCAACAGAACATAACTTCAAAGCTATCAGCGCAAAGAAAAAAGCAACACACCACTCTCGGGAGAACTCGAACCTCCAACCTTTCGGTTAACAGCCGATCGCGCTAGCCAATTTCGCCACGGAGACAGTCCTGCTCCACTCTCACCACCATCAGAACATATCCTCAAAGCTATCAGCCCAAAGAAAAAAAGCAACACACCACTCTCGGGAGGGCTCGAACCTCCAACCTTTCAGTTAACAGCCGATCGCGCTAGCCATTTGCGCCACGGAGACAGTCGTGCTCCACTCTCACCACCATCAGAACATATCTTCAAAGCTATCAGCCTAAAGAAAAAAAAGCGCCGCACCACCACTGGGTGGGCTCGAACCTCCAACCTTTCGGCTAACGACCAAACGCGCTACCCAATTTCGCCACGAAGACAGTCCTGCTCCACTCTGACCACCTTTAGGACATATCTTTAAAGCTATCATCCCAAAGAAAAAAAAAGCGACACACCGTCCTCGGGTGGGCTCGAAACTCCAACCTTTCGGTTAACAGCCGATCGCGCTAGCCAATTGCGCCACGGAGACAGTCCTCCTCCACTCTCACCACCACCAGAACATATCTTCAAAGCTATCATCCCATAGAAAAAAAAGCGCAGCATCACCACCGGGTGGGCTTGAACCTCCAACCTTTCGGTTAACGGCCGAACACGCTTGCCAATTGCGCCACGGAGACAGTCCTGCTTCACTCTCACCACCATCAGAACATATCTTCAAAGCTATCAGGCAAAAAAAAGCAACACATCACTCCCGGGAGGGCTCGAACCTCCAACCTTTCGGTTAACAGCCGATCGCGCTAGCCAATGGCGCCATGGAAACAGGCATGCTCCGCTCTCACCACCATCACAGCATATCTTCAAAGCTATCAGCGCAAAGAAAAAAGCAACACACCACTACCGGGTGGGCTCGAAACTCCAACCTTTCGGTTAACAGCCGATCGCGCTAGCCAATTGCGCCCCGGAGACAGTCCTGCTCCATTCTCACCACCATCAGAACATATCTTCAAAGCTATCAGCCCAAAGAAAAAAAAGCAACACACCACTGCCGGGAGGGCTCGAACCTCCAACCTTTCAGGTAACAGCCGATCGCGCTAGCCATTTGCGCCACGGAGACAGTCGTGCTCCACTCTCACCACCATCAGAACATATCTTCAAAGTTATCAGGCCATATAAAAAAAGCGCCGCACAACCACCGGGTGGGCTCGAACCTCCAACCTTCCGGTTAACAGACGATCGCGCTAGCCAATTGTGCCACGGAGACAGTCGTGCTCCGCTCTCACCACCGTCAGAACAATTCTTCAGAGCTATCAGCCCAAAGAAGAAGAAGCGCCGCACAACCACCGGTTGGGCTCGAACCTCCAACCTTTCGGTCAACAGCCGATCGCGCTAGCCAATTGCGCCACGGATGCAGTCGTGCTCCACTTTCACCACCATCAGAACATATCTTCAAAGCTATCAGCGCAAAGAAAAAAAAAACGACCCACCGTCCCCGGGTGGGCTCAAACCTCCAACCTTTCGATTATCAGCCGATCGCGCTAGCCAATTGCGCCATGGAGACAGTCCTTCTCCACTCTTACCACCATCAGAACATATCTTCAAAGCTATCAGCCCAAAGAAAAAAAAGCAACACACCACTCCCGAGAGGGCTCGAAACTCCAACCTTTCGGTTAACAGCCGATCGCGCTAGCCAATTGTGCCACGGAGACAGTCGTGCTCCACTCTCACCACCATCAGAACATAACTTCAAAGCTATCAGCCCAAAGAAAAAAAAGCGCCACACCACCACCGGGTGGGCTCGAACCTCCAACCTTTCGGCTAACGACCGAACGCGCTACCCAATTTCGCCACGAAGACAGTCCTGCTCCACTCTCACCACCTTTAGAACATATCTTTAAAGCTATCAGCCCAAAGAAAAAAAACAACACACCACTCCCGGGAGGGCTCGAACCTCCAACCTTTCTGTTAACAGCCGATCGCGCTAGCCAATTGCGCCACGGAGACATTCGTGCTCCGCTCTCACCACCAACAGAACATATCTTCAAAGCTATCAGCGCAAAAAAAAAGCAACACACCACTCTCGGGAGAGCTCGAACCTCCAACCTTTCGGTTAACAGCCGATCGCGCTAGCCAATTTCGCCACGGAGACAGTCCTGCTCCACTCTCACCACCATCAGAACATATCTTCAAAGCTATCAGCGCAAAGAAAAAAAAAACGACCCACCGTCCCCGGGTGCGCTCTAACCTCCAACCTTTGGATAATCAGCCGATCGCGATAGCCGATTGCGCCATGGAGAACGTCCTGCTCCACTCTTACCACCATCAGAACATATCTTCAAAGCTATCAGCCCAAAGAAAAAAAAAGCGCCGCACCACCCCCGGGTGGGCTCGAACCTCCAACCTTTCGGTTAACAGCCGATCGCGCTAGCCAATTGCGCCACGGAGGCAGTCCTCCTCCACTCTCACCACCACCAGAACATATCTTCAAAGCTATCATCCCATAGAAAAAAAGCGCCGCACCACCACCGGGTGGGCTCGAACCTCTAACCTTTCGGTTGACGACTGAACGCGCTACCCAATTGCGCCACGGAGACAGTCCTGCTCCACTCTCACCACCATCAGAACATATCTTCAAAGCTATCAGCCCAAAGAAAAAAAAGCGCCGCACCACCCCCGGGTGGGCTCGAACCTCCAACCTATCGGTTAACCGGCGATTGCGCTAGCCAATTGCGCCACGGAGAAAGTCCTCCTCCACTCTCACCACCACCAGAACATATCTTCAAAGCTATCATCCCATAGAAAAAAAGCGCCGCACCACCACCGGGTGGGCTCGAACCTCCAATCTTTCGGTTAACAGCCGATCGCGCTAGCCAATTGCACCACGGAGACAGTCGTGCTTCCTCTCACCACCATCAGAACATATCTTCAAAGCTATCAGCGCAAAGAAAAAAGCAACACACCACTCCCGGGAGGGCTCGAACCTCCAACCTTTCGGTTAACAGCCGATCGCGCTAGCCAATTGCGCCACGGAGACAGTCCTGCTCCATTCTCACCACCATCAGAACATATCTTCAAAGCTATCAGCCCAAAGAAAAAAACAACACACCACTACCGGGAGGGCTCGAACCTCCAACCTTTCGGTTAACAGCCGATCGCGCTAGCCAATTGCGCCACGGAGACATTCGTGCTCCGCTCTCACCACCAACAGAACATATCTTCAAAGCTATCAGCGCAAAGAAAAAAGCAACACACCACTCTCGTGAGAGCTCGAACCTCCAACCTTTCGGTTAACAGCTGATCGCGCTAGCCAATTTCGCCATGGAGACAGTCCTGCTCCACTCTCACCACCATCAGAACATATCTTCAAAGCTATCATTCCAAAGAAAAAAAAGGAACACACCACCCTCGGGAGGGCTCGAACCTCCAACCTTTCAACTAACAGCCGATCGCGCTAGCCATTTGCGCCACGGAGACAGTCGTGCTCCACTCTCACCACCATCAGAACATATCTTCAAAGCTATCAGCCTAAAGAAAAAAAAAAGCGCCGCACCACCACCGTGTGGGCTCGAACCTCCAACCTTTCGGCTAACGACCGAACGCGCTACCCAATTTCGCCACGAAGACAGTCCTGCTCCACTCTCACCACCTTTAGAACATATCTTTAAAGCTATCATCCCCCCAAAAAAAGCGACACACAATTCTCGGGTGGGCTCGAAACTCCAACCTTTCTATTAACAGCCGATCGCGCTAGCCAATTGCGCCACGGAGACAGTCCTGCTCCACTCTCACCACCATCAGAACATATCTTCAAAACTATCATCCCAAAGAAAAAAAAGCACTGCACCACCACCGGGTGGGCTCGAACCTCCAACCTTTCGGTTAACAGCCGATCGCGCTAGCCAATTGCGCCCCGGAGACAGTCCAGCTCCATTCTCACCACCATCAGAACATATCTTCAAAGCTATCAGCACAAAGAAAAAAAAGCAACACACCACTCCCGGGAGGGCTCGAACCTCCAACCTTTCAGGTAACAGCCGATCGCGCTAGCCATTTGCGCCACGGAGACAGTCGTGCTCCACTCTCACCACCATCAGAACATATCTTCAAAGCTATCAGCGCAAAGAAAAAAGCAACACACCACTCCCGGGAGGGCTCGAAACTCCAACCTTTCGGTTAACAGCCGATCGCGCTTGCCGATTGCGCAACGGAGACTGTCCTGCTCCACTCTCACCACCATCAGAACATATCTTCAAAGCTATCAGCCCCAACAAAACGCGCCGCACATCCACCGGGTGGGCTCGAAACTCCAACCTTTCGATTAACAGCCGATCGCGCTAGCCAATTGTGCCACAGAGACAGTCCTGTTCAACTTTCACCACCATTAGAACATATCTTCAAATTTATCAGGCCATAGAAAAAAAGCGCCGCACAACCACCGGGTGGGCTCGAACCTCCAACCTTCCGGTTAACAGACGATCGCGCTAGACAATCGCGCCACGGAGACAGTCATGCTCCACTCTCACCACCATCAGAACATACCTTCAAAGCTATCAGCCCAAAGAAAAAAAAGCAACACACCACTCCCGGGAGGGCTCGAACCTCCAACCTTTCGGTTAACAGCCGATCGCGCAAGCCAATTGCGCCAGGGAGACATTCGTGCTCTGCTCTCACCACCAACAGAACATATCTTCAAAGCTATCAGCGCAAAGAAAAAAGCAACACACCACTCTCGGGAGAGCTCGAACCTCCAACCTTTCGGTTAACAGCCGATCGCGCTAGCTAATTTCGCCACGGAGACAGTCCTGCTCCACTCTCACCAACATCAGAACATACCTTCAAAGCTATCAGCCTGAAGAAAAAAAAGCGCCGCACCACCACCGGGTGCGCTCGAACCTCCGACCTTTCGGTCAACAGCCGAACGTGCTAGCCAATTGCGCCACGGAGACAGTCGTGCTCCACTCTCACCACCATCAGATCATATCTTCAAAGCTATCAGCCCAAAGAAAAAAAAGCGCCGTACCACCACTGGGTGGGTTCGAACCTCCAACCTTTCGATTATCAGCCGATCGCGCTAGCCAATTGCGCCATGGAGACAGTCCTGCTCCACTCTTACCACCATCAGAACATATCTTCAAAGCTATCAGCCCAAAGAAAAAAAAGCGCCGCACCACCCCCGGGTGGGCTCGAACCTCCAACCTATCGGTTAACCGGCGATTGCGCTAGCCAATTGCGCCACGGAGAAAGTCCTCCTCCACTCTCACCACCACCAGAACATATCTTCAAAGCTATCATCCCATAGAAAAAAAGCGCCGCACCACCACCGGGTGGGCTCGAACCTCTAACCTTTCGGTTGACGACTGAACGCGCTACCCAATTGCGCCACGGAGACAGTCCTGCTCCACTCTCACCACCATCAAAACATATCTTCAAAGCTATCAGCCCAAAGAAAAAAAAAGCAACCCACCACTCCCGGGAGGGCTCGAACCTCCAACCTTTCGGTTAACAGCCGATCGCGCTAGCCAATTGCGCCACGGAGACAGTCCTGCTCCACTCTCACCACCATCAGAACATATCTTCGAAGCTATCAGCCCAAAGAAAAAAAAAGCTACACACCACTCCCGGGAGGGCTCGAAACTCCAACCTTTCGGTTAACAGCCGATCGCGCTAGCCAATTGCGCCACGGAGACAGTCGTGCTCCACTCTCACCACCATTAGAACATATCTTCAAAGTTATCAGGCCATAGAAAAAAAGCGCCGCACAACCACCGGGTGGGCTCGAACCTCCAGCCTTTCGGCTAACAGCCGATCGCGCTAGCCAATTGTGCCACGGAGACAGTCGTGCTCCGCTCTCACCACCGTCAGAACAATTCTTCAGAGCTATCAGCCCAAAGAAGAAGAAGCGCCGCACAACAACCGGTTGGGCTCGAACCTCCAACCTTTCGGTCAACAGCCGATCGCGCTAGCCAATTGCGCCACGGATGCAGTCGTGCTCCACTCTCACCACCATCAGAACATATCTTCAAAGCTATCAGCGCAAAGAAAAAAAAACGACCCACCGTCCCCGGGTGCGCTCTAACCTCCAACCTTTGCATAATCAGCCGATCGCGCTAGCCGATTGCGCCATGGAGAACGTCCTGCTCCACTCTTACCACCATCAGAACATATCTTCAAAGCTATCAGCCCAAAGAAAAAAAAGCGCCGCACCACCCCCGGGTGGGCTCGAACCTCCAACCTTTCGGTTAACAGCCGATCGCGCTAGCCAATTGCGCCACGGAGACAGTCCTCCTCCACTCTCACCACCACCAGAACATATCTTCAAAGCTATCATCCCATAGAAAAAAAGCGCCGCACCACCACCGGGTGAGCTCGAACCTCTAACCTTTCGGTTGACGACTGAACGCGCTACCCAATTGCGCCACGGAGACAGTCCTGCTCCACTCTCACCACCATCAGAACATATCTTCAAAGCTATCAGCCCAAAGAAAAAAAAAGCAACACACCACTCCCGGGAGGGCTCGAACCTCCAACCTTTCGGTTGACGACTGAACGCGCTACCCAATTGCGCCACGGAGACAGTCCTGCTCCACTCTCACCACCATCAGAACATATCTTCAAAGCTATCAGCCCAAAGAAAAAAAAGCAACACACCACTCCCGGGAGGGCTCGAACCTCCAACCTTCCGGTTAAGAGCCGATCGCGCTAGCCAATTGCGCCACGGAGACAGTCCCGCTCTACTCTCACCACCATCAGAACGTATCTTCGAAGCTATAAGCCCAAAGAAAAAAAAGCAACACACCACTCCCGAGAGGGCTCGAAACTCCAACCTTTCGGTTAACAGTCGATCGCGCTAGCCAATTGCGCCACGGAGACAGTCGTGCTCCACTCTCACCACCATCAGAACATATCTTCAAAGCTATCAGCCCAAAGAAAAAAAAGCGCCGCACCACCACCGGGTGCACTCGAACCTCCAACTTTAAGGTCAACAGCCGATCGCGCTAGCCAATTGCACCACGGAGACAGTCGTGCTTCCTCTCACCACCATCAAAACATATCTTCAAAGCTATCAGCGCAAAGAAAAAAGCAACACACCACTCCCGGGAGGGCTCGAACCTCCAACCTTTCGTTCAACAGCCGATCGCACTAGCCAATTGCGCCACGGAGACAGTCCTGCTCCACTCTCACCACCATCAGAACATATCTTATACGCTATCAGCCCAAAGAAAAAAAAAACAACACACCACTCCCGGGAGGGCTCGAACATCCAACCTTTCGGTTAACAGCCGATCGCGATAGCCAATTGCGCCACGGAGACATTCGTGCTCCACTCTCACCACCAACAGAACATATCTTCAAAGCTATCAGCGCAAAGAAAAAAGCAACACACCACTCTCGGGAGAGCTCGAACCTCCAACCTTTCGGTTAACAGCCGATCGCGCTAGCCAATTTCGCCACGGAGACAGTCCTGCTCCACTCTCACCACCATCAGAACATATCTTCAAAGCTATCAGCCCAAAGAATAAAAAGCAACACACCACTCTCGGGAGGGCTCGAACCTCAAACTTTCAGTTAACAGCCGATCGCGCTAGCCATTTGCGCCACGGAGACAGTCGTGCTCCACTCTCACCACCATCAGAACATATCTTCAAAGCTATCAGCCTAAAGAAAAAAAAGTGCCGCACCACCACTGGGTGGGCTCGAACCTCCAACCTTTCGGCTAACGACCGAACGCGCTACCCCATTTCGCCACGAAGACAGTCCTGCTCCACTCTCACCACCTTTAGAACATATCTTTAAAGCTATCATCCCAAAGAAAAAAAAAGCGACACACCGTCCTCGGGTGGGCTCGAAACTCCAACCTTTCTATTAACAGCCGATCGCGCTAGCCAATTGCGCCACGGAGACAGTCCTGCTCCACTCTCACCACCATCAGAACATATCTTCAAAGCTATCAGCCCAAAGAAAAAAAAAGCGCCGCACCACCACCGGGTGGGCTCGAACCTCCAACCTTTCGGCTAACGACCGAACGCGCTACCCAATTTCGCCACGAAGACAGTCCTGCTCCACTCTCACCACCTTTAGAACATATCTCTAAAGCTATCATCCCAAAGAAAAAAAAGCGACACACCGTCCTCGGGTGGGCTCGAAACTCCTACCTTTCGGTTAACAGCCGATCGCGCTAGCCCATTGCGCCACGGAGACAGTCCTTCTCCACTCTCACCACCACCAGAACATATCTTCAAAGCTATCATCCCATAGAAAAAAAGCGCAGCATCACCACCGTGTGGGCTCGAACCTCCAACCTTTCGGCTAACGACCGAACGCGCTACCCAATTTCGCCACGAAGACAGTCCTGCTCCACTCTCACCACCTTCAGAACATATCTTTAAAGCTATCATCCCAAAGAAAAAAAAGCGACACACCGTCCTCGGGTGGGCTCGAACCTCCAACCTTTCGGTTAACAGCCGATCGCGCTAGCCAATTGCGCCACGGAGACAGTCCTCCTCCACTCTCACCACCACCAGAACATATCTTCAAAGCTATCATCCCATAGAAAAAAAAGCAACACACCACTCTCGGGAGGGCTCGAACCTCCAACCTTTCAGTTAACAGCCGATCGCGCTAGCCATTTGCGCCACGGAGACATTCGTGCTCCGCTCTCACCACCAACAGAACATAACTTCAAAGCTATCAGCGCAAAGAAAAAAGCAACACACCACTCTCGTGAGAGCTCGAACCTCCAACCTTTCGGTTAACAGCTGATCGCGCTAGCCAATTTCGCCATGGAGACAGTCCTGCTCCACTCTCACCACCATCAGAACATATCTTCAAAGCTATCATTCCAAAGAAAAAAAAGGAACACACCACCCTCGGGAGGGCTCGAACCTCCAACCTTTCAACTAACAGCCGATCGCGCTAGCCATTTGCGCCACGGAGACAGTCGTGCTCCACTCTCACCACCATCAGAACATATCTTCAAAGCTATCAGCCTAAAGAAAAAAAAAAGCGCCGCACCACCACCGTGTGGGCTCGAACCTCCAACCTTTCGGCTAACGACCGAACGCGCTACCCAATTTCGCCACGAAGACAGTCCTGCTCCACTCTCACCACCTTTAGAACATATCTTTAAAGCTATCATCCCCCCAAAAAAAGCGACACACAATTCTCGGGTGGGCTCGAAACTCCAACCTTTCTATTAACAGCCGATCGCGCTAGCCAATTGCGCCACGGAGACAGTCCTGCTCTACTCTCACCACCATCAGAACATATCTTCAAAACTATCATCCCAAAGAAAAAAAAGCACTGCACCACCACCGGGTGGGCTCGAACCTCCAACCTTTCGGTTAACAGCCGATCGCGCTAGCCAATTGCGCCCCGGAGACAGTCCAGCTCCATTCTCACCACCATCAGAACATATCTTCAAAGCTATCAGCACAAAGAAAAAAAAGCAACACACCACTCCCGGGAGGGCTCGAACCTCCAACCTTTCAGGTAACAGCCGATCGCGCTAGCCATTTGCGCCACGGAGACAGTCGTGCTCCACTCTCACCACCATCAGAACATATCTTCAAAGCTATCAGCGCAAAGAAAAAAGCAACACACCACTCCCGGGAGGGCTCGAAACTCCAACCTTTTGGTTAACAGCCGATCGCGCTTGCCGATTGCGCAACGGAGACTGTCCTGCTCCACTCTCACCACCATCAGAACATATCTTCAAAGCTATCAGCCCCAACAAAACGCGCCGCACATCCACCGGGTGGGCTCGAAACTCCAACCTTTCGATTAACAGCCGATCGCGCTAGCCAATTGTGCCACAGAGACAGTCCTGTTCAACTTTCACCACCATTAGAACATATCTTCAAATTTATCAGGCCATAGAAAAAAAGCGCCGCACAACCACCGGGTGGGCTCGAACCTCCAACCTTCCGGTTAACAGACGATCGCGCTAGACAATCGCGCCACGGAGACAGTCATGCTCCACTCTCACCACCATCAGAACATACCTTCAAAGCTATCAGCCCAAAGAAAAAAAAGCAACACACCACTCCCGGGAGGGCTCGAACCTCCAACCTTTCGGTTAACAGCCGATCGCGCAAGCCAATTGCGCCAGGGAGACATTCGTGCTCTGCTCTCACCACCAACAGAACATATCTTCAAAGCTATCAGCGCAAAGAAAAAAGCAACACACCACTCTCGGGAGAGCTCGAACCTCCAACCTTTCGGTTAACAGCCGATCGCGCTAGCTAATTTCGCCACGGAGACAGTCCTGCTCCACTCTCACCAACATCAGAACATACCTTCAAAGCTATCAGCCTGAAGAAAAAAAAGCGCCGCACCACCACCGGGTGCGCTCGAACCTCCGACCTTTCGGTCAACAGCCGAACGTGCTAGCCAATTGCGCCACGGAGACAGTCGTGCTCCACTCTCACCACCATCAGATCATATCTTCAAAGCTATCAGCCCAAAGAAAAAAAAGCGCCGTACCACCACTGGGTGGGTTCGAACCTCCAGCCTTTCGGCTAACAGCCGATCGCGCTAGCCAATTGTGCCACGGAGACAGTCGTGCTCCGCTCTCACCACCGTCAGAACAATTCTTCAGAGCTATCAGCCCAAAGAAGAAGAAGCGCCGCACAACAACCGGTTGGGCTCGAACCTCCAACCTTTCGGTCAACAGCCGATCGCGCTAGCCAATTGCGCCACGGATGCAGTCGTGCTCCACTCTCACCACCATCAGAACATATCTTCAAAGCTATCAGCGCAAAGAAAAAAAAACGACCCACCGTCCCCGGGTGGGCTCTAACCTCCAACCTTTCGATTATCAGCCGATCGCGCTAGCCAATTGCGCCATGGAGACAGTCCTGCTCCACTCTTACCACCATCAGAACATATCTTCAAAGCTATCAGCCCAAAGAAAAAAAAGCGCCGCACCACCCCCGGGTGGGCTCGAACCTCCAACCTATCGGTTAACCGGCGATTGCGCTAGCCAATTGCGCCACGGAGAAAGTCCTCCTCCACTCTCACCACCACCAGAACATATCTTCAAAGCTATCATCCCATAGAAAAAAAGCGCCGCACCACCACCGGGTGGGCTCGAACCTCTAACCTTTCGGTTGACGACTGAACGCGCTACCCAATTGCGCCACGGAGACAGTCCTGCTCCACTCTCACCACCATCAAAACATATCTTCAAAGCTATCAGCCCAAAGAAAAAAAAAGCAACCCACCACTCCCGGGAGGGCTCGAACCTCCAACCTTTCGGTTAACAGCCGATCGCGCTAGCCAATTGCGCCACGGAGACAGTCCTGCTCCACTCTCACCACCATCAGAACATATCTTCGAAGCTATCAGCCCAAAGAAAAAAAAAGCTACACACCACTCCCGGGAGGGCTCGAAACTCCAACCTTTCGGTTAACAGCCGATCGCGCTAGCCAATTGCGCCACGGAGACAGTCGTGCTCCACTCTCACCACCATTAGAACATATCTTCAAAGTTATCAGGCCATAGAAAAAAAGCGCCGCACAACCACCGGGTGGGCTCGAACCTCCAGCCTTTCGGCTAACAGCCGATCGCGCTAGCCAATTGTGCCACGGAGACAGTCGTGCTCCGCTCTCACCACCGTCAGAACAATTCTTCAGAGCTATCAGCCCAAAGAAGAAGAAGCGCCGCACAACAACCGGTTGGGCTCGAACCTCCAACCTTTCGGTCAACAGCCGATCGCGCTAGCCAATTGCGCCACGGATGCAGTCGTGCTCCACTCTCACCACCATCAGAACATATCTTCAAAGCTATCAGCGCAAAGAAAAAAAAACGACCCACCGTCCCCGGGTGCGCTCTAACCTCCAACCTTTGCATAATCAGCCGATCGCGCTAGCCGATTGCGCCATGGAGAACGTCCTGCTCCACTCTTACCACCATCAGAACATATCTTCAAAGCTATCAGCCCAAAGAAAAAAAAGCGCCGCACCACCCCCGGGTGGGCTCGAACCTCCAACCTTTCGGTTAACAGCCGATCGCGCTAGCCAATTGCGCCACGGAGACAGTCCTCCTCCACTCTCACCACCACCAGAACATATCTTCAAAGCTATCATCCCATAGAAAAAAAGCGCCGCACCACCACCGGGTGAGCTCGAACCTCTAACCTTTCGGTTGACGACTGAACGCGCTACCCAATTGCGCCACGGAGACAGTCCTGCTCCACTCTCACCACCATCAGAACATATCTTCAAAGCTATCAGCCCAAAGAAAAAAAAAGCAACACACCACTCCCGGGAGGGCTCGAACCTCCAACCTTTCGGTTGACGACTGAACGCGCTACCCAATTGCGCCACGGAGACAGTCCTGCTCCACTCTCACCACCATCAGAACATATCTTCAAAGCTATCAGCCCAAAGAAAAAAAAAGCAACACACCACTCCCGGGAGGGCTCGAACCTCCAACCTTCCGGTTAAGAGCCGATCGCGCTAGCCAATTGCGCCACGGAGACAGTCCCGCTCTACTCTCACCACCATCAGAACGTATCTTCGAAGCTATAAGCCCAAAGAAAAAAAAGCAACACACCACTCCCGAGAGGGCTCGAAACTCCAACCTTTCGGTTAACAGTCGATCGCGCTAGCCAATTGCGCCACGGAGACAGTCGTGCTCCACTCTCACCACCATCAGAACATATCTTCAAAGCTATCAGCCCAAAGAAAAAAAAGCGCCGCACCACCACCGGGTGCACTCGAACCTCCAACTTTAAGGTCAACAGCCGATCGCGCTAGCCAATTGCACCACGGAGACAGTCGTGCTTCCTCTCACCACCATCAAAACATATCTTCAAAGCTATCAGCGCAAAGAAAAAAGCAACACACCACTCCCGGGAGGGCTCGAACCTCCAACCTTTCGTTCAACAGCCGATCGCACTAGCCAATTGCGCCACGGAGACAGTCCTGCTCCACTCTCACCACCATGAGAACATATCTTATACGCTATCAGCCCAAAGAAAAAAAAAACAACACACCACTCCCGGGAGGGCTCGAACATCCAACCTTTCGGTTAACAGCCGATCGCGATAGCCAATTGCGCCACGGAGACATTCGTGCTCCACTCTCACCACCAACAGAACATATCTTCAAAGCTATCAGCGCAAAGAAAAAAGCAACACACCACTCTCGGGAGAGCTCGAACCTCCAACCTTTCGGTTAACAGCCGATCGCGCTAGCCAATTTCGCCACGGAGACAGTCCTGCTCCACTCTCACCACCATCAGAACATATCTTCAAAGCTATCAGCCCAAAGAATAAAAAGCAACACACCACTCTCGGGAGGGCTCGAACCTCAAACTTTCAGTTAACAGCCGATCGCGCTAGCCATTTGCGCCACGGAGACAGTCGTGCTCCACTCTCACCACCATCAGAACATATCTTCAAAGCTATCAGCCTAAAGAAAAAAAAGTGCCGCACCACCACTGGGTGGGCTCGAACCTCCAACCTTTCGGCTAACGACCGAACGCGCTACCCCATTTCGCCACGAAGACAGTCCTGCTCCACTCTCACCACCTTTAGAACATATCTTTAAAGCTATCATCCCAAAGAAAAAAAAAGCGACACACCGTCCTCGGGTGGGCTCGAAACTCCAACCTTTCTATTAACAGCCGATCGCGCTAGCCAATTGCGCCACGGAGACAGTCCTGCTCCACTCTCACCACCATCAGAACATATCTTCAAAGCTATCAGCCCAAAGAAAAAAAAAGCGCCGCACCACCACCGGGTGGGCTCGAACCTCCAACCTTTCGGCTAACGACCGAACGCGCTACCCAATTTCGCCACGAAGACAGTCCTGCTCCACTCTCACCACCTTTAGAACATATCTCTAAAGCTATCATCCCAAAGAAAAAAAAGCGACACACCGTCCTCGGGTGGGCTCGAAACTCCTACCTTTCGGTTAACAGCCGATCGCGCTAGCCCATTGCGCCACGGAGACAGTCCTTCTCCACTCTCACCACCACCAGAACATATCTTCAAAGCTATCATCCCATAGAAAAAAAGCGCAGCATCACCACCGTGTGGGCTCGAACCTCCAACCTTTCGGCTAACGACCGAACGCGCTACCCAATTTCGCCACGAAGACAGTCCTGCTCCACTCTCACCACCTTCAGAACATATCTTTAAAGCTATCATCCCAAAGAAAAAAAAGCGACACACCGTCCTCGGGTGGGCTCGAACCTCCAACCTTTCGGTTAACAGCCGATCGCGCTAGCCAATTGCGCCACGGAGACAGTCCTCCTCCACTCTCACCACCACCAGAACATATCTTCAAAGCTATCATCCCATAGAAAAAAAAGCAACACACCACTCTCGGGAGGGCTCGAACCTCCAACCTTTCAGTTAACAGCCGATCGCGCTAGCCATTTGCGCCACGGAGACATTCGTGCTCCGCTCTCACCACCAACAGAACATAACTTCAAAGCTATCAGCGCAAAGAAAAAAGCAACACACCACTCTCGGGAGAACTCGAACCTCCAACCTTTCGGTTAACAGCCGATCGCGCTAGCCAATTTCGCCACGGAGACAGTCCTGCTCCACTCTCACCACCATCAGAACATATCCTCAAAGCTATCAGCCCAAAGAAAAAAAACAACACACCACTCCCGGGAGGGCTCGAACCTCCAACCTTTCGGTTAACAGCCGATCGCGCTAGCCAATTGCGCCACGGAGACATTCGTGCTCCGCTCTCACCACCAACAGAACATAACTTCAAAGCTATCAGCGCAAAGAAAAAAGCAACACACCACTCTCGGGAGAACTCGAACCTCCAACCTTTCGGTTAACAGCCGATCGCGCTAGCCAATTTCGCCACGGAGACAGTCCTGCTCCACTCTCACCACCATCAGAACATATCCTCAAAGCTATCAGCCCAAAGAAAAAAAGCAACACACCACTCTCGGGAGGGCTCGAACCTCCAACCTTTCAGTTAACAGCCGATCGCGCTAGCCATTTGCGCCACGGAGACAGTCGTGCTCCACTCTCACCACCATCAGAACATATCTTCAAAGCTATCAGCCTAAAGAAAAAAAAGCGCCGCACCACCACTGGGTGGGCTCGAACCTCCAACCTTTCGGCTAACGACCAAACGCGCTACCCAATTTCGCCACGAAGACAGTCCTGCTCCACTCTGACCACCTTTAGGACATATCTTTAAAGCTATCATCCCAAAGAAAAAAAAAGCGACACACCGTCCTCGGGTGGGCTTGAAACTCCAACCTTTCGGTTAACAGCCGATCGCGCTAGCCAATTGCGCCACGGAGACAGTCCTCCTCCACTCTCACCACCACCAGAACATATCTTCAAAGCTATCATCCCATAGAAAAAAAAGCGCAGCATCACCACCGGGTGGGCTTGAACCTCCAACCTTTCGGTTAACGGCCGAACACGCTTGCCAATTGCGCCACGGAGACAGTCCTGCTTCACTCTCACCACCATCAGAACATATCTTCAAAGCTATCAGGCAAAAAAAAGCAACACATCACTCCCGGGAGGGCTCGAACCTCCAACCTTTCGGTTAACAGCCGATCGCGCTAGCCAATGGCGCCATGGAAACAGGCATGCTCCGCTCTCACCACCATCACAGCATATCTTCAAAGCTATCAGCGCAAAGAAAAAAGCAACACACCACTACCGGGTGGGCTCGAAACTCCAACCTTTCGGTTAACAGCCGATCGCGCTAGCCAATTGCGCCCCGGAGACAGTCCTGCTCCATTCTCACCACCATCAGAACATATCTTCAAAGCTATCAGCCCAAAGAAAAAAAAGCAACACACCACTCCCGGGAGGGCTCGAACCTCCAACCTTTCAGGTAACAGCCGATCGCGCTAGCCATTTGCGCCACGGAGACAGTCGTGCTCCACTCTCACCACCATCAGAACATATCTTCAAAGTTATCAGGCCATATAAAAAAAGCGCCGCACAACCACCGGGTGGGCTCGAACCTCCAACCTTCCGGTTAACAGACGATCGCGCTAGCCAATTGTGCCACGGAGACAGTCGTGCTCCGCTCTCACCACCGTCAGAACAATTCTTCAGAGCTATCAGCCCAAAGAAGAAGAAGCGCCGCACAACCACCGGTTGGGCTCGAACCTCCAACCTTTCGGTCAACAGCCGATCGCGCTAGCCAATTGCGCCACGGATGCAGTCGTGCTCCACTTTCACCACCATCAGAACATATCTTCAAAGCTATCAGCGCAAAGAAAAAAAAAACGACCCACCGTCCCCGGGTGGGCTCAAACCTCCAACCTTTCGATTATCAGCCGATCGCGCTAGCCAATTGCGCCATGGAGACAGTCCTTCTCCACTCTTACCACCATCAGAACATATCTTCAAAGCTATCAGCCCAAAGAAAAAAAAGCGCCACACCACCACCGGGTGGGCTCGAACCTCCAACCTTTCGGCTAACGACCGAACGCGCTACCCAATTTCGCCACGAAGACAGTCCTGCTCCACTCTCACCACCTTTAGAACATATCTTTAAAGCTATCAGCCCAAAGAAAAAAAACAACACACCACTCCCGGGAGGGCTCGAACCTCCAACCTTTCTGTTAACAGCCGATCGCGCTAGCCAATTGCGCCACGGAGACATTCGTGCTCCGCTCTCACCACCAACAGAACATATCTTCAAAGCTATCAGCGCAAAGAAAAAAGCAACACACCACTCTCGGGAGAGCTCGAACCTCCAACCTTTCGGTTAACAGCCGATCGCGCTGGCCAATTTCGCCACGGAGACAGTCCTGCTCCACTCTCACCACCATCAGAACATATCTTCAAAGCTATCAGCGCAAAGAAAAAAAAAACGACCCACCGTCCCCGGGTGCGCTCTAACCTCCAACCTTTGGATAATCAGCCGATCGCGATAGCCGATTGCGCCATGGAGAACGTCCTGCTCCACTCTTACCACCATCAGAACATATCTTCAAAGCTATCAGCCCAAAGAAAAAAAAAGCGCCGCACCACCCCCGGGTGGGCTCGAACCTCCAACCTTTCGGTTAACAGCCGATCGCGCTAGCCAATTGCGCCACGGAGGCAGTCCTCCTCCACTCTCACCACCACCAGAACATATCTTCAAAGCTATCATCCCATAGAAAAAAAGCGCCGCACCACCACCGGGTGGGCTCGAACCTCTAACCTTTCGGTTGACGACTGAACGCGCTACCCAATTGCGCCACGGAGACAGTCCTGCTCCACTCTCACCACCATCAGAACATATCTTCAAAGCTATCAGCCCAAAGAAAAAAAAAGCAACACATCACTCCCGGGAGGGCTCGAACCTCCAACCTTTCGGTTGACGACTGAACGCGCTACCCAATTGCGCCACGGAGACAGTCCTGCTCCACTCTCACCACCATCAGAACATATCTTCAAAGCTATCAGCCCAAAGAAAAAAAAAGCAACACACCACTCCCGGGAGGGCTCGAACCTCCAACCTTCCGGTTAAGAGCCGATCGCGCTAGCCAATTGCGCCACGGAGACAGTCCCGCTCCACTCTCACCACCATCAGAACGTATCTTCGAAGCTATCAGCCCAAAGAAAAAAAAGCAACACACCACTCCCGAGAGGGCTCGAAACTCCAACCTTTCGGTTAACAGCCGATCGCGCTAGCCAATTGCGCCACGGAGACAGTCGTGCTCCACTCTCACCACCATCAGAACATATCTTCAAAGCTATCAGCCCAAAGAAAAAAAAGCGCCGCACCACCACCGGGTGCACTCGAACCTCCAACATTAAGGTCAACAGCCGATCGCGCTAGCCAATTGCGCCACGGAGACAGTCCTGCTCCACTCTCACCACCATCAGAACATATCTTATACGCTATCAGCCCAAAGAAAAAAAACAACACACCACTCCCGGGAGGGCTCGAACCTCCAACCTTTCGGTTAACAGCCGATCGCGATAGCCAATTGCGCCACGGAGACATTCGTGCTCCGCTCTCACCACCAACAGAACATATCTTTAAAGCTATCAGCGCAAAGAAAAAAGCAACACACCACTCTCGGGAGAGATCGAACCTCCAACCTTTCGGTTAACAGCCGATCGCGCTAGCCAATTTCGCCACGGAGACAGTCCTGCTCCACTCTCACCACCATCAGAACATATCTTCAAAGCTATCAGCCCAAAGAATAAAAAGCAACACACCACTCTCGGGAGGGCTCGAACCTCTAACCTTTCGGTTGACGACTGAACGCGCTACCCAATTGCGCCACGGAGACAGTCCTGCTCCACTCTCACCACCATCAGAACATAGCTTCGAAGCTATCAGCCCAAAGAAAAAAAAGCGCCGCACCTACCCCGGGTGGGCTCGAACCTCCAACCTTTCGGTTAACAGCCGATCGCGCTAGCCAATTGCGCCACGGAGACAGTCCTCCTCCACTCTCACCACCACCAGAACATATCTTCAAAGCTATCATCCCATAGAAAAAAAGCGCCGCACCACCACCGGGTGGGCTCGAACCTCTAACCTTTCAGTTGACGACTGCACGCGCTACCCAAATGCGCCACGGAGACAGTCCTGCTCCACTCTCACCACCATCAGAACATATCTTCAAAGCTATCAGCCCAAAGAAAAAAAAAGCAACACACCACTCCCGGGAGGGCTCGAACCTCCAACCTTTCGGTTGACGACTGAACGCGCTACCCAATCTCGCCACGGAGACAGTCCTGCTCCACTCTCACCACCATCAGAACATATCTTCAAAGCTATCAGCCCAAAGAAAAAAAAGCAACACACCACTCCCGGGAGGGCTCGAACCTCCAACCTTCCGGTTAAGAGCCGATCGCGCTAGCCAATTGCGCCACGGAGACAGTCCCGCTCCACTCTCACCACCATCAGAACGTATCTTCGAAGCTATCAGCCCAAAGAAAAAAAAGCAACACACCACTTCCGAGAGGGCTCGAAACTCCAACCTTTCGGTTAACAGCCGATCGCGCTAGCCAATTGCGCCACGGAGACAGTCGTGCTCCACTCTCACCACCATCAGAACATATCTTCAAAGCTATCAGCCCAAAGAAAAAAAAGCGCCGCACCACCACCGGGTGCACTCGAACCTCCACCCTTAAGGTCAACAGCCGATCGCGCTAGCCAATTGCACCACGGAGACAGTCGTGCTTCCTCTCACCACCATCAAAACATATCTTCAAAGCTATCAGCGCAAAGAAAAAAGCAACACACCGCTCTCGGGAGGGCTCGAACCTCCAACCTTTCGGTCAACAGCCGATCGCGATAGCCAATTGCGCCACGGAGATAGTCTTGCTCCACTCTCACCACCATCAGAACATATCTTATACGCTATCAGCCCAAAGAAAAAAAACAACACACCACTCTCGGGAGAGCTCGAACCTCCAACCTTTCGGTTAACAGCCGATCGCGCTAGCCGTTTGCGCCACGGAGACAGTCCTGCTCCACTCTCACCACCATCAGAACATATCTTCAAAGCTATCAGCCCAAAGAATAAAAAGCAACACACCACTCTCGGGAGGGCTCGAACCTCAAACTTTCAGTTAACAGCCCATCGCGCTAGCCGTTTGCGCCACGGGGACAGTCGTGCTCCACTCTCACCACCATCAGAACATATCTTCAAAGCTATCAGCCTAAAGAAAAAAAAGTGCCGCACCACTACCGGGTGGGCTCGAAACTCCAACCTTTCTTTTAACAGCTGATCGCGCTAGCCAATTGCGCCACGGAGACAGTCCTGCTCCACTCTCACCACCATCAGAACATATCTTCAAAGCTATCAGCCCAAAGAAAAAAAAGCGCCGCACCACCACCGGGTGGGCTCGAACCTCCAACCTTTCGGCTAACGACCGAACGCGCTACCCAATTTCGCCACGAAGACAGTCCTGCTCCACTCTCACCACCTTTAGAACATATCTTTAAAGCTATCATCCCAAAGAAAAAAAAAGCGACACACCGTCCTCGGGTGGGCTCGAAACTCCAACCTTTCGGTTAACAGCAGATCGCGCTAGCCAATTGCGCCACGGAGACAGTCCTCCTCCACTCTCACCACCACCAGAACATATCTTCAAAGCTATCATCCCATAGAAAAAAAAGCGCAGCACCACCACCGGGTGAGCTTGAACCTCCAACCTCTCCGTTAACGGACGAACGCGCTTGCCAATTGCGCCACGGAGAAAGTCCTGCTTCACTCTCACCACCATCAGAACATATCATCAAAGCTATCAGCCCAAAGAAAAAAAAGCGCCGCACCACCACCGGGTGCGCTCGAACCTCCAACCTTAAGGTCAACAGCCGATCGCGCTAGCCAATTGCACCACGGAGACAGTCGTGCTTCCTCTCACCACCATCAAAACATATCTTCAAAGCTATCAGCGCAAAGAATAAAGCAACACACCACTCCCGGGAGGGCTCGAACCTCCAACCTTTCGGTTAACAGCCGATCGCGCTAGCCAATTGCGCCACGGAGACAGTCCTGCTCCACTCTCACCACCATCAGAACATATCTTCAAAGCTATCAGCCCAAAGAAAAAAAGCAACACACCACTCTCGGGAGGGCTCGAACCTCCAACCTTTCAGTTAACAGCCGATCGCGCTAGCCATTTGCGCCACGGAGACAGTCGTGCTCCACTCTCACCACCATCAGAACATATCTTCAAAGCTATCAGCCTAAAGAAAAAAAAGCGCCGCACCAACACCGGGTGGGCTCGAACCTCCAACCTTTCGGCTAACGACCGAGCGCGCTACTCAATTTCGCCACGAAGACAGTCCTGCTCCACTCTCACCACCTTTAGAACATATCTTTAAAGCTATCATCCCAAAGAAAAAAAAGCGACACACCGTCCTCAGGTAGGCTCGAAACTCCAACCTTTCTATTAACAGCCGATCGCGCTAGCCAATTGCGCCACGGAGACAGTCCTGCTCCACTCTCACCACCATCAGAACATATCTTCAAAGCTATCAGCCCAAAGAAAAAAAAGCGCCGCACCACCACCGGGTGGGCTCGAACCTCCAACCTTTCGGCTAACGACCGAACGCGCTACCCAATTTCGCCACGAAGACAGTCCTGCTCCACTCTCACCACCTTTAGAACATATCTTTAAAGCTATCATCCCAAAGAAAAAAAAGCGACACACCGTCCTCGGGTGGGCTCGAAACTCCAACCTTTCGGTTAACAGCAGATCGCGCTAGCCAATTGCGCCACGGAGACAGTCCTCCTCCACTCTCACCACCACCAGAACATATCTTCAAAGCTATCATCCCATAGAAAAAAAGCGCAGCATCACCACCGGGTGGGCTCGAACCTCCAACCTTTCGGCTAACGACCGAACGCGCTACCCAATTTCGCCACGAAGGCAGTCCTGCTCCACTCTCACCACTTTTAGAACATATCTTTAAAGCTATCATCCCAAAGAAAAAAAAGCGACACACCGTCCTCGGGTGGGCTCGAAACTCCAACCTTTCGGTTAACAGCCGATCGCGCTAGCCAATTGCGCCACGGAGACAGTCCTCCTCCACTCTCACCACCACCAGAACATATCTTCAAAGCTATCAACCCATAGAAAAAAAGCGCAGCATCACCACCGGGTGGGCTTGAACCTCCAACCTCTCTGTTAACGGCCGAACGCGCTTGCCAATTGCGCCACGGAGAAAGTCCTGCTTCACTCTCACCACCATCAGAACATATCTTCAAAGCTATCAGCCCAAAGAAAAAAAAGCGCCGCACCACCACCGGGTGCGCTCGAACCTCCAACCTTAAGGTCAACAGCCGATCGCGCTAGCCAATTGCACCACGGAGACAGTCGTGCTTCCTCTCACCACCATCAAAATATATCTTCAAAGCTATCAGCGCAAAGAAAAAAGCAACACACCACTCCCGGGAGGGCTCGAACCTCCAACCTTTCGGTTAACAGCCGATCGCGCTAGCCAATTGCGCCACGGAGACAGTCCTGCTCCACTCTCACCACCATCAGAACATATCTTCAAAGCTATTAGCCCAAAGAAAAAAAAGCAACACACAACTCTCGGGAGGGCTCGAACCTCCAACCTTTCAGTTAACAGCCGATCGCGCTAGCCATTTGCGCCACGGAGACAATCGTGCTCCACTCTTACCACCATCAGAACATATCTTCAAAGCTATCAGCCTAAAGAAAAAAAGCGCCGCACCAACACCGGGTGGGCTCAAACCTCCAACCTTTCGGCTAACGACTGAACGCGCTACCCAATTTCGCCACGAAGACAGTCCTGCTCCACTCTCACCACCTTTAGAACATATCTTTAAAGCTATCATCCCAAAGAAAAAAAAGCGACACACCGTCCTCGGGTGTGCTCGAAACTCCAACCTTTCTATTAACAGCCGATCGCGCTAGCCAATTGCGCCACGGAGACAGTCCTGCTCCACTCTCACCACCATCAGAACATATCTTCAAAGCTATCAGCCCAAAGAAAAAAAAGCGCCGCACCACCACCGGGTGGGCTCGAACCTCCAACCTTTCGGCTAACGACCGAACGCGCTACCCAAATTCGCCACGAAGACAGTCTTGCTCCACTCTCACCACCTTTAGAACATATCTTTAAAGCTATCATCCCAAAGAAAAAAAGCGACACACCGTCCTCGGGTGGGCTCGAAACTCCAACCTTTCGGTCAACAGCCGATCGCGCTAGCCAATTGCGCCACGGAGACAGTCCTCCTCCACTCTCACCACCACCAGAACATATCTTCAAAGCTATCATCCCATAGAAAAAAAAGCGCAGCATCACCACTGGGTGGGCTCGAACCTCCAACCTTTCGGCTAACGACCGAACGCGCTACCCAATTTCGCCACGAAGACAGTCCTGCTCCACTCTCACCACCTTTAGAACATATCTTTAAAGCTATCATCCCAAAGAAAAAAAAGCGACACACCATCCTCGGGTGGGCTCGAAACTCCAACCTTTCGGTTAACAGCCGATCGCGCTAGCCAATTGCGCCACGGAGACAGTCCTCCTCCACTCTCACCACCACCAGAACATATCTTCAAAGCTATCATCCCATAGAAAAAAAAAAGCGCAGCATCACCACCGGGTGGGCTTGAACCTCCAACCTTTCGGTTAACGGCCGAACGCGCTTGCCAATTGCGCCACGGAGACAGTCCTGCTTCACTCTCACCACCATCAGAACATATCTTCAAAGCTATCAGGCAAAAAAAAGCAAGACATATCTCCCGGGAGGGCTTGAACCTCCAACCTTTCGGTTAACAGCCGATCGCGCTAGCCAATGGCGCCATGGAAACAGGCATGCTTCGCTCTCACCACCATCACAACATATCTTCAAAGCTATCAGCGCAAAGAAAAAAGCAACACACCACTACCGGGTGTGCTCGAAGCTCCAACCGTTCGGTTAACAGCCGATCGCGCTAGCCAATTGCGCCCCGGAGACAGTCCTGCTCCATTCTCACCACCATCAGAACATATCTTGAAAGCTATCAGCCCAAAGAAAAAAAAGCAACACACCACTCCCGGGAGGGCTCGAACCTCCAACCTTTCAGGTAACAGCCGATCGCGCTAGCCATTTGCGCCAGAGAGACAGTCGTGCTCCACTCTCACCACCATCAGAACATATCTTCAAAGCTATCAACCTAAAGAAAAAAAAGCGCCGCACCACCACCGGATGGGCACGAACCTCCAACCTTTCAGTTAACAGCCGATCGCGCAAGCCAATTGCGCCAGGGAGACATTCGTGCTCTGCTCTCACCACCAACAGAACATATCTTCAAAGCTATCAGCGCTAAGAAAAAAGCAACACACCACTCTCGGGAGAGCTCGAACCTCCAACCTTTCGGTTAACAGCCGATCGCGCTAGCCAATTTCGCCACGGAGACAGTCCTGCTCCACTCTCACCAACATCAGAACATACCTTCAAAGCTATCAGCCCAAAGAAAAAAAAGCGCCGCACCACCCCCGGGTGGGCTCGAACCTCCAACCTTTCGGTTAACAGCTGATCGCGCTAGCCAATTGCGCCACGGAGACAGTCCTCCTCCACTCTCACCACCACCAGAACATATCTTCAAAGCTATCATCCCATAGAAAAAAAGCGCCGCACCACCACCGGGTGGGCTCGAACCTCTAACCTTTCGGTTGACGACTGAACGCGCTACCCAATTGCGCCACGGAGACAGTCCTGCTCCACTCTCACCACCATCAGAACATATCTTCAAAGCTATCAGCCCAAAGAAAAAAAAAAGCAACACACCACTCCCGGGAGGGCTCGAACCTCCAACCTTTCGGTTAACAGCCGATCGCGCTAGCCAATTGCGCCACGAACACAGTCCCGCTCCACTCTCACCACCATCAGAACATATCTTCGAAGCTATCAGCCAAAAGAAAACAAAGCAACACACCACTCCCGGGAGGGCTCGAAACTCCAACCTTTCGGTTAACAGCCGATCGCGCTAGCCAATTGCGCCACGGAGAAAGTCGTACTCCTCTCTCACCACCATCAGAACATATCTTCAAAGCTATCAGCCCAAAGAAAAAAAAGCGCCGCACCACCACCGGGTGCGCTCGAACCTCCAACCTTAAAGTCAACAGCCGATCGCGCTAGCCAATTGCACCACGGAGACAGTCGTGCTTCCTCTCACCACCATCAAAACATATCTTCAAAGCCATCAGCGCAAAGAAAAAAGCAACACACCACTCCCAGGAGGGCTCGAACCTCCAACCTTTCGGTTAACAGCCGATCGCGCTAGCCAATTGCGCCACGGAGACAGTCCTGCTCCAGTTTCACCACCATCAGAACATATCTTCAAAGCTTTCAGCCCAAAGAAAAAAAACAACACACCAATCCCTGGAGGGCTCGAACCTCCAACCCTTCGGTTAACAGCCGATCGCGCTAGCCGATTGCGCCACGGAGACATTCGTGCTCCGCTCTCACCACCAACAGAACATATCTTCAAAGCTATCAGCGCAAAGAAAAAAGCAACACACCACTCTCGGGAGAGCTCGAACCTCCAACCTTTCGGTTAACAGCCGATCGCGCTAGCCAATTTCGCCACGGAGACAGTCCTGCTCCACTCTCACCACCATCAGAACATATCTTCAAAGCTATCAGCCCAAAGAAAAAAAAAGCAACACACCACTCTCGGGAGGGCTCGAACCTCCAACCTTTCAGTTAACAGCCGATCGCGCTAGCGATTTGCGCCACGGAGACAGTCGTGCTCCACTCTCACCACCATCAGAACATATCTTCAAAGCTATCAGCACAAAGAAAAAAAAGCAACACACCACTCTCGGGAGGGCTCGAACCTCCAACCTTTCAGTTAACAGCCGATCGCGCTAGCCATTTGCGCCACGGAGACAGTCGTGCTCCACTCTCACCACCATCAGAACATATCTTCAAAGCTATCAGCCTAAAGAAAAAATGCGCCGCACCACCACCGGGTTGGCTCGAACCTCCAACCTTTCGGCTGACGACCGAACGCGCTACCCTATTTCGCCACGAAGACAGTCCTGCTCCACTCTCACCACCTTTAGAACATATCTTTGAAGCTATCATCCCAAAGAAAAAAAAAGCAACACACCACTCCCGGGAGGGCTCGAACCTCCAACCTTCCGGTTAAGAGCCGATCGCGCTAGCCAATTGCGCCACGGAGACAGTCCCGCTCCACTCTCACCACCATCAGAACGTATCTTCGAAGCTATCAGCCCAAAGAAAAAAAAGCAACACACCACTTCCGAGAGGGCTCGAAACTCCAACCTTTCGGTTAACAGCCGATCGCGCTAGCCAATTGCGCCACGGAGACAGTCGTGCTCCACTCTCACCACCATCAGAACATATCTTCAAAGCTATCAGCCCAAAGAAAAAAAAGCGCCGCACCACCACCGGGTGCACTCGAACCTCCAACCTTAAGGTCAACAGCCGATCGCGCTAGCCAATTGCACCACGGAGACAGTCGTGCTTCCTCTCACCACCATCAAAACATATCTTCAAAGCTATCAGCGCAAAGAAAAAAGCAACACACCACTCCCGGGAGGGCTCGAACCTCCAACCTTTCGGTCAACAGCCGATCGCGCTAGCCAATTGCGCCACAGAGATAGTCTTGCTCCACTCTCACCACCATCAGAACATATCTTACACGCTATCAGCCCAAAGAAAAAAAACAACACACCACTCTCGGGAGAGCTCGAACCTCAAACCTTTCGGTTAACAGCCGATCGCGCTAGCCGTTTGCGCCACGGAGACAGTCCTGCTCCACTCTCACCACCATCAGAACATATCTTCAAAGCTATCAGCCCAAAGAATAAAAAGCAACACACCACTCTCGGGAGGGCTCGAACCTCAAACTTTCAGTTAACAGCCGATCGCGCTAGCCGTTTGCGCCACGGGGACAGTCGTGCTCCACTCTCACCACCATCAGAACATATCTTCAAAGCTATCAGTCTAAAGAAAAAAAAGTGCCGTACCACTACCGGGTGGGCTCGAAACTCCAACCTTTCTTTTAACAGCCGATCGCGCTAGCCAATTGCGCCACGGAGACAGTCCTGCTCCACTCTCACCACCATCAGAACATATCTTCAAAGCTATCAGCCCAAAGAAAAAAAAGCGCCGCACCACCACCGGGTGGGCTCGAACCTCCAACCTTTCGGCTAACGACCGAACGCGCTACCCAATTTCGCCACGAAGACAGTCCTGCTCCACTCTCACCACCTTTAGAACATATCTTTAAAGCTATCATCCCAAAGAAAAAAAAAGCGACACACCGTCCTCGGGTGGGCTCGAAACTCCAACCTTTCGGTTAACAGCAGATCGCGCTAGCCAATTTCGCCACGGAGACAGTCCTGCTCCACTCTCACCACCATCAGAACATATCTTCAAAGCTATCAGCCCAAAGAAAAAAAAAGCAACACACCACTCTCGGGAGGGCTCGAACCTCCAACCTTTCAGTTAACAGCCGATCGCGCTAGCGATTTGCGCCACGGAGACAGTCGTGCTCCACTCTCACCACCATCAGAACATATCTTCAAAGCTATCAGCACAAAGAAAAAAAAGCAACACACCACTCTCGGGAGGGCTCGAACCTCCAACCTTTCAGTTAACAGCCGATCGCGCTAGCCATTTGCGCCACGGAGACAGTCGTGCTCCACTCTCACCACCATCAGAACATATCTTCAAAGCTATCAGCCTAAAGAAAAAATGCGCCGCACCACCACCGGGTTGGCTCGAACCTCCAACCTTTCGGCTGACGACCGAACGCGCTACCCTATTTCGCCACGAAGACAGTCCTGCTCCACTCTCACCACCTTTAGAACATATCTTTGAAGCTATCATCCCAAAGAAAAAAAAAAGCAACACACCACTCCCGGGAGGGCTCGAACCTCCAACCTTCCGGTTAAGAGCCGATCGCGCTAGCCAATTGCGCCACGGAGACAGTCCCGCTCCACTCTCACCACCATCAGAACGTATCTTCGAAGCTATCAGCCCAAAGAAAAAAAAGCAACACACCACTTCCGAGAGGGCTCGAAACTCCAACCTTTCGGTTAACAGCCGATCGCGCTAGCCAATTGCGCCACGGAGACAGTCGTGCTCCACTCTCACCACCATCAGAACATATCTTCAAAGCTATCAGCCCAAAGAAAAAAAAGCGCCGCACCACCACCGGGTGCACTCGAACCTCCAACCTTAAGGTCAACAGCCGATCGCGCTAGCCAATTGCACCACGGAGACAGTCGTGCTTCCTCTCACCACCATCAAAACATATCTTCAAAGCTATCAGCGCAAAGAAAAAAGCAACACACCACTCCCGGGAGGGTTCGAACCTCCAACCTTTCGGTCAACAGCCGATCGCGCTAGCCAATTGCGCCACAGAGATAGTCTTGCTCCACTCTCACCACCATCAGAACATATCTTATACGCTATCAGCCCAAAGAAAAAAAACAACACACCACTCTCGGGAGAGCTCGAACCTCCAACCTTTCGGTTGACGACTGAACGCGCTACCCAATTGCGCCACGGAGACAGTCCTGCTCCACTCTCACCACCATCAGAACATATCTTCAAAGCTATCAGCCCAAAGAAAAAAAAAGCAACACACCACTCCCGGGAGGGCTCGAACCTCCAACCTTCCGGTTAAGAGCCGATCGCGCTAGCCAATTGCGCCACGGAGACAGTCCCGCTCCACTCTCACCACCATCAGAACGTATCTTCGAAGCTATCAGCCCAAAGAAAAAAAAGCAACACACCACTCCCGAGAGGGCTCGAAACTCCAACCTTTCGGTTAACAGCCGATCGCGCTAGCCAATTGCGCCACGGAGACAGTCGTGCTCCACTCTCACCACCATCAGAACATATCTTCAAAGCTATCAGCCCAAAGAAAAAAAAGCGCCGCACCACCACCGGGTGCACTCGAACCTCCAACATTAAGGTCAACAGCCGATCGCGCTAGCCAATTGCGCCACGGAGACAGTCCTGCTCCACTCTCACCACCATCAGAACATATCTTATACGCTATCAGCCCAAAGAAAAAAAACAACACACCACTCCCGGGAGGGCTCGAACCTCCAACCTTTCGGTTAACAGCCGATCGCGATAGCCAATTGCGCCACGGAGACATTCGTGCTCCGCTCTCACCACCAACAGAACATATCTTTAAAGCTATCAGCGCAAAGAAAAAAGCAACACACCACTCTCGGGAGAGATCGAACCTCCAACCTTTCGGTTAACAGCCGATCGCGCTAGCCAATTTCGCCACGGAGACAGTCCTGCTCCACTCTCACCACCATCAGAACATATCTTCAAAGCTATCAGCCCAAAGAATAAAAAGCAACACACCACTCTCGGGAGGGCTCGAACCTCTAACCTTTCGGTTGACGACTGAACGCGCTACCCAATTGCGCCACGGAGACAGTCCTGCTCCACTCTCACCACCATCAGAACATAGCTTCGAAGCTATCAGCCCAAAGAAAAAAAAGCGCCGCACCTACCCCGGGTGGGCTCGAACCTCCAACCTTTCGGTTAACAGCCGATCGCGCTAGCCAATTGCGCCACGGAGACAGTCCTCCTCCACTCTCACCACCACCAGAACATATCTTCAAAGCTATCATCCCATAGAAAAAAAGCGCCGCACCACCACCGGGTGGGCTCGAACCTCTAACCTTTCAGTTGACGACTGCACGCGCTACCCAAATGCGCCACGGAGACAGTCCTGCTCCACTCTCACCACCATCAGAACATATCTTCAAAGCTATCAGCCCAAAGAAAAAAAAAGCAACACACCACTCCCGGGAGGGCTCGAACCTCCAACCTTTCGGTTGACGACTGAACGCGCTACCCAATCTCGCCACGGAGACAGTCCTGCTCCACTCTCACCACCATCAGAACATATCTTCAAAGCTATCAGCCCAAAGAAAAAAAAGCAACACACCACTCCCGGGAGGGCTCGAACCTCCAACCTTCCGGTTAAGAGCCGATCGCGCTAGCCAATTGCGCCACGGAGACAGTCCCGCTCTACTCTCACCACCATCAGAACGTATCTTCGAAGCTATCAGCCCAAAGAAAAAAAAGCAACACACCACTTCCGAGAGGGCTCGAAACTCCAACCTTTCGGTTAACAGCCGATCGCGCTAGCCAATTGCGCCACGGAGACAGTCGTGCTCCACTCTCACCACCATCAGAACATATCTTCAAAGCTATCAGCCCAAAGAAAAAAAAGCGCCGCACCACCACCGGGTGCACTCGAACCTCCACCCTTAAGGTCAACAGCCGATCGCGCTAGCCAATTGCACCACGGAGACAGTCGTGCTTCCTCTCACCACCATCAAAACATATCTTCAAAGCTATCAGCGCAAAGAAAAAAGCAACACACCGCTCTCGGGAGGGCTCGAACCTCCAACCTTTCGGTCAACAGCCGATCGCGATAGCCAATTGCGCCACGGAGATAGTCTTGCTCCACTCTCACCACCATCAGAACATATCTTATACGCTATCAGCCCAAAGAAAAAAAACAACACACCACTCTCGGGAGAGCTCGAACCTCCAACCTTTCGGTTAACAGCCGATCGCGCTAGCCGTTTGCGCCACGGAGACAGTCCTGCTCCACTCTCACCACCATCAGAACATATCTTCAAAGCTATCAGCCCAAAGAATAAAAAGCAACACACCACTCTCGGGAGGGCTCGAACCTCAAACTTTCAGTTAACAGCCCATCGCGCTAGCCGTTTGCGCCACGGGGACAGTCGTGCTCCACTCTCACCACCATCAGAACATATCTTCAAAGCTATCAGCCTAAAGAAAAAAAAGTGCCGCACCACTACCGGGTGGGCTCGAAACTCCAACCTTTCTTTTAACAGCTGATCGCGCTAGCCAATTGCGCCACGGAGACAGTCCTGCTCCACTCTCACCACCATCAGAACATATCTTCAAAGCTATCAGCCCAAAGAAAAAAAAGCGCCGCACCACCACCGGGTGGGCTCGAACCTCCAACCTTTCGGCTAACGACCGAACGCGCTACCCAATTTCGCCACGAAGACAGTCCTGCTCCACTCTCACCACCTTTAGAACATATCTTTAAAGCTATCATCCCAAAGAAAAAAAAAGCGACACACCGTCCTCGGGTGGGCTCGAAACTCCAACCTTTCGGTTAACAGCAGATCGCGCTAGCCAATTGCGCCACGGAGACAGTCCTCCTCCACTCTCACCACCACCAGAACATATCTTCAAAGCTATCATCCCATAGAAAAAAAAGCGCAGCACCACCACCGGGTGAGCTTGAACCTCCAACCTCTCCGTTAACGGACGAACGCGCTTGCCAATTGCGCCACGGAGAAAGTCCTGCTTCACTCTCACCACCATCAGAACATATCATCAAAGCTATCAGCCCAAAGAAAAAAAAGCGCCGCACCACCACCGGGTGCGCTCGAACCTCCAACCTTAAGGTCAACAGCCGATCGCGCTAGCCAATTGCACCACGGAGACAGTCGTGCTTCCTCTCACCACCATCAAAACATATCTTCAAAGCTATCAGCGCAAAGAATAAAGCAACACACCACTCCCGGGAGGGCTCGAACCTCCAACCTTTCGGTTAACAGCCGATCGCGCTAGCCAATTGCGCCACGGAGACAGTCCTGCTCCACTCTCACCACCATCAGAACATATCTTCAAAGCTATCAGCCCAAAGAAAAAAAGCAACACACCACTCTCGGGAGGGCTCGAACCTCCAACCTTTCAGTTAACAGCCGATCGCGCTAGCCATTTGCGCCACGGAGACAGTCGTGCTCCACTCTCACCACCATCAGAACATATCTTCAAAGCTATCAGCCTAAAGAAAAAAAAGCGCCGCACCAACACCGGGTGGGCTCGAACCTCCAACCTTTCGGCTAACGACCGAGCGCGCTACTCAATTTCGCCACGAAGACAGTCCTGCTCCACTCTCACCACCTTTAGAACATATCTTTAAAGCTATCATCCCAAAGAAAAAAAAGCGACACACCGTCCTCAGGTAGGCTCGAAACTCCAACCTTTCTATTAACAGCCGATCGCGCTAGCCAATTGCGCCACGGAGACAGTCCTGCTCCACTCTCACCACCATCAGAACATATCTTCAAAGCTATCAGCCCAAAGAAAAAAAAGCGCCGCACCACCACCGGGTGGGCTCGAACCTCCAACCTTTCGGCTAACGACCGAACGCGCTACCCAATTTCGCCACGAAGACAGTCCTGCTCCACTCTCACCACCTTTAGAACATATCTTTAAAGCTATCATCCCAAAGAAAAAAAAGCGACACACCGTCCTCGGGTGGGCTCGAAACTCCAACCTTTCGGTTAACAGCAGATCGCGCTAGCCAATTGCGCCACGGAGACAGTCCTCCTCCACTCTCACCACCACCAGAACATATCTTCAAAGCTATCATCCCATAGAAAAAAAGCGCAGCATCACCACCGGGTGGGCTCGAACCTCCAACCTTTCGGCTAACGACCGAACGCGCTACCCAATTTCGCCACGAAGGCAGTCCTGCTCCACTCTCACCACTTTTAGAACATATCTTTAAAGCTATCATCCCAAAGAAAAAAAAGCGACACACCGTCCTCGGGTGGGCTCGAAACTCCAACCTTTCGGTTAACAGCCGATCGCGCTAGCCAATTGCGCCACGGAGACAGTCCTCCTCCACTCTCACCACCACCAGAACATATCTTCAAAGCTATCAACCCATAGAAAAAAAGCGCAGCATCACCACCGGGTGGGCTTGAACCTCCAACCTCTCTGTTAACGGCCGAACGCGCTTGCCAATTGCGCCACGGAGAAAGTCCTGCTTCACTCTCACCACCATCAGAACATATCTTCAAAGCTATCAGCCCAAAGAAAAAAAAGCGCCGCACCACCACCGGGTGCGCTCGAACCTCCAACCTTAAGGTCAACAGCCGATCGCGCTAGCCAATTGCACCACGGAGACAGTCGTGCTTCCTCTCACCACCATCAAAATATATCTTCAAAGCTATCAGCGCAAAGAAAAAAGCAACACACCACTCCCGGGAGGGCTCGAACCTCCAACCTTTCGGTTAACAGCCGATCGCGCTAGCCAATTGCGCCACGGAGACAGTCCTGCTCCACTCTCACCACCATCAGAACATATCTTCAAAGCTATTAGCCCAAAGAAAAAAAAGCAACACACAACTCTCGGGAGGGCTCGAACCTCCAACCTTTCAGTTAACAGCCGATCGCGCTAGCCATTTGCGCCACGGAGACAATCGTGCTCCACTCTTACCACCATCAGAACATATCTTCAAAGCTATCAGCCTAAAGAAAAAAAGCGCCGCACCAACACCGGGTGGGCTCAAACCTCCAACCTTTCGGCTAACGACTGAACGCGCTACCCAATTTCGCCACGAAGACAGTCCTGCTCCACTCTCACCACCTTTAGAACATATCTTTAAAGCTATCATCCCAAAGAAAAAAAAGCGACACACCGTCCTCGGGTGTGCTCGAAACTCCAACCTTTCTATTAACAGCCGATCGCGCTAGCCAATTGCGCCACGGAGACAGTCCTGCTCCACTCTCACCACCATCAGAACATATCTTCAAAGCTATCAGCCCAAAGAAAAAAAAGCGCCGCACCACCACCGGGTGGGCTCGAACCTCCAACCTTTCGGCTAACGACCGAACGCGCTACCCAAATTCGCCACGAAGACAGTCTTGCTCCACTCTCACCACCTTTAGAACATATCTTTAAAGCTATCATCCCAAAGAAAAAAAGCGACACACCGTCCTCGGGTGGGCTCGAACCTCCAACCTTTCGGCTAACGACCGAACGCGCTACCCAATTTCGCCACGAAGACAGTCCTGCTCCACTCTCACCACCTTTAGAACATATCTTTAAAGCTATCATCCCAAAGAAAAAAAAGCGACACACCATCCTCGGGTGGGCTCGAAACTCCAACCTTTCGGTTAACAGCCGATCGCGCTAGCCAATTGCGCCACGGAGACAGTCCTCCTCCACTCTCACCACCACCAGAACATATCTTCAAAGCTATCATCCCATAGAAAAAAAAAAGCGCAGCATCACCACCGGGTGGGCTTGAACCTCCAACCTTTCGGTTAACGGCCGAACGCGCTTGCCAATTGCGCCACGGAGACAGTCCTGCTTCACTCTCACCACCATCAGAACATATCTTCAAAGCTATCAGGCAAAAAAAAGCAAGACATATCTCCCGGGAGGGCTTGAACCTCCAACCTTTCGGTTAACAGCCGATCGCGCTAGCCAATGGCGCCATGGAAACAGGCATGCTTCGCTCTCACCACCATCACAACATATCTTCAAAGCTATCAGCGCAAAGAAAAAAGCAACACACCACTACCGGGTGTGCTCGAAGCTCCAACCGTTCGGTTAACAGCCGATCGCGCTAGCCAATTGCGCCCCGGAGACAGTCCTGCTCCATTCTCACCACCATCAGAACATATCTTGAAAGCTATCAGCCCAAAGAAAAAAAAGCAACACACCACTCCCGGGAGGGCTCGAACCTCCAACCTTTCAGGTAACAGCCGATCGCGCTAGCCATTTGCGCCAGAGAGACAGTCGTGCTCCACTCTCACCACCATCAGAACATATCTTCAAAGCTATCAACCTAAAGAAAAAAAAGCGCCGCACCACCACCGGATGGGCACGAACCTCCAACCTTTCAGTTAACAGCCGATCGCGCAAGCCAATTGCGCCAGGGAGACATTCGTGCTCTGCTCTCACCACCAACAGAACATATCTTCAAAGCTATCAGCGCTAAGAAAAAAGCAACACACCACTCTCGGGAGAGCTCGAACCTCCAACCTTTCGGTTAACAGCCGATCGCGCTAGCCAATTTCGCCACGGAGACAGTCCTGCTCCACTCTCACCAACATCAGAACATACCTTCAAAGCTATCAGCCCAAAGAAAAAAAAGCGCCGCACCACCCCCGGGTGGGCTCGAACCTCCAACCTTTCGGTTAACAGCTGATCGCGCTAGCCAATTGCGCCACGGAGACAGTCCTCCTCCACTCTCACCACCACCAGAACATATCTTCAAAGCTATCATCCCATAGAAAAAAAGCGCCGCACCACCACCGGGTGGGCTCGAACCTCTAACCTTTCGGTTGACGACTGAACGCGCTACCCAATTGCGCCACGGAGACAGTCCTGCTCCACTCTCACCACCATCAGAACATATCTTCAAAGCTATCAGCCCAAAGAAAAAAAAAAGCAACACACCACTCCCGGGAGGGCTCGAACCTCCAACCTTTCGGTTAACAGCCGATCGCGCTAGCCAATTGCGCCACGAACACAGTCCCGCTCCACTCTCACCACCATCAGAACATATCTTCGAAGCTATCAGCCAAAAGAAAACAAAGCAACACACCACTCCCGGGAGGGCTCGAAACTCCAACCTTTCGGTTAACAGCCGATCGCGCTAGCCAATTGCGCCACGGAGAAAGTCGTACTCCTCTCTCACCACCATCAGAACATATCTTCAAAGCTATCAGCCCAAAGAAAAAAAAGCGCCGCACCACCACCGGGTGCGCTCGAACCTCCAACCTTAAAGTCAACAGCCGATCGCGCTAGCCAATTGCACCACGGAGACAGTCGTGCTTCCTCTCACCACCATCAAAACATATCTTCAAAGCCATCAGCGCAAAGAAAAAAGCAACACACCACTCCCAGGAGGGCTCGAACCTCCAACCTTTCGGTTAACAGCCGATCGCGCTAGCCAATTGCGCCACGGAGACAGTCCTGCTCCAGTTTCACCACCATCAGAACATATCTTCAAAGCTTTCAGCCCAAAGAAAAAAAACAACACACCAATCCCTGGAGGGCTCGAACCTCCAACCCTTCGGTTAACAGCCGATCGCGCTAGCCGATTGCGCCACGGAGACATTCGTGCTCCGCTCTCACCACCAACAGAACATATCTTCAAAGCTATCAGCGCAAAGAAAAAAGCAACACACCACTCTCGGGAGAGCTCGAACCTCCAACCTTTCGGTTAACAGCCGATCGCGCTAGCCAATTTCGCCACGGAGACAGTCCTGCTCCACTCTCACCACCATCAGAACATATCTTCAAAGCTATCAGCCCAAAGAAAAAAAAAGCAACACACCACTCTCGGGAGGGCTCGAACCTCCAACCTTTCAGTTAACAGCCGATCGCGCTAGCGATTTGCGCCACGGAGACAGTCGTGCTCCACTCTCACCACCATCAGAACATATCTTCAAAGCTATCAGCACAAAGAAAAAAAAGCAACACACCACTCTCGGGAGGGCTCGAACCTCCAACCTTTCAGTTAACAGCCGATCGCGCTAGCCATTTGCGCCACGGAGACAGTCGTGCTCCACTCTCACCACCATCAGAACATATCTTCAAAGCTATCAGCCTAAAGAAAAAATGCGCCGCACCACCACCGGGTTGGCTCGAACCTCCAACCTTTCGGCTGACGACCGAACGCGCTACCCTATTTCGCCACGAAGACAGTCCTGCTCCACTCTCACCACCTTTAGAACATATCTTTGAAGCTATCATCCCAAAGAAAAAAAAAGCAACACACCACTCCCGGGAGGGCTCGAACCTCCAACCTTCCGGTTAAGAGCCGATCGCGCTAGCCAATTGCGCCACGGAGACAGTCCCGCTCCACTCTCACCACCATCAGAACGTATCTTCGAAGCTATCAGCCCAAAGAAAAAAAAGCAACACACCACTTCCGAGAGGGCTCGAAACTCCAACCTTTCGGTTAACAGCCGATCGCGCTAGCCAATTGCGCCACGGAGACAGTCGTGCTCCACTCTCACCACCATCAGAACATATCTTCAAAGCTATCAGCCCAAAGAAAAAAAAGCGCCGCACCACCACCGGGTGCACTCGAACCTCCAACCTTAAGGTCAACAGCCGATCGCGCTAGCCAATTGCACCACGGAGACAGTCGTGCTTCCTCTCACCACCATCAAAACATATCTTCAAAGCTATCAGCGCAAAGAAAAAAGCAACACACCACTCCCGGGAGGGCTCGAACCTCCAACCTTTCGGTCAACAGCCGATCGCGCTAGCCAATTGCGCCACAGAGATAGTCTTGCTCCACTCTCACCACCATCAGAACATATCTTACACGCTATCAGCCCAAAGAAAAAAAACAACACACCACTCTCGGGAGAGCTCGAACCTCAAACCTTTCGGTTAACAGCCGATCGCGCTAGCCGTTTGCGCCACGGAGACAGTCCTGCTCCACTCTCACCACCATCAGAACATATCTTCAAAGCTATCAGCCCAAAGAATAAAAAGCAACACACCACTCTCGGGAGGGCTCGAACCTCAAACTTTCAGTTAACAGCCGATCGCGCTAGCCGTTTGCGCCACGGGGACAGTCGTGCTCCACTCTCACCACCATCAGAACATATCTTCAAAGCTATCAGTCTAAAGAAAAAAAAGTGCCGTACCACTACCGGGTGGGCTCGAAACTCCAACCTTTCTTTTAACAGCCGATCGCGCTAGCCAATTGCGCCACGGAGACAGTCCTGCTCCACTCTCACCACCATCAGAACATATCTTCAAAGCTATCAGCCCAAAGAAAAAAAAGCGCCGCACCACCACCGGGTGGGCTCGAACCTCCAACCTTTCGGCTAACGACCGAACGCGCTACCCAATTTCGCCACGAAGACAGTCCTGCTCCACTCTCACCACCTTTAGAACATATCTTTAAAGCTATCATCCCAAAGAAAAAAAAAGCGACACACCGTCCTCGGGTGGGCTCGAAACTCCAACCTTTCGGTTAACAGCAGATCGCGCTAGCCAATTTCGCCACGGAGACAGTCCTGCTCCACTCTCACCACCATCAGAACATATCTTCAAAGCTATCAGCCCAAAGAAAAAAAAAGCAACACACCACTCTCGGGAGGGCTCGAACCTCCAACCTTTCAGTTAACAGCCGATCGCGCTAGCGATTTGCGCCACGGAGACAGTCGTGCTCCACTCTCACCACCATCAGAACATATCTTCAAAGCTATCAGCACAAAGAAAAAAAAGCAACACACCACTCTCGGGAGGGCTCGAACCTCCAACCTTTCAGTTAACAGCCGATCGCGCTAGCCATTTGCGCCACGGAGACAGTCGTGCTCCACTCTCACCACCATCAGAACATATCTTCAAAGCTATCAGCCTAAAGAAAAAATGCGCCGCACCACCACCGGGTTGGCTCGAACCTCCAACCTTTCGGCTGACGACCGAACGCGCTACCCTATTTCGCCACGAAGACAGTCCTGCTCCACTCTCACCACCTTTAGAACATATCTTTGAAGCTATCATCCCAAAGAAAAAAAAAAGCAACACACCACTCCCGGGAGGGCTCGAACCTCCAACCTTCCGGTTAAGAGCCGATCGCGCTAGCCAATTGCGCCACGGAGACAGTCCCGCTCCACTCTCACCACCATCAGAACGTATCTTCGAAGCTATCAGCCCAAAGAAAAAAAAGCAACACACCACTTCCGAGAGGGCTCGAAACTCCAACCTTTCGGTTAACAGCCGATCGCGCTAGCCAATTGCGCCACGGAGACAGTCGTGCTCCACTCTCACCACCATCAGAACATATCTTCAAAGCTATCAGCCCAAAGAAAAAAAAGCGCCGCACCACCACCGGGTGCACTCGAACCTCCAACCTTAAGGTCAACAGCCGATCGCGCTAGCCAATTGCACCACGGAGACAGTCGTGCTTCCTCTCACCACCATCAAAACATATCTTCAAAGCTATCAGCGCAAAGAAAAAAGCAACACACCACTCCCGGGAGGGTTCGAACCTCCAACCTTTCGGTCAACAGCCGATCGCGCTAGCCAATTGCGCCACAGAGATAGTCTTGCTCCACTCTCACCACCATCAGAACATATCTTATACGCTATCAGCCCAAAGAAAAAAAACAACACACCACTCTCGGGAGAGCTCGAACCTCAAACCTTTCGGTTAACAGCCGATCGCGCTAGCCGTTTGCGCCACGGAGACAGTCCTGCTCCACTCTCACCACCATCAGAACATATCTTCAAAGCTATCAGCCCAAAGAATAAAAAGCAACACACCACTCTCGGGAGGGCTCGAACCTCAAACTTTCAGTTAACAGCCGATCGCGCTAGCCGTTTGCGCCACGGGGACAGTCGTGCTCCACTCTCACCACCATCAGAACATATCTTCAAAGCTATCAGCCTAAAGAAAAAAAAAGCGCCGCACCAACACCGGGTGGGCTCGAACCTCCAACCTTTCGGCTAACGACCGAGCGCGCTACTCAATTTCGCCACGAAGACAGTCCTGCTCCACTCTCACCACCTTTAGAACATATCTTTAAAGCTATCATCCCAAAGAAAAAAAAGCGACACACCGTCCTCAGGTGGGCTCGAAACTCCAACCTTTCTATTAACAGCCGATCGCGCTAGCCAATTGCGCCACGGAGACAGTCCTGCTCCACTCTCACCACCATCAGAACATATCTTCAAAGCTATCAGCCCAAAGAAAAAAAAGCGCCGCACCACCACCGGGTGGGCTCGAACCTCCAACCTTTCGGCTAACGACCGAACGCGCTACCCAATTTCGCCACGAAGACAGTCCTGCTCCACTCTCACCACCTTTAGAACATATCTTTAAAGCTATCATCCCAAAGAAAAAAAAGCGACACACCGTCCTCGGGTGGGCTCGAAACTCCAACCTTTCGGTTAACAGCAGATCGCGCTAGCCAATTGCGCCACGGAGACAGTCCTCCTCCACTCTCACCACCACCAGAACATATCTTCAAAGCTATCATCCCATAGAAAAAAAGCGCAGCATCACCACCGGGTGGGCTCGAACCTCCAACCTTTCGGCTAACGACCGAACGCGCTACCCAATTTCGCCACGAAGGCAGTCCTGCTCCACTCTCACCACTTTTAGAACATATCTTTAAAGCTATCATCCCAAAGAAAAAAAAGCGACACACCGTCCTCGGGTGGGCTCGAAACTCCAACCTTTCGGTTAACAGCCGATCGCGCTAGCCAATTGCGCCACGGAGACAGTCCTCCTCCACTCTCACCACCACCAGAACATATCTTCAAAGCTATCAACCCATAGAAAAAAAGCGCAGCATCACCACCGGGTGGGCTTGAACCTCCAACCTCTCTGTTAACGGCCGAACGCGCTTGCCAATTGCGCCACGGAGAAAGTCCTGCTTCACTCTCACCACCATCAGAACATATCTTCAAAGCTATCAGCCCAAAGAAAAAAAAGCGCCGCACCACCACCGGGTGCGCTCGAACCTCCAAACTTAAGGTCAACAGCCGATCGCGCTAGCCAATTGCACCACGGAGACAGTCGTGCTTCCTCTCACCACCATCAAAACATATCTTCAAAGCTATCAGCGCAAAGAAAAAAGCAACACACCACTCCCGGGAGGGCTCGAACCTCCAACCTTTCGGTTAACAGCCGATCGCGCTAGCCAATTGCGCCACGGAGACAGTCCTGCTCCACTCTCACCACCATCAGAACATATCTTCAAAGCTATTAGCCCAAAGAAAAAAAAGCAACACACAACTCTCGGGAGGGCTCGAACCTCCAACCTTTCAGTTAACAGCCGATCGCGCTAGCCATTTGCGCCACGGAGACAATCGTGCTCCACTCTTACCACCATCAGAACATATCTTCAAAGCTATCAGCCTAAAGAAAAAAAGCGCCGCACCAACACCGGGTGGGCTCAAACCTCCAACCTTTCGGCTAACGACTGAACGCGCTACCCAATTTCGCCACGAAGACAGTCCTGCTCCACTCTCACCACCTTTAGAACATATCTTTAAAGCTATCATCCCAAAGAAAAAAAAGCGACACACCGTCCTCGGGTGTGCTCGAAACTCCAACCTTTCTATTAACAGCCGATCGCGCTAGCCAATTGCGCCACGGAGACAGTCCTGCTCCACTCTCACCACCATCAGAACATATCTTCAAAGCTATCAGCCCAAAGAAAAAAAAGCGCCGCACCACCACCGGGTGGGCTCGAACCTCCAACCTTTCGGCTAACGACCGAACGCGCTACCCAAATTCGCCACGAAGACAGTCTTGCTCCACTCTCACCACCTTTAGAACATATCTTTAAAGCTATCATCCCAAAGAAAAAAAGCGACACACCGTCCTCGGGTGGGCTCGAAACTCCAACCTTTCGGTCAACAGCCGATCGCGCTAGCCAATTGCGCCACGGAGACAGTCCTCCTCCACTCTCACCACCACCAGAACATATCTTCAAAGCTATCATCCCATAGAAAAAAAAGCGCAGCATCACCACTGGGTGGGCTCGAACCTCCAACCTTTCGGCTAACGACCGAACGCGCTACCCAATTTCGCCACGAAGACAGTCCTGCTCCACTCTCACCACCTTTAGAACATATCTTTAAAGCTATCATCCCAAAGAAAAAAAAGCGACACACCATCCTCGGGTGGGCTCGAAACTCCAACCTTTCGGTTAACAGCCGATCGCGCTAGCCAATTGCGCCACGGAGACAGTCCTCCTCCACTCTCACCACCACCAGAACATATCTTCAAAGCTATCATCCCATAGAAAAAAAAAGCGCAGCATCACCACCGGGTGGGCTTGAACCTCCAACCTTTCGGTTAACGGCCGAACGCGCTTGCCAATTGCGCCACGGAGACAGTCCTGCTTCACTCTCACCACCATCAGAACATATCTTCAAAGCTATCAGGCAAAAAAAAGCAAGACATAACTCCCGGGAGGGCTTGAACCTCCAACCTTTCGGTTAACAGCCGATCGCGCTAGCCAATGGCGCCATGGAAACAGGCATGCTTCGCTCTCACCACCATCACAACATATCTTCAAAGCTATCAGCGCAAAGAAAAAAGCAACACACCACTACCGGGTGTGCTCGAAGCTCCAACCTTTCGGTTAACAGCCGATCGCGCTAGCCAATTGCGCCCCGGAGACAGTCCTGCTCCATTCTCACCACCATCAGAACATATCTTGAAAGCTATCAGCCCAAAGAAAAAAAAGCAACACACCACTCCCGGGAGGGCTCGAACCTCCAACCTTTCAGGTAACAGCCGATCGCGCTAGCCATTTGCGCCAGAGAGACAGTCGTGCTCCACTCTCACCACCATCAGAACATATCTTCAAAGCTATCAACCTAAAGAAAAAAAAGCGCCGCACCACCACCGGATGGGCACGAACCTCCAACCTTTCAGTTAACAGCCGATCGCGCAAGCCAATTGCGCCAGGGAGACATTCGTGCTCTGCTCTCACCACCAACAGAACATATCTTCAAAGCTATCAGCCCAAAGAAAAAAAAGCAACACACCACTCCCGGGAGGGCTCGAACCTCCAACCTTTCAGTTAACAGCCGATCGCGCAAGCCAATTGCGCCAGGGAGACATTCGTGCTCTGCTCTCACCACCAACAGAACATATCTTCAAAGCTATCAGCGCTAAGAAAAAAGCAACAGACCACTCTCGGGAGAGCTCGAACCTCCAACCTTTCGGTTAACAGCCGATCGCGCTAGCCAATTTCGCCACGGAGACAGTCCTGCTCCACTCTCACCAACATCAGAACATACCTTCAAAGCTATCAGCCCAAAGAAAAAAAAGCGCCGCACCACCCCCGGGTGGGCTCGAACCTCCAACCTTTCGGTTAACAGCTGATCGCGCTAGCCAATTGCGCCACGGAGACAGTCCTCCTCCACTCTCACCACCACCAGAACATATCTTCAAAGCTATCATCCCATAGAAAAATAGCGCCGCACCACCACCGGGTGGGCTCGAACCTCTAACCTTTCGGTTGACGACTGAACGCGCTACCCAATTGCGCCACGGAGACAGTCCTGCTCCACTCTCACCACCATCAGAACATATCTTCAAAGCTATCAGCCCAAAGAAAAAAAAAAGCAACACAGCACTCCCGGGAGGGCTCGAACCTCCAACCTTTCGGTTAACAGCCGATCGCGCTAGCCAATTGCGCCACGAAGACAGTCCCGCTCCACTCTCACCACCATCAGAACATATCTTCGAAGCTATCAGCCCAAAGAAAACAAAGCAACACACCACTCCCGGGAGGGCTCGAAACTCCAACCTTTCGGTTAACAGCCGATCGCGCTAGCCAATTGCGCCACGGAGAAAGTCGTACTCCTCTCTCACCACCATCAGAACATATCTTCAAAGCTATCAGCCCAAAGAAAAAAAAGCGCCGCACCACCACCGGGTGCGCTCGAACCTCCAACCTTAAAGTCAACAGCCGATCGCGCTAGCCAATTGCACCACGGAGACAGTCGTGCTTCCTCTCACCACCATCAAAACATATCTTCAAAGCCATCAGCGCAAAGAAAAAAGCAACACACCACTCCCAGGAGGGCTCGAACCTCCAACCTTTCGGTTAACAGCCGATCGCGCTAGCCAATTGCGCCACGGAGACAGTCCTGCTCCAGTTTCACCACCATCAGAACATATCTTCAAAGCTTTCAGCCCAACGAAAAAAAACAACACACCACTCCCTGGAGGGCTCGAACCTCCATCCTTTCGGTTAACAGCCGATCGCGCTAGCCGATTGCGCCACGGAGACATTCGTGCTCCGCTCTCACCACCAACAGAACATATCTTCAAAGCTATCAGCGCAAAGAAAAAAGCAACACACCACTCTCGGGAGAGCTCGAACCTCCAACCTTTCGGTTAACAGCCGATCGCGCTACCCTATTTCGCCACGAAGACAGTCCTGCTCCACTCTCACCACCTTTAGAACATATCTTTAAAGCTATCATCCCAAAGAAAAAAAAGCGACACACCGTCCTCGGGTGGGCTCGAAACTCCAACCTTTCTATTAACAGCCGATCGCGCTAGCCAATTGCGCCACGGAGACTGTCCCGCTCCACTCTCACCACCATCAGAACATATCTTCAAAGCTATCAGCCCAAAGAAAAAAAAGCGCCGCACCACCACCGGGTGGGCTCGAACCTCCAACTTTTCGGCTAACGACCGAACGCGCTACCCAATTTCGCCACGAAGACAGTCCTGCTCCACTCTCACCACCTTTAGAACATATCTTTAAAGCTATCATCCCAAAGAAAAAAAAGCGACACACCGTCCTCGGGTGGGATCGAAACTCCAACCTTTCGGTTAACAGCCGATCGCGCTAGCCAATTGCGCCACGAAGACAGTCCTCCTCCACTCTCACCACCACCAGAACATATCTTCCAAGCTATCATACCATAGAAAAAAAAGCGCAGCATCACCACCGGGTGGGCTCGAACCTCCAACCTTTCGGCTAACGACCGAACGCGCTACCCAATTTCGCCACGAAGACAGTCCTGCTCCACTCTCACCACCTTTAGAACATATCTTTAAAGCTATCATCCCAAAGAAAAAAAACGACACACCGTCCTCGGGTGGGCTCGAAACTCCAACCTTTCGGTTAACAGCCGATCGCGCTAGCCAATTGCGCCACGGAGACAGTCCTCCTCAGCTCTCACCACCACCAGAACATATCTTCAAAGCTATCATCCCATAGAAAAAAAAGCGCAGCATCACCACCGGGTGGGCTTGAACCTCCAACCTTTCGGTTAACGGCCAAATGCGCTTGCCAATTGCGCCACGGAGACAGTCCTGCTTCACTCTCACCACCATCAGAACATATCTTCAAAGCTATCAGGCCGTAGAAAAAAAGCGCCGCACCACCACCGGGAGGGCTCGAAACTCCAACCTTTCGGTTAACAGCCGATCGTGCTAGCCAATTACGCCATGAAGACAGTCCTGCTCCACTCTCACCACCATCAGAACATATCTTCAAAGCTATCAGCCCATAGAAAAAAAAAGCGCCGCACCACCACCGGGTGGGCTCGAACCTCCAACCTTTCGGTTAACGACCGAACGCGCTACCCAAGTGCGCCACGAAGACAGCCCTGCTTCACTCTCACCACCATCAGAACATATCTTCAAAGCTATCAGCCCAAAGAAAACAAAGCAACTCACCACTCCCGGGAGGGCTCGAACCTCCAACCTTTCGGTTAATAGCCGATCGCGTTAGCCAATTTCGCCACGGAGACAGTCCTGCTCCACTCTCACCACCATCATCAGAACATATCTTCAAAGCTATCAGCCCAAAGAAAAAAAAAGCGCCGCACCACCACCGGGTGTGCTCGATCCTCCAACCTTTCGGTTAACAGACGATCGCGCTAGCTGATCGCGCCACGGAGACAGTCGTGCTCCACTCTCACCACCATCAAAACATATCTTCAAAGCTTTCAGCGCAAAAAAAAGCAACACACCACTACCGGGTGGGCTCGAAACTCCAACCTTTCGGTTAACAGCCGATCGCGCTGGCCGATTGCGCAACGGACACAGTCCTGCTCCACTCTCACCACCATCAGAACATATCTTCAAAGCTATCAGCCCCAACAAAAAGCGCCGCACCTCCACCGGGTGGGCTCGAAACTCCAACCTTTCGATTAACAGCCGATCTCGCTAGCCAATTGTGCCACAGAGACAGTCCTGTTCCACTCTCACCACCATAAGAACATATCTTCAAAGTTATCAGGCCATAGAAAAAAAGCGCCGCACAACCACCGGGTGGGCTTGAACCTCCAACCTTTCGGTTAACGGCCGAACGCGCTTGCCAATTGCGCCACGGAGACAGTCGTGCTCCACTCTCACCACCATCAGAACATATCTTCAAAGCTATCAGCGCAAAGAAATAAGCAACACACCACTCCCGGGAGGGCCCGAAACTCCAACCTTTCGGTTAACAGCCGATCGCGCTGGCCGATTGCGCAACGGAGACAGTCCTGCTCCACTCTCACCACCATCAGAACATATCTTCAAAGCTATCAGCCCCAACAAAAAGCGCCGCACCTCCACCGGGTGGGCTCGAAACTCCAACCTTTCGATTAACAGCCGATCGCGCTAGAAAATTGCGCCACGGAAACAGTCCTGTTCCACTCTCACCACCATTAGAACATATCTTCAAAGGTATCAGGCCGTAGAAAAAAGCGCCGCACCACCACCGGGAGGGCTCGAAACTCCAACCTTTCGGTTAACAGCCGATCGTGCTAGCCAATTACGCCATGGAGACAGTCCTGCTCCACTCTCACCACCATCAGGACATATCTTCAAAGCTATCAGCCCATAGAAAAAAAAAGCGCCGCACCACCACCGGGTGGGCTCGAAACTCCAACCTTTTGGTTAACAGCCGATCGCGCTAGAAAATTGCGCCACGGAGACAGTCGTGCTCCACTCTCACCACCATCAGAACATATCTTCAAAGCTATCAACCTAAAGAAAAAAAAGCGCCGTACCACCACCGGATGGGCACGAACCTCCAACCTTTCGGTTAACAGACGATCGCGCTAGCCGATCGCGCCACGGAGACAGTCGTGCTCCACTCTCACCACCATCAGAACATATCTTCAAAGCTATCAGCGCAAAGAAAAAAGCAACACACCACTCCCGGGAGGGCTCGAAACTCCAACCTTTCGGTTAACAGCCGATCGCGCTGGCCGATTGCGCAACGGAGACAGTCCTGCTCCACTGTCACCACCATCAGAACATATCTTCAAAGCTATCAGCCCCAACAAAAAGCGCCGCACCTCCACCGGGTGGGCTCGAAACTCCAACCTTTCGATTAACAGCCGATCGCGCTAGCCAATTGTGCCACAGAGACAGTCCTGTTCCACTCTCACCACCATTAGAACATATCTTCAAAGTTATCAGGCCATAGAAAAAAAGCGCCGCACAACCACCGGGTGGGCTCGAACCTCCAACCTTCCGGTTAACAGAATATCGCGCTAGCCAATCGCGCCACGGAGACAGTCGTGCTCCACTCTCACCACCATCAGAACATATCTTCAAAGCTATCAGCCCAAAGAAAAAAAAGCAACACACCACTCCCGGGAAGGCTCGAACCTCCAACCTTTCAGTTAACAGCCGATCGCGCAAGCCAATTGCGCCAGGGAGACATTCTTGCTCTGCTCTCACCACCAACCGAACATATCTTCAAAGCTATCAGCGCAAAGAAAAAAGCAACACACCACTCTCGGGAGAGCTCGAACCTCCAACTTTTCGGTTAACAGCCGATCGCGCTAGTCAATTTCGCCACGGAGACAGTCCTGCTCCACTCTCACCAACATCAGAACATACCTTCAAAGCTATCAGCCCGAAGAAAAAAAAAGCGCCGCACCACCACCGGGTGCGCTCGAACCTCCAACCTTTCGGTCAACAGCCGAACGTGCTAGCCAATTGCGCCACGGAGACAGTCGTGCTCCACTCTCACCACCATCAGAACATATCTTCAAAGCTATCAGCCCAAAGAAAAAAAGCGCCGCACCACCACTGGGTGGGCTCGAACCTCAAGCCTTTCGGCTAACAGCCGATCGCGCTAGCCAATTGTGCCACGGAGACAGTTGTGCTCCGCTCTCACCACCGTCAGAGCAATTCTTCAGAGCTATCAGCCCAAAGAAAAAGCAGCGCCGCACAACCACCGGTTGGGCTCGAACCTCCAACCTTTCGGTCAACAGCCGATCGCGCTAGCCAATTGCGCCACGGATGCAGTCGTGCTCCACTCTCACCACCATCAGAACATATCTTCAAAGCTATCAGCGCAAAGAAAAAAGCAACACACCACTCTCGGGAGAGCTAGAACCTCCAACCTTTCGGTTAACAGCCGATCGCGCTAGCCAATTTTGCCACGGAGACAGTCCTGCTCCACTCTCACCACCATCAGAACATATCTTCAAAGCTATCAGCCCAAAGAAAAAAAGCAACACACCACTCTCGGGAGGGCTCAAACCTCCAACCTTTCAGTTAACAGCCGATCGCGCTAGCCATTTGCGCCACAAAGACAGTCGTGCTCTACTCTCACCACCATCAGAACATATCTTCAAAGCTATCAGCCCAAAGAAAAAAAAGCGCCGCACCACCACCGGGTGGGCTCGAACCTCCAACTTTTCGGCTAACGACCGAACGCGCTACCCAATTTTGCAACGAAGACAGTCCTGCTCCGCTCTCACCACCTTTAGAACATATCTTTAAAGCTATCATCCCAAGGAAAAAAAAGCGACACACCGTCCTCGGGTGGGCTCGAAACTCCAACCTTTCGGTTAACAGCCGATCGCGCTAGCCAATTGCGCCACGGAGACAGTCCTCCTCCACTCTCACCACCACCAGAACATATCTTCAAAGGTATCATCCCATAGAAAAAAAAACGCAGCATCACCACCGGGTGGGCTCGAACCTCCAACCTTTCGGCTAACGACCGAACGCGCTACCCAATTTCGCCACGAAGACAGTCCTGCTCCACTCTCACCACCTTTAGAACATATCTTTAAAGCTGTCATCCCAAAGAAAAAAAACGACACACCGTCCTCGGGCAGGCTCGAAACTCCAACCTTTCCGTTAACAGCCGATCGCGCTAGCCAATTGCGCCACGGAGACAGTCCTCCTCCACTCTCACCACCACCAGAACATATCTTCAAAGCTATCATCCCATAGAAAAAAAAGCGCAGCATCACCACCGGGTGGGCTTGAACCTCCAACCTTTCGGTTAACGGCCGAATGCGCTTGCCAATTGCGCCACGGAGACAGTCCTGCTTCACTCTCACCACCATCAGAACATATCTTCAAAGCTATCAGGCAAAAAAAAGCAACACATCACTCCCGGGAGGGCTCGAACCTCCAACCTTTCAGTTAACAGCCGATCGCGCTAGCCATTTGCGCCACAAAGACAGTCGTGCTCCACTCTCACCACCATCAGAACATATCTTCAAAGCTATCAGCCCAAAGAAAAAAAAGCGCCGCACCACCACCGGGTGGGCTCGAACCTCCAACTTTTCGGCTAACGACCGAACGCGCTACCCAATTTTGCAACGAAGACAGTCCTGCTCCGCTCTCACCACCTTTAGAACATATCTTTAAAGCTATCATCCCAAGGAAAAAAAAGCGACACACCGTCCTCGGGTGGGCTCGAAACTCCAACCTTTCGGTTAACAGCCGATCGCGCTAGCCAATTGCGCCACGGAGACAGTCCTCCTCCACTCTCACCACCACCAGAACATATCTTCAAAGGTATCATCCCATAGAAAAAAAACGCAGCATCACCACCGGGTGGGCTCGAACCTCCAACCTTTCGGCTAACGACCGAACGCGCTACCCAATTTCGCCACGAAGACAGTCCTGCTCCACTCTCACCACCTTTAGAACATATCTTTAAAGCTATCATCCCAAAGAAAAAAAACGACACACCGTCCTCGGGCAGGCTCGAAACTCCAACCTTTTCGTTAACAGCCGATCGCGCTAGCCAATTGCGCCACGGAGACAGTCCTCCTCCACTCTCACCACCACCAGAACATATCTTCAAAGCTATCATCCCATAGAAAAAAAAGCGCAGCATCACCACCGGGTGGGCTTGAACCTCCAACCTTTCGGTTAACGGCCGAATGCGCTTGCCAATTGCGCCACGGAGACAGTCCTGCTTCACTCTCACCACCATCAGAACATATCTTCAAAGCTATCAGGCAAAAAAAAGCAACACATCACTCCCGGGAGGGCTCGAACCTCCAACCTTTCGGTTAACAGCCGATCGTGCTAGCCAAATGCGCCACGGAGACAGTCCTGCTCCACTCTCACCACCATCAGAACATATCTTCAAAGCTATCATCCCAAAGAAAAAAAAGCGCTGCACCACCACCGGGTGGGCTCGAACCTCCATCCTTTCGGTTAACAGCCGATCGCGCTAGCCAATTGCGCCCCGGAGACAGTCCTGCTCCATTCTCACCACCATCAGAACATATCTTCAAAGGTATCAGCCCAAAGAAAAAAAAAGCAACACACCACTCCCGGGAGGGCTCGAACCTCCAACCTTTCAGTTAACAGCCGATCGCGCTAGCCATTTGCGCCACGGAGACAGTCGTGCTCCACTCTCACCACCATCAGAACATATCTTCAAAGCTATCAGCCTAAAGAAAAAAAAGCGCCGCACCACCACCGGGTGGGCTCGAACCTCCAACCTTTCGGTAACGATCGAACGCGCTACCCGATTTCGCCACGAAGACAGTCCTTCTCCACTCTCACCACCTTTAGAAGATATCTTCAAAGCTATCATCCCAAAAAAAAGCGCCGCACCACCACCGGGTGGGCTCGAACCTCCAACCTTTCGGTTAACAGACGATCGCACTAGCCGATCGCGCCACGGAGACAGTCGTGCTCCACTCTCACCACCATCAGAACATATCTTCAAAGCTATCAGCGCAAAGAAAAAAGCAACACACCACTCCCGGGGGGGCTCAAAACTCCAACCTTTCGGTTAACAGCCGATCGCGCTAGCCAATTGCGCAACGGAGACAGTCCTGCTTCACTCTCACCACCATCAGAACATATCTTCAAAGCTATCAGCCCCAAAAAAAGCGCCGAACCACCACCGGGTGGGCTCGAAACTCCAACCTTTCGATTAACAGCCGATTGCGCTAAAAAATTGCGCCACGGAGACAGTCCTGTTCCACTGTCACCACCATTAGAACATATCTTCAAAGCTATCAGGCCGTAGAAAAAAAGCGCCGCACCACCAGCGGGTGTGCTCGAACCTCCAACCTTTCGGTTAACAGACGATCGCGCTAGCGAATCGCGCCACGGAGACAGTCGTGCTCCACTCTCACCACCATCAGAACCTATCTTCAAAGCTATCAGCGCAAAGAAAAAAGCAACACACCACTCCCGGGAGGGCTCGAAACTCCAACATTTCGGTTAACAGCCGATCGTGCTAGCCAATTACGCCATGGAGACAGTCCTGCTCCACTCTCACCACCATAAGAACATATCTTCAAAGCTATCAGCCCAAAGAAAACAAAGCGACTCACCACTCCAGGGAGGGCTCGAACCTCCAACCTTTTGGTTAACAGCCGATCGCGCTAGCCAATTTCGCCACGGAGACAGTCCTGCTCCACTCTCACCACCATCATCAGAACATATCTTCAAAGCTATCAGCCCAAAGAAAAAAAAGCGCCGCACCACCACCGGGTGCGCTCGATCCTCCAACCTTTCGGTTAACAGACGATCGCGCTAGCTGATCGCGCCACGGAGACAGTCGTGCTCCACTCTCACCACCATCAGAACATATCTTCAAAGCTATCAGCGCAAAGAAAAAAGCAACACACCACTACCGGGTGGGCTCGAACCTCCAACCTTTCGGTTAACAGACGATCACGCTAGCCAATTTCGCCACGGAGACAGTCCTGCTCCGCTCTCACCACCATCATCAGAACATATCTTCAAAGCTATCAGCCTAAAGAAAAAAAAGCGCCGCACCACCACCGGGTTGGCTCGAACCTTCAAACTTTCTGTTAACAGCCGAACGCGCTACCCAATTTCGCCACGAAGACAGTCCTGCTCCACTCTCACCACCTTTAGAACATATCTTCAAAGCTATCATCCCAAAGAAAAAAAAGCGCCGCACCAGCACCGGGTGGGCTCGAACCTCCAACCTTTCGGTTAACAGACGATCGCGCTAGCCGATCGCGCCACGGAGACAGTCGTGCTCCACTCTCACCACCATCAGAACATATCTTCAAAGCCATCAACGCAAAGAAGAGAAAAAGCGACACACCGTCCTCGGGTGGGCTCGAAACTCCAACCTTTCTATTAACAGCCGATCGCGCTAGCCAATTGCGCCACGGAGACAGTCCTGCTCCACTCTCACCACCATCAGAACATATCTTCAAAGCTATCAGCCCAAACAAGAAAAAGCGCCGCACCACCACGGGGTGGGCTCGAAACTCCAACCTTTCGGTTAACAGCCGATCTTGCTAGCCATTTGCGCCATGGAGACAGTCCTACTCCACTCTCACCACCATCAGAACATATCTTCAAAGCTATCAGCCCATAGAAAAAAGAGCGCCGCACCACCACCAGGTGGGCTCGAACCTCCAACCTTTCGGTTAACGACCGAACGCGCTACCCAATTGCGCCACGAAGACAGTCCTGCTCCACTCTCACCACCATCAGAACATATCTTCAAAGCGATCAGCCCAAACAAAAAAAGGAACACACCAATCCCGGGAGGGCTCGAACCTCCAACCTTTCGGTTAACAGCCGATCGCGCTAGCCAATTGCGCCGCGGAGACATTCGTGCTCCACTCTCACCACCAACAGAACATATCTTCAAAGCTATCAGCGCAAAGAAAAAAGCAACACACCACTCTCGAGAGAGCTCGAACCTCCAAACTTTCGGTTAACAGCCGATCGCGCTAGCCAATTTCGACACGGAGACAGTCCTGCTCCACTCTCACCACCATCAGAACATACCTTCAAAGCTATCAGCCCGAAGAAAAAAAAAGCGCCGCACCACCTCCGGGTGCGCTCGAACCTCCAACCTTTCGGTCAACAGCCGATCGTGCTAGCCAATTGCGCCACGGAGACAGTCGTTCTGTACTCTCACCACACTCAGAACATATCTTCAAAGCTATCAGCCCAAAGAAAAAAAAGCGCCGCACCACCACTGGGTGGGCTCGAACCTCCAGCCTTTCGGCTAACAGCCGATCGCGCTAGCCAATTGTGCCACGGAGACAGTCGTGCTCCGCTCTCACCACCGTCAGAACAATTCTTCAGGGCTATCAGCCCAAAGAAAAAGAAGCGCCGCACAACCACCAGTTGGGCTCGAACCTCCAACCTTTCGGTCAACAGCCGATCGCGCTAGCCAATTGCGCCACGGATGCAGTCGTGCTCCACTCTCACCACCATCAGAACATATCTTCAAAGCTATCAGCGCAAAGAAAAAAAACAACACACCGTCCCCGGGTGGGCTCTAACCTCCAACCTTCCGGTTATCAGCCGATCGCGCTAGCCAATTGCGCCATGGAGACAGTCCTGCTCCACTCTTACCACCATCAGAACATATCTTCAAAGCTATCATCCCATGGAAAAAAAAGCGCCGCATCACCACCGGGTGGGCTTGAACCTCCAACATTTCGGTTAACGTCCGAACGCGCTTGCCAATTGTGCCACGGAGACAGTCCTGCCTCACTGTCACCACCATCAGAACATATCTTCAAAGCTATCAGCCAAAAGAATAAAAAGCAACACACCACTCCCGGGAGGGCTCGAACCTCCAACCTTTCACTTAACAGCCGATCGCGCTAGCCATTTGCGCCAAGGAGACAGTCGTGCTCCACTCTGACCACCATCAGAACATATCTTCAAAGCTATCAGCCTAAAGAAAAAAAAAGCGCCGCACCAACACCGGGTCGGCTCGAACCCTTAACCTTTTGGTTAACGAACGAACGCGCTACCAGATTTCGCCACGAAGACAGTCCTTCTCCACTCTCCCCACCTTTAGAAGATAGCTTCAAAGCTTCATCCCAAAGAAAAAAAAGCGCCGCACCACCACCGGGTGGGCTCGAACCTCCAACCTTTCGGTTAACAGACGATCGCGCTAGCCGATTACGCCACGGAGACAGTCGTGCTTCACTCTCACCACCATCAGAACATATCTTCAGAGCTATCAGCCCAAAGAAAAAAAAGCAACACACCACTCCCGGGAGGGCTCGAACCTCCAAACTTTCAGTTAACAGCCGATCGCGCTAGCCATTGCGCCACGGAGACAGTCGTGCTCCACTCTCACCACCATCAGAACATATCTTCAAAGCTATCAGCCTAAAGAAAAAAAAAGCGCCGCACCACCACCGGGTGGGCTCGAACCTCCAACCTTTCGGTTAACGACCGAACGCGCTACCCAATTTCGCCACGAAGACAGTCCTGCTCCACTCTCACCACCTTTAGAACATATCTTCAAAGCTATCATTCCAAAGAAAAAAAAGCGCCGCACCACCACCGGGTGGACTCGAACCTCCAACCTTTCGTTTAACAGACGATCGCGCTAGCCGATCGCGCCACGGAGACAGTCGTGCTTCACTCTCACCACCATCAGAACATATCTTCAAAGCCATCAACGCAAAGAAACGAAAAAGCGACACACCGTTCTCGGGTGGGCTCGAAACTCCAACCTTTCGGTTAACAGCCGATCGCGCTAGCCAATTGCGCCACGGAGACAGTCCTCCTCCACTCTCACCACCACCAGAACATATCTTCAAAGGTATCATCCCATAGAAAAAAAAACGCAGCATCACCACCGGGTGGGCTCGAACCTCCAACCTTTCGGCTAACGACCGAACGCGCTACCCAATTTCGCCACGAAGACAGTCCTGCTCCACTCTCACCACCTTTAGAACATATCTTTAAAGCTATCATCCCAAAGAAAAAAAACGACACACCGTCCTCGGGCAGGCTCGAAACTCCAACCTTTTCGTTAACAGCCGATCGCGCTAGCCAATTGCGCCACGGAGACAGTCCTCCTCCACTCTCACCACCACCAGAACATATCTTCAAAGCTATCATCCCATAGAAAAAAAAGCGCAGCATCACCACCGGGTGGGCTTGAACCTCCAACCTTTCGGTTAACGGCCGAATGCGCTTGCCAATTGCGCCACGGAGACAGTCCTGCTTCACTCTCACCACCATCAGAACATATCTTCAAAGCTATCAGGCAAAAAAAAGCAACACATCACTCCCGGGAGGGCTCGAACCTCCAACCTTTCGGTTAACAGCCGATCGTGCTAGCCAAATGCGCCACGGAGACAGTCCTGCTCCACTCTCACCACCATCAGAACATATCTTCAAAGCTATCATCCCAAAGAAAAAAAAGCGCTGCACCACCACCGGGTGGGCTCGAACCTCCATCCTTTCGGTTAACAGCCGATCGCGCTAGCCAATTGCGCCCCGGAGACAGTCCTGCTCCATTCTCACCACCATCAGAACATATCTTCAAAGGTATCAGCCCAAAGAAAAAAAAAGCAACACACCACTCCCGGGAGGGCTCGAACCTCCAACCTTTCAGTTAACAGCTGATCGCGCTAGCCATTTGCGCCACGGAGACAGTCGTGCTCCACTCTCACCACCATCAGAACATATCTTCAAAGCTATCAGCCTAAAGAAAAAAAAGCGCTGCACCACCACCGGGTGGGCTCGAACCTCCAACCTTTCGGTAACGATCGAACGCGCTACCCGATTTCGCCACGAAGACAGTCCTTCTCCACTCTCACCACCTTTAGAAGATATCTTCAAAGCTATCATCCCAAAAAAAAGCGCCGCACCACCACCGGGTGGGCTCGAACCTCCAACCTTTCGGTTAACAGACGATCGCACTAGCCGATCGCGCCACGGAGACAGTCGTGCTCCACTCTCACCACCATCAGAACATATCTTCAAAGCTATCAGCGCAAAGAAAAAAGCAACACACCACTCCCGGGGGGGCTCAAAACTCCAACCTTTCGGTTAACAGCCGATCGCGCTAGCCAATTGCGCAACGGAGACAGTCCTGCTTCACTCTCACCACCATCAGAACATATCTTCAAAGCTATCAGCCCCAAAAAAAGCGCCGAACCACCACCGGGTGGGCTCGAAACTCCAACCTTTCGATTAACAGCCGATTGCGCTAAAAAATTGCGCCACGGAGACAGTCCTGTTCCACTGTCACCACCATTAGAACATATCTTCAAAGCTATCAGGCCGTAGAAAAAAAGCGCCGCACCACCACCGGGTGTGCTCGAACCTCCAACCTTTCGGTTAACAGACGATCGCGCTAGCGAATCGCGCCACGGAGACAGTCGTGCTCCACTCTCACCACCATCAGAACCTATCTTCAAAGCTATCAGCGCAAAGAAAAAAGCAACACACCACTCCCGGGAGGGCTCGAAACTCCAACATTTCGGTTAACAGCCGATCGTGCTAGCCAATTACGCCATGGAGACAGTCCTGCTCCACTCTCACCACCATAAGAACATATCTTCAAAGCTATCAGCCCAAAGAAAACAAAGCGACTCACCACTCCAGGGAGGGCTCGAACCTCCAACCTTTTGGTTAACAGCCGATCGCGCTAGCCAATTTCGCCACGGAGACAGTCCTGCTCCACTCTCACCACCATCATCAGAACATATCTTCAAAGCTATCAGCCCAAAGAAAAAAAAGCGCCGCACCACCACCGGGTGCGCTCGATCCTCCAACCTTTCGGTTAACAGACGATCGCGCTAGCTGATCGCGCCACGGAGACAGTCGTGCTCCACTCTCACCACCATCAGAACATATCTTCAAAGCTATCAGCGCAAAGAAAAAAGCAACACACCACTACCGGGTGGGCTCGAACCTCCAACCTTTCGGTTAACAGACGATCACGCTAGCCAATTTCGCCACGGAGACAGTCCTGCTCCGCTCTCACCACCATCATCAGAACATATCTTCAAAGCTATCAGCCTAAAGAAAAAAAAGCGCCGCACCACCACCGGGTTGGCTCGAACCTTCAAACTTTCTGTTAACAGCCGAACGCGCTACCCAATTTCGCCACGAAGACAGTCCTGCTCCACTCTCACCACCTTTAGAACATATCTTCAAAGCTATCATCCCAAAGAAAAAAAAGCGCCGCACCAGCACCGGGTGGGCTCGAACCTCCAACCTTTCGGTTAACAGACGATCGCGCTAGCCGATCGCGCCACGGAGACAGTCGTGCTCCACTCTCACCACCATCAGAACATATCTTCAAAGCCATCAACGCAAAGAAGAGAAAAAGCGACACACCGTCCTCGGGTGGGCTCGAAACTCCAACCTTTCTATTAACAGCCGATCGCGCTAGCCAATTGCGCCACGGAGACAGTCCTGCTCCACTCTCACCACCATCAGAACATATCTTCAAAGCTATCAGCCCAAACAAGAAAAAGCGCCGCACCACCACGGGGTGGGCTCGAAACTCCAACCTTTCGGTTAACAGCCGATCTTGCTAGCCATTTGCGCCATGGAGACAGTCCTACTCCACTCTCACCACCATCAGAACATATCTTCAAAGCTATCAGCCCATAGAAAAAAGAGCGCCGCACCACCACCAGGTGGGCTCGAACCTCCAACCTTTCGGTTAACGACCGAACGCGCTACCCAATTGCGCCACGAAGACAGTCCTGCTCCACTCTCACCACCATCAGAACATATCTTCAAAGCGATCAGCCCAAACAAAAAAAGGAACACACCAATCCCGGGAGGGCTCGAACCTCCAACCTTTCGGTTAACAGCCGATCGCGCTAGCCAATTGCGCCGCGGAGACATTCGTGCTCCACTCTCACCACCAACAGAACATATCTTCAAAGCTATCAGCGCAAAGAAAAAAGCAACACACCACTCTCGAGAGAGCTCGAACCTCCAAACTTTCGGTTAACAGCCGATCGCGCTAGCCAATTTCGACACGGAGACAGTCCTGCTCCACTCTCACCACCATCAGAACATACCTTCAAAGCTATCAGCCCGAAGAAAAAAAAAGCGCCGCACCACCTCCGGGTGCGCTCGAACCTCCAACCTTTCGGTCAACAGCCGATCGTGCTAGCCAATTGCGCCACGGAGACAGTCGTTCTGTACTCTCACCACCATCAGAACATATCTTCAAAGCTATCAGCCCAAAGAAAAAAAAGCGCCGCACCACCACTGGGTGGGCTCGAACCTCCAGCCTTTCGGCTAACAGCCGATCGCGCTAGCCAATTGTGCCACGGAGACAGTCGTGCTCCGCTCTCACCACCGTCAGAACAATTCTTCAGGGCTATCAGCCCAAAGAAAAAGAAGCGCCGCACAACCACCAGTTGGGCTCGAACCTCCAACCTTTCGGTCAACAGCCGATCGCGCTAGCCAATTGCGCCACGGATGCAGTCGTGCTCCACTCTCACCACCATCAGAACATATCTTCAAAGCTATCAGCGCAAAGAAAAAAAACAACACACCGTCCCCGGGTGGGCTCTAACCTCCAACCTTCCGGTTATCAGCCGATCGCGCTAGCCAATTGCGCCATGGAGACAGTCCTGCTCCACTCTTACCACCATCAGAACATATCTTCAAAGCTATCATCCCATGGAAAAAAAAGCGCCGCATCACCACCGGGTGGGCTTGAACCTCCAACATTTCGGTTAACGGCCGAACGCGCTTGCCAATTGTGCCACGGAGACAGTCCTGCCTCACTGTCACCACCATCAGAACATATCTTCAAAGCTATCAGCCAAAAGAATAAAAAGCAACACACCACTCCCGGGAGGGCTCGAACCTCCAACCTTTCACTTAACAGCCGATCGCGCTAGCCAATTGCGCCACGGAGACAGTCGTGCTCCACTCTCCCCACCGTCAGAACATTTCTTCAGAGCTATCAGCCCAACGAAAAAAAGCGTCGCACCACCACCGGGTGGGCTGGGCCTCCAACCTTTCGGTTAACAGCCGATCGCGCTAGCCAATTGCGCCACGGAGACAGTCGTGCTCCACTCTCACCACCATCAGAACATATCTTCAAAGCTATCAGCCCAAAGAAAAAAAAGCGCCGAACCACCACCGGGTGGGCTCGAACATCCAACCTTTCGTTTAACAGCCGATCGCGCAAGGCAATTGCGCCCCGGAGACAGTCGTGCTCCACTCTCACCACCATCAGAACATATCTTCAAAGCTATCAGCCTAAAGAAAAAAAAGCGCCGCACCACCACCGGGAGGGCTCGAACCTCCAACCTTTCAGTTAACAGCCGATCGCGCTAGCCATTTGCGCCACGGAGACAGTCGTGCTCCACTCTCACCACCATCAGAACATATCTTCAAAGCTATCAGCCTAAAGAAAAAAAAGCGCCGCACCACCACCGGGTGGGCTCGAACCTCCAACCTTTCGGTAACGATCGAACGCGCTACCCGATTTCGCCACGAAGACAGTCCTTCTCCACTCTCACCACCTTTAGAAGATATCTTCAAAGCTATCATCCCAAAAAAAAGCGCCGCACCACCACCGGGTGGGCTCGAACCTCCAACCTTTCGGTTAACAGACGATCGCACTAGCCGATCGCGCCACGGAGACAGTCGTGCTCCACTCTCACCACCATCAGAACATATCTTCAAAGCTATCAGCGCAAAGAAAAAAGCAACACACCACTCCCGGGGGGGCTCAAAACTCCAACCTTTCGGTTAACAGCCGATCGCGCTAGCCAATTGCGCAACGGAGACAGTCCTGCTTCACTCTCACCACCATCAGAACATATCTTCAAAGCTATCAGCCCCAAAAAAAGCGCCGAACCACCACCGGGTGGGCTCGAAACTCCAACCTTTCGATTAACAGCCGATTGCGCTAAAAAATTGCGCCACGGAGACAGTCCTGTTCCACTGTCACCACCATTAGAACATATCTTCAAAGCTATCAGGCCGTAGAAAAAAAGCGCCGCACCACCACCGGGTGTGCTCGAACCTCCAACCTTTCGGTTAACAGACGATCGCGCTAGCGAATCGCGCCACGGAGACAGTCGTGCTCCACTCTCACCACCATCAGAACCTATCTTCAAAGCTATCAGCGCAAAGAAAAAAGCAACACACCACTCCCGGGAGGGCTCGAAACTCCAACATTTCGGTTAACAGCCGATCGTGCTAGCCAATTACGCCATGGAGACAGTCCTGCTCCACTCTCACCACCATAAGAACATATCTTCAAAGCTATCAGCCCAAAGAAAACAAAGCGACTCACCACTCCAGGGAGGGCTCGAACCTCCAACCTTTTGGTTAACAGCCGATCGCGCTAGCCAATTTCGCCACGGAGACAGTCCTGCTCCACTCTCACCACCATCATCAGAACATATCTTCAAAGCTATCAGCCCAAAGAAAAAAAAGCGCCGCACCACCACCGGGTGCGCTCGATCCTCCAACCTTTCGGTTAACAGACGATCGCGCTAGCTGATCGCGCCACGGAGACAGTCGTGCTCCACTCTCACCACCATCAGAACATATCTTCAAAGCTATCAGCGCAAAGAAAAAAGCAACACACCACTACCGGGTGGGCTCGAACCTCCAACCTTTCGGTTAACAGACGATCACGCTAGCCAATTTCGCCACGGAGACAGTCCTGCTCCGCTCTCACCACCATCATCAGAACATATCTTCAAAGCTATCAGCCTAAAGAAAAAAAAGCGCCGCACCACCACCGGGTTGGCTCGAACCTTCAAACTTTCTGTTAACAGCCGAACGCGCTACCCAATTTCGCCACGAAGACAGTCCTGCTCCACTCTCACCACCTTTAGAACATATCTTCAAAGCTATCATCCCAAAGAAAAAAAAGCGCCGCACCAGCACCGGGTGGGCTCGAACCTCCAACCTTTCGGTTAACAGACGATCGCGCTAGCCGATCGCGCCACGGAGACAGTCGTGCTCCACTCTCACCACCATCAGAACATATCTTCAAAGCCATCAACGCAAAGAAGAGAAAAAGCGACACACCGTCCTCGGGTGGGCTCGAAACTCCAACCTTTCTATTAACAGCCGATCGCGCTAGCCAATTGCGCCACGGAGACAGTCCTGCTCCACTCTCACCACCATCAGAACATATCTTCAAAGCTATCAGCCCAAACAAGAAAAAGCGCCGCACCACCACGGGGTGGGCTCGAAACTCCAACCTTTCGGTTAACAGCCGATCTTGCTAGCCATTTGCGCCATGGAGACAGTCCTACTCCACTCTCACCACCATCAGAACATATCTTCAAAGCTATCAGCCCATAGAAAAAAGAGCGCCGCACCACCACCAGGTGGGCTCGAACCTCCAACCTTTCGGTTAACGACCGAACGCGCTACCCAATTGCGCCACGAAGACAGTCCTGCTCCACTCTCACCACCATCAGAACATATCTTCAAAGCGATCAGCCCAAACAAAAAAAGGAACACACCAATCCCGGGAGGGCTCGAACCTCCAACCTTTCGGTTAACAGCCGATCGCGCTAGCCAATTGCGCCGCGGAGACATTCGTGCTCCACTCTCACCACCAACAGAACATATCTTCAAAGCTATCAGCGCAAAGAAAAAAGCAACACACCACTCTCGAGAGAGCTCGAACCTCCAAACTTTCGGTTAACAGCCGATCGCGCTAGCCAATTTCGACACGGAGACAGTCCTGCTCCACTCTCACCACCATCAGAACATACCTTCAAAGCTATCAGCCCGAAGAAAAAAAAAGCGCCGCACCACCTCCGGGTGCGCTCGAACCTCCAACCTTTCGGTCAACAGCCGATCGTGCTAGCCAATTGCGCCACGGAGACAGTCGTTCTGTACTCTCACCACCATCAGAACATATCTTCAAAGCTATCAGCCCAAAGAAAAAAAAGCGCCGCACCACCACTGGGTGGGCTCGAACCTCCAGCCTTTCGGCTAACAGCCGATCGCGCTAGCCAATTGTGCCACGGAGACAGTCGTGCTCCGCTCTCACCACCGTCAGAACAATTCTTCAGGGCTATCAGCCCAAAGAAAAAGAAGCGCCGCACAACCACCAGTTGGGCTCGAACCTCCAACCTTTCGGTCAACAGCCGATCGCGCTAGCCAATTGCGCCACGGATGCAGTCGTGCTCCACTCTCACCACCATCAGAACATATCTTCAAAGCTATCAGCGCAAAGAAAAAAAACAACACACCGTCCCCGGGTGGGCTCTAACCTCCAACCTTCCGGTTATCAGCCGATCGCGCTAGCCAATTGCGCCATGGAGACAGTCCTGCTCCACTCTTACCACCATCAGAACATATCTTCAAAGCTATCATCCCATGGAAAAAAAAGCGCCGCATCACCACCGGGTGGGCTTGAACCTCCAACATTTCGGTTAACGGCCGAACGCGCTTGCCAATTGTGCCACGGAGACAGTCCTGCCTCACTGTCACCACCATCAGAACATATCTTCAAAGCTATCAGCCAAAAGAATAAAAAGCAACACACCACTCCCGGGAGGGCTCGAACCTCCAACCTTTCACTTAACAGCCGATCGCGCTAGCCATTTGCGCCAAGGAGACAGTCGTGCTCCACTCTGACCACCATCAGAACATATCTTCAAAGCTATCAGCCTAAAGAAAAAAAAAGCGCCGCACCAACACCGGGTCGGCTCGAACCCTTAACCTTTTGGTTAACGAACGAACGCGCTACCCGATTTCGCCACGAAGACAGTCCTTCTCCACTCTCCCCACCTTTAGAAGATAGCTTCAAAGCTTCATCCCAAAGAAAAAAAAGCGCCGCACCACCACCGGGTGGGCTCGAACCTCCAACCTTTCGGTTAACAGACGATCGCGCTAGCCGATTACGCCACGGAGACAGTCGTGCTTCACTCTCACCACCATCAGAACATATCTTCAAAGCTATCAGCCCAAAGAAAAAAAAGCAACACACCACTCCCGGGAGGGCTCGAACCTCCAAACTTTCAGTTAACAGCCGATCGCGCTAGCCATTGCGCCACGGAGACAGTCGTGCTCCACTCTCACCACCATCAGAACATATCTTCAAAGCTATCAGCCTAAAGAAAAAAAAAGCGCCGCACCACCACCGGGTGGGCTCGAACCTCCAACCTTTCGGTTAACGACCGAACGCGCTACCCAATTTCGCCACGAAGACAGTCCTGCTCCACTCTCACCACCTTTAGAACATATCTTCAAAGCTATCATTCCAAAGAAAAAAAAGCGCCGCACCACCACCGGGTGGACTCGAACCTCCAACCTTTCGTTTAACAGACGATCGCGCTAGCCGATCGCGCCACGGAGACAGTCGTGCTTCACTCTCACCACCATCAGAACATATCTTCAAAGCCATCAACGCAAAGAAACGAAAAAGCGACACACCGTTCTCGGGTGGGCTCGAAACTCCAACCTTTCTATTAACAGCCGATCGCGCTAGCCAATTTCGCCACGGAGACAGTCCTGCTCCACTCTCACCACCATCATCAGAACATATCTTCAAAGCTATCAGCCCAAAGAAAAAAAAGCGCCGCACCACCACCGGGTGCGCTCGAACCTCCAACCTTTCGGTTAACAGACGATCGCGCTAGCCGATCGCGCCACAGAGACAGTCGTGCTCCACTCTCACCACCATCAGAACATATCTTCAAAGCAATCAGCGCAAAGAAAAAAGCAACACACCTCTCCCGGGGGGGGGGGCTCAAAACTCCAACCTTTCGGTTAACAGCAATCGCGCTAGCCAATTGTGCCACGGAGACAGTCGTGCTCCGCTCTCACCACCGTCAGAACAATTCTTCAGAGCTATCAGCCCAAAGAAAAAGACGCGCTGCACAACCACCGGTTGGGCTCGAACTACAACCTTTCGCTCAACAGCCGATCGCGCTAGCCAATTGCGCCATGGAGGCAGTCGTGCTCCACTCTCACCACCATCAGAACATATCTTCAAAGCTATCAGCGCAAAGAAAAAAGCAACACACCACTCCCGGGGGGCTCAAAACTCCAACCTTTCGGTTAACAGCCGATCGCGCTAGCCAATTGCGCCACGGAGACAGTCCTGCACCACTCTCACCACCATCAAAACATATCTTCAAAGCTATCAGCCCCAAAAAAAGCGCCGCACCACCACCGGATGGGCTCGAACCTCCAAACTTTCGGTTACCGACCGAACGCGCTACCCAATTGCACCACGAAGACAGTCCTGCTTCACTCTCACCACCATCAGAACATATCTTCAAAGCTATCAGCGCAAAGAAAAAAAACGACACACCGTCCCCGGGTGGGCTCAAACCTCCAACCTTTCGGTTATCAGCCGATCGCGCTAGCCAATTGCGCCACGGAGACAGTCGTGCTCCACTCTCACCACCATGAGAACATATCTTCAAAGCTATCAGCCCAAAGAAAAAAAAGCGCCGCACCACCACGGGGTGGGCCCGAAACTCCAACCTTTTGGTTAAAAGACGATCGCGCTAGCCGATCGCGCCACGGAGACAGTCGTGCTCCACTCTCACCACCATCAGAACATATCTTCAAAGCTATCAGCGCAAAGAAAAAAGCAACACACCACTACCGGGTGGGCTCGAACCTCCAAACTTTCGGTTAACAGCCGATCGCGCAAGCCAATTGCGCCCCGGAGACAGTCCTGCTCCATTCTCACCACCATCAGAACATACCTTCAAAGCAATCAGCGCAAAGAAAAAAGCAACACACCTCTCCCGGGGGGGGGGGGGCTCAAAACTCCAACCTTTCGGTTAACAGCAATCGCGCTAGCCAATTGTGCCACGGAGACAGTCGTGCTCCGCTCTCACCACCGTCAGAACAATTCTTCAGAGCTATCAGCCCAAAGAAAAAGACGCGCCGCACCACCACCGAGTGGGCTCGAACCTCCAACCTTTCGCTCAACAGCCGATCGCGCTAGCCAATTGCGCCATGGAGGCAGTCGTGCTCCACTCTCACCACCATCAGAACATATCTTCAAAGCTATCAGCGCAAAGAAAAAAGCAACACACCACTCCCGGGGGGCTCAAAACTCCAACCTTTCGGTTAACAGCCGATCGCGCTAGCCAATTGCGCCACGGAGACAGTCCTGCACCACTCTCACCACCATCAAAACATATCTTCAAAGCTATCAGCCCCAAAAAAAGCGCCGCACCACCACCGGATGGGCTCGAACCTCCAAACTTTCGGTTACCGACCGAACGCGCTACCCAATTGCGCCACGAAGACAGTCCTGCTTCACTCTCACCACCATCAGAACATATCTTCAAAGCTATCAGCGCAAAGAAAAAAAACGACACACCGTCCCCGGGTGGGCTCAAACCTCCAACCTTTCGGTTATCAGCCGATCGCGCTAGCCAATTGCGCCACGGAGACAGTCGTGCTCCACTCTCACCACCATGAGAACATATCTTCAAAGCTATCAGCCCAAAGAAAAAAAAGCGCCGCACCACCACGGGGTGGGCCCGAAACTCCAACCTTTTGGTTAAAAGACGATCGCGCTAGCCGATCGCGCCACGGAGACAGTCGTGCTCCACTCTCACCACCATCAGAACATATCTTCAAAGCTATCAGCGCAAAGAAAAAAGCAACACACCACTACCGGGTGGGCTCGAACCTCCAAACTTTCGGTTAACAGCCGATCGCGCAAGCCAATTGCGCCCCGGAGACAGTCCTGCTCCATTCTCACCACCATCAGAACATACCTTCAAAGCAATCAGGGCAAAGAAAAAAGCAACACACCTCTCCCGGGGGGGGGGGCTCAAAACTCCAACCTTTCGGTTAACAGCAATCGCGCTAGCCAATTGTGCCACGGAGACAGTCGTGCTCCGCTCTCACCACCGTCAGAACAATTCTTCAGAGCTATCAGCCCAAAGAAAAAGACGCGCCGCACCACCACCGAGTGGGCTCGAACCTCCAACCTTTCGGTTAACAGACGATCGCGCTAGCCGATCGCGCCACGGAGACAGTCGTGCTCCACTCTCACCACAATCAGAACATATCTTCAAAGCTATCAGCGCAAAGAAAAAAGCCACACACCACTCCCGGGGGGCTCAAAACTCCAACCTTTCGGTTAACAGCCGATCGCGCTAGCCAATTGCGCCACGGAGACAGTCCTGCACCACTCTCACCACCATCAGAACATATCTTCAAAGCTATCAGCCCCAAAAAAAGCGCCGCACCACCACCGGATGGGCTCGAACCTCCAAACTTTCGGTTACCGACCGAACGCGCTACCCAATTGCGCCACGGAGACAGTCCTGCTCCACTCTCACCACCATCGGAACATATCTTCAAAGCTATCAGCCCAAAAAAAGCGCCAAACCATCACCGGGTGGGCTCGAAACACGAACCTTTCGATTAACAGCCGATCGCGCTAGAAAATTGCGCCACGGAGACAGTCCTGTTCCACTCTCACCACCATTAGAACATATCTTCAAAGCTATCAGGCCATAGAAAAAAAGCGCCGCACCACCGCCGGGTGGGCTCGAACCTCCAACCTTTCGGTTAACAGACGATCGCGCTAGCCAATCGCGCAACGGAGACAGTCGTGCTCCACTCTCACCACCATCAGAACCTATCTTCAAAGCTATCAGCGCAAAGAAAAAATAACACACCACTCCCGGGAGGGCTCGAAACTCCAACCTTTCGGTCAACAGCCGATCGTGCTACCCAATTGCGCCACGAAGACAGTCCTGCTTCACTCTCACCACCATCAGAACATATCTTCAAAGCTATCAGCCCAAAGAAAACAAAGCAACTCACCACTCTCGGAGGGCTGGAACCTCCAACCTTTCGGTTAACAGCCGATCGCGCTAGCCAATTTCGCCACGGAGACAGTCCTGCTCCACTCTCAGCACCATCATCAGAACATATCTTCAAAGCTATCAGCCCAAAGAAAAAAAAGCGCCGCACCACCACCGGGTGCGCTCGAACCTCCAACCTTTCGGTTAACAGACGATCGCGCTAGCCGATCGCGCCATGGAGACAGTCGTGCTCCACTCTCACCACCATCAGAACATATCTTCAAAGCTATCAGCGCAAAGAAAAAAAACGACACACCGTTCCCGGGTGGGCTCAAACCTCCAACCTTTCGGTTACCAGCCGATCGCGCTAGCCAATTGCACCACGGAGACAGTCGTGCTCCACTCTCACCACCATCATAACATATCTTCAAAGCTATCAGCCCAAAGAAAAAAAGCGCCGCACCACCACGGGGTGGGCTCGAAACTCCAACCTTTTGGTTAACAGACGATCGCCCTAGCCGATCGCGCCACGGAGACAGTCGTGCTCCACTCTCACCTCCATCAGAACATATCTTCAAAGCTATCAGCGCAAAAAAAAAGCAACACACCACTCCCGGGGGCGCTCAAAACTCCAACCTTTCGGTTAAGAGCCGATCGCGCTAGCCAATTGCGCAACGGAGACAGTCGTGCTCCACTCTCACCAACATTAGAACTTATCTTCAAAGCTATCAGGCCCTAGAAAAAAAAGCGCCGCACCTCCACCGGGTGGGCTCGAAACTCCAACCTTTCGATTAACAGCCGATCGCGCTAGAAAATTGCGCCACGGAGACAGTCCTGTTCCACTCTCACCACCATTAGAACATATCTTCAAAGGTATCAGGCCGTAGAAAAAAGCGCCGCACCACCACCGGGAGGGCTCGAAACTCCAACCTTTCGGTTAACAGCCGATCGTGCTAGCCAATTACGCCATGGAGACAGTTGTGCTCCGCTCTCACCACCGTCAGAGCAATTCCTCAAAGCTATCAGCCCATAGAAAAAAAAAGCGCCGCACCACCACCGGGTGGGCTCGAAACTCCAACCTTTTGGTTAACAGCCGATCGCGCTAGAAAATTGCGCCACGGAGACAGTCGTGCTCCACTCTCACCACCATCAGAACATATCTTCAAAGCTATCAACCTAAAGAAAAAAAAGCGCCGTACCACCACCGGATGGGCACGAACCTCCAACCTTTCGGTTAACAGACGATCGCGCTAGCCGATCGCGCCACGGAGACAGTCGTGCTCCAGTCTCACCACCATCAGAACATATCTTCAAAGCTATCAGCGCAAAGAAAAAAGCAACACACCACTCCCGGGAGGGCTCGAAACTCCAACCTTTCGGTTAACAGCCGATCGCGCTGGCCGATTGCGCAACGGAGACAGTCCTGCTCCACTGTCACCACCATCAGAACATATCTTCAAAGCTATCAGCCCCAACAAAAAGCGCCGCACCTCCACCGGGTGGGCTCGAAACTCCAACCTTTCGATTAACAGCCGATCGCGCTAGCCAATTGTGCCACAGAGACAGTCCTGTTCCACTCTCACCACCATTAGAACATATCTTCAAAGTTATCACGCCATAGAAAAAAAGCGCCGCACAACCACCGGGTGGGCTCGAACCTCCAACCTTCCGGTTAACAGAATATCGCGCTAGCCAATCGCGCCACGGAGACAGTCGTGCTCCACTCTCACCACCATCAGAACATATCTTCAAAGCTATCAGCCCAAAGAAAAAAAAGCAACACACCACTCCCGGGAAGGCTCGAACCTCCAACCTTTCAGTTAACAGCCGATCGCGCAAGCCAATTGCGCCAGGGAGACATTCTTGCTCTGCTCTCACCACCAGCCGAACATATCTTCAAAGCTATCAGCGCAAAGAAAAAAGCAACACACCACTCTCGGGAGAGCTCGAACCTCCAACTTTTCGGTTAACAGCCGATCGCGCTAGTCAATTTCGCCACGGAGACAGTCCTGCTCCACTCTCACCAACATCAGAACATACCTTCAAAGCTATCAGCCCGAAGAAAAAAAAAGCGCCGCACCACCACCGGGTGCGCTCGAACCTCCAACCTTTCGGTCAACAGCCGAACGTGCTAGCCAATTGCGCCACGGAGACAGTCGTGCTCCACTCTCACCACCATCAGAACATATCTTCAAAGCTATCAGCCCAAAGAAAAAAAGCGCCGCACCACCACTGGGTGGGCTCGAACCTCAAGCCTTTCGGCTAACAGCCGATCGCGCTAGCCAATTGTGCCACGGAGACAGTTGTGCTCCGCTCTCACCACCGTCAGAGCAATTCTTCAGAGCTATCAGCCCAAAGAAAAAGCAGCGCCGCACAACCACCGGTTGGGCTCGAACCTCCAACCTTTCGGTCAACAGCCGATCGCGCTAGCCAATTGCGCCACGGATGCAGTCGTGCTCCACTCTCACCACCATCAGAACATATCTTCAAAGCTATCAGCGCAAAGAAAAAAGCAACACACCACTCTCGGGAGAGCTAGAACCTCCAACCTTTCGGTTAACAGCCGATCGCGCTAGCCAATTTTGCCACGGAGACAGTCCTGCTCCACTCTCACCACCATCAGAACATATCTTCAAAGCTATCAGCCCAAAGAAAAAAAGCAACACACCACTCTCGGGAGGGCTCGAACCTCCAACCTTTCAGTTAACAGCCGATCGCGCTAGCCATTTGCGCCACAAAGACAGTCGTGCTCCACTCTCACCACCATCAGAACATATCTTCAAAGCTATCAGCCCAAAGAAAAAAAAGCGCCGCACCACCACCGGGTGGGCTCGAACCTCCAACTTTTCGGCTAACGACCGAACGCGCTACCCAATTTTGCAACGAAGACAGTCCTGCTCCGCTCTCACCACCTTTAGAACATATCTTTAAAGCTATCATCCCAAGGAAAAAAAAGCGACACACCGTCCTCGGGTGGGCTCGAAACTCCAACCGTTCGGTTAACAGCCGATCGCGCTAGCCAATTGCGCCACGGAGACAGTCCTCCTCCACTCTCACCACCACCAGAACATATCTTCAAAGGTATCATCCCATAGAAAAAAAAACGCAGCATCACCACCGGGTGGGCTCGAACCTCCAACCTTTCGGCTAACGACCGAACGCGCTACCCAATTTCGCCACGAAGACAGTCCTGCTCCACTCTCACCACCTTTAGAACATATCTTTAAAGCTGTCATCCCAAAGAAAAAAAACGACACACCGTCCTCGGGCAGGCTCGAAACTCCAACCTTTCCGTTAACAGCCGATCGCACTAGCCAATTGCGCCACGGAGACAGTCCTCCTCCACTCTCACCACCACCAGAACATATCTTCAAAGCTATCATCCCATAGAAAAAAAAGCGCAGCATCACCACCGGGTGGGCTTGAACCTCCAACCTTTCGGTTAACGGCCGAATGCGCTTGCCAATTGCGCCACGGAGACAGTCCTGCTTCACTCTCACCACCATCAGAACATATCTTCAAAGCTATCAGGCAAAAAAAAGCAACACATCACTCCCGGGAGGGCTCGAACCTCCAACCTTTCAGTTAACAGCCGATCGCGCTAGCCATTTGCGCCACAAAGACAGTCGTGCTCCACTCTCACCACCATCAGAACATATCTTCAAAGCTATCAGCCCAAAGAAAAAAAAGCGCCGCACCACCACCGGGTGGGCTCGAACCTCCAACTTTTCGGCTAACGACCGAACGCGCTACCCAATTTTGCAACGAAGACAGTCCTGCTCCGCTCTCACCACCTTTAGAACATATCTTTAAAGCTATCATCCCAAGGAAAAAAAAGCGACACACCGTCCTCGGGTGGGCTCGAAACTCCAACCTTTCGGTTAACAGCCGATCGCGCTAGCCAATTGCGCCACGGAGACAGTCCTCCTCCACTCTCACCACCACCAGAACATATCTTCAAAGGTATCATCCCATAGAAAAAAAACGCAGCATCACCACCGGGTGGGCTCGAACCTCCAACCTTTCGGCTAACGACCGAACGCGCTACCCAATTTCGCCACGAAGACAGTCCTGCTCCACTCTCACCACCTTTAGAACATATCTTTAAAGCTATCATCCCAAAGAAAAAAAACGACACACCGTCCTCGGGCAGGCTCGAAACTCCAACCTTTTCGTTAACAGCCGATCGCGCTAGCCAATTGCGCCACGGAGACAGTCCTCCTCCACTCTCACCACCACCAGAACATATCTTCAAAGCTATCATCCCATAGAAAAAAAAGCGCAGCATCACCACCGGGTGGGCTTGAACCTCCAACCTTTCGGTTAACGGCCGAATGCGCTTGCCAATTGCGCCACGGAGACAGTCCTGCTTCACTCTCACCACCATCAGAACATATCTTCAAAGCTATCAGGCAAAAAAAAGCAACACATCACTCCCGGGAGGGCTCGAACCTCCAACCTTTCGGTTAACAGCCGATCGTGCTAGCCAAATGCGCCACGGAGACAGTCCTGCTCCACTCTCACCACCATCAGAACATATCTTCAAAGCTATCATCCCAAAGAAAAAAAAGCGCTGCACCACCACCGGGTGGGCTCGAACCTCCATCCTTTCGGTTAACAGCCGATCGCGCTAGCCAATTGCGCCCCGGAGACAGTCCTGCTCCATTCTCACCACCATCAGAACATATCTTCAAAGGTATCAGCCCAAAGAAAAAAAAAGCAACACACCACTCCCGGGAGGGCTCGAACCTCCAACCTTTCAGTTAACAGCCGATCGCGCTAGCCATTTGCGCCACGGAGACAGTCGTGCTCCACTCTCACCACCATCAGAACATATCTTCAAAGCTATCAGCCTAAAGAAAAAAAAGCGCCGCACCACCACCGGGTGGGCTCGAACCTCCAACCTTTCGGTAACGATCGAACGCGCTACCCGATTTCGCCACGAAGACAGTCCTTCTCCACTCTCACCACCTTTAGAAGATATCTTCAAAGCTATCATCCCAAAAAAAGCGCCGCACCACCACCGGGTGGGCTCGAACCTCCAACCTTTCGGTTAACAGACGATCGCACTAGCCGATCGCGCCACGTAGACAGTCGTGCTCCACTCTCACCACCATCAGAACATATCTTCAAAGCTATCAGCGCAAAGAAAAAAGCAACACACCACTCCCGGGGGGGCTCAAAACTCCAACCTTTCGGTTAACAGCCGATCGCGCTAGCCAATTGCGCAACGGAGACAGTCCTGCTTCACTCTCACCACCAGCCGAACATATCTTCAAAGCTATCAGCGCAAAGAAAAAAGCAACACACCACTCTCGGGAGAGCTCGAACCTCCAACTTTTCGGTTAACAGCCGATCGCGCTAGTCAATTTCGCCACGGAGACAGTCCTGCTCCACTCTCACCAACATCAGAACATACCTTCAAAGCTATCAGCCCGAAGAAAAAAAAAGCGCCGCACCACCACCGGGTGCGCTCGAACCTCCAACCTTTCGGTCAACAGCCGAACGTGCTAGCCAATTGCGCCACGGAGACAGTCGTGCTCCACTCTCACCACCATCAGAACATATCTTCAAAGCTATCAGCCCAAAGAAAAAAAGCGCCGCACCACCACTGGGTGGGCTCGAACCTCAAGCCTTTCGGCTAACAGCCGATCGCGCTAGCCAATTGTGCCACGGAGACAGTTGTGCTCCGCTCTCACCACCGTCAGAGCAATTCTTCAGAGCTATCAGCCCAAAGAAAAAGCAGCGCCGCACAACCACCGGTTGGGCTCGAACCTCCAACCTTTCGGTCAACAGCCGATCGCGCTAGCCAATTGCGCCACGGATGCAGTCGTGCTCCACTCTCACCACCATCAGAACATATCTTCAAAGCTATCAGCGCAAAGAAAAAAGCAACACACCACTCTCGGGAGAGCTAGAACCTCCAACCTTTCGGTTAACAGCCGATCGCGCTAGCCAATTTTGCCACGGAGACAGTCCTGCTCCACTCTCACCACCATCAGAACATATCTTCAAAGCTATCAGCCCAAAGAAAAAAAGCAACACACCACTCTCGGGAGGGCTCGAACCTCCAACCTTTCAGTTAACAGCCGATCGCGCTAGCCATTTGCGCCACAAAGACAGTCGTGCTCCACTCTCACCACCATCAGAACATATCTTCAAAGCTATCAGCCCAAAGAAAAAAAAGCGCCGCACCACCACCGGGTGGGCTCGAACCTCCAACTTTTCGGCTAACGACCGAACGCGCTACCCAATTTTGCAACGAAGACAGTCCTGCTCCGCTCTCACCACCTTTAGAACATATCTTTAAAGCTATCATCCCAAGGAAAAAAAAGCGACACACCGTCCTCGGGTGGGCTCGAAACTCCAACCGTTCGGTTAACAGCCGATCGCGCTAGCCAATTGCGCCACGGAGACAGTCCTCCTCCACTCTCACCACCACCAGAACATATCTTCAAAGGTATCATCCCATAGAAAAAAAACGCAGCATCACCACCGGGTGGGCTCGAACCTCCAACCTTTCGGCTAACGACCGAACGCGCTACCCAATTTCGCCACGAAGACAGTCCTGCTCCACTCTCACCACCTTTAGAACATATCTTTAAAGCTGTCATCCCAAAGAAAAAAAACGACACACCGTCCTCGGGCAGGCTCGAAACTCCAACCTTTCCGTTAACAGCCGATCGCACTAGCCAATTGCGCCACGGAGACAGTCCTCCTCCACTCTCACCACCACCAGAACATATCTTCAAAGCTATCATCTCATAGAAAAAAAAGCGCAGCATCACCACCGGGTGGGCTTGAACCTCCAACCTTTCGGTTAACGGCCGAATGCGCTTGCCAATTGCGCCACGGAGACAGTCCTGCTTCACTCTCACCACCATCAGAACATATCTTCAAAGCTATCAGGCAAAAAAAAGCAACACATCACTCCCGGGAGGGCTCGAACCTCCAACCTTTCAGTTAACAGCCGATCGCGCTAGCCATTTGCGCCACAAAGACAGTCGTGCTCCACTCTCACCACCATCAGAACATATCTTCAAAGCTATCAGCCCAAAGAAAAAAAAGCGCCGCACCACCACCGGGTGGGCTCGAACCTCCAACTTTTCGGCTAACGACCGAACGCGCTACCCAATTTTGCAACGAAGACAGTCCTGCTCCGCTCTCACCACCTTTAGAACATATCTTTAAAGCTATCATCCCAAGGAAAAAAAAGCGACACACCGTCCTCGGGTGGGCTCGAAACTCCAACCTTTCGGTTAACAGCCGATCGCGCTAGCCAATTGCGCCACGGAGACAGTCCTCCTCCACTCTCACCACCACCAGAACATATCTTCAAAGGTATCATCCCATAGAAAAAAAACGCAGCATCACCACCGGGTGGGCTCGAACCTCCAACCTTTCGGCTAACGACCGAACGCGCTACCCAATTTCGCCACGAAGACAGTCCTGCTCCACTCTCACCACCTTTAGAACATATCTTTAAAGCTATCATCCCAAAGAAAAAAAACGACACACCGTCCTCGGGCAGGCTCGAAACTCCAACCTTTTCGTTAACAGCCGATCGCGCTAGCCAATTGCGCCACGGAGACAGTCCTCCTCCACTCTCACCACCACCAGAACATATCTTCAAAGCTATCATCCCATAGAAAAAAAAGCGCAGCATCACCACCGGGTGGGCTTGAACCTCCAACCTTTCGGTTAACGGCCGAATGCGCTTGCCAATTGCGCCACGGAGACAGTCCTGCTTCACTCTCACCACCATCAGAACATATCTTCAAAGCTATCAGGCAAAAAAAAGCAACACATCACTCCCGGGAGGGCTCGAACCTCCAACCTTTCGGTTAACAGCCGATCGTGCTAGCCAAATGCGCCACGGAGACAGTCCTGCTCCACTCTCACCACCATCAGAACATATCTTCAAAGCTATCATCCCAAAGAAAAAAAAGCGCTGCACCACCACCGGGTGGGCTCGAACCTCCATCCTTTCGGTTAACAGCCGATCGCGCTAGCCAATTGCGCCCCGGAGACAGTCCTGCTCCATTCTCACCACCATCAGAACATATCTTCAAAGGTATCAGCCCAAAGAAAAAAAAAGCAACACACCACTCCCGGGAGGGCTCGAACCTCCAACCTTTCAGTTAACAGCCGATCGCGCTAGCCATTTGCGCCACGGAGACAGTCGTGCTCCACTCTCACCACCATCAGAACATATCTTCAAAGCTATCAGCCTAAAGAAAAAAAAGCGCCGCACCACCACCGGGTGGGCTCGAACCTCCAACCTTTCGGTAACGATCGAACGCGCTACCCGATTTCGCCACGAAGACAGTCCTTCTCCACTCTCACCACCTTTAGAAGATATCTTCAAAGCTATCATCCCAAAAAAAGCGCCGCACCACCACCGGGTGGGCTCGAACCTCCAACCTTTCGGTTAACAGACGATCGCACTAGCCGATCGCGCCACGTAGACAGTCGTGCTCCACTCTCACCACCATCAGAACATATCTTCAAAGCTATCAGCGCAAAGAAAAAAGCAACACACCACTCCCGGGGGGGCTCAAAACTCCAACCTTTCGGTTAACAGCCGATCGCGCTAGCCAATTGCGCAACGGAGACAGTCCTGCTTCACTCTCACCACCATCAGAACATATCTTCAAAGCTATCAGCCCCAAAAAAAGCGCCGAACCACCACCGGGTGGGCTCGAAACTCCAACCTTTCGATTAACAGCCGATTGCGCTAGAAAATTGCGCCACGGAGACAGTCCTGTTCCACTGTCACCACCATTAGAACATATCTTCAAAGCTATCAGGCCGTAGAAAAAAAGCGCCGCACCACCACCGGGTGTGCTCGAACCTCCAAACTTTCGGTTAACAGACGATCGCGCTAGCGAATCGCGCCACGGAGACAGTCGTGCTCCACTCTCACCACCATCAGAACCTATCTTCAAAGCTATCAGCGCAAAGAAAAAAGCAACACACCACTCCCGGGAGGGCTCGAAACTCCAACATTTCGGTTAACAGCCGATCGTGCTAGCCAATTACGCCATGGAGACAGTCCTGCTCCACTCTCACCACCATAAGAACATATCTTCAAAGCTATCAGCCCAAAGAAAACAAAGCGACTCACCACTCCCGGGAGGGCTCGAACCTCCAACCTTTTGGTTAACAGCCGATCGCGCTAGCCAATTTCGCCACGGAGACAGTCCTGCTCCACTCTCACCACCATCATCAGAACATATCTTCAAAGCTATCAGCCCAAAGAAAAAAAAGCGCCGCGCCACCACCGGGTGCGCTCGATCCTCCAACCTTTCGGTTAACAGACGATCGCGCTAGCTGATCGCGCCACGGAGACAGTCGTGCTCCACTCTCACCACCATCAGAACATATCTTCAAAGCTATCAGCGCAAAGAAAAAAGCAACACACCACTACCGGGTGGGCTCGAACCTCCAACCTTTCGGTTAACAGACGATCACGCTAGCCAATTTCGCCACGGAGACAGTCCTGCTCCGCTCTCACCACCATCATCAGAACATATCTTCAAAGCTATCAGCCTAAAGAAAAAAAAGCGCCGCACCACCACCGGGTTGGCTCGAACCTTCAAACTTTCTGTTAACAGCCGAACGCGCTACCCAATTTCGCCACGAAGACAGTCCTGCTCCACTCTCACCACCTTTAGAACATATCTTCAAAGCTATCATCCCAAAGAAAAAAAAGCGCCGCACCAGCACCGGGTGGGCTCGAACCTCCAACCTTTCGGTTAACAGACGATCGCGCTAGCCGATCGCGCCACGGAGACAGTCGTGCTCCACTCTCACCACCATCAGAACATATCTTCAAAGCCATCAACGCAAAGAAGAGAAAAAGCGACACACCGTCCTCGGGTGGGCTCGAAACTCCAACCTTTCTATTAACAGCCGATCGCGCTAGCCAATTGCGCCACGGAGACAGTCCTGCTCCACTCTCACCACCATCAGAACATATCTTCAAAGCTATCAGCCCAAACAAGAAAAAGCGCCGCACCACCACGGGGTGGGCTCGAAACTCCAACCTTTCGGTTAACAGCCGATCTTGCTAGCCATTTGCGCCATGGAGACAGTCCTACTCCACTCTCACCACCATCAGAACATATCTTCAAAGCTATCAGCCCATAGAAAAAAGAGCGCCGCACCACCACCAGGTGGGCTCGAACCTCCAACCTTTCGGTTAACGACCGAACGCGCTACCCAATTGCGCCACGGAGACAGTCCTGCTCCACTCTCACCACCATCAGAACATATCTTCAAAGCGATCAGCCCAAACAAAAAAAAAGGAACACACCACTCCCGGGAGGGCTCGAACCTCCAACCTTTCGGTTAACAGCCGATCGCGCTAGCCAATTGCGCCGCGGAGACATTCGTGCTCCACTCTCACCACCAACAGAACATATCTTCAAAGCTATCAGCGCAAAGAAAAAAGCAACACACCACTCTCGAGAGAGCTCGAACCTCCAAACTTTCGGTTAACAGCCGATCGCGCTAGCCAATTTCGACACGGAGACAGTCCTGCTCCACTCTCACCACCATCAGAACATACCTTCAAAGCTATCACCCCGAAGAAAAAAAAAGCGCCGCACCACCTCCGGGTGCGCTCGAACCTCCAACCTTACGGTCAACAGCCGATCGTGCTAGCCAATTGCGCCACAGAGACAGTCGTTCTCTACTCTCACCACCATCAGAACATATCTTCAAAGCTATCAGCCCAAAGAAAAAAAAGCGCCGCACCACCACTGGGTGGGCTCGAACCTCCAGCCTTTCGGCTAACAGCCGATCGCGCTAGCCAATTGTGCCACGGAGACAGTCGTGCTCCGCTCTCACCACCGTCAGAACAATTCTTCAGGGCTATCAGCCCAAAGAAAAAGAAGCGCCGCACAACCACCAGTTGGGCTCGAACCTCCAACCTTTCGGTCAACAGCCGATCGCGCTAGCCAATTGCGCCACGGATGCAGTCGTGCTCCACTCTCACCACCATCAGAACATATCTTCAAAGCTATCAGCGCAAAGAAAAAAAAACAACACACCGTCCCCGGGTGGGCTCTAACCTCCAACCTTCCGGTTATCAGCCGATCGCGCTAGCCAATTGCGCCATGGAGACAGTCCTGCTCCACTCTTACTACCATCAGAACATATCTTCAAAGCTATCATCCCATGGAAAAAAAAGCGCCGCATCACCACCGGGTGGGCTTGAACCTCCAACATTTCGGTTAACGGCCGAACGCGCTTGCCAATTGTGCCACGGAGACAGTCCTGCCTCACTGTCACCACCATCAGAACATATCTTCAAAGCTATCAGCCAAAAGAATAAAAAGCAACACACCACTCCCGGGAGGGCTCGAACCTCCAACCTTTCACTTAACAGCCGATCGCGCTAGCCATTTGCGCCAAGGAGACAGTCGTGCTCCACTCTGACCACCATCAGAACATATCTTCAAAGCTATCAGCCTAAAGAAAAAAAAAGCGCCGCACCAACACCGGGTCGGCTCGAACCTCCAACCTTTTGGTTAACGAACGAACGCGCTACCCGATTTCGCCACGAAGACAGTCCTTCTCCACTCTCCCCACCTTTAGAAGACAGCTTCAAAGCTTCATCCCAAAGAAAAAAAAGCGCCGCACCACCACCGGGTGGGCTCGAACCTCCAACCTTTCGGTTAACAGACGATCGCGCTAGCCGATTACGCCACGGAGACAGTCGTGCTTCACTCTCACCACCATCAGAACATATCTTCAAAGCTATCAGCCCAAAGAAAAAAAAGCAACACACCACTCCCGGGAGGGCTCGAACCTCCAAACTTTCAGTTAACAGCCGATCGCGCTAGCCATTGCGCCACGGAGACAGTCGTGCTCCACTCTCACCACCATCAGAACATATCTTCAAAGCTATCAGCCTAAAGAAAAAAAAAGCGCCGCACCACCACCGGGTGGGCTCGAACCTCCAACCTTTCGGTTAACGACCGAACGCGCTACCCAATTTCGCCACGAAGACAGTCCTGCTCCACTCTCACCACCTTTAGAACATATCTTCAAAGCTATCATTCCAAAGAAAAAAAAGCGCCGCACCACCACCGGGTGGACTCGAACCTCCAACCTTTCGTTTAACAGACGATCGCGCTAGCCGATCGCGCCACGGAGACAGTCGTGCTTCACTCTCACCACCATCAGAACATATCTTCAAAGCCATCAACGCAAAGAAACGAAAAAGCGACACACCGTTCTCGGGTGGGCTCGAAACTCCAACCTTTCTATAAACAGCCGATCGCGCTAGCCAATTGCACCACGGAGACAGTCCTGCTCCACTCTCACCACCATCAGAACATATCTTCAAAGCTATCAGCCCAAAGAAAAAAAAGCGCCGCATCACCACCGGGTGGGCTTGAACCTCCAACCTTTCGGTTAACGGCCGAACGCGCTTGCCAATTGCGCCACGGAGACAGTCCTGCTTCACTCTCACCCCCATCAGAACATATCTTCAAAGCTATCAGGCCAAAAAAAGCAAAACATCACTCCCGGGAGGGCTCGAACCTCCAACCTTTCGGTTAACAGCCGATCGCGCTAGCCAATTGCGCCATGGAGACAGTCATGGTCCACTCTCACCACAATCAGAACATAACTTCAAAGCTATCAGCGCAAAGAAAAAAGCAACACAACACTACCGGGTGGGCTCGAAACTCCAACCTTTCGGTTAACAGCCGACCGTGCTAGCCAAATGCGCCACGGAGACAGTCCTGCTCCACTCTCACCACCATCAGAACATATCTTCAAAGCTATCATCCCAAAGAAAAAAAAGCGCTGCACCACCACCGGGTGGGCTCGAACCTCCAACCTTTCGGTTAACAGCCGATCGCGCTAGCCAATTGCGCCCCGGAGACAGTCCTGCTCCATTCTCACCACCATCAGAACATATCTTCAAAGCTATCAGCCAAAAGAAAAAAAAGCAACACACCACTCCCGGGAGGGCTCGAACCTCCAACCTTTCAGTTAACAGCCGATCGCGCTAGCCATTTGCGCCAAGGAGACAGTCGTGCTCCAGTCTCACCACCATCAGAACATATCTTCAAAGCTATCAGCCTAAAGGAAAAAAAGCGCCGCACCAACACCGGGTCGGCTCGAACCTCCAACCTTTCGGTTAACGAACGAACGCGCTACCCGATTTCGCCACGAAGACAGTCCTTCTCCACTCTCACCACCTTTAGAAGATATCTTCAAAGCTATCATCCCAAAGAAAAAAAAGCGCCGCACCACCACCGGGTGGGCTCGAACCTCCAACCTTTCGGTTAACAGACGATCGCGCTAGCCGATTGCGCCACGGAGACAGTCGTGCTTCACTCTCACCACCATCAGAACATATCTTCAAAGCTATCAGCGCAAAGAAAAAAGGAACACACCACTCCCGGGGGGGCTCAAAACTCCAACCTTTCGGTTAACAGCCGATCGCGCTAGCCAATTTCGCCACGGAGACAGTCCTGCTCCACTCTTACCACCATCATCAGAACATATCTTCAAAGCTATCAGCCCAAAGAAAAAAAAGCGCCGCAGCACCACCGGGTGCGCTCGAACCTCCAACCTTTCGGTTAACAGACGATCGCGCTAGCCGATCGCGCCACAGAGACAGTCGTGCTCCACTCTCACCACCATCAGAACATATCTTCAAAGCAATCAGCGCAAAGAAAAAAGCAACACACCTCTCCCGGGGGGGGGGGGGCTCAAAACTCCAACCTTTCGGTTAACAGCAATCGCGCTAGCCAATTGTGCCACGGAGACAGTCGTGCTCCGCTCTCACCACCGTCAGAACAATTCTTCAGAGCTATCAGCCCAAAGAAAAAGACGCGCTGCACAACCACCGGTTGGGCTCGAACTACAACCTTTCGGTCAACAGCCGATCACGCTAGCCAATTGCGCCATGGAGGCAGTCGTGCTCCACTCTCACCACCATCAGAACATATCTTCAAAGCTATCAGCGCAAAGAAAAAAGCAACACACCACTCCCGGGGGGCTCAAAACTCCAACCTTTCGGTTAACAGCCGATCGCGCTAGCCAATTGCGCCACGGAGACAGTCCTGCACCACTCTCACCACCATCAAAACATATCTTCAAAGCTATCAGCCCCAAAAAAAGCGCCGCACCACCACCGGATGGGCTCGAACCTCCAAACTTTCGGTTACCGACCGAACGCGCTACCCAATTGCGCCACGAAGACAGTCCTGCTTCACTCTCACCACCATCAGAACATATCTTCAAAGCTATCAGCGCAAAGAAAAAAAACGACACACCGTCCCCGGGTGGGCTCAAACCTCCAACCTTTCGGTTATCAGCCGATCGCGCTAGCCAATTGCGCCACGGAGACAGTCGTGCTCCACTCTCACCACCATGAGAACATATCTTCAAAGCTATCAGCCCAAAGAAAAAAAAGCGCCGCACCACCACGGGGTGGGCCCGAAACTCCAACCTTTTGGTTAACAGACGATCGCGCTAGCCGATCGCGCCACGGAGACAGTCGTGCTCCACTCTCACCACCATCAGAACATATCTTCAAAGCTATCAGCGCAAAGAAAAAAGCAACACACCACTACCGGGTGGGCTCGAACCTCCAAACTTTCGGTTAACAGCCGATCGCGCAAGCCAATTGCGCCCCGGAGACAGTCCTGCTCCATTCTCACCACCATCAGAACATACCTTCAAAGCAATCAGCGCAAAGAAAAAAGCAACACACCTCTCCCGGGGGGGGGGGGGGGGCTCAAAACTCCAACCTTTCGGTTAACAGCAATCGCGCTAGCCAATTGTGCCACGGAGACAGTCGTGCTCCGCTCTCACCACCGTCAGAACAATTCTTCAGAGCTATCAGCCCAAAGAAAAAGACGCGCCGCACCACCACCGAGTGGGCTCGAACCTCCAACCTTTCAGTTAACAGACGATCGCGCTAGCCGATCGCGCCACGGAGACAGTCGTGCTCCACTCTCACCACCATCAGAACATATCTTCAAAGCTATCAGCGCAAAGAAAAAAGCCACACACCACTCCCGGGGGGCTCAAAACTCCAACCTTTCGGTTAACAGCCGATCGCGCTAGCCAATTGCGCCACGGAGACAGTCCTGCACCACTCTCACCGCCATCAGAACATATCTTCAAAGCTATCAGCCCCAAAAAAAGCGCCGCACCACCACCGGATGGGCTCGAACCTCCAAACTTTCGGTTACCGACCGAACGCGCTACCCAATTGCGCCACGGAGACAGTCCTGCTCCACTCTCACCACCATCAGAACATATCTTCAAAGCTATCAGCCCAAAAAAAGCGCCAAACCATCACCGGGTGGGCTCGAAACACGAACCTTTCGATTAACAGCCGATCGCGTTAGAAAATTGCGCCACGGAGACAGTCCTGTTCCACTCTCACCACCATTAGAACATATCTTCAAAGCTATCAGGCCATAGAAAAAAAGCGCCGCACCACCACCGGGTGGGCTCGAACCTCCAACCTTTCGGTTAACAGACGATCGCGCTAGCCAATCGCGCAACGGAGACAGTCGTGCTCCACTCTCACCACCATCAGAACCTATCTTCAAAGCTATCAGCGCAAAGAAAAAATAACACACCACTCCCGGGAGGGCTCGAAACTCCAACCTTTCGGTCAACAGCCGATCGTGCTACCCAATTGCGCCACGAAGACAGTCCTGCTTCACTCTCACCACCATCAGAACATATCTTCAAAGCTATCAGCCCAAAGAAAACAAAGCAACTCACCACTCTCGGAGGGCTGGAACCTCCAACCTTTCGGTTAACAGCCGATCGCGCTAGCCAATTTCGCCACGGAGACAGTCCTGCTCCACTCTCAGCACCATCATCAGAACATATCTTCAAAGCTATCAGCCCAAAGAAAAAAAAGCGCCGCACCACCACCGGGTGCGCTCGAACCTCCAACCTTTCGGTTAACAGACGATCGCGCTAGCCGATCGCGCCATGGAGACAGTCGTGCTCCACTCTCACCACCATCAGAACATATCTTCAAAGCTATCAGCGCAAAGAAAAAAAACGACACACCGTTCCCGGGTGGGCTCAAACCTCCAACCTTTCGGTTACCAGCCGATCGCGCTAGCCAATTGCACCACGGAGACAGTCGTGCTCCACTCTCACCACCATCATAACATATCTTCAAAGCTATCAGCCCAAAGAAAAAAAGCGCCGCACCACCACGGGGTGGGCTCGAAACTCCAACCTTTTGGTTAACAGACGATCGCCCTAGCCGATCGCGCCACGGAGACAGTCGTGCTCCACTCTCACCTCCATCAGAACATATCTTCAAAGCTATCAGCGCAAAAAAAAAGCAACACACCACTCCCGGGGGCGCTCAAAACTCCAACCTTTCGGTTAAGAGCCGATCGCGCTAGCCAATTGCGCAACGGAGACAGTCGTGCTCCACTCTCACCACCATTAGAACTTATCTTCAAAGCTATCAGGCCCTAGAAAAAAAAGCGCCGCACCACCACCGGGTGGGCTTGAACCTCCAACGTTTCGGGTAACAGCCGATCGCGCTAGCCAATTGGGCCACGGAGACAGTCGTGCTCCACTCTCACCACCTTTAGAAGATATCTTCAAAGCTATCATCCCAAAGAAAAAAAAGCGCCGCACCACCACCGGGTGGGCTCGAACCTCCAACCTTTCGGTTAACAGACGATCGGGCTAGCCGATCGCGCCACGGAGACAGTCGTGCTCCACTCTCACCACCATCTGAACATATCTTCAAAGCTATCAGCGCAAAGAAGAAAGCAACACACCACTCCCGGGGGGCTCAAAACTCCAACCTTTCGGTTAACAGCCGATCGCGCTAGCCAATTGCGCAACGGAGACAGTCCTGCACCACTCTCACCACCATCAGAACATATCTTCAAAGCTATCAGCCCCAAAAAAAGCGCCGCACCACCACCGGGTGGGCTCGAACCTCCAACCTTTCGGTTAACGACCGAACGCGCTACCCAATTGCGCCACGAAGACAGTCCTGCTTCACTCTCACCACCATCAGAACATATCTTCAAAGCTATCAGCGCAAAGAAAAAAAACGACACACCGTCCCCGGGTGGGTACAAACCTCCAACCTTTCGGTTATCAGCGGATCGCGCTAGCCAATTGCGCCACGGAGACAGTCGTGCTCCACTCTCACCACCATCAGAACATATTTTCAAAGCTATCAGCCCAAAGAAAAAAAAGTGCCGCATCACCACGGGGTGGGCTCGAAACTCCAACCTTTCGGTTAACAGACGATCGCGCTAGCCGATCGCGCCACGGAGACAGTCGTGCTCCACTCTCACCACAATCAGAACATATCTTCAAAGCTATCAGCGCAAAGAAAAAAGCAACTCACCACTCCCGGGAGGGCTCGAACCTCCAACCTTTCGGTTAACAGCCGATCGCGCTAGCCAATTTCGCCACGGAGACAGTCCTGCTCCACTCTCACCACCATCATCAGAACATATCTTCAAAGCTATCAGCGCAAAGAAAAAAAAGCGCTGCACCACCACCGGGTGCGCTCGAACCTCCAACCTTTCGGTTAACAGACGATCGCGCTAGCCGATCGCGCCATGGAGACAGTCGTGCTCCACTCTCACCACCATCAGAACATATCTTCAAAGCTATCAGCGCAATGAAAAAAGCAACACACATCTCCCGGGGGGGCTCAAAACTCCAACCTTTCGGTTAACAGCAATCGCGCTAGCCAATTGTGCCACGGAGACAGTCGTGCTCCGCTCTCACCACCGTCAGAACAATTCTTCAGAGCTATCAGCCCAAAGAAAAAGAAGCGCTGCACAACCACCGGTTGGGCTCGAAACTCCAACCTTTCGGTCAACAGCCGATCGCGCTAGCCAATTGCGCCACGGAGACAGTCGTGCTCCACTCTCACCACCATCAGAACATATCTTCAAAGCTATCAGCCCAATAAAAAAAAGCGCCGCACCACCACCGGGTGGGCTCGAACCTCCAACCTTTCGGTTAACAGCCGATCGCGCAAGCCAATTGCGCCCCGGAGACAGTCCTGCTCTACTCTCACCACCATCAGAACATATCTTCAAAGCTATCAGCCCAAAGAAAAAAAACAACACACCACTCCCGGGAGGGCTCGAACCTCCAACCTTTCGGTTAACAGCCGATTGCGCTAGCCAATTGCGCCACGGAGACAGTCGTGCTCCACTCTCACCACCATCAGAACATATCTTCAAAGCTATCAGCCCAAAGAAAAAAAAGCGCCGCACCACCACGGGGTGGGCTCGAAACTCCAACCTTTTGGTTAACAGACGATCACGCTAGCCGATCGCGCCACGGAGACAGTCGTGCTCCACTCTAACCTCCATCAGAACATATCCTCAAAGCTATCAGCGCAAAGAAAAAAGCAACACACCATTCCCGGCGGGGCTCAAAAGTCCAACCTTTCGGTTAACAGCCGATCGCGCTAGCCAATTGCGCAACGGAGACAGTCGTGCTCCACTCTCACCACCATTAGAACTTATCTTCAAAGCTATCAGGCCATAGAAAAAAAGCGCCGCACCACCACCGGGTGGGCTTGAACCTCCAACATTTCGGGCAACAGCCGATCGCGCTAGCCAATTGGGCCAGGGAGACAGTCGTGCTCCACTCTCACCACCTTTAGAAGATATCTTCAAAGCTATCATCCCAAAGAAAAAAAAGCGCCGCACCACCACCGAGTGGGCTCGAACCTCCAACCTTTCGGTTAACAGACGATCGCGCTAGCCGATCGCGCCACGGAGACAGTCGTGCTCCACTCTCACCACCATCAGAACATATCTTCAAAGCTATCAGCGCAAAGAAAAAAGCAACACTCCACTCCCGGGAGGCTCAAAACTCCAACCTTTCGGTTAACAGCCGATCGCGCTAGCCAATTGCGCAACGGAGACAGTCCTGCACCACTCTCACCACCATCAGAACATATCTTCAAAGCTATCAGCCCCAAAAAAGCGCCGCACAACCACCGGATGGGCTCGAACCTATCTTTCGGTTAACGACCGAACGCGCTACCCAATTGCGCCACGAAGACAGTCCTGCTTCACTCTCACCACCATCAGAACATATCTTCAAAGCTATCAGCGCAAAGAAAAAAAACGACACACCGTCCCCGGGTGGGCTCAAACCTCCAACCTTTCGGTTATCAGCCGATCGCGCTAGCCAATTGCGCCACGGAGACAGTCGTGCTCCACTCTCACCACCATCAGAACATATCTTCAAAGCTATCAGCCCAAAGAAAAAAAAAGCGCCGCACCACAACGGGGTGGGCTCGAAACTCCAACCTTTCGGTTAACAGACGATCGCGCTATCCGATCGCGCCACGGAGACAGTCGTGCTCCACTCTCACCACCATCAGAACATATCTTCAAAGCTATCAGCGCAAAGAAAAAAGCAACACACCACTACCGGGTGGGCTCGAACCTCCAACCTTTCGGTTAACAGCCGATCGCGCTAGCCAATTGCGCCCCGGAGACAGTCCTGCTCGATTCTCACCACCATCAGAACATATCTTCAAAGCTATCAACGCAAAGAAAAAAGCAACACACCACTACCGGGTGGGCTCGAACCTCCAACCTTTCGGTTAACAGCCGATCGCGCTAGCCAATTGCGCCCCGGAGACAGTCCTGCTCCATTCTCACCACCATCAGAACATATCTTCGAAGCTATCAGCCCAAAGAAAAAAAGCAACACACCACTCCCGGGAGGGCTCGAACCTCCAACCTTTCAGTTAACAGCCGATCGCGCTAGCCATTTGCGCCACGGAGACAGTCGTGCTCCAATCTCACCACAATCAGAACATATCTTCAAAGCTATCAGCGCAAAGAAAAAAGCAACACACCACTACCGGGTGGGCTCGAACCTCCAACCTTTCGGTTAACAGCCGATCGCGCTAGCCAATTGCGCCCCGGAGACAGTCCTGCTCCATTCTCACCACCATCAGAACATATCTTCAAAGCTATCAGCCTAAAGAAAAAAAAAGCGCCGCACCACCACCGGGTGGGCTCGAACTTCCAACCTTTCGGTTAACGACCGAACGCGCTACCCAATTGCGCCACGAAGACAGTCCTGCTTCACTCTCACCACCATCAGAACATATCTTCAAAGCTATCAGCCCAAAGAAAACAAAGCAACTCACCACTCCCGGGAGGGCTCGAACCTCCAACCTTTCGGTTAACAGCCGATCGCGCTAGCCAATTTCGCCACGGAGACAGTCCTGCTCCACTCTCACCACCATCATCAGAACATATCTTCAAAGCTATAAGCCCCAAAAAAAAAAGCGCCGCACCACCACCGGGTGCGCTCGAACCTCCAACCTTTCGGTTAACAGACGATCGCGCTAGCCAATTGAGCCACGGAGACAGTCGTGCTCCGCTCTCACCACCGTCAGAACAATTCTTCAGAGTTATCAGCCCAAAGAAAAAGAAGCGCTGCACAACCACCGGTTGGGCTCGAAACTCCAACCTTTCGGTCAACAGCCGATCGCGCTAGCCAGTTGCGCCACGGAGGCAGTCGTGCTCCACTCTCACCACCATCAGAACATATCTTCAAAGCTATCAGCGCAAAGAAAAAAAAACGACACACCACTCCGGGGGGGGGGGGCTCAAAACTCCAACCTTTCGGTTAACAGCCGATCGCGCTAGCCAATTGCGCAACGGAGACAGTCGTGCTCCGCTCTCACCACCATTAGAACATATCTTCAAAGCTATCAGGCCATAGAAAAAAAGCGCCGCACCACCACCGGGTGGGCTTGAACCTCCAACGTTTCGGGTAACAGCCGATCGCGCTAGCCAATTGGGCCACGGAGACAGTCGTGCTCCACTCTCACCACCATCAGAACATATCTTCAAAGCTATCAGCGCAAAGAAAAAAGCAACACACCAATACCGGGCGGGCTCGAACCTCCAACCTTTCGGTTAACAGACGATCGCGCTAGCCGATCGCGCCACGGAGACATTCGTGCTCCACTCTCACCACCAAAAGAACATATCTTCAAAGCTATCAGCGCAAAGAAAAAAGCAACTCACCACTCCCGGGAGGACTCGAACCTCCAACCTTTCGCTTAACAGCCGATCGCGCTACCCAATTTCGCCACGGAGACAGTCCTGCTCTACTCTCACCACCATCAGAACATATCTTCAAAGCTATCAGCCCAAAGAAAAAAAACAACACACAACTCCCGGGAGGGCTCGAACCTCCAACCTTTCGGTTAACAGCCGATTGCGCTAGCCAATTGCGCCACGGAGACAGTCGTGCTCCACTCTCACCACCATCAGAACATATCTTCAAAGCTATCAGCCCAAAGAAAAAAAAGCGCCGCACCACCACGGGGTGGGCTCGAAACTCCAACCTTTTGGTTATCAGACGATCACGCTAGCCGATCGCGCCACGGAGACAGTCGTGCTCCACTCTAACCTCCATCAGAACATATCTTCAAAGCTATCAGCGCAAAGAAAAAAGCAACACACCATTCCCGGGGGGGGGCTCAAAAGTCCAACCTTTCGGTTAACAGCCGATCGCGCTAGCCAATTGCGCAACGGAGACAGTCGTGCTCCACTCTCACCACCAGTAGAACTTATCTTCAAAGCTATCAGGCCATAGAAAAAAAGCGCCGCACCACCACCGGGTGGGCTTGAACCTCCAACATTTCGGGCAACAGCCGATCGCGCTAGCCAATTGGGCCAGGGAGACAGTCGTGCTCCACTCTCACCACCTTTAGAAGATATCTTCAAAGCTATCATCCCAAGGAAAAAAAAGCGCCGCACCACCACCGAGTGGGCTCGAACCTCCAACCTTTCGGTTAACAGACGATCGCGCTAGCCGATCGCGCCACGGAGACAGTCGTGCTCCACTCTCACCACCATCAGAACATATCTTCAAAGCTATCAGCCCCAAAAAAAGCGCCGCACAACCACCGGATGGGCTCGAACCTACCTTTCGGTTAACGACCGAACGCGCTACCCAATTGCGCCACGAAGACAGTCCTGCTTCACTCTCACCACCATCAGAACATATCTTCAAAGCTATCAGCGCAAAGAAAAAAAACGACACACCGTCCCCGGGTGGGCTCAAACCTCCAACCTTTCGGTTATCAGCCGATCGCGCTAGCCAATTGCGCCACGGAGACAGTCGTGCTCCACTCTCACCACCATCAGAACATATCTTCAAAGCTATCAGCCCAAAGAAAAAAAAAGCGCCGCACCACCACGGGGTGGGCTCGAAACTCCAACCTTTCGGTTAACAGACGATCGCGCTATCCGATCGCGCCACGGAGACAGTCGTGCTCCACTCTCACCACCATCAGAACATATCTTCAAAGCTATCAGCGCAAAGAAAAAAGCAACACACCACTACCGGGTGGGCTCGAACCTCCAACCTTTCGGTTAACAGCCGATCGCGCTAGCCAATTGCGCCCCGGAGACAGTCCTGCTCCATTCTCACCACCATCAGAACATATCTTCAAAGCTATCAACGCAAAGAAAAAAGCAACACACCACTACCGGGTGGGCTCGAACCTCCAACCTTTCGGTTAACAGCCGATCGCGCTAGCCAATTGCGCCCCGGAGACAGTCCTGCTCCATTCTCACCACCATCAGAACATATCTTCGAAGCTATCAGCCCAAAGAAAAAAAGCAACACACCACTCCCAGGAGGGCTCGAACCTCCAACCTTTCAGTTAACAGCCGATCGCGCTAGCCATTTGCGCCACGGAGACAGTCGTGCTCCAATCTCACCACAATCAGAACATATCTTCAAAGCTATCAGCGCAAAGAAAAAAGCAACACACCACTACCGGGTGGGCTCGAACCTCCAACCTTTCGGTTAACAGCCGATCGCGCTAGCCAATTGCGCCCCGGAGACAGTCCTGCTCCATTCTCACCACCATCAGAACATATCTTCAAAGCTATCAGCCTAAAGAAAAAAAAAGCGCCGCACCACCACCGCGAGGGCTCGAACTTCCAACCTTTCGGTTAACGACCGAACGCGCTACCCAATTGCGCCACGAAGACAGTCCTGCTTCACTCTCACCACCATCAGAACATATCTTCAAAGCTATCAGCCCAAAGAAAACAAAGCAACTCACCACTCCCGGGAGGGCTCGAACCTCCAACCTTTCGGTTAACAGCCGATCGCGCTAGCCAATTTCGCCACGGAGACAGTCCTGCTCCACTCTCACCACCATCAGAACATACCTTCAAAGCTATCAGCCCGAAGAAAAAAAAAGCGCCGCACCACCTCCGGGTGCGCTCGAACCTCCAACCTTTCGGTCAACAGCCGATCGTGCTAGCCAATTGCGCCACGGAGACAGTCGTTCTCTACTCTCACCACCATCAGAACATATCTTCAAAGCTATCAGCCCAAAGAAAAAAAAGCGCCGCACCACCACTGGGTGGGCTCGAACCTCCAGCCTTTCGGCTAACAGCCGATCGCGCTAGCCAATTGTGCCACGGAGACAGTCGTGCTCCGCTCTCACCACCGTCAGAACAATTCTTCAGGGCTATCAGCCCAAAGAAAAAGAAGCGCCGCACAACCACCAGTTGGGCTCGAACCTCCAACCTTTCGGTCAACAGCCGATCGCGCTAGCCAATTGCGCCACGGATGCAGTCGTGCTCCACTCTCACCACCATCAGAACATATCTTCAAAGCTATCAGCGCAAAGAAAAAAAAACAACACACCGTCCCCGGGTGGGCTCTAACCTCCAACCTTCCGGTTATCAGCCGATCGCGCTAGCCAATTGCGCCATGGAGACAGTCCTGCTCCACTCTTACTACCATCAGAACATATCTTCAAAGCTATCATCCCATGGAAAAAAAAGCGCCGCATCACCACCGGGTGGGCTTGAACCTCCAACATTTCGGTTAACGGCCGAACGCGCTTGCCAATTGTGCCACGGAGACAGTCCTGCCTCACTGTCACCACCATCAGAACATATCTTCAAAGCTATCAGCCAAAAGAATAAAAAGCAACACACCACTCCCGGGAGGGCTCGAACCTCCAACCTTTCACTTAACAGCCGATCGCGCTAGCCATTTGCGCCAAGGAGACAGTCGTGCTCCACTCTGACCACCACCAGAACATATCTTCAAAGCTATCAGCCTAAAAAAAAAAAAGCGCCGCACCAACACCGGGTCGGCTCGAACCTCCAACTTTTTGGTTAACGAACGAACGCGCTACCCGATTTCGCCACGAAGACAGTCCTTCTCCACTCTCCCCACCTTTAGAAGATAGCTTCAAAGCTTCATCCCAAAGAAAAAAAAGCGCCGCACCACCACCGGGTGGGCTCGAACCTCCAACCTTTCGGTTAACAGACGATCGCGCTAGCCGATTACGCCACGGAGACAATCGTGCTTCACTCTCACCACCATCAGAACATATCTTCAAAGCTATCAGCCCAAAGAAAAAAAAGCAACACACCACTCCCGGGAGGGCTCGAACCTCCAAACTTTCAGTTAACAGCCGATCGCGCTAGCCATTGCGCCACGGAGACAGTCGTGCTCCACTCTCACCACCATCAGAACATATCTTCAAAGCTATCAGCCTAAAGAAAAAAAAAGCGCCGCACCACCACCGGGTGGGCTCGAACCTCCAACCTTTCGGTTAACGACCGAACGCGCTACCCAATTTCGCCACGAAGACAGTCCTGCTCCACTCTCACCACCTTTAGAACATATCTTCAAAGCTATCATTCCAAAGAAAAAAAAGCGCCGCACCACCACCGGGTGGACTCGAACCTCCAACCTTTCGTTTAACAGACGATCGCGCTAGCCGATCGCGCCACGGAGACAGTCGTGCTTCACTCTCACCACCATCAGAACATATCTTCAAAGCCATCAACGCAAAGAAACGAAAAAGCGACACACCGTTCTCGGGTGGGCTCGAAACTCCAACCTTTCTATTAACAGCCGATCGCGCTAGCCAATTGCACCACGGAGACAGTCCTGCTCCACTCTCACCACCATCAGAACATATCTTCAAAGCTATCAGCCCAAAGAAAAAAAAGCGCCGCATCACCACCGGGTGGGCTTGAACCTCCAACCTTTCGGTTAACGGCCGAACGCGCTTGCCAATTGCGCCACGGAGACAGTCCTGCTTCACTCTCACCCCCATCATAACATATCTTCAAAGCTATCAGGCCAAAAAAAGCAAAACATCACTCCCGGGAGGGCTCGAACCTCCAACCTTTCGGTTAACAGCCGATCGCGCTAGCCAATTGCGCCATGGAGACAGTCATGGTCCACTCTCACCACAATCAGAACATAACTTCAAAGCTATCAGCGCAAAGAAAAAAGCAACACAACACTACCGGGTGGGCTCGAAACTCCAACCTTTCGGTTAACAGCCGACCGTGCTAGCCAAATGCGCCACGGAGACAGTCCTGCTCCACTCTCACCACCATCAGAACATATCTTCAAAGCTATCATCCCAAAGAAAAAAAAGCGCTGCAACACCACCGGGTGGGCTCGAACCTCCAACCTTTCGGTTAACAGCCGATCGCGCTAGCCAATTGCGCCCCGGAGACAGTCCTGCTCCATTCTCACCACCATCAGAACATATCTTCAAAGCTATCAGCCAAAAGAAAAAAAAGCAACACACCACTCCCGGGAGGGCTCGAACCTCCAACCTTTCAGTTAACAGCCGATCGCGCTAGCCATTTGCGCCAAGGAGACAGTCGTGCTCTACTCTCACCACCATCAGAACATATCTTCAAAGCTATCAGCCTAAAGGAAAAAAAGCGCCGCACCAACACCGGGTCGGCTCGAACCTCCAACCTTTCGGTTAACGAACGAACGCGCTACCCGATTTCGCCACGAAGACAGTCCTTCTCCACTCTCACCACCTTTAGAAGATATTATTACGAGGCAGTGGGCATGGCTCTACCGTCGTGGACAACAGTTCGATGAAAAAGAAGTGGACTCGCCGCGCGAGAGACTGGCAGCTCTGAAGCGTCACTTTGGCATGTAAATATAGGAAATACGCTCATTCCTCTCTTCCGTGTGTTTGCGAGCTCCGTAACAAATTGGTGGAGGTGCTGGGTAACGAAGCGCCATACAACGGAGCTCCGCAGTGGTCGTCAAATCGGAGTTTCCGTGATGGAACACGGGACTGATCCCACGGCCACCTCTCCATCGGCTTCGGCGACGCCCGCACCATCCACGGCAACGCCTCCACTGGCCCCACCCCCACCCACGTACGTGCTGACGCATCCGAAGCATCCTGGAACGTTCTGCGGTACGGACCAAGTTGATGTCGACGACTGGATAGCCGACTACGAACGCACCAGTGCTCTCAACCGGTATGATCCGACTCTTATGCTGGCCAATGTGCTGTTTTACCTGAAAGGCACGGCCAAAGTCTGGTACGAGAACCATGAGGAGGAGATCGGCAGTTGGGACACCTTCAAGGAAAAGCTTCGCGACTTATTTGGGAAGCCCATCGGTCGAAAGGCGGCTGCAAAGAAGGAGTTGTCTATACGTGCTCAGACGTCCACAGAGCCGTATATCTCATATATACAGGACGTGCTGGCTCTATGTCGTAAAGTTGACAACGACATGTCGGAGTCTGACAAGGTTGGCCACGTCCTCAAGGGCATAGCGGACGACGCGTTCAACCTGCTAATGTGCCGGAACTGTGCGACCGTCGACGAAATTATTGAGGAATGCCGGCGTTTTGAACTGGCCAAAAGCAGGCGGATTTCAAGATCATTTACTCGACTGCCGAACACCGCAGCGACGTCCTCCTGCGAAGATGGACTGTCCTCCCATCGGCAGTCTTCACCAGCGTCTGAAATTACGCGAATTGTCCGGCGGGAAATCGAAGCAATTACACCTACTCTTCCCGCCAACGGCCACGTCGATTTGCAAGTACCTCAGGTTTGCTTGGTACAGTCGATTGTGCGGGAAGAACTGAGCAATTTGGGCTTCGATGTCTGCGCCGTTGCTCAGTCTCGACCAATTGGCTTCCGTTCAAGGTCGCCGCCTCGCCCCAGGTCACCACCTCAAGAAAGGTCTTATCCACGCTCTCGCAATCCGGCCGAATGGAGAACTGCGGATGATCGGCCGATCTGCTTTAACTGCCGCCGCATAGGTCACGTCGCACGGTATTGCCACAACCATTGGTCTTCGTCCCGAAACCAGTATAACACTGCTCGCCGCACCGATAGCTACCGTCGTTTCCAACCTCCTGAGCCGATCGCCGACAACTACCGCCGGCCTCTGCCCGTCGATTCCTACGCCTGCGATGCCCCTGATACGCAGCACAGCCGCTCACCGTCGCCTCGACGTCACCAGTCTCGTTCGCCGCCAGGACGTCGCCCGTCGTCCCCTTCTCCTCTACGACGACGCCCGGCCTCCCCGCTCAATTCTCACCAGGGAAACTAAGCGGTGCAGCTCTTGGAGGTGAAGCTGCATCCTCGGTACCGACCTCAAATCCTCTCCTTGTACTGCCGACACGACGAAATTTGATCGACGTCGACGTTGACGGCCTGACTGTTTCTGCACTTGTTGACACTGGGGCGCATATTTCTGTGATGAGTGCCCGACTTCGTCGCCGCCTGAAGAAAGTGCTCACACCGGCTGCCCCTGGCGTTATTCGTGTCGCCGACGGAAGAAGTCTTGCCATCACAGGAATGTGCACAGCACGCATCACTATCGCCGATCACCCCACATCTGTTCTCTTTGCAGTTATTGAGCAGTGCCCAAATGACCTAATTCTTGGTTTAGATTTCTTGTCCACCCATGCTGCTCTCATCGACTGTGCAACCGGCGTTCTTCAACTTGAACTGCCTCGACTTGGACCTGTGCCGTCCTCACCGTCACACCGCTTGTGCGCTGTTGATTATGTTCGGCTGTCACCGCAAGCCACCACGTGTGTTGCCTTAACGATATCACCAGCTCTTCCTGACGGTGACTACATAGTGTCTCCATTGGTGGATGTGCTCTTGGCTCGAAGTGTTGCTGTGCCGCATACAATCGTGACTATTGTGGACAACTACGTTCAGCTTCCGCTCCTTAACTTCAGTAGTTCGACCCAAGTTCTCCCGCAAGGCATTTCGTTAGCCCACGTTTCCCCACTTGATGCATGTAGCATCGTGGCATTGGACCCTGAAGACTGTTCGTCCCCTACTGCAGCCAGCCGAGCAAACGCACCTAGCGACGAAATCACGATGATGATCGCCCCTGATCTTCTGCCCTGTCAGTTGGCGCAACTTCACCACGTTCTGACTACCTACCGAGATATTTTCGACTTCGATGACCGCCCTTTAGGGCAAACGTCCTTCGTGCGTCATCAAATACATACCGGCGATGCTAATCCTGTTAGACGGCGACCGTATCGTGTTTCCCAGTCCGAACGCCAGGTCATACAACGAGAAGTCGAGAAAATGCTCTCCAAAGGAGTCATAGAGGCCTCTTCAAGTCCATGGGCGTCACCTGTTGTTTTAGTGAAAAAGAAGGATGGCAGCTGGAGATTTTGCGTTGACTACCGTGCCTTGAACAAGATAACCCGCAAAGACGTATATCCGCTGCCACGAATCGACGACGCCCTTGATTGCCTTCATGGCGCGCGATACTTCTCATCTATTGATCTGCGTTCGGGCTACTGGCAAATTTCTGTCGACGACTTAGACCGAGAAAAGACTGCCTTCATCACACCGGACGGCCTTTATCAGTTCAAGGTTATGCCTTTTGGGCTGTGCAACGCCCCGGCAACGTTCGAACGCATGATGGACTCTCTTCTTCGTGGTTATAAATGGTCCATCTGTCTTTGCTACCTCGACGATGTGATTGTTTTTTCCCCAACATTTGAAACTCACTTAACTCGTTTGTCGACCATTTTAGCCGTTTTTCGTCGAGCAGGACTCCAGCTGAACTCGAAAAAGTGCAATTTCGGCCGACAACAAATCACGATCCTTGGTCATCTTGTAAGTGCTGCTGGCGTCCGACCTGACCCTGACAAGATTAGCGCTGTCAAGAATTTCCCTCTGCCTTCTTCAACCAAAGATGTTCGGAGTTTTGTGGGCTTATGCTCGTACTTCCGCCGCTTTATACGCGATTTCGCTACAATTGCACGACCACTAACTGATCTTCTCAAAAAGAACGTGCCCTTCTCGTGGGGCCAAGACCAAGCAGCTGCGTTTTCCACGCTGATCGACCTGCTCATTTCACCACCAATACTGGCTCACTTTGACCCGTCTGCGACGACTGAAGTACGCACAGACGCCAGTGCTCACGGAATCGGCGCCGTCCTCGCTCAACACCAGGGAGGCCAAACGCGTGTTATTGCGTATGCCAGCCGCCTTCTCTCCACATCTGAGCGAAACTATTCGATAACAGAGCGCGAGTGTCTTGCGTTGGTCTGGGCTGTAGCGAAATTTCGCCCCTACTTGTATGGCCGCGAGTTTTCAGTTATTACGGACCACCACGCTCTGTGTTGGCTGTCGTCGCTCAAGGACCCAACTGGTCGCCTAGGTCGCTGGGCTCTACGTCTCCAGGAGTATAACTTCGACGTAATTTATAAGTCGGGCAGGTTGCACCAAGATGCTGATTGTCTCTCGCGTTATCCGGTGGACCCTGCTAGCCTCGCTGTCCATGAAGGCGATTCTTGTGTGCTCGCCATATCTGATTTGCACGACATCGGCACAGAGCAGCGCCGGGACGCAACCCTCAAGAAGGTCATTCAGCGAGTATCTTCAGGACATTCCGACCCTTCTCTCCGTCAATATGTCCTTCGCAACGACATTCTGTATCGTCGCAACATGAAGTCTGATGGCCCGGAATATTTGTTAGTTATTCCCCAACACATGCGTGCCACTATTCTTCAACATCTGCATGACGCACCGACGGCGGGACACCTGGGTTTTTCACGCACCTATCACCGCGTGCGGCAACGGTTCTTTTGGCCTGGCATGTATAAATTTGTGCGCCGTTATGTCGCTGCTTGCGAGCGCTGCCAGCGTCGGAAACGTCCTGCTCTCCGTCCGGCTGGCCTGCTCCAACCTATCGACATTCCCCCGGAACCATTCTTCCGCATCGGCCTCGACTTGCTCGGACCTTTCCCGACGTCCGTGTCAGGCAACAAGTGGATCGCTGTCGCAACCGACTATGCGACCAGATACGCGATAACTCGTGCATTGCCAACTAGCTGCGCTACAGACGTCGCAGACTTTCTCCTAAATGACGTCATTCTGCGGCATGGAGCTCCGCGCCAGCTTTTGACGGATCGGGGCCGCTGCTTCCTCGCAAAAGTTATCGACGAAATCCTCCGGAGCTGCTCTACCGAACATCACCTTACTACTGCCTACCATCCCCAGACTAACGGTCTCACGGAGCGTCTCAACCGAACTCTTACAGACATGTTGTCTATGTACGTCTCTGCTGACCACCGTGACTGGGACGCAATGCTCCCCTACGTTACATTTGCATATAATTCGTCAAGACATGACACCGCCGGCTACTCTCCATTCTTTCTTTTGTACGGCTGCAACCCTGCGTTGCCATTCGACACACTCCTTCCTTCTGCTACTATCCAACCAACGGTGTATGCGCAGGACGCTGCTTCTCGAGCCCGCGTCGCTCGCCAAATCGCGCACACTCGGCTCAGTGCTTCTCAGGCCGCACAAAAAGTCCGCTACGATGACTCGCACCGCGACGTTGACTACCCTGATGACTCTCTTGTCCTACTCTGGACGCCGTATCGACGTGAAGGTTTGTGCGAGAAGCTCCTCCCACGATACACAGGACCCTACAAAGTTCTCCGCAAGGTCACCGACGTCGACTACCTCATTACTCCCGTTCAACCGCACTCATCCTCTGCTACACCATCTACTGATGTTGTTCATGTGTCGCGCCTAAAGCCCTACTATACTGCCAGTCCTGATTGACTTAGGGGCGCCGTGACGGCGCTTTGTTCGCCGGGGGTGATATTACGAGGCAGTGGGCATGGCTCTACCGTCGTGGACAACAGTTCGATGAAAAAGAAGTGGACTCGCCGCGCGAGAGACTGGCAGCTCTGAAGCGTCACTTTGGCATGTAAATATAGGAAATACGCTCATTCCTCTCTTCCGTGTGTTTGCGAGCTCCGTAACAATATCTTCAAAGCTATCATCCCAAAGAAAAAAAAGCGCCGCACCACCACCGGGTGGGCTCGAACCTCCAACCTTTCGGTTAACAGACGATCGCGCTAGCCGATTGCGCCACGGAGACAGTCGTGCTTCACTCTCACCACCATCAGAACATATCTTCAAAGCTATCAGCGCAAAAAAAAAAGCAACACACCACTCCCGGGGGGGCTCAAAACTCCAACCTTTCGGTTAACAGCCGATCGCGCTAGCCAATTTCGCCACGGAGACAGTCCTGCTCCACTCTCACCACCATCATCAGAACATATCTTCAAAGCTATCAGCCCAAAGAAAAAAAAGCGCCGCACCACCACCGGGTGCGCTCGAACCTCCAACCTTTCGGTTAACAGACGATCGCGCTAGCCGATCGCGCCACAGAGACAGTCGTGCTCCACTCTCACCACCATCAGAACATATCTTCAAAGCAATCAGCGCAAAGAAAAAAGCAACACACCTCTCCCGGGGGGGGGGGGGGCTCAAAACTCCAACCTTTCGGTTAACAGCAATCGCGCTAGCCAATTGTGCCAGGGAGACAGTCGTGCTCCGCTCTCACCACCGTCAGAACAATTCTTCAGAGCTATCAGCCCAAAGAAAAAGACGCGCTGCACAACCACCGGTTGGGCTCGAACTACAACCTTTCGGTCAACAGCCGATCACGCTAGCCAATTGCGCCATGGAGGCAGTCGTGCTCCACTCTCACCACCATCAGAACATATCTTCAAAGCTATCAGCGCAAAGAAAAAAGCAACACACCACTCCCGGGGGGCTCAAAACTCCAACCTTTCGGTTAACAGCCGATCGCGCTAGCCAATTGCGCCACGGAGACAGTCCTGCACCACTCTCACCACCATCAAAACATATCTTCAAAGCTATCAGCCCCAAAAAAAGCGCCGCACCACCACCGGATGGGCTCGAACCTCCAAACTTTCGGTTACCGACCGAACGCGCTACCCAATTGCGCCACGAAGACAGTCCTGCTTCACTCTGACCACCATCAGAACATATCTTCAAAGCTATCAGCGCAAAGAAAAAAAACGACACACCGTCCCCGGTTGGGCTCAAACCTCCAACCTTTCGGTTATCAGCCGATCGCGCTAGCCAATTGCGCCACGGAGACAGTCGTGCTCCACTCTCACCACCATGAGAACATATCTTCAAAGCTATCAGCCCAAAGAAAAAAAAGCGCCGCACCACCACGGGGTGGGCCCGAAACTCCAACCTTTTGGTTAACAGACGATCGCGCTAGCCGATCGCGCCACGGAGACAGTCGTGCTCCACTCTCACCACCATCAGAACATATCTTCAAAGCTATCAGCGCAAAGAAAAAAGCAACACACCACTACCGGGTGGGCTCGAACCTCCAAACTTTCGGTTAACAGCCGATCGCGCAAGCCAATTGCGCCCCGGAGACAGTCCTGCTCCATTCTCACCACCATCAGAACATACCTTCAAAGCAATCAGCGCAAAGAAAAAAGCAACACACCTCTCCCGGGGGGGGGCTCAAAACTCCAACCTTTCGGTTAACAGCAATCGCGCTAGCCAATTGTGCCACGGAGACAGTCGTGCTCCGCTCTCACCACCGTCAGAACAATTCTTCAGAGCTATCAGCCCCAAGAAAAAGACGCGCCGCACCACCACCGAGTGGGCTCGAACCTCCAACCTTTCGGTTAACAGACGATCGCGCTAGCCGATCGCGCCACGGAGACAGTCGTGCTCCACTCTCACCACCATCAGAACATATCTTCAAAGCTATCAGCGCAAAGAAAAAAGCCACACACCACTCCCGGGGGGCTCAAAACTCCAACCTTTCGGTTAACAGCCGATCGCGCTAGCCAATTGCGCCACGGAGACAGTCCTGCACCACTCTCACCACCATCAGAACATATCTTCAAAGCTATCAGCCCCAAAAAAAGCGCCGCACCACCACCGGATGGGCTCGAACCTCCAAACTTTCGGTTACCGACCGAACGCGCTACCCAATTGCGCCACGGAGACAGTCCTGCTCCACTCTCACCACCATCAGAACATATCTTCAAAGCTATCAGCCCAAAAAAAGCGCCAAACCATCACCGGGTGGGCTCGAAACACGAACCTTTCGATTAACAGCCGATCGCGCTAGAAAATTGCGCCACGGAGACAGTCCTGTTCCACTCTCACCACCATTAGAACATATCTTCAAAGCTATCAGGCCATAGAAAAAAAGCGCCGCACCACCACCGGGTGGGCTCGAACCTCCAACCTTTCGGTTAACAGACGATCGCGCTAGCCAATCGCGCAACGGAGACAGTCGTGCTCCACTCTCACCACCATCAGAACCTATCTTCAAAGCTATCAGCGCAAAGAAAAAATAACACACCACTCCCGGGAGGGCTCGAAACTCCAACCTTTCGGTCAACAGCCGATCGTGCTACCCAATTGCGCCACGAAGACAGTCCTGCTTCACTCTCACCACCATCAGAACATATCTTCAAAGCTATCAGCCCAAAGAAAACAAAGCAACTCACCACTCTCGGAGGGCTGGAACCTCCAACCTTTCGGTTAACAGCCGATCGCGCTAGCCAATTTCGCCACGGAGACAGTCCTGCTCCACTCTCAGCACCATCATCAGAACATATCTTCAAAGCTATCAGCCCAAAGAAAAAAAAGCGCCGCACCACCACCGGGTGCGCTCGAACCTCCAACCTTTCGGTTAACAGACGATCGCGCTAGCCGATCGCGCCATGGAGACAGTCGTGCTCCACTCTCACCACCATCAGAACATATCTTCAAAGCTATCAGCGCAAAGAAAAAAAACGACACACCGTTCCCGGGTGGGCTCAAACCTCCAACCTTTCGGTTACCAGCCGATCGCGCTAGCCAATTGCACCACGGAGACAGTCGTGCTCCACTCTCACCACCATCATAACATATCTTCAAAGCTATCAGCCCAAAGAAAAAAAGCGCCGCACCACCACGGGGTGGGCTCGAAACTCCAACCTTTTGGTTAACAGACGATCGCCCTAGCCGATCGCGCCACGGAGACAGTCGTGCTCCACTCTCACCTCCATCAGAACATATCTTCAAAGCTATCAGCGCAAAGAAAAAAGCAACTCACCACTCCCGGGAGGGCTCGAACCTCCAACCTTTCGGTTAACAGCCGATCGCGCTAGCCAATTTCGCCACGGAGACAGTCCTGCTCCACTCTCACCACCATCATCAGAACATATCTTCAAAGTTATCAGCGCAAAGAAAAAAAAGCGCTGCACCACCACCGGGTGCGCTCGAACCTCCAACCTTTCGGTTAACAGACGATCGCGCTAGCCGATCGCGCCATGGAGACAGTCGTGCTCCACTCTCACCACCATCAGAACATATCTTCAAAGCTATCAGCGCAATGAAAAAAGCAACACACATCTCCCGGGGGGGCTCAAAACTCCAACCTTTCGGTTAACAGCAATCGCGCTAGCCAATTGTGCCACGGAGACAGTCGTGCTCCGCTCTCACCACCGTCAGAACAATTCTTCAGAGCTATCAGCCCAAAGAAAAAGAAGCGCTGCACAACCACCGGTTGGGCTCGAAACTCCAACCTTTCGGTCAACAGCCGATCGCGCTAGCCAATTGCGCCACGGAGACAGTCGTGCTCCACTCTCACCACCATCAGAACATATCTTCAAAGCTATCAGCCCAATAAAAAAAAGCGCCGCACCACCACCGGGTGGGCTCGAACCTCCAACCTTTCGGTTAACAGCCGATCGCGCAAGCCAATTGCGCCCCGGAGACAGTCCTGCTCTACTCTCACCACCATCAGAACATATCTTCAAAGCTATCAGCCCAAAGAAAAAAAACAACACACCACTCCCGGGAGGGCTCGAACCTCCAACCTTTCGGTTAACAGCCGATTGCGCTAGCCAATTGCGCCACGGAGACAGTCGTGCTCCACTCTCACCACCATCAGAACATATCTTCAAAGCTATCAGCCCAAAGAAAAAAAAGCGCCGCACCACCACGGGGTGGGCTCGAAACTCCAACCTTTTGGTTAACAGACGATCACGCTAGCCGATCGCGCCACGGAGACAGTCGTGCTCCACTCTAACCTCCATCAGAACATATCCTCAAAGCTATCAGCGCAAAGAAAAAAGCAACACACCATTCCCGGCGGGGCTCAAAAGTCCAACCTTTCGGTTAACAGCCGATCGCGCTAGCCAATTGCGCAACGGAGACAGTCGTGCTCCACTCTCACCACCATTAGAACTTATCTTCAAAGCTATCAGGCCATAGAAAAAAAGCGCCGCACCACCACCGGGTGGGCTTGAACCTCCAACATTTCGGGCAACAGCCGATCGCGCTAGCCAATTGGGCCAGGGAGACAGTCGTGCTCCACTCTCACCACCTTTAGAAGATATCTTCAAAGCTATCATCCCAAAGAAAAAAAAGCGCCGCACCACCACCGAGTGGGCTCGAACCTCCAACCTTTCGGTTAACAGACGATCGCGCTAGCCGATCGCGCCACGGAGACAGTCGTGCTCCACTCTCACCACCATCAGAACATATCTTCAAAGCTATCAGCGCAAAGAAAAAAGCAACACTCCACTCCCGGGAGGCTCAAAACTCCAACCTTTCGGTTAACAGCCGATCGCGCTAGCCAATTGCGCAACGGAGACAGTCCTGCACCACTCTCACCACCATCAGAACATATCTTCAAAGCTATCAGCCCCAAAAAAGCGCCGCACAACCACCGGATGGGCTCGAACCTACCTTTCGGTTAACGACCGAACGCGCTACCCAATTGCGCCACGAAGACAGTCCTGCTTCACTCTCACCACCATCAGAACATATCTTCAAAGCTATCAGCGCAAAGAAAAAAAACGACACACCGTCCCCGGGTGGGCTCAAACCTCCAACCTTTCGGTTATCAGCCGATCGCGCTAGCCAATTGCGCCACGGAGACAGTCGTGCTCCACTCTCACCACCATCAGAACATATCTTCAAAGCTATCAGCCCAAAGAAAAAAAAAGCGCCGCACCACCACGGGGTGGGCTCGAAACTCCAACCTTTCGGTTAACAGACGATCGCGCTATCCGATCGCGCCACGGAGACAGTCGTGCTCCACTCTCACCACCATCAGAACATATCTTCAAAGCTATCAGCGCAAAGAAAAAAGCAACACACCACTACCGGGTGGGCTCGAACCTCCAACCTTTCGGTTAACAGCCGATCGCGCTAGCCAATTGCGCCCCGGAGACAGTCCTGCTCGATTCTCACCACCATCAGAACATATCTTCAAAGCTATCAACGCAAAGAAAAAAGCAACACACCACTACCGGGTGGGCTCGAACCTCCAACCTTTCGGTTAACAGCCGATCGCGCTAGCCAATTGCGCCCCGGAGACAGTCCTGCTCCATTCTCACCACCATCAGAACATATCTTCGAAGCTATCAGCCCAAAGAAAAAAAGCAACACACCACTCCCGGGAGGGCTCGAACCTCCAACCTTTCAGTTAACAGCCGATCGCGCTAGCCATTTGCGCCACGGAGACAGTCGTGCTCCAATCTCACCACAATCAGAACATATCTTCAAAGCTATCAGCGCAAAGAAAAAAGCAACACACCACTACCGGGTGGGCTCGAACCTCCAACCTTTCGGTTAACAGCCGATCGCGCTAGCCAATTGCGCCCCGGAGACAGTCCTGCTCCATTCTCACCACCATCAGAACATATCTTCAAAGCTATCAGCCTAAAGAAAAAAAAAGCGCCGCACCACCACCGGGTGGGCTCGAACTTCCAACCTTTCGGTTAACGACCGAACGCGCTACCCAATTGCGCCACGAAGACAGTCCTGCTTCACTCTCACCACCATCAGAACATATCTTCAAAGCTATCAGCCCAAAGAAAACAAAGCAACTCACCACTCCCGGGAGGGCTCGAACCTCCAACCTTTCGGTTAACAGCCGATCGCGCTAGCCAATTTCGCCACGGAGACAGTCCTGCTCCACTCTCACCACCATCATCAGAACATATCTTCAAAGCTATAAGCCCCAAAAAAAAAGCGCCGCACCACCACCGGGTGCGCTCGAACCTCCAACCTTTCGGTTAACAGACGATCGCGCTAGCCAATTGAGCCACGGAGACAGTCGTGCTCCGCTCTCACCACCGTCAGAACAATTCTTCAGAGTTATCAGCCCAAAGAAAAAGAAGCGCTGCACAACCACCGGTTGGGCTCGAAACTCCAACCTTTCGGTCAACAGCCGATCGCGCTAGCCAGTTGCGCCACGGAGGCAGTCGTGCTCCACTCTCACCACCATCAGAACATATCTTCAAAGCTATCAGCGCAAAGAAAAAAAAACGACACACCACTCCGGGGGGGGGGCTCAAAACTCCAGCCTTTCGGTTAACAGCCGATCGCGCTAGCCAATTGCGCAACGGAGACAGTCGTGCTCCGCTCTCACCACCATTAGAACATATCTTCAAAGCTATCAGGCCATAGAAAAAAAGCGCCGCACCACCACCGGGTGGGCTTGAACCTCCAACGTTTCGGGTAACAGCCGATCGCGCTAGCCAATTGGGCCACGGAGACAGTCGTGCTCCACTCTCACCACCATCAGAACATATCTTCAAAGCTATCAGCGCAAAGAAAAAAGCAACACACCAATACCGGGCGGGCTCGAACCTCCAACCTTTCGGTTAACAGACGATCGCGCTAGCCGATCGCGCCACGGAGACATTCGTGCTCCACTCTCACCACCAAAAGAACATATCTTCAAAGCTATCAGCGCAAAGAAAAAAGCAACTCACCACTCCCGGGAGGACTCGAACCTCCAACCTTTCGGTTAACAGCCGATCGCGCTAGCCAATTTCGCCACGGAGACAGTCCTGCTCTACTCTCACCACCATCAGAACATATCTTCAAAGCTATCAGCCCAAAGAAAAAAAACAACACACCACTCCCGGGAGGGCTCGAACCTCCAACCTTTCGGTTAACAGCCGATTGCGCTAGCCAATTGCGCCACGGAGACAGTCGTGCTCCACTCTCACCACCATCAGAACATATCTTCAAAGCTATCAGCCCAAAGAAAAAAAAGCGCCGCACCACCACGGGGTGGGCTCGAAACTCCAACCTTTTGGTTATCAGACGATCACGCTAGCCGATCGCGCCACGGAGACAGTCGTGCTCCACTCTAACCTCCATCAGAACATATCTTCAAAGCTATCAGCGCAAAGAAAAAAGCAACACACCATTCCCGGGGGGGCTCAAAAGTCCAACCTTTCGGTTAACAGCCGATCGCGCTAGCCAATTGCGCAACGGAGACAGTCGTGCTCCACTCTCACCACCATTAGAACTTATCTTCAAAGCTATCAGGCCATAGAAAAAAAGCGCCGCACCACCACCGGGTGGGCTTGAACCTCCAACATTTCGGGCAACAGCCGATCGCGCTAGCCAATTGGGCCAGGGAGACAGTCGTGCTCCACTCTCACCACCTTTAGAAGATATCTTCAAAGCTATCATCCCAAAGAAAAAAAAGCGCCGCACCACCACCGAGTGGGCTCGAACCTCCAACCTTTCGGTTAACAGACGATCGCGCTAGCCGATCGCGCCACGGAGACAGTCGTGCTCCACTCTCACCACCATCAGAACATATCTTCAAAGCTATCAGCCCCAAAAAAAGCGCCGCACAACCACCGGATGGGCTCGAACCTACCTTTCGGTTAACGACCGAACGCGCTACCCAATTGCGCCACGAAGACAGTCCTGCTTCACTCTCACCACCATCAGAACATATCTTCAAAGCTATCAGCGCAAAGAAAAAAAACGACACACCGTCCCCGGGTGGGCTCAAACCTCCAACCTTTCGGTTATCAGCCGATCGCGCTAGCCAATTGCGCCACGGAGACAGTCGTGCTCCACTCTCACCACCATCAGAACATATCTTCAAAGCTATCAGCCCAAAGAAAAAAAAAGCGCCGCACCACCACGGGGTGGGCTCGAAACTCCAACCTTTCGGTTAACAGACGATCGCGCTATCCGATCGCGCCACGGAGACAGTCGTGCTCCACTCTCACCACCATCAGAACATATCTTCAAAGCTATCAGCGCAAAGAAAAAAGCAACACACCACTACCGGGTGGGCTCGAACCTCCAACCTTTCGGTTAACAGCCGATCGCGCTAGCCAATTGCGCCCCGGAGACAGTCCTGCTCCATTCTCACCACCATCAGAACATATCTTCAAAGCTATCAACGCAAAGAAAAAAGCAACACACCACTACCGGGTGGGCTCGAACCTCCAACCTTTCGGTTAACAGCCGATCGCGCTAGCCAATTGCGCCCCGGAGACAGTCCTGCTCCATTCTCACCACCATCAGAACATATCTTCGAAGCTATCAGCCCAAAGAAAAAAAGCAACACACCACTCCCAGGAGGGCTCGAACCTCCAACCTTTCAGTTAACAGCCGATCGCGCTAGCCATTTGCGCCACGGAGACAGTCGTGCTCCAATCTCACCACAATCAGAACATATCTTCAAAGCTATCAGCGCAAAGAAAAAAGCAACACACCACTACCGGGTGGGCTCGAACCTCCAACCTTTCGGTTAACAGCCGATCGCGCTAGCCAATTGCGCCCCGGAGACAGTCCTGCTCCATTCTCACCACCATCAGAACATATCTTCAAAGCTATCAGCCTAAAGAAAAAAAAGCGCCGCACCACCACCGGGAGGGCTCGAACTTCCAACCTTTCGGTTAACGACCGAACGCGCTACCCAATTGCGCCACGAAGACAGTCCTGCTTCACTCTCACCACCATCAGAACATATCTTCAAAGCTATCAGCCCAAAGAAAACAAAGCAACTCACCACTCCCGGGAGGGCTCGAACCTCCAACCTTTCGGTTAACAGCCGATCGCGCTAGCCAATTTCGCCACGGAGACAGTCCTGCTCCACTCTCACCACCATCATCAGAACATATCTTCAAAGCTATAGGCCCCAAAAAAAAGCGCCGCACCACCACCGGGTGCGCTCGAACCTCCAACCTTTCGGTTAACAGACGATCGCGCTAGCCAATTGAGCCACGGAGACAGTCGTGCTCCGCTCTCACCACCGTCAGAACAATTCTTCAGAGTTATCAGCCCAAAGAAAAAGAAGCGCTGCACAACCACCGGTTGGGCTCGAAACTCCAACCTTTCGGTCAACAGCCGATCGCGCTAGCCAGTTGCGCCACGGAGGCAGTCGTGCTCCACTCTCACCACCATCAGAACATATCTTCAAAGCTATCAGCGCAAAGAAAAAAAAACGACACACCACTCCGGGGGGGGGGCTCAAAACTCCAACCTTTCGGTTAACAGCCGATCGCGCTAGCCAATTGCGCAACGGAGACAGTCGTGCTCCGCTCTCACCACCATTAGAACATATCTTCAAAGCTATCAGGCCATAGAAAAAAAGCGCCGCACCACCACCGGGTGGGCTTGAACCTCCAACGTTTCGGGTAACAGCCGATCGCGCTAGCCAATTGGGCCACGGAGACAGTCGTGCTCCACTCTCACCACCATCAGAACATATCTTCAAAGCTATCAGCGCAAAGAAAAAAGCAACACACCAATACCGGGCGGGCTCGAACCTCCAACCTTTCGGTTAACAGACGATCGCGCTAGCCGATCGCGCCACGGAGACATTCGTGCTCCACTCTCACCACCAAAAGAACATATCTTCAAAGCTATCAGCGCAAAGAAAAAAGCAACTCACCACTCCCGGGAGGACTCGAACCTCCAACCTTTCGGTTAACAGCCGATCGCGCTAGCCAATTTCGCCACGGAGACAGTCCTGCTCCACTCTCACCACCATCATGCGAACATATCTTCAAAGCTATCAGCCTAAAGAAAAAAAAGCGCCGCACCACCACCGGGTGGGCTCGAACCTTCAACCTTTCGGTTAACGGCCGAACACGCTACCCAATTTCGCCACAAAGACAGTCCTGCTCCACTCTCACCACCTTCAGAACATATCTTCAAACTATCATCCCAATGAAAAAAAAAGCGCCGCACTACCACCGGGTGGGCTCGAACCTCCAACCTTTCGGTTAACAGACGATCGCGCTAGCCGATCGCGCCACGGAGACAGTCGTGCTCCACTCTCACCACCATCAGAACATATCTTCAAAGCCATCAACGCAAAGAAGAGAAAAAGCGACACACCGTCCTCGGGTGGGCTCGAAACTCCAACCTTTCTATTAACAGCCGATCGCGCTAGCCAATTGCGCCACGGAGACAGTCCTGCTCCACTCTCACCACCATCAGAACATATCTTCAAAGCTATCAGCCCAAAGAAGAAAAAGCGCCGCACCACCACGGGGTGGGCTCGAAACTCCAACCTTTCGTTTAACAGCCGATCGCGCTATCCAATTGCGCCACGGAGACAGTCCTCCTCCACTCTCACCACCACCAGAACATATCGTCAAAGCTATCATCCCATAGAAAAAAAAAGCGCCGCATCACCACAGGGTGGGCTTGAACCTCCAACCTTTCGGTTAACGGCCGAACGCGCTTGCCAATTGCGCCACGGAGACAGTCCTGCTTCACTCTCACCACCATCAGAACATATCTTCAAAGCTATCAGGCCAAAAAAAGCAACACACCACTCCTGGGAGGGCTCGAAACTCCAACCTTTCGGTTAACAGCCGATCGTGCTAGCCATTTGCGCCATGGAGACAGTCCTACTCCACTCTCACCACCATCAGAACATATCTTCAAAGCTATCAGCCCATAGAAAAAAGAGCGCCGCACCACCACCGAGTGGGCTCGAACCTCCAACCTTTCGGTTAACGACCGAAAGCGCTACCCAATTGCGCCGCGGAGGCAGTCCTGCTCTACTCTCACCACCATCAGAACATATCTTCAAAGCTATCAGCCCCAAAAAAAGCGCCAAACCATCTTTGGGTGGGCTCGAAACTCCAACCTTTCGATTAACAGCCGATCGCGCTAGAAAATTGCGCCACAGAGACAGTCCTGTTCCACTCTCACCACCATTAGAACATATCTTCAAAGCTATCAGGCCATAGAAAAAAAGCGCCGAACCACCACCGGGTGGGCTCCAACCTCCAACCTTTCGGTTAACAGACGATCGCGCTAGCCAATCGCGCCACGGAGACAGTCTTGCTCCACTCTCTCCACCATCAGAACCTGTCTTCAAAGCTATCAGCGCAAAGAAAAAAATAACACACCACTCCCGGGAGGGCTCAAAACTCCAACCTTTCGGTCAACAGCCAATCGTGCTACCCAATTGCGCCACGAAGACAGTCCTGCTTCACTCTCACCACCATCAGGACATATCTTGAAAGCTATCAGCCCAAAGAAAACAAAGCAACTCACCACTCTCGGGAGGGCTCGAACCTCCAACCTTTCAGTTAACAGCCGATCGCGCTAGCCAATTTCGCCACGGAGACAGTCCTGCTCCACTCTCACTACCATCATCAGAACATAACTTCAAAGCTATCAGCCCAAAGAAAAAAAGCGCCGCACCACCACCGGGTGCGCTCGAACCTCCAACCTTCTGGTTAACAGACGATCGCGCTAGCCGATCGCGCCATGGAGACAGTCGTGCTCCACTCTCACCACCATCAGAACATATCTTCAAAGCTATCAGCGCAAAGAAAAAAGCAACACACATCTCCCGGGGGGGGCTCAAAACTCCAACCTTTCGGTTAACAGCAATCGCGCTAGCCAATTGTGCCACGGAGACAGTCGTGCTCCGCTCTCACCACCTTCAGAACAATTCTTCAGAGCTATCAGCCCAAAGAAAAAGAAGCGCTGCACAACCACCGGTTGGGCTCGAAACTCCAACCTTTCGGTCAACAGCCGATCGCGCTAGCCAATTGCGCCACGGAGGCAGTCGTGCTCCACTCTCACCACCATCAGAACATATCTTCAAAGCTATCAGCGCAAAGAAAAAAAAACGACACACCGTCCCCGGGTGGGCTAACACCTCCAACCTTTCGGTTACCAGCCGATCGCGCTAGCCAATTGCGCCACGGAGGCAGTCGTGCTCCACTCTCACCACCATCAGAACATATCTTCAAAGCTATCAGGCCATAGAAAAAAAGCGCCGCACCACCACCGGGTGGGCTTGAACCTCCAACGTTTCGGGTAACAGCCGATCGCGCTAGCCAATTGGGCCACGGAGACAGTCGTGCTCCACTCTCACAACCTTTAGAAGATATCTTCAAAGCTATCATTCCAAAGAAAAAAAAAGCGCCGCACCACCACCGGGTGGGCTCGAACCTCCAACCTTTCGGTTAACAGACGATCGCGCTAGCCGATCGCGCCACGGAGACAGTCGTGCTCCACTCTCACCACCATCAGAACATATCTTCAAAGCTATCAGCGCAAAGAAGAAAGCAACACACCACTCCCGGGGGGCTCAAAACTCCAACCTTTCGGTTAACAGCCGATCGCGCTAGCCAATTGCGCAACGGAGACAGTCCTGCACCACTCTCACCACCATCAGAACATATCTTCAAAGCTATCAGCCCCCAAAAAAAGTGCCGCACCACCACCGGGTGGGCTCGAACCTCCAACCTTTCGGTTAACGACCGAACGCGCTACCCAATTGCGCCACGAAGACAGGCCTGCTTCACTCTCACCACCATCAGAACATATCTGCAAGGCTATCAGCGCAAAGAAAAAAAAACGACAAACCGTCCCCGGTTGGGCTCAAACCTCCGACCTTTCGGTTATCAGCCGATCGCGCTAGCCAATTGCGCCACGGAGACAGTCGTGCTCCACTCTCACCACCATCAGAACATATCTTCAAAGCTATCAGCCCAAAGAAAAAAAAGCGCCGCACCACCACGCGGTGGGCTCGAAACTCCAACCTTTCGGTTAACAGACGATCGCGCTAGCCGATCGCGCCAAGGAGACAGTCGTGCTCCACTCTCACCACCATCAGAACATATCTTCAAAGCTATCAGACCAAAAAAAGCAACACATCACTCCCGGGAGGGCTCGAACCTCCAACCTTTCGGTTAACAGCCGATCGCGCTAGCCAATTGCGCCATGGAGACAGTCATGCTCCACTCTCACCACAATCAGAACATATCTTCAAAGCTATCAGCGCAAAGAAAAAAGCAACACACCACTACCGGGTGGGCTCGAACCTCCAACCTTTCGGTTAACAGCCGATCGCGCTAGCCAATTGCGCCCCGGAGACAGTCTTGCTCCATTCTCACCACCATCAGAACATATCTTCGAAGCTATCAGCCCAAAGAAAAAAAAGCAACACACCACTCCCGGGAGGGCTCGAACCTCCAACCTTTCAGTTAACAGCCGATCGCGCTAGCCATTTGCGCCACGGAGACAGTCGTGCTCCAATCTCACCACAATCAGAACATATCTTCAAAGCTATCAGCGCAAAGAAAAAAGCAACACACCACTACCGGGTGGGCTCGAACCTCCAACCGTTCGGTTAACAGCCGATCGCGCAAGCCAATTGCGCCCCGGAGACAGTCCTGCTCCATTCTCACCACCATCAGAACATATCTTCAAAGCTATCAGCCTAAAAAAAAGCGCCGCACCACCACCGGGTGGGCTCGAACCTCCAACCTTTCGGTTAACGACCGAACGCGCTACCCAATTGCGCCACGAAGACAGTCCTGCTTCACTCTCACCACCATCAGAACATATCTTCAAAGCTATCAGCCCAAAAAAAAACAAAGCAACTGACCACTCACGGGAGGGCTCGAACCTCCAACCTTTCGGTTAACAGACGATCGCGCTAGCCAATTGTGCCACGGAGACAGTCGTGCTCCGCTCTCACCACCGTCAGAACAATTCTTCAGAGCTATCAGCCCAAAGAAAAAGAAGCGCTGCACAACCACCGGTTGGGCTCGAAACTCCAAACTTTCGGTCAACAGCCGATCGCGCTAGCCAATTGCGCCACGGAGGCAGTCGTGCTCCACTCTCACCACCATCAGAACATATCTTCAAAGCTATCAGCGCAAAGAAAAAAAAACGACACACCACTCCCGGGGGGGGGGGGCTCAAAACTCCAACCTTTCGGTTAACAGCCGATCGCGCTAGCCAATTGCGCAACGGAGACAGTCGTGCTCCGCTCCCACCACCATTAGAACATATCTTCAAAGCTATCAGGCCATAGAAAAAAAGCGCCGCACCACCACCGGGTGGGCTTGAACCTCCAACGTTTCGGGTAACAGCCGATCGCGCTAGCCAATTGGGCCACGGAGACAGTCGTGCTCCACTCTCACCACCATCAGAACATATCTTCAAAGCTATCAGCGCAAAGAAAAAAGCAACACACCACTACCGGGCGGGCTCGAACCTCCAACCTCTCGGTTAACAGACGATCGCGCTAGCCGATCGCGCCACGGAGACATTCGTGCTCCACTCTCACCAACAAAAGAACATATCTTCAAAGCTATCAGCGCAAAGAAAAAAGCAACTCACCACTCCCGGGAGGACTCGAACCTCCAACCTTTCGGTTAACAGCCGATCGCGCTAGCCAATTTCGCCGCGGAGACAGTCCTGCTCCACTCTCACCACCATCATCAGAACATATCTTCAAAGCTATCAGCCTAAAGAAAAAAAAGCGCCGCACCACCACCGGGTGGGTTCGAACCTTCAACCTTTCGATTAACGGCCGAACACGCTACCCAATTTCGCCACGAAGACAGTCCTGCTCCACTCTCACCACCTTCAGAACATATCTTCAAACTATCATCCCAAAGAAAAAAAAGCGCCGCACCACCACCGGGTGGGCTCGAACCTCCAACCTTTTGGTTAACAGACGATCGCGCTAGCCGATCGCGCCACGGAGACAGTCGTGCTCCGCTCTCACCACCATCAGAACATATCTTCAAAGCCATCAACGCAAAGAAGAGAAAAAGCGACACACCATCCTCGGGTGGGCTCGAAACTCCAACCTTTGTATTAACAGCCGATCGCGCTAGCCAATTGCGCCACGGAGACAGTCCTGCTCCACTCTCACCACCATCAGAACATATCTTCAAAGCTATCAGCCCAAAGAAGAAAAAGCGCCGCACCACCACGGGGTGGGCTCGAAACTCCAACCTTTCGTTTAACAGCCGATCGCGCTAGCCAATTGCGCCACGGAGACAGTCCTCCTCCACTCTCACCACCACCAGAACATATCGTCAAAGCTATCATCCCATAGAAAAAAAAGCGCCGCATCACCACTGGGTGGGCTTGAACCTCCAACCTTTCGGTTAACGGCCGAACGCGCTTGCCAATTGCGCCACGGAGACAGTCCTGCTTCACTCTCACCACCATCAGAACATATCTTCAAAGCTATCAGGCCAAAAAAAGCAACACACCACTCCCGGGAGGGCTCGAAACTCCAACCTTTCGGTTAACAGCCGATCGTGCTAGCCATTTGCGCCATGGAGACAGTCCTACTCCACTCTCACCACCATCAGAACATATCTTCAAAGCTATCAGCCCATAGAAAAAAGAGCGCCGCACCACCACCGAGTGGGCTCGAACCTCCAACCTTTCGGTTAACGACCGAAAGCGCTACCCAATTGCGCCACGGAGACAGTCCTGCTCTACTCTCACCACCATCAGAACATATCTTTAAAGCTATCAGCCCCAAAAAAAGCGCCAAACCATCACCGGGTGGGCTCGAAACTCCAACCTTTCGATTAACAGCCGATCGCGCTAGAAAATTGCGCCACGGAGACAGTCCTGTTCCACTCTCACCACCATTAGAACATATCTTCAAACTATCATCCCAAAGAAAAAAAAAGCGCCGTACCACCACCGGGTGGGCTCGAACCTCCAACCTTTCGGTTAACAGACGATCGCGCTAGCCGATCGCGCCACGGAGACAGTCGTGCTCCACTCTCACCACCAACAGAAGATATCTTCAAAGCTATCAGCGCAAAGAAAAAAGCAACACTCCACTCTCGGGAGAGCTCGAACCTCCAACCATTCGGTTAACAGCCAATCGCGCTAGCCAATTGCGCCATGGAGTCAGTCATGGTCAACTCTCACCACAATCAGAACATATCTTCAAAGCTATCAGCGCAAAGAAAAAAGCAACACACCACTACCGGGTGGGCTCGAAACTCCAACTTTTTGGTTAACAGCCGATCGTGCTAGCCAAATGCGCCACGGAGACAATCCTGCACCACTCTCACCACCATCAGAACATATCTTCAAAGCTATCAGCTCGAAAAAAAGCGCCGAACCACCACCGGGTGGGCTCGAAACTCCAACCTTTCGATTAACAGCCGATCGCGCTAGAAAATTGCGCCACGGAGACAGTCCTGCTCTACTCTCACCACCATCAGAACATATCTTCAAAGCTATCAGCCCAAAGAAAAAAAAGCAACACACCACTCCCGGGAGGGCTCGAACCTCCAACCTTTCGGTTAACAGCCGATCGCGCTAGCCAATTGCGCCACGGAGATATTCGTGCTCCACTCTCACCACCAACAGAACATATCTTCAAAGCTATCAGCGCAAAGAAAAAAGCAACACTCCACTCTCGGGAGAGCTCGAACCTCCAACCTTTCGGTTAACAGCCAATCGCGCTAGCCAATTGCGCCATGGAGTCAGTCATGCTCAACTCTCACCACAATCAGAACATATCTTCAAAGCTATCAGCGCAAAGAAAAAAGCAACACACCACTACCGGGTGGGCTCGAAACTCCAACCTTTTGGTTAACAGCCGATCGTGCTAGCCAAATGCGCCACGGAGACAATCCTGCACCACTCTCACCACATCAGAACATATCTTCAAAGCTATCAGCTCAAAAAAAAAGCGCCGAACCACCACCGGGTGGGCTCGAAACTCCAACCTTTCGATTAACAGCTGATCGCGCTAGAAAATTGCGCCACGGAGACAGTCCTGTTCCACTCTCACCACCATTAGAACATATCTTAAGGCTATCAGGCCATAGAAAAAAAGCGCCGCACCACCACCGGGTGGGCTCGAACCTCCAACCTTTCAGTTAACAGACGATTGCGCTAGCCAATCGCGCCACGGAGACAGTCGTGCTCCACTCTCACCACCATCAGAACCTATCTTCAAAGCTATCAGTGCAAAGAAAAAAGCAACACACCACTCCCGGGAGGGCTCGAAACTCCAACATTTCGGTTAACAGCCGATCGTGCTAGCCAATTGCGCCATGGAGACAGTCCTGCTCCACTCTCACCACCATCAGAACATATCTGCAAAGCTATCAGCCCATAGAAAAAAAAAGCGCCGCACCACCACCGAGTGGGCTCGAACCTCCAACCTTTCGGTTAACGACCGAACGCGCTACCCAATTGCGCCACGAAGACAGTCCTGCTTCACTCTCACCACCATCAGAACATATCTTCAAAGCTATTAGCCCAAAGAAAACAAAGCAACTCACCACTCCCGGGAGGGCTCGAACCTCAACCTTTCGGTTAACAGCCGATCGCGCTAGCCAATTTCGCCACGGAGACAGTCCTGCTCCGTTCTCACCACCATCATCAGAACATATCTTCAAAGCTATCAGCCCAAAGAAAAAAGCGCCGCACCACCACCGGGTACGCTCGAACCTCCAACCTTTCGGTTAACAGACGATCGCGCTAGCCGATCGCGCCACGGAGACAGTCGTGCTCCACTCTAACCACCATCAGAACATATCTCCAAAGCTATCAGCGCAAAGAAAAAAGCAACACACCTCTCCCGGGGGGGGGGCTCAAAACTCCAACCTTTCGGTTAACAGCAATCGCGCTGGCCAATTGTGCCACGGAGACAGTCGTGCTCCGCTCTCACCGCCGTCAGAACAATTCTTCAGAGCTATCAGCCCAAAGAAAAAGAAGCGCCACACAACCACCGGTTGGGCTCGAAACTCCAACCTTTCGGTCAACAGCCGATCGCGCTAGCCAATTGCGCCACGGAGGCAGTCGTGCTCCACTCTCACCACCATCAGAACATATCTTCAAAGCTATCAGCGCAAAGAAAAAAAAACGACACACCGTCCCCGGGTGGGCTCAAACCTCCAACCTTTCGGTTATCAGCCGATCGCGCTAGCCAATTGCGCCACGAAGACAGTCGTGCTCCACTCTCACCACCATCAGAACATATCTTCAAAGCTATCAGCCCAAAGAAAAAAAAGCGCCGCACCACCACCTAGTGGGCTCGAACCTCCAACCTTTCGGTTAACGACCGAAAGCGCTACCCAATTGCGCCACGGAGACAGTCCTGCTCTACTCTCACCACCATCAGAACATATCTTCAAAGCTATCAGCCCAAAGAAAAAAAAGCAACACACCACTCCCGGGAGGGCTCGAACCTCCAACCTTTCGGTTAACAGCCGATCGCGCTAGCCAATTGCGCCACGGAGATATTCGTGCTCCACTCTCACCACCAACAGAACATATCTTCAAAGCTATCAGCACAAAGAAAAAAGCAACACACCACTCTCGGGAGAGCTCGAACCTCCAACCTTTCGGTTAACAGCCAATCGCGCTAGCCAATTGCGCCACGGAGGCAGTCGTGCTCCACTCTCACCACCATCAGAACATATCTTCAAAGCTATCAGCGCAAAGAAAAAAAAACGACACACCACTCCCGGGGTGGGGGCTCAAAACTCCAACCTTTCGGTTAACAGCCGATCGCGCTAGCCAATTGCGCAACGGAGACAGTCGTGCTCCGCTCTCACCACCATTAGAACATATCTTCAAAGCTATCAGGCCATAGAAAAAAAGCGCCGCACCACCACCGGGTGGGCTTGAACCTCCAACGTTTCGGGTAACAGCCGATCGCGCTAGCCAATTGGGCCACGGAGACAGTCGTGCTCCACTCTCACCACCATCAGAACATATCTTCAAAGCTATCAGCGCAAAGAAAAAAGCAACACACCACTACCGGGCGGGCTCGAACCTCCAACCTCTCGGTTAACAGACGATCGCGCTAGCCGATCGCGCCACGGAGAGATTCGTGCTCCACTCTCACCACCAAAAGAACATAACTTCAGAGCTATCAGCGCAAAGAAAAAAGCAACTCACCACTCCCGGGAGGGCTCGAACCTCCAACCTTTCGGTTAACAGCCGATCGCGCTAGCCAATTTCGCCACGGAGACAGTCCTGCTCCACTCTGACCACCATCATCAGAACATATCTTCAAAGCTATCAGCCTAAAGAAAAAAAAGCGCCGCACCACCACCGGGTGGGTTCGAACCTTCAACCTTTCGGTTAACGGCCGAACACGCTACCCAATTTCGCCACGAAGACAGTCCTGCTCCACTCTCACCACCTTCAGAACATATCTTCAAAGCTATCATCCCAAAGAAAAAAAAGCGCCGCACCACCACCGGGTGGGCTCGAACCTCCAACCTTTCGGTTAACAGACGATCGCGCTAGCCGATCGCACCACGGGGACAGTCGTGCTCCACTCTCACCACCATCAGAACATATCTTCAAAGCCATCAACGCAAAGAAGAGAAAAAGCGACACACCGTCCTCGGGTGGGCTCGAAACTCCAACCTTTCTATTAACAGCCGATCGCGCTAGCCAATTGCGCCACGGAGACAGTCCTGCTCCACTCTCACCACCATCAGAACATATCTTCAAAGCTATCAGCCCAAAGAAGAAAAAGCGCCGCACCACCACGGGGTGGGCTCGAAACTCCAACCTTTCGTTTAACAGCCGATCGCGCTAGCCAATTGCGCCACGGAGACAGTCCTCCTCCACTCTCACCACCACCAGAACATATCGTCAAAGCTATCATCCCATAGAAAAAAAAGCGCCGCATCACCACTGGGTGGGCTTGAACCTCCAACCTTTCGGTTAACGGCCGAACGCGCTTGCCAATTGCGCCACGGAGACAGTCCTGCTTCACTCTCACCACCATCAGAACATATCTTCAAAGCTATCAGGCCAAAAAAAGCAACACACCACTCCCGGGAGGGCTCGAAACTCCAACCTTTCGGTTAACAGCCGATCGTGCTAGCCATTTGCGCCATGGAGACAGTCCTACTCCACTCTTACCACCATCAGAACATATCTTCAAAGCTATCAGCTCATAGAAAAAAGAGCGCCGCACCACCACCGAGTGGGCTCGAACCTCCAACCTTTCGGTTAACGACCGAAAGCGCTACCCAATTGCGCCACGGAGACAGTCCTGCTCTACTCTCACCACCATCAGAACATATCTTCAAAGCTATCAGCCCAAAGAAAAAAAAGCAACACACCACTCCCGGGAGGGCTCGAACCTCCAACCTTTCGGTTAACAGCCGATCGCGCTAGAAAATTGCGCCACGAAGACAGTCCTGTTCCACTCTCACCACCATTAGAACATATCTTAAGGCTATCAGGCCATAGAAAAAAAGCGCCGCACCACCACCGGGTGGGCTCGAACCTCCAACCTTTCGGTTAACAGACGATTGCGCTAGCCAATCGCGCCACGGAGACAGTCGTGCTCCACTCTCACCACCATCAGAACCTATCTTCAAAGCTATCAGTGCAAAGAAAAAAGCAACACACCACTCCCGGGAGGGCTCGAAACTCCAACATTTCGGTTAACAGCCGATCGTGCTAGCCAATTGCGCCATGGAGACAGTCCTGCTCCACTCTCACCACCATCAGAACATATCTTCAAAGCTATCAGCCCATAGAAAAAAAAGCGCCGCACCACCACCGGGTGGGCTCGAACCTCCAACCTTTCGGTTAACGACCGAACGCGCTACCCAATTGCTCCACGAAGACAGTCCTGCTCCACTCTCACCACCATCATCAGAACATATCTTCAAAGCTATCAGCCCAAAGAAAAAAAAAGCGCCGCACCACCACCGGGTGCGCTCGAACCTCCAACCTTTCGGTTAACAGACGATCGCGCTAGCCGATCGCGCCACGGAGACAGTCGTGCTCCACTCTAATCATCATCAGAACATATCTTCAAAGCTATCAGCGCAAAGAAAAAAGCAACACACCTCTCCCGGGGGGGGGGGGCTCAAAACTCCAACCTTTCAGTTAACAGCAATCGCGCTAGCCAATTGTGCCACGGAGACAGTCGTGCTCCGCTCTCACCGCCGTCAGAACAATTCTTCAGAGCTATCAGCCCAAAGAAAAAGAAGCGCCACACAACCACCGGTTGGGCTCGAAACTCCAACCTTTCGGTCAACAGCCGATCGCGCTAGCCAATTGCGCCACGGAGGCAGTCGTGCTCCACTCTCACCACCATCAGAACATATCTTCAAAGCTATCAGCGCAAAGAAAAAAAAACGACACACCGTCCCCGGGTGGGCTCGAACCTCCAACCTTTCGGTTAACGACCGAACGCGCTACCCGATTTCGCAACGAAGACAGTCCTTCTCCACTCTCACCACCTTTAGAAGATATCTTCAAAGCTATCATCCCAAAGAAAAAAAAGCGCTGCACCACCATCGGGTGGGCTCGAACCTCCAACCTTTCGGTTAACAGACGATCGCGCTAGCCGATCGCGCCACGGAGACAGACGTGCTCCACTCTCACCACCATCAGAACATATCTTCAAAGCTATCAGGCTAAAAAAAGCAACACATCACTCCCGGGAGGGCTGGAACCTCCAACCTTTCGGTTAACAGCCGATCGCGCTAGCCAATTGCGCAACGGAGACGGTCCTGCTTCACTCTCACCACCATCAGAACATATCTTCAAAGCTATCAGGCCACAAAAAGCAACACACCACTCCCGGGAGTGCTCGAAACTCTATCCTTTCGGTTAGCAGCCGATCGTGCTAGCCATTTGCGCCATGGAGACAGTCCTACTCCACTCTCACCACCATCAGAACATATCTTCAAAGCTATCAGCCCATAGAAAAAAGAGCGCCGCACCACCACCGGGTGTGCTCGAACCTCCAACCTTTCGGTTAACGACCGAAAGCGCTACCCAATTGCGCCACGGAGACAGTCCTGCTCCACTCTCACCACCATCAGAACATATCTTCAAAGCTATCTGCCCAAAGAAAAAAAAGCAACACACCACTCCCGGGAGGGCTCGAACCTCCAACCTTTCGGTTAACAGCTGATCGCGCTAGCCAATTGCGCCCCGGAGACAGTCCTGCTCCATTCTCACCACCATCAGAACATATCTTCAAAGCTATCAGCCCAAAGAAAAAAAAGCAACACACCACTCCCGGGAGGGCTCGAACCTCCAACCTTTCAGTTAACAGCCGATCGCGCTAGCCATTTGCGCCACGGAGACAGTCATGCTCCACTCTCACCACCATCAGAACATATCTTCAAAGCTATCAGCCTAAAGAAAAAAAAAGCGCCGCGCCACCACCGGGTGGGCTCGAACCTCCAACCTTTCGGTTAACGACCGAACGCGCTACCCGATTTCGCCACGAAGACAGTCCTTCTCCACTCTCACCACCTTTAGAAAATATCTTCAAAGCTATCATCCCAAAGAAAAAAAAAGCGCCGCATCACCACCGGGTGGGCTCGAACCTCCAACCTTTCGGTTAACAGACGATCGCGCTAGCCGATCGCGCCACGGAGACAGTCGTGCTCCACTCTCACCACCATCAGAACATATCTTCAAAGCTATCAGCGCAAAGAAAAAAGCGCCGAACCACCACCGGGTGGGCTCGAAACTCCAACCTTTCGATTAACAGCCGATCGCGCTAGAAAATTGCGCCACGGAGACAGTCCTGTTCCACTCTCACCACCATTAGAACATATCTTAAGGCTATCAGGCCATAGAAAAAAAGCGCCGCACCACCACCGGGTGGGCTCGAACCTCCAACCTTTCGGTTAACAGACGATTGCGCTAGCCAATCGCGCCACGGAGACAGTCGTGCTCCACTCTCACCACCATCAGAACCTATCTTCAAAGCTATCAGTGCAAAGAAAAAAGCAACACACCACTCCCGGGAGGGCTCGAAACTCCAACCTTTCGGTTAACAGCCGATCGCGCTAGCCAATTGCGCAACGGAGACAATCCTGCACCACTCTCACCACCATCAGAACATATCTTCAAAGCTATCAGCTCAAAAAAAAGCGCCGAACCACCACCGGGTGGGCTCGAAACTCCAACCTTTCGGTTAACGACCGAACGCGCTACCCAATTGCGCCACGAAGACAGTCCTGCTTCACTCTCACCACCATCAGAACATATCTTCAAAGCTATTAGCCCAAAGAAAACAAAGCAACTCACCACTCCCGGGAGGGCTCGAACCTCCAACCTTTCGGTTAACAGCCGATCGCGCTAGCCAATTTCGCCACGGAGACAGTCCTGCTCCACTCTCACCACCATCATCAGAACATATCTTCAAAGCTATCAGCCCAAAGAAAAAAAAGCGCCGCACCACCACCGGGTGCGCTCGAACCTCCAACCTTTCGGTTAACAGACGATCGCGCTAGCCGATCGCGCCACGGAGACAGTCGTGCTCCACTCTCACCACCATCAGAACATATCTTCAAAGCTATCAGCGCAAAGAAAAAAGCAACGCACCTCTCCCGGGGGGGGGGGGGGGGCTCAAAACTCCAACCTTTCGGTTAACAGCAATCGCGCTAGCCAATTGTGCCACGGAGACAGTCATGCTCCGCTCTCACCGCCGTCAGAACAATTCTTCAGAGCTATCAGCCCAAAGAAAAAAAAGCGCCGCACAACCACCGGTTGGGCTCGAAACTCCAACCTTTCGGTCAACAGCCGATCGCGCTAGCCAATTGCGCCACGGAGGCAGTCGTGCTCCACTCCCACCACCATCAGAACATATCTTCAAAGCTATAAGCGCAAAGAAAAAAAAAACGACACACCGTCCCCGGGTGGGCTCAAACCTCCAACCTTTCGGTTATCAGCCGATCGCGCTAGCCAATTGCGCCACGGAGACAGTCGTGTTCCACTCTCACCACCATCAGAACATATCTTCAAAGCTATCAGCCCAAAGAAAAAAAAGCGCCGCACCACCACCGGGTGCGCTCGAACCTCCAACCTTTCGGTTACCAGACGATCGCGCTAGCCGATCGCGCCATGGAGACAGTCGTGCTCCACTCTCACCACCATCAGAACATATCTTCAAAGCTATCAGCGCAAAGAAAAAAAAACGACACACCGTCCCCGGGTGGGCTCAAACCTCCAACCTTTCGGTTACCAGCCGATCGCACTAGCCAATTGCGCCACGGAGACAGTCGTGCTCCACTCTCACCACCATCAGAACATATCTTCAAAGCTATCAGCCCAAAGAAAAAAAAGCGCTGCACCACCATTGGATGGGCTCGAACCTCCAACCGTTCGGGTACCAGCCGATCGCGCTAGCCAATTGCGCCACGGAGATATTCGTGCTACACTCTCACCACCAACAGAACATATCTTCAAAGCTATCAGCGCAAAGAAAAAAGCAACACACCACTCTCGCGAGAGCTCGAACCTCCAACCTCTCGGTTAACAGCCAATCGCGCTAGCCAATTGCGCCATGGAGTCAGTCATGCTCCACTCTCACCACAATCAGAACATATCTTCAAAGCTATCAGCACAAAGAAAACAGCAACACACCACTACCGGGGGGGCTCGAAACTCCAACCTTTCGGTTAACAGCCGATCGTGCTAGCCATTTGCGCCACGGAGACAGTCCTACTCCACTCTCACCACCATCAGAACATATCTTCAAAGCTATCATCCCAAAGAAAAAAAAGCGCTGCACCACCACCGGGTGGGCTCGAACCTCCAACCTTTCGGTTAACAGCTGATCGCGCTAGCCAATTGCGCCCCGGAGACAGTCCTGCTCCATTCTCACCACCATCAGAACATATCTTCAAAGCTATCAGCCCAAAGAAAAAAAAGCAACACACAACTCCCGGGAGGGCTCGAACCTCCAACCTTTCAGTTAACAGCCGATCGCGCTAGCCATTTGCGCCACGGAGACAGTCGTGCTCCACTCTGACCACCATCAGAACATATCTTCAAAGCTATCAGCCTAAAGAAATAAAAGCGCCGCACCACCACCGGGTGGGCTCGAACCTCCAACCTTTCGTTTAACGACCGAACGCGCTAACCGATTTCCCCACGAAGACAGTCCTTCTCCACTCTCACCACAATCAGAACATATCTTCAAAGCTATCAGCGCAAAGAAAAAAGCAACACACCACTACCAGGTGGGCTCGAAACTTCAACCTTTCGGTTAACAGCCGATCGTGCTAGCCAAATGCGCCACGGAGACAGTCCTGCTCCACTCTCACCACCATCAGAACATATCTTCAAAGCTATCATCCCAAAGAAAAAAAAGCGCTGCACCACCACCAGGTGGGCTCGAACCTCCAACCTTTCGGTTAACAGCTGATCGCGCTAGCCAATTGCGCCCCGGAGACAGTCCTGCTCCATTCTCACCACCATCAGAACATATCTTCAAAGCTATCAGCCCAAAGAAAAAAAAGCAACACACCACTCCCGGGAGGGCTCGAACCTCCAACCTTTCAGTTAACAGCCGATCGCGCTAGCCATTTGCGCCACGGAGACAGTCATGCTCCACTCTCACCACCATCAGAACATATCTTCAAAGCTATCAGCCTAAAGAAAAAAAAGCGCCGCACCACCACCGGGTGGGCTCGAACCTCCAACCTTTCGGTTAACGACCGAACGCGCTACCCGATTTCGCCACGAAGACAGTCCTTCTCCACTCTCACCACCTTTAGAAAATATCTTCAAAGCTATCATCCCAAAGAAAAAAAAGCGCCGCACCACCACCGGGTGGGCTCGAACCTCCAACCTTTCGGTTAACAGACGATGGCGCTAGCCGATCGCGCCACGGAGACAGTCGTGCTCCACTCTCACCACCATCAGAACATATCTTCAAAGCTATCAGCGCAAAGAAAAAAGCAACACACCACTCCCATAGGGCTCAAAACTCCAAACTTTCGGTTAACAGCCGATCGCGCTAGCTAATTGCGCAACGGAGACAATCCTGCACCACTCTCACCACCATCAGAACATATCTTCAAAGCTATCAGCTCAAAAAAAAGTGCCGAACCACCACCGGGTGGGCTCGAAACTCCAACCTTTCGATTAACAGCCGATCGCGCTAGAAAATTGCGCCACGAAGACAGTCCTGTTCCACTCTCACCACCATTAGAACATATCTTAAGGCTATCAGGCCATAGAAAAAAAAGCGCCGCACCACCACCGGGTGGGCTCGAACGTCCAACCTTTCGGTTAACAGACGATTGCGCTAGCCAATCGCGCCACGGAGACAGTCGTGCTCCACTCTCACCACCATCAGAACCTATCTTCAAAGCTATCAGTGCAAAGAAAAAAGCAACACACCACTCCCGGGAGGGCTCGAAACTCCAACATTTCGGTTAACAGCCGATCGTGCTAGCCAATTACGCCATGGAGACAGTCCTGCTCCTCTCTCACCACCATCAGAACATATCTTCAAAGCTATCAGCCCATAGAAAAAAAAGCGCCGCACCACCACCGGGTGGGCTCGAACCTCCAACCTTTCGGTTAACGACCGAACGCGCTACCCAATTGCGCCACGAAGACAGTCCTGCTTCACTCTCACCACCATCAGAACATATCTTCAAAGCTATTAGCCCAAAGAACACAAAGCAACTCACCACTCTCGGGAGGGCTCGAACCTCCAACCTTTCGGTTAACAGCCGATCGCGCTAGCCAATTTCGCCACGGAGACAGTCCTGCTCCACTCTCACCACCATCATCAGAACAAATCTTCAAAGCTATCAGCCCAAAGAAAAAAAAGCGCCGCACCACCACCGGGTGCGCTCGAACCTCCAACCTTTCGGTTAACAGACGATCGCGCTAGCCGATCGCGCCACGGAGACAGTCGTGCTCCACTCTCACCACCATCAGAACATATCTTCAAAGCTATCAGCGCAAAGAAAAAAGCAACACACCTCTCCCGGGGGGGGGGGGGCTCAAAACTCCAACCTTTCGGTTAACAGCAATCGCGCTAGCCAATTGTGCCACGGAGACAGTCGTGCTCCGCTCTCACCGCCGTCAGAATAATTCTTCAAAGCTATCAGCCCAAAGAAAAAAAAGCGCCGCACAACCACCGGTTGGGCTCGAAACTCCAACCTTTCGGTCAACAGCCGATCGCGCTAGCCAATTGCGCCACGGAGGCAGTCGTGCTCCACTCTCACCACCATCCGAACATATCTTCAAAGCTATCAGCGCAAAGAAAAAAAACGACACACCGTCCCCGGGTGGGCTCAAACCTCCAACCTTTCGGTTATCAGCCGATCGCGCTAGCCAATTGCGCCACGGAGACAGTCGTGCTCCACTCTCACCACCATCAGAACATATCCCCAAAGCTATCAGCCCAAAGAAAAAAAAGCGCCGCACCACCACCTGGTGCGCTCGAACCTCCAAACTTTCGGTTAACAGACGATCGCGCTAGCCGATCGCGCCATGGAGACAGTCGTGCTCCACTCTCACCACCATCAGAACATATCTTCAAAGCTATCAGCGCAAAGAAAAAAGCAACACACATCTCCCGGGGGGGGGGGGCTCAAAACTCCAACCTTTCGGTTGACAGCAATCGCGCTAACCAATTGTGCCACGGAGACAGTCGTGCTCCGCTCTCACCACCGTCAGAACAATTCTTCAGAGCTATCAGCCCAAAGAAAAAGAAGCGCTGCACAACCACCGGTTGGGCTCGAAACTCCAACCTTTCGGTCAACAGCCGATCGCGCTAGCCAATTGCGCCACGGAGGCAGTCGTGCTCCACTCTCACCGCCATCAGAACATATCTTCAAAGCTATCAGCGCAAAGAAAAAAAAAACGACACACCGTCCCCGGGTGGGCTCAAACCTCCAACCTTTCGGTTACCAGCCGATCGCGCTAGCCAATTGCGCCACGGAGACAGTCGTGCTCCACTCTTACCACCATCAGAACATATCTTCAAAGCTATCAGCCCAAAGAAAAAAAAGCGCCGCACCACCACGGGGTGGGCTCGAAACTCCAACCTTTTGGTTAACAGACGATCGCGATAGCCGATCGCGCCACGGAGACAGTCGTGCTCCACTCTCACCTCCATCAGAACATATCTTCAAAGCTATCAGCGCAAAGAAAAAAGCAACACACCACTCCCGGGGGGGCTCAAAACTCCAACCTTTCGGTTAACAGCCGATCGCGCTAGCCAATTGCGCAACGGAGACCGTCGTGCTTCACTCTCACCACCATCAGAACATATCTTCAAAGCTATCAGCGCAAAGAATAAAGCAACACACCACTCCCGGGGGGCTCAAAACTCCAACCTTTCGGTTAACCACCGAACGCGCTACCCAATTGCGCCACGAAGACAGTCCTGCTTCACACTCACCACCATCAGAACATATCTTCAAAGCTATCAGCCCAAAGAAAAAAAAGCAACACACCACTACCGGGAGGGCTCAAACCTCCAACCTTTCAGTTAACATCCGATCGCGCTAGCCATTTGCGCCACGGAGACAGTCGTGCTCCACTCTCACCACAATCAGAACGTATCTTCAAAGCTATCAGCCCAAAGAAAAAAAAGTAACACACCACTCCCGGGAGGGCTCGAACCTCAAACCTTTCAGTTAACGGCCGATCGCGCTAGCCATTTGCGCCACGGAGACAGTCGTGCTCCACTCTCACCACCATCAGAACATATCTTCAAAGCTATCAGCCTAAAGAAAAAAAAAGCGCCGCACCACCACCGGGTGGGCTCGAACCTCCAACCTTTCGGTTAACGACCGAACGCCCTACCCAATTGCGCCACGAAGACAGTCCTGCTTCACTCTCACCACCATCAGAACATATCTTCAAAGCTATCAGCCCAAAGAAAAAAAAGCAACACACCACTCCCGGGAGCGCTCGAACCTCCAACCTTTCAGTTAACAGCCGATCGCGCTAGCCAATTTCGCCACGGAGACAGTCCTGCTCCACTCTCACCACCATCATCAGAACATATCTTCAAAGCTATCAGCCCAAAGAAAAAAAAAAGCGCCGCACCGTCCTCGGGTGGGCTCGAAACTCCAACCTTTCTATTAACAGCCGATCGCGCTAGCCAATTGCGCCACGGAGACAGTCCTGCTCCACTCTCACCACCATCAGAACATATCTTCAAAGATATCAGCCCAAAGAAGAAAAAGCGCCGCACCACCACGGGGTGGGCTCGAAACACCAACCTTTCTTTTAACAGCCGATCGCGCTAGCCAATTGCGCCACGGAGACAGTCCTGCTCCATTCTCACCACCATCAGAACATATCTTCAAAGCTATCAGCCCAAAGAAAAAAAAGCAACACACCACTCCCGGGAGCGCTCGAACCTCCAACCTTTCAGTTAACAGCCGATCGCGCTACCCGATTTCGCCACGAAGACAGTCCTTCTCCACTCTCACCACGTTTAGAAGATATCTTCAAAGCTATCATCCCAAAGAAAAAAAAGCGCCGCACCACCATCGGGTGGGCTCGAACCTCCAACCTTTCGGTTAACGACCGAACGCGCTACCCGATTTCGCCACGAAGACAGTCCTTCTCCACTCTCACCACCTTTAGAAAATATCTTCAAAGCTATCATCCCAAAGAAAAAAAGCGCCGCACCACCACCGGGTGGGCTCGAACCTCCAACCTTTTGGTTAACAGACGATTGCGCTAGCCAATCGCGCCACGGAGACAGTCGTGCTCCACTCTCACCACCATCAGAACCTATCATCAAAGCTATCAGTGCAAAGAAAAAAGCAACACACCACTCCCGGGAGGGCTCGAAACTCCAACATTTCGGTTAACAGCCGATCGTGCTAGCCAATTGCGCCATGGAGACAGTCCTGCTCCACTCTCACCACCATCATCAGAACATATCTTCAAAGCTATCAGCCCATAGAAAAAAAAGCGCCGCACCACCACCGGGTGGGCTCGAACCTCCAACCTTTCGGTTAACGACCGAACGCGCTACCCAATTGCGCCACGAAGACAGTCCTGCTTCACTCTCACCACCATCAGAACATATCTTCAAAGCTATCAGCGCAAAGAAAACAAAGCAACACACCTCTCCCGGGGGGGGGGCTCAAAACTCCAACCTTTCGGTTAACAGCAATCGCGCAAGCCAATTGTGCCACGGAGACAGTCGTGCTCCGCTCTCACCGCCGTCAGAACAATTCTTCAGAGCTATCAGCCCAAAGAAAAAAAAGCGCCGCACAACCACCGGTTGGACTCGAAACTCCAACCTTTCGGTCAACAGCCGATCGCGCTAGCCAATTGCGCCACGGAGGCAGTCGTGCTCCACTCTCACCACCATCAGAACATATCTTCAAAGCTATCAGCGCAAAGAAAAAAAACGACACACCGTCCACGGGTGGGCTCAAACCTCCAACCTTTCGGTTATCAGCCGATCGCGCTAGCCAATTGCGCCACGGAGACAGTCGTGCTCCACTCTCACCACCATCAGAACATATCTTCAAAGCTATCAGCCCAAAGAAAAAAAAGCGCCGCACCACCACCGGGTGCGCTCGAACCTCCAACCTTTCGGTTACCAGACGATCGCGCTAGCCGATCGCGCCATGGAGACAGTCGTGCTCCACTCTCACCACCATCAGAACATATCTTCAAAGCTATCAGCGCAAAGAAAAAAGCAACACACATCTCCCGGGGGAGGGGGGGGGGCTCAAAACTCCAACCTTTCGGTTAACAGCAATCGCGCTAACCAATTGTGCCACGGAGACAGTCGTGCTCCGCTCTCACCACCGTCAGAACATATCTTCAAAGCTATCAGCGCAAAGAAAAAAAAACGACACACCGTCCCCGGGTGAGCTCAAACCTCCAACCTTTCGGTTACCAGCCGATCGCGCTAGCCAATTGCGCCACGGAGACAGTCGTGCTCCACTCTCACCACCATCAGAACATATCTTCAAAGCTATCAGCCCAAAGAAAAAAAAGCGCTGCACCACCATCGGATGGGCTCGAACCTCCAACCTTTCGGTTAACAGCTGATCGCGCTAGCCAATTGCGCCCCGGAGACAGTCCTGCTCCATTCTCACCACCATCAGAACATATCTTCAAAGCTATCAGCCCAAAGAAAAAAAAGCAACACACAACTCCCGGGAGGGCTCGAACCTCCAACCTTTCAGTTAACAGCCGATCGCGCTAGCCATTTGCGCCACGGAGACAGTCATGCTCCACTCTCACCACCATCAGAACATATCTTCAAAGCTATCAGCCTAAAGAAAAAAAAGCGCCGCACCACCACCGGGTGGGCTCGAACCTCCAACCTTTCGGTTAACGACCGAACGCGCTACCCGATTTCGCCACGAAGACAGTCCTTCTCCACTCTCACCACCTTTAGAAAATATCTTCAAAGCTATCATCCCAAAGAAAAAAAAGTGCCGCACCACCACCGGGTGGGCTCGAACCTCCAACCTTTCGGTTAACAGACGATCGCGTTAGCCGATCGCGCCACGGAGACAGTCGTGCTCCACTCTCACCACCATCAGAACATATCTTCAAAGCTATCAGCGCAAAGAAAAAAGCAACACACCTCTCCCGGGGGGGGGGGGCTCAAAACTCCAACCTTTCGGTTAACAGCAATCGCGCTAGCCAATTGTGCCACGGAGACAGTCGTGCTCCGCTCTCACCGCCGTCAGAACAACTCTTCAGAGCTATCAGCCCAAAGAAAAAAAAGCGCCGCACAACCACCGGTTGGGCTCGAAACTGCAACCTTTCGGTCAACAGCCGATCGCGCTAGCCAATTGCGCCACGGAGCCAGTCGTGCTCCACTCTCACCACCATCAGAACATATCTTCAAAGCTATCAGCGCAAAGAAAAAAAAACGACACACCGTCCCCGGGTGGGCTCAAACCTCCAACCTTTCGGTTATCAGCCGATCGCGCTAGCCAATTGCGCCACGGAGACAGTCGTGCTCCACTCTCACCACCATCAGAACATATCCTCAAAGCTATCAGCCCAAAGAAAAAAAAGCGCCGCACCACCACCGGGTGCGCTCGAACCTCCAACCTTTCGGTTAACAGACGATCGCGCTAGCCGATCGCGCCATGGAGACAGTCGTGCTCCACTCTCACCACCATCAGAACATATCTTCAAAGCTATCAGCGCAAAGAAAAAAGCAACACACATCTCCCGGGGGGGGGGGGGGCTCAAAACTCCAACCTTTCGGTTAACAGCAATCGCGCTAACCAATTGTGCCACGGAGACAGTCGTGCTCCGCTCTCACCACCGTCAGAACAATTCTTCAGAGCTATCAGCCCAAAGAAAAAGAAGCGCTGCACAACCACCGGTTGGGCTCGAAACTCCAACCTTTCGGTCAACAGCCGATCGCGCTAGCCAATTGCGCCACGGAGGCAGTCGTGCTCCACTCTCACCACCATCAGAACATATCTTCAAAGCTATCAGCGCAAAGAAAAAAAAACGACACACCGTCCCCGGGTGGGCTCAAACCTCCAACCTTTCGGTTACCAGCCGATCGCGCTAGCCAATTGCGCCACGGAGACAGTCGTGCTCCACTCTCACCAATATCAGAACATATCTTCAAAGCTATCAGCCCAAAGAAAAAAAAGCGCCGCACCACCACGGGGTGGGCTCGAAACTCCAACCTTTTGGTTAACAGACGATCGCGCTAGACGATCGCGCCACGGAGACAGTCGCGCTCCACTCTCACCTCCATCAGAACATATCTTCAAAGCTATCAGCGCAAAGAAAAAAGCAACACACCAGTCCCGGGGGGGCTCAAAACTCCAACCTTTCGGTTAACAGCCGATCGCGCTAGCCAATTGCGCAACGGAGACCGTCGTGCTCCACTCTCACCACCATCAGAACATATCTTCAAAGCTATCAGCGCAAAGAATAAAGCAACACACCACTCCCGGGGGGCTCAAAACTCCAACCTTTCGGTTAACCACCGAACGCGCTACCCTATTGCGCCACGAAGACAGTCCTGCTTCACACTCACCACCATCAGAACATATCTTCAAAGCTATCAGCCCAAAGAAAAAAAAGCAACACACCACTCCCGGGAGGGCTCAAACCTCCAACCTTTCAGTTAACATCCGATCGCGCTAGCCATTTGCGCCACGGAGACAGTCGTGCTCCACTCTCACCACAATCAGAACGTATCTTCAAAGCTATCAGCGCAAAGAAAAAAGCAACACACCACTACCGGGTGGGCTCGAACCTCCAACCTTTCGGTTAACAGCCGATCGCGCTAGCCAATTGCGCCCCGGAGACAGTCTTGCTCCATTCTCACCACCATCAGAACATATCTTCAAAGCTATCAGCCCAAAGAAAAAAAAGCAACACACCACTCCCGGGAGGGCTCGAACCTCAAACCTTTCAGTTAACAGCCGATCGCGCTAGCCAATTTCGCCACGGAGACAGTCCTGCTCCACTCTCACCACCATCATCAGAACATATCTTCAAAGCTATCAGCCCAAAGAAAAAAAAGCGCCGCACCGTCCTCGGGTGGGCTCGAAACTCCAACCTTTCTATTAACAGCCGATCGCGCTAGCCAATTGCGCCACGGAGACAGTCCTGCTCCACTCTCACCAACATCAGAACATATCTTCAAAGCTATCAGCCCAAAGAAGAAAAAGCGCCGCACCACCACGGGGTGGGCTCGAAACTCCAACCTTTCTTTTAACAGCCGATCGCGCTAGCCAATTGCGCCACGGAGACAGTCCTGCTTCACTCTCACCACCACCAGAACATATCGTCAAAGCTATCATCCCATAGAAAAAAAAGCGCCGCATCACCACTGGGTGGGCTTGAACCTCCAACCTTTCGGTTAACGACCGAACGCGCTACCCGATTTCGCCACGAAAACAGTCCTTCTCCACTCTCACCACCATCAGAACCTATCTTCAAAGCTATCAGCGCAAAGAAAAAAGCAACACACCACTCCCGGGAGGGCTCGAAACTCCAACCTTTCGGTTAACAGCCGATCGTGCTAGCCAATTGCGCCATGGAGACAGTCCTGCTCCACTCTCACCACCATCAGAACATATCTTCAAAGCTATCAGCCGATAGAAAAAAAGCGCCGCACCACCACCGGGTGGGCTCGAACCTCCAACCTTTCGGTTAACGACCGAACGCGCTACCCAATTGCGCCACGAAGACAGTCCTGCTTCACTTTCACCACCATCAGAACATATCTTCAAAGCTATCAGCGCAAAGAAAACAAAGCAACTCACCACTCCCAGGAGGGCTCGAACCTCCAACCTTTCGGTTAACAGCCGATCGCGCTAGCCAATTTTGCCACGGAGACAGTCCTGCTCCAACTCACAACCATCATCAGAACATATCTTCAAAGCTATCAGCCCAAAGAAAAAAAGCGCCGCACCACCACGGGGTGGGCTCGAAACTCCAACCTTTCGGTTAACAGACGATCGCGCTAGCCGATCGCGCCACGGAGACAGTCGTGCTCCACTCTCACCACCATCAGAACATATCTTCAAAGCTATCAGGCCAAAAAAAGCAACACATCACTCCCGGGAGGGCTCGAACCTCCAACCTTTCGGTTAACATCCGATCGCGCTAGCCAATTGCGCCTTGGAGACAGTCATGCTCCACTCTCACCACAATCAGAACATATCTTCAAAGCTATCAGCGCAAAGAAAAAAGCAACACACCACTACCGGGTGGGCTCGAACCTCCAACCTTTCGGTTAACAGCCGATCGCGCTAGCCAATTGCGCCCCGGAGACAGTCCTGCTCCATTCTCACCACCATCAGAACATATCTTCAAAGCTATCAGCCCAAAGAAAAAAAGCAACACACCACTCCCGGGAGGGCTCGAACCTCCAACCTTTCAGTTAACAGCCGATCGCGCTAGCCATTTGCGCCACGGAGACAGTCGTGCTCCACTCTCACCACCATCAGAACATATCTTCAAAGCTATCAGCCCAAAGAAAAAAAAGCGCCGCACCACCAAGGGGTGGGCTCGAAACTCCAACCTTTCGGTTAACAGATGATCGCGCTAGCTGATCGCGCCACGGAGACAGTCGTGCTCCACTCTCACCACCATCAGAACATATCTTCAAAGCTATCAGCGCAAAGAAAAAAGCAACACACCACTCCCGGGGGGGCTCAAAACTCCAACCTTTCGGTTAACAGCCGATCGCGCTAGCCAATTGCGCAACGGAGACAGTCCTGCTCCACTCTCACCAGAATCAGAACATATCTTCAAAGCTATCAGCCCCAAAAAAAAGCGCCGCACCACCACCGGGTGGGCTCGAACCTCCAACCTTTCGGTTAACAGACGATTGCGCTAGCCAATCGCGCCACGGAGACAGTCGTGCTCCACTCTCACCACCATCAGAACCTATCTTCAAAGCTATCAGCGCAAAGAAAAAAGCAACACACCACTCCCGGGAGTGTCGAAACTCCAACATTTCTGTTAACAGCCGATCGTGCTAGCCAATTGCGCCAAGAAGACAGTCCTGCTCCACTCTCACCACCATCAGAACATATCTTCAAAGCTATCAGCCCATACAAAAAAAGCGCCGCACCACCACCGGGTGGGCTCGAACCTCCAACCTTTCGGTTAACGACCGAACGCGCTACCCAATTGCGCCACGAAGACAGTCCTGCTTCACTCTCACCACCATCAGAACATATCTTCAAAGCTATCAGCACAAAGAAAAAAAACGACACACCGTCCCCGGGTGGGCTCAAACCTCCAACCTTTCGGTTATCAGCCGATCGCGCTAGCCAATGGCGCCACGGAGACAGTCGTGCTCCACTCTCACCACCATCAGAACATATCTTCAAAGCTATCAGCCCAAAGAAAAAAAAGCGCCACACCACCACGGGGTGGGCTCGAAACTCCAACCTTTCGGTTAACAGATGATCGCGCTAGCCGATCGCGTCACGGAGACAGTCGTGCTCCACTCTCACCACCATCAGAACATATCTTCAAAGCTATCAGCCCAAAGAAAAAAAAGCAACACACCACTCCCGGGAGGGCTCGAACCTCAAACCTTTCAGTTAACAGCCGATCGCGCTAGCCATTTGCGCCACGGAGACAGTCGTGCTCCACTCTCACCACCATCAGAACATATCTTCAAAGCTATCAGCCTAAAGAAAAAAAAGCGCCGCATCACCACCGGGTGGGCTCGAACCTCCAACCTTTCGGTTAACGACCGAACGCGCTACCCAATTCCGCCACGAAGACAGTCCTGCTTCACTCTCACCACCGTCAGAACATATCTTCAAAGCTATCAGCCCAAAGAAAACAAAGCAACTCACCCCTCCCGGGAGGGCTCGAACCTCCACATTTCGGTTAACAGCCGATCGCGCTAGCCCATTTCGCCACGGAGACAGTCCTGCTCCACTCTCACCACCATCATCAGAACATATCTTCAAAGCTATCAGCCCAAAGAAGAAAAAGCGCCGCACCACAACGGGGTGGGCTCGAAACTCCGACCTTTCTTTTAACAGCCGATCGCGCTAGCCAATTGCGCCACGGAGACAGTCCTCCTCCACTCTCACCACCACCAGAACATATCGTCAAAGCTATCATCCCATAGAAAAAAAAGCGCCGCATCACCACTGGGTGGGCTTGAACCTCCAACCTTTCGGTTAACGGCCGAACGCGCTTGCCAATTGCGCCCCGGAGACAGTCCTGCTCCATTCTCACCACCATCAGAACATATCTTCAAAGCTATCAGCCCAAAGAAAAAAAAAGCAACACACCACTCCCGGGAGGGCTCGAACCTCCAACCTTTCAGTTAACAGCCGATCGCGCTAGCCAATTGCGCCACGGAGATATTCGTGCTCCACTCTCACCACCAACAGAACATATCTTCAAAGCTATCAGCGCAAAGAAAAAAGCAACACACCACTACCGGGTGGGCTCGAACCTCCAACCTTTCGGTTAACGACCGAACGCGCTACCCAATTGCGCCACGAAGACAGTCCTGCTTCACTCTCACCACCATCAGAACATATCTTCAAAGCTATCAGCCCAAAGAAAACAAAGCAACTCACCACTCCCGGGAGGGCTCGAACCTCCAGATTTCGGTTAACAGCCGATCGCGCTAGCCAATTTCGCCACGGAGACAGTCCTGCTCCACTCTCACCACCATCATCAGAACATATCTTCAAAGCTATCAGCCCAAAGAAAAAAAAAAGCGCCGCACCGTCCTCGGGTGGGCTCGAAACTCCAACCTTTCTATTAACAGCCGATCGCGCTAGCCAATTGCGCCATGGAGACAGTCCTGCTCCACTCTCACCACCATCAGAACATATCTTCAAAGCTATCAGCCCAAAGAAGAAAAAGCGCCGCACCACCACGCGGTGGGCTCGAAACTCCAACCTTTCTTTTAACAGCCGATCGCGCTAGCCAATTGCGCCACGGAGACAGTCCTCCTCCACTCTCACCACCACCAGAACATATCGTCAAAGCTATCATCCCATAGAAAAAAAAAGCGCCGCATCACCACTGGGTGGGCTTGAACCTCCAACCTTTCGGTTAACGACCGAACGCGCTACCCGATTTCGCCACGAAAACAGTCCTTCTCCACTCTCACTACCTTTAGAAGATATCTTCAAAGCTATCATCCCAAAGAAAAAAAAGGGCCGCACCACCATCGGGTGGGCTCGAACCTCCAACCTTTCGGTTAACAGACGATCGCGCTAGCCGATCGCGCCACAGAGACAGTCGTGCTCCACTCTCACCACCATCAGAACCTATCTTCAAAGCTATCAGCGCAAAGAAAAAAGCAACACACCACTCCCGGGAGGGCTCGAAACTCCAACCTTTCGGTTAACAGCCGATCGTGCTAGCCAATTGCGCCATGGAGACAGTCCTGCTCCACTCTCACCACCATCAGAACATATCTTCAAAGCTATCAGCCCATAGAAAAAAAAAGCGCCGCACCATCACCGGGTGGGCTCGAACCTCCAACCTTTCGGTTAACGACCGAACGCGCTACCCAATTGCGCCACGAAGACAGTCCTGCTTCACTCTCACCACCATCAGAACATATCTTCAAAGCTATCAGCGCAAAGAAAACAAAGCAACTCACCACTCCCAGGAGGGCTCGAACCTCCAACCTTTCGGTTAACAGCCGATCGCGCTAGCCAATTTTGCCACGGAGACAGTCCTGCTCCAACTCACCACCATCATCAGAACATATCTTCAAAGCTATCAGCCCAAAGAAAAAAAGCGCCGCACCACCACGGGGTGGGCTCGAAACTCCAACCTTTCGGTTAACAGACGATCGCGCTAGCCGATCGCGCCACGGAGACAGTCGTGCTCCACTCTCACCACCATCAGAACATATCTTCAAAGCTATCAGGCCAAAAAAGCAACACATCACTCCCGGGAGGGCTCGAACCTCCAACCTTTCGGTTAACATCCGATCGCGCTAGCCAATTGCGCCATGGAGACAGTCATGCTCCACTCTCACCACAATCAGAACATATCTTCAAAGCTATCAGCGCAAAGAAAAAAGCAACACACCACTACAGGGTGGGCTCGAACCTCCAACCTTTCGGTTAACAGCCGATCGCGCTAGCCAATTGCGCCCCGGAGACAGTCCTGCTCCATTCTCACCACCATCAGAACATATCTTCAAAGCTATCAGCCCAAAGAAAAAAAAGCAACACACCACTCCCGGGAGGGCTCGAACCTCCAACCTTTCAGTTAACAGCCGATCGCGCTAGCCATTTGCGCCACGGAGACAGTCGTGCTCCACTTTCACCACCATCAGAACATATCTTCAGAGCTATCAGCCCAAAGAAAAAAAAGCGCCGCACCACCAAGGGGTGGGCTCAAAACTCCAACCTTTCGGTTAACAGACGATCGCGCTAGCTGATCGCGCCACGGAGACAGTCGTGCTCCACTCTCACCACCATCAGAACATATCTTCAAAGCTATCAGCGCAAAGAAAAAAGCAACACACCACTCCCGGGGGGGCTCAAAACTCCAACCTTTCGGTTAACAGCTGATCGCGCTAGCCAATTGCGCAACGGAGACAGTCCTGCTCCACTCTCACCACCATCAGAACATATCTTCAAAGCTATCAGCCCCAAAAAAAGCGCCGCACCACCACCGGGTGGGCTCGAACCTCCAACCTTTCGGTTAACAGCCGATCGTGCTAGCCAATTGCGCCATGAAGACAGTCCTGCTCCACTCTCACCACCATCAGAACATATCTTCAAAGCTATCAGCCCATAGAAAAAAAAAGCGCCGCACCACCACCGGGTGGGCTCGAACCTCCAACTTTTCGGTTAACGACCGAACGCGCTACCCAATTGCGCCACGAAGACAGTCCTGCTTCACTCTCACCATTATCAGAACATATCTTCAAAGCTATCAGCACAAAGAAAAAAAAACGACACACCGTCCCCGGGTGGGCTCAAACCTCCAACCTTTCGGTTATCAGCTGATCGCGCTAGCCAATGGCGCCACGGAGACAATCGTGCTCCACTCTCACCACCAACAGAACATATCTTCAAAGCTATCAGCCCAAAGAAAAAAAAGCGCCACACCACCACGGGGTGGGCTCGAAACTCCAACCTTTCGGTTAACAGATGATCGCGCTAGCCGATCGCGTCATGGAGACAGTCGTGCTCCACTCTCACCACCATCAGAACATATCTTCAAAGCTATCAGACCAAAGAAAAAAAAGCAACACACCACTCCCGGGAGGGCTCGAACCTCAAACCTTTCAATTAACAGCCGATCGCGCTAGCCATTTGCGCCACGGAGACAGTCGTGCTCCACTCTCACCACCATCAGAACATATCTTCAAAGCTATCAGCCCAAAGAAGAAAAAGCGCCGCACCACCACGGGGTGGGCTCGAAACTCCAACCTTTCTTTTAACAGCCGATCGCGCTAGCCAATTGCGCCACGGAGAGAGTCCTTCTCCACTCTCACCACCACCAGAACATATCGTCAAAGCTATCATCCCATAGAAAAAAAAGCGCCGCATCACCACTGGGTGGGCTTGAACCTCCAACCTTTCGGTTAACGGCCGAACGCGCTTGCCAATTGCGCCCCGGAGACAGTCCTGCTCCATTCTCACCACCATCAGAACATATCTTCAAAGCTATCAGCCCAAAGAAAAAAAAGCAACACACCACTCCCGGGAGGGCTCGAACCTCCAACCTTTCAGTTAACAGCCGATCGCGCTACCCGATTTCGCCACGAAGACAGTCCTTCTCCACTCTCACCACCATCAGAACATATCTTCAAAGCTATCAGCCCATAGAAAAAAGATCGCCGCACCACCACCGGGTGCGCTCGAACCTCCAACCGTTCGGTTAACGACCGAAAGCGCTACCCAATTGCGCCACGGAGACAGTCCTGCTCCACTCTCACCACCATCAGAACATATCTTCAAAGCTATCAGCCCAAAGAAAAAAAAGCAACACACCACTCCCGGGAGGGCTCGAACCTCCAACCTTTCGGTTAACAGCCGATCGCGCTAGCCAATTGCGCCACGAAGATATTCGTGCTCCACTCTCACCACCAACAGAACATATCTTCAAAGCTATCAGCGCAAAGAAAAAAGCAACACACCACTACCGGGTGGGCTCGAAACTCCAACCTTTCGGTTAACAGCCGATCGTGCTAGCCAAATGCGCCACGGAGACAGTCCTGCTCCACTCTCACCACCATCAGAACATATCTTCAAAGCTATCATTCCAAAGAAAAAAACGCACTGCACCACCACCGGGTGGGCTCGAACCTCCAACCTTTCGGTTAACAGCTGATCGCGCTAGCCAATTGCGCCCCGGAGACAGTCCTGCTCCATTCTCACCACCATCAGAACATATCTTCAAAGCTATCAGCCCAAAGAAAAAAAAGCAACACACCACTCCCGGGAGGGCTCGAATCTCCAACCTTTCAGTTAACAGCCGATCGCGCTAGCCATTTGCGCCACAGAGACAGTCGTGCTCCACCCTCACCACCATCAGAACATATCTTCAAAGCTATCATCCCAAAGAAAAAAAAGGGCCGCACCACCATCGGGTGGGCTCGAACCTCCAACCTTTCGGTTAACAGACGATCGCGCTAGCCGATCGCGCCACAGAGACAGTCGTGCTCCACTCTCACCACCATCAGAACATATCTTCAAAGCTATCAGCGCAAAGAAAAAAGCAACACACCACTCCCGGGGGGCTCAAAACTCCAACCTTTCGGTTAACAGCCGATCGCGCTACCCAATTGCGCCACGGAGACAGTCCTGTTCCCCTCTCACCACCATTAGAACATATCTTAAATCTATCAGGCCATAGAAAAAAAGCGCCGCAACACCACCGGGTGGGCTCGAACCTCCAACCTTTCGGTTAACAGACGATTGCGCTAGCCAATCGCGCCACGGAGACAGTCGTGCTCCACTCTCACCACCATCAGAACCTATCTTCAAAGCTATCAGCGCAAAGAAAAAAGCAACACACCACTCCGGGAGGGCTCGAACTTCCAACCTTTCGGTTAACAGCCGATCGTGCTAGCCAATTGCGCCATGGAGACAGTCCTGCTCCACTCTCACCACCATCTAAACATATCTTCAAAGCTATCAGCCCATAGAAAAAAAAGCGCCGCACCACCACCGGGTGGGCTCGAACCTCCAACCTTTCGGTTAACGACCGAACGCGCTACCCAATTGCGCCACGAAGACAGTCCTGCTTCACTCTCACCACCATCAGAACATATCTTCAAAGCTATCAGCGCAAAGAAAAAAAAGCAACTCACCACTCCCGGGAGGGCTCGAACCTCCAACCTTTCGGTTAACAGCCGATCGCGCTAGCCAATTTTGCCACGGAGACAGTCCAGCTCCAACTCACCACCATCATCAGAACATATCTTCAAAGCTATCAGCCCAAAGAAAAAAAAAGCGCCGCACCACCACGGGGTGGGCTCGAAACTCCAACCTTTCGGTTAACACACGATCGCGCTAGCCGATCGCGCCACGGAGACAGTCGTGCTCCACTTTCACCACCATCAGAACATATCTTCAAAGCTATCAGGCCAAAAAAAGCAACACATCACTCCTGGGAGGGCTCGAACCTCCAACCTTTCAGTTAACAGCCGATCGCGCTAGCCATTTGCGCCACGGAGACAGTCGTGCTCCACTCTCACCACCATCAGAACATATCTTCAAAGCTATCAGCCCAAAGAAAAAAAAGCGCCGCACCACCAACGGTTGGGCTCGAAACTCCAACCTTTCGGTTAACAGACGATCGCGCTAGCCGATCGCGCCACGGAGACAGTCGTGCTCCACTCTCACCACCATCAGAACATATCTTCAAAGCTATCAGCGCAAAGAAAAAAGCAACACACCACTCCCGGGGGGGGGCTCAAAACTCCAACCTTTCGGTTAACAGCCGATCGCGCTAGCCAATTGCGCAACGGAGACAGTCCTGCTCCACTCTCACCACCATCAGAACATATCTTCAAAGCTATCAGCCCCAAAAAAACCCCGCACCACCACCGGGTGGGCTCGAACCTCCAACCTTTCGGTTAACAGACGATTGCGCTAGCCAATCGCGCCACGGAGACAGTCGTGCTCCACTCTCACCACCATCAGAACCTATCTTCAAAGCTATCAGCGCAAAGAAAAAAGCAACACACCACTCCCGGGAGGGCTCGAAACTACAACATTTCGGTTAACAGCCGATCGTGCTAGCCAATTGCGCCATGAAGACAGTCCTGCTCCACTCTCACCACCATCAGAACATATCTTCAAAGCTATCAGCCCATAGAAAAAAAAAGCGCCGCACCACCACCGGGTGGGCTCGAACCTCCAACCTTTCGGTTAACGACCGAACGCGCTACCCAATTGCGCCACGAAGACAGTCCTGCTTCACTCTCACCACCATCAGAACATATCTTCAAAGCTATCAGCGCAAAGAAAAAAAAACGACACACCGTCCCCGGGTGGGCTCAAACCTCCAACCTTTCGGTTATCAGCCGATCGCGCTAGCCAATTGCGCCACGGAGACAGTCGTGCTCCACTCTCACCACCATCAGAAATATCTTCAAAGCTATCAGCCCAAAGAAAAAAAGCGCCACACCACCACGGGGTGGGCTCGAAACTCCAACCCTTCGGTTAACAGACGATCGCGCCAGCCGATCGCGCCACGGAGACAGTCGTGCTCCACTCTCACCTCCATCAGAACATATCTTCAAAGCTATCAGGCCAAAAAAAGCAACACATCACTCCCGGGAGGGATCGAACCTCCAACCTTTCGGTTAACAGCCGATCGCGCTAGCCATTTGCGCCACGGAGACAGTCGTGCTCCACTCTCACCACCATCAGAACATATCTTCAAAGCTATCAGCCCAAAGAAAAAAAAGCGCCGCACCACCAAGGGGTGGGCTCAAAACTCCAACCTTTCGGTTAACAGACGATCGCGCTAGCTGATCGCGCCACGGAGACAGTCGTGCTCCACTCTCACCACCATCAGAACATATCTTCAAAGCTATCAGCGCAAAGAAAAAAAGCAACACACCACTCCCGGGGGGGGCTCAAAACTCCAACCTTTCGGTTAACAGCTGATCGCGCTAGCCAATTGCGCAACGGAGACAGTCCTGCTCCATTGATGATTGATTGATTTGTGGGGCTTAACGTCCCAAAACCACCATTTGATTATGAGAGACGCCGTAGTGGAGGGCTCCGGAAATTTTGACCACCTGGGGTTCTTTAACGTGCACCCAAATCTGAGCACACGGGCCTACAACATTTCCGCCTCCATCGGAAATGCAGCCGCCGCAGCCGGGAATCGAACCCGCGACCTGCGGGTCAGCAGCCGAGTACCTTAGCCACTAGACCACCGTGGCGGGGCGACAGTCCTGCTCCACTCTCACCACCATCAGAGCATATCTTCAAAGCTATCAGCCCCAAAAAAAGCGCCGCACCACCACCGGGTGGGCTCGAACCTCCAACCTTTCGGTTAACAGACGATTGCGCTAGCCAATCGCGCCACGGAGACAGTCGTGCTCCACTCTCACCACCATCAGAACCTATCTTCAAAGCTATCAGCGCAAAGAAAAAAGCAACACACCACTCCCGGGAGTGTCGAAACTCCAACATTTCGGTTAACAGCCGATCGTGCTAGCCAATTGCGCCATGAAGACAGTCCTGCTCCACTCTCACCACCATCAGAACATATCTTCAAAGCTATCAGCCCATAGAAAAAAAAAGCGCCGCACCACCACCGGGTGGGCTCGAACCTCCAACCTTTCGGTTAACGACCGAACGCGCTACCCAATTGCGCCACGAAGACAGTCCTGCTTCACTCTCATCATTATCAGAACATATCTTCAAAGCTATCAGCACAAAGAAAAAAAACGACACACCGTCCCCGGGTGGGCTCAAACCTCCAACCTTTCGGTTATCAGCCGATCGCGCTAGCCAATGGCGCCACGGAGACAGTCGTGCTCCACTCTCACCACCAACAGAACATATCTTCAAAGCTATCAGCCCAAAGAAAAAAAAGCGCCACACCACCACGGGGTGGGCTCGAAACTCCAACCTTTCGGTTAACAGATGATCGCGCTAGCCGATCGCGTCACGGAGACAGTCGTGCTCCACTCTCACCACCATCAGAACATATCTTCAAAGCTATCAGCCCAAAGAAAAAAAAGCAACACACCACTCCCGGGAGGGCTCGAACCTCAAACCTTTCAATTAACAGCCGATCGCGCTAGCCATTTGCGCCACGGAGACAGTCGTGCTCCACTCTCACCACCATCAGAACATATCTTCAAAGCTATCAGCCCAAAGAAGAAAAAGCGCCGCACCACCACAGGGTGGGCTCGAAACTCCAACCTTTCTTTTAACAGCCGATCGCGCTAGCCAATTGCGCCACGGAGACAGTCCTTCTCCACTCTCACCACCACCAGAACATATCGTCAAAGCTATCATCCCATAGAAAAAAAAGCGCCGCATCACCACTGGGTGGGCTTGAACCTCCAACCTTTCGGTTAACGGCCGAGCGCGCTTGCCAATTGCGCCCCGGAGACAGTCCTGCTCCATTCTCACCACCATCAGAACATATCTTCAAAGCTATCAGCCCAAAGAAAAAAAAGCAACACACCACTCCCGGGAGGGCTCGAACCTCAAACCTTTCAGTTAACAGCCGATCGCGCTACCCGATTTCGCCACGAAGACAGTCCTTCTCCGCTCTCACCACCATCAGAACATATCTTCAAAGCTATCAGCCCATAGAAAAAAGATCGCCGCACCACCACCGGGTGCGCTCGAACCTCCAACCGTTCGGTTAACGACCGAAAGCGCTACCCAATTGCGCCACGGAGACAGTCCTGCTCCACTCTCACCACCATCAGAACATATCTTCAAAGCTATCAGCCCAAAGAAAAAAAAGCAACACACCACTCCCGGGAGGGCTCGAACCTCCAACCTTTCGGTTAACAGCCGATCGCGCTAGCCAATTGTGCCACGGAGATATTCGTGCTCCACTCTCACCACCAACAGAACATATCTTCAAAAGTATCAGCGCAAAGAAAAAAGCAACACACCACTACCGGGTGGGCTCGAAACTCCAACCTTTCGGTTAACAGCCGATCGTGCTAGCCAAATGCGCCACGGAGACAGTCCTGCTCCACTCTCACCACCATCAGAACATATCTTCAAAGCTATCATTCCAAAGAAAAAAAACGCACTGCACCACCACCGGGTGGGCTCGAACCTCCAACCTTTCGGTTAACAGCTGATCGCGCTAGCCAATTGCGCCCCGGAGACAGTCCTGCTCCAACTCACCACCATCATCAGAACATATCTTCAAAGCTATCAGCCCAAAGAAAAAAAAAGCGCCGCACCACCACGGGGTGGGCTCGAAACTCCAACCTTTTGGTTAACACACGATCGCGCTAGCCGATCGCGCCACGGAGACAGTCGTGCTCCACTTTCACCACCATCAGAACATATCTTCAAAGCTATCAGGCCAAAAAAAGCAACACATCACTCCTGGGAGGGCTCGAACCTCCAACCTTTCAGTTAACAGCCGATCGCGCTAGCCATTTGCGCCACGGAGACAGTCGTGCTCCACTCTCACCACCATCAGAACATATCTTCAAAGCTATCAGCCCAAAGAAAAAAAAGCGCCGCACCACCAACGGTTGGGCTCGAAACTCCAACCTTTCGGTTAACAGACGATCGCGCTAGCCGATCGCGCCACGGAGACAGTCGTGCTCCACTCTCACCACCATCAGAACATATCTTCAAAGCTATCAGCGCAAAGAAAAAAGCAACACACCACTCCCGGGGGGGGGCTCAAAACTCCAACCTTTCGGTTAACAGCCGATCGCGCTAGCCAATTGCGCAACGGAGACAGTCCTGCTCCACTCTCACCACCATCAGAACATATCTTCAAAGCTATCAGCCCCAAAAAAAACCCCGCACCACCACCGGGTGGGCTCGAACCTCCAACCTTTCGGTTAACAGACGATTGCGCTAGCCAATCGCGCCACGGAGACAGTCGTGCTCCACTCTCACCACCATCAGAACCTATCTTCAAAGCTATCAGCGCAAAGAAAAAAGCAACACACCACTCCCGGGAGGGCTCGAAACTACAACATTTCGGTTAACAGCCGATCGTGCTAGCCAATTGCGCCATGAAGACAGTCCTGCTCCACTCTCACCACCATCAGAACATATCTTCAAAGCTATCAGCCCATAGAAAAAAAAAGCGCCGCACCACCACCGGGTGGGCTCGAACCTCCAACCTTTCGGTTAACGACCGAACGCGCTACCCAATTGCGCCACGAAGACAGTCCTGCTTCACTCTCACCACCATCAGGACATATCTTCAAAGCTATCAGCGCAAAGAAAAAAAAACGACACACCGTCCCCGGGTGGGCTCAAACCTCCAACCTTTCGGTTATCAGCCGATCGCGCTAGCCAATTGCGCCACGGAGACAGTCGTGCTCCACTCTCACCACCATCAGAAATATCTTCAAAGCTATCAGCCCAAAGAAAAAAGCGCCACACCACCACGGGGTGGGCTCGAAACTCCAACCTTTCGGTTAACAGACGATCGCGCTAGCCGATCGCGCCACGGAGACAGTCGTGCTCCACTCTCACCACCATCAGAACATATCTTCAAAGCTATCAGGCCAAAAAAAAGCAACACATCACTCCCGGGAGGGATCGAACCTCCAACCTTTCGGTTAACAGCCGATCGCGCTAGCCAATTGCGCCATGGAGACAGTCATGCTCCACTCTCACCACCATCAGAACATATCTTCAAAGCTATCAGCCCAAAGAAAAAAAAGCGCCGCACCACCAAGGGGTGGGCTCGAAACTCCAACCTTTCGGTTAACAGATGATCGCGCTAGCCGATCGCGCCACGGAGACAGTCGTGCTCCACTCTCACCACCATCAGAACCTATCTTCAAAGCTATCAGCGCAAAGTAAAAAGCAACACACCACTCCCGGGAGGGCTCGAAACTACAACATTTCGGTTAACAGCCGATCGTGCTAGCCAATTGCGCCATGAAGACAGTCCTGCTCCACTCTCACCACCATCAGAACATATCTTCAAAGCTATCAGCCCATAGAAAAAAAAAGCGCCGCACCACCAACGGGTGGGCTCGAACCTCCAACCTTTCGGTTAACGACCGAACGCGCTACCCAATTGCACCACGAAGACAGTCCTGCTTCACTCTCACCAGCATCAGAACATATCTTCAAAGCTATCAGCCCCAAAAAAAACAAAGCAACTCACCACTCCCGGGAGGGCTCGAACCTCCAACTTTTCGGTTAACAGCCGATCGCGCTAGCCAATTTCGCCACGGAGACAGTCCTGCTCCACTCTCACCACCATCATCAGAACATATCTTCAAAGCTATCAGCCCAAAGAAAAAAAAGCGCCGCACCACCACGGGGTGGGCTCGAACCTCCAAACTTTCGGAAAACAGCTGATCGCGCTAGCCAATTGCGCCCCGGAGACAGTCCTGCTCCATTCTCACCACCATCAGAACATATCTTCAAAGCTATCAGCCCAAAGAAAAAAAAGCAACACACAACTCCCGGGAGGGCTCGAACCTCCAACCTTTCAGTTAACAGCCGATCGCGCTAGCCATTTGCGCCACGGAGACAGTCATGCTCCACTCTCACCACCATCAGAACATATCTTCAAAGCTATCAGCCTAAAGAAAAAAAAGCGCCGCACCACCACCGGGTGGGCTCGAACCTCCAACCTTTCGGTTAACGACCGAACGCGCTACCCGATTTCGCCACGAAGACAGTCCTTCTCCACTCTCACCACCTTTAGAAAATATCTTCAAAGCTATCATCCCAAAGAAAAAAAAGTGCCGCACCACCACCGGGTGGGCTCGAACCTCCAACCTTTCGGTTAACAGACGATCGCGTTAGCCGATCGCGCCACGGAGACAGTCGTGCTCCACTCTCACCACCATCAGAACATATCTTCAAAGCTATCAGCGCAAAGAAAAAAGCAACACACCTCTCCCGGGGGGGGGGGGGCTCAAAACTCCAACCTTTCGGTTAACAGCAATCGCGCTAGCCAATTGTGCCACGGAGACAGTCGTGCTCCGCTCTCACTGCCGTCAGAACAACTCTTCAGAGCTATCAGCCCAAAGAAAAAAAAGCGCCGCACAACCACCGGTTGGGCTCGAAACTCCAACCTTTCGGTCAACAGCCGATCGCGCTAGCCAATTGCGCCACGGAGCCAGTCGTGCTCCACTCTCACCACCATCAGAACATATCTTCAAAGCTATCAGCGCAAAGAAAAAAAAACGACACACCGTCCCCGGGTGGGCTCAAACCTCCAACCTTTCGGTTATCAGCCGATCGCGCTAGCCAATTGCGCCACGGAGACAGTCGTGCTCCACTCTCACCACCATCAGAACATATCCTCAAAGCTATCAGCCCAAAGAAAAAAAAGCGCCGCACCACCACCGGGTGCGCTCGAACCTCCAACCTTTCGGTTAACAGACGATCGCGCTAGCCGATCGCGCCATGGAGACAGTCGCGCTCCACTCTCACCACCATCAGAACATATCTTCAAAGCTATCAGCGCAAAGAAAAAAGCAACACACATCTCCCGGGGGGGGGGGGGGGGCTCAAAACTCCAACCTTTCGGTTAACAGCAATCGCGCTAACCAATTGTGCCACGGAGACAGTCGTGCTCCGCTCTCACCACCGTCAGAACAATTCTTCAGAGCTATCAGCCCAAAGAAAAAGAAGCGCTGCACAACCACCGGTTGGGCTCGAAACTCCAACCTTTCGGTCAACAGCCGATCGCGCTAGCCAATTGCGCCACGGAGGCAGTCGTGCTCCACTCTCACCACCATCAGAACATATCTTCAAAGCTATCAGCGCAAAGAAAAAAAAACGACACACCGTCCCCGGGTGGGCTCAAACCTCCAACCTTTCGGTTACCAGCCGATCGCGCTAGCCAATTGCGCCACGGAGACAGTCGTGCTCCACTCTCACCAATATCAGAACATATCTTCAAAGCTATCAGCCCAAAGAAAAAAAAGCGCCGCACCACCACGGGGTGGGCTCGAAACTCCAACCTTTTGGTTAACAGACGATCGCGCTAGACGATCGCGCCACGGAGACAGTCGCGCTCCACTCTCACCTCCATCAGAACATATCTTCAAAGCTATCAGCGCAAAGAAAAAAGCAACACACCACTCCCGGGGGGGCTCAAAACTCCAACCTTTCGGTTAACAGCCGATCGCGCTAGCCAATTGCGCAACGGAGACCGTCGTGCTCCACTCTCACCACCATCAGAACATATCTTCAAAGCTATCAGCGCAAAGAATAAAGCAACACACCACTCCCGGGGGGCTCAAAACTCCAACCTTTCGGTTAACCACCGAACGCGCTACCCTATTGCGCCACGAAGACAGTCCTGCTTCACACTCACCACCATCAGAACATATCTTCAAAGCTATCAGCCCAAAGAAAAAAAAGCAACACACCACTCCCGGGAGGGCTCAAACCTCCAACCTTTCAGTTAACATCCGATCGCGCTAGCCATTTGCGCCACGGAGACAGTCGTGCTCCACTCTCACCACAATCAGAACGTATCTTCAAAGCTATCAGCGCAAAGAAAAAAGCAACACACCACTACCGGGTGGGCTCGAACCTCCAACCTTTCGGTTAACAGCCGATCGCGCTAGCCAATTGCGCCCCGGAGACAGTCTTGCTCCATTCTCACCACCATCAGAACATATCTTCAAAGCTATCAGCCCATAGAAAAAAAAGCAACACACCACTCCCGGGAGGGCTCGAACCTCAAACCTTTCAGTTAACAGCCGATCGCGCTAGCCATTTGCGCCACGGAGACAGTCGTGCTCCACTCTCACCACCATCAGAACATATCTTCAAAGCTATCAGCCTAAAGAAAAAAAAAGCGCCGCACCACCACCGGGTGGGCTCGAATCTCCAACCTTTCGGTTAACGACCGAACGCGCTACCCAATTGCGCCACGAAGACAGTCCTGCTTCACTCTCACCACCATCAGAACATATCTTCAAAGCTATCAGCCCAAAGAAAACAAAGCAACTCACCACTCCCGGGAGGGCTCGAACCTCCACATTTCGGTTAACAGCCGATCGCGCTAGCCAATTTCGCCACGGAGACAGTCCTGCTCCACTCTCACCACCATCATCAGAACATATCTTCAAAGCTATCAGCCCAAAGAAAAAAAAGCGCCGCACCGTCCTCGGGTGGGCTCGAAACTCCAACCTTTCTATTAACAGCCGATCGCGCTAGCCAATTGCGCCACGGAGACAGTCCTGCTCCACTCTCACCAACATCAGAACATATCTTCAAAGCTATCAGCCCAAAGAAGAAAAAGCGCCGCACCACCACGGGGTGGGCTCGAAACTCCAACCTTTCTTTTAACAGCCGATCGCGCTAGCCAATTGCGCCACGGAGACAGTCCTGCTTCACTCTCACCACCACCAGAACATATCGTCAAAGCTATCATCCCATAGAAAAAAAAGCGCCGCATCACCACTGGGTGGGCTTGAACCTCCAACCTTTCGGTTAACGACCGAACGCGCTACCCGATTTCGCCACGAAAACAGTCCTTCTCCACTCTCACCACCATCAGAACCTATCTTCAAAGCTATCAGCGCAAAGAAAAAAGCAACACACCACTCCCGGGAGGGCTCGAAACTCCAACCTTTCGGTTAACAGCCGATCGTGCTAGCCAATTGCGCCATGGAGACAGTCCTGCTCCACTCTCACCACCATCAGAACATATCTTCAAAGCTATCAGCCGATAGAAAAAAAGCGCCGCACCACCACCGGGTGGGCTCGAACCTCCAACCTTTCGGTTAACGACCGAACGCGCTACCCAATTGCGCCACGAAGACAGTCCTGCTTCACTTTCACCACCATCAGAACATATCTTCAAAGCTATCAGCGCAAAGAAAACAAAGCAACTCACCACTCCCAGGAGGGCTCGAACCTCCAACCTTTCGGTTAACAGCCGATCGCGCTAGCAAATTTTGCCACGGAGACAGTCCTGCTCCAACTCACAACCATCATCAGAACATATCTTCAAAGCTATCAGCCCAAAGAAAAAAAGCGCCGCACCACCACGGGGTGGGCTCGAAACTCCAACCTTTCGGTTAACAGACGATCGCGCTAGCCGATCGCGCCACGGAGACAGTCGTGCTCCACTCTCACCACCATCAGAACATATCTTCAAAGCTATCAGGCCAAAAAAAGCAACACATCACTCCCGGGAGGGCTCGAACCTCCAACCTTTCGGTTAACATCCGATCGCGCTAGCCAATTGCGCCTTGGAGACAGTCATGCTCCACTCTCACCACAATCAGAACATATCTTCAAAGCTATCAGCGCAAAGAAAAAAGCAACACACCACTACCGGGTGGGCTCGAACCTCCAACCTTTCGGTTAACAGCCGATCGCGCTAGCCAATTGCGCCCCGGAGACAGTCCTGCTCCATTCTCACCACCATCAGAACATATCTTCAAAGCTATCAACCCAAAGAAAAAAAGCAACACACCACTCCCGGGAGGGCTCGAACCTCCAACCTTTCAGTTAACAGCCGATCGCGCTAGCCATTTGCGCCACGGAGACAGTCGTGCTCCACTCTCACCACCATCAGAACATATCTTCAAAGCTATCAGCCCAAAGAAAAAAAAGCGCCGCACCACCAAGGGGTGGGCTCGAAACTCCAACCTTTCGGTTAACAGATGATCGCGCTAGCTGATCGCGCCACGGAGACAGTCGTGCTCCACTCTCACCACCATCAGAACATATCTTCAAAGCTATCAGCGCAAAGAAAAAAGCAACACACCACTCCCGGGGGGGCTCAAAACTCCAACCTTTCGGTTAACAGCCGATCGCGCTAGCCAATTGCGCAACGGAGACAGTCCTGCTCCACTCTCACCAGAATCAGAACATATCTTCAAAGCTATCAGCCCCAAAAAAAAAGCGCCGCACCACCACCGGGTGGGCTCGAACCTCCAACCTTTCGGTTAACAGACGATTGCGCTAGCCAATCGCGCCACGGAGACAGTCGTGCTCCACTCTCACCACCATCAGAACCTATCTTCAAAGCTATCAGCGCAAAGAAAAAAGCAACACACCACTCCCGGGAGTGTCGAAACTCCAACATTTCTGTTAACAGCCGATCGTGCTAGCCAATTGCGCCAAGAAGACAGTCCTGCTCCACTCTCACCACCATCAGAACATATCTTCAAAGCTATCAGCCCATACAAAAAAAGCGCCGCACCACCACCGGGTGGGCTCGAACCTCCAACCTTTCGGTTAACGACCGAACGCGCTACCCAATTGCGCCACGAAGACAGTCTTGCTTCACTCTCACCACCATCAGAACATATCTTCAAAGCTATCAGCACAAAGAAAAAAAACGACACACCGTCCCCGGGTGGGCTCAAACCTCCAACCTTTCGGTTATCAGCCGATCGCGCTAGCCAATGGCGCCACGGAGACAGTCGTGCTCCACTCTCACCACCATCAGAACATATCTTCAAAGCTATCAGCCCAAAGAAAAAAAAGCGCCACACCACCACGGGGTGGGCTCGAAACTCCAACCTTTCGGTTAACAGATGATCGCGCTAGCCGATCGCGTCACGGAGACAGTCGTGCTCCACTCTCACCACCATCAGAACATATCTTCAAAGCTATCAGCCCAAAGAAAAAAAAGCAACACACCACTCCCGGGAGGGCTCGAACCTCAAACCTTTCAGTTAACAGCCGATCGCGCTAGCCATTTGCGCCACGGAGACAGTCGTGCTCCACTCTCACCACCATCAGAACATATCTTCAAAGCTATCAGCCTAAAGAAAAAAAAGCGCCGCATCACCACCGGGTGGGCTCGAACCTCCAACCTTTCGGTTAACGACCGAACGCGCTACCCAATTCCGCCACGAAGACAGTCCTGCTTCACTCTCACCACCGTCAGAACATATCTTCAAAGCTATCAGCCCAAAGAAAACAAAGCAACTCACCCCTCCCGGGAGGGCTCGAACCTCCACATTTCGGTTAACAGCCGATCGCGCTAGCCAATTGCGCCACGGAGACAGTCCTCCTCCACTCTCACCACCACCAGAACATATCGTCAAAGCTATCAGCCCCAAAAAAAGCGCCGCACCACCACCGGGTGGGCTCGAACCTCCAACCTTTCGGTTAACAGCCGATCGTGCTAGCCAATTGCGCCATGAAGACAGTCCTGCTCCACTCTCACCACCATCAGAACATATCTTCAAAGCTATCAGCCCATAGAAAAAAAAAGCGCCGCACCACCACCGGGTGGGCTCGAACCTCCAACTTTTCGGTTAACGACCGAACGCGCTACCCAATTGCGCCACGAAGACAGTCCTGCTTCACTCTCACCATTATCAGAACATATCTTCAAAGCTATCAGCACAAAGAAAAAAAAACGACACACCGTCCCCGGGTGGGCTCAAACCTCCAACCTTTCGGTTATCAGCTGATCGCGCTAGCCAATGGCGCCACGGAGACAGTCGTGCTCCACTCTCACCACCAACAGAACATATCTTCAAAGCTATCAGCCCAAAGAAAAAAAAGCGCCACACCACCACGGGGTGGGCTCGAAACTCCAACCTTTCGGTTAACAGATGATCGCGCTAGCCGATCGCGTCATGGAGACAGTCGTGCTCCACTCTCACCACCATCAGAACATATCTTCAAAGCTATCAGCCCAAAGAAAAAAAAGCAACACACCACTCCCGGGAGGGCTCGAACCTCAAACCTTTCAATTAACAGCCGATCGCGCTAGCCATTTGCGCCACGAAAACAGTCCTTCTCCACTCTCACTACCTTTAGAAGATATCTTCAAAGCTATCATCCCAAAGAAAAAAAAGGGCCGCACCACCATCGGGTGGGCTCGAACCTCCAACCTTTCGGTTAACAGACGATCGCGCTAGCCGATCGCGCCACAGAGACAGTCGTGCTCCACTCTCACCACCATCAGAACATATCTTCAAAGCTATCACCGCAAAGAAAAAAGCAACACACCACTCCCGGGGGGCTCAAAACTCCAACCTTTCGGTTAACAGCCGATCGCGCTAGCCAATTGCGCAACGGAGACAGTCCTGCTTCACTCTCACCACCATCAGAACATATCTTCAAAGCTATCAGCCCATAGAAAAAAGAGCGCCGCACCACCACCGGGTGTGCTCGAACCTCCAACCTTTCGGTTAACGACCGAAAGCGCTACCCAATTGCGCCACGGAGACAGTCCTGTTCCACTCTCACCACCATAAGAACATATCTTAAATCTATCAGGCCATAGAAAAAAAGCGCCGCAACACCACCGGGTGGGCTCGAACCTCCAACCTTTCGGTTAACAGACGATTGCGCTAGCCAATCGCGCCACGGAGACAGTCGTGCTCCACTCTCACCACCATCAGAACCTATCTTCAAAGCTATCAGCGCAAAGAAAAAAGCAACACACCACTCCCGGGAGGGCTCGAAACTCCAACCTTTCGGTTAACAGCCGATCGTGCTAGCCAATTGCGCCATGGAGACAGTCCTGCTCCACTCTCACCACCATCAGAACATATCTTCAAAGCTATCAGCCCATAGAAAAAAAAGCGCCGCACCATCACCGGGTGGGCTCGAACCTCCAACCTTTCGGTTAACGACCGAACGCGCTACCCAATTGCGCCACGAAGACAGTCCTGCTTCACTCTCACCACCATCAGAACATATCTTCAAAGCTATCAGCGCAAAGAAAACAAAGCAACTCACCACTCCCAGGAGGGCTCGAACCTCCAACCTTTCGGTTAACAGCCGATCGCGCTAGCCAATTTTGCCACGGAGACAGTCCTGCTCCAACTCACCACCATCATCAGAACATATCTTCAAAGCTATCAGCCCAAAGAAAAAAAGCGCCGCACCACCACGGGGTGGGCTCGAAACTCCAACCTTTCGGTTAACAGACGATCGCGCTAGCCGATCGCGCCACGGAGACAGTCGTGCTCCACTCTCACCACCATCAGAACATATCTTCAAAGCTATCAGGCCAAAAAAGCAACACATCACTCCCGGGAGGGCTCGAACCTCCAACCTTTCGGTTAACATCCGATCGCGCTAGCCAATTGCGCCATGGAGACAGTCATGCTCCACTCTCACCACAATCAGAACATATCTTCAAAGCTATCAGCGCAAAGAAAAAAGCAACACACCACTACAGGGTGGGCTCGAACCTCCAACCTTTCGGTTAACAGCCGATCGCGCTAGCCAATTGCGCCCCGGAGACAGTCCTGCTCCATTCTCACCACCATCAGAACATATCTTCAAAGCTATCAGCCCAAAGAAAAAAAAGCAACACACCACTCCCGGGAGGGCTCGAACCTCCAACCTTTCAGTTAACAGCCGATCGCGCTAGCCATTTGCGCCACGGAGACAGTCGTGCTCCACTCTCACCACCATCAGAACATATCTTCAGAGCTATCAGCCCAAAGAAAAAAAAGCGCCGCACCACCAAGGGGTGGGCTCAAAACTCCAACCTTTCGGTTAACAGACGATCGCGCTAGCTGATCGCGCCACGGAGACAGTCGTGCTCCACTCTCACCACCATCAGAACATATCTTCAAAGCTATCAGCGCAAAGAAAAAAGCAACACACCACTCCCGGGGGGGCTCAAAACTCCAACCTTTCGGTTAACAGCTGATCGCGCTAGCCAATTGCGCAACGGAGACAGTCCTGCTCCACTCTCACCACCATCAGAACATATCTTCAAAGCTATCAGCCCCAAAAAAAGCGCCGCACCACCACCGGGTGGGCTCGAACCTCCAACCTTTCGGTTAACAGCCGATCGTGCTAGCCAATTGCGCCATGAAGACAGTCCTGCTCCACTCTCACCACCATCAGAACATATCTTCAAAGCTATCAGCCCATAGAAAAAAAAAGCGCCGCACCACCACCGGGTGGGCTCGAACCTCCAACTTTTCGGTTAACGACCGAACGCGCTACCCAATTGCGCCACGAAGACAGTCCTGCTTCACTCTCACCATTATCAGAACATATCTTCAAAGCTATCAGCACAAAGAAAAAAAAACGACACACCGTCCCCGGGTGGGCTCAAACCTCCAACCTTTCGGTTATCAGCTGATCGCGCTAGCCAATGGCGCCACGGAGACAGTCGTGCTCCACTCTCACCACCAACAGAACATATCTTCAAAGCTATCAGCCCAAAGAAAAAAAAGCGCCACACCACCACGGGGTGGGCTCGAAACTCCAACCTTTCGGTTAACAGATGATCGCGCTAGCCGATCGCGTCATGGAGACAGTCGTGCTCCACTCTCACCACCATCAGAACATATCTTCAAAGCTATCAGCCCAAAGAAAAAAAAGCAACACACCACTCCCGGGAGGGCTCGAACCTCAAACCTTTCAATTAACAGCCGATCGCGCTAGCCATTTGCGCCACGGAGACAGTCGTGCTCCACTCTCACCACCATCAGAACATATCTTCAAAGCTATCAGCCCAAAGAAGAAAAAGCGCCGCACCACCACGGGGTGGGCTCGAAACTCCAACCTTTCTTTTAACAGCCGATCGCGCTAGCCAATTGCGCCACGGAGACAGTCCTTCTCCACTCTCACCACCACCAGAACATATCGTCAAAGCTATCATCCCATAGAAAAAAAAGCGCCGCATCACCACTGGGTGGGCTTGAACCTCCAACCTTTCGGTTAACGGCCGAACGCGCTTGCCAATTGCGCCCCGGAGACAGTCCTGCTCCATTCTCACCACCATCAGAACATATCTTCAAAGCTATCAGCCCAAAGAAAAAAAAGCAACACACCACTCCCGGGAGGGCTCGAACCTCCAACCTTTCAGTTAACAGCCGATCGCGCTACCCGATTTCGCCACGAAGACAGTCCTTCTCCACTCTCACCACCATCAGAACATATCTTCAAAGCTATCAGCCCATAGAAAAAAGATCGCCGCACCACCACCGGGTGCGCTCGAACCTCCAACCGTTCGGTTAACGACCGAAAGCGCTACCCAATTGCGCCACGGAGACAGTCCTGCTCCACTCTCACCACCATCAGAACATATCTTCAAAGCTATCAGCCCAAAGAAAAAAAAGCAACACACCACTCCCGGGAGGGCTCGAACCTCCAACCTTTCGGTTAACAGCCGATCGCGCTAGCCAATTGCGCCACGGAGATATTCGTGCTCCACTCTCACCACCAACAGAACATATCTTCAAAGCTATCAGCGCAAAGAAAAAAGCAACACACCACTACCGGGTGGGCTCGAAACTCCAACCTTTCGGTTAACAGCCGATCGTGCTAGCCAAATGCGCCACGGAGACAGTCCTGCTCCACTCTCACCACCATCAGAACATATCTTCAAAGCTATCATTCCAAAGAAAAAAACGCACTGCACCACCACCGGGTGGGCTCGAACCTCCAACCTTTCGGTTAACAGCTGATCGCGCTAGCCAATTGCGCCCCGGAGACAGTCCTGCTCCATTCTCACCACCATCAGAACATATCTTCAAAGCTATCAGCCCAAAGAAAAAAAAGCAACACACCACTCCCGGGAGGGCTCGAATCTCCAACCTTTCAGTTAACAGCCGATCGCGCTAGCCATTTGCGCCACAGAGACAGTCGTGCTCCACCCTCACCACCATCAGAACATATCTTCAAAGCTATCATCCCAAAGAAAAAAAAGGGCCGCACCACCATTGGGTGGGCTCGAACCTCCAACCTTTCGGTTAACAGACGATCGCGCTAGCCGATCGCGCCACAGAGACAGTCGTGCTCCACTCTCACCACCATCAGAACATATCTTCAAAGCTATCAGCGCAAAAAAAAAGCAACACACCACTCCCGGGGGGCTCAAAACTCCAACCTTTCGGTTAACAGCCGATCGCGCTACCCAATTGCGCCACGGAGACAGTCCTGTTCCACTCTCACCACCATTAGAACATATCTTAAATCTATCAGGCCATAGAAAAAAAGCGCCGCAACACCACCGGGTGGGCTCGAACCTCCAACCTTTCGGTTAACAGACGATTGCGCTAGCCAATTGCGCCATAGAGACAGTCCTGCTCCACTCTCACCACCATCTAAACATATCTTCAAAGCTATCATCCCATAGAAAAAAAAGCGCCGCATCACCACTGGGTGGGCTTGAACCTCCAACCTTTCGGTTAACGGCCGAACGCGCTTGCCAATTGCGCCCCGGAGACAGTCCTGCTCCATTCTCACCACCATCAGAACATATCTTCAAAGCTATCAGCCCAAAGAAAAAAAAGCAACACACCACTCCCGGGAGGGCTCGAACCTCCAACCTTTCAGTTAACAGCCGATCGCGCTACCCGATTTCGCCACGAAGACAGTCCTTCTCCACTCTCACCACCATCAGAACATATCTTCAAAGCTATCAGCCCATAGAAAAAAGATCGCCGCACCACCACCGGGTGCGCTCGAACCTCCAACCGTTCGGTTAACGACCGAAAGCGCTACCCAATTGCGCCACGGAGACAGTCCTGCTCCACTCTCACCACCATCAGAACATATCTTCAAAGCTATCAGCCCAAAGAAAAAAAAGCAACACACCACTCCCGGGAGGGCTCGAACCTCCAACCTTTCGGTTAACAGCCGATCGCGCTAGCCAATTGCGCCACGGAGATATTCGTGCTCCACTCTCACCACCAACAGAACATATCTTCAAAGCTATCAGCGCAAAGAAAAAAGCAACACACCACTACCGGGTGGGCTCGAAACTCCAACCTTTCGGTTAACAGCCGATCGTGCTAGCCAAATGCGCCACGGAGAGAGTCCTGCTCCACTCTCACCACCATCAGAACATATCTTCAAAGCTATCATTCCAAAGAAAAAAACGCACTGCACCACCACCGGGTGGGCTCGAACCTCCAACCTTTCGGTTAACAGCTGATCGCGCTAGCCAATTGCGCCCCGGAGACAGTCCTGCTCCATTCTCACCACCATCAGAACATATCTTCAAAGCTATCAGGCCAAAAAAAGCAACACATCACTCCTGGGAGGGCTCGAACCTCCAACCTTTCAGTTAACAGCCGATCGCGCTAGCCATTTGCGCCACGGAGACAGTCGTGCTCCACTCTCACCACCATCAGAACATATCTTCAAAGCTATCAGCCCAAAGAAAAAAAAGCGCCGCACCACCAACGGTTGGGCTCGAAACTCCAACCTTTCGGTTAACAGACGATCGCGCTAGCCGATCGCGCCACGGAGACAGTCGTGCTCCACTCTCACCACCATCAGAACATATCTTCAAAGCTATCAGCGCAAAGAAAAAAGCAACACACCACTCCCGGGGGGGGGCTCAAAACTCCAACCTTTCGGTTAACAGCCGATCGCGCTAGCCAATTGCGCAACGGAGACAGTCCTGCTCCACTCTCACCACCATCAGAACATAACTTCAAAGCTATCAGCCCCAAAAAAAACCCCGCACCACCACCGGGTGGGCTCGAACCTCCAACCTTTCGGTTAACAGACGATTGCGCTAGCCAATCGCGCCACGGAGACAGTCGTGCTCCACTCTCACCACCATCAGAACCTATCTTCAAAGCTATCAGCGCAAAGAAAAAAGCAACACACCACTTCCGGGAGGGCTCGAAACTACAACATTTCGGTTAACAGCCGATCGTGCTAGCCAATTGCGCCATGAAGACAGTCCTGCTCCACTCTCACCACCATCAGAACATATCTTCAAAGCTATCAGCCCATAGAAAAAAAAAGCGCCGCACCACCACCGGGTGGGCTCGAACCTCCAACCTTTCGGTTAACGACCGAACGCGCTACCCAATTGCGCCACGAAGACAGTCCTGCTTCACTCTCACCACCATCAGAACATATCTTCAAAGCTATCAGCGCAAAGAAAAAAAAACGACACACCGTCCCCGGGTGGGCTCAAACCTCCAACCTTTCGGTTATCAGCCGATCGCGCTAGCCAATTGCGCCACGGAGACAGTCGTGCTCCACTCTCACCACCATCAGAAATATCTTCAAAGCTATCAGCCCAAAGAAAAAAAGCGCCACACCACCACGGGGTGGGCTCGAAACTCCAACCCTTCGGTTAACAGACGATCGCGCCAGCCGATCGCGCCACGGAGACAGTCGTGCTCCACTCTCACCTCCATCAGAACATATCTTCAAAGCTATCAGGCCAAAAAAAGCAACACATCACTCCCGGGAGGGATCGAACCTCCAACCTTTCGGTTAACAGCCGATCGCGCTAGCCATTTGCGCCACGGAGACAGTCGTGCTCCACTCTCACCACCATCAGAACATATCTTCAAAGCTATCAGCCCAAAGAAAAAAAAGCGCCGCACCACCAAGGGGTGGGCTCAAAACTCCAACCTTTCGGTTAACAGACGATCGCGCTAGCTGATCGCGCCACGGAGACAGTCGTTCTCCACTCTCACCACCATCAGAACATATCTTCAAAGCTATCAGCGCAAAGAAAAAAAGCAACACACCACTCCCGGGGGGGCTCAAAACTCCAACCTTTCGGTTAACAGCTGATCGCGCTAGCCAATTGCGCAACGGAGACAGTCCTGCTCCATTGATGATTGATTGATTTGTGGGGCTTAACGTCCCAAAACCACCATTTGATTATGAGAGACGCCGTAGTGGAGGGCTCCGGAAATTTTGACCACCTGGGGTTCTTTAACGTGCACCCAAATCTGAGCACACGGGCCTACAACATTTCCGCCTCCATCGGAAATGCAGTCGCCGCAGCCGGGAATCGAACCCGCGACCTGCGGGTCAGCAGCCGAGTACCTTAGCCACTAGACCACCGTGGCGGGGCGACAGTCCTGCTCCACTCTCACCACCATCAGAGCATATCTTCAAAGCTATCAGCCCCAAAAAAAGCGCCGCACCACCACCGGGTGGGCTCGAACCTCCAACCTTTCGGTTAACAGACGATTGCGCTAGCCAATCGCGCCACGGAGACAGTCGTGCTCCACTCTCACCACCATCAGAACCTATCTTCAAAGCTATCAGCGCAAAGAAAAAAGCAACACACCACTCCCGGGAGTGTCGAAACTCCAACATTTCGGTTAACAGCCGATCGTGCTAGCCAATTGCGCCATGAAGACAGTCCTGCTCCACTCTCACCACCATCAGAACATATCTTCAAAGCTATCAGCCCATAGAAAAAAAAAGCGCCGCACCACCACCGGGTGGGCTCGAACCTCCAACCTTTCGGTTAACGACCGAACGCGCTACCCAATTGCGCCACGAAGACAGTCCTGCTTCACTCTCACCATTATCAGAACATATCTTCAAAGCTATCAGCACAAAGAAAAAAAACGACACACCGTCCCCGGGTGGGCTCAAACCTCCAACCTTTCGGTTATCAGCCGATCGCGCTAGCCAATGGCGCCACGGAGACAGTCGTGCTCCACTCTCACCACCAACAGAACATATCTTCAAAGCTATCAGCCCAAAGAAAAAAAAGCGCCACACCACCACGGGGTGGGCTCGAAACTCCAACCTTTCGGTTAACAGATGATCGCGCTAGCCGATCGCGTCACGGAGACAGTCGTGCTCCACTCTCACCACCATCAGAACATATCTTCAAAGCTATCAGCCCAAAGAAAAAAAAGCAACACACCACTCCCGGGAGGGCTCGAACCTCAAACCTTTCAATTAACAGCCGATCGCGCTAGCCATTTGCGCCACGGAGACAGTCGTGCTCCACTCTCACCACCATCAGAACATATCTTCAAAGCTATCAGCCCAAAGAAGAAAAAGCGCCGCACCACCACAGGGTGGGCTCGAAACTCCAACCTTTCTTTTAACAGCCGATCGCGCTAGCCAATTGCGCCACGGAGACAGTCCTTCTCCACTCTCACCACCACCAGAACATATCGTCAAAGCTATCATCCCATAGAAAAAAAAGCGCCGCATCACCACTGGGTGGGCTTGAACCTCCAACCTTTCGGTTAACGGCCGAGCGCGCTTGCCAATTGCGCCCCGGAGACAGTCCTGCTCCATTCTCACCACCATCAGAACATATCTTCAAAGCTATCAGCCCAAAGAAAAAAAAGCAACACACCACTCCCGGGAGGGCTCGAACCTCAAACCTTTCAGTTAACAGCCGATCGCGCTACCCGATTTCGCCACGAAGACAGTCCTTCTCCGCTCTCACCACCATCAGAACATATCTTCAAAGCTATCAGCCCATAGAAAAAAGATCGCCGCACCACCACCGGGTGCGCTCGAACCTCCAACCGTTCGGTTAACGACCGAAAGCGCTACCCAATTGCGCCACGGAGACAGTCCTGCTCCACTCTCACCACCATCAGAACATATCTTCAAAGCTATCAGCCCAAAGAAAAAAAAGCAACACACCACTCCCGGGAGGGCTCGAACCTCCAACCTTTCGGTTAACAGCCGATCGCGCTAGCCAATTGCGCCACGGAGATATTCGTGCTCCACTCTCACCACCAACAGAACATATCTTCAAAGCTATCAGCGCAAAGAAAAAAGCAACACACCACTACCGGGTGGGCTCGAAACTCCAACCTTTCGGTTAACAGCCGATCGTGCTAGCCAAATGCGCCACGGAGACAGTCCTGCTCCACTCTCACCACCATCAGAACATATCTTCAAAGCTATCATTCCAAAGAAAAAAAACGCACTGCACCACCACCGGGTGGGCTCGAACCTCCAACCTTTCGGTTAACAGCTGATCGCGCTAGCCAATTGCGCCCCGGAGACAGTCCTGCTCCAACTCACCACCATCATCAGAACATATCTTCAAAGCTATCAGCCCAAAGAAAAAAAAAGCGCCGCACCACCACGGGGTGGGCTCGAAACTCCAACCTTTTGGTTAACACACGATCGCGCTAGCCGATCGCGCCACGGAGACAGTCGTGCTCCACTTTCACCACCATCAGAACATATCTTCAAAGCTATCAGGCCAAAAAAAGCAACACATCACTCCTGGGAGGGCTCGAACCTCCAACCTTTCAGTTAACAGCCGATCGCGCTAGCCATTTGCGCCACGGAGACAGTCGTGCTCCACTCTCACCACCATCAGAACATATCTTCAAAGCTATCAGCCCAAAGAAAAAAAAGCGCCGCACCACCAACGGTTGGGCTCGAAACTCCAACCTTTCGGTTAACAGACGATCGCGCTAGCCGATCGCGCCACGGAGACAGTCGTGCTCCACTCTCACCACCATCAGAACATATCTTCAAAGCTATCAGCGCAAAGAAAAAAGCAACACACCACTCCCGGGGGGGGGGGCTCAAAACTCCAACCTTTCGGTTAACAGCCGATCGCGCTAGCCAATTGCGCAACGGAGACAGTCCTGCTCCACTCTCACCACCATCAGAACATATCTTCAAAGCTATCAGCCCCAAAAAAAACCCCGCACCACCACCGGGTGGGCTCGAACCTCCAACCTTTCGGTTAACAGACGATTGCGCTAGCCAATCGCGCCACGGAGACAGTCGTGCTCCACTCTCACCACCATCAGAACCTATCTTCAAAGCTATCAGCGCAAAGAAAAAAGCAACACACCACTCCCGGGAGGGCTCGAAACTACAACATTTCGGTTAACAGCCGATCGTGCTAGCCAATTGCGCCATGAAGACAGTCCTGCTCCACTCTCACCACCATCAGAACATATCTTCAAAGCTATCAGCCCATAGAAAAAAAAAGCGCCGCACCACCACCGGGTGGGCTCGAACCTCCAACCTTTCGGTTAACGACCGAACGCGCTACCCAATTGCGCCACGAAGACAGTCCTGCTTCACTCTCACCACCATCAGAACATATCTTCAAAGCTATCAGCGCAAAGAAAAAAAAACGACACACCGTCCCCGGGTGGGCTCAAACCTCCAACCTTTCGGTTATCAGCCGATCGCGCTAGCCAATTGCGCCACGGAGACAGTCGTGCTCCACTCTCACCACCATCAGAAATATCTTCAAAGCTATCAGCCCAAAGAAAAAAAGCGCCACACCACCACGGGGTGGGCTCGAAACTCCAACCTTTCGGTTAACAGACGATCGCGCTAGCCGATCGCGCCACGGAGACAGTCGTGCTCCACTCTCACCACCATCAGAACATATCTTCAAAGCTATCAGGCCAAAAAAAAGCAACACATCACTCCCGGGAGTGATCGAACCTCCAACCTTTCGGTTAACAGCCGATCGCGCTAGCCAATTGCGCCATGGAGACAGTCATGCTCCACTCTCACCACCATCAGAACATATCTTCAAAGCTATCAGCCCAAAGAAAAAAAAGCGCCGCACCACCAAGGGGTGGGCTCGAAACTCCAACCTTTCGGTTAACAGATGATCGCGCTAGCCGATCGCGCCACGGAGACAGTCGTGCTCCACTCTCACCACCATCAGAACCTATCTTCAAAGCTATCAGCGCAAAGTAAAAAGCAACACACCACTCCCGGGAGGGCTCGAAACTACAACATTTCGGTTAACAGCCGATCGTGCTAGCCAATTGCGCCATGAAGACAGTCCTGCTCCACTCTCACCACCATCAGAACATATCTTCAAAGCTATCAGCCCATAGAAAAAAAAAGCGCCGCACCACCACCGGGTGGGCTCGAACCTCCAACCTTTCGGTTAACGACCGAACGCGCTACCCAATTGCGCCACGAAGACAGTCCTGCTTCACTCTCACCAGCATCAGAACATATCTTCAAAGCTATCAGCCCCAAAAAAAACAAAGCAACTCACCACTCCCGGGAGGGCTCGAACCTCCAACTTTTCGGTTAACAGCCGATCGCGCTAGCCAATTTCGCCACGGAGACAGTCCTGCTCCACTCTCACCACCATCATCAGAACATATCTTCAAAGCTATCAGCCCAAAGAAAAAAAAGCGCCGCACCACCACGGGGTGGGCTCGAACCTCCAAACTTTCGGAAAACAGACGATCGCGCTAGCCGATCGCGCCACGGAGACAGTCGTGCTCCACTCTCACCACCATCAGAACATATCTTCAAAGCTATCAGGCCAAAAAAGCAACACATCACTCCTGGGAGGGCTCGAACCTCCAACCCTTCGGTTAACAACTGATCGCGCTAGCCAATTGCGCCATGGAGACAGTCATGCTCTACTCTCACCACAATCAGAACATATCTTCAAAGCTATCAGCGCAAAGAAAAAAGCAACACACCACTACCGGGTGGGCTCGAACCTCCAACCTTTCGGTTAACAGCCAATCGCGCTAGCCAATTGCGCCCCGGAGACAGTCCTGCTCCATTCTCACCACCATCAGAACATATCTTCAAAGCTATCAGCGCAAAGAAAAAAAAACGACACACCGTCCCCGGGTGGGCTCAAACCTCCAACCTTTCGGTTATCAGCCGATCGCGCTAGCCAATTGCGCCACGGTGACAGTCGTGCTCCACTCTCGCCACCATCAGAACATATCTTCAAAGCTATCAGCCCAAAGAAAAAAAAGCGCCACACCACCACGGGGTGGGCTCGAAACTCCAACCTTTCGGTTAACAGACGATCGCGCTAGCCGATCGCGCCACGGAGACAGTCGTGCTCCACTCTCACCACCATCAGAACATATCTTCAAAGCTATCAGGCCAAACAAAAGCAACACATCACTCCCGGGAGGGCTCGAACCTCCAACCTTTCGGTTAACAGCCGATCGCGCTAGCCAATTGCGCCATGGAGACAGTCATGCTCCACTCTCACCACCATCAGAACATATCTTCAAAGCTATCAGCCTAAAGAAAAAAAAGCGCCGCACCACCACCGGGTGGGCTCGAACTTCCAACCTTTCGGTTAACGACCGAACGTGCTACCCAATTGCGCCACGAAGACAGTCCTGCTTCACTCTCACCACCATCAGAACATATCTTCAAAGCTATCAGCCCAAAAAAAACAAAGCAACTCACCACTCCCGGGAGGGCTCGAACCTCCAACTTTTCGGTTAACAGCCGATCGCGCTAGCCAATTTCGCCACGGAGACAGTCCTGCTCCACTCTCACCACCATCATGAGAACATATCTTCAAAGCTATCAGCGCAAAGAAAAAAGCAACACACCACTACCGGGTGGGCTCGAACCTCGAACCTTTCGGTTAACAGCCGATCGCGCTAGCCAATTGCGCCCCGGAGACAGTCCTGCTCCATTCTCACCACCATCAGAACATATCTTCAAAGCTATCAGCGCAAAGAAAAAAAAACGACACACCGTCCCCGGGTGGGCTCAAACCTCCAACCTTTCGGTTATCAGCCAATCGCGCTAGCCAATTGCGCCACGGAGACAGTCGTGCTCCACTCTCGCCACCATCAGAACATATCTTCAAAGCTATCAGCCTAAAGAAAAAAAAGTGCCGCACCACCACCGGGTGGGCTCGAACTTCCAACCTTTCGGTTAACGACCGAACGTGCTACCCAATTGCGCCACGAAGACAGTCCTGCTTCACTCTCACCACCATCAGAACATATCTTCAAAGCTATCAGCGCAAAGAAAAAAGCAACACACCTCTCCCGGGGAGGGGCTCAAAACTCCAACCTTTCGGTTAACAGCAATCGCGCTAGCCAATTGTGCCACGGAGACAGTCGTGCTCCGCTCTCACCACCGTCAGAACAATTCTTCAGAGCTAACAGCCCAAAGAAAAAGAAGCACTGCACAACCATCGGTTGGGCTCGAAACTCCAACCTTTCGGTCAACAGCCGATCGCGCTAGCCAATAGCGCCACGGAGGCAGTCGTGCTCCACTTCACCACCATGAGAACATATCTTCAAAGCTATCAGCGCAAACAAAAAAGTACACACCACTCCCGGGGGGGCTCAAAACTCCAACCTTTCGGTTAACAGACGATCGCGCTAGCCGATCGCGCCGCGGAGACAGTCGTGCTCCACTCTCACCACTATCAGAACCTATATTCAAAGCTATCACCGCAAAGTAAAAAGCAACACACCACTCCCGGGAGGGCTCGAAACTCCAACCTTTCGGTCAACAGCCGATCGCGCTAGCCAATAGCGCCACGGAGGCAGTCGTGCTCCACTTCACCACCATGAGAACATATCTTCAAAGTTATCAGCGCAAACAAAAAAGCAACACACCACTCCCGGGAGGGCTCGAAACTACAACATTTCGGTTAACAGCCGATCGTGCTAGCCAATTGCGCCATGAAGACAGTCCTGCTCCACTCTCACCACCATCAGAACATATCTTCAAAGCTATCAGCCCATAGAAAAAAAAAGCGCCGCACCACCACCGGGTGGGCTCGAACCTCCAACCTTTCGGTTAACGACCGAACGCGCTACCCAATTGCGCCACGAAGACAGTCCTGCTTCACTCTCACCACCATCAGAACATATCTTCAAAGCTATCAGCGCAAAGAAAAAAAACGACACACCGTCCCCGGGTGGGCTCAAACCTCCAACCTTTCGGTTATCAGCCGATCGCGCTAGCCAAATGCGCCACGGAGACAGTCGTGCTCCACTCTCACCACCATCAGAAATATCTTCAAAGCTATCAGCCCAAAGAAAAAAAAGCGCCACACCACCACGGGGTGGGCTCGAAACTCCAACCTTTCGGTTTACAGACGATCGCGCTAGCCGATCGCGCCACGGAGACAGTCGTGCTCCACTCTCACCACCACCAGAACATATCTTCAAAGCTATCAGCCCAAAGAAAAAAAAGCTCCGCACCACCACGGGGTGGGCTCGAAACTCCAACCTTTTGGTTACCAGACGATCGCGCTAGCCGATCGCGCCACGGAGACAGTCGTGCTCCACTCTCACCACCATCAGAAATATCTTCAAAGCTATCAGCCCAAAGAAAAAAAAGCGCCACACCACCACGGGGTGGGCTCGAAACTCCAACCTCTCGGTTAACAGACGATCGCGCTAGCCGATCGCGCCACGGAGACAGTCGTGCTCCACTCTCACCACCATCAGAACATATCTTCAAAGCTATCAGGCCAAAAAAAAGCAACACATCACTCCCGGGAGGGATCAAACCTCCAACCTTTCGGTTAACAGCCGATCGCGCTAGCCAATTGCGCCATGGAGACAGTCATGCTCCACTCTCACCACAATCAGAACATATCTTCAAAGCTATCAGAGCAAAGAAAAAAGCAACACACCACCACCGGGTGGGCTCGAACCTCCAACCTTTCGGTTAACATCCGATCGCGCTAGCCAATTGCGCCATGGAGACAGTCATGCTCCACTCTCACCACAATCAGAACATATCTTCAAAGCTATCAGCGGAAAGAAAAAAGCAACACACCACTACCGGGTGGACTCGAACCTCCAACCTTTCGGTTAACGGCCGATCGCGCTAGCCAATCGCGCCCCGGAGACAGTCCTGCTCCATTCTCACCACCATCAGAACATATCTTCAAAGCTATCAGCCCAAAGAAAAAAAACCAACACACCACTCCCGGGAGGGCTCGAACCTCCAACCTTTCAGTTAACAGCCGATCGCGCTAGCCATTTGCGCCACGGAGACAGTCGTGCTCCACTCTCACCACCATCAGGACATATCTTCAAAGCTATCAGCCCAAAGAAAAAAAAGCGCCGCACCACCAAGGGGTGGGCTCGAAACTCCAACCTTTCGGTTAACAGACGATCGCGCTAGCCGATCGCGCCACGGAGACAGTCGTGCTCCACTCTCACCACCATCGGAACATATCTTCAAAGCTATCAGCGCAAAGAAAAAAGCAACACACCACTCCCGGGGGGGCTCAAAACTCCAACCTTTCGGTTAACAGCCGATCGCGCTAGCCAATTGCGCAACGGAGACAGTCCTGCTCCACTCTCACCACCATCAGAACATATCTTCAAAGCTATCAGCCCTAAAAAAAACCCCGCACCACCACCGGGTGGGCTCGAACCTCCAACCTTTCGGTTAACAGACGATTGCGCTAGCCAATCGCGCCACGGAGACAGTCGTGCTCCACTCTCACCACCATCAGAACCTATCTTCAAAGCTATCAGCGCAAAGAAAAAAGCAACACACCACTCCCGGGAGGGCTCGAAACTACAACATTTCGGTTAACAGCCGATCGTGCTAGCCAATTGCGCCATGAAGACAGTCCTGCTCCACTCTCACCACCATCAGAACATATCTTCAAAGCTATCAGCCCATAGAAAAAAAAAGCGCCGCACCACCACCGGGTGGGCTCGAACCTCCAACCTTTCGGTTAACGACCGAACGCGCTACCCAATTGCGCCACGAAGACAGTCCTGCTTCACTCTCACCACCATCAGAACATATCTTCAAAGCTATCAGCGCAAAGAAAAAAAAACGACACACCGTCCCCGGGTGGGCCCAAACCTCCAACCTTTCGGTTATCAGCCGATCGCGCTAGCCAATTGCGCAACGGAGACAGTCGTGCTCCACTCTCACCACCATCAGAAATATCTTCGAAGCTATCAGCCCAAAGAAAAAAAAGCGCCACACCACCACGGGGTGGGCTCGAAACTCCAACCTTTCGGTTAACAGACGATCGCGCTAGCCGATCGCGCCACGGAGACAGTCGTGCTCCACTCTCACCACCATCAGAACATATCTTCAAAGCTATCAGGCCAAAAAAAGCAACACATCACTCCTGGGAGGGCTCGAACCTCCAACCTTTCGGTTAACATCCGATCGCGCTAGCCAATTGCGCCATGGAGACAGTCATGCTCCACTCTCACCACAGTCAGAACATATCTTCAAAGCTATCAGCGCAAAGAATAAAGCAACACACCACTACCGGGTGGGCTCGAACCTCCAACCTCTCGGTTAACAGCCGATCGCGCTAGCCAATTGCGCCCCGGAGACAGTCCTGCTCCATTCTCACCACCATCAGAACATATCTTCAAAGCTATCAGCGCAAAGAAAAAAAACGACACACCGTCCCCGGGTGGGCTCAAACCTCCAACCTTTCGGTTATCAGCCGATCGCGCTAGCCAATTGCGCCACGGAGACAGTCGTGCTCCACTCTCGCCACCATCAGAACATATCTTCAAAGCTATCAGCCCAAAGAAAAAAAGCGCCACACCACCACGGGTTGGGCTCGAAACTCCAACCTTTCGGTTAACAGACGATCGCGCTAGCCGATCGCGCCACGAAGACAGTCCTGCTTCACTCTCACCACCATCAGAACATATCTTCAAAGCTATCAGCCCCAAAAAAAAACAAAGCAACTCACCACACCCGGCAGGGCTCGAACCTCCAACTTTTCGGTTAACAGTCGATCGCGCTAGCCAATTTCGCCACGGAGACAGTCCTGCTCCACTCTCACCACCATCATGAGAACATATCTTCAAAGCTATCAGCCCAAAGAAAAAAAAGCGCCGCACCACCACCGGGTGGGCTTGAACCTCCAACGTTTCGGGTAACAGCCGATCGCGCTAGCCAATTGGGCCACGGAGACAGTCGTGCTCCACTCTCACCACCATCAGAACATATCTTCAAAGCTATCAGCGCAAAGAAAAAAGCAACACACCACTACCGGGTGGGCTGGAACCTCCAACCTTTCGGTTAACAGACGATCGCGCTAGCTGATCGCGCCACGGAGACATTCGTGCTCCAATCTCACCACCAAAAGAATATATCTTCAAAGCTATCAGCGCAAAGTAAAAAGCAACTCACCACTCCCGGGAGGGCTCGAACCTTCAACCTTTCGGTTAACAGCCGATCGCGCTAGCCAATTTCGCCACGGAGACAGTCCTGCTCCACTCTCACCACCATCATCAGAACATATCTTCAAAGCTATCAGCCTAAAGAAAAAAAAGCGCCGCACCACCACCGGGTGGGCTCGAACCTTCAACCTTTCGGTTAACGGCCGAACGCGCTACCCAATTTCGCCACGAAGACAGTCCTGCTCCACTCTCACCTCCTTTAGAACATATCTTCAAAGCTATCATCCCAAAGAAAAAAAGCGCCGCACCACCACCGGGTGGGCTCGAACCTCCAACCTTTCGGTTAACAGACGATCGCGCTAGCCGATCACGCCACGGAGACAGTCCTCCTCCACTCTCACCACCATCAGAACATATCGTCAAAGCTATCATCCCTTAGAAAAAAAAGCACCGCATCACCACTGGGTGGGCTTGAACCTCCAACCTTTCGGTTAACGGCCGAACGCGCTTGCCAATTGCGCCACGGAGACAGTCCTGCTTCACTCTCACCACCATCAGAACATATCTTCAAAGCCATCAACGCAAAGGAGAGAAAAAGCGACACACCGTCCTCGGGTGGGCTCGAAACTCCAACCTTTCTATTAACAGACGATCGCGCTAGCCAATTGCGCCACGGAGACAGTCCTGCTCCACTCTCACCACCATCAGATTATATCTTCAAAGCTATCAGCCCAAAGAAGTAAAAGCGCCGCACCACCACGGGGTGGGCTCGAAACTCCAACCTTTCGTTTAACAGCCGATCGCGCTAGCCAATTGCGCCACGGAGACAGTCCTCCTCCACTCTCACCACCACCAGAACATATCGTCAAAGCTATCATCCCATAGAAAAAAAGCGTCGCATCACCACTGGGTGGGCTTGAACCTCCAACCTTTCGGTTAACGGCCGATCGCGCTAGCCAATTGCGCCACGGAGACAGTCCTCCTCCACTCTCACCACCACCAGAACATATCGTCAAAGCTATCATCCCATAGAAAAAAAGCGTCGCATCACCACTGGGTGTTCTTGAACCTCCAACCTTTCGGTTAACAGCCGATCGTGCTAGCCATTTGCGCCATGGAGACAGTCCTACTCCACTCTCACCACCATCAGAACATATCTTCAAAGCTATCAGCCCATAGAAAAAAGAGCGCCGCACCACCACCGGGTGGGCTCGAACCTCCAACCTTTCGGTTAACGACCGAAAGCGCTACCCAATTGCGCCAAAGAGAAAGTCCTGCTCCACTCTCACCACCAACAGAACAGATCTTCAAAGCTATCAGCGCAAAGAAAAAAGCAACACACCACTCTCGAGAGAGCTCGAACCTCCAACCTTTCGGTTAACAGCCAATCGCGCTAGCCAATTGCGCCATGGAGTCAGTCATGCTCCACTCTCACCACATTCAGAACATATCTTCAAAGCTATCAGCGCAAAGAAAAAAGCAACACACTACTTCCGGGTGGGCTCAAAACTCCAACCTTTCGGTTAACAGCCGATCGTGCTAGCCAAATGCGCCACGGAGACAGTCCTGCTCCACTCTCACCACCATCAGAACATATCTTCAAAGCTATCATCCCAAAGAAAAAAAAGCGCTGCACCACCACCGGGTGGGCTCGAACCTCCAACCTTTCGGTTAACAGCTGATCACGCTAGCCAATTGCGCCCCGGAGACAGTCCTGCTCCATTCTCACCACCATCAGAACATAACTTCAAAGCTATCAGCCCAAAGAAAAAAAAGCAACACACCATTCCCGGGAGGGCTCGAACCTCCAACCTTTCAGTTAACAGCCGATCGCGCTAGCCATTTGCGCCACGGAGACAGTCGTGCTCCACTCTCACCACCATCAGAACATATCTTCAAAGCTATCAGCCTAAAGAAAAAAAAGCGCCGCACCACCACCGGGCGGGCTCGAACCTCCAACCTTTCGGTTAACGACCGAACGCGCTACCCGATTTCGCCGCGAGGACAGTCCTTCTCCACTCTCACCACCTTTAGAAGATATCTTCAAAGCTATCACCCCAAAGAAAAAAAAGCGTGGCACCACCATCGGGTGGGCTCGAACCTCCAACCTTTCGGTTAACAGACGATCGCGCTAGCCGATCGCGCCACGGAGACAGTCGTGCTCCACTCTCACCACCTTAAGAACATATCTTCAAAGCTATCAGCGCAAAGAAAAAAGCAACACACCACTCCCAGGGGGCTCAAAACTCCAACCTTTCGGTTAACAGCCGATCGCGCTAGCCAATTGCGCAACGGAGACAGTCCTGCACCACTCTCACCACCATCAGAACATATCTTCAAAGCTATCAGCCCCAAAAAAAAGCGCCGAACCACCACCGGGTGGGCTCGATACTCCAACCTTTCGATTAACAGCAATCGCGCTAGCCAATTGTGCCACGGAGACAGTCGTGCTCCGCTCTCACCACCGTCAGAACAATTCTTCAGAGCTATCAGCCCAAAGAAAAAGAAGCGCCGCACAACCACCGGTTGGGCTCGAAACTCCAACCTTTCGGTCAACAGCCGATCGCGCTAGCCAATTGCGCCACGGAGGCAGTCGTGCTCCTCTCTCACCACCATCAGAACATATCTTCAAAGCTATCAGCGCAAAGAAAAAAAAACGACACACCATCCCCGGGTGGGCTCAAACCTCTAACCTTTCGGTTATCAGCCGATCGCGCTAGCCAATTGCGCCACGCAGACAGTCGTGCTCCACTCTCACCACCATCAGAACATATCTTCAAAGCTATCAGCCCAAAGAAAAAAAAGCGCCGCACCACCACGGGGTGGGCTCGAAACTCCAACCTTTCGGTTAACAGACGATCGCGCTAGCCGATCGCGCCACGGAGACAGTCGTGCTCCACCCTCACCACCATCAGAACATATCTTCAAAGCTATCAGCGCAAAGAAAAAAGCAACACACCACTCCCGGGAAGGCTCAAAACTCCAACCTTTCGGTTAACAGCCGATCGCGCTAGCCAATTGCGCAACGGAGACAGTCCTGCTCCACTCTCACCACCATCAGAACATATCTTCAAAGCTTTCAGCCCCAAAAAAAGCGCCGAACCACCACCGGGTGGGCTCGAAACTCCAACCTTTCGATTAACAGCCGATCGCGCTAGAAAATTGCGCCACGGAGACAGTCCTGTTCCACTCTCACCACCATTAGAACATATCTTCAAAGCTATCAGGCCATTAAAAAAAGCGCCGCACCACCACCGGGTGGGCTTGAACCTCCAACGTTTCGGGTAACATCCGATCGCGCTAGCCAATTGGGCCACGGAGACCGTCGTGCTCCACTCTCACCACCATCAGAACATATCTTCAAAGCTATCAGCGCAAAGAAAAAAGCAACACACCACTACCGGGTGGGCTCGAACCTCCAGCCTTTCGGTTAACAGACGACCGCGCTAGCCGATCGCGCCACGGAGACAGTCGTGCTCCCCTCTCATCACCATCAGAACATATCTTCAAAGCTATCAGCGCAAAAAAAGCAACACACCACTCCCGGGGGGGGGCTCAAAACTCCAACCCTTCGGTTAACAGCCGATCGCGCTAGCCACTTGCGCAACGGAGACAGTCCTGCTCCACTCTCACCACCATCAGAACATATCTTCAAAGCTATCAGCGCAAAGAAAAAAGCAACACACCACTACCGGGGTGGCTCGAACCTCCAACCTTTCGGTTAACAGACGACCGCGCTAGCCGATCGCGCCACGAAGACAGTCCTGCTCCACTCTCTCCACCTTTAGAACATATCTTCAAAGCTATCATCCCAAAGAAAAAAAAGCGCCGCACCACCACCGGGTGGGCTCGAACCTCCAACCTTTCGGTTAACAGACGATCGCGCTAGCCGATCGCGCCACGGAGACAGTCATGCTCCACTCTCACCACCATCAGAACATATCTTCAAAGCCATCAACGCAAAGAAGAGAAAAAGCGACACACCGTCCTCGGGTGGGCTCAAAACTCCAACCTTTCTATTAACAGCCGATCGCGCTAGCCAATTGCGCCACGGAGACAGTCCTGCTCCACTCTCACCACCATCAGAACATATCTTCAAAGCTATCACCCCAAAGAAAAAAAAAGCGCTGCACCACCACCGGGTGGGCTCGAACCTCCAACCTTTCAGTTAACAGCCGATCGCGCTAGCCAATTGCGCCCCGGAGACAGTCCTGCTCCATTCTCACCACCATCAGAACATATCTTCAAAGCTATCAGCCCAAAGAAAAAAAGCAACACACCACTCCCGGGAGGGCTCGAACCTCCAACCTTTCAGTTAACAGCCGCTCGCGCTAGCCATTTGCGCCACGGAGACAGTCGTGCTCCACTCTCACCACCATCAGAACATATCTTCAAAGTTATCAGCCTGAAGAAATAAAAGCGCCGCACCACCACCGGGTGGGCTCGAACCTCCAACCTTTCGGTCAACGACCGAATGCGCTACCCGATTTTGCCACAAAGACAGTCCTTCTCCACTCTCACCACCACCAGAACATATCTTCAAAGCTATCATCCCATAGAAAAAAACCGCCGCATCACCACCGGGTGGTCTTGAACCTCCAACCTTTTGGTTAACGGCTGAACGCGCTTGCCAATTGCGCCACGGAACAGTCCTGCTTCACTCTCACCACCATCAGAACATATCTTCAAAGCTATCAGGCCAAAAAAAAGCAACACATCACTCTAGGGAGGGCTCGAACCTCCAACCTTTCGATTAACAGCCGATCGCGCTAGCCACTTGCGCCATGCAGACAGTCATGTTCAACTCTCACTACCATCAGAACATATCTTCAAAGCTATCAGCGCAAAGAAAAAGCAACACACCACCACCGGGTGGACTCGAACCTCCAACCTTTCGGTTAACAGCCGCTCGCGCTAGCCATTTGCGCCACGGAGACAGTCGTGCTCCACTCTCACCACCATCAGAACATATCTTCAAAGCTATCAGCCTAAAGAAAAAAAAGCGCCGCCCCACCACCGGGTGGGCTCGAACCTCCAACCTTGCGGCTAACGACCGAACGCGCTACCCGATTTCGCCACGAAGACAGTCCTTCTCCACTCTCACCACGTTTAGAAGATATCTTCAAAGCTATTATCCCAAAGAAAAAAAAGCGCCGCACCACCACCGGGTGGGCTCGAACCTCCAACCTTTCGGTTAACAGACGATGGCGCTAGCCGATCGCGCCACGGAGACAGTCGTGCTCCCCTCTCATCACCATCAGAACATATCTTCAAAGCTATCAGCGCAAAAAAAGCAACACACCACTCCCGGAGGGGCTCAAAACTCCAACCTTTCGGTTAACAGCCGATCGCGCTAGCCAATTGCGCAACGGAGACAGTCCTGCTCCACTCTCACCACCATCAGAACATATCTTCAAAGCTATCAGCGCAAAGAAAAAAGCAACCCACCACTCACGGGGGTCTCAAAACTCCAACCTTTCTGTTAACAGCCGATCGCGCTAGCCAATTGCGCAACCGAGACAGTCCTGCACCACTCTCACCACCATCAGAACATATCTTCAAAGCTATCAGCCCCCCAAAAAAAGCGCCGAACCACCACCGGGTGGGCTCGAAACTCCAACCTTTCGATTAACAGCAATCGCGCTAGCCAATTGTGCCACGGAGACAGTCGTGCTCCGCTCTCACCGCGGTCAGAACAATTCTTCAGAGCTATCAGCCCAAAGAAAAAGAAGCGCCGCACAACCACCGGTTGGGCTCGAAACTCCAACCTTTCGGTCAACAGCCGATCGCGCTAGCCAATTGCGCCACGGAGGCAGTCGTGCTCCACTCTCACCACCATCAGAACATAACTTCAAAGCTATCAGCGCAAAGAAAAAAAAACGACACACCGTCCCCGGGTGGGCTCTAACCTCAACCTTTCGGTTATCAGCCGATCGCGCTAGCCAATTGCGCCACGCAGACAGTCGTGCTCCACTCTCACCACCATCAGAACATATCTTCAAAGCTATCAGCCCAAAGAAAAAAAAAGCGCCGCACCACCACGGGGTGGGCTCGAAACTCCAACCTTTCGGTTAACAGACGATCGCGCTAGCCGATCGCGCCACGGAGACAGTCGTGCTCCACTCTCACCACCATCAGAACATATCTTCAAAGCTATCAGCGCAAAGAAAAAAGCAACACACCACTCCCGGGGGGGCTCAAAACTCCAACCTTTCGGTTAACAGCCGATCGCGCTAGCCAATTGCGCAACGGAGACAGTCCTGCTCCACTCTCACCACCATCAGAACATATCTTCAAAGCTATCAGCCCCAAAAAAAAGCGCCGAACCACCATCGGGTGGGCTCGAAACTCCAACCTTTCGATTAACAGCCGATCGCGCTAGAAAATTGCGCCACGGAGACAGTCCTGTTCCACTCTCACCACCATTAGAACATATCTTCAAAGCTATCAGGCCATAAAAAAAAAGCGCCGCACCACCACCGGGTGGGCTTGAACCTCCAACGTTTCGGGTAACAGCCGATCGCACTAGCCAATTGGGCCACGGAGACAGTCGTGCTCCACTCTCACCACCATCAGAACATAACTTCAAAGCTATCAGCGCAAAGAAAAAAGCAACACACCACTACCGGGTGGGCTCGAACCTCCAACCTTTCGGTTAACAGACGACCGCGCTAGCCGATCGCGCCACGGAGACATTCGTGCTCCACTCTCACCACCAGCAGAACATATCTTCAAAGCTATCAGCGCAAAGAAAAAAGCCACTAACCACTACCGGGAGGTCTCGAACCTCCAACCTTTCGGTTAACAGCCGATCGCGCTAGCCAATATCGCCAAGGCGACAGTCTTGCTCCACTCTCACCACCATCATCAGAACATATCTTCAAAGCTATCAGCCTAAAGAAAAAAAAAGCGCCGCACCACCGCCGGGTGGGCTCGAACCTTCAATCTTTCGGTTAACGGCCGAACGCGCTACCCATATTCGCCACGAAGACAGCCCTGCTCCACTCTCACCACATTTAGAACATATCTTCAAAGCTAACAACCCAAAGAAAAAAAATCGCCGAACCACCACCGGGTGGGCTCAAACCTCCAACCTTTCGGTTAACAGACGATCGCGCTAGCCGATCGCGCCACGGAGACAGTCGTGCTCCACTCTCACCAGCATCAGAACATATCTTCAAAGCCATCAACGCAAAGAAGAGAAAAAGCGACACACCGTCCTCGGGTGGGCTCGAAACTCCCACCTTTCTATTAACAGCCGATCGCGCTAGCCAATTGCGCCACGGAGACAGCCTTGCTCCACTCTCACCACCATCAGAACATATCTTCAAAGCTATCATCCCAAAGAAAAAAAAGCGCCGCACCACCACCGGTTGGGCTCGAACCTCCAACCTTTCGGTTAACGACCGAATGCGCTACCCGATTTCGCCACGAAGACAGTCCTTCTCCACTCTCACCACCACCAGAACATATCTTCAAAGCTATCATCCCATAGAAAAAAAACCGCCGCATCACCACCGGGTGGGCTTAAACCTCCAACCTTTCGGTTAACGGCCGAACGCGCTTGCCAATTGCACCACGGAGACGGTCCTGCTTCACTCTCACCACCATCAGAACATATCTTTAAAGCTATCAGGCCAAAAAAAAGCAACACATCACTCTAGGGAGGGCTCGAACCTTCAACCTTTCGGTTAACAGCCGATCGCGCTAGCCACTTGCGCCATGGAGACAGTCATGTTCAACTCTCACCATTATCAGAACATATCTTCAAAGCTATCAGCCCAAAGAAAAAAAAGCAACACACCACTCCCGGGAGGGCTCGAACCTCTAACCTTTCGGTTAACGACCGAACGCGCTACCCGATTTCCCCACGAAGACAGTCCTTCTCCACTCTCACCACCTTTAGAAGATATCTTCAAAGCTATCATCCCAAAGAAAAAAAAGCGCGGCACCACCATCGGGTGGGCTCGAACCTCCAACCTTTCGGTTAACAGACGATCGCGCTAGCCGATAGCGCCACGGAGACAGTCGTGCTCCACTCTCACCACCATCAGAACATATCTTCAAAGCTATCAGCGCAAAGAAAAAAGCAACACACCACTCCCGGGGGGCTCAAAACTCCAACCTTTCGGTTAACAGCCGATGGCGCTAGCCAATTGCGCAACGGAGACAGTCCTGCACCACTCTCACCACCAACAGAACATATCTTCAAAGCTATCAGCCCCAAAAAAAAGCGCCGAACCACCACCGGGTGGGCTCGAAACTCCAACCTTTCGATTAACAGCAATCGCGCTAGCCAATTGTGCCACGGAGACAGTCGTGCTCCGCTCTCACCGCCGTCAGAACAATTCTTCAGAGCTATCAGCCCAAAGAAAAAGAAGCGCCGCACAACCACCGGTTGGGCTCGAAACTCCAACCTTTCGGTCAACAGCCGATCGCGCTAGCCAATTGCGCCACGGAGGCAGTCGTGCTCCACCCTCACCACCATCAGAACATATCTTCAAAGCTATCAGCGCAAAGAAAAAAGCAACACACCACTCCCGGGGGGGCTCAAAACTCCAACCTTTCGGTTAACAGCCGATCGCGCTAGCCCATTGCGCAACGGAGAAAGTCCTTCTCCACTCTCACCACCATCAGAACATATCTTCAAAGCTATCAGCCCCCAAAAAAAGCGCCCAACCACCACCGGGTGGGCTCGAAACTCCAACCTTTCGATTAACAGCCGATCGCGCTAGAAAATTGCGCCACGGAGACAGTCCTGTTCCACTCTCACCACCAGCAGAACATATCTTCAAAGCTATCAGCGCAAAAAAGAAAGCAACTCACCACTACCGGGAGGGCTCGAACCTCCAACCTTTCGGTTAACAGCCGATCGCGCTAGCCAATATCGCCACGGAGACAGTCCTGCTCCACTCTCACCACCATCATCAGAACATATCTTCAAAGCTATCAGCCTAAAGAAAAAAAGCGCTGCACCACCGCCGGGTGGGCTCGAACCTTCAACCTTTCGATTAACGGCCGAACGCGCTACCCATATTCGCCACGAAGACAGTCCTGCTCCACTCTCACCACCTTTAGAACATATCTTCAAAGCTATCATCCCAAAGAAAAAAAAGTGCCGCACCACCACCCGGTGGGCTCGAACCTCCAACCTTTCGGTTAACAGACGATCGCGCTAGCCGATCGCGCCACGGAGACAGTCATGCTCCACTCTCACCACCATCAGAACATATCTTCAAAGCCATCAACGCAAAGAAGAGAAAAAGCGACACACCGCCCTCGGGTGGGCTCGAAACTCCAACCTTTCTATTAACAGCCGATCGCGCTAGCCAATTGCGCCACGGAGAGAGTCCTGCTCCACTCTCACCACCATCAGAACATATCTTCAAAGCTATCATCCCAAAGAAAAAAAAGCGCTGCACCACCACCGGGTGGGCTCGAACCTCCAACCTTTCGGTTAACGACCGAACGCGCTACCCAATTGCGCCACGAAGACAGTCCTGCTTCACTCTCACCATTATCAGAACATATCTTCAAAGCTATCAGCACAAAGAAAAAAAACGACACACCGTCCCCGGGTGGGCTCAAACCTCCAACCTTTCGGTTATCAGCCGATCGCGCTAGCCAATGGCGCCACGGAGACAGTCGTGCTCCACTCTCACCACCAACAGAACATATCTTCAAAGCTATCAGCCCAAAGAAAAAAAAGCGCCACACCACCACGGGGTGGGCTCGAAACTCCAACCTTTCGGTTAACAGATGATCGCGCTAGCCGATCGCGTCACGGAGACAGTCGTGCTCCACTCTCACCACCATCAGAACATATCTTCAAAGCTATCAGCCAAAAGAAAAAAAAGCAACACACCACTCCCGGGAGGGCTCGAACCTCAAACCTTTCAATTAACAGCCGATCGCGCTAGCCATTTGCGCCACGGAGACAGTCGTGCTCCACTCTCACCACCATCAGAACATATCTTCAAAGCTATCAGCCCAAAGAAGAAAAAGCGCCGCACCACCACAGGGTGGGCTCGAAACTCCAACCTTTCTTTTAACAGCCGATCGCGCTAGCCAATTGCGCCACGGAGACAGTCCTTCTCCACTCTCACCACCACCAGAACATATCGTCAAAGCTATCATCCCATAGAAAAAAAAGCGCCGCATCACCACTGGGTGGGCTTGAACCTCCAACCTTTCGGTTAACGGCCGAGCGCGCTTGCCAATTGCGCCCCGGAGACAGTCCTGCTCCATTCTCACCACCATCAGAACATATCTTCAAAGCTATCAGCCCAAAGAAAAAAAAGCAACACACCACTCCCGGGAGGGCTCGAACCTCAAACCTTTCAGTTAACAGCCGATCGCGCTACCCGATTTCGCCACGAAGACAGTCCTTCTCCGCTCTCACCACCATCAGAACATATCTTCAAAGCTATCAGCCCATAGAAAAAAGATCGCCGCACCACCACCGGGTGCGCTCGAACCTCCAACCGTTCGGTTAACGACCGAAAGCGCTACCCAATTGCGCCACGGAGACAGTCCTGCTCCACTCTCACCACCATCAGAACATATCTTCAAAGCTATCAGCCCAAAGAAAAAAAAGCAACACACCACTCCCGGGAGGGCTCGAACCTCCAACCTTTCGGTTAACAGCCGATCGCGCTAGCCAATTGCGCCACGGAGATATTCGTGCTCCACTCTCACCACCAACAGAACATATCTTCAAAGCTATCAGCGCAAAGAAAAAAGCAACACACCACTACCGGGTGGGCTCGAAACTCCAACCTTTCGGTTAACAGCCGATCGTGCTAGCCAAATGCGCCACGGAGACAGTCCTGCTCCACTCTCACCACCATCAGAACATATCTTCAAAGCTATCATTCCAAAGAAAAAAAACGCACTGCACCACCACCGGGTGGGCTCGAACCTCCAACCTTTCGGTTAACAGCTGATCGCGCTAGCCAATTGCGCCCCGGAGACAGTCCTGCTCCAACTCACCACCATCATCAGAACATATCTTCAAAGCTATCAGCCCAAAGAAAAAAAAAGCGCCGCACCACCACGGGGTGGGCTCGAAACTCCAACCTTTTGGTTAACACACGATCGCGCTAGCCGATCGCGCCACGGAGACAGTCGTGCTCCACTTTCACCACCATCAGAACATATCTTCAAAGCTATCAGGCCAAAAAAAGCAACACATCACTCCTGGGAGGGCTCGAACCTCCAACCTTTCAGTTAACAGCCGATCGCGCTAGCCATTTGCGCCACGGAGACAGTCGTGCTCCACTCTCACCACCATCAGAACATATCTTCAAAGCTATCAGCCCAAAGAAAAAAAAGCGCCGCACCACCAACGGTTGGGCTCGAAACTCCAACCTTTCGGTTAACAGACGATCGCGCTAGCCGATCGCGCCACGGAGACAGTCGTGCTCCACTCTCACCACCATCAGAACATATCTTCAAAGCTATCAGCGCAAAGAAAAAAGCAACACACCACTCCCGGGGGGGGGGCTCAAAACTCCAACCTTTCGGTTAACAGCCGATCGCGCTAGCCAATTGCGCAACGGAGACAGTCCTGCTCCACTCTCACCACCATCAGAACATATCTTCAAAGCTATCAGCCCCAAAAAAAACCCCGCACCACCACCGGGTGGGCTCGAACCTCCAACCTTTCGGTTAACAGACGATTGCGCTAGCCAATCGCGCCACGGAGACAGTCGTGCTCCACTCTCACCACCATCAGAACCTATCTTCAAAGCTATCAGCGCAAAGAAAAAAGCAACACACCACTCCCGGGAGGGCTCGAAACTACAACATTTCGGTTAACAGCCGATCGTGCTAGCCAATTGCGCCATGAAGACAGTCCTGCTCCACTCTCACCACCATCAGAACATATCTTCAAAGCTATCAGCCCATAGAAAAAAAAAGCGCCGCACCACCACCGGGTGGGCTCGAACCTCCAACCTTTCGGTTAACGACCGAACGCGCTACCCAGTTGCGCCACGAAGACAGTCCTGCTTCACTCTCACCACCATCAGAACATATCTTCAAAGCTATCAGCGCAAAGAAAAAAAAACGACACACCGTCCCCGGGTGGGCTCAAACCTCCAACCTTTCGGTTATCAGCCGATCGCGCTAGCCAATTGCGCCACGGAGACAGTCGTGCTCCACTCTCACCACCATCAGAAATATCTTCAAAGCTATCAGCCCAAAGAAAAAAAGCGCCACACCACCACGGGGTGGGCTCGAAACTCCAACCTTTCGGTTAACAGACGATCGCGCTAGCCGATCGCGCCACGGAGACAGTCGTGCTCCACTCTCACCACCATCAGAACATATCTTCAAAGCTATCAGGCCAAAAAAAAGCAACACATCACTCCCGGGAGTGATCGAACCTCCAACCTTTCGGTTAACAGCCGATCGCGCTAGCCAATTGCGCCATGGAGACAGTCATGCTCCACTCTCACCACCATCAGAACATATCTTCAAAGCTATCAGCCCAAAGAAAAAAAAGCGCCGCACCACCAAGGGGTGGGCTCGAAACTCCAACCTTTCGGTTAACAGATGATCGCGCTAGCCGATCGCGCCACGGAGACAGTCGTGCTCCACTCTCACCACCATCAGAACCTATCTTCAAAGCTATCAGCGCAAAGTAAAAAGCAACACACCACTCCCGGGAGGGCTCGAAACTACAACATTTCGGTTAACAGCCGATCGTGCTAGCCAATTGCGCCATGAAGACAGTCCTGCTCCACTCTCACCACCATCAGAACATATCTTCAAAGCTATCAGCCCATAGAAAAAAAAAGCGCCGCACCACCACCGGGTGGGCTCGAACCTCCAACCTTTCGGTTAACGACCGAACGCGCTACCCAATTGCGCCACGAAGACAGTCCTGCTTCACTCTCACCAGCATCAGAACATATCTTAAAGCTATCAGCCCCAAAAAAAACAAAGCAACTCACCACTCCCGGGAGGGCTCGAACCTCCAACTTTTCGGTTAACAGCCGATCGCGCTAGCCAATTTCGCCACGGAGACAGTCCTGCTCCACTCTCACCACCATCATCAGAACATATCTTCAAAGCTATCAGCCCAAAGAAAAAAAAGCGCCGCACCACCACGGGGTGGGCTCGAACCTCCAAACTTTCGGAAAACAGACGATCGCGCTAGCCGATCGCGCCACGGAGACAGTCGTGCTCCACTCTCACCACCATCAGAACATATCTTCAAAGCTATCAGGCCAAAAAAGCAACACATCACTCCTGGGAGGGCTCGAACCTCCAACCCTTCGGTTAACAACTGATCGCGCTAGCCAATTGCGCCATGGAGACAGTCATGCTCTACTCTCACCACAATCAGAACATATCTTCAAAGCTATCAGCGCAAAGAAAAAAGCAACACACCACTACCGGGTGGGCTCGAACCTCCAACCTTTCGGTTAACAGCCAATCGCGCTAGCCAATTGCGCCCCGGAGACAGTCCTGCTCCATTCTCACCACCATCAGAACATATCTTCAAAGCTATCAGCGCAAAGAAAAAAAACGACACACCGTCCCCGGGTGGGCTCAAACCTCCAACCTTTCGGTTATCAGCCGATCGCGCTAGCCAATTGCGCCACGGTGACAGTCGTGCTCCACTCTCGCCACCATCAGAACATATCTTCAAAGCTATCAGCCCAAAGAAAAAAAAGCGCCACACCACCACGGGGTGGGCTCGAAACTCCAACCTTTCGGTTAACAGACGATCGCGCTAGCCGATCGCGCCACGGAGACAGTCGTGCTCCACTCTCACCACCATCAGAACATATCTTCAAAGCTATCAGGCCAAACAAAAGCAACACATCACTCCCGGGAGGGCTCGAACCTCCAACCTTTCGGTTAACAGCCGATCGCGCTAGCCAATTGCGCCATGGAGACAGTCATGCTCCACTCTCACCACCATCAGAACATATCTTCAAAGCTATCAGCCTAAAGAAAAAAAAGCGCCGCACCACCACCGGGTGGGCTCGAACTTCCAACCTTTCGGTTAACGACCGAACGTGCTACCCAATTGCGCCACGAAGACAGTCCTGCTTCACTCTCACCACCATCAGAACATATCTTCAAAGCTATCAGCCCAAAAAAAACAAAGCAACTCACCACTCCCGGGAGGGCTCGAACCTCCAACTTTTCGGTTAACAGCCGATCGCGCTAGCCAATTTCGCCACGGAGACAGTCCTGCTCCACTCTCACCACCATCATGAGAACATATCTTCAAAGCTATCAGCGCAAAGAAAAAAGCAACACACCACTACCGGGTGGGCTCGAACCTCGAACCTTTCGGTTAACAGCCGATCGCGCTAGCCAATTGCGCCCCGGAGACAGTCCTGCTCCATTCTCACCACCATCAGAACATATCTTCAAAGCTATCAGCGCAAAGAAAAAAAAACGACACACCGTCCCCGGGTGGGCTCAAACCTCCAACCTTTCGGTTATCAGCCAATCGCGCTAGCCAATTGCGCCACGGAGACAGTCGTGCTCCACTCTCGCCACCATCAGAACATATCTTCAAAGCTATCAGCCTAAAGAAAAAAAAGCGCCGCACCACCACCGGGTGGGCTCGAACTTCCAACCTTTCGGTTAACGACCGAACGTGCTACCCAATTGCGCCACGAAGACAGTCCTGCTTCACTCTCACCACCATCAGAACATATCTTCAAAGCTATCAGCGCAAAGAAAAAAGCAACACACCTCTCCCGGGGAGGGGCTCAAAACTCCAACCTTTCGGTTAACAGCAATCGCGCTAGCCAATTGTGCCACGGAGACAGTCGTGCTCCGCTCTCACCACCGTCAGAACAATTCTTCAGAGCTAACAGCCCAAAGAAAAAGAAGCACTGCACAACCATCGGTTGGGCTCGAAACTCCAACCTTTCGGTCAACAGCCGATCGCGCTAGCCAATAGCGCCACGGAGGCAGTCGTGCTCCACTTCACCACCATGAGAACATATCTTCAAAGCTATCAGCGCAAACAAAAAAGTACACACCACTCCCGGGGGGGCTCAAAACTCCAACCTTTCGGTTAACAGACGATCGCGCTAGCCGATCGCGCCGCGGAGACAGTCGTGCTCCACTCTCACCACTATCAGAACCTATATTCAAAGCTATCACCGCAAAGTAAAAAGCAACACACCACTCCCGGGAGGGCTCGAAACTCCAACCTTTCGGTCAACAGCCGATCGCGCTAGCCAATAGCGCCACGGAGGCAGTCGTGCTCCACTTCACCACCATGAGAACATATCTTCAAAGTTATCAGCGCAAACAAAAAAGCAACACACCACTCCCGGGAGGGCTCGAAACTACAACATTTCGGTTAACAGCCGATCGTGCTAGCCAATTGCGCCATGAAGACAGTCCTGCTCCACTCTCACCACCATCAGAACATATCTTCAAAGCTATCAGCCCATAGAAAAAAAAAGCGCCGCACCACCACCGGGTGGGCTCGAACCTCCAACCTTTCGGTTAACGACCGAACGCGCTACCCAATTGCGCCACGAAGACAGTCCTGCTTCACTCTCACCACCATCAGAACATATCTTCAAAGCTATCAGCGCAAAGAAAAAAAACGACACACCGTCCCCGGGTGGGCTCAAACCTCCAACCTTTCGGTTATCAGCCGATCGCGCTAGCCAAATGCGCCACGGAGACAGTCGTGCTCCACTCTCACCACCATCAGAAATATCTTCAAAGCTATCAGCCCAAAGAAAAAAAAGCGCCACACCACCACGGGGTGGGCTCGAAACTCCAACCTTTCGGTTTACAGACGATCGCGCTAGCCGATCGCGCCACGGAGACAGTCGTGCTCCACTCTCACCACCACCAGAACATATCTTCAAAGCTATCAGCCCAAAGAAAAAAAAGCTCCGCACCACCACGGGGTGGGCTCGAAACTCCAACCTTTTGGTTACCAGACGATCGCGCTAGCCGATCGCGCCACGGAGACAGTCGTGCTCCACTCTCACCACCATCAGAAATATCTTCAAAGCTATCAGCCCAAAGAAAAAAAAGCGCCACACCACCACGGGGTGGGCTCGAAACTGCAACCTCTCGGTTAACAGACGATCGCGCTAGCCGATCGCGCCACGGAGACAGTCGTGCTCCACTCTCACCACCATCAGAACATATCTTCAAAGCTATCAGGCCAAAAAAAAGCAACACATCACTCCCGGGAGGGATCAAACCTCCAACCTTTCGGTTAACAGCCGATCGCGCTAGCCAATTGCGCCATGGAGACAGTCATGCTCCACTCTCACCACAATCAGAACATATCTTCAAAGCTATCAGAGCAAAGAAAAAAGCAACACACCACCACCGGGTGGGCTCGAACCTCCAACCTTTCGGTTAACATCCGATCGCGCTAGCCAATTGCGCCATGGAGACAGTCATGCTCCACTCTCACCACAATCAGAACATATCTTCAAAGCTATCAGCGGAAAGAAAAAAGCAACACACCACTACCGGGTGGACTCGAACCTCCAACCTTTCGGTTAACGGCCGATCGCGCTAGCCAATCGCGCCCCGGAGACAGTCCTGCTCCATTCTCACCACCATCAGAACATATCTTCAAAGCTATCAGCCCAAAGAAAAAAAACCAACACACCACTCCCGGGAGGGCTCGAACCTCCAACCTTTCAGTTAACAGCCGATCGCGCTAGCCATTTGCGCCACGGAGACAGTCGTGCTCCACTCTCACCACCATCAGGACATATCTTCAAAGCTATCAGCCCAAAGAAAAAAAAGCGCCGCACCACCAAGGGGTGGGCTCGAAACTCCAACCTTTCGGTTAACAGACGATCGCGCTAGCCGATCGCGCCACGGAGACAGTCGTGCTCCACTCTCACCACCATCGGAACATATCTTCAAAGCTATCAGCGCAAAGAAAAAAGCAACACACCACTCCCGGGGGGGCTCAAAACTCCAACCTTTCGGTTAACAGCCGATCGCGCTAGCCAATTGCGCAACGGAGACAGTCCTGCTCCACTCTCACCACCATCAGAACATATCTTCAAAGCTATCAGCCCTAAAAAAAACCCCGCACCACCACCGGGTGGGCTCGAACCTCCAACCTTTCGGTTAACAGACGATTGCGCTAGCCAATCGCGCCACGGAGACAGTCGTGCTCCACTCTCACCACCATCAGAACCTATCTTCAAAGCTATCAGCGCAAAGAAAAAAGCAACACACCACTCCCGGGAGGGCTCGAAACTACAACATTTCGGTTAACAGCCGATCGTGCTAGCCAATTGCGCCATGAAGACAGTCCTGCTCCACTCTCACCACCATCAGAACATATCTTCAAAGCTATCAGCCCATAGAAAAAAAAAGCGCCGCACCACCACCGGGTGGGCTCGAACCTCCAACCTTTCGGTTAACGACCGAACGCGCTACCCAATTGCGCCACGAAGACAGTCCTGCTTCACTCTCACCACCATCAGAACATATCTTCAAAGCTATCAGCGCAAAGAAAAAAAAACGACACACCGTCCCCGGGTGGGCCCAAACCTCCAACCTTTCGGTTATCAGCCGATCGCGCTAGCCAATTGCGCAACGGAGACAGTCGTGCTCCACTCTCACCACCATCAGAAATATCTTCGAAGCTATCAGCCCAAAGAAAAAAAAGCGCCACACCACCACGGGGTGGGCTCGAAACTCCAACCTTTCGGTTAACAGACGATCGCGCTAGCCGATCGCGCCACGGAGACAGTCGTGCTCCACTCTCACCACCATCAGAACATATCTTCAAAGCTATCAGGCCAAAAAAAGCAACACATCACTCCTGGGAGGGCTCGAACCTCCAACCTTTCGGTTAACATCCGATCGCGCTAGCCAATTGCGCCATGGAGACAGTCATGCTCCACTCTCACCACAGTCAGAACATATCTTCAAAGCTATCAGCGCAAAGAATAAAGCAACACACCACTACCGGGTGGGCTCGAACCTCCAACCTCTCGGTTAACAGCCGATCGCGCTAGCCAATTGCGCCCCGGAGACAGTCCTGCTCCATTCTCACCACCATCAGAACATATCTTCAAAGCTATCAGCGCAAAGAAAAAAAACGACACACCGTCCCCGGGTGGGCTCAAACCTCCAACCTTTCGGTTATCAGCCGATCGCGCTAGCCAATTGCGCCACGGAGACAGTCGTGCTCCACTCTCGCCACCATCAGAACATATCTTCAAAGCTATCAGCCCAAAGAAAAAAAGCGCCACACCACCACGGGTTGGGCTCGAAACTCCAACCTTTCGGTTAACAGACGATCGCGCTAGCCGATCGCGCCACGAAGACAGTCCTGCTTCACTCTCACCACCATCAGAACATATCTTCAAAGCTATCAGCCCCAAAAAAAACAAAGCAACTCACCACACCCGGCAGGGCTCGAACCTCCAACTTTTCGGTTAACAGCCGATCGCGCTAGCCAATTTCGCCACGGAGACAGTCCTGCTCCACTCTCACCACCATCATGAGAACATATCTTCAAAGCTATCAGCCCAAAGAAAAAAAAGCGCCGCACCACCACCGGGTGGGCTTGAACCTCCAACGTTTCGGGTAACAGCCGATCGCGCTAGCCAATTGGGCCACGGAGACAGTCGTGCTCCACTCTCACCACCATCAGAACATATCTTCAAAGCTATCAGCGCAAAGAAAAAAGCAACACACCACTACCGGGTGGGCTGGAACCTCCAACCTTTCGGTTAACAGACGATCGCGCTAGCTGATCGCGCCACGGAGACATTCGTGCTCCAATCTCACCACCAAAAGAATATATCTTCAAAGCTATCAGCGCAAAGTAAAAAGCAACTCACCACTCCCGGGAGGGCTCGAACCTTCAACCTTTCGGTTAACAGCCGATCGCGCTAGCCAATTTCGCCACGGAGACAGTCCTGCTCCACTCTCACCACCATCATCAGAACATATCTTCAAAGCTATCAGCCTAAAGAAAAAAAAGCGCCGCACCACCACCGGGTGGGCTCGAACCTTCAACCTTTCGGTTAACGGCCGAACGCGCTACCCAATTTCGCCACGAAGACAGTCCTGCTCCACTCTCACCACCTTTAGAACATATCTTCAAAGCTATCATCCCAAAGAAAAAAAGCGCCGCACCACCACCGGGTGGGCTCGAACCTCCAACCTTTCGGTTAACAGACGATCGCGCTAGCCGATCACGCCACGGAGACAGTCCTCCTCCACTCTCACCACCATCAGAACATATCGTCAAAGCTATCATCCCTTAGAAAAAAAAGCACCGCATCACCACTGGGTGGGCTTGAACCTCCAACCTTTCGGTTAACGGCCGAACGCGCTTGCCAATTGCGCCACGGAGACAGTCCTGCTTCACTCTCACCACCATCAGAACATATCTTCAAAGCCATCAACACAAAGGAGAGAAAAAGCGACACACCGTCCTCGGGTGGGCTCGAAACTCCAACCTTTCTATTAACAGACGATCGCGCTAGCCAATTGCGCCACGGAGACAGTCCTGCTCCACTCTCACCACCATCAGATTATATCTTCAAAGCTATCAGCCCAAAGAAGTAAAAGCGCCGCACCACCACGGGGTGGGCTCGAAACTCCAACCTTTCGTTTAACAGCCGATCGCGCTAGCCAATTGCGCCACGGAGACAGTCCTCCTCCACTCTCACCACCACCAGAACATATCGTCAAAGCTATCATCCCATAGAAAAAAAGCGTCGCATCACCACTGGGTGGGCTTGAACCTCCAACCTTTCGGTTAACGGCCGATCGCGCTAGCCAATTGCGCCACGGAGACAGTCCTCCTCCACTCTCACCACCACCAGAACATATCGTCAAAGCTATCATCCCATAGAAAAAAAGCGTCGCATCACCACTGGGTGTTCTTGAACCTCCAACCTTTCGGTTAACAGCCGATCGTGCTAGCCATTTGCGCCATGGAGACAGTCCTACTCCACTCTCACCACCATCAGAACATATCTTCAAAGCTATCAGCCCATAGAAAAAAGAGCGCCGCACCACCACCGGGTGGGCTCGAACCTCCAACCTTTCGGTTAACGACCGAAAGCGCTACCCAATTGCGCCAAAGAGAAAGTCCTGCTCCACTCTCACCACCAACAGAACAGATCTTCAAAGCTATCAGCGCAAAGAAAAAAGCAACACACCACTCTCGAGAGAGCTCGAACCTCCAACCTTTCGGTTAACAGCCAATCGCGCTAGCCAATTGCGCCATGGAGTCAGTCATGCTCCACTCTCACCACATTCAGAACATATCTTCAAAGCTATCAGCGCAAAGAAAAAAGCAACACACTACTTCCGGGTGGGCTCAAAACTCCAACCTTTCGGTTAACAGCCGATCGTGCTAGCCAAATGCGCCACGGAGACAGTCCTGCTCCACTCTCACCACCATCAGAACATATCTTCAAAGCTATCATCCCAAAGAAAAAAAAGCGCTGCACCACCACCGGGTGGGCTCGAACCTCCAACCTTTCGGTTAACAGCTGATCACGCTAGCCAATTGCGCCCCGGAGACAGTCCTGCTCCATTCTCACCACCATCAGAACATAACTTCAAAGCTATCAGCCCAAAGAAAAAAAAGCAACACACCACTCCCGGGAGGGCTCGAACCTCCAACCTTTCAGTTAACAGCCGATCGCGCTAGCCATTTGCGCCACGGAGACAGTCGTGCTCCACTCTCACCACCATCAGAACATATCTTCAAAGCTATCAGCCTAAAGAAAAAAAAGCGCCGCACCACCACCGGGCGGGCTCGAACCTCCAACCTTTCGGTTAACGACCGAACGCGCTACCCGATTTCGCCGCGAGGACAGTCCTTCTCCACTCTCACCACCTTTAGAAGATATCTTCAAAGCTATCACCCCAAAGAAAAAAAAGCGTGGCACCACCATCGGGTGGGCTCGAACCTCCAACCTTTCGGTTAACAGACGATCGCGCTAGCCGATCGCGCCACGGAGACAGTCGTGCTCCACTCTCACCACCTTAAGAACATATCTTCAAAGCTATCAGCGCAAAGAAAAAAGCAACACACCACTCCCAGGGGGCTCAAAACTCCAACCTTTCGGTTAACAGCCGATCGCGCTAGCCAATTGCGCAACGGAGACAGTCCTGCACCACTCTCACCACCATCAGAACATATCTTCAAAGCTATCAGCCCCAAAAAAAAGCGCCGAACCACCACCGGGTGGGCTCGATACTCCAACCTTTCGATTAACAGCAATCGCGCTAGCCAATTGTGCCACGGAGACAGTCGTGCTCCGCTCTCACCACCGTCAGAACAATTCTTCAGAGCTATCAGCCCAAAGAAAAAGAAGCGCCGCACAACCACCGGTTGGGCTCGAAACTCCAACCTTTCGGTCAACAGCCGATCGCGCTAGCCAATTGCGCCACGGAGGCAGTCGTGCTCCTCTCTCACCACCATCAGAACATATCTTCAAAGCTATCAGCGCAAAGAAAAAAAAACGACACACCATCCCCGGGTGGGCTCAAACCTCTAACCTTTCGGTTATCAGCCGATCGCGCTAGCCAATTGCGCCACGCAGACAGTCGTGCTCCACTCTCACCACCATCAGAACATATCTTCAAAGCTATCAGCCCAAAGAAAAAAAAGCGCCGCACCACCACGGGGTGGGCTCGAAACTCCAACCTTTCGGTTAACAGACGATCGCGCTAGCCGATCGCGCCACGGAGACAGTCGTGCTCCACCCTCACCACCATCAGAACATATCTTCAAAGCTATCAGCGCAAAGAAAAAAGCAACACACCACTCCCGGGAAGGCTCAAAACTCCAACCTTTCGGTTAACAGCCGATCGCGCTAGCCAATTGCGCAACGGAGACAGTCCTGCTCCACTCTCACCACCATCAGAACATATCTTCAAAGCTTTCAGCCCCAAAAAAAGCGCCGAACCACCACCGGGTGGGCTCGAAACTCCAACCTTTCGATTAACAGCCGATCGCGCTAGAAAATTGCGCCACGGAGACAGTCCTGTTCCACTCTCACCACCATTAGAACATATCTTCAAAGCTATCAGGCCATTAAAAAAAGCGCCGCACCACCACCGGGTGGGCTTGAACCTCCAACGTTTCGGGTAACATCCGATCGCGCTAGCCAATTGGGCCACGGAGACCGTCGTGCTCCACTCTCACCACCATCAGAACATATCTTCAAAGCTATCAGCGCAAAGAAAAAAGCAACACACCACTACCGGGTGGGCTCGAACCTCCAGCCTTTCGGTTAACAGACGACCGCGCTAGCCGATCGCGCCACGGAGACAGTCGTGCTCCCCTCTCATCACCATCAGAACATATCTTCAAAGCTATCAGCGCAAAAAAAGCAACACACCACTCCCGGGGGGGGGGCTCAAAACTCCAACCCTTCGGTTAACAGCCGATCGCGCTAGCCACTTGCGCAACGGAGACAGTCCTGCTCCACTCTCACCACCATCAGAACATATCTTCAAAGCTATCAGCGCAAAGAAAAAAGCAACACACCACTACCGGGGTGGCTCGAACCTCCAACCTTTCGGTTAACAGACGACCGCGCTAGCCGATCGCGCCACGAAGACAGTCCTGCTCCACTCTCTCCACCTTTAGAACATATCTTCAAAGCTATCATCCCAAAGAAAAAAAAGCGCCGCACCACCACCGGGTGGGCTCGAACCTCCAACCTTTCGGTTAACAGACGATCGCGCTAGCCGATCGCGCCACGGAGACAGTCATGCTCCACTCTCACCACCATCAGAACATATCTTCAAAGCCATCAACGCAAAGAAGAGAAAAAGCGACACACCGTCCTCGGGTGGGCTCAAAACTCCAACCTTTCTATTAACAGCCGATCGCGCTAGCCAATTGCGCCACGGAGACAGTCCTGCTCCACTCTCACCACCATCAGAACATATCTTCAAAGCTATCACCCCAAAGAAAAAAAAAGCGCTGCACCACCACCGGGTGGGCTCGAACCTCCAACCTTTCAGTTAACAGCCGATCGCGCTAGCCAATTGCGCCCCGGAGACAGTCCTGCTCCATTCTCACCACCATCAGAACATATCTTCAAAGCTATCAGCCCAAAGAAAAAAAGCAACACACCACTCCCGGGAGGGCTCGAACCTCCAACCTTTCAGTTAACAGCCGCTCGCGCTAGCCATTTGCGCCACGGAGACAGTCGTGCTCCACTCTCACCACCATCAGAACATATCTTCAAAGTTATCAGCCTGAAGAAATAAAAGCGCCGCACCACCACCGGGTGGGCTCGAACCTCCAACCTTTCGGTCAACGACCGAATGCGCTACCCGATTTTGCCACAAAGACAGTCCTTCTCCACTCTCACCACCACCAGAACATATCTTCAAAGCTATCATCCCATAGAAAAAAACCGCCGCATCACCACCGGGTGGTCTTGAACCTCCAACCTTTTGGTTAACGGCTGAACGCGCTTGCCAATTGCGCCACGGAACAGTCCTGCTTCACTCTCACCACCATCAGAACATATCTTCAAAGTTATCAGGCCAAAAAAAAGCAACACATCACTCTAGGGAGGGCTCGAACCTCCAACCTTTCGATTAACAGCCGATCGCGCTAGCCACTTGCGCCATGCAGACAGTCATGTTCAACTCTCACTACCATCAGAACATATCTTCAAAGCTATCAGCGCAAAGAAAAAGCAACACACCACCACCGGGTGGACTCGAACCTCCAACCTTTCGGTTAACAGCCGCTCGCGCTAGCCATTTGCGCCACGGAGACAGTCGTGCTCCACTCTCACCACCATCAGAACATATCTTCAAAGCTATCAGCCTAAAGAAAAAAAAGCGCCGCCCCACCACCGGGTGGGCTCGAACCTCCAACCTTGCGGCTAACGACCGAACGCGCTACCCGATTTCGCCACGAAGACAGTCCTTCTCCACTCTCACCACGTTTAGAAGATATCTTCAAAGCTATTATCCCAAAGAAAAAAAAGCGCCGCACCACCACCGGGTGGGCTCGAACCTCCAACCTTTCGGTTAACAGACGATGGCGCTAGCCGATCGCGCCACGGAGACAGTCGTGCTCCCCTCTCATCACCATCAGAACATATCTTCAAAGCTATCAGCGCAAAAAAAGCAACACACCACTCCCGGAGGGGCTCAAAACTCCAACCTTTCGGTTAACAGCCGATCGCGCTAGCCAATTGCGCAACGGAGACAGTCCTGCTCCACTCTCACCACCATCAGAACATATCTTCAAAGCTATCAGCGCAAAGAAAAAAGCAACCCACCACTCCCGGGGGTCTCAAAACTCCAACCTTTCTGTTAACAGCCGATCGCGCTAGCCAATTGCGCAACCGAGACAGTCCTGCACCACTCTCACCACCATCAGAACATATCTTCAAAGCTATCAGCCCCCCAAAAAAAGCGCCGAACCACCACCGGGTGGGCTCGAAACTCCAACCTTTCGATTAACAGCAATCGCGCTAGCCAATTGTGCCACGGAGACAGTCGTGCTCCGCTCTCACCGCCGTCAGAACAATTCTTCAGAGCTATCAGCCCAAAGAAAAAGAAGCGCCGCACAACCACCGGTTGGGCTCGAAACTCCAACCTTTCGGTCAACAGCCGATCGCGCTAGCCAATTGCGCCACGGAGGCAGTCGTGCTCCACTCTCACCACCATCAGAACATAACTTCAAAGCTATCAGCGCCAAGAAAAAAAAACGACACACCGTCCCCGGGTGGGCTCTAACCTCAACCTTTCGGTTATCAGCCGATCGCGCTAGCCAATTGCGCCACGCAGACAGTCGTGCTCCACTCTCACCACCATCAGAACATATCTTCAAAGCTATCAGCCCAAAGAAAAAAAAAGCGCCGCACCACCACGGGGTGGGCTCGAAACTCCAACCTTTCGGTTAACAGACGATCGCGCTAGCCGATCGCGCCACGGAGACAGTCGTGCTCCACTCTCACCACCATCAGAACATATCTTCAAAGCTATCAGCGCAAAGAAAAAAGCAACACACCACTCCCGGGGGGGGCTCAAAACTCCAACCTTTCGGTTAACAGCCGATCGCGCTAGCCAATTGCGCAACGGAGACAGTCCTGCTCCACTCTCACCACCATCAGAACATATCTTCAAAGCTATCAGCCCCAAAAAAAAGCGCCGAACCACCATCGGGTGGGCTCGAAACTCCAACCTTTCGATTAACAGCCGATCGCGCTAGAAAATTGCGCCACGGAGACAGTCCTGTTCCACTCTCACCACCATTAGAACATATCTTCAAAGCTATCAGGCCATAAAAAAAAAGCGCCGCACCACCACCGGGTGGGCTTGAACCTCCAACGTTTCGGGTAACAGCCGATCGCACTAGCCAATTGGGCCACGGAGACAGTCGTGCTCCACTCTCACCACCATCAGAACATAACTTCAAAGCTATCAGCGCAAAGAAAAAAGCAACACACCACTACCGGGTGGGCTCGAACCTCCAACCTTTCGGTTAACAGACGACCGCGCTAGCCGATCGCGCCACGGAGACATTCGTGCTCCACTCTCACCACCAGCAGAACATATCTTCAAAGCTATCAGCGCAAAGAAAAAAGCCACTAACCACTACCGGGAGGTCTCGAACCTCCAACCTTTCGGTTAACAGCCGATCGCGCTAGCCAATATCGCCAAGGCGACAGTCTTGCTCCACTCTCACCACCATCATCAGAACATATCTTCAAAGCTATCAGCCTAAAGAAAAAAAAAGCGCCGCACCACCGCCGGGTGGGCTCGAACCTTCAATCTTTCGGTTAACGGCCGAACGCGCTACCCATATTCGCCACGAAGACAGCCCTGCTCCACTCTCACCACATTTAGAACATATCTTCAAAGCTAACAACCCAAAGAAAAAAAATCGCCGAACCACCACCGGGTGGGCTCAAACCTCCAACCTTTCGGTTAACAGACGATCGCGCTAGCCGATCGCGCCACGGAGACAGTCGTGCTCCACTCTCACCAGCATCAGAACATATCTTCAAAGCCATCAACGCAAAGAAGAGAAAAAGCGACACACCGTCCTCGGGTGGGCTCGAAACTCCCACCTTTCTATTAACAGCCGATCGCGCTAGCCAATTGCGCCACGGAGACAGCCTTGCTCCACTCTCACCACCATCAGAACATATCTTCAAAGCTATCATCCCAAAGAAAAAAAAGCGCCGCACCACCACCGGTTGGGCTCGAACCTCCAACCTTTCGGTTAACGACCGAATGCGCTACCCGATTTCGCCACGAAGACAGTCCTTCTCCACTCTCACCACCACCAGAACATATCTTCAAAGCTATCATCCCATAGAAAAAAAACCGCCGCATCACCACCGGGTGGGCTTAAACCTCCAACCTTTCGGTTAACGGCCGAACGCGCTTGCCAATTGCACCACGGAGACGGTCCTGCTTCACTCTCACCACCATCAGAACATATCTTTAAAGCTATCAGGCCAAAAAAAAGCAACACATCACTCTAGGGAGGGCTCGAACCTTCAACCTTTCGGTTAACAGCCGATCGCGCTAGCCACTTGCGCCATGGAGACAGTCATGTTCAACTCTCACCATTATCAGAACATATCTTCAAAGCTATCAGCCCAAAGAAAAAAAAGCAACACACCACTCCCGGGAGGGCTCGAACCTCTAACCTTTCGGTTAACGACCGAACGCGCTACCCGATTTCCCCACGAAGACAGTCCTTCTCCACTCTCACCACCTTTAGAAGATATCTTCAAAGCTATCATCCCAAAGAAAAAAAAGCGCGGCACCACCATCGGGTGGGCTCGAACCTCCAACCTTTCGGTTAACAGACGATCGCGCTAGCCGATAGCGCCACGGAGACAGTCGTGCTCCACTCTCACCACCATCAGAACATATCTTCAAAGCTATCAGCGCAAAGAAAAAAGCAACACACCACTCCCGGGGGGCTCAAAACTCCAACCTTTCGGTTAACAGCCGATGGCGCTAGCCAATTGCGCAACGGAGACAGTCCTGCACCACTCTCACCACCAACAGAACATATCTTCAAAGCTATCAGCCCCAAAAAAAAGCGCCGAACCACCACCGGGTGGGCTCGAAACTCCAACCTTTCGATTAACAGCAATCGCGCTAGCCAATTGTGCCACGGAGACAGTCGTGCTCCGCTCTCACCGCCGTCAGAACAATTCTTCAGAGCTATCAGCCCAAAGAAAAAGAAGCGCCGCACAACCACCGGTTGGGCTCGAAACTCCAACCTTTCGGTCAACAGCCGATCGCGCTAGCCAATTGCGCCACGGAGGCAGTCGTGCTCCACCCTCACCACCATCAGAACATATCTTCAAAGCTATCAGCGCAAAGAAAAAAGCAACACACCACTCCCGGGGGGGCTCAAAACTCCAACCTTTCGGTTAACAGCCGATCGCGCTAGCCCATTGCGCAACGGAGAAAGTCCTTCTCCACTCTCACCACCATCAGAACATATCTTCAAAGCTATCAGCCCCCAAAAAAAGCGCCCAACCACCACCGGGTGGGCTCGAAACTCCAACCTTTCGATTAACAGCCGATCGCGCTAGAAAATTGCGCCACGGAGACAGTCCTGTTCCACTCTCACCACCAGCAGAACATATCTTCAAAGCTATCAGCGCAAAAAAGAAAGCAACTCACCACTACCGGGAGGGCTCGAACCTCCAACCTTTCGGTTAACAGCCGATCGCGCTAGCCAATATCGCCACGGAGACAGTCCTGCTCCACTCTCACCACCATCATCAGAACATATCTTCAAAGCTATCAGCCTAAAGAAAAAAAGCGCTGCACCACCGCCGGGTGGGCTCGAACCTTCAACCTTTCGATTAACGGCCGAACGCGCTACCCATATTCGCCACGAAGACAGTCCTGCTCCACTCTCACCACCTTTAGAACATATCTTCAAAGCTATCATCCCAAAGAAAAAAAAGCGCCGCACCACCACCCGGTGGGCTCGAACCTCCAACCTTTCGGTTAACAGACGATCGCGCTAGCCGATCGCGCCACGGAGACAGTCATGCTCCACTCTCACCACCATCAGAACATATCTTCAAAGCCATCAACGCAAAGAAGAGAAAAAGCGACACACCGCCCTCGGGTGGGCTCGAAACTCCAACCTTTCTATTAACAGCCGATCAAGCTAGCCAATTGCGCCACGGAGAGAGTCCTGCTCCACTCTCACCACCATCAGAACATATCTTCAAAGCTATCATCCCAAAGAAAAAAAAGCGCTGCACCACCACCGGGTGGGCTCGAACCTCCAACCTTTCGGTTAACAGCAATCGCGCTAGCCAATTGTGCCACGGAGACAGTCGTGCTCCGCTCTCACCGCCGTCAGAACAATTCTTCAGAGCTATCAGCCCAAAGAAAAAGAAGCGCCGCACAACCACCGGTTGGGCTCGAAACTCCAACCTTTCGGTCAACAGCCGATCGCGCTAGCCAATTGCGCCACGGAGGCAGTCGTGCTCCACCCTCACCACCATCAGAACATATCTTCAAAGCTATCAGCGCAAAGAAAAAAGCAACACACCACTCCCGGGGGGGCTCAAAACTCCAACCTTTCGGTTAACAGCCGATCGCGCTAGCCCATTGCGCAACGGAGAAAGTCCTTCTCCACTCTCACCACCATCAGAACATATCTTCAAAGCTATCAGCCCCCAAAAAAAGCGCCCAACCACCACCGGGTGGGCTCGAAACTCCAACCTTTCGATTAACAGCCGATCGCGCTAGAAAATTGCGCCACGGAGACAGTCCTGTTCCACTCTCACCACCAGCAGAACATATCTTCAAAGCTATCAGCGCAAAAAAGAAAGCAACTCACCACTACCGGGAGGGCTCGAACCTCCAACCTTTCGGTTAACAGCCGATCGCGCTAGCCAATATCGCCACGGAGACAGTCCTGCTCCACTCTCACCACCATCATCAGAACATATCTTCAAAGCTATCAGCCTAAAGAAAAAAAGCGCTGCACCACCGCCGGGTGGGCTCGAACCTTCAACCTTTCGATTAACGGCCGAACGCGCTACCCATATTCGCCACGAAGACAGTCCTGCTCCACTCTCACCACCTTTAGAACATATCTTCAAAGCTATCATCCCAAAGAAAAAAAAGCGCCGCACCACCACCCGGTGGGCTCGAACCTCCAACCTTTCGGTTAACAGACGATCGCGCTAGCCGATCGCGCCACGGAGACAGTCATGCTCCACTCTCACCACCATCAGAACATATCTTCAAAGCCATCAACGCAAAGAAGAGAAAAAGCGACACACCGCCCTCGGGTGGGCTCGAAACTCCAACCTTTCTATTAACAGCCGATCGCGCTAGCCAATTGCGCCACGGAGAGAGTCCTGCTCCACTCTCACCACCATCAGAACATATCTTCAAAGCTATCATCCCAAAGAAAAAAAAGCGCTGCACCACCACCGGGTGGGCTCGAACCTCCAACCTTTCGGTTAACAGCCGATCGCGCTAGCCAATTGCTCCCCGGAGACAGTCCTGCTCCATTCTCACCACCATCAGAACATATCTTCAAAGCTACCAGCCCAAAGAAAAAAAAGCAACACACCACTCCCGGGAGGGCTCGAACCTCCAACCTTTCAGTTAACAGCCGCTCGCGCTAACCATTTGCGCCACGGAGACAGTCGTGCTCCACTCTCACCACCATCAGAACATATCTTCAAAGCTATCAGCCTAAAGAAAAAAAAGCGCCGCACCACCACCGGGTGGGCTCGAACCTCCAACCTTTCGGTTAACGACCGAATGCGCTACCCGATTTCGCCACGAAGACAGTCCTTCTCCACTCTCACCACCACCAGAACATATCTTCAAAGCTATCATCCCATAGAAAAAAAACCGCCGCATCACCACCGGGTGGGCTTAAACCTCCAACCTTTCGGTTAACGGCTGAACGCGCTTGCCAATTGCGCCACGGATACAGTCCTGCTTCACTCTCACCACCATCAGAACATATCTTCAAAGCTATCAGGCCAAAAAAAGCAACACATCACTCCTGGGAGGGCTCGAACTTCCAACCTTTCGGTTAACAGCCGATCGCGCTAGCCACTTGCGCCATGGAGACAGTCATGTTCAACTCTCACCACCATCAGAACATATCTTCAAAGCTATCAGCGCCAAGAAAAAGCAACACACCACCACCGGGTGGGCTCGAACCTCCAACCTTTCGGTTAACAGCCGCTCGCGCTAGCCATTTGCGCCACGGAGACAGTCGTGCTCCACTCTCACCACCATCAGAACATATCTTCAAAGCTATCAGCCTAAAGAAAAAAAAGCGCCGCCCCACCACCGGGTGGGCTCGAACCTCCAACCTTTCGGCTAACGACCGAACGCGCTACCCGATTTCGCCACGAAGACAGTCCTTCTCCACTCTCACCACGTTTAGAAGATATCTTCAAAGCTATTATCCCAAAGAAAAAAAGCGCCGCACCACCACCGGGTGGGCTCGAACCTCCAACCTTTCGGTTAACAGACGGTGGCCCTAGCCGATCGCGCCACGGAGACAGTCGTGCTCCCCTCTCATCACCATCAGAACATATCTTCAAAGCTATCAGCGCAAAAAAAGCCACACACCACTCCCGGGGGGGCTCAAAACTCCAACCTTTCGGTTAACAGCCGATCGCGCTAGCCAATTGCGCAACGGAGACAGTCCTGCTCCACTCTCACCACCATCAGAACATATCTTCAAAGCTATCAGCGCAAAGAAAAAAGCAACACACCACTCCCGGAGGCTCAAAACTCCAACCTTTCGGTTAACAGCCGATCGCGCGAGCCAATTGCGCAACGGAGACAGTCCTGCACCACTCTCACCACCATCAGAACATATCTTCAAAGCTATCAGCCCCCCAAAAAAGCGCCGAACCACAACCGGGTGGGCTCGAAACTCCAACCTTTCGATTAACAGCAATCGCGCTAGCCAATTGTGCCACGGAGACAGTCGTGCTCCGCTCTCACCGCCGTCAGAACAATTCTTCAGAGCTATCAGCCCAAAGAAAAAGAAGCGCCGCACAACCACCGGTTGGGCTCGAAACTCCAAACTTTCGGTCAACAGCCGATCGCGCTAGCCAATTGCGCCATGGAGGCAGTCGTGCTCCACTCTCACCACCATCAGAACATATCTTCAAAGCTATCAGCGCAAAGAAAAAAAACGACACACCGTCCCCGGGTGGGCTCAAACCTCCAACCTTTCGGTTATCAGCCGATCGCGCTAGCCAATTGCGCCACGCAGACAGTCGTGCTCCACTCTCACCACCATCAGAACATATCTTCAAAGCTATCAGCCCAAAGAAAAAAAAAAGCGCCGCACCACCACGGGGTGGGCTCGAAACTCCAACCTTTGGGTTAACAGACGATCGCGCTAGCCGATCGCGCCACGGAGACAGTCGTGCTCCACTCTCACCACCATCAGAACATATCTTCAAAGCTATCAGCGCAAAGAAAAAAGCAACACACCACTCCCGGTGGGGCTCAAAACTCCAACCTTTCGGTTAACAGCCGATCGCGCTAGCCAATTGCGCAACGGAGACAGTCCTGCGCCACTCTCACCACCATCAGAACATATCTTCAAAGCTATCAGCCCCAAAAAAAAGCGCCGAACCACCACCGGGTGGGCTCGAAACTCCAACCTTTCGATTAACAGCCGATCGCGCTAGAAAATTGCGCCACGGAGACAGTCCTGTTCCACTCTCACCACCATTAGAACATATCTTCAAAGCTATCAGGCCATAAAAAAAAGCGCCGCACCACCACCGGGTGGGCTTCAACCTCCAACGTTTCGGGTAACAGCCGATCGCGCTAGCCAATTGGGCCACGGAGATAGTCGTGCTCCACTCTCACCACCATCAGAACATAACTTCAAAGCTATCAGCGCAAAGAAAAAAGCAACACACCACTACCGGGTGGGCTCGAACCTCCAACCTTTCGGTTAACAGACGACCGCGCTAGCTGATCGCGCCACGGAGACATTCGTGCTCCACACTCACCACCAGCAGAACATATCTTCAAAGCTATCAGCCTAAAGAAAAAAAAGCGCCGCACCACCGCCGGGTGGGCTCGAACCTTCAACCTTTCGGTTAACGGCCGAACGCGCTACCCATATTCGCCACTGTCGTGATGGTTAACGGACGTTCGTCACTATGTTTGTTGATAGCGGACGAGAAAGCATTAACATGAACTTTTTATTTCATGGCATGGGTGGAATGGCTGACGACGCACGGATACGCTACCGTGTGCAGCGCCGTTGAGTCGGACGTCGCGGCCGACCCAGCAGTCAGGGTCGAAACTCCGGAGGTCCTGGATCAGGCCACGGCTCACGACGACCACACCCGGTAGGCCTCGTCCATGAACCTGCTCCCGGCCACTGCACCCAGGCAGGAGCCATTCGGCAGGTCTCGGCCTTGGACCTTGAAGAGACACACCGGAGCTCGACCTGGCCGACACGTAAGGGTCTCACGTCCAGCTCAGGAACGCTGCCAGGAACTCGTCCTCTCGAGCGGCGCACCGTTTCGTCTGCCTTCGTGGCCTCAACTCTCGAGCTCTCTTTTCCGCACGTTCCTTCTTGGCCAAGGCACCGCCAGGTACCCTCGGGGGCACCCTGCAGCTCATGAGCTCGTGGCCCACGTCCGAGTCTGGCCCGTCGCTCGGCACCGCTCGGCGATCCTAGATTCAGCCAGTCTCTCCCCTGGCATCTGAATCCTCGGCCACCCTGAATCCTCACCCGGCTCCGTGCTCCTCTGTGCGCACTCCCGCGTCTCACCCGGCAGAACATCTCGCTCGTCCCTTGCCGAAGTGCGACGCTCTCATGACACCGGCGCTTGATGGCATGGGTGCGGCCACGGAGCAGTCAACCCGCATCGGAGACGCGATGCTCCATGCGGGGCATGGCCAGCCCGTCCAGCGAAGAGCGTGCGCCGAGACGCGATGCTCGACGCATCCGTGACCATTACCCAGGCCACGTTCATCGCTGTGTCGAACGGCTGACCGTGGAGACGCCTCGCCGAGATCCGCGATGCCCTCGGCAAGGAAGAGAACAGCAGGCCAGGCCGCGCCCCGAGATGCAGTACTCGTGCCGGCAACGCCGCCCCAGCTGGTAGTTGGACGGCAGTAGCGTGGACGGCCGCGTTCCCTGGCCGGAACCTGGATGGCCTGCGTCCGACGCTTCGGCCCGCTGTCTCCCGTCTGCCGCTGCTTCGGCTCGTCCCCAGCCACAAAGCCCACTGCCACGTGATGGTCGCCCGTGGCCCAATCGTGGCACGCCACCTCTATGGGCCACCACTGGTCATCAGCTGATTCGCTGACACTCACGCGCACATTACACGCGCCTTGCCCCGCACTTCCGTCGTTGTCGTTTTCTTCACTCATCACAATAACCCACCGCACAAGAAAGTTGTTTCAGTCAAACAACTTTTCTCACAATACACAGTGATGAGGAAGAACAGTCCGGTGGACTCACGACTCTCGAGCAGTGGTGGCGGAGATGCCTGGACCAGCGCGGCCTCGGGCCTTGTTTCCGGGCTCTCTGGTCCCTCATTTCTTTTTCCTCCGCGCTCACCCATGCCAGCAAAGCCTCTCCACTCAGCCTCATCTCCTTCCCTAGCTCAACTAGCGTTCTCTTGTCGTCCATTCTCGTCCGCCACACACAAACAACGTGAGGCTCTCAGATGTAACGCGAGAGCTTAATCCTGGCAGGCTCGCCATTTGTCGTGATGGTTAACGGACGTTCGTCACTATGTTTGTTGATAGCGGACGAGAAAGCATTAACATGAACTTTTTATTTCATGGCATGGGTGGAATGGCTGACGACGCACGGATACGCTACCGTGTGCAGCGCCGTTGAGTCGGACGTCGCGGCCGACCCAGCAGTCAGGGTCGAAACTCCGGAGGTCCTGGATCAGGCCACGGCTCACGACGACCACACCCGGTAGGCCTCGTCCATGAACCTGCTCCCGGCCACTGCACCCAGGCAGGAGCCATTCGGCAGGTCTCGGCCTTGGACCTTGAAGAGACACACCGGAGCTCGACCTGGCCGACACGTAAGGGTCTCACGTCCAGCTCAGGAACGCTGCCAGGAACTCGTCCTCTCGAGCAGCGCACCGTTTCGTCTGCCTTCGTGGCCTCAACTCTCGAGCTCTCTTTTCCGCACGTTCCTTCTTGGCCAAGGCACCGCCAGGTACCCTCGGGGGCACCCTGCAGCTCATGAGCTCGTGGCCCACGTCCGAGTCTGGCCCGTCGCTCGGCACCGCTCGGCGATCCTAGATTCAGCCAGTCTCTCCCCTGGCATCTGAATCCTCGGCCACCCTGAATCCTCACCCGGCTCCGTGCTCCTCTGTGCGCACTCCCGCGTCTCACCCGGCAGAACATCTCGCTCGTCCCTTGCCGAAGTGCGACGCTCTCATGACACCGGCGCTTGATGGCATGGGTGCGGCCACGGAGCAGTCAACCCGCATCGGAGACGCGATGCTCCATGCGGGGCATGGCCAGCCCGTCCAGCGAAGAGCGTGCGCCGAGACGCGATGCTCGACGCATCCGTGACCATTAGCCAGGCCACGTTCATCGCTGTGTCGAACGGCTGACCGTGGAGACGCCTCGCCGAGATCCGCGATGCCCTCGGCAAGGAAGAGAACAGCAGGCCAGGCCGCGCCCCGAGATGCAGTACTCGTGCCGGCAACGCCGCCCCAGCTGGTAGTTGGACGGCAGTAGCGTGGACGGCCGCGTTCCCTGGCCGGAACCTGGATGGCCTGCGTCCGACGCTTCGGCCCGCTGTCTCCCGTCTGCCGCTGCTTCGGCTCGTCCCCAGCCACAAAGCCCACTGCCACGTGATGGTCGCCCGTGGCCCAATCGTGGCACGCCACCTCTATGGGCCACCACTGGTCATCAGCTGATTCGCTGACACTCACGCGCACATTACACGCGCCTTGCCCCGCACTTCCGTCGTTGTCGTTTTCTTCACTCATCACAGCCACGAAGACAGTCCTGCTCCACTCTCACCACATTTAGAACATATCTTCAAAGCTAACTTCCCAAAGAAAAAAAAGCGCCGCACCACCACCGGGTGGGCTCAAACCTCCAACCTTTTGGTTAACAGACGATCGCGCTAGCCGATCGCGCCACGAGACAGTCGTGCTCCACTCTCACCAGCATCAGAACATATCTTCAAAGCCATCAACGCAAAGAAGAGAAAAAGCGACACACCGTCCTCGGGTGGGCTCGAAACTCCAACCTTTCTATTAACAGCCGATCGCGCTAGCCAATTGCGCCACGGAGACAGTCCTGCTCCACTCTCACCACCATCAGAACATATCTTCAAAGCTATCATCCCAAAGAAAAAAAAGCGCTGCACCACCACCGGGTGGGCTCGAACCTCCAACCTTTCGGTTAACAGCCGATCGCGCTAGCCAATTGCGCCCCGGAGACAGTCCTGCTCCATTCTCACCACCATCAGAACATATCTTCAAAGCTATCAGCCCAAAGAAAAAAAAGCAACACACCACTCCCGGGAGGGCTCGAACCTCCAATCTTTCAGTTAACAGCCGCTCGCGCTAGCCATTTGCGCCACGGAGACAGTCGTGCTCCACTCTCACCACCATCAGAACATATTTTCAAAGCTATCAGCCTAAAGAAAAAAAGCGCCGCACCACCACCGGTTGGGCTCGAACCTCCAACCTTTCGGTTAACGACCGAATGCGCTACCCGATTTCGCCACGAAGACAGTCCTTCTCCACTCTCACCACCACCAGAACATATCTTCAAAGCTATCAGCGCAAAGAAAAAGCAACACACCACCACCGGGTTGGCTCGAACCTCCAACCTTTCGGTTAACAGCCGCTCGCGCTAGCCATTTGCGCCACGGAGACAGTCGTGCTCCACTCTCACCACCATCAGAACATATCTTCAAAGCTATCAGCCTAAAGAAAAAAAAGCGCCGCCCCACCATCGGGTGGGCTCGAACCTCCAACCTTTCGGCTAACGACCGAACGCGCTACCCGATTTCGCCACGAAGACAGTCCTTCTCCACTCTCACCACGTTTAGAAGATATCTTCAAAGCTATTATCCCAAAGAAAAAAAAGCGCCGCACCACCACCGGGTGGGCTCGAACCTCCAACCTTTCGGTTAACAGACTATGGCGCTAGCCGATCGCGCCACGGAGACAGTCGTGCTCCCCTCTCATCACTATCAGAACATATCTTCAAAGCTATCATCCCATAGAAAAAAAACCGCCGCATCACCACCGGGTGGGCTCGAACCTCCAACCTTTCGGTTAACGACCGAATGCGCTACCCGATTTCGCCACGAAGACAGTCCTTCTCCACTCTCACCACCACCAGAACATATCTTCAAAGCTATCATCTCATAGAAAAAAAACCGCCGCATCACCACCGGGTGGGCTTAAACCTCCAACCTTTCGGTTAACGGCCGAACGCGCTTGCCAATTGCGCCACGGAGACAGTCGTGCTCCACTCTCACCACCAACAGAACATATCTTCAAAGCTATCAGCCTAAAGAAAAAAAGCGCCGCACCACCACCGGGCGGGCTCGAACCTCCAATCTTTCGGTTAACGACCGAACGCACTACCCGATTTCGCCACGAAGACAGTCCTTCTCCACTCTCACCACCTTTAGAAGATAACTTCAAAGCTATCATCCCAAAGAAAAAAAAGCGCGGCACCACCATCGGGTGGGCTCGAACCTCCAACCTTTCGGTTAACAGACGATCGCGCTAGCCGATCGCGCCACGGAGACAGTCGTGCTCCACTCTCACCACCATCAGAACATATCTTCAAAGCTATCAGCGCAAAGAAAAAAGCAACACACCACTCCCGGGGGGCTCAAAACACCAACCTTTCGTTTAACAGCCGATCGCGATAGCCAATTGCGCAACGGAGACAGTCCTGCACCACTCTCACCACCATCAGAACATATCTTCAAAGCTATCAGCCCAAAGAAAAAAAAGCGCCGCACCACCACGGGGTGGGCTCGAAACTCCAACCTTTCGGTTAACAGACGATCGCGCTAGCCGATCGCGCCACGAAGACAGTCGTGCTCCACCCTCACCACCATCAGAACATATCTTCAAAGCTATCAGAGCAAAGAAAAAAGCAACACACCACTCCCGGGGGGGCTCAAAACTCCAACCTTTCGGTTAACAGCCGATCGCGCTAGCCAATTGCGCAACGAAGACAGTCCTGCACCACTCTCACCACCAACAGAACATATCTTCAAAGCTATCAGCCCCAAAAAAAAGCGCCGAACCACCACCGGGTGGGCTCGAAACTCCAACCTTTCGATTAACAGCAATCGCGCTAGCCAATTGTGCCACGGAGACAGTCGTGCTCCGCTCTCACCGCCGTCAGAACAATTCTTCAGAGCTATCAGCCCAAAGAAAAAGAAGCGCCGCACAACCACCGGTTGGGCTCGAAACTCCAACCTTTCGGTCAACAGCCGATCGCGCTAGCCAATTGCGCCACGGAGGCAGTCGTGCTCCACCCTCACCACCATCAGAACATATCTTCAAAGCTATCATCCCCAAAAAAAGCGCCCAACCACCACCGGGTGGGCTCGAAACTCCAACCTTTCGATTAACAGCCGATCGCGCTAGCCGATCGCGCCACGGAGACATTCGTGCTCCACTCTCACCACCAGCAGAACATATCTTCAAAGCTATCAGCGCAAAGAAAAAAGCCACTAACCACTACCGGGAGGTCTCGAACCTCCAACCTTTCGGTTAACAGCCGATCGCGCTAGCCAATATCGCCAAGGCGACAGTCTTGCTCCACTCTCACCACCATCATCAGAACATATCTTCAAAGCTATCAGCCTAAAGAAAAAAAAGCGCCGCACCACCGCGGGGTGGGCTCGAACCTTCAACCTTTCGGTTAACGGCCGAACGCGCTACCCATATTCGCCACGAAGACAGCCCTGCTCCACTCTCACCACATTTAGAACATATCTTTAAAGCTAACAACCCAAAGAAAAAAAATCGCCGAACCACCACCGGGTGGGCTCAAACCTCCAACCTTTCGGTTAACAGACGATCGCGCTAGCCGATCGCGCCACGGAGACAGTCGTGCTCCACTCTCACCAGCATCAGAACATATCTTCAAAGCCATCAACGCAAAGAAGAGAAAAAGCGACACACCGTCCTCGGGTGGGCTCGAAACTCCAACCTTTCTATTAACAGCCGATCGCGCTAGCCAATTGCGCCACGGAGACAGCCTTGCTCCACTCTCACCACCATCAGAACATATCTTCAAAGCTATCATCCCAAAGAAAAAAAAGCGCTGCACCACCACCGGGTGGGCTCGAACCTCCAACCTTTCGGTTAACAGCCGATCGCGCTAGCCAATTGCGCCCCGGAGACAGTCCTGCTCCATTCTCACCACCATCAGAACATATCTTCAAAGCTATCAGCCCAAAGAAAAAAAAGCAACACACCACTCCCGGGAGGGCTCGAACCTCCAACCTTTCAGTTAATAGCCGCTCGCGCTAGCCATTGGCGCCACGGAGACAGTCGTGCTCCACTCTCACCACCATCAGAACTTATCTTCAAAGCTATCAGCCTAAAGAAAAAAAGCGCCGCACCACCACCGGTTGGGCTCGAACCTCCAACCTTTCGGTTAACGACCGAATGCGCTACCCGATTTCGCCACGAAGACAGTCCTTCTCCACTCTCACCACCACCAGAACATATCTTCAAAGCTATCATCCCATAGAAAAAAAACCGCCGCATCACCACCGGGTGGGCTTAAACCTCCAACCTTTCGGTTAACGGCCGAACGCGCTTGCCAATTGCACCACGGAGACAGTCCTGCTTCACTCTCACCACCATCAGAACATATCTTCAAAGCTATCAGGCCAAAAAAAAGCAACACATCACTCTAGGGAGGGCTCGAACCTTCAACCTTTCGGTTAACAGCCGATCGCGCTAGCCACTTGCGCCATGGAGACAGTCATGTTCAACTCTCACCATTATCAGAACATATCTTCAAAGCTATCAGCCCAAAAAAAAAGCAACACACCACTCCCGGGAGGGCTCGAACCTCCAACCTTTCGGTTAACGACCGAACGCGCTACCCGATTTCGCCACGAAGACAGTCCTTCTCCACTCTCACCACCTTTAGAAGATATCTTCAAAGCTATCATCCCAAAGAAAAAAAAGCGCGGCACCACCATCGGGTGGGCTCGAACCTCCAACCTTTCGGTTAACAGACGATCGCGCTAGCCGATAGCGCCACGGAGACAGTCGTGCTCCACTCTCACCACCATCAGAACATATCTTCAAAGCTATCAGCGCAAAGAAAAAAGCAACACACCACTCCCGGGGGGCTCAAAACTCCAACCTTTCGGTTAACAGCCGATGGCGCTAGCCAATTGTGCAACGGAGACAGTCCTGCACCACTCTCACCACCAACAGAACATATCTTCAAAGCTATCAGCCCCAAAAAAAAGCGCCGAACCACCACCGGGTGGGCTCGAAACTCCAACCTTTCGATTAACAGCAATCGCGCTAGCCAATTGTGCCACGGAGACAGTCGTGCTCCGCTCTCACCGCCGTCAGAACAATTCTTCAGAGCTATCAGCCCAAAGAAAAAGAAGCGCCGCACAACCACCGGTTGGGCTCGAAACTCCAACCTTTCGGTCAACAGCCGATCGCGCTAGCCAATTGCGCCACGGAGGCAGTTGTGCTCCACCCTCACCACCATCAGAACATATCTTCAAAGCTATCAGCGCAAAGAAAAAAGCAACACACCACTCCCGGGGGGGCTCAAAACTCCAACCTTTCGGTTAACAGCCGATCGCGCTAGCCCATTGCGCAACGGAGACAGTCCTTCTCCATTCTCACCACCATCAGAACATATCTTCAAAGCTATCAACCCCAAAAAAAAAGCGCCCAACCACCACCGGGTGGGCTCGAAACTCCAACCTTTCGATTAACAGCCGATCGCGCTAGAAAATTGCGCCACGGAGACAGTCCTGTTCCACTCTCACCACCAGCAGAACATATCTTCAAAGCTATCAGCGCAAAAAAGAAAGCAACTCACCACTACCGGGAGGGCTCGAACCTCCAACCTTTCGGTTAACAGCCGATCGCGCTAGCCAATATCGCCACGGAGACAGTCCTGCTCCACTCTCACCACCATCATCAGAACATATCTTCAAAGCTATCAGCCTAAAGAAAAAAAGCGCTGCACCACCGCCGGGTGGGCTCGAACCTTCAACCTTTCGATTAACGGCCGAACGCGCTACCCATATTCGCCACGAAGACAGTCCTGCTCCACTCTCACCACCTTTAGAACATATCTTCAAAGCTATCATCCGAAAGAAAAAAAAGCGCCGCACCACCACCCGGTGGGCTCGAACCTCCAACCTTTCGGTTAAAAGACGATCGCGCTAGCCGATCGCGCCACGGAGACAGTCATGCTCCACTCTCACCACCATCAGAACATATCTTCAAAGCCATCAACGCGAAGAAGAGAAAAAGCGACACACCGCCCTCGGGTGGGCTCGAAACTCCAACCTTTCTATTAACAGCCGATCCCGCTAGCCAATTGCGCCACGGAGAGAGTCCTGCTCCACTCTCACCACCATCAGAACATATCTTCAAAGCTATCATCCCAAAGAAAAAAAAGCGCTGCACCACCACCGGGTGGGCTCGAACCTCCAACCTTTCGGTTAACAGCCGATCGCGCTAGCCAATTGCGCCCCGGAGACAGTCCTGCTCCATTCTCACCACCATCAGAACATATCTTCAAAGCTATCAGCCCAAAGAAAAAAAAGCAACACACCACTCCCGGGAGGGCTCGAACCTCCAACCTTTCAGTTAACAGCCGCTCGCGCTAGCCATTTGCGCCACGGAGACAGTCGTGCTCCACTCTCACCACCATCAGAACATATCTTCAAAGCTATCAGCCTAAACAAAAAAAAGCGCCGCACCACCACCGGGTGGGCTCGAACCTGCAACCTTTCGGTTAACGACCGAATGCGCTACCCGATTTCGCCACGAAGACAGTCCTTCTCCACTCTCACCACCACCAGAACATATCTTCAAAGCTATCATCCCATAGAAAAAAAACCGCCGCATCACCACCGGGTGGGCTTAAACCTCCAACCTTTCGGTTAACGGCTGAACGCGCTTGCCAATTGCGCCACGGATACAGTCCTGCTTCACTCTCACCACCATCAGAACATATCTTCAAAGCTATCAGGCCAAAAAAAGCAACACATCACTCTAGGGAGGGCTCGAACTTCCAACCTTTCGGTTAACAGCCGATCGCGCTAGCCACTTGCGCCATGGAGACAGTCATGTTCAACTCTCACCACCATCAGAACATATCTTCAAAGCTATCAGCGCAAAGAAAAAGCAACACACCACCACCGGGTGGGCTCGAACCTCCAACCTTTCGGTTAACAGCCGCTCGCGCTAGCCATTTGCGCCATGGAGACAGTCGTGCTCCACTCTCACCACCATCAGAACATATCTTCAAAGCTATCAGCCTAAAGAAAAAAAAGCGCCGCCCCACCACCGGGTGGGCTCGAACCTCCAACCTTTCGGCTAACGACCGAACGCGCTACCCGATTTCGCCACGAAGACAGTCCTTCTCCACTCTCACCACGTTTAGAAGATATCTTCAAAGCTATTATCCCAAAGAAAAAAAGCGCCGCACCACCACCGGGTGGGCTCGAACCTCCAACCTTTCGGTTAACAGACGGTGGCGCTAGCCGATCGCGCCACGGAGACAGTCGTGCTCCCCTCTCATCACCATCAGAACATATCTTCAAAGCTATCAGCGCAAAAAAAGCCACACCCCACTCCCGGGGGGGCTCAAAACTCCAACCTTTCGGTTAACAGCCGATCGCGCTAGCCAATTGCGCAACGGAGACAGTCCTGCTCCACTCTCACCACCATCAGAACATATCTTCAAAGCTATCAGCGCAAAGAAAAAAGCAACACACCACTCCCGGAGGCTAAAAACTCCAACCTTTCGGTTAACAGCCGATCGCGCGAGCCAATTGCGCAATGGAGACAGTCCTGCACCACTCTCACCACCATCAGAACATATCTTCAAAGCTATCAGCCCCCAAAAAAAGCGCCGAACCACAACCGGGTGGGCTCGAAACTCCAACCTTTCGATTAACAGCAATCGCGCTAGCCAATTGTGCCACGGAGACAGTCGTGCTCCGCTCTCACCGCCGTCAGAACAATTCTTCAGAGCTATCAGCCCAAAGAAAAAGAAGCGCCGCACAACCACCGGTTGGGCTCGAAACTCCAACCTTTCCGTCAACAGCCGATCGCGCTAGCCAATTGCGCCATGGAGGCAGTCGTGCTCCACTCTCACCACCATCAGAACATATCTTCAAAGCTATCAGCGCAAAGAAAAAAAACGACACACCGTCCCCGGGTGGGCTCAAACCTCCAACCTTTCGGTTAACGGCCGAACGCGCTTGCCAATTGCACCACGGAGACAGTCCTGCTTCACTCTCACCACCATCAGAACATATCTTCAAAGCTATCAGGCCAAAAAAAAGCAACACATCACTCTAGGGAGGGCTCAAACCTTCAACCTTTCGGTTAACAGCCAATCGCGCTAGCCACTTGCGCCATGGAGACAGTCATGTTCAACTCTCACCATTATCAGAACATATCTTCAAAGCTATCAGCCCAAAGAAAAAAAAGCAACACACCACTCCCGGGAGGGCTCGAACCTCCAACCTTTCGGTTAACGACCGAACGCGCTACCCGATTTCGCCACGAAGACAGTCCTTCTCCACTCTCACCACCTTTAGAAGATATCTTCAAAGCTATCATCCCAAAGAAAAAAAAGCGCGGCACCACCATCGGGTGGGCTCGAACCTCCAACCTTTCGGTTAACAGACGATCGCGCTAGCCGATAGCGCCACGGAGACAGTCGTGCTCCACTCTCACCACCATCAGAACATATCTTCAAAGCTATCAGCGCAAAGAAAAAAGCAACACACCACTCCCGGGGGGCTCAAAACTCCAACCTTTCGGTTAACAGCCGATGGCGCTAGCCAATTGCGCAACGGAGACAGTCCTGCACCACTCTCACCACCAACAGAACATATCTTCAAAGCTATCAGCCCCAAAAAAAAGCGCCGAACCACCACCGGGTGGGCTCGAAACTCCAACCTTTCGATTAACAGCAATCGCGCTAGCCAATTGTGCCACGGAGACAGTCGTGCTCCGCTCTCACCGCCGTCAGAACAATTCTTCAGAGCTATCAGCCCAAAGAAAAAGAAGCGCCGCACAACCACCGGTTGGGCTCGAAACTCCAACCTTTCGGTCAACAGCCGATCGCGCTAGCCAATTGCGCCACGGAGGCAGTTGTGCTCCACCCTCACCACCATCAGAACATATCTTCAAAGCTATCAGCGCAAAGAAAAAAGCAACACACCACTCCCGGGGGGGCTCAAAACTCCAACCTTTCGGTTAACAGCCGATCGCGCTAGCCCATTGCGCAACGGAGACAGTCCTTCTCCACTCTCACCACCATCAGAACATATCTTCAAAGCTATCAGCCCCAAAAAAAAGCGCCCAACCACCACCGGGTGGGCTCGAAACTCCAACCTTTCGATTAACAGCCGATCGCGCTAGAAAATTGCGCCACGGAGACAGTCCTGTTCCACTCTCACCACCAGCAGAACATATCTTCAAAGCTATCAGCGCAAAAAAGAAAGCAACTCACCACTACCGGGAGGGCTCGAACCTCCAACCTTTCGGTTAACAGCCGATCGCGCTAGCCAATATCGCCACGGAGACAGTCCTGCTCCACTCTCACCACCATCATCAGAACATATCTTCAAAGCTATCAGCCTAAAGAAAAAAAGCGCTGCACCACCACCGGGTGGGCTCGAACCTTCAACCTTTCGATTAACGGCCGAACGCGCTACCCATATTCGCCACGAAGACAGTCCTGCTCCACTCTCACCACCTTTAGAACATATCTTCAAAGCTATCATCCCAAAGAAAAAAAAGCGCCGCACCACCACCCGGTGGGCTCGAACCTCCAACCTTTCGGTTAACAGACGATCGCGCTAGCCGATCGCGCCACGGAGACAGTCATGCTCCACTCTCACCACCATCAGAACATATCTTCAAAGCCATCAACGCAAAGAAGAGAAAAAGCGACACACCGCCCTCGGGTGGGCTCGAAACTCCAACCTTTCTATTAACAGCCGATCGCGCTAGCCAATTGCGCCACGGAGAGAGTCCTGCTCCACTCTCACCACCATCAGAACATATCTTCAAAGCTATCATCCCAAAGAAAAAAAAGCGCTGCACCACCACCGGGTGGGCTCGAACTTCCAACCTTTCGGTTAACAGCCGATCGCGCTAGCCACTTGCGCCATGGAGACAGTCATGTTCAACTCTCACCACCATCAGAACATATCTTCAAAGCTATCAGCGCAAAGAAAAAGCAACACACCACCACCGGGTGGGCTCGAACCTCCAACCTTTCGGTTAACAGCCGCTCGCGCTAGCCATTTGCGCCATGGAGACAGTCGTGCTCCACTCTCACCACCATCAGAACATATCTTCAAAGCTATCAGCCTAAAGAAAAAAAAGCGCCGCCCCACCACCGGGTGGGCTCGAACCTCCAACCTTTCGGCTAACGACCGAACGCGCTACCCGATTTCGCCACGAAGACAGTCCTTCTCCACTCTCACCACGTTTAGAAGATATCTTCAAAGCTATTATCCCAAAGAAAAAAAGCGCCGCACCACCACCGGGTGGGCTCGAACCTCCAACCTTTCGGTTAACAGACGGTGGCGCTAGCCGATCGCGCCACGGAGACAGTCGTGCTCTCCTCTCATCACCATCAGAACATATCTTCAAAGCTATCAGCGCAAAAAAAGCCACACACCACTCCCGGGGGGGCTCAAAACTCCAACCTTTCGGTTAACAGCCGATCGCGCTAGCCAATTGCGCAACGGAGACAGTCCTGCTCCACTCTCACCACCATCAGAACATATCTTCAAAGCTATCAGCGCAAAGAAAAAAGCAACACACCACTCCCGGAGGCTCAAAACTCCAACCTTTCGGTTAACAGCCGATCGCGCGAGCCAATTGCGCAACGGAGACAGTCCTGCACCACTCTCACCACCATCAGAACATATCTTCAAAGCTATCAGCCCCCAAAAAAAGCGCCGAACCACAACCGGGTGGGCTCGAAACTCCAACCTTTCGATTAACAGCAATCGCGCTAGCCAATTGTGCCACGGAGACAGTCGTGCTCCGCTCTCACCGCCGTCAGAACAATTCTTCAGAGCTATCAGCCCAAAGAAAAAGAAGCGCCGCACAACCACCGGTTGGGCTCGAAACTCCAACCTTTCCGTCAACAGCCGATCGCGCTAGCCAATTGCGCCATGGAGGCAGTCGTGCTCCACTCTCACCACCATCAGAACATATCTTCAAAGCTATCAGCGCAAAGAAAAAAAACGACACACCGTCCCCGGGTGGGCTCAAACCTCCAACCTTTCGGTTAACGGCCGAACGCGCTTGCCAATTGCACCACGGAGACAGTCCTGCTTCACTCTCACCACCATCAGAACATATCTTCAAAGCTATCAGGCCAAAAAAAAGCAACACATCACTCTAGGGAGGGCTCGAACCTTCAACCTTTCGGTTAACAGCCGATCGCGCTAGCCACTTGCGCCATGGAGACAGTCATGTTCAACTCTCACCATTATCAGAACATATCTTCAAAGCTATCAGCCCAAAGAAAAAAAAGCAACACACCACTCCCGGGAGGGCTCGAACCTCCAACCTTTCGGTTAACGACCGAACGCGCTACCCGATTTCGCCACGAAGACAGTCCTTCTCCACTCTCACCACCTTTAGAAGATATCTTCAAAGCTATCATCCCAAAGAAAAAAAAGCGCGGCACCACCATCGGGTGGGCTCGAACCTCCAACCTTTCGGTTAACAGACGATCGCGCTAGCCGATAGCGCCACGGAGACAGTCGTGCTCCACTCTCACCACCATCAGAACATATCTTCAAAGCTATCAGCGCAAAGAAAAAAGCAACACACCACTCCCGGGGGGCTCAAAACTCCAACCTTTCGGTTAACAGCCGATGGCGCTAGCCAATTGCGCAACGGAGACAGTCCTGCACCACTCTCACCACCATCAGAACATATCTTCAAAGCTATCATCCCAAAGAAAAAAAAGCGCTGCACCACCACCGGGTGGGCTCGAACTTCCAACCTTTCGGTTAACAGCCGATCGCGCTAGCCACTTGCGCCATGGAGACAGTCATGTTCAACTCTCACCACCATCAGAACATATCTTCAAAGCTATCAGCGCAAAGAAAAAGCAACACACCACCACCGGGTGGGCTCGAACCTCCAACCTTTCGGTTAACAGCCGCTCGCGCTAGCCATTTGCGCCATGGAGACAGTCGTGCTCCACTCTCACCACCATCAGAACATATCTTCAAAGCTATCAGCCTAAAGAAAAAAAAGCGCCGCCCCACCACCGGGTGGGCTCGAACCTCCAACCTTTCGGCTAACGACCGAACGCGCTACCCGATTTCGCCACGAAGACAGTCCTTCTCCACTCTCACCACGTTTAGAAGATATCTTCAAAGCTATTATCCCAAAGAAAAAAAGCGCCGCACCACCACCGGGTGGGCTCGAACCTCCAACCTTTCGGTTAACAGACGGTGGCGCTAGCCGATCGCGCCACGGAGACAGTCGTGCTCCCCTCTCATCACCATCAGAACATATCTTCAAAGCTATCAGCGCAAAAAAAGCCACACACCACTCCCGGGGGGGCTCAAAACTCCAACCTTTCGGTTAACAGCCGATCGCGCTAGCCAATTGCGCAACGGAGACAGTCCTGCTCCACTCTCACCACCATCAGAACATATCTTCAAAGCTATCAGCGCAAAGAAAAAAGCAACACACCACTCCCGGAGGCTCAAAACTCCAACCTTTCGGTTAACAGCCGATCGCGCGAGCCAATTGCGCAACGGAGACAGTCCTGCACCACTCTCACCACCATCAGAACATATCTTCAAAGCTATCAGCCCCCAAAAAAAGCGCCGAACCACAACCGGGTGGGCTCGAAACTCCAACCTTTCGATTAACAGCAATCGCGCTAGCCAATTGTGCCACGGAGACAGTCGTGCTCCGCTCTCACCGCCGTCAGAACAATTCTTCAGAGCTATCAGCCCAAAGAAAAAGAAGCGCCGCACAACCACCGGTTGGGCTCGAAACTCCAACCTTTCGGTCAACAGCCGATCGCGCTAGCCAATTGCGCCATGGAGGCAGTCGTGCTCCACTCTCACCACCATCAGAACATATCTTCAAAGCTATCAGCGCAAAGAAAAAAGCAACACACCACTACCGGGTGGGCTCAAACCTCCAACCTTTCGGTTATCAGCCGATCGCGCTAGCCAATTGCGCCACGGAGACATTCGTGCTCCACTCTCACCACCAGCAGAACATATCTTCAAAGCTATCAGCCTAAAGAAAAAAAAGCGCCGCACCACCGCCGGGTGGGCTCGAACCTTCAACCTTTCGGTTAACGGCCGAACGCGCTACCCATATTCGCCACGAAGACAGTCCTGCTCCACTCTCACCACATTTAGAACATATCTTCAAAGCTAACTTCCCGAAGAAAAAAAAGCGCCGCACCACCACCGGGTGGGCTCAAACCTCCAACCTTTCGGTTAACAGACGATCGCGCTAGCCGATCGCGCCACGGAGACAGTCGTGCTTCACTCTCACCACCATCAGAACATATCTTCAAAGCCATCAACGCAAAGAAAAAAAAAGCGCCGCACTACCACGGGGTGGGCTCGAAACTCCAACCTTTCGGTTAACAGTCGATCGCGCTAGCCAATTGCGCCACGGAGACAGTCCTCCTCCACTCTCACCACCACCAGAACATATCTTCAAAGCTATCATCCCATAGAAAAAAAAACGCCGCATCACCACCGGGTGGGCTCGAACCTCCAACCTTTCGGTTAACAGCCGATCGCGCTAGCCAATTGCGCCCCGGAGACAGTCCTGCTCCATTCTCACCACCATCAGAACATATCTTCAAAGCTATCAGCCCAAAGAAAAAAAAGCAACACACCACTCCCGGGAGGGCTCGAACCTCCAATCTTTCAGTTAACAGCCGCTCGCGCTAGCCATTTGCGCCACGGAGACAGTCGTGCTCCACTCTCACCACCATCAGAACATATCTTCAAAGCTATCAGCCTAAAGAAAAAAAGCGCCGCACCACCACCGGTTGGGCTCGAACCTCCAACCTTTCGGTTAACGACCGAATGCGCTACCCGATTTCGCCACGAAGACAGTCCTTCTCCACTCTCACCACCACCAGAACATATCTTCAAAGCTATCAGCGCAAAGAAAAAGCAACACACCACCACCGGGTGGGCTCGAACCTCCAACCTTTCGGTTAACAGCCGCTCGCGCTAGCCATTTGCGCCACGGAGACAGTCGTGCTCCACTCTCACCACCATCAGAACATATCTTCAAAGCTATCAGCCTAAAGAAAAAAAAGCGCCGCCCCACCACCGGGTGGGCTCGAACCTCCAACCTTTCGGCTAACGACCGAACGCGCTACCCGATTTCGCCACGAAGACAGTCCTTCTCCACTCTCACCACGTTTAGAAGATATCTTCAAAGCTATTATCCCAAAGAAAAAAAAGCGCCGCACCACCACCGGGTGGGCTCGAACCTCCAACCTTTCGGTTAACAGACTATGGCGCTAGCCGATCGCGCCACGGAGACAGTCGTGCTCCCCTCTCATCACTATCAGAACATATCTTCAAAGCTATCAGCCTAAAGAAAAAAAAGCGCCGCACCACCACCGGGTGGGCTCGAACCTCCAACCTTTCGGTTAACGACCGAATGCGCTACCCGATTTCGCCACGAAGACAGTCCTTCTCCACTCTCACCACCACCAGAACATATCTTCAAAGCTATCATCCCATAGAAAAAAAAAACCGCCGCATCACCACCGGGTGGGCTTAAACCTCCAACCTTTCGGTTAACGGCTGAACGCGCTTGCCAATTGCGCCACGGATACAGTCCTGCTTCACTCTCACCACCATCAGAACATATCTTCAAAGCTATCAGGCCAAAAAAAGCAACACATCACTCTAGGGAGGGCTCGAACTTCCAACCTTTCGGTTAACAGCCGATCGCGCTAGCCACTTGCGCCATGGAGACAGTCATGTTCAACTCTCACCACCATCAGAACATATCTTCAAAGCTATCAGCGCAAAGAAAAAGCAACACACCACCACCGGGTGGGCTCGAACCTCCAACCTTTCGGTTAACAGCCGCTCGCGCTAGCTATTTGCGCCATGGAGACAGTCGTGCTCCACTCTCACCACCATCAGAACATATCTTCAAAGCTATCAGCCTAAAGAAAAAAAAGCGCCGCCCCACCACCAGGTGGGCTCGAACCTCCAACCTTTCGGCTAACGACCGAACGCGCTACCCGATTTCGCCACGAAGACAGTCCTTCTCCACTCTCACCACGTTTAGAATGTATCTTCAAAGCTATTATCCCAAAGAAAAAAAGCGCCGCACCACCACCGGGTGGGCTCGAACCTCCAACCTTTCGGTTAACAGACGGTGGCGCTAGCCGATCGCGCCACGGAGACAGTCGTGCTCCCCTCTCATCACCATCAGAACATATCTTCAAAGCTATCAGCGCAAAAAAAGCCACACACCACTCCCGGGAAGGCTCAAAACTCCACCCTTTCGGTTAACAGCCGATCGCGCTAGCCAATTGCGCAACGGAGACAGTCCTGCTCCACTCTCACCACCATCAGAACATATCTTCAAAGCTATCAGCGCAAAGAAAAAAGCAACACACCACTCCCGGGGGGCTCAAAACTCCAACCTTTCGGTTAACAGCCGATCGCGCGAGCCAATTGCGCAACAGAGACAGTCCTGCACCACTCTCACCACCATCAGAACATATCTTCAAAGCTATCAGCCCCCCAAAAAAAGCGCCGAACCACAACCAGGTGGGCTCGAAACTCCAACCTTTCGATTAACAGCAATCGCGCTAGCCAATTGTGCCACGGAGACAGTCGTGCTCCGCTCTCACCGCCGTCAGAACAATTCTTCAGAGCTATCAGCCCAAAGAAAAAGAAGCGCCGCACAACCACCGGTTGGGCTCGAAACTCCAACCTTTCGGTGAACAGCCGATCGCGCTAGCCAATTGCGCCACGGAGGCAGTCGTGCTCCACTCTCACCACCATCAGAACATATCTTCAAAGCTATCAGCGCAAAGAAAAAAAACGACACACCGTCCCCGGGTGGGCTCAAACCTCCAACCTTTCGGTTATCAGCCGATCGCGCTAGCCAATTGCGCCACGCAGACAGTCGTGCTCCACTCTCTCCACCATCAGAACATATCTTCAAAGCTATCAGCCCAAAGAAAAAAAAGCGCCGCACCACCACGGGGTGGGCTCGAAACTCCAACCTTTGGGTTAACAGACGATCGCGCTAGCCGATCGCGCCACGGAGACAGTCGTGCTCCACTCTCACCATCATCAGAACATATCTTCAAAGCTATCAGCGCAAAGAAAAAAGCAACACACCACTCCCGGGGGGGCTCAAAACTCCAACCTTTCTATTAACAGCCGATCGCGCTAGCCAATTGCGCCACGGAGAGAGTCCTGCTCCACTCTCACCACCATCAGAACATATCTTCAAAGCTATCATCCCAAAGAAAAAAAAGCGCTGCACCACCACCGGGTGGGCTCGAACCTCCAACCTTTCGGTTAACAGCCGATCGCGCTAGCCAATTGCGCCCCGGAGACAGTCCTGCTCCATTCTCACCACCATCAGAACATATCTTTAAAGCTATCAGCCCAAAGAAAAAAAGCAACACACCACTCCCGGGAGGGCTCGAACCTCCAACCTTTCAGTTAACAGCCGCTCGCGCTAGCCATTTGCGCCACGGAGACAGTCGTGCTCCACTCTCACCACCATCAGAACATATCTTCAAAGCTATCAGCCTAAAGAAAAAAAAGCGCCGCACCACCACCGGGTGGGCTCGAACCTCCAACGTTTCGGTTAACGACCGAATGCGCTACCCGATTTCGCCACGAAGACAGTCCTTCTCCACTCTCACCACCACCAGAACATATCTTCAAAGCTATCATCCCATAGAAAAAAAAAACCGCCGCATCACCACCGGGTGGGCTTAAACCTCCAACCTTTCGGTTAACGGCTGAACGCGCTTGCCAATTGCCCCACGGATACAGTCCTGCTTCACTCTCACCACCATCAGAACATATCTTCAAAGCTATCAGGCCAAAAAAAGCAACACATCACTCTAGGGAGGGCTCGAACTTCCAACCTTTCGGTTAACAGCCGATCGCGCTAGCCACTTGCGCCATGGAGACAGTCATGTTCAACTCTCACCACCATCAGAACATATCTTCAAAGCTATCAGCGCAAAGAAAAAGCAACACACCACCACCGGGTGGGCTCGAACCTCCAACCTTTCGGTTAACAGCCGCTCGCGCTAGCCATTTGCGCCATGGAGACAGTCGTGCTCCACTCTCACCACCATCAGAACATATCTTCAAAGCTATCAGCCTAAAGAAAAAAAAGCGCCGCCCCACCACCAGGTGGGCTCGAACCTCCAACCTTTCGGCTAACGACCGAACGCGCTACCCGATTTCGCCACGAAGACAGTCCTTCTCCACTCTCACCACGTTTAGAAGGTATCTTCAAAGCTATTATCCCAAAGAAAAAAAGCGCCGCACCACCACCGGGTGGGCTCGAACCTCCAACCTTTCGGTTAACAGACGGTGGCGCTAGCCGATCGCGCCACGGAGACAGTCGTGCTCCCCTCTCATCACCATCAGAACATATCTTCAAAGCTATCAGCGCAAAAAAAGCCACACACCACTCCCGGGGGGGCTCAAAACTCCAACCTTTCGGTTAACAGCCGATCGCGCTAGCCAATTGCGCAACGGAGACAGTCCTGCTCCACTCTCACCACCATAAGAACATATCTTCAAAGCTATCAGCGCAAAGAAAAAAGCAACACACCACTCCCGGGGGGCTCAAAACTCCAACCTTTCGGTTAACAGCCGATCGCGCGAGCCAATTGCGCAACAGAGACAGTCCTGCACCACTCTCACCACCATCAGAACATATCTTCAAAGCTATCAGCCCCCCAAAAAAAGCGCCGAACCACAACCAGGTGGGCTCGAAACTCCAACCTTTCGATTAACAGCAATCGCGCTAGCCAATTGTGCCACGGAGACAGTCGTGCTCCGCTCTCACCGCCGTCAGAACAATTCTTCAGAGCTATCAGCCCAAAGAAAAAGAAGCGCCGCACAACCACCGGTTGGGCTCGAAACTCCAACCTTTCGGTCAACAGCCGATCGCGCTAGCCAATTGCGCCACGGAGGCAGTCGTGCTCCACTCTCACCACCATCAGAACATATCTTCAAAGCTATCAGCGCAAAGAAAAAAAACGACACACCGTCCCCGGGTGGGCTCAAACCTCCAACCTTTCGGTTATCAGCCGATCACGCTAGCCAATTGCGCCACGCAGACAGTCGTGCTCCACTCTCTCCACCATCAGAACATATCTTCAAAGCTATCAGCCCAAAGAAAAAAAAGCGCCGCACCACCACGGGGTGGGCTCGAAACTCCAACCTTTGGGTTAACAGACGATCGCGCTAGCCGATCGCGCCACGGAGACAGTCGTGCTCCACTCTCACCATCATCAGAACATATCTTCAAAGCTATCAGCGCAAAGAAAAAAGCAACACACCACTCCCGGGGGGGCTCAAAACTCCAACCTTTCGGTTAACAGCCGATCGCGCTAGCCAATTGCGCAACGGAGACAGTCCTGCTCCACTCTCACCACCATCAGAACATATCTTCAAAGCTATCAGCCCCAAAAAAAAGCGCCGAACCACCACCGCGTGGGCTCGAAACTCCAACCTTTCGATTAACAGCCGATCGCGCTAGAAAATTGCGCCACGGAGACAGTCCTGTTCCACTCTCACCACCATTAGAACATATCTTCAAAGCTATCAGGCCATAAAAAAAGCGCCGCACCACCACCGGGTGGGCTTGAACCTCCAACGTTTCGGGTAACAGCCGATCGCGCTAGCCAATTGGGCCACGGAGACAGTCGTGCTCCACTCTCACCACCATCAGAACATAACTTCAAAGCTATCAGCGCAAAGAAAAAAGCAACACACCACTACCGGGTGGGCTCGAACCTCCAACCTTTCGGTTAACAGACGACCGCGCTAGCTGATCGCGCCACGGAGACATTCGTGCTCCACTCTCACCACCAGCAGAACATATCTTCAAAGCTATCAGCCTAAAGAAAAAAAAGCGCCGAACAGCCGCCGGGTGGGCTCGAACCTTCAACCTTTCGGTTAACGGCCGAACGCGCTACCCATATTCGCCACGAAGACAGTCCTGCTCCACTCTCACCACATTTAGAACATATCTTCAAAGCTAACTTCCCAAAGAAAAAAAAGCGCCGCACCACCACCGGGTGGGCTCAAACCTCCAACCTTTCGGTTAACAGACGATCGCGCTAGCCGATCGCGCCACGAGACAGTCGTGCTCCACTCTCACCAGCATCAGAACATATCTTCAAAGCCATCAACGCAAAGAAGAGAAAAAGCGACACACCGTCCTCGGGTGGGCTCGAAACTCCAACCTTTCTATTAACAGCCGATCGCGCTAGCCAATTGCGCCACGGAGACAGTCCTGCTCCACTCTCACCACCATCAGAACATATCTTCAAAGCTATCATCCCAAAAAAAAAGCGCTGCACCACCAGCGGGTGGGCTCGAACCTCGAACCTTTCGGTTAACAGCCGATCGCGCTAGCCAATTGCGCCCCGGAGACAGTCCTGCTCCATTCTCACCACCATCAGAACATATCTTCAAAGCTATCAGGCCATAAAAAAAAGCGCCGCACCACCACCGGGTGGGCTTGAACCTCCAACGTTTCGGGTAATAGCCGATCGCGCTAGCCAATTGGGCCACGGAGACAGTCGTGCTCCACTCTCACCACCATCAGAACATAACTTCAAAGCTATCAGCGCAAAGAAAAAAGCAACACACCACTACCGGGTGGGCTCGAACCTCCAACCTTTCGGTTAACAGACGACCGCGCTAGCTGATCGCGCCACGGAGACATTCGTGCTCCACTCTCACCACCAGCAGAACATATCTTCAAAGCTATCAGCCTAAAGAAAAAAAAGCGCCGCACCGCCGCCGGGTGGGCTCGAACCTTCAACCTTTCGGTTAACGGCCGAACGCGCTACCCATATTCGCCACGAAGACAGTCCTGCTCCACTCTCACCACATTTAGAACATATCTTCAAAGCTAACTTCCCAAAGAAAAAAAAGCGCCGCACCACCACCGGGTGGGCTCAAACCTCCAACCTTTCGGTTAACAGACGATCGCGCTAGCCGATCGCGCCACGAGACAGTCGTGCTCCACTCTCACCAGCATCAGAACATATCTTCAAAGCCATCAACGCAAAGAAAAGAAAAAGCGACACACCGTCCTCGGGTGGGCTCGAAACTCCAACCTTTCTATTAACAGCCGATCGCGCTAGCCAATTGCGCCACGGAGACAGTCCTGCTCCACTCTCACCACCATCAGAACATATCTTCAAAGCTATCATCCCAAAGAAAAAAAAGCGCTGCACCACCACCGGGTGGGCTCGAACCTCCAACCTTTCGGTTAACAGCCGATCGCGCTAGCCAATTGCGCCCCGGAGACAGTCCTGCTCCATTCTCACCACCATCAGAACATATCTTCAAAGCTATCAGCCCAAAGAAAAAAAAGCAACACACCACTCCCGGGAGGGCTCGAACCTCCAATCTTTCAGTTAACAGCCGCTCGCGCTAGCCATTTGCGCCACGGAGACAGTCGTGCTCCACTCTCACCACCATCAGAACATATCTTCAAAGCTATCAGCCTAAAGAAAAAAAGCGCCGCACCACCACCGGTTGGGCTCGAACCTCCAACCTTTCGGTTAACGACCGAATGCGCTACCCGATTTCGCCACGAAGACAGTCCTTCTCCACTCTCACCACCACCAGAACATATCTTCAAAGCTATCAGCGCAAAGAAAAAGCAACACACCACCACCGGGTGGGCTCGAACCTCCAACCATTCGGTTAACAGCCGCTCGCGCTAGCCATTTGCGCCACGGAGACAGTCGTGCTCCACTCTCACCACCATCAGAACATATCTTCAAAGCTATCAGCCTAAAGAAAAAAAAGCGCCGCCCCACCACCGGGTGGGCTCGAACCTCCAACCTTTCGGCTAACGACCGAACGCGCTACCCAATTTCGCCACGAAGACAGTCCTTCTCCACTCTCACCACGTTTAGAAGATATCTTCAAAGCTATTATCCCAAAGAAAAAAAAGCGCCGCACCACCACCGGGTGGGCTCGAACCTCCAACCTTTCGGTTAACAGACTATGGCGCTAGCCGATCGCGCCACGGAGACAGTCGTGCTCCCTTCTCATCACCATCAGAACATATCTTCAAAGCTATCATCCCATAGAAAAAAAAACCGCCGCATCACCACCGGGTGGGCTCGAACCTCCAACCTTTCGGTTAACGACCGAATACGCTACCCGATTTCGCCACGAAGACAGTCCTTCTCCACTCTCACCACCACCAGAACATATCTTCAAAGCTATCATCCCATAGAAAAAAAACCGCCGCATCACCACCGGGTGGGCTTAAACCTCCAACCTTTCGGTTAACGGCCGAACGCGCTTGCCAATTGCGCCACGGAGACAGTCGTGCTCCACTCTCACCACCATCAGAACATATCTTCAAAGCTATCAGCCTAAAGAAAAAAAGCGCCGCACCACCACCGGGCGGGCTCGAACCTCCAATCTTTCGGTTAACGACCGAACGCACTACCCGATTTCGCCACGAAGACAGTCCTTCTCCACTCTCACCACCTTTAGAAGATATCTTCAAAGCTATCATCCCAAAGAAAAAAAAGCGCGGCACCACCATCGGGTGGGCTCGAACCTCCAACCTTTCGGTTAACAGACGATCGCGCTAGCCGATCGCGCCACGGAGACAGTCGTGCTCCACTCTCACCAACATCAGAACATATCTTCAAAGCTATCAGCGCAAAGAAAAAAGCAACACACCACTCCCGGGGGGCTCAAAACTCCAACCTTTCGTTTAACAGCCGATCGCGATAGCCAATTGCGCAACGGAGACAGTCCTGCACCACTCTCACCACCATCAGAACATATCTTCAAAGCTATCAGCCCAAAGAAAAAAAAGCGCCGCACCACCACGGGGTGGGCTCGAAACTCCAACCTTTCGGTTAACAAACGATCGCGCTAGCCGATCGCGCCACGAAGACAGTCGTGCTCCACCCTCACCACCATCAGAACATATCTTCAAAGCTATCAGCGCAAAGAAAAAAGCAACACACCACTCCCGGGGGGGCTCAAAACTCCAACCTTTCGGTTAACAGCCGATCGCGCTAGCCCATTGCGCAACGGAGACAGTCCTGCTCCACTCTCACCACCATCAGAACATATCTTCAAAGCTATCAGCCCCAAAAAAAAGCGCCGAACCACCACCGGGTGGGCTCGAAACTCCAACCTTTCGATTAACAGCCGATCGCGCTAGAAAATTGCGCCACGGAGACAGTCCTGTTCCACTCTCACCACCATTAGAACATATCTTCAAAGCTATCAGGCCATAAAAAAAAGCGCCGCACCACCACCGGGTGGGCTTGAACCTCCAACGTTTCGGGTAACAGCCGATCGCGCTAGCCAATTGGGCCACGGAGACAGTCGTGCTCCACTCTCACCACCATCAGAACATATCTTCAAAGCTATCAGCGCAAAGAAAAAAGCAACACACCACTACCGGGTGGGCTCGAACCTCCAACCTTTCGGTTAAAAGACGACCGCGCTAGCCGATCGCGCCACGGAGACATTCGTGCTCCACTCTCACCACCAGCAGAACATATCTCCAAAGCTATCAGCGCAAAGAAGAAAGCAACTCACCACTACCGGGAGGGCTCGAACCTTCAACCTTTCGGTTAACGGCCGAACGCGCTACCCATATTCGCCACGAAGACAGTCCTGCTCCACTCTCACCACCTTTAGAACATATCTTCAAAGCTATCAGCCTAAAGAAAAAAAAGCGCCGCCCCACCACCGGGTGGGCTCAAACCTCCAACCTTTCGGCTAACGACCGAACGCGCTACCCGATTTCGCCACGAAGACAGTCCTTCTCCACTCTCACCACGTTTAGAAGATATCTTCAAAGCTATTATCCCAAAAAAAAGCGCCGCACCACCACCGGGTGGGCTCGAACCTCCAACCTTTCGGTTAACAGACGATGGCGCTAGCCGATCGCGCCACGGAGACAGTCGTGCTCCATTCTCACCACCATCAGAACATATCTTCAAAGCTATCAGCGCAAAGAAAAAAGAACGACACACCGTCCCCGGGTGGGCTCAAACCTCCAACCTTTCAGTTATCAGCCGATCGCGCTAGCCAATTGCGCCACGCAGACAGTCGTGCTCCACTCTCACCACCATCAGAACATATCTTCAAAGCTATCAGCCCAAAGAAAAAAAAGCGCCGCACCACCACGGGGTGGGCTCGAAACTCCAACCTTTCGGTTAACAGACCATCGCGCTAGCCGATCGCGCCACGGAGACAGTCCTGCTCCACTCTCACCACCATCAGAACATATCTTCAAAGCTATCAGCGCAAAGAAAAAAGCAACACACCACTCCCGGGGGGCTCAAAACTCCAACCTTTCGGTTAACAGCCGATCGCGCTAGCCAATTGCGCAACGGAGACAGTCCTGCACCACTCTCACCACCATCAGAACATATCTTCAAAGCTATCAGCACCCCAAAAAAAGCGCCGAACCACAACCGGGTGGGCTCGAAACTCCAACCTTTCGATTAACAGCAATCGCGCTAGCCAATTATGCCACGGAGACAGTTGTGCTCCGCTCTCACCGCCGTCAGAACAATTCTTCAGAGCTATCAGCCCAAAGAAAAAGAAGCGCCGCACAACCACCGGTTGGGCTCGAAACTCCAACCTTTCTATTAACAGCCGATCGCGCTAGCCAATTGCGCCACGGAGACAGTCCTGCTCCACTCTCACCACCATCAGAACATATCTTCAAAGCTATCATCCCAAAGAAAAAAAAGCGCTGCACCACCACCGGGTGGGCTCGAACCTCCAACCTTTCGGTTAACAGGCGATCGCGCTAGCCAATTGCGCCCCGGAGACAGTCCTGCTCCACTCTCACCACCATCAGAACATATCTTCAAAGCTATCAGCGCAAAGAAAAAGCAACACACCCCCACCGGGTGGGCTCGAACCTCCAACCTTTCGGTTAACAGCCGCTCGCGCTAGCCATTTGCGCCACGGAGACAGTCGTGCTCCACTCTCACCACCATCAGAACATATCTTCAAAGCTATCAGCCTAAAGAAAAAAAAGCGCCGCAACACCGCCGCGTGGGCTCGAACCTCCAACCTTTCGGCTAACGACCGAACGCGCTACCCGATTTCGCCACGAAGACAGTCCTTCTCCACTCTCACCACCATCAGAACATATCTTCAAAGCTATCATCCCAAAGAAAAGAAAGCGCTGCACCACCACCGGGTGGGCTCGAACCTCCAACCTTTCGGTTAACAGCCGATCGCGCTAGCCAATTGCGCAACGGAGACAGTCCTGCTCCACTCTCACCACCATCAGAACATATCTTCAAAGCTATCAGCCCCAAAAAAAGCGCCGAACCACCACCGGGTGGGCTCGAAACTCCAACCTTTCGATTAACAGCCGATCGCGCTAGAAAATTGCGCCACGGAGACAGTCCTGCTCCACTCTCACCACCATCAGAACATATCTTCAAAGCTATCAACCCAAAGAAAAAAAAGCGCTGCACCACCACCGGGTGGGCTCGAACCTCCAACCTTTCGGTTAACAGCCGATCGCGCTAGCCAATTGCGCCCCGGAGACAGTCCTGCTCCATTCTCACCACCATCAGAACATATCTTCAAAGCTATCAGCCCAAAGAAAAAAAAGCAACACACCACTCCCGGGAGGGCTCGAACCTCCAACCTTTCATTTAACAGCCGCTCGTGCTAGCCATTTGCGCCACGGAGACAGTCGTGATCCACTCTCACCACCATCAGAACATATCTTCAAAGCTATCAGCCTAAAGAAAAAAAAGCGCCGCACCACCACCGGGTGGGCTCGAACCTCCAACCTTTCGGTTAACGACCGAACGCGCTACCCGATTTCGCCACGAAGACAGTCCTTCTCCACTCTCACCACCTTTAGAAGATATCTTCAAAGCTATCATCCCAAAGAAAAAAAAGTGCCGCACCACCACCGGGTGTGTTCGAACCTCCAACCTTTCGGTTAACAGACGATGGCGCTAGCCGATCGCGCCACGGAGACAGTCGTGCTCCACTCTCACCACCATCAGAACATACCTTCAAAGCTATCAGTGCAAAAAAAGCAACACACCACTCCCGGGGGGGCTCAAAACTCCAACCTTTCGGTTAGCAGCCAATCGCGCTAGCCAATTGCGCAACGGAGACAGTCCTGCTCCACTCTCACCACCATCAGAACATATCTTCAAAGCTATCAGCCCCCCCAAAAAAAAGCGCCGAACCACCACCGGGTGGGCTCGAAACTCCAACCTTTCGGTTAACAGCCGATCGCGCTAGAAAATTGCGCCACGGAGACCGTCCTGTTCCACTCTCATCACCATTAGAACATAATTTCAAAGCTATCAGGCCATAAAAAAAGCGCCGCAACACCCCCGGGTGGGCTCGAACCTCCAACCTTTCGGTTAACAGACGATCGCGCTAGCCAATCGCGCCACGGAGACAGTCGTGCTCCACTCTCACCACCATCAGAACCTATCTTCAAAGCTATCAGCGCAAAGAAAAAAGCAACACACCACTCCCGGGAGGGCTCGAAACTCCAACCTTTCGGTTAACAGCCGATCGTGCTAGCCAATTGCGCCATGGAGACAGTCCTGCTCCACTCTCACCACCATCAGAACATATCTTCAAAGCTATCAGCCCATTGAAAAAAAAGCGCCGCACCACCACCGGGTGGGCTCGAACCTCCAACCTTTCGGTTAACGACCGAACGCGCTGCCCAATTGCGCCACGAAGACAGTCCTGCTCCACTCTCACCACCTTTAGAACCTTCAAAGCTATCATCCCAAAGAAAAAAAAGCGCCGCACTACCACCGGGTGGGCTCGAACCTCCAACCTTTCGGTTAACAGACGATCGCGCTAGCCGATCGTGCCACGGAGACAGTCGTGCTCCACTCTCACCACCATCAGAACATATCTTCAAAGCCATCAACGCAAAGAAGAGAAAAAGCGACACACCGTCCTCGGGTGGGCTCGAAACTCCAACCTTTCTATTAACAGCCGATCGCGCTAGCCAATTGCGCCACGGAGACAGTCCTGCTCCACTCTCACCACCATCAGAACATATCTTCAAAGCTATCATCCCAAAGAAAAAAAACCGCTGCACCACCCCCGGGTGGGCTCGAACCTCCAACCTTTCGGTTAACAGCCGATCGCGCTAGCCAATCGCGCCACGGAGACAGTCCTGCTCCATTCTCACCACCATCAGAACATATCTTCAAAGCTATCAGCCCAAAGAAAAAAAAGCAACACACCACTCCCGGGAGGGCTCGAACCTCCAACCTTTGAGTTAACAGCCGCTCGCGCTAGCCATTTGCGCCACGGAGACAGTCGTGCTCCACTCTCACCACCATCAGAACATATCTTCAAAGCTATCAGCCTAAAGAAAAAAAAGCGCCGCACCACCACCGGGTGGGCTCGAACCTCAACCTTTCGGCTAACGACCGAACGCGATACCCGATTTCGCCACGAAGACAGTCCTTCTCCACTCTCACCACCTTTAGAGAATATCTTCAAAGCTATTATCCCAAAGAAAAAAAAGCGCCGCACCACCACCGTGTGGGCTCGAGCCTCCAACCTTTCGGTTAACAGACGATGGCGCTAGCCGATCGCGCCACGGAGACAGTCGTGCTCCACTCTCACCACCATCAGAACATATCTTCAAAGCTATCAGCGCAAAAAAAAGCAACACACCACTCCTGGGGGGGCTCAAAACTGCAACCTTTCGGTTAACAGCCGATCGCGCTAGCCAATTGCGCAACGGAGACAGTCCTGCTCCACTCTCACCACAATCAGAACATATCTTCAAAGCTATCAGCCCCAAAAAAAGCGCTGAACCACCACCGGGTGGGCTCAAAACTCCAACCTTTCGATTAACAGCCGATCGCGCTAGAAAATTGCGCCACGGAGACAGTCCTGCTCCACTCTCACCACCATCAGAACATATCTTCAAAGCTATCATCCCAAAGAAAAAAAAGCGCTGCACCACCACCGGGTGGGCTCGAACCTCCAACCTTTCGGTTAACAGCCGATCGCGCTAGCCAATTGCGCCCCGGAGACAGTCCTGCTCCATTCTCACCACCATCAGAACATATCTTCAAAGCTATCAGCCTAACGAAAAAAAAACAACACACCTCTCCCGGGAGGGCTCGAACCTCCAACCTTTCGGTTAACAGACGATCGCGCTAGCCGATCGTGCCACGGAGACAGTCGTGCTCCACTTTCACCACCATCAGAACCTATCTTCAAAGCCATCAACGCAAAGAAGAGAAAAAGCGACACACCGTCCTCGGGTGGGCTCGAAACTCCAACCTTTCTATTAACAGCCGATCGCGCTAGCCAATTGCGCCACGGAGACAGTCCTGCTCCACTCTCACCACCATCAGAACATATCTTCAAAGCTATCATCCCAAAGAAAAAAAAGCGCTGCACCACCACCGGGTGGGCTCGAACCTCCAACCTCTCGGTTAACAGCTGATCGCGCTAGCCAATTGCGCCAAGGAGACAGTCCTGCTGCACTCTCACCACCATCAGAACATATCTTCAAAGCTATCAGGCCAAAAAAAAGCAACACATCACTCTAGGGAGGGCCCGAACCTCCAACCTTTCGGTTAACAGCCGATCGCGCTAGCCACTTGCGCCCTGGAGGCAGTCATGTTCAACTCTCACCACCATCAGAACATATCTTCAAAGCTATCAGCGCAAAGAAAAAGCAACACACCACTACCGGGTGGGCTCGAAACTCCAACCTTTCGGTTAACAGTCGATCGTGCTAGCCAAACGCGCCACAGAGACAGTCCTGCTTCACTCTCACCACCATCAGAACATATATTCAAAGCTATCATCCCAAAGAAAAAAAAGCGCTGCACCACCACCGGGTGGGCTCGAACCTCCAACCTTTCGGTTAACAGCCGATCGCGCTAGCCAATTGCGCCCCGGAGACAGTCCTGCTCCATTCTCACCACCATCAGAACATATCTTCAAAGCTATCAGCCCAAAGAAAAAAAAGCAATACACCACTCCCGGGAGGGCTCGAACCTCCAACCTTTCAGTTAACAGCCGCTCGCGCTAGCCATTTGCGCCACGGAGACAGTCGTGATCCACTCTCACCACCATCAGAACATATCTTCAAAGCTATCAGCCTAAAGAAAAAAAAGCGCCGCACCACCACCGGGTGGGCTCGAACCTCCAACCTTTCGGTTAACGACCGAACGCGCTACCCGATTTCGCCACGAAGACAGTCCTTCTCCACTCTCACCACCTTTAGAAGATATCTTCAAAGCTATCATCCCAAAGAAAAAAAAGTGCCGCACCACCACCGGGTGGGCTCGAAACTCCAACCGTTCGGTTAACAGCCAATCGTGCTAGCCAATTGCGCCGTGGAGACAGTCCTGCTCCACTCTCACCACCATCCAAACATATCTTCAAAGCTATCAGCCCATAGAAAAAAAAGCGCCGCACCACCACCGGGTGGGCTTGAACCTCCAACCTTTCGGTTAACGGCCGAACGCGCTTGCCAATTGCGCCACGGAGACAGTCCTGCTTCACTCTCATCACCATCAGAACATATCTTCAAAGCTATCAGGCCAAAAAAAGCAACACACCACTCCCAGGAGGGCTCGAAACTCCAAACTTTCGGTAAACAGCCGATCGTACTAGCCATTTGCGCCATGGAGACAGTCCTACTCCACTCTCACCACCATCAGAACATATCTTCAAAGCTATCAGCCCATAGAAAAAAGAGCGCCGCACCACCACCGGGTGGACTCGAACCTCCAACCTTTCGGTTAACGACCGAAAGCGCTACACAACTGCGCCACGGAGACTGTCCTGCTCCACTCTCACCACCATCAGAACATATCTTCAAAGCTATCAGCCCAAAGAAAAAAAAGCAACACACCACTCCCGGGAGGGCTCGAACCTCCAACCTTTCGGTTAACAGCCGATCGCGCTAGCCGATTGCGCCACGGAGACATTCGTGCTCCACTCTCACCACCAACAGAACATATCTTCAAAGCTATCAGCGCAAAGAAAAAAGCAACACACCACTCTCGGGAGAGCTCGAACCTCCAACCTTTCGGTTAACAGCCGATCGCGCTAGCCAATTTCGCCACGGAGACAGTCTTGCTCCACTCTCACCACCATCAGAACATACCTTCAAAGCTATCAGCCCGAAGAAAAAAAAAGCGCTGCACCACCACCGGGTGCGCTCGAACCTCCAACCTTTCGGTCAACAGCCGATCGTGCTAGCCAATTGCGCCACGGAGACAGTCGTTCTCCACTCTCACCGCCATCAGAACATATCTTCAAAGCAATCAGCCCAAAGAAAAAAAAGCGCCGCACCACCACTGGGTGGGCTCAAACCTCCAACCTTTCGTTCAACAGACGATCGCGCTAGCCGATCGCGCCACGGAGACAGTCGTGCTTCACTCTCACCACCATCAGAACATATCTTCAAAGCCATCAACGCAAAGAAAAAAAAGCGCCGCACCACCACGGGGTGGGCTAGAAACTCCAACCTTTCGGTTAACAGCCGATCGCGCTAGCCAATTGCGCCACGGAGACAGTCCTGCTCCACTCTCACCACCATCAGAACATATCTTCAAAGCTATCAGCCCATTGAAAAAAAAGCGCCGCACCACCACCGGGTGGGCTCGAAACTCCAACCTTTCTATTAACAGCCGATCGCGCTACCCAATTGCGCCACGGAGACAGTCCTGCTCCACTCTCACCACCATCAGAACATATCTTCAAAGCTATCATCCCAAAGAAAAAAAAGAGCTGCACCACCCCCGGGTGGGCTCGAACCTCCAACCTTTCGGTTAACAGCCAATCGCGCTAGCCAATTGCGCCCCGGAGACAGTCCTGCTCCATTCTCACCACCATCAGAACATATCTTCAAAGCTATCAGCCCAAAGAAAAAAAAGCAACACACCACTCCCGGGAGGGCTCGAACCTCCAACCTTTCAGTTAACAGCCGCTCGCGCTAGCCATTTGCGCCACGGAGACAGTCGTGCTCTACTCTCACCACCATAAGAACATACCTTCAAAGCTATCAGCCTAAAGAAAAAAAAGCGCCGCACCGCCACCGGGTGGGCTCGAACCTCCAACCTTTCGGTTAACGACCGAATGCGCTACCCGATTTCGCCACGAAGACAGTCCTTCTCCACTGTCACCACCACCAGAACATATCTTCAAAGCTATCATCCCATAGAAAAAAAACCGCCGCATCACCACCGGGTGGGCTTAAACCTCCAACCTTTCGGTTAACGGCCGAACGCGCTTGCCAATTGCGCCACGGAGACAGTCCTGCTTCACTCTCACCACCATCAGAACATATCTTCAAAGCTATCAGGCCAAAAAAAAGCAACACATCACTCTAGGGAGGGCTCGAACCTCCAACCTTTCGGTTAATAGCCGATCGCGCTAGCAACTTGCGCCATGGAGACAGTCATGTTCAACTCTCTACACCATCAGAACATATCTTCAAAGCTATCAGCGCAAAGAAAAAGCAACACACCACCACCGGTTGGGCTCGAACCTCCAACCTTTCGGTTAACAGCCGCTCGCGCTAGCCATTTGCGCCACGGAGACAGTCGTGCTACACTCTCACCACCATCAGAACATATCTACAAAGCTATCAGCCCAAAGAAAAAAAAGCGCCGCACCACCACTCGGTGGGCTCGAACCTCCAAACTTTCGTTCAACAGACGATCGCGCTAGCCGATCGCGCCACGGAGACAGTCGTGCTTCACTCTCACCACCATCAGAACATATCTTCAAAGCCATCAACGCAAAGAAAAGAAAAAGCGACACACCGTCCTCGGGTGGGCTCGAAACTCCAACCTTTCTATTAACAGCCGATCGCGCTAGCCAATGGCGCCACGAAGACAGCCCTGCTCCACTCTCACCACCATCAGAACATATCTTCAAAGCTATCAGCCCAAAGAAAAAAAAAGCGCCGCACCACCACGGGGTGGGCTCGAAACTCAAACCTTTCGGTTAACAGCCGATCGCGCTAGCCAAATGCGCCACGGAGACAGTCCTCCTCCACTCTCACCACCACCAGAACATATCTTCAAAGCTATCATCCCATAGAAAAATAACCGCCGCATCACCACCGGGTGGACTCGAACCTCCAACCTTTCGGTTAACAGCCGATCGCGCTAGCCCATTGCGCCCCGGAGACAGTCCTGCTTCATTCTCACCACCATCAGAACATATCTTCAAAGCTATCAGCCCAAAGAAAAAAAAGCAACACACCACTCCCGGGAAGGCTCGAACCTCCAACCTTTCAGTTAACGACCGAACGTGCTACCCGATTTCGCCACGAAGACAGTCCTTCTTCACTCTCACCACCTTTAGAAGATATCTTCAAAGCTATCATCCCAAAGAAAAAAAAGCGCCGCACCACCACCGGGTGGGCTCGAACCTCCAACCTTTCGGTTAACAGACGACGGCGCTAGCCGATCGCGCCACGGAGACAGTCGTGCTCCACTCTCACCACCATCAGAACATATCTTCAAAGCTATCAGCGCAAAGAAAAAAGCAACACACCACTCCCGGGGGGGCTCAAAACTCCAACCTTTCGGTTAACAGCCGATCGCGCTAGCCAATTGCGCAACGGAGACAGTCCTGCTCCGCTCTCACCACCATCAGAACATATCTCCAAAGCTATCAGCCCCAAAAAAAAGCGCCGAACCACCACCGGGTGGGCTCGAAACTCCAACCTTTCGATTAACAGCCGATCGCGCTAGAAAATTGCGCCACGGAGACCGTCCTGTTCCACTCTCATCACCATTAGAACATATTTTCAAAGCTATCAGGCCATAAAAAAAAGCGCCGCACCACCTCCGGGTGGGCTCGAACCTCCAACCTTTCGGTTAACAGCCGATCGTGCTAGCCAATTGCGCCATGGAGACAGTCCTGCTCCACTCTCACCACCATCAGAACATATCTTCAAAGCTATCAGCCCATTGAAAAAAAAAGCGCCGCACCACCACCGGGTGGGCTCGAAACTCCAACCTTTCTATTAACAGCCGATCGCGCTAGCCAATTGCGCCACGGAGACAGTCCTGCTCCACTCTCACCACCATCAGAACATATCTTCAAAGCTATCAGCCCATTGAAAAAAAAAGCGCCGCACCACCACCGGGTGGGCTAGAAACTCCAACCTTTCGGTTAACAGCCGATTGCGCTAGCCAATTGCGCCACGGAGACAGTCCTGCTCCACTCTCACCACCATCAGAACATATCTTCAAAGCTATCAGCCCATTGAAAAAAAAAGCGCCGCACCACCACCGGGTGGGCTCGAAACTCCAACCTTTCTATTAACAGCCGATCGCGCTACCCAATTGCGCCACGGAGACAGTCCTGCTCCACTCTCACCACCATCAGAACATATCTTCAAAGCTATCATCCCAAAGAAAAAAAAGAGCTGCACCACCCCCGGGTGGGCTCGAACCTCCAACCTTTCGGTTAACAGCCAATCGCGCTAGCCAATTGCGCCCCGGAGACAGTCCTGCTCCATTCTCACCACCATCAGAACATATCTTCAAAGCTATCAGCCCAAAGAAAAAAAAGCAACACACCACTCCCGGGAGGGCTCGAACCTCCAACCTTTCAGTTAACAGCCGCTCGCGCTAGCCATTTGCGCCACGGAGACAGTCGTGCTCTACTCTCACCACCATAAGAACATACCTTCAAAGCTATCAGCCTAAAGAAAAAAAAGCGCCGCACCGCCACCGGGTGGGCTCGAACCTCCAACCTTTCGGTTAACGACCGAATGCGCTACCCGATTTCGCCACGAAGACAGTCCTTCTCCACTGTCACCACCACCAGAACATATCTTCAAAGCTATCATCCCATAGAAAAAAAACCGCCGCATCACCACCGGGTGGGCTTAAACCTCCAACCTTTCGGTTAACGGCCGAACGCGCTTGCCAATTGCGCCACGGAGACAGTCCTGCTTCACTCTCACCACCATCAGAACATATCTTCAAAGCTATCAGGCCAAAAAAAAGCAACACATCACTCTAGGGAGGGCTCGAACCTCCAACCTTTCGGTTAATAGCCGATCGCGCTAGCAACTTGCGCCATGGAGACAGTCATGTTCAACTCTCTACACCATCAGAACATATCTTCAAAGCTATCAGCGCAAAGAAAAAGCAACACACCACCACCGGTTGGGCTCGAACCTCCAACCTTTCGGTTAACAGCCGCTCGCGCTAGCCATTTGCGCCACGGAGACAGTCGTGCTACACTCTCACCACCATCAGAACATATATACAAAGCTATCAGCCCAAAGAAAAAAAAGCGCCGCACCACCACTCGGTGGGCTCGAACCTCCAAACTTTCGTTCAACAGACGATCGCGCTAGCCGATCGCGCCACGGAGACAGTCGTGCTTCACTCTCACCACCATCAGAACATATCTTCAAAGCCATCAACGCAAAGAAAAGAAAAAGCGACACACCGTCCTCGGGTGGGCTCGAAACTCCAACCTTTCTATTAACAGCCGATCGCGCTAGCCAATGGCGCCACGAAGACAGCCCTGCTCCACTCTCACCACCATCAGAACATATCTTCAAAGCTATCAGCCCAAAGAAAAAAAAAGCGCCGCACCACCACGGGGTGGGCTCGAAACTCAAACCTTTCGGTTAACAGCCGATCGCGCTAGCCAAATGCGCCACGGAGACAGTCCTCCTCCACTCTCACCACCACCAGAACATATCTTCAAAGCTATCATCCCATAGAAAAATAACCGCCGCATCACCACCGGGTGGACTCGAACCTCCAACCTTTCGGTTAACAGCCGATCGCGCTAGCCCATTGCGCCCCGGAGACAGTCCTGCTTCATTCTCACCACCATCAGAACATATCTTCAAAGCTATCAGCCCAAAGAAAAAAAAGCAACACACCACTCCCGGGAAGGCTCGAACCTCCAACCTTTCAGTTAACGACCGAACGTGCTACCCGATTTCGCCACGAAGACAGTCCTTCTTCACTCTCACCACCTTTAGAAGATATCTTCAAAGCTATCATCCCAAAGAAAAAAAAGCGCCGCACCACCACCGGGTGGGCTCGAACCTCCAACCTTTCGGTTAACAGACGACGGCGCTAGCCGATCGCGCCACGGAGACAGTCGTGCTCCACTCTCACCACCATCAGAACATATCTTCAAAGCTATCAGCGCAAAGAAAAAAGCAACACACCACTCCCGGGGGGGCTCAAAACTCCAACCTTTCGGTTAACAGCCGATCGCGCTAGCCAATTGCGCAACGGAGACAGTCCTGCTCCGCTCTCACCACCATCAGAACATATCTCCAAAGCTATCAGCCCCAAAAAAAAGCGCCGAACCACCACCGGGTGGGCTCGAAACTCCAACCTTTCGATTAACAGCCGATCGCGCTAGAAAATTGCGCCACGGAGACCGTCCTGTTCCACTCTCATCACCATTAGAACATATTTTCAAAGCTATCAGGCCATAAAAAAAAGCGCCGCACCACCTCCGGGTGGGCTCGAACCTCCAACCTTTCGGTTAACAGCCGATCGTGCTAGCCAATTGCGCCATGGAGACAGTCCTGCTCCACTCTCACCACCATCAGAACATATCTTCAAAGCTATCAGCCCATTGAAAAAAAAGCGCCGCACCACCACCGGGTGGGCTCGAACCTCCAACCTTTGGGTTAACGACCGAATGCGCTACCCGATTTCGCCACGAAGACAGTCCTTCTCCACTCTCACCACCACCAGAACATATCTTCAAAGCTATCATCCCATAGAAAAAAAACCGCCGCATCACCACCGGGTGGGCTTAAACCTCCAACCTTTCGGTTAACGGCCGAACGCGCTTGCCAATTGCGCCACGGAGACAGTCCTGCTTCACTCTCACCACCATCAGAACATATCTTCAAAGCTATCAGGCCAAAAAAAAGCAACACATCACTCTAGGGAGGGCTCGAACCTCCAACCTTTCGGTTAACAGCCGATCGCGCTAGCAACTTGCGCCATGGAGACAGTCATGTTCAACTCTCACCACCATCAGAACATATCTTCAAAGCTATCAGCGCAAAGAAAAAGCAACACACCACCACCGGGTGGGCTCGAACCTCCAACCTTTCGGTTAACAGCCGCTCGCGCTAGCCATTTGCGCCACGGAGACAGTCGTGCTCCACTCTCACCATCATCAGAACATATCTTCAAAGCTATCAGCCTAAAGAAAAAAAAGCGCCGCACCACCACCGGGTGGGCTCGAACCTCCAACCTTTCGGCTAACGACCGAATGCGCTACCCGATTTCGCCAATAAGACAGTCCTTCTCCACTCTCACCACCTTTAGAAGATATCTTCAAAGCTATTATCCCAAAGAAAAAAAAGCGCCGCACCACCACCGGGTGGGCTCGAACCTCCAACATTTCGGTTAACAGACGATGGCGCTAGCCGATCGCGCTACGGAGACAGTCGTGCTCCACTCGCACCACCATCAGATCATATCTTCAAAGCTATCAGCGCAAAAAAAGCAACACACCACTCCCGGGGGGGGGGGGGGGGGGGCTCAAAACTGCAACCTTTCGGTTAACAGCCGATCGCGCTAGCCAATTGCGCAACGGAGACAGTCCTGCTCCATTCTCACCACCATCAGAACATATCTTCAGAGCTATCTGCCCCGAAAAAAAGCGCCGAACCACCACCGGGTGGGCTCGAAACTCCAACCTTTCGATTAACAGCCGATCGCGCTAGAAAAGTGCGCCACGGAGACAGTCCTGCTCCACTCTCACCACCATCAGAACATATCTTCAAAGCTATCAGCCCGAAGAAAAAAAAAGCGCCGCACCACCACCGGGTGCGCTCGAACCTCCAACCTTTCGGTCAACAGCCGATCGCGCTAGCCAATTGCGCCACGAAGACAGTCCTGCTCCACTCTCACCACCATCAGAACATATCTTCAAAGCTATCAGCCCAAAGAAAAAAAAAGCGCCGCACCACCACGGGGTGGGCTCGAAACTCCAACCTTTCGGTTAACAGCCGATCGCGCTAGCCAATTGCGCCACGGAGACAGTCCTCCTCCACTCTCACCACCACCAGAACATATCTTCGAAGCTATCATCCCATAGAAAAAAAAACCGCCGCATCACCACCGGGTGGACTCGAACCTCCAACCTTTCGGTTAACAGCCGATCGCGCTAGCCAATTGCGCCCCGGAGACAGTCCTGCTTCATTCTCACCACCATCAGAACATATCTTCAAAGCTATCAGCCCAAAGAAAAAAAAGCAACACACCACTTCCGGGAGGGCTCAAACCTCCAACCTTTCAGTTACCGACCGAACGCGCTACCCGATTTCGCCACGAAGACAGTCCTTCTTCACTCTCACCACATTTAGAAGAGATCTTCAAAGCTATCATCCCAAAGAAAAAAAAGCGCCGCACCACCACCGGGTGGGCTCGAACCTCCAACCTTTCGGTAAACAGACGACGGCGCTAGCCGATCGCGCCACGGAGACAGTCGTGCTCCACTCTCACCACCATCAGAACATATCTTCAAAGCTATCAGCGCAAAGAAAAAAGCAACACACCACTCCCGGGGGGGCTCAAAACTCCAACCTTTCGGTTAACAGCTGATCGCGCTAGCCAATTGCGCAACGGAGACAGTCCTGCTCCACTCTCACCACCATCAGAACATTTCTTCAAAGCTATCAGCCCCAAAAAAAAGCGCCGAACCACCACCGGGTGGGCTCGAAACTCCAACCTTTCGGTTAACAGACGATCGCGCTAGCCAATCGCGCCACGGAGACATTCGTTCTCCACTCTCACCACCATCAGAACATATCTTGAAAGCTATCAGCCCATAGAAAAAAAAGCGCCGCACCACCACCGGGTGGGCTCGAACCTCCAACCTTTCGGTTAACGACCGATCGCGCTACCCAATTTCGCCACGGAGACAGTCCTGCTCCACTCTCACCACCATCATCAGAACATATCTTCAAAGCTATCAGCCCATTGAAAAAAAAGCGCCGCACGACCACCGGGTGGGCTCGAACCTCCAACCTTTCGGTTAACGACCGAACGCGCTACCCAATTGCGCCACGAAGACAGTTCTGCTTCACTCTCACCACCATCAGATCATATCTTCAAAACTATCAGCCCAAAGAAAACAAAGCAACTCACCACTCCCGGGAGGACTCGAACCTCCAACCTTTCGGTTAACAGCTGATCGCGCTAGCCGATTTCACCATGGAGACAGTCCTGCTCCACTCTCACCACCATCATCAGAACATATCTTAAAAGCTATCAGCCCAAAGAAAAAAAAGCGCCGCACCACCACCGGGTGCGCTCGAACCTCCAACCTTTCGGTTAACAGACGATCGCGCTAGCCGATCGCGCCACGGAGACAGTCGTGCTCCACTCTCACCACCATCAGAACCTATCTTCAAAGCTATCAGCGCAAAGAAAAAAGCAACACACCACTCCCGGGGGGGCTCAAAACTCCAACCTTTCGGTTAACAGCCGATCGCGCTAGCCAATTGCGCAACGGAGACAGTCCTGCTCCGCTCTCACCACCATCAGAACATATCTTCAAAGCTATGAGCCCATTGAAAAAAAAGCGCCGCACGACCACCGGGTGGGCTCGAACCTCCAACCTTTCGGTTAACGACCGAACGCGCTACCCAATTGCGCCACGAAGACAGTTCTGCTTCACTCTCACCACCATCAGATCATATCTTCAAAACTATCAGCCCAAAGAAAACAAAGCAACTCACCACTCCCGGGAGGACTCGAACCTCCAACCTTTCGGTTAACAGCTGATCGCGCTAGCCGATTTCACCATGGAGACAGTCCTGCTCCACTCTCACCACCATCATCAGAACATATCTTAAAAGCTATCAGCCCAAAGAAAAAAAAGCGCCGCACCACCACCGGGTGCGCTCGAACCTCCAACCTTTCGGTTAACAGACGATCGCGCTAGCCGATCGCGCCACGGAGACAGTCGTGCTCCACTCTCACCACCATCAGAACCTATCTTCAAAGCTATCAGCGCAAAGAAAAAAGCAACACACCACTCCCGGGGGGGCTCAAAACTCCAACCTTTCGGTTAACAGCCGATCGCGCTAGCCAATTGCGCAACGGAGACATTCGTGCTCCACTCTCACCACCATCATCAGAACATATCTTAAAAGCTATCAGCCCAAAGAAAAAAAAGCGCCGCACCACCACCGGGTGGGCTCGAACCTCCAACCTTTCGGTAAACAGACGACGGCGCTAGCCGATCGCGCCACGGAGACAGTCGTGCTCCACTCTCACCACCATCAGAACATATCTTCAAAGCTATCAGCGCAAAGAAAAAAGCAACACACCACTCCCGGGGGGCTCAAAACTCCAACCTTTCGGTTAACAGCTGATCGCGCTAGCCAATTGCGCAACGGAGACAGCCTGCTCCACTCTCACCACCATCAGAACATTTCTTCAAAGCTATCAGCCCCAAAAAAAAAGCGCCGAACCACCACCGGGTGGGCTCGAAACTCCAACCTTTCGGTTAACGACCGAACGCGCTACCCGATTGCGCCACGAAGACAGTTCTGCTTCACTCTCACCACCATCAGAACATATCTTCAAAGCTATCAGCCCAAAGAAAACAAAGCAACACACCACTACCGGGTGGGCTCGAACCTCCAACCTTTCGGTTAACAGACGATCGCGCTAGCCAATCGCGCCACGGAGACATTCGTTCTCCACTCTCACCACCATCAGAACATATCTTGAAAGCTATCAGCCCATAGAAAAAAAGCGCCGCACCACCACCGGGTGGGCTCGAACCTCCAACCTTTCGGTTAACGACCGATCGCGCTACCCAATTTCGCCACGGAGACAGTCCTGCTCCACTCTCACCACCATCATCAGAACATATCTTCAAAGCTATCAGCCCATTGAAAAAAAAGCGCCGCACGACCACCGGGTGGGCTCGAACCTCCAACCTTTCGGTTAACGACCGAACGCGCTACCCAATTGCGCCACGAAGACAGTTCTGCTTCACTCTCACCACCATCAGATCATATCTTCAAAACTATCAGCCCAAAGAAAACAAAGCAACTCACCACTCCCGGGAGGACTCGAACCTCCAACCTTTCGGTTAACAGCTGATCGCGCTAGCCGATTTCACCATGGAGACAGTCCTGCTCCACTCTAACCACCATCATCAGAACATATCTTAAAAGCTATCAGCCCAAAGAAAAAAAAGCGCCGCACCACCACCGGGTGCGCTCGAACCTCCAACCTTTCGGTTAACAGACGATCGCGCTAGCCGATCGCGCCACGGAGACAGTCGTGCTCCACTCTCACCACCATCAGAACCTATCTTCAAAGCTATCAGCGCAAAGAAAAAAGCAACACACCACTCCCGGGGGGGCTCAAAACTCCAACCTTTCGGTTAACAGCCGATCGCGCTAGCCAATTGCGCAACGGAGACAGTCCTGCTCCGCTCTCACCACCATCAGAACATATCTTCAAAGCTATCAGCCCCAAAAAAAGCGCCGAACCACCACTGGGTGGGCTCGAAACTCCAACCTTTCGATTAACAACCGATCGCGCTAGAAAATTGCGCCACGGAGACCGTCCTGTTCCACTCTCATCACCATTAGAACATATTTTCAAAGCTATCAGGCCATAAAAAAAAGCGCCGCACCACCTCCGGGTGGGCTCGAACCTCCAACCTTTCGGTTAACAGCCGATCGTGCTAGCCAATTGCGCCATGGAGACAGTCCTGCTCCACTCTCACCACAATTAGAACATATCTTCAAAGCTATCAGGCTATAGAAAAAAAGCGCCGCACCACCACCGGGTGGGCTTGAACCTCCAATGTTGCAGGTAACAGCCGATCGCGCTAGCCAATTGCGCCACGGAGACAGTCGTGCTCCACTCTCACCACCATCAGAACATATCTTCAAAGCTATCAGCGCAAAGCAAAAAGCAACACACCACTACCGGGTGGGCTCGAACCTCCAACCTTTCGGTTAACAGACGATCGCGCTAGCCGATCGCGCCACGGAGACATTCGTGCTCCACTCTCACCACCATCAGAACATATCTTCAAAGCTATCAGCCCATAGAAAAAAAAAGCGCCGCACCACCACCGGGTGGGCTCGAACCTCCAACCTTTCGGTTAACGACCGAACGCGCTACCCAATTGCGCCACGAAGACAGTTCTGCTTCACTCTCACCACCATCAGAACATATCTTCAAAGCTATCAGCCCAAAGAAAACAAAGCAACACACCACTACCGGGTGGGCTCGAACCTCCAACCTTTCGGTTAACAAACGATCGCGCTAGCCGATCGCGCCACGGAGACATTCGTGCTCCACTCTCACCACCATCAGAACATATCTTCAAAGCTATCAGCCCATAGAAAAAAAAAGCGCCGCACCACCACCGGGTGGGCTCGAACCTCCAACCATTCGGTTAACGACCGAACGCGCTACCCAATTTCGCCACGGAGACAGTCCTGCTCCACTCTCACCACCATCATCAGAACATATCTTCAAAGCTATCAGCCCATTGAAAAAAAAAGCGCCGCACCACCACCGGGTGGGCTCGAACCTCCAACCTTTCGGTTAACGACCGAACGCGCTACCCAATTGCGCCACGAAGACAGTTCTGCTTCACTCTCACCACCATCAGAACATATCTTCAAAGCTATCAGCCCAAAGAAAACAAAGCAACTCACCACTCCCGGGAGGGCTCGAACCTCCAACCTTTCGGTTAACAGCCGATCGCGCTAGCCAATTTCGCCACGGAGACAGTCCTGCTCCACTCTCACCACCATCATCAGAACATATCTTAAAAGCTATCAGCCCAAAGAAAAAAAAACGCCGCAGCACCACCGGGTGCGCTCAAACCTCCAACCTTTCGGTTAACAGACGATCGCGCTAGCCGATCGCGCCACGGAGACAGTCGTGCTCCACTCTCACCACCATCAGAACCTATCTTCAAAGCTATCGGCGCAAAGAAAAAAGCAACACACCACTCCCGGGAGGGCTCGAAACTCCAACCTTTCGGTTAACAGCCAATCGTGCTAGCCAATTGCGCCATGGAGACAGTCCTGCTCCACTCTCACCACCATCCGAACATATCTTCAAAGCTATCAGCCCATAGAAAAAAAAGCGCCGCACCACAACCGGGTGGGCTTGAACCTCCAACCTTTCGGTTAACGGCCGAACGCGCTTGCTAATTGCGCCACGGAGACAGTCCTGCTTCACTCTCACCACCGTCAGAACATATCTTCAAAGCTATCAGGCCAAAAAAAGCAACACACCACTCCCGCGAGGGCTCGAAACTCCAACCTTTCGGCTAACAGCCGATCGTGCTAGCCATTTGCGCCATGGAGACAGTCCTACTCCACTCTCACCACCATCAGAACATATCTTCAAAGCTATCAGCCCATAGAAAAAAGAGCGCCGCACTACCACCGGGTGGGCTCGAACCTCCAACCTTTCGGTTAACGACCAAAAGCGCTACCCAACTGCGCCACGGAGACAGTCCTGCTCCACTCTCACCACCATCAGAACATATCTTCAAAGCTATCAGCCCAAAGAAAAAAAAAGCAACACACCACTCCCGGGAGGGCTCGAACCTCCAACCTTTCGGTTAACAGCCGATCGCGCTAGCCAATTGCGCCACGGAGACATTCGTGCTCCACTCTCACCACCAATCGAACATATCTTCAAAGCTATCAGCGCAAAGAAAAAAGCAACACACCACTCTCGGGAGAGTTCGAACCTCCAACCTTTCGGTTAACAGCCGATCACACTAGCCAATTTCGCCAAGGAGACAGTCTTGCTCCACTCTCACCACCATCAGAACATACCTTCAAAGCTATCAGCCCGAAGAAAAAAAAAGCGCCGCACCACCACCGGGTGCGCTCGAACCTCCAACCTTTCGGTTAACAGCCGATCGTGCTAGCCAATTGCGCCACGGAGACAGTCGTTCTCCACTCTCACCGCCATCAGAACATATCTTCAAAGCTATCAGCCCAAAGAAAAAAAAGCGCCGCACCACCACTGGGTGGGCTCGAACCTCCAGCCTTTCGGCTAACAGCCGATCGCGCTAGCCAATTGTGCCACGGAGACAGTCGTGCTCCGCTCTCACCACCGTCAGAACAATTCTTCAGAGCTATCAGCCCAAAGAAAAAGAAGCGCCGCACAACCACCGGTTGGGCTCGAACCTCCAACCTTTCGGTCAACAGCCGATCGCGCTAGCCAATTGCGCCACGGATGCAGTCGTGCTCCACTCTCACCACCATCAGAACATAACTTCAAAGCTATCAGCGCAAAGAAAAAAAAACGACACACCGTCCCCGGGTGGGCTCTAACCTCCAAAATTTCGGTTATCAGCCGATCGCGCTGGCCAATTGCGCCATGGAGACAGTCCTGCTCCATTCTTCCGACCATCAGAACGTATCTCCAAAGCTATCAGCCCAAAGAAAAAAAAGCGCCGCACCACCCCAGGGTGGGCTCGTACCTCCAACCTTTCGGTTAACGACCGAACGCGCTACCCAATTTCGCCACGGAGACAGTCCTGCTGCACTCTCACCACCTTTAAAACATATCTTCAAAGCTATCATTCCAAAGAAAAAAAAGCGCCGCACCACCACCGTGTGGGCTCGAACCTCCAACCTTTCGTTCAACAGACGATCGCGCTAGCCGATCGCGCCACGGAGACAGTCGTGCTTCACTCTCACCACCATCAGAACATATCTTCAAAGCCATCAACGCGAAGAAAAGAAAAAGCGACACACCGTCCTCGGGTGGGCTCGAAACTCCAACCTTTCGGTTAACAGCCGATCGCGCTAGCCAATTGCGCCACGGAGACAGTCCTCCTCCACTCTCACCACCACTAGAACATATCTTCAAAGCTATCATCCCATAGAAAAAAAACCGCCGCATCACCACCGGGTGGGCTCGAACCTCCAACCTTTCGGTTAACAGCCGATCGCGCTAGCCAATTGCGCCCCGGAGACAGTCCTGCTTCATTCTCACCACCATCAGAACATATCTTCAAAGCTATCAGCCCAAAGAAAAAAAAGCAACACACCACTCCCGGGAGGGCTCGAACCTCCAACCTTTCAGTTAACGACCGAACGCGCTACCCGATTTCGCCACGAAGACAGTCCTTCTTCACTCTCACCAGCTTTAGAAGATATCTTCAAAGCTATCAGCGCAAAGAAAAAGCAACACACCACTACCGGGTGGGCTCGAACCTCCAACCTTTCGGTTAACAGACGATCGCGCAAGCCGATCGCGCCACGGAGACATTCGTGCTCCACTCTCACCACCATCAGAACATATCTTCAAAGCTAACAGCCCATAGAAAAAAAAGCGCCGCACCACCACCGGGTGGGCTCGAACCTCCAACCTTTCGGTTAACGACCGAACGCGCTACCCAATTGCGCCACGAAGACAGTTCTGCTTCACTCTCACCACCATCAGAACATATCTTCAAAGCTATCAGCCCAAAGAAAACAAAGCAACACACCACTACCGGGTGGGCTCGAACCTCCAACCTTTCGGTTAACAGACGATCGCGCTAGCCGATCGCGCCACAGAGACATTCGTGCTCCACTCTCACCACCATCATCAGAACATATCTTAAAAGCTATCAGCCCAAAGAAAAAAAAGCGCCGCACCACCACCGGGTGCGCTCCAACCTCCAACCTTTCCGTTAACAGACGATCGCGCTAGCCGATCGCGCCACGGAGACAGTCTTGCTCCACTCTCACCACCATCAGAACCTATCTTCAAAGCTATCAGCGCAAAGAAAAAGCAACACACCATTCCCGGGAGGGCTCGAAACTCCAACCTTTCGGTTAACAGCCAATCGTGCTAGCCAATTGCGCCATGTAAACAGTCCTGCTCCACTCTCACCACCATTCGAACATATCTTCAAAGCTATCAGCCCATAGAAAAAAAAAGCGCCGCACCACCACCGGGTGGGCTTGAACCTCCAACCTTTCGGTTAACGGCCGAACGCGCTTGCCAACTGCGCCACGGAGACAGTCCTGCTTCACTCTCACCACCATCAGAACATATCTTCAAAGCTATCAGGCCAAAAAAAAGCAACTTACCACTCCCGGGAGGGCTCGAAACTCCAACCTTTCGGTTAACGACCGAAAGCTCTACCCAACTGCGCCACGGAGACAGTCCTGCTCCACTCTCACCACCATCAGAACATATCTTCAAAGCTATCAGCCCAAAGAAAAAAAAGCAACACACCACTCCCGGGAGGGCTCGAACCTCCAACCTTTCGGTTAACAGCCGATCGCGCTAGCCAATTGCGCCACGGAGACATTCGTGCTCCACTCTCACCACCAACAGAACATATCTTCAAAGCTATCAGCGCAAAGAAAAAAGCAACACACCACTCTCGGGAGATCTCGAACCTCCAACCTTTCGGTTAACAGCCGATCGCGCTAGCCAATTTCGCCACGGACACAGTCCTGCTCCACTCTCACCACCATCAGAACATACCTTCAAAGCTATCAGCCCGAAGAAAAAAAAAGCGCCGCACCACCACCGGGTGCGCTCGAACCTCCAACCTTTCGGTCAACAGCCGATCGTGCTAGCCAATTGCGCCACGGAGACAGTCGTTCTCCACTCTCAGCGCCATCAGAACATATCTTCAGAGCTATCAGCCCAAAGAAAAAAAAGCGCCGAACAACCACCGGTTGGGCTCGAACCTCCAACCTTTCGGTCAACAGCCGATCGCGCTAGCCAATTGCGCCACGGATGCAGTCGTGCTCCACTCTCACCACCATCAGAACATAACTTCAAAGCTATCAGCGCAAAGAAAAAAAACGATACACCGTCCCCAGGTGGGCTCTAACCTCCAACCTTTCGGTTATCAACCGATCGCGCTAGCCAATTGCGCCATGGAGACAGTCCTGCTCCACTCTTCCGACCATCAGAACATATCTCCAAAGCTATTAGCCCAAAAAAAAGCGCCGCACCACCCCCGGGTGGGCTCGTACCTCCAACCTTTCGGTTCACGACCGAACGCGCTACCCAATTTCGCCACGGAGACAGTCCTGCTCCACTCTCACCACCTTTAAAACATATCTTCAAAGCTATTATCCCAAAGAAAAAAAAGCGCCGCACCACCACCGTGTGGGCTCGAACCTCCAACCTTTCGTTCAACAGACGATCGCGCTAGCCGATGGCGCCACGGAGACAGTCGTGCTTCACTCTCACCACCATCAGAACATATCTTCAAAGCCATCAACGCAAAGAAAAGAAAAAGCGACACACCGTCCTCGGGTGGGCTCGAAACTCCAACCTTTCAATTAACAGCCGATCGCGCTAGCCAATTGCGCCACGAAGACAGTCCTGCTCCACTCTCACCACCATCAGAACATATCTTTAAAGCTATCAGCCCAAAGAAAAAAAAAGTGCCGCACTACCACGGGGTGGGCTCGAAACTCCAACCTTTCGGTTAACAGTCGATCGCTCTAGCCAATTGCGCCACGGAGACAGTCCTCCTCCACTCTCACCACCACCAGAACATATCTTCAAAGCTATCATCCCATAGAAAAAAAACTGCCGCATCACCACCAGGTGGGCTCGAACCTCCAACCTTTCGGTTAACAGCAGATCGCGCTAGCCAATTGCGCCCCGGAGACAGTCCTGCTTCATTCTCACCACCATCAGAACATATCTTCAAAGCTATCAGCCCAAAGAAAAAAAGCAACACACCACTCCCGGGAGGGCACGAACCTCCAACCTTTCAATTAACGACCGAACGCGCTACCCGATTTCGCCACGAAGACAGCCCTTCTTCACTCTCACCACCTTTAGAAGATATCTTCAAAGCCATCATCCCAAAGAAAAAAAAGCGCCACATCACCACCGGGTGGGCTCGAACCTCCAACCTTTCGGTTAACAGACGACGGCGCTAGCCGATCGCGCCACGGAGACAGTCGTGCTGCACTCTCACCACCATCAGAACATATCTTCAAAGCTATCAGCGCAAAAAAAAGCAACACACCACTCCTGGGGGGGCTCAAAACTCCAACCTTTCGGTTAACAGCCGATCGCGCTAGCCAATTGCGCAACGGAGACAGTCCTGCTCCACTCTCACCACCATCAGAACATATCTTCAAAGCTATCAGCCCCAAAAAAAGCGCCGAACCACCACCGGGTGGGCTCGAACCTCCAACGTTGCGGGTAACAGCCGATCGCGCTAGCCAATTGGGCCACGGAGACAGTCGTGCTCCACCCTCACCACCATCAGAACATATCTTCAAAGCTTTCAGCCCAAAGAAATGAAAGCAACTCACCACTCCCGGGAGGGCTCGAACCTCCAGCCTTTCGGTTAACAGCCGATCGCGCTAGCCAATTTCGCCACGGAGACAGTCCTGCTCCACTCTCACCACCATCATCAGAACATATCTTCAAAGCTATCAGCCCAAAGAAAAAAAAGCGCCGCACCACCACCGGGTGCGCTCGAACCTCCAACTTTTCGGTTAACAGCCGATCGTTCTAGCCAATTGCGCCATGGAGACAGTCCTGCTCCACTCTCACCACCATCAGAACATATCTTCAAAGCTATCAGCCCATAGAAAAAAAGCGCCGCACCACCACCGGGTGGGCTCGAACCTCCAAACTTTCGGTTAACGACCGAACGCGCTACCCAATTGCGCAACGAAGACAGTCCTGCTCCACTCTCACCACCATCAGAACATATCTTCAAAGCTATCAGCCCAAAGAAAAAAAAGCAACACACCACTCCCGGGAGGGCTCGAACCTCCAACCTTTCGGTTAACAGACGATCGCGCTAGCCAATTGCGCCACGGAGACAGTCGCGCTCCACTCTCCCCACCGTCAGAACATTTCTTCAGAGCTATCAGCCCAAAGAAAAAAAGCGTCGCACAACCACCGGGTGGGCTCGAACCTCCAACTTTCCGGTTAACAGCCGCTCGCGCTAGCCAATTGCGCCACGGAGACAGTCCTCCTGCACTCTCACCACCACCAGAAAATATCTTCAAAGCTATCATCCCATAGAAAAAAAGCGCAGCATCACCACCGGGTAGGCTTCAACCTCCAACCTTTCGGTTAACGGCAGAACGCGCTTGCCAATTGCGCCACGGAGACAGTTCTGCTTCACTCTCACCACCATCAGAACATATCTTCAAAGCTATCAGCCCAAAGAAAACAAAGCGCCGCACCACCAGCGGGTGCGCTCGAACCTCCAAACTTTCGGTTAACAGACGATCGCGCTAGCCGATCGCGCCACGGAGACAGTCGTGCTCCACTCTCACCACCATCAGAACATATCTTCAAAGCTATCAGCGCAAAGAAAAAAGCAACACACCTCTCCCGGGGGGGCTCAAAACTCCAATCTTTCGGTTAACAGCAATCGCGCTAGCCAATTGTGCCACGGAAACAGTCGTGCTCCGCTCTCACCACCGTCAGAACAATTCTTCAGAGCTATCAGCCCAAAGAAAAAGAAGCGCCGCACAACCACCGGGTGGGCTCGAAACTCCAACCTTTCGGTCAACAGCCGATCGCGCTAGCCAATCGCGCCACGGAAGCACTCGTGCTCCACTCTCACCACCATCAGAACATATCTTCAAAGCTATCAGCACAAAGAAAAAAAAACCACACACCGTCCCCGGGTGGGCTCAAACCTCCAACTTTTCGGTTATCAGCCGATCGCGCTAGCCAATTGCGCCACGAAGACAGTCGTGCTCCACTCTCACCACCATAAGAACATATCTTCAAAGCTATCAGCCCAAAGAAAAAAAAAAGCGCCGCACCACCACGGGGTGCGCTCGAAACTCCAACCTTTCGGTTAACAGCCGATCACGCTACCCAATTGCGCCACGGAGACAGTCCTGCTCCACTCTCACCACCTTTAAAACATATCTTCAAAGCTATTATCCCAAAGAAAAAAAAAGCGCCGCACCACCACCGTGTGGGCTCAAACCTCCAACCTTTCGTTCAACAGACGATCGCGCTAGCCGATCGCGCCACGGAGACAGTCGTGCTTCACTCTCACCACCATCAGAACATATCTTCAAAGCCATCAACGCAAAGAAAAGAAAAAGCGACACACCGTCCTCGGGTGGGCTCGAAACTCCAACCTTTCAATTAACAGCCGATCGCGCTAGCGAATTGCGCCACGAAGACAGTCCTGCTCCACTCTCACCACCATCAGAACATATCTTTAAAGCTATCAGCCCAAAGAAAAAAAAAGCGCCGCACTACCACGGGGTGGGCTCGAAACTCCAACCTTTCGGTTAACAGTCGATCGCGCTAGCCAATTGCGCCACGGAGACAGTCCTCCTCCACTCTCACCACCACCAGAACATATCTTCAAAGCTATCATCCCATAGAAAAAAAACTGCCGCGTCACCACCAGGTGGGCTCGAACCTCCAACCTTTCGGTTAACAGCAGATCGCGCTAGCCAATTGCGCCCCGGAGACAGTCCTGCTTCATTCTCACCACCATCAGAACATATCTTCAAAGCTATCAGCCCAAAGAAAAAAAGCAACACACCACTCCCGGGAGGGCACGAACCTCCAACCTTTCAGTTAACGACCGAACGCGCTACCCGATTTCGCCACGAAGACAGCCCTTCTTCACTCTCACCACCTTTAGAAGATATCTTCAAAGCCATCATCCAAAAGAAAAAAAAGCGCCGCATCACCACCGGGTGGGCTCGAACCTCCAACCTTTCGGTTAACAGACGACGGCGCTAGCCGATCGCGCCACGGAGACAGTCGTGCTGCACTCTCACCACCATCAGAACATATCTTCAAAGCTATCAGCGCAAAAAAAAGCAACACACCACTCCCGGGGGGGCTCAAAACTCCAACCTTTCGGTTAACAGCCGATCGCGCTAGCCAATTGCGCAACGGAGACAGTCCTGCTCCACTCTTACCACCATCAGAACATATCTTCAAAGCTATCAGCCCCAAAAAAAGCGCGAACCACCACCGGGTGGGCTCGAAACTCCGACCTTTCGATTAACAGCCGATCGCGCTAGAAAATTGCGTCACGGAGACATTCCTGTTCCACTCTCACCACCATTAGAACATATCTTCAAAGCTATCAGGCCATAGAAAAAAAGCGACGCACCACCACCGGGTGGGCTTGAACCTCCAACGTTGCGGGTAACAGCCGATCGCGCTAGCCAATTGGGCCACGGAGACAGTCGTGCTCCACCCTCACCACCATCAGAACATATCTTCAAAGCTTTCAGCCCAAAGAAAAGAAAGCAACTCACCACTCCCGGGAGGGCTCGAACCTCCAGCCTTTCGGTTAACAGCCGATCGCGCTAGCCAATTTCGCCACGGAGACAGTCCTGCTCCACTCTCACCACCATCATCAGAACATATCTTCAAAGCTATCAGCCCAAAGAAAAAAAAGCGCCGCACCACCACCGGGTGCGCTCGAACCTCCAACCTTTCGGTTAACAGCCGATCGTTCTAGCCAATTGCGCCATGGAGACAGTCCTGCTCCACTCTCACCACCATCAGAACATATCTTCAAAGCTATCAGCCCATAGAAAAAAAAGCGCCGCACCACCACCGGGTGGGCTCGAACCTCCAAACTTTCGGTTAACGACCGAACGCGCTACCCAATTGCGCAACGAAGACAGTCCTGCTCCACTCTCACCACCATCAGAACATATCTTCAAAGCTATCAGCCCAAAGAAAAAAAAGCAACACACCACTCCCGGGAGGGCTCGAACCTCCAACCTTTCGGTTAACAGCCGATCGCGCTAGCCAATTGCGCCACGGAGACAGTCGTGCTTCACTCTCACCACCATCAGAACATATCTTCAAAGCCATCAACGCGAAGAAAAGAAAAAGCGACACACCGTCCTCGGGTGGGCTCGAAACTCCAACCTTTCGGTTAACAGCCGATCGCGCTAGCCAATTGCGCCACGGAGACAGTCCTCCTCCACTCTCACCACCACTAGAACATATCTTCAAAGCTATCATCCCATAGAAAAAAAACCGCCGCATCACCACCGGGTGGGCTCGAACCTCCAACCTTTCGGTTAACAGCCGATCGCGCTAGCCAATTGCGCCCCGGAGACAGTCCTGCTTCATTCTCACCACCATCAGAACATATCTTCAAAGCTATCAGCCCAAAGAAAAAAAAGCAACACACCACTCCCGGGAGGGCTCGAACCTCCAACCTTTCAGTTAACGACCGAACGCGCTACCCGATTTCGCCACGAAGACAGTCCTTCTTCACTCTCACCAGCTTTAGAAGATATCTTCAAAGCTATCAGCGCAAAGAAAAAGCAACACACCACTACCGGGTGGGCTCGAACCTCCAACCTTTCGGTTAACAGACGATCGCGCTAGCCGATCGCGCCACGGAGACATTCGTGCTCCACTCTCACCACCATCAGAACATATCTTCAAAGCTATCAGCCCATAGAAAAAAAAGCGCCGCACCACCACCGGGTGGGCTCGAACCTCCAACCTTTCGGTTAACGACCGAACGCGCTACCCAATTGCGCCACGAAGACAGTTCTGCTTCACTCTCACCACCATCAGAACATATCTTCAAAGCTATCAGCCCAAAGAAAACAAAGCAACACACCACTACCGGGTGGGCTCGAACCTCCAACCTTTCGGTTAACAGACGATCGCGCTAGCCGATCGCGCCACAGAGACATTCGTGCTCCACTCTCACCACCATCATCAGAACATATCTTAAAAGCTATCAGCCCAAAGAAAAAAAAGCGCCGCACCACCACCGGGTGCGCTCCAACCTCCAACCTTTCCGTTAACAGACGATCGCGCTAGCCGATCGCGCCACGGAGACAGTCTTGCTCCACTCTCACCACCATCAGAACCTATCTTCAAAGCTATCAGCGCAAAGAAAAAGCAACACACCATTCCCGGGAGGGCTCGAAACTCCAACCTTTCGGTTAACAGCCAATCGTGCTAGCCAATTGCGCCATGTAAACAGTCCTGCTCCACTCTCACCACCATTCGAACATATCTTCAAAGCTATCAGCCCATAGAAAAAAAAAAGCGCCGCACCACCACCGGGTGGGCTTGAACCTCCAACCTTTCGGTTAACGGCCGAACGCGCTTGCCAACTGCGCCACGGAGACAGTCCTGCTTCACTCTCACCACCATCAGAACATATCTTCAAAGCTATCAGGCCAAAAAAAAGCAACTTACCACTCCCGGGAGGGCTCGAAACTCCAACCTTTCGGTTAACGACCGAAAGCTCTACCCAACTGCGCCACGGAGACAGTCCTGCTCCACTCTCACCACCATCAGAACATATCTTCAAAGCTATCAGCCCAAAGAAAAAAAAGCAACACACCACTCCCGGGAGGGCTCGAACCTCCAACCTTTCGGTTAACAGCCGATCGCGCTAGCCAATTGCGCCACGGAGACATTCGTGCTCCACTCTCACCACCAACAGAACATATCTTCAAAGCTATCAGCGCAAAGAAAAAAGCAACACACCACTCTCGGGAGATCTCGAACCTCCAACCTTTCGGTTAACAGCCGATCGCGCTAGCCAATTTCGCCACGGACACAGTCCTGCTCCACTCTCACCACCATCAGAACATACCTTCAAAGCTATCAGCCCGAAGAAAAAAAAAGCGCCGCACCACCACCGGGTGCGCTCGAACCTCCAACCTTTCGGTCAACAGCCGATCGTGCTAGCCAATTGCGCCACGGAGACAGTCGTTCTCCACTCTCACCGCCATCAGAACATATCTTCAGAGCTATCAGCCCAAAGAAAAAAAAGCGCCGAACAACCACCGGTTGGGCTCGAACCTCCAACCTTTCGGTCAACAGCCGATCGCGCTAGCCAATTGCGCCACGGATGCAGTCGTGCTCCACTCTCACCACCATCAGAACATAACTTCAAAGCTATCAGCGCAAAGAAAAAAAAACGATACACCGTCCCCAGGTGGGCTCTAACCTCCAACCTTTCGGTTATCAACCGATCGCGCTAGCCAATTGCGCCATGGAGACAGTCCTGCTCCACTCTTCCGACCATCAGAACATATCTCCAAAGCTATTAGCCCAAAAAAAAAAGCGCCGCACCACCCCCGGGTGGGCTCGTACCTCCAACCTTTCGGTTCACGACCGAACGCGCTACCCAATTTCGCCACGGAGACAGTCCTGCTCCACTCTCACCACCTTTAAAACATATCTTCAAAGCTATTATCCCAAAGAAAAAAAAGCGCCCCACCACCACCGTGTGGGCTCGAACCTCCAACCTTTCGTTCAACAGACGATCGCGCTAGCCGATGGCGCCACGGAGACAGTCGTGCTTCACTCTCACCACCATCAGAACATATCTTCAAAGCCATCAACGCAAAGAAAAGAAAAAGCGACACACCGTCCTCGGGTGGGCTCGAAACTCCAACCTTTCAATTAACAGCCGATCGCGCTAGCCAATTGCGCCACGAAGACAGTCCTGCTCCACTCTCACCACCATCAGAACATATCTTTAAAGCTATCAGCCCAAAGAAAAAAAAAGTGCCGCACTACCACGGGGTGGGCTCGAAACTCCAACCTTTCGGTTAACAGTCGATCGCTCTAGCCAATTGCGCCACGGAGACAGTCCTCCTCCACTCTCACCACCACCAGAACATATCTTCAAAGCTATCATCCCATAGAAAAAAAACTGCCGCATCACCACCAGGTGGGCTCGAACCTCCAACCTTTCGGTTAACAGCAGATCGCGCTAGCCAATTGCGCCCCGGAGACAGTCCTGCTTCATTCTCACCACCATCAGAACATATCTTCAAAGCTATCAGCCCAAAGAAAAAAAGCAACACACCACTCCCGGGAGGGCACGAACCTCCAACCTTTCAATTAACGACCGAACGCGCTACCCGATTTCGCCACGAAGACAGCCCTTCTTCACTCTCACCACCTTTAGAAGATATCTTCAAAGCCATCATCCCAAAGAAAAAAAAGCGCCACATCACCACCGGGTGGGCTCGAACCTCCAACCTTTCGGTTAACAGACGACGGCGCTAGCCGATCGCGCCACGGAGACAGTCGTGCTGCACTCTCACCACCATCAGAACATATCTTCAAAGCTATCAGCGCAAAAAAAAGCAACACACCACTCCTGGGGGGGCTCAAAACTCCAACCTTTCGGTTAACAGCCGATCGCGCTAGCCAATTGCCCAACGGAGACAGTCCTGCTCCACTCTCACCACCATCAGAACATATCTTCAAAGCTATCAGCCCCAAAAAAAGCGCCGAACCACCACCGGGTGGGCTCGAAACTCCAACCTTTCGATTAACAGCCGATCGCGCTAGAAAATTGCGTCACGGAGACAGTCCTGTTCCACTCTCACCACCATTAGAACATATCTTCAAAGCTATCAGGCCATAGAAAAAAAGCGACGCACCACCACCGGGTGGGCTTGAACCTCCAACGTTGCGGGTAACAGCCGATCGCGCTAGCCAATTGGGCCACGGAGACAGTCGTGCTCCACCCTCACCACCATCAGAACATATCTTCAAAGCTTTCAGCCCAAAGAAATGAAAGCAACTCACCACTCCCGGGAGGGCTCGAACCTCCAGCCTTTCGGTTAACAGCCGATCGCGCTAGCCAATTTCGCCACGGAGACAGTCCTGCTCCACTCTCACCACCATCATCAGAACATATCTTCAAAGCTATCAGCCCAAAGAAAAAAAAGCGCCGCACCACCACCGGGTGCGCTCGAACCTCCAACTTTTCGGTTAACAGCCGATCGTTCTAGCCAATTGCGCCATGGAGACAGTCCTGCTCCACTCTCACCACCATCAGAACATATCTTCAAAGCTATCAGCCCATAGAAAAAAAGCGCCGCACCACCACCGGGTGGGCTCGAACCTCCAAACTTTCGGTTAACGACCGAACGCGCTACCCAATTGCGCAACGAAGACAGTCCTGCTCCACTCTCACCACCATCAGAACATATCTTCAAAGCTATCAGCCCAAAGAAAAAAAAGCAACACACCACTCCCGGGAGGGCTCGAACCTCCAACCTTTCGGTTAACAGACGATCGCGCTAGCCAATTGCGCCACGGAGACAGTCGCGCTCCACTCTCCCCACCGTCAGAACATTTCTTCAGAGCTATCAGCCCAAAGAAAAAAAGCGTCGCACAACCACCGGGTGGGCTCGAACCTCCAACTTTCCGGTTAACAGCCGCTCGCGCTAGCCAATTGCGCCACGGAGACAGTCCTCCTGCACTCTCACCACCACCAGAAAATATCTTCAAAGCTATCATCCCATAGAAAAAAAGCGCAGCATCACCACCGGGTAGGCTTGAACCTCCAACCTTTCGGTTAACGGCAGAACGCGCTTGCCAATTGCGCCACGGAGACAGTTCTGCTTCACTCTCACCACCATCAGAACATATCTTCAAAGCTATCAGCCCAAAGAAAACAAAGCGCCGCACCACCAGCGGGTGCGCTCGAACCTCCAAACTTTCGGTTAACAGACGATCGCGCTAGCCGATCGCGCCACGGAGACAGTCGTGCTCCACTCTCACCACCATCAGAACATATCTTCAAAGCTATCAGCGCAAAGAAAAAAGCAACACACCTCTCCCGGGGGGGCTCAAAACTCCAATCTTTCGGTTAACAGCAATCGCGCTAGCCAATTGTGCCACGGAAACAGTCGTGCTCCCCTCTCACCACCGTCAGAACAATTCTTCAGAGCTATCAGCCCAAAGAAAAAGAAGCGCCGCACAACCACCGGGTGGGCTCGAAACTCCAACCTTTCGGTCAACAGCCGATCGCGCTAGCCAATCGCGCCACGGAAGCACTCGTGCTCCACTCTCACCACCATCAGAACATATCTTCAAAGCTATCAGCACAAAGAAAAAAAAACCACACACCGTCCCCGGGTGGGCTCAAACCTCCAACTTTTCGGTTATCAGCCGATCGCGCTAGCCAATTGCGCCACGAAGACAGTCGTGCTCCACTCTCACCACCATAAGAACATATCTTCAAAGCTATCATCCCATAGAAAAAAAGCGCCGCATCACCACCGGGTGGGCTCGAACCGTTAACCTTTCGGTTAACGGCCGAACGCGCTTGCCAATTGCGCCACGGAGACAGTCCTGCTTCACTCTCACCACCATCAGAACATATCTTCAAAGCTATCAGGCCAAAAAAAAAGCAACACACCACTCCCGGGAGTTTGAACCTCCAACCTTTCGGTTAACAGCCGATCGCGCTAGCCAATTGCGCCACGGAGACAGTCGCGCTCCACTCTCCTCACCGTCAGAACATTTCTTCAGAGCTATCGGCCCAAAGAAAAAAAGCGTCGCACAACCACCGGGTGGGCTGGAACCTCCAAGTTTCCGGTTAACAGCCGCTCGCGCTAGCCAATTGCGCCACGGAGACAGTCCTCCTCCACTCTCACCACGACCAGAAAATATCTTCAAAGCTATCATCCCATAGAAAAAAAAGCGCAGCATCACCACCGGGTGGGCTTGAACCTCCAACCTTTCGGTTAACGGCTGAACGCGCTTGCCAATTGCGCCACGGAGACAGCTCTGCTTCACTCTCACCACCATCAGAACATATCTTCAAAGCTATCAGCCCAAAGAAAACAAAGCGCCGCACCACCACCGGGTGCGCTCGAACCTCCAAACTTTCGGTTAACAGACGATCGCGCTACCCAATTTCGCCACGAAGACAGTCCTGCTCCACTCTGACCACCTTTAGAACATATCTTCAAAGCTATCATCCCATAGAAAAAAAAGCGCAGCATCACCACCGGGTGGGCTTGAACCTCCAACCTTTCGGTTAACGGCCGAACGCGCTTGCCAATTGCGCCACGGAGACAGTTCTGCTTCACTCTCACCACCATCAGAACATATCTTCAAAGCTATCCGCCCAAAGGAAAAAAAGCGCCGCACCATCACCGAGTGGGCATGAACCTCAAACGTTTCGGGTAACAGCCGATCGCGCTACCCAATTTCGCCACGAAGACAGTCCTGCTCCACTCTCACCACCATCAGAACATATCTTCAAAGCTATCAGCCCAAAGAAAAAAAGCAACACACCACTCCCGGGAGGGCTCGAACCTCCAACCTTTCGGTTAACAGCCGATCGCACTAGCCAATTGCGCCACGGAGACATTCGTGCTCCACTCTCACCACCAACAGAACATATCTTCAAAGCTATCAGCGCAAAGAAAAAAGCAACACACCACTCTCGGGAGAGCTCGAACCTCCAACCTTTCGGTTAACAGCCGATCGCGCTAGCCAATTTCGCCACGGAGACAGTCTTGCTCCACTCTCACCACCATCAGAACATACCTTCAAAGCTATCAGCCCGAAGAAGAAAAAAAAGCGCCGCACCACCACCGGGTGCGCTCGAACCTCCAACCTTTCGGTCAACAGCCGATCGTGCTAGCCAATTGCGCCACGGAGACAGTCGTTCGCCACTCTCACCGCCCTCAGAACATATCTTCAAAGCTATCAGACCAAAGAAAAAAAAAGCGCCGCACCACCACTGGGTGGGCTCGAACCTCCAGCTTTTCGGCTAACAGCCGATCGCGCTAGCCAATTGTGCCACGGAGACAGTCGTGCACTCTCTCACCACCGTCAGAACAATTCTTCAGAGCTATCAGCCCAAAGAAAAAAAAGCGCCGCACAACCACCGGTTGGGCTCGAACCTACAACCTTTCGGTCAACAGCCGATCGCGCTAGCCAATTGCGCCACGGATGCAGTCGTGCTCCACTCTCACCACCATCAGAACATAACTTCAAAGCTATCAGCGCAAAGAAAAAAAACGACACACCGTCCCCAGGTGGGCTCTAACCTCCAACCTTTCGGTTATCAGCCGATAGCGCTAGCCAATTGCGCCATGGAGACAGTCCTGCTCCACTCTTCCAACCATCAGAACATATCTCCAAAGCTATCAGCCCAAAGAAAAAAAAGCGCCGCACCACCCCCGGGTGGGCTCGTACCTCCAACCTTTCGGTTAACGACCAAACGCGCTACCCAATTTCGCCACGGAGACAGTCCTGCTCCACTCTCACCACCTTTAAATCATATCTTCAAAGCTATTATCCCAAAGAAAAAAAGCGCCGCACCACCACCATGTGAGCTCGAACCTCCAACCTTTCGTTCAACAGACGATCGCGCTAGCCGATCGCGCCACGGAGACAGTCGTGCTTCACTCTCACCACCATCAGAACATATCTTCAAAGCCATCAACGCAAAGAAAAAAAAAGCGCCGCACTACCACGGGGTGGGCTCGAAACTCCAACCTTTCGGTTAACAGTCGATCGCGCTAGCCAATTGCGCCACGGAGACAGTCCTCCTCCACTCTCACCACCACCAGAACATATCTTCAAAGCTATCATCCCATAGAAAAAAAACCGCCGCATCACCACCGGGTGGGCTCGAACCTCCAACCTTTCGGTTAACAGCCGATCGCGCTAGCCAATTGCGCCCCGGAGACAGTCCTGCTTCATTCTCACAACCATCAGAACATATCTTCAAAGCTATCAGCCCAAAGAAAAAAAAGCAACACACCACTCCCGGGAGGGCTCGAACCTCCAACCTTTCAGTTAACGACCGAACGCGCTACCCGATTTCGCCACGAAGACAGTCCTTCTTCACTCTCACCACCTTTAGAAGATATCTTCAAAGCTATCATCCCAAAGAAAAAAAAGCGCCGCATCACCACCGGGTGGGCTCGAACCTCCAACCTTTCGGTTAACAGACGACGGCGCTAGCCGATCGCGCCACGGAGACAGTCGTGCTGCACTCTCACCACTATCAGAACATATCTTCAAAGCTATCAGCGCAAAAAAAGCAACACACCACTCCAGGGGGGGCTCAAAACTCCAACCTTTCGGTTAAGAGCCGATCGCGCTAGCCAATTGCGCAACGGAGACAGTCCTGCTCCACTCTCACCACCATCAGAACATATCTTCAAAGCTATCAGCGCAAAAAAAAGCAACACACCACTCCCGGGGGGGCTCAAAACTCCAACCTTTCGGTTAACAGCCGATCGCGCTAGCCAATTGCGCAACGGAGACAGTCCTGCTCCACTCTCACCACCATCAGAACATATCTTCAAAGCTATCAGCCCCAAAAAAAGCGCGAACCACCACCGGGTGGGCTCGAAACTCCAACCTTTCGATTAACAGCCGATCGCGCTAGAAAATTGCGTCACGGAGACAGTCCTGTTCCACTCTCACCACCATTAGAACATATCTTCAAAGCTATCAGGCCATAGAAAAAAAGCGACGCACCACCACCGGGTGGGCTTGAACCTCCAACGTTGCGGGTAACAGCCGATCGCGCTAGCCAATTGGGCCACGGAGACAGTCGTGCTCCACCCTCACCACCATCAGAACATATCTTCAAAGCTTTCAGCCCAAAGAAAAGAAAGCAACTCACCACTCCCGGGAGGGCTCGAACCTCCAGCCTTTCGGTTAACAGCCGATCGCGCTAGCCAATTTCGCCACGGAGACAGTCCTGCTCCACTCTCACCACCATCATCAGAACATATCTTCAAAGCTATCAGCCCAAAGAAAAAAATGCGCCGCACCACCACCGGGTGCGCTCGAACCTCCAACCTTTCGGTTAACAGCCGATCGTTCTAGCCAATTGCGCCATGGAGACAGTCCTGCTCCACTCTCACCACCATCAGAACATATCTTCAAAGCTATCAGCCCATAGAAAAAAAAGCGCCGCACCACCACCGGGTGGGCTCGAACCTCCAAACTTTCGGTTAACGACCGAACGCGCTACCCAATTGCGCAACGAAGACAGTCCTGCTCCACTCTCACCACCATCAGAACATATCTTCAAAGCTATCAGCCCAAAGAAAAAAAAGCAACACACCACTCCCGGGAGGGCTCGAACCTCCAACCTTTCGGTTAACAGCCGATCGCGCTAGCCAATTGCGCCACGGAGACAGTCGCGCTCCACTCTCCCCACCGTCAGAACATTTCTTCAGAGCTATCAGCCCAAAGAAAAAAAGCGTCGCACAACCACCGGGTGGGCTCGAACCTCCAACTTTCCGGTTAACAGCCGCTCGCGGTAGCCAATTGCGCCACGGAGACAGTCCTCCTGCACTCTCACCACCACCAGAAAATAGCTTCAAAGCTATCATCCCATAGAAAAAAAAGCGCAGCATCACCACCGGGTGGGCTTGAACCTCCAACCTTTCGGTTAACGGCCGAACGCGCTTGCCAATTGCGCCACGGAGACAGTTCTGCTTCACTCTCACCACCATCAGAACATATCTTCAAAGCTATCAGCCCAAAGAAAACAAAGCGCCGCACCACCACCGGGTGCGCTCGAACCTCCAAACTTTCGGTTAACAGACGATCGCGCTAGCCGATCGCACCACGGAGACAGTCGTGCTCCACTCTCACCACCATCAGAACATATGTTCAAAGCTATCAGCGCAAAGAAAAAAGCAACACACCTCTCCCTGGGGGGCTCAAAACTCCAATCTTTCGGTTAACAGCAATCGCGCTAGCCAATTGTGCCACGGAAACAGTCGTGCTCCGCTCTCACCACCGTCAGAACAATTCTTCAGAGCTATCAGCCCAAAGAAAAAGAAGCGCCGCACAACCACCGGGTGGGCTCGAAACTCCAACCTTTCGGTCAACAGCCGATCGCGCTAGCCAATCGCGCCACGGAGGCAGTCGTGCTCCACTCTCACCACCATCAGAACATATCTTCAAAGCTATCAGCACAAAGAAAAAAAAACCACACACCGTCCCCGGGTGGGCTCAAACCTCCAACTTTTCGGTTATCAGCCGATCGCGCTAGCCAATTGCGCCACGAAGACAGTCGTGCTCCACTCTCACCACCATCAGAACATATCTTCAAAGCTATCAGCCCAAAGAAAAAAAAAGCACCGCACCACCACGGGGTGCGCTCGAAACTCCAACCTTTCGGTTAACAGCCGATCACGCTACCCAATTGCGCCACGGAGACAGTCCTGCTCCACTCTCACCACCACCAGAACATATCTTCAAAGCTATCATCCCATAGAAAAAAAGCGCCGCATCACCACCGGGTGGGCTCGAACCGTTAACCTTTCGGTTAACGGCCGAACGCGCTTGCCAATTGCGCCACGGAGACAGTCCTGCTTCACTCTCACCACCATCAGAACATATCTTCAAAGCTATCAGGCCAAAAAAAAAGCAACACACCACTCCCGGGAGTTTGAACCTCCAACCTTTCGGTTAACAGCCGATCGCGCTAGCCAATTGCGCCACGGAGACAGTCGCGCTCCACTCTCCTCACCGTCAGAACATTTCTTCAGAGCTATCGGCCCAAAGAAAAAAAGCGTCGCACAACCACCGGGTGGGCTGGAACCTCCAAGTTTCCGGTTAACAGCCGCTCGCGCTAGCCAATTGCGCCACGGAGACAGTCCTCCTCCACTCTCACCACGACCAGAAAATATCTTCAAAGCTATCATCCCATAGAAAAAAAAGCGCAGCATCACCACCGGGTGGGCTTGAACCTCCAACCTTTCGGTTAACGGCTGAACGCGCTTGCCAATTGCGCCACGGAGACAGCTCTGCTTCACTCTCACCACCATCAGAACATATCTTCAAAGCTATCAGCCCAAAGAAAACAAAGCGCCGCACCACCACCGGGTGCGCTCGAACCTCCAAACTTTCGGTTAACAGACGATCGCGCTACCCAATTTCGCCACGAAGACAGTCCTGCTCCACTCTGACCACCTTTAGAACATATCTTCAAAGCTATCATCCCATAGAAAAAAAAGCGCAGCATCACCACCGGGTGGGCTTGAACCTCCAACCTTTCGGTTAACGGCCGAACGCGCTTGCCAATTGCGCCACGGAGACAGTTCTGCTTCACTCTCACCACCATCAGAACATATCTTCAAAGCTATCCGCCCAAAGGAAAAAAAGCGCCGCACCATCACCGAGTGGGCATGAACCTCAAACGTTTCGGGTAACAGCCGATCGCGCTACCCAATTTCGCCACGAAGACAGTCCTGCTCCACTCTCACCACCATCAGAACATATCTTCAAAGCTATCAGCCCAAAGAAAAAAAGCAACACACCACTCCCGGGAGGGCTCGAACCTCCAACCTTTCGGTTAACAGCCGATCGCACTAGCCAATTGCGCCACGGAGACATTCGTGCTCCACTCTCACCACCAACAGAACATATCTTCAAAGCTATCAGCGCAAAGAAAAAAGCAACACACCACTCTCGGGAGAGCTCGAACCTCCAACCTTTCGGTTAACAGCCGATCGCGCTAGCCAATTTCGCCACGGAGACAGTCTTGCTCCACTCTCACCACCATCAGAACATACCTTCAAAGCTATCAGCCCGAAGAAGAAAAAAAAGCGCCGCACCACCACCGGGTGCGCTCGAACCTCCAACCTTTCGGTCAACAGCCGATCGTGCTAGCCAATTGCGCCACGGAGACAGTCGTTCGCCACTCTCACCGCCCTCAGAACATATCTTCAAAGCTATCAGACCAAAGAAAAAAAAAGCGCCGCACCACCACTGGGTGGGCTCGAACCTCCAGCTTTTCGGCTAACAGCCGATCGCGCTAGGCAATTGTGCCACGGAGACAGTCGTGCACTCTCTCACCACCGTCAGAACAATTCTTCAGAGCTATCAGCCCAAAGAAAAAAAAGCGCCGCACAACCACCGGTTGGGCTCGAACCTACAACCTTTCGGTCAACAGCCGATCGCGCTAGCCAATTGCGCCACGGATGCAGTCGTGCTCCACTCTCACCACCATCAGAACATAACTTCAAAGCTATCAGCGCAAAGAAAAAAAACGACACACCGTCCCCAGGTGGGCTCTAACCTCCAACCTTTCGGTTATCAGCCGATAGCGCTAGCCAATTGCGCCATGGAGACAGTCCTGCTCCACTCTTCCAACCATCAGAACATATCTCCAAAGCTATCAGCCCAAAGAAAAAAAAGCGCCGCACCACCCCCGGGTGGGCTCGTACCTCCAACCTTTCGGTTAACGACCAAACGCGCTACCCAATTTCGCCACGGAGACAGTCCTGCTCCACTCTCACCACCTTTAAATCATATCTTCAAAGCTATTATCCCAAAGAAAAAAAGCGCCGCACCACCACCATGTGAGCTCGAACCTCCAACCTTTCGTTCAACAGACGATCGCGCTAGCCGATCGCGCCACGGAGACAGTCGTGCTTCACTCTCACCACCATCAGAACATATCTTCAAAGCCATCAACGCAAAGAAAAAAAAAGCGCCGCACTACCACGGGGTGGGCTCGAAACTCCAACCTTTCGGTTAACAGTCGATCGCGCTAGCCAATTGCGCCACGGAGACAGTCCTCCTCCACTCTCACCACCACCAGAACATATCTTCAAAGCTATCATCCCATAGAAAAAAAACCGCCGCATCACCACCGGGTGGGCTCGAACCTCCAACCTTTCGGTTAACAGCCGATCGCGCTAGCCAATTGCGCCCCGGAGACAGTCCTGCTTCATTCTCACAACCATCAGAACATATCTTCAAAGCTATCAGCCCAAAGAAAAAAAAGCAACACACCACTCCCGGGAGGGCTCGAACCTCCAACCTTTCAGTTAACGACCGAACGCGCTACCCGATTTCGCCACGAAGACAGTCCTTCTTCACTCTCACCACCTTTAGAAGATATCTTCAAAGCTATCATCCCAAAGAAAAAAAAGCGCCGCATCACCACCGGGTGGGCTCGAACCTCCAACCTTTCGGTTAACAGACGACGGCGCTAGCCGATCGCGCCACGGAGACAGTCGTGCTGCACTCTCACCACTATCAGAACATATCTTCAAAGCTATCAGCGCAAAAAAAGCAACACACCACTCCAGGGGGGGCTCAAAACTCCAACCTTTCGGTTAAGAGCCGATCGCGCTAGCCAATTGCGCAACGGAGACAGTCCTGCTCCACTCTCACCACCATCAGAACATATCTTCAAAGCTATCAGCGCAAAAAAAAGCAACACACCACTCCCGGGGGGGCTCAAAACTCCAACCTTTCGGTTAACAGCCGATCGCGCTAGCCAATTGCGCAACGGAGACAGTCCTGCTCCACTCTCACCACCATCAGAACATATCTTCAAAGCTATCAGCCCCAAAAAAAGCGCGAACCACCACCGGGTGGGCTCGAAACTCCAACCTTTCGATTAACAGCCGATCGCGCTAGAAAATTGCGTCACGGAGACAGTCCTGTTCCACTCTCACCACCATTAGAACATATCTTCAAAGCTATCAGGCCATAGAAAAAAAGCGACGCACCACCACCGGGTGGGCTTGAACCTCCAACGTTGCGGGTAACAGCCGATCGCGCTAGCCAATTGGGCCACGGAGACAGTCGTGCTCCACCCTCACCACCATCAGAACATATCTTCAAAGCTTTCAGCCCAAAGAAAAGAAAGCAACTCACCACTCCCGGGAGGGCTCGAACCTCCAGCCTTTCGGTTAACAGCCGATCGCGCTAGCCAATTTCGCCACGGAGACAGTCCTGCTCCACTCTCACCACCATCATCAGAACATATCTTCAAAGCTATCAGCCCAAAGAAAAAAATGCGCCGCACCACCACCGGGTGCGCTCGAACCTCCAACCTTTCGGTTAACAGCCGATCGTTCTAGCCAATTGCGCCATGGAGACAGTCCTGCTCCACTCTCACCACCATCAGAACATATCTTCAAAGCTATCAGCCCATAGAAAAAAAAGCGCCGCACCACCACCGGGTGGGCTCGAACCTCCAAACTTTCGGTTAACGACCGAACGCGCTACCCAATTGCGCAACGAAGACAGTCCTGCACCACTCTCACCACCATCAGAACATATCTTCAAAGCTATCAGCCCAAAGAAAAAAAAGCAACACACCACTCCCGGGAGGGCTCGAACCTCCAACCTTTCGGTTAACAGCCGATCGCGCTAGCCAATTGCGCCACGGAGACAGTCCTGCTCCACTCTCACCACCATCATCAGAACATATCTTCAAAGCTATCAGCCCAAAGAAAAAAATGCGCCGCACCACCACCGGGTGCGCTCGAACCTCCAAACTTTCGGTTAACGACCGAACGCGCTACCCAATTGCGCAACGAAGACAGTCCTGCTCCACTCTCACCACCATCAGAACATATCTTCAAAGCTATCATCCCATAGAAAAAAAAGCGCAGCATCACCACCGGGTGGGCTTGAACCTCCAACCTTTCGGTTAACGGCCGAACGCGCTTGCCAATTGCGCCACGGAGACAGTTCTGCTTCACTCTCACCACCATCAGAACATATCTTCAAAGCTATCAGCCCAAAGAAAACAAAGCGCCGCACCACCACCGGGTGCGCTCGAACCTCCAAACTTTCGGTTAACAGACGATCGCGCTAGCCGATCGCACCACGGAGACAGTCGTGCTCCACTCTCACCACCATCAGAACATATGTTCAAAGCTATCAGCGCAAAGAAAAAAGCAACACACCTCTCCCTGGGGGGCTCAAAACTCCAATCTTTCGGTTAACAGCAATCGCGCTAGCCAATTGTGCCACGGAAACAGTCGTGCTCCGCTCTCACCACCGTCAGAACAATTCTTCAGAGCTATCAGCCCAAAGAAAAAGAAGCGCCGCACAACCACCGGGTGGGCTCGAAACTCCAACCTTTCGGTCAACAGCCGATCGCGCTAGCCAATCGCGCCACGGAGGCAGTCGTGCTCCACTCTCACCACCATCAGAACATATCTTCAAAGCTATCAGCACAAAGAAAAAAAAACCACACACCGTCCCCGGGTGGGCTCAAACCTCCAACTTTTCGGTTATCAGCCGATCGCGCTAGCCAATTGCGCCACGAAGACAGTCGTGCTCCACTCTCACCACCATCAGAACATATCTTCAAAGCTATCAGCCCAAAGAAAAAAAAAGCACCGCACCACCACGGGGTGCGCTCGAAACTCCAACCTTTCGGTTAACAGCCGATCACGCTACCCAATTGCGCCACGGAGACAGTCCTGCTCCACTCTCACCACCACCAGAACATATCTTCAAAGCTATCATCCCATAGAAAAAAAGCGCCGCATCACCACCGGGTGGGCTCGAACCGTTAACCTTTCGGTTAACGGCCGAACGCGCTTGCCAATTGCGCCACGGAGACAGTCCTGCTTCACTCTCACCACCATCAGAACATATCTTCAAAGCTATCAGCCCAAAGAAAACAAAGCGCCGCACCACCACCGGGTGCGCTCGAACCTCCAAACTTTCGGTTAACAGACGATCGCGCTACCCAATTTCGCCACGAAGACAGTCCTGCTCCACTCTGACCACCTTTAGAACATATCTTCAAAGCTATCATCCCATAGAAAAAAAAGCGCAGCATCACCACCGGGTGGGCTTGAACCTCCAACCTTTCGGTTAACGGCCGAACGCGCTTGCCAATTGCGCCACGGAGACAGTTCTGCTTCACTCTCACCACCATCAGAACATATCTTCAAAGCTATCCGCCCAAAGGAAAAAAAGCGCCGCACCATCACCGAGTGGGCATGAACCTCAAACGTTTCGGGTAACAGCCGATCGCGCTACCCAATTTCGCCACGAAGACAGTCCTGCTCCACTCTGACCACCTTTAGAACATATCTTCAAAGCTATCATCCCAAAGAAAAAAAAGCGCCGCGTCACCACCGGGTGGGCTCGAACCTCCAACCTTTCGGTTAACGACCGAAAGCTCTACCCAACTGCGCCACGGAGACAGTCCTGCTCCACTCTCACCACCATCAGAACATATCTTCAAAGCTATCAGCCCAAAGAAAAAAAGCAACACACCACTCCCGGGAGGGCTCGAACCTCCAACCTTTCGGTTAACAGCCGATCGCGCTAGCCAATTGCGCCACGGAGACATTCGTGCTCCACTCTCACCACCAACAGAACATATCTTCAAAGCTATCAGCGCAAAGAAAAAAGCAACACACCACTCTCGGGAGAGCTCGAACCTCCAACCTTTCGGTTAACAGCCGATCGCGCTAGCCAATTTCGCCACGGAGACAGTCTTGCTCCACTCTCACCACTATCAGAACATACCTTCAAAGCTATCAGCCCGAAGAAGAAAAAAAAAGCGCCGCACCACCACCGGGTGCGCTCGAACCTCCAACCTTTCGGTCAACAGCCGATCGTGCTAGCCAATTGCGCCACGGAGACAGTCGTTCGCCACTCTCACCGCCCTCAGAACATATCTTCAAAGCTATCAGCCCAAAGAAAAAAAAAGCGCCGCACCACCACTGGGTGGGCTCGAACCTCCAGCTTTTCGGCTAACAGCCGATCGCGCTAGCCAATTGTGCCACGGAGACAGTCGTGCACTCTCTCACCACCGTCAGAACAATTCTTCAGAGCTATCAGCCCAAAGAAAAAAAAGCGCCGCACAACCACCGGTTGGGCTCGAACCTACAACCTTTCGGTCAACAGCCGATCGCGCTAGCCAATTGCAACACGGATGCAGTCGTGCTCCACTCTCACCACCATCAGAACATAACTTCAAAGCTATCAGCGCAAAGAAAAAAAAACGACACACCGTCCCCAGGTGGGCTCTAACCTCCAACCTTTCGGTTATCAGCCGATCGCGCTAGCCAATTGCGCCATGGAGACAGTCCTGCTCCACTCTTCCGACCATCAGAACATATCTCCAAAGCTATCAGCCCAAAGAAAAAAAAGCGCCGCACCACCCCCGGGTGGGCTCGTACCTCCAACCTTTCGGTTAACGACCAAACGCGCTACCCAATTTCGCCACGGAGACAGTCCTGCTCCACTCTCACCACCTTTAAAACATATCTTCAAAGCTATTATCCCAAAGAAAAAAAAGCGCCGCACCACCACCATGTGAGCTCGAACCTCCAACCTTTCGTTCAACAGACGATCGCGCTAGCCGATCGCGCCACGGAGACAGTCGTGCTTCACTCTCACCACCATCAGAACATATCTTCAAAGCCATCAACGCAAAGAAAAAAAAAGCGCCGCACTACCACGGGGTGGGCTCGAAACTCCAACCTTTCGGTTAACAGTCGATCGCGCTAGCCAATTGCGCCACGGAGACAGTCCTCCTCCACTCTCACCACCACCAGAACATATCTTCAAAGCTATCATCCCATAGAAAAAAAAACGCCGCATCACCAAGGGTGGGCTCGAACCTCCAACCTTTCGGTTAACAGCCAATCGCGCTAGCCAATTGCGCCCCGGAGACAGTCCTGCTTCATTCTCACAACCATCAGAACATATCTTCAAAGCTATCAGCCCAAAAAAAAGCAACACACCACTCCCGGGAGGGCTCGAACCTCCAACCTTTCAGTTAACGACCGAACGCGCTACCCGATTTCGCCACGAAGACAGTCCTTCTTCACTCTCACCACCTTTAGAAGATATCTTCAAAGCTATCATCCCAAAGAAAAAAAAGCGCCGCATCACCACCGGGTGGGCTCGAACCTCCAACCTTTCGGTTAACAGACGACGGCGCTAGCCGATCGCGCCACGGAGACAGTCGTGCTGCACTCTCACCACTATCAGAACATATCTTCAAAGCTATCAGCGCAAAAAAAGCAACACACCACTCCAGGGGGGGCTCAAAACTCCAACCTTTCGGTTAACAGCCGATCGCGCTAGCCAATTGCGCAACGGAGACAGTCCTGCTCCACTCTCACCACCATCAGAACATATCTTCAAATCTATCAGCCCAAAGAAGAAAAAGCAACACACCACTCCCGGGAGGGCTCGAACCTCCAACCTTTCGGTTAACAGCCGATCGCGCTAGGCAATTGCGCCACGGAGACCGTCGCGCTCCACTCTCCCCACCGTCAGAACATTTCTTCAGAGCTATCAGCCCAAAGAAAAAAAGCGTCGCACAACCACCGGGTGGGCTCGAACCTCCAACTTTCCGGTTAACAGCCGCTCGCGCTAGCCAATTGCGCCACGGAGACAGTCCTCCTCCACTCTCACCACCACCAGAAAATATCTTCAAAGCTATCATCCCATAGAAAAAAAAGCGCAGCATCACCACCGGGTGGGCTTGAACCTCCAACCTTTCGGTTAACGGCCGAACGCGCTTGCCAATTGCGCCACGGAGACAGTTCTGCTTCACTCTCACCACCATCAGAACATATCTTCAAAGCTATCAGCCCAAAGAAAACAAAGCGCCGCACCACCACCGGGTGCGCTCGAACCTCCAAACTTTCGGTTAACAGACGATCGCGCTAGCCGATCGCGCCCCGGAGACAATCGTGCTCCACTCTCACCACCATCAGAACATATCTTCAAAGCTATCAGCGCAAAACAAAAAGCAACACACCTCTCCCGGGGGGGCTCAAAACTCCAATCTTTCGGTTAACAGCAATCGCGCTAGCCAATTGTGCCACGGAAACAGTCGTGCTCCGCTCTCACCACCGTCAGAACAATTCTTCAGAGCTATCAGCCCAAAGAAAAAGAAGCGCCGCACAACCACCGGGTGGGCTTGAAACTCCAACCTTTCAGTCAACAGCTGATCGCGCTAGCCAATCGCGCCACGGAGGCAGTCGTGCTCCACTCTCACCACCATCAGAACATATCTTCAAAGCTATCAGCGCAAAGAAAAAAAAACCACACACCGTCCCCGGGTGGGCTCAAACCTCCAACTTTTAGGTTATCAGCCGATCGCGCTAGCCAATTGCGCCACGAAAACAGTCGTGCTCCACTCTCACCACCATCAGAACATATCTTCAAAGCTATCAGCCCAAAGAAAAAAAAGCGCCGCACCACCACGGGGTGCGCTCGAAACTCCAACCTTTCGGTTAACAGCCGATCGCGCTAGCCAATTGCGCCACGGAGACAGTCCTCCTCCACTCTCACCACCACCAGACAATATCTTCAAAGCTATCATCCCATAGAAAAAAAAGCGCCGCATCACCACCGGGTGGGCTCGAACCTCCAACCTTTCGGTTAACGGCCGAACGCGCTTGCCAAATGCGCCACAGAGACAGTCCTGCTTCACTCTCACCACCATCAGAACATATCTTCAAAGCTATCAGGCCAAAAAAAGCAACACACCACTCCCGGGAGTTTGAACCTCCAACCTTTCAGTTAACAGCCGATCGCGCTAGTCAATTGCGCCACGGAGACAGTCGTGCTCCACTCTTACATCGTCAGAACATTTCTTCAGAGCTATCCGCCCAAAGGAAAAAAAGCGCCACACCATCACCGAGTGGGCATGAACCTCCAACGTTTCGGGTAACAGCCGATCGCGCTACCCAATTTCGCCACGAAGACAGTCCTGCTCCACTCTGACCACATTTAGAACATATCTTCAAAGCTATCATCCCAAAGAAAAAAAGCGCCGCACCACCACCGGGTGGGCTCGAACCTCCAACCTTTCGGTTAACAGACGATCGCGCTAGCCGATCGCGCCACGGAGACAGTCGTGCTCCACTCTCACCACCATCAGAACATATCTTCAAAGCTATCAGCCCAAAGAAAAAAAAGCGCCGCACCACCACGGGGTGGGCTCGAAACTCCAACATTTCGGTTAACTGCCGATCGTGCAAGCCAAATGTGCCACGGAGACAGTCCTGCTCCACTCTCACTACTATCAGAACATATCTTCAAAGCTATCATCCCATAGAAAAAAAAGCGCAGCATCACCACCGGGTGGGCTTGAACCTCCAACCTTTCGGTTAACGGCCGAACGCGCTTGCCAATTGCGCCACGGAGACAGTTCTGCTTCACTCTCACCACCATCAGAACATATCTTCAAAGCTATCAGCCCAAAGAAAACAAAGCGCCGCGCCACCACCGGGTGCGCTCGAACCTCCAAACTTTCGGTTAACAGACGATCGCGCTAGCCGATCGCGCCACGGAGACAGTCGTGCTCCACTCTCACCACCATCAGAACATATGTTCAAAGCTATCAGCGCAAAGAAAAAAGCAACACACCTCTCCCTGGGGGGCTCAAAACTCCAATCTTTCGGTTAACAGCAATCGCGCTAGCCAATTGTGCCACGGAAACAGTCGTGCTCCGCTCTCACCACCGTCAGAACAATTCTTCAGAGCTATCAGCCCAAAGAAAAAGAAGCGCTGCACAACCACCGGGTGGGCTCGAAACTCCAACCTTTCGGTCAACAGCCGATCGCGCTAGCCAATCGCGCCACGGAGGCAGTCGTGCTCCACTCTCACCACCATCAGAACATATCTTCAAAGCTATCAGCACAAAGAAAAAAAAACCACACACCGTCCCCGGGTGGGCTCAAACCTCCAACTTTTCGGTTATCAGCCGATCGCGCTAGCCAATTGCGCCACGAAGACAGTCGTGCTCCACTCTCACCACCATCAGAACATATCTTCAAAGCTATCAGCCCAAAGAAAAAAAAGCACCGCACCACCACGGGGTGCGCTCGAAACTCCAACCTTTCGGTTAACAGCCGATCACGCTACCCAATTGCGCCACGGAGACAGTCCTGCTCCACTCTCACCACCACCAGAACATATCTTCAAAGCTATCATCCCATAGAAAAAAAGCGCCGCATCACCACCGGGTGGGCTCGAACCGTTAACCTTTCGGTTAACGGCCGAACGCGCTTGCCAATTGCGCCACGGAGACAGTCCTGCTTCACTCTCACCACCTTAAGAACATATCTTCAAAGCTATCATCCCAAAAAAAAGCGCCGCACCACCACCGGGTGGGCTCGAAACTCCAACCTTTCGGTTAACAGACGATCGCGCTAGCCGATCGCGCCACGGAGACAGTCGTGCTCCACTCTCACCACCATCAGAACATATCTTCAAAGCTATCAGCGTAAAGAAAAAAGCAACACACCACTACCGGGTGGGCTCGAACCTCCAACTTTCCGGTTAACAGCCGCTCGCGCTAGCCATTTGCGCCACGGAGACAGTCCTCCTGCACTCTCACCACCACCAGAAAATAGCTTCAAAGCTATCATCCCATAGAAAAAAAAGCGCAGCATCACCACCGGGTGGGCTTGAACCTCCAACCTTTCGGTTAACGGCCGAACGTGCTTGCCAATTGCGCCACGGAGACAGTTCTGCTTCACTCTCACCACCATCAGAACATATCTTCAAAGCTATCAGCCCAAAGAAAACAAAGCGCCGCACCACCACCGGGTGCGCTCGAACCTCCAAACTTTCGGTTAACAGACGATCGCGCTAGCCGATCGCGCCACGGATACAGTCGTGCTCCACTCTCACCACCATCAGAACATATGTTCAAAGCTATCAGCGCAAAGAAAAAAGCAACACACCTCTCCCTGGGGGGCTCAAAACTCCAATCTTTCGGTTAAAAGCAATCGCGCTAGCCAATTGTGCCACGGAAACAGTCGTGCTCCGCTCTCACCACCGTCAGAACAATTCTTCAGAGCTATCAGCCCAAAGAAAAAGAAGCGCCGCACAACCACCGGGTGGGCTCGAAACTCCAACCTTTCGGTCAACAGCCGATCGCGCTAGCCAATCGCGCCACGGAGGCAGTCGTGCTCCACTCTCACCACCATCAGAACATATCTTCAAAGCTATCAGCACAAAGAAAAAAAAACCACACACCGTCCCCGGGTGGGCTCAAACCTCCAACTTTTCGGTTATCAGCCGATCGCGCTAGCCAATTGCGCCACGAAGACAGTCGTGCTCCACTCTCACCACCATCAGAACATATCTTCAAAGCTATCAGCCCAAAGAAAAAAAAAGCACCGCACCACCACCGGGTGCGCTCGAAACTCCAACCTTTCGGTTAACAGCCGATCACGCTACCCAATTGCGCCACGGAGACAGTCCTGCTCCACTCTCACCACCACCAGAACATATCTTCAAAGCTATCATCCCATAGAAAAAAAGCGCCGCATCACCACCGGGTGGGCTCGAACCGTTAACCTTTCGGTTAACGGCCGAACGCGCTTGCCAATTGCGCCACGGAGACAGTCCTGCTTCACTCTCACCACCATCAGAACATATCTTCAAAGCTATCAGGCCAAAAAAAAGCAACACACCACTCCCGGGAGTTTGAACCTCCAACCTTTCGGTTAACAGCCGATCGCGCTAGCCAATTGCGCCACGGAGACAGTCGCGCTCCACTCTCCCCACCGTCAGAACATTTCTTCAGAGCTATCGGCCCAAAGAAAAAAAGCGTCGCACAACCACCGGGTGGGCTGGAACCTCCAAGTTTCCGGTTAACAGCCGCTCGCGCTAGCCAATTGCGCCACGGAGACAGTCCTCCTCCACTCTCACCACCACCAGAAAATATCTTCAAAGCTATCATCCCATAGAAAAAAAAGCGCAGCATCACCACCGGGTGGGCTTGAACCTCCAACCTTTCGGTTAACGGCCGAACGCGCTTGCCAATTGCGCCACGGAGACAGTTCTGCTTCACTCTCACCACCATCAGAACATATCTTCAAAGCTATCAGCCCAAAGAAAACAAAGCGCCGCACCACCACCGGGTGCGCTCGAACCTCCAAACTTTCGGTTAACAGACGATCGCGCTACCCAATTTCGCCACGAAGACAGTCCTGCTCCACTCTGACCACCTTTAGAACATATCTTCAAAGCTATCATCCCATAGAAAAAAAAGCGCAGCATCACCACCGGGTGGGCTTGAACCTCCAACCTTTCGGTTAACGGCCGAACGCGCTTGCCAATTGCGCCACGGAGACAGTTCTGCTTCACTCTCACCACCATCAGAACATATCTTCAAAGCTATCCGCCCAAAGGAAAAAAAGCGCCGCACCATCACCGAGTGGGCATGAACCTCAAACGTTTCGGGTAACAGCCGATCGCGCTACCCAATTTCGCCACGAAGACAGTCCTGCTCCACTCTGACCACCTTTAGAACATATCTTCAAAGCTATCATCCCAAAGAAAAAAAAGCGCCGCACCACCACCGGGTGGGCTCGAACCTCCAACCTTTCGGTTAACGACCGAAAGCTCTACCCAACTGCGCCACGGAGACAGTCCTGCTCCACTCTCACCACCATCAGAACATATCTTCAAAGCTATCAGCCCAAAGAAAAAAAGCAACACACCACTCCCGGGAGGGCTCGAACCTCCAACCTTTCGGTTAACAGCCGATCGCGCTAGCCAATTGCGCCACGGAGACATTCGTGCTCCACTCTCACCACCAACAGAACATATCTTCAAAGCTATCAGCGCAAAGAAAAAAGCAACACACCACTCTCGGGAGAGCTCGAACCTCCAACCTTTCGGTTAACAGCCGATCGCGCTAGCCAATTTCGCCACGGAGACAGTCTTGCTCCACTCTCACCACCATCAGAACATACCTTCAAAGCTATCAGCCCGAAGAAGAAAAAAAAGCGCCGCACCACCACCGGGTGCGCTCGAACCTCCAACCTTTCGGTCAACAGCCGATCGTGCTAGCCAATTGCGCCACGGAGACAGTCGTTCGCCACTCTCACCGCCCTCAGAACATATCTTCAAAGCTATCAGCCCAAAGAAAAAAAAAGCGCCGCACCACCACTGGGTGGGCTCGAACCTCCAGCTTTTCGGCTAACAGCCGATCGCGCTAGCCAATTGTGCCACGGAGACAGTCGTGCACTCTCTCACCACCGTCAGAACAATTCTTCAGAGCTATCAGCCCAAAGAAAAAAAAGCGCCGCACAACCACCGGTTGGGCTCGAACCTACAACCTTTCGGTCAACAGCCGATCGCGCTAGCCAATTGCGCCACGGATGCAGTCGTGCTCCACTCTCACCACCATCAGAACATAACTTCAAAGCTATCAGCGCAAAGAAAAAAAAACGACACACCGTCCCCAGGTGGGCTCTAACCTCCAACCTTTCGGTTATCAGCCGATCGCGCTAGCCAATTGCGCCATGGAGACAGTCCTGTTCCACTCTTCCGACCATCAGAACATATCTCCAAAGCTATCATCCCAAAGAAAAAAAAGCGCCGCACCACCCCCGGGTGGGCTCGTACCTCCAACCTTTCGGTTAACGACCAAACGCGCTACCCAATTTCGCCACGGAGACAGTCCTGCCCACTCTCACCACCTTAAAACATATCTTCAAAGCTATTATCCCAAAGAAAAAAAGCGCCGCACCACCTCCATGTGAGCTCGAACCTCCAACCTTTCGTTCAACAGACGATCGCGCTAGCCGATCGCGCCACGGAGACAGTCGTGCTTCAGTCTCACCACCATCAGAACATATCTTCAAAGCCATCAACGCAAAGAAAAAAAAGCGCCGCACTACCACGGGGTGGGCTCGAAACTCCAACCTTTCGGTTAACAGTCGATCGCGCTAGCCAATTGCGCCACGGAGACAGTCCTCCTCCACTCTCACCACCACCAGAACATATCTTCAAAGCTATCATCCCATAGAAAAAAAAACCGCCGCATCACCACCGGGTGGGCTCGAACCTCCAACCTTTCGGTTAACAGCCAATCGCGCTAGCCAATTGCGCCCCGGAGACAGTCCTGCTTCATTCTCACAACCATCAGAACATATCTTCAAAGCTATCAGCCCAAAGAAAAAAAAGCAACACACCACTCCCGGGAGGGCTCGAACCTCCAACCTTTCAGTTAACGACCGAACGCGCTACCCGATTTCGCCACGAAGACAGTCCTTCTTCACTCTCACCACCTTTAGAAGATATCTTCAAAGCTATCATCCCAAAGAAAAAAAAGCGCCGCATCACCACCGGGTGGGCTCGAACCTCCAACCTTTCGGTTAACAGACGACGGCGCTAGCCGATCGCGCCACGGAGACAGTCGTGCTGCACTCTCACCACTATCAGAACATATCTTCAAAGCTATCAGCGCAAAAAAAGCAACACACCACTCCAGGGGGGGCTCAAAACTCCAACCTTTCGGTTAACAGCCGATCGCGCTAGCCAATTGCGCAACGGAGACAGTCCTGCTCCACTCTCACCACCATCAGAACATATCTTCAAAACTATCAGCCCAAAGATAAAAAAGCAACACACCACTCCCGGGAGGGCTCGAACCTCCAACCTTTCGGTTAACAGCCGATCGCGCTAGCCAATTGCGCCACGGAGACCGTCGCGCTCCACTCTCCCCACCGTCAGAACATTTCTTCAGAGCTATCAGCCCAAAGAAAAAAAGCGTCGCACAACCACCGGGTGGGCTCGAACCTCCAACTTTCCGGTTAACAGCCGCTCGCGCTAGCCAATTGCGCCACGGAGACAGTCGTCCTCCACTCTCACCACCACCAGAAAATATATTCAAAGCTATCATCCCATAGAAAAAAAGCGCAGCATCACCACCGGGTGGGCTTGAACCTCCAACCTTTCGGTTAACGGCCGAACGCGCTTGCCAATTGCGCCACGGAGACAGTTCTGCTTCACTCTCACCACCATCAGAACATATCTTCAAAGCTATCAGCCCAAAGAAAACAAAGCGCCGCACCACCACCGGGTGCGCTCGAACCTCCAAACTTTCGGTTAACAGACGATCGCGCTAGCCGATCGCGCCACGGAGACAATCGTGCTCCACTCTCACCACCATCAGAACATATCTTCAAAGCTATCAGCGCAAAACAAAAAGCAACACACCTCTCCCGGGGGGCTCAAAACTCCAATCTTTCGGTTAACAGCAATCGCGCTAGCCAATTGTGCCACGGAAACAGTCGTGCTCCGCTCTCACCACCGTCAGAACAATTCTTCAGAGCTATCAGCCCAAAGAAAAAGAAGCGCCGCACAACCACCGGGTGGGCTCGAAACTCCAACCTTTCAGTCAACAGCCGATCGCGCTAGCCAATCGCGCCACGGAGGCAGTCGTGCTCCACTCTCACCACCATCAGAACATATCTTCAAAGCTATCAGCGCAAAGAAAAAAAACCACACACCGTCCCCGGGTGGGCTCAAACCTCCAACTTTTAGGTTATCAGCCGATCGCGCTAGCCAATTGCGCCACGAAAACAGTCGTGCTCCACTCTCACCACCATCAGAACATATCTTCAAAGCTATCAGCCCAAAGAAAAAAAAGCGCCGCACCACCACGGGGTGCGCTCGAAACTCCAACCTTTCGGTTAACAGCCGATCGCGCTAGCCAATTGTGCCACGGAGACAGTCCTCCTCCACTCTCACCACCACCAGAACATATCTTCAAAGCTATCATCCCATAGAAAAAAAAGCGCCGCATCACCACCGGGTGGGCTCGAACCTCCAACCTTTCGGTTAAAGGCCGAACGCGCTTGCCAATTGCGCCACAGATACAGTCCTGCTTCACTCTCACCACCATCAGAACATATCTTCAAAGCTATCAGGCCAAAAAAAAAGCAACACACCACTCCCGGGAGTTTGAACCTCCAACCTTTCAGTTAACAGCCGATCGCGCTAGTCAATTGCGCCACGGAGACAGTCGTGCTCCACTCTTACATCGTCAGAACATTTCTTCAGAGCTATCCGCCCAAAGGAAAAAAAGCGCCACACCATCACCGAGTGGGCATGAACCTCCAACGTTTCGGGTAACAGCCGATCGCGCTACCCAATTTCGCCACGAAGACAGTGCTGCTCCACTCTGACCACATTTAGAACATATCTTCAAAGCTATCATCCCAAAGAAAAAAAAGCGCCGCACCACCACCGGGTGGGCTCGAACCTCCAACCTTTCGGTTAACAGACGATCGCGCTAGCCGATCGCGCCACGGAGACAGTCGTGCTCCACTCTCACCACCATCAGAACATATCTTCAAAGCTATCAGCCCAAAGAAAAAAAAGCGCCGCACCACCACGGGGTGGGCTCGAAACTCCAACCTTTCGGTTAACAGCCGATCGCGCTAGCCAATTGCGCCACGGAGACAGTCCTCCTCCACTCTCACCACCACCAAAACATATCTTCAAAGCTATCATCCCATAGAAAAAAAGCGCCGCATCACCACCGGATTGGCTTGAACCTCCAACCTTTCGGTTAACGGCCGAACGCGCTTGCCAATTGCGCCACGGAGACAGTCCTGCTTCACTCTCACCACCTTAAGAACATATCTTCAAAGCTATCATCCCAAAAAAAAGCGCCGCACCACCACCGGGAGGGCTCGAAACTCCAACCTTTCGGTTAACAGACGATCGCGCTAGCCGATCGCGCCACGGAGACAGTCGTGCTCCACTCTCACCACCATCAGAACATATCTTCAAAGCTATCAGCGTAAAGAAAAAAGCAACACACCACTACCGGGTGGGCTCAAAACTCCAACCTTTCGGTTAACTGCCGATCGTGCAAGCCAAATGTGCCACGGAGACAGTCCTGCTCCACTCTCAACACTATCAGAACATATCTTCGAAGCTATCATCCCAAAGAAAAAAAAGCGCTGCACCACCACCGGGTGGGCTCGAACCTCCAACCTTTCGGTTAACAGCCGATCGCGCCAGCCAATTGCGCCACGGAGACAGTCGTGCTCCACTCTCACCACCATCAGAACATATCTTCAAAGCTATCAGCCTAAAGAAAAAAAGCGCCGGACCACCACCGGGTGGGCTCGAACCTCCAACCTTTCGGTTAAAGACCGAATGCGCTACCCGATTTCGCCACGAAGACAGTCCTGCTCCACTCTCACCACCTTTAGAACATATCTTCAAAGCTATCATCCCAAAGAAAAAAAGCGCCGCACCACCACCGGGTGGGCTCGAACCCCCAACCTTTCGGTTAACAGACGATCGCGCTAGCCGATCGCGCCACGGAGACAGTCGTGCTCCACTCTCACCACCATCAGAACATATCTTCAAAGCTATCAGCGCTAGAAAAAAGCAACACACCACTCCCGGAAGGCTCAAAACTCCAACCTTTCGGTTAACAGCCGATCGCGCTAGCCAATTGCGCAACGGAGACAGTCCTGCTCCACTCTCACCACCATCAGAACATTCTTCAAAGCTATCAGCCCCAAAAAAAGCGCCGAACCACCACCGGGCGGGCTTGAAATTCCAACCTTTCGATTAACAGCCGATCGCGCTAGAAAATTGCGCCACGGAGACAGTCCTGTTCCACTCTCACCACCATTAGAACATATCTTCAAACTATCAGGCCATAGAAAAAAAGCGCAGCACCACCACCGGGAGGGCTCGAACCTACAACCTTTCGGTCAACAGCCGATCGCGCTAGCCAATTGCGCCACGGATGCAGTCGTGCTCCACTCTCACCACCATCAGAACATAACTTCAAAGCTATCAGCGCAAAGAAAAAAAAAACGACACACCGTCCCCAGGTGGGCTCTAACCTCCAACCTTTCGGTTATCAGCCGATCGCGCTAGCCAATTGCGCCATGGAGACAGTCCTGCTCCACTCTTCCGACCATCAGAACATATCTCCAAAGCTATCAGCCCAAAGAAAAAAAAGCGCCGCACCACCCCCGGGTGGGCTCGTACCTCCAACCTTTCGGTTAACGACCAAACGCGCTACCCAATTTCGCCACGGAGACAGTCCTGCTCCACTCTCACCACCATTAAAACATATCTTCAAAGCTATTATCCCAAAGAAAAAAAAGCGCCGCACCACCACCATGTGAGCTCGAACCTCCAACCTTTCGTTCAACAGACGATCGCGCTAGCCGATCGCGCCACGGAGACAGTCGTGCTTCACTCTCACCACCATCAGAACATATCTTCAAAGCCATCAACGCAAAGAAAAAAAAAGCGCCGCACTACCACGGGGTGGGCTCGAAACTCCAACCTTTCGGTTAACAGTCGATCGCGCTAGCCAATTGCGCCACGGAGACAGTCCTCCTCCACTCTCACCACCACCAGAACATATCTTCAAAGCTATCATCCCATAGAAAAAAAAACCGCCGCATCACCACCGGGTGGGCTCGAACCTCCAACCTTTCGGTTAACAGCCAATCGCGCTAGCCAATTGCGCCCCGGAGACAGTCCTGCTTCATTCTCACAACCATCAGAACATATCTTCAAAGCTATCAGCCCAAAGAAAAAAAGCAACACACCACTCCCGGGAGGGCTCGAACCTCCAACCTTTCAGTTAACGACCGAACGCGCTACCCGATTTCGCCACGAAGACAGTCCTTCTTCACTCTCACCACCTTTAGAAGATATCTTCAAAGCTATCATCCCAAAGAAAAAAAAGCGCCGCATCACCACCGGGTGGGCTCGAACCTCCAACCTTTCGGTTAACAGACGACGGCGCTAGCCGATCGCGCCACGGAGACAGTCGTGCTGCACTCTCACCACTATCAGAACATATCTTCAAAGCTATCAGCGCAAAAAAAGCAACACACCACTCCAGGGGGGGCTCAAAACTCCAACCTTTCGGTTAACAGCCGATCGCGCTAGCCAATTGCGCAACGGAGACAGTCCTGCTCCACTCTCACCACCATCAGAACATATCTTCAAAGCTATCAGCCCAAAGAAAAAAAAGCAACACACCACTCCCGGGAGGGCTCGAACCTCCAACCTTTCGGTTAACAGCCGATCGCGCTAGCCAATTGCGCCACGGAGACCGTCGCGCTCCACTCTCCCCACCGTCAGAACATTTCTTCAGAGCTATCAGCCCAAAGAAAAAAAGCGTCGCACAACCACCGGGTGGGCTCGAACCTCCAACTTTCCGGTTAACAGCCGCTCGCGCTAGCCAATTGCGCCACGGAGACAGTCCTCCTCCACTCTCACCACCACCAGAAAATATCTTCAAAGCTATCATCCCATAGAAAAAAAGCGCAGCATCACCACCGGGTGGGCTTGAACCTCCAACCTTTCGGTTAACGGCCGAACGCGCTTGCCAATTGCGCCACGGAGACAGTTCTGCTTCACTCTCACCACCATCAGAACATATCTTCAAAGCTATCAGCCCAAAGAAAACAAAGCGCCGCACCACCACCGGGTGCGCTCGAACCTCCAAACTTTTGGTTAACAGACGATCGCGCTAGCCGATCGCGCCACGGAGACAATCGTGCTCCACTCTCACCACCATCAGAACATATCTTCAAAGCTATCAGCGCAAAACAAAAAGCAACACACCTCTCCCGGGGGGCTCAAAACTCCAATCTTTCGGTTAACAGCAATCGCGCTAGCCAATTGTGCCACGGAAACAGTCGTGCTCCGCTCTCACCACCGTCAGAACAATTCTTCAGAGCTATCAGCCCAAAGAAAAAGAAGCGCCGCACAACCACCGGGTGGGCTCGAAACTCCAACCTTTCAGTCAACAGCCGATCGCGCTAGCCAATCGCGCCACGGAGGCAGTCGTGCTCCACTCTCACCACCATCAGAACATATCTTCAAAGCTATCAGCGCAAAGAAAAAAAAACCACACACCGTCCCCGGGTGGGCTCAAACCTCCAACTTTTAGGTTATCAGCCGATCGCGCTAGCCAATTGCGCCACGAAAACAGTCGTGCTCCACTCTCACCACCATCAGAACATATCTTCAAAGCTATCAGCCCAAAGAAAAAAAAGCGCCGCACCACCACGGGGTGCGCTCGAAACTCCAACCTTTCGGTTAACAGCCGATCGCGCTAGCCAATTGCGCCACGGAGACAGTCCTCCTCTACTCTCACCACCACCAGAACATATCTTCAAAGCTATCATCCCATAGAAAAAAAAGCGCCGCATCACCACCGGGTGGGCTCGAACCTCCAACCTTTCGGTTAACGGCCGAACGCGCTTGCCAATTGCGCCACAGAGACAGTCCTGCTTCACTCTCACCACCATCAGAACATATCTTCAAAGCTATCAGGCCAAATAAAAGCAACACACCACTCCCGGGAGTTTGAACCTCCAACCTTTCAGTTAACAGCCGATCGCGCTAGTCAATTGCGCCACGGAGACAGTCGTGCTCCACTCTTACATCGTCAGAACATTTCTTCAGAGCTATCCGCCCAAAGGAAAAAAAGCGCCACACCATCACCGAGTGGGCATGAACCTCCAACGTTTCGGGTAACAGCCGATCGCGCTATCCAATTTCGCCACGAAGACAGTCCTGCTCCACTCTGACCACATTTAGAACATGTCTTCAAAGCTATCATCCCAAAGAAAAAAAAAGCGCCGCACCACCACCGGGTGGGCTCGAACCTCCAACCTTTCGGTTAACAGACGATCGCGCTAGCCGATCGCGCCACGGAGACAGTCGTGCTCCACTCTCACCACCATCAGAACATATCTTCAAAGCTATCAGCCCAAAGAAAAAAAAGCGCCGCACCACCACGGGGTGGGCTCGAAACTCCAACCTTTCGGTTAACAGCCGATCGCGCTAGCCAATTGCGCCACGGAGACAGTCCTCCTCCACTCTCACCACCACCAAAACATATCTTCAAAGCTATCATCCCATAGAAAAAAAAGCGCCGCATCACCACCGGATTGGCTTGAACCTCCAACCTTTCGGTTAACGGCCGAACGCGCTTGCCAATTGCGCCACGGAGACAGTCCTGCTTCACTCTCACCACCTTAAGAACATATCTTCAAAGCTATCATCCCAAAAAAAAGCGCCGCACCACCACCGGGTGGGCTCGAAACTCCAACCTTTCGGTTAACAGACGATCGCGCTAGCCGATCGCGCCACGGAGACAGTCGTGCTCCACTCTCACCACCATCAGAACATATCTTCAAAGCTATCAGCGTAAAGAAAAAAGCAACAGACCACTACCGGGTGGGCTCGAAACTCCAACCTTTCGGTTAACTGCCGATCGTGCAAGCCAAATGTGCCACGGAGACAGTCCTGCTCCACTCTCACCACTATCAGAACATATCTTCGAAGCTATCATCCCAAAGAAAAAAAAGCGCTGCACCACCACCGGGTGGGCTCGAACCTCCAACCTTTCGGTTAACAGCCGATCGCGCCAGCCAATTGCGCCACGGAGACAGTCGTGCTCCACTCTCACCACCATCAGAACATATCTTCAAAGCTATCAGCCTAAAGAAAAAAAGCGCCGGACCACTACCGGGTGGGCTCGAACCTCCAACCTTTCGGTTAAAGACCGAATGCGCTACCCGATTTCGCCACGAAGACAGTCCTGCTCCACTCTCACCACCTTTAGAACATATCTTCAAAGCTATCATCCCAAAGAAAAAAAGCGCCGCACCACCACCGGGTGGGCTCGAACCCCCAACCTTTCGGTTAACAGACGATCGCGCTAGCCGATCGCGCCACGGAGACAGTCGTGCTCCACTCTCACCACCTTCAGAACATATCTTCAAAGCTATCAGCGCTAGAAAAAAGCAACACACCACTCCCGGAAGGCTCAAAACTCCAACCTTTCGGTTAACAGCCGATCGCGCTAGCCAATTGCGTAACGGAGACAGTCCTGCTCCACTCTCACCACCATCAGAACATTCTTCAAAGCTATCAGCCCCAAAAAAAGCGCCGAACCACCACCGGGTGGGCTTGAAATTCCAACCTTTCGATTAACAGCCGATCGCGCTAGAAAATTGCGCCACGGAGACAGTCCTGTTCCACTCTCACCACCATTAGAACATATCTTCAAACTATCAGGCCATAGAAAAAAAGCGCAGCACCACCACCGGGAGGGCTCGAACCTCCAACCTTTCGGTTAACAGACGATCGCGCTAGCCAATCGCGCAACGGAGACAGTCGTGCTCCACTCTCACCACCATCAGAACCTATCTTCAAAGCTATCAGCGCAAAGAAAAAAGCAACACACCACTCCCGGGAGGGCTCGAAACTCCAACCTTTCAGTTAACAGCCGATCGTGCTAGCCAATCGCACCATGGAGACAGTCCTACTCCACTCTCACGACCATCAGAACATATCTTTAAAGCTATCAGCTCATAGAAAAAAAAGCGCCGCACCACCACCGGGTGGGCTCGAACCTCCAACCTTTCGGTTAACGACCTAACGCGTTACCCAATTGCGCCACGAAGACAGTCCTGCTTCACTCTCACCACCGTCGGAACAATTCTTCAGAGCTATCAGCCCAAAGAAAAAGAAGCGCCGCACAACCACCGGTTGGGCTCGAAACTCCGACCTTTCGGTCAACAGCCGATCGCGCTAGCCAATTGCGCCACGGAGACAGTCGTTTTCTACTCTCACCACCAACAGAACATATCTTCAAAGCTATCAGCGCAAAGAAAAAAGCAACACACTACTCCCGGGAGGGCTCAAACCTCCAACTTTTCGGTTATCAGCCGATCGCGCTAGCCAATTGCGCCACGAAAACAGTCGTGCTCCACTCTCACCACCATCAGAACATTTCTTCAAAGCTATCAGCCCAAAGAAAAAAAAGCGCCGCACCACCACGGGGTGCGCTCGAAACTCCAACCTTTCGGTTAACAGCCGATCGCGCTAGCCAATTGCGCCACGGAGACAGTCCTCCTCCACTCTCACCACCACCAGAACATATCTTCAAAGCTATCATCCCATAGAAAAAAAAGCGCCGCATCACCACCGGGTGGGCTCGAACCTCCAACCTTTCGGTTAACGGCCGAACGCGCTTGCCAATTGCGCCACAGAGACAGTCCTGCTTCACTCTCACACCATCAGAACATATCTTCAAAGCTATCAGGCCAAAAAAAAGCAACACACCACTCCCGGGAGTTTGAACCTCCAACCTTTCAGTTAACAGCCGATCGCGCTAGTCAATTGCGCCACGGAGACAGTCGTGCTCCACTCTTACACCGTCAGAACATTTCTTCAGAGCTATCCGCCCAAAGGAAAAAAAGCGCCACACCATCACCGAGTGGGCATGAACCTCCAACGTTTCGGGTAACAGCCGATCGCGCTACCCAATTTCGCCACGAAGACAGTCCTGCTCCACTCTGACCACCTTTAGAACATATCTTCAAAGCTATCATCCCAAAGAAAAAAAAGCGCCGCACCACCACCGGGTGGGCTCGAACCTCCAACCTTTCGGTTAACAGACGATCGCGCTAGCCGATCGCGCCACGGAGACAGTCGTGCTCCACTCTCACCACCATCAGAACATACCTTCAAAGCTATCAGCCCAAAGAAAAAAAGCGCCGCACAACCACGGGGTGGGCTCGAAACTCCAACCTTTCGGTTAACAGCCGATCGCGCTAGCCAATTGCGCCACGGAGACAGTCCTCCTCCACTCTCACCACCACCAAAACATATCTTCAAAGCTATCATCCCATAGAAAAAAAAGCGCCGCATCACCACCGGGTGGGCTTGAACCTCCAAACTTTCGGTTAACGGCCGAACGCGCTTGCCAATTGCGCCACGGAGACAGTCCTGCTTCACTCTCACCACCTTTAGATCATATCTTCAAAGCTATCATCCCAAAAAAAAGCGCCGCACCACCACCGGGTGGGCTCGAACCTCCAACCTTTCGGTTAACAGACGATCGCGCTAGCCGATCGCGCCACGGAGACAGTCGTGCTCCACTCTCACCACCATCAGAACATATCTTCAAAGCTATCAGCGTAAAGAAAAAAGCAACACACCACTACCGGGTGGGCTCGAAACTCCAACCTTTCGGTTAACTGCCGATCGTGCAAGCCAAATGTGCCACGGAGACAGTCCTGCTCCACTCTCACCACCATCAGAACATATCTTCGAAGCTATCATCCCAAAGAAAAAAAAGCGCTGCACCACCACCGGGTGGGCTCGAACCTCCAACCTTTCGGTTAACAGCCGATCGCGCCAGCCATTGGCGCCACGGAGACAGTCGTGCTCCACTCTCACCACCATCAGAACCTATCTTCAAAGCTATCAGCGCAAAGAAAAAAGCAACACACCACTCCCGGGAGGGCTCGAAACTCCAACCTTTCAGTTAACAGCCGATCGTGCTAGCCAATTGCGCCATGGAGACAGTCCTGCTCCACTCTCACGACCATCAGAACCTATCTTCAAAGCTATCAGCTCATAGAAAAAAAAGCGCCGCACCACCACCGGGTGGGCTCGAACCTCCAACCTTTCGGTTAACGACCGAACGCGCTACCCGATTTCGCCACGAATACAGTCCTGCTCCACTCTCACCACCTTTAGAACATATCTTCAAAGCTATCATCCCAAAGAAAAAAAAAGCGCCGCACCACCACCGGGTGGGCTCGAACCCCCAACCTTTCGGTTAACAGACGATCGCGCTAGCCGATCGCGCCACGGAGACAGTCGTGCTCCACTCTCACCACCATCAGAACATATCTTCAAAGCTATCAGCGCTAGAAAAAAAGCAACACACCACTCCCGGAAGGCTCAAAACTCCAACCTTTCGGTTAACAGCCGATCGCGCTAGCCAATTGCGCAACGGAGACAGTCCTGCTCCACTCTCACCACCATCAGAACATTCTTCAAAGCTATCAGCCCCAAAAAAAGCACCGAACCACCACCGGGTGGGCTCGAAATTCCAACCTTTCGATTAACAGCCGATCGCGCTAGAAAATTGCGCCACGGAGACAGTCCTGTTCCACTCTCACCACCATTAGAACATATCTTAAAACTATCAGGCCATAGAAAAAAAGCGCAGCGCCACCACCGGGAGGGCTCGAACCTCCAACCTTTCGGTTAACAGACGATCGCGCTAGCCAATCGCGCAACGGAGACAGTCGTGATCCACCCTCACCACCATCAGAACCTATCTTCAAAGCTATCAGCGCAAAGAAAAAAGCAACACACCACTACCGGGAGGGCTCGAAACTCCAACCTTTCAGTTAACAGCCGATCGTGCTAGCCAATTGCGCCATGGAGACAGTCCTGCTCCACTCTCACGACCATCAGAACCTATCTTCAAAGCTATCAGCTCATAGAAAAAAAAGCGCCACACCACCACCGGGTGGGCTCGAACCTCCAACCTTTCGGTTAACGACCTAACGCGTTACCCAATTGCGCCACGAAGACAGTGCTGCTTCACTCTCACCACCGTCGGAACAATTCTTCAGAGCTATCAGCCCAAAGAAAGAGAAGCGCCGCACAACCACCGGTTGGGCTCGAAACTCCGACCTTTCGGTCAACAGCCGATCGCGCTAGCCAATTGCGCCACGGAGACAGTCGTTTTCTACTCTCACCACCAACAGAACATATCTTCAAAGCTATCAGCGCAAAGAAAAAAGCAACACACCACTCCCGGGAGGGCTCGAACCTCCAACTTTTCGGTTAACAGCCGATCGCGCTAGCCAATTGCGCTACGGAGACCGTCCTGCTCCACTCTCACCACCATCAGAACATATCTTCAAAGCTATCAGCCCAAAGAAGAAGAAGCGCCGCACCACCACCGGGTGCGCTCGAACCTGCAACCTTTCGGTCAACAGCCGATCGCCCTAGCCAATTGCGCCACGGAGACTGTCGTGCTCCACTCTCACCACCATCAGAACATATCTTCAAAGCTATCAGCCCAAAGAAAAAAAAGCGCCGCACCACCACCGGCTGGGCTCGAACCTTTAACCTTTCGGTTAACAGCCGATCTCGCTAGCCAATTGTGCGACGGAGACAGTCGTGCTCCGCTCTCACCACCGTCAGAACAATTCTTCAGAGCTATCAGCCCAAAGAAAAAGAAGCGCCGCACCACCACCGGCTGGGCTCGAACTTCCAACCTTTCGGTCAACAGCCGATCGCGCTAGCCAATTGCGCCACGGAGGCAGTCGCGCTCGACTCTCACCACTATCAGAACATATCTTCAAAGCCATCAACGCAAAGAAAAAAAAGCGACACACCAACCTCGGGTGGGCTCGAAACTCCAACCTTTCGATTAACAGCCGATCGCGCTAGCCAATTGCGCCACGGAGACAGTCCTGCTCCACTCTCACCACCATCAGAACATATCTTCGAAGCTATCAGCTCAAAGAAAAAAAGCGCCGCACCACCACGGGGTGGGCCCGAAACTCCAACCTTTCGGTTAACAGCCGATCGCTCTAGCCAATTGCGCCACGGAGACAGTCCTCCTCCACTCTCACCCCCACCAGAACATATCTTCAAAGCTATCATCCCATAGAAAAAAAAGCGCCGCATCACCACCGGGTGAGCTCGATCCTCCAACCTTTCGGTTAACAGCCGAACGCGCTTGCCAATTGCTCCACGGAGACAGTCCTGCTTCACTCTCACCACCATTAGAACATATCTTCAAAGCTATCAGCCCAAAAAAAGCAACACACCACTCCCGGAAGGGCTCGAACCTCCAACCTTTCGGTTAACAGGCGATCGCGCTAGCCAATTGCGCCACGGAGACAGTCGTGCTCCCCTCTTACACCGTCAGAACATTTCTTCAGAGCTATCCGCCCAAAGGAAAAAAAGCACCGCACCACCACCGAGTGGGCTTGAACCTCCAACCTTTCGGTTAACAGCCGATCGCGCTAGCCAATTGGGCCACGGAGACAGTCGTGCTCCACTCTCACCACCATCAGAACATATCTTCAAAGCTATCAGCCCCCAAAAAAAGCGCCGAACCACCACCGGGTGGGCTCGAAACTCCAACCTTTCGATTAACAGCCGATCGCGCTAGAAAACTGCGCCACGGAGACAGTCCTGTTCCACTCTCACCACCATTAGAACATATCTTCAAAGCTATCAGCGCAAAGAAAAAAGCAACACACCACTCCCGGGAGGGCTCCAAACTCCAACCTTTCGATTAACAGCCGATCATTCTAGCCAATTGCGCCATGGAGACAGTCCAGCTCCACTCTCACCACCATCAGAACATATCTTCAAAGCTATCAGCCCATAGAAAAAAAAGCGCCGCACCACCACCGGGTGGGCTCGAACCTCCAAACCTTCGGTTAACGACCGAACGCGCTACCCAATTGCGCCACGAAGACAGTCCTGCTCCACTCTCACCACCACCAGAAAATATCTTCAAAGCTATCATCCCATAGAAAAAAAAGCGCAGCATCACCACCGGGTGGGCTTGAACCTCCAACCTTTCGGTTAACGGCCGAACGCGCTTGCCAATTGCGCCACGGAGACAGTTCTGCTTCACTCTCCCCACCGCCAGAACATTTCTTCAGAGCTATCAGCCCAAAGAAAAAAAGCGTCGCACAACCACCGGGTGAGCTCGAACCTCCAACTTTTCCGTTAACAGCCGATCGCGCTAGCCAATTGCGCCACGGAAACAGTCGTGCTCCGCTCTCACCACCATCAGAACATATCTTCAAAGCTATCAGCCTAAAGAAAAAAAGCGCCGGACCACCACCGGGTGGGCTCGAGCCTCCAACCTTTCGGTTAAAGACCGAACGCGCTACCCGATTTCGCCACAAAGACAGTCCTGCTCCACTCTCACCACCTTTAGAACATATCTTCAAAGCTATCATCCCAAAGAAAAAAAAGCGCCGCACCACCACCGGGTGGGCTCGAACCCCCAACCTTTCGGTTAACAGACTATCGCGCTAGCCGATCGCGCCACGGAGACAGTCGTGCACCACTCTCACCACCATCAGAACATATCTTCAAAGCTATCAGCGCTAGAAAAAAGCAACACACCACTCCCGGAAGGCTCAAAACTCCAACCTTTCGGTTAACAGCCGATCGCGCTAGCCAATTGCGCAACGGAGACAGTCCTGCTCCACTCTCACCACCATCAGAACATTCTTCAAAGCTATCAGCCCCAAAAAAAGCGCCGAACCACCACCGGGTGGGCTCGAAATTCCAACCTTTCGATTAACAGCCGATCGCGCTAGAAAATTGCGCCACGGAGACAGTCCTGTTCCACTCTCACCACCATTAGAACATATCTTCAAACTATCAGGCCATAGAAAAAAAGCGCAGCACCACCACCGGGAGGGCTCGAACCTCCAACCTTTCGGTTAACAGACGATCGCGCTAGCCAATCGCGCAACGGAGACAGTCGTGCTCCACTCTCACCACCATCAGAACCTATCTTCAAAGCTATCAGCGCAAAGAAAAAAGCAACACACCACTCCCGGGAGGGCTCGAAACTCCAACCTTTCAGTTAACAGCCGATCGTGCTAGCCAATTGCGCCATGGAGACAGTCCTGCTCCACTCTCACGACCATCAGAACATATCTTCAAAGCTATCAGCTCATAGAAAAAAAAGCGCCGCACCACCACCGGGTGGGCTCGAACCTCCAACCTTTCGGTTAACGACCTAACGCGTTACCCAATTGCGCCACGAAGACAGTCCTGCTTCACTCTCACCACCGTCGGAACAATTCTTCAGAGCTATCAGCCCAAAGAAAAAGAAGCGCCGCACAACCACCGGTTGGGCTCGAAACTCCGACCTTTCGGTCAACAGCCGATCGCGCTAGCCAATTGCGCCACGGAGACAGTCGTTTTCTACTCTCACCACCAACAGAACATATCTTCAAAGCTATCAGCGCAAAGAAAAAAGCAACACACCACTCCCGGGAGGGCTCGAACCTCCAACTTTTCGGTTAACAGCCGATCGCGCTAGCCAATTGCGCCACGGAGACCGTCCTGCTCCACTCTCACCACCATCAGAACATATCTTCAAAGCTATCAGCCCAAAGAAGAAGAAGCGCCGCACCACCACCGGGTGCGCTCGAACCTGCAACCTTTCGGTCAACAGCCGATCACACTAGCCAATTGCGCCACGGAGACTGTCGTGCTCCACTCTCACCACCATCAGAACATATCTTCAAAGCTATCAGCCCAAAGAAAAAAAAGCGCCGCACCACCACCGGGTGGGCTCGAACCTCCAACCTTTCGGTTAACAGCCGATCTCGCTAGCCAATTGTGCGACGGAGACAGTCGTGCTCCGCTCTCACCACCGTCAGAACAATTCTTCAGAGCTATCAGCCCAAAGAAAAAGAAGCGCCGCACCACCACCGGTTGGGCTCGAACTTCCAACCTTTCGGTCAACAGCCAATCGCGCTAGCCAATTGCGCCACGGAGGCAGTCGCGCTCGACTCTCACCACTATCAGAACATATCTTCAAAGCCATCAACGCAAAGAAAAAAAAAGCGACACACCAACCTCGGGTGGGCTCGAAACTCCAACCTTTCGATTAACAGCCGATCGCGCTAGCCAATTGCGCCACGGAGACAGTCCTGCTCCACTCTCACCACCATCAGAACATATCTTCGAAGCTATCAGCTCAAAGAAAAAAAGCGCCGCACCACCACGGGGTGGGCCCGAAACTCCAACCTTTCGGTTAACAGCCGATCGCGCTAGCCAATTGCGCCACGGAGACAGTCCTCCTCCACTCTCACCCCCACCAGAACATATCTTCAAAGCTATCATCCCATAGAAAAAAAAGCGCCGCATCACCACCGGGTGAGCTCGATCCTCCAACCTTTCGGTTAACAGCCGAACGCGCTTGCCAATTGCTCCACGGAGACAGTCCTGCTTCACTCTCACCACCATTAGAACATATGTTCAAAGCTATCAGATCAAAAAAAAGCAACACACCACTCCCGGAAGGGCTCGAACCTCCAACCTTTCGGTTAACAGGCGATCGCGCTAGCCAATTGCGCCACGGAGACAGTCGTGCTCCCCTCTTACACCGTCAGAACATTTCTTCAGAGCTATCCGCCCAAAGGAAAAAAAGCACCACACCACCACCGAGTGGGCTTGAACCTCCAACCTTTCGGTTAACAGCCGATCGCGCTAGCCAATTGGGCCACGGAGACAGTCGTGCTCCACTCTCACCACCATCAGAACATATCTTCAAAGCTATCAGCCCCCCAAAAAAAGCGCCGAACCACCACCGGGTGGGCTCGAAACTCCAACCTTTCGATTAACAGCCGATCGCGCTAGAAAACTGCGCCACGGAGACAGTCCTGTTCCACTCTCACCACCATTAGAACATATCTTCAAAGCTATCAGCGCAAAGAAAAAAGCAACACACCACTCCCGGGAGGGCTCCAAACTCCAACCTTTCGATTAACAGGCGATCGTTCTAGCCAATTGCGCCATGGAGACAGTCCAGCTCCACTCTCACCACCATCAGAACATATCTTCAAAGCTATCAGCCCATAGAAAAAAAAAGCGCCGCACCACCACCGGGTGGGCTCGAACCTCCAAACCTTCGGTTAACGACCGAACGCGCTACCCAATTGCGCCACGAAGACAGTCCTGCTCCACTCTCACCACCATCAGAACATATCTTCAAAGCTATCAGCCCAAAGAAAAAAAAGCAACACACCACTCCCGGGAGGGCTCGAACCTCCAACCTTTCGGTTAACAGCCGATCGCGCTAGCCAATTGCGCCACGGAGACAGTCGTGCTCCACTCTCACCACCACCAGAAAATATCTTCAAAGCTATCATCCCATAGAAAAAAAAGCGCAGCATCACCACCGGGTGGGCTTGAACCTCCAACCTTTCGGTTAACGGCCGAACGCGCTTGCCAATTGCGCCACGGAGACAGTTCTGCTTCACTCTCCCCACCGCCAGAACATTTCTTCAGAGCTATCAGCCCAAAGAAAAAAAGCGTCGCACAACCACCGGGTGAGCTCGAACCTCCAACCTTTCGGTTAACAGCCGATCGCGCTAGCCAATTGCGCCACGAAGACAGTCGTGCTCCACTCTCACCACCAACAGAACATATCTTCAAAGCTATTAGCGCAAAGAAAAAAGCAACACACCACTTCCGGGAGGGCTGGAACCTCCAACTTTTCGGTTAACAGCCGATCGCGCTAGCCAATTGCGCCACGGAGACAGTCCTGCTCCACTCTCACCACCATCAGAACATATCTTCAAAGCTATCAGCCCAAAGATGAAGAAGCGCCGGAAAATCATCGGGTGGGCTCGAACCTCCCACCTTTCGATTAAAGACCGAACGCGCTACCCGATTTCGCCACGAAGACAGTCCTGCTCCACTCTCACCACCTTTAGGACATATCTTCAAAGCTATCATCCCAAAGAAAAAAAAGCGCCGCACCACCACCGGGTGGGCTCGAACCTCCAATCTTTCGGTTAGCAGACGATCGCGCTAGCCGATCGCGCCACGGAGACAGTCGTGCTCCACTCTCACCACCATCAGAACATATCTTCAAAGCTATCAGCGCAAAGAAAAAAGCAACACACCACTCCCGGGGGGCTCAAAACTCCAACCTTTCGGTTAACAGCCGATCGCGCTAGCCAATTGCGCAACGGAGACAGTCCTGCTCCACTCTCACCACCATCAGAACATTCTTCAAAGCTATCAGCCCCAAAAAAGGCGCCGGAGCACCACCGGGTGGGCTCGAAATTCCAACCTTTCGATTAACAGCCGATCGCGCTAGAAAATTGCGCCACGGAGACAGTCCTGTTCCACTCTCACCACCATTAGAACATATCTTCAAACTATCAGGCCATAGAAAAAAAGCGCAGCACCACCACCGGGAGGGCTGGAACCTCCAACCTTTCGGTTAACAGACGATCGCGCTAGCCAATCGCGCAACGGAGACAGTCGTGCTCCACTCTCACCACCATAAGAAGCTATCTTCAAAGCTATCAGCGCAAAGAAAAAAGCAACACACCACTCCCGCGAGGGCTCGAAACTCCAACCTTTCAGTTAACAGCCGATCGTGCTAGCCAATTGCGCCATGGAGACAGTCCTCCTCCACTCTCACCACCATCAGAACATATCTTCAAAGCTATCAGCTCATAGAAAAAAAAGCGCCGCACCACCACCGGGTGGGCTCGAAACTCCAACCTTTGGATTAACAGCGGATCGCGCTAGCCAATTGCGCCACGGAGACAGTCCTGCTTCACTCTCACCACCATCAGAACATATCTTCAAAGCTATCAGCCCACAGAAAAAAAGCGCCGCACCGCCACGGGGTGGGCCCGAAACTCCAACCTTTCGGTTAACAGCCGATCGCGCTAGCCAATTGTGCCACGGAGACAGTCCTGCTCCACTCTCACCACCATCAGAACATATCTTCAAAGCTATCAGCCCATAGAAAAAAAAAAGCGCCGCACCACCACCGGGTAGGCTCGAACCTCCAACCTTTCGGTTAACAGCCGATCGCGCTAGCCAATTGTGCGACGGAGACAGTCCTGTTCCACTCTCACCACCATTAGAACGTAACTTCACACTATCAGGCCATAGAAAAAAGCGCAGCACCACCACCGGGAGGGCTCGAACCTCCAACCTTTCGGTTAACAGACGATCGCGCTAGCCAATCGCGCAACGGAGACAGTCGTGCTCCACTCTCACCAATATCAGAACCTATCTTCAAAGCTATCAGCGCAAAGAAAAAAGCAACACACCACTCCCGGGAGGGCTCGAAACTCCAACCTTTCAGTTAACAGCCGATCGTGCTAGCCAATTGCGCCAAGGAGACAGTCCTGCTCCACTCTCACCACCATCAGAACATATCTTCAAAGCTATCAGCTCATAGAAAAAAAAGCGCCGCACCACCACCGGGTGGGCTCGAACCTCCAACCTTTCGGTTAACGACCGAACGCGTTACCCAATCACGCCACGAAGACAGTCCTGCTTCACTCTCACCACCGTCGGATAAATTCTTCAGGGCTATCAGCCCAAAGAAAAAGAAGCGCCACACAACCACCGGTTGGGCTCGAAACTCCGACCTTTCGGTCAACAGCCGATCGCGCTAGCCAATCGCCCCACGGAGACAGTCGTGCTCTACTCTCACCACAAACAGAACATATCTTCAAAGCTATCAGCGCAAAGAAAAAAGCAACACACCACTCCCGGGAGGGCTCGAACCTCCAACTTTTCGGTTAACAGCCGATCGCGCTAGCCAATTGCGCCACGGAGACCGTCCTGCTCCACTCTCACCACCATCAGAATATATCTTCAAAGCTATCAGCCCAAAGAAGAAGAAGCGCCGCACCACCACCGGGTGCGCTCGAACCTGAAACCTTTCGGTCAACAGCCGATCACGCTAGCCAATTGCGCCACGGAGACTGTCGTGCTCCACTCTCACCACCATCAGAACATATCTTCAAAACTATCAGCTCAAAGAGAAAAAGCGCCGCACCACCACCGGGTGGGCTCGAACCTCCAACCTTTCGGTGAACAGCCGATCGCGCTAGCCAATTGCGCCACGGAGACAGTCCTGCTCCACTCTCACCACCATCAGAACATATCTTCAAAGCTATCAGCCGAAAGAAAAAAAGCGCCGCACCACCACGGGGTGGGCCCGAAACTCCAACTTTTCGGTCAACAGCCGATCGCGCTAGCCAATTGCGCCACGGAGACAGTCCTCCTCCACTCTCACCCCCACCAGAACATATCTTCAAAGCTATCATCCCATAGAAAAAAAAGCGCCGCATCACCACCGGGTGAGCTCGAACCTCCAACCTTTCGGTTAACAGCCGAACGCGCTTGCCAATTGCTCCAGGGAGACAGTCCTGCTTCACTCTCACCACCATCAGAACATATCTTCAAAGCTATCAGCCCAAAAAAAAGCAACACACCACTCCCGGAAGGGCTCGAACCTCCAACGTTTCGGTTAACAGGCGATCGCGCTAGCCAATTGCGCCACGGAGACTGTCGTGCTCCACTCTCACCACCATCAGAACATATCTTCAAAGCTATCAGCCAAAAGAAAAAAAAGCGCCGCACCACCACCGTGTGGGCTCGAACCTCCAACCTTTCGGTTAACAGCCGATCGCGCTAGCCAATTGTGCGACGGAGACAGTCGTGCTCCGCTCTCACCACCGTCAGAACAATTCTTCAGAGCTATCAGCCCAAAGAAAAAGAAGCGCCGCACCACCACCGGTTGGGCTCGAACCTCCAACCTTTCGGTCAACAGCCGATCGCGCTAGCCAATTGCGCCACGGAGGCAGTCGCGCTCCACTCTCACCCCCACCAGAACATATCTTCAAAGCTATCATCCCATAGAAAAAAAAGCGCCGCATCACCACCGGGTGAGCTCGAACCTCCAACCTTTCGGTTAACAGCCGAACGCGCTTGCCAATTGCTCCACGGAGACAGTCCTGCTTCACTCTCACCACCTTCAGAACATATCTTCAAAGCTATCAGCCCAAAAAAAAGCAAACACCACTCCCGGAAGGGCTCGAACCTCCAACCTTTCGGTTAACAGGCGATCGCGCTAGCCAATTGCGCCACGGAGACAGTCGTGCTCCCCTCTTACACCGTCAGAACATTTCTTCAGAGCTATCCGCCCAAAGGAAAAAAAGCACCGCACCACCACCGAGTGGGCTTGAACCTCCAACCTTTCGGTTAACAGTCGATCGTTCTAGCCAATTGCGCCATGGAGACAGTCCTGCTCCACTCTCACCACCATCAGAACATATCTTCAAAGCTATCAGCCCATAGAAAAAAAAGCGCCGCACCACCACCGGGTGGGCTCGAACCTCCAAACGTTCGGTTAACGACCGAACGCGCTACCCAATTGCGCCACGAATACAGTCCTGCTCCACTCTCACCACCATCAGAACATATCTTCAAAGCTATCAGCCCAAAGAAAAAAAAGCAACACACCACTCCCGGGAGGGCTCGAACCTCCAACCTTTCGGTTAACAGCAGATCGCGCTAGCCAATTGCGCCACGGAGACAGTCGCGCTCCACTCTCCCCACCGTCAGAACATTTCTTCAGAGCTATCAGCCCAAAGAAAAAAAGCGTCGCACAAACACCGGGTGAGCTCGAACCTCCAACCTTTCGGTTAACAGCCGATCGCGCTAGCCAATTGCGCCACGGAGACAGTCGTGCTCCACTCTCACCACCAAGAGAACATATCTTCAAAGCTATCAGCGCAAAGAAAAAAGCAACACACCACTTCCGGGAGGGCTGGAACCTCCAACTTTTCGGTTAACAGCCGATCGCGCTAGCCAATTGCGCAACGGAGACAGTCCTGCTCCACTCTCACCACCATCAGAACATATCTTCAAAGCTATCAGCCCATAGAAAAAAAAGCGCCGCACCACCACCGGGTGGGCTCGAACCTCCAAACTTTCGGTTAACGACCGAACGCGCTACCCAATTGCGCCACGAATACAGTCCTGCTCCACTCTCACAACCATCAGAACATATCTTCAAAGCTATCAGCCCAAAGAAAAAAAAGCAACACACCACTCCCGGGAGGGCTCGAACCTCCAACCTTTCGGTTAACAGCAGATCGCGCTAGCCAATTGCGCCACGGAGACAGTCGCGCTCCACTCTCCCCACCGTCAGAACATTTCTTCAGAGCTATCAGCCCAAAGAAAAAAAGCGTCGCACAACCACCGGGTGAGCTCGAACCTCCAACCTTTCGGTTAACAGCCGATCGCGCTAGCCAATTGCGCCACGGAGACAGTCGTGCTCCACTCTCACCACCAAGAGAACATATCTTCAAAGCTATCAGCGCAAAGAAAAAAGCAACACACCACTTCCGGGAGGGCTGGAACCTCCAACTTTTCGGTTAACAGCCGATCGCGCTAGCCAATTGCGCAACGGAGACAGTCCTGCTCCACTCTCACCACCATCAGAACATTCTTCAAAGCTATCAGCCCCAAAAAAAGCGCCGAACCACCACCGGGTGGGCTCGAAATTCCAAACTTTCGATTAACAGCCGATCGCGCTAGAAAATTGCGCCACGGAGACAGTCCTGTTCCACTCTCACCACCATTAGAACATATCTTCAAACTATCAGGCCATAGAAAAAAAGCGCCGCACCACCACCGGGAGGGCTCGAACCTCCAACCTTTCGGTTAACAGCCGATCGCGCTAGCCAATTGCACCATGGAGACAGTCCTGCTCCACTCTCACCACCATCAGAACATATCTTCAAAGCTATCAGCCCATAGAAAAAAAGCGCCGCACCACCCCCGGTGGGCTCGAACCTCCAACCTTTCGGTTAACAGCCGATCGCGCTAGCCAATTTTGCGACGGAGATAGTCGTGCTCCACTCTCACCACCGTCAGAACAATTCTTCAGAGCTGTCAGCCCACAGAAAAAGAAGCGCCGCACCACCACCGGTTGGGCTCGAACCTCCAACCCTTCGGTCAACAGCCGATCGCGCTAGCCAATTGCGCCACGGAGGCAGTCGCGCTCCACTATCACCACTATCAGAACATATCTTCAAAGCCATCAACGCAAAGAAAAGAAAAAGCGACACACCAACCTCGGGTGGGCTCGAAACTCCAACCTTTGGATTAACAGCGGATCGCGCTAGCCAATTGCGCCACGGAGACAGTCCTGCTCCACTCTCACCACCATCAGAACATATCTTCAAAGCTATCAGCCCACAGAAAAAAAGCGCCGCACCACCACGGGGTGGGCCCGAAACTCCAACCTTTCGGTTAACAGCCGATCGCGCTAGCCAATTGCGCCACGGAGACAGTCCTCCTCCACTCTCACCCCCACCAGAACATATCTTCAAAGCTATCATCCCATAGAAAAAAAGCGCCGCATCACCACCGGGTGAGCTCGAACCTCCAACCTTTCGGTTAACAACCGAACGCGCTTGCCAATTGCGCCACGGAGACAGTCCTGCTTTACTCTCACCACCATCAGAACATATCTTCAAAGCTATCAGCCCAAAAAAAGCAACACACCACTCCCGGAAGGGCTCGAACCTCCAACCTTTCGGTTAACAGGCGATCACGCTAGCCAATTGCGCCACGGAGGCAGTCGCGCTCCACTCTCACCACTATCAGAACATATCTTCAAAGCCATCAACGCATAGAAAAGAAAAAGCGACACACCAACCTCGGGTGGGCTCGAAACTCCAAACTTTCGGTTAACGACTGAACGCGCTACCCAAATGCGCCACGAAGACAGTCCTGCTCCACTGTCACCACCATCAGAACATAACTTCAAAGCTATCAGCCCAAAGAAAAAAAAGCAACACACAACTCCCGGGAGGGCTCGAACCTCCAACCTTTCGGTTAACAGCCGATCGCGCTAGCCAATTGCGCCACGGAGACAGACGCGCTCCACTCTCCCCACCATCAGAACATTTCTTCAGAGCTATCAGCCCAAAGAAAAAAAGCGTCGCACCACCACCGACTGGGCTCGAACCTCCAACCTTTCGGTTAACAGCCGATCGCGCTAGCAAATTGCGCCACGAGACAGTCGTGCTCCAACTCACCAAAAACAGAACATATCTTCAAAGCTATCAGCGCAAAGAAAAAAGCAACACACCACTTCCGGGAGGGCTCGAACCTTCAACCTTTCATTTAACAGCCAATCGCGCTAGCCAATTGCGCCACAGAGACAGTCCTGTTCCACTCTCACCAACATCAGAACATATCTTCAAAGCTATCAGCCCATAGAAAAAAAGGCAGGTGGGCTCAAACCTCCAAACTTTCGGTTAACAGCCGATCACGCTAGCCAATTGCGCCATGTAGACAGTCCTGCTCCGCTCTCACCCCCACCAGAACATATCTTCAAAGCTATCATCTCATAGAAAAAAAGGGCCGCATCACCACCGGCTGGGCTCGAACCTCCAACCTTTCAATTAACGGCCGAACGCGCTTGCCAATTGTGCCACAGAGACAGTCCTGCTTCACTCTCGACACCATCAGAACATATCTTCAAAGCTATGAGGCAAAAAAAGCAACACACTACTCCCGGGAGGGCTCGAACCTCGAACCTTTCGGTTAACAGCCGATCGCGCTAGCCAATTGCGCCACGGAGACAGTCGTGATCCACTCTTACACCGTCAGAACATTTCTTCAGAGCAATCCGCCCAAAGGAAAAAAGCAACACACCACTACCGGGTCGGCTCGAAACTCCAACCTTTCGGTTAACAGCCGATCGTGCTAGCCAATTGCGCCCCGGAGACAGTCCTGCTCCATTCTCACCACCATCAAAAAATATCTTCAAAGCTATCAGCCCAAAGAAAAAAAGCAACTCACCACTCCCGGGAGGGCTCGAACCTCCGACCTTTCAGTTAACAGCCGATCGCGCTAGCCATTTGCGCCACGAAGACAGTCGTGCTCCACTCTCACCACCATCAGAACATATCTTCAAAACTATCAGTCTAACAGTCTAAAAAAAAGCACCGCACCACCACCGGGTGGGCTCGAACGTCCAACCTTTCGGTTAACGACCGAACGCGCTACCCAATTTCGCCACGAAGACAGTCCTGCTCCACTCTCACCACCATTAGAACATATCTTCAAAGCTATCATCCCAAGGAAAAAAAAGCGCCGCACCACCACCGGGTGGGCTCGAACCTCCAACCCTTCGGTTAACAGACGATCGCGCTAGCCGATCGCGCCACGGAGACAGTCGTGCTCCACTCTCACCACCATCAGAACATATCTTCAAAGCTATCAGCGCAGAGAAAAAAGCAACACACCACTCCCGGGGGGGGCTCGAAACTCCAACCTTTCGGTTAACAGCCGATCGCGCTAGCCAATTGCGCAACGGAGACAGTCCTGCTCCACTCTCACCACCATCAGAACATATCTTCAAAGCTATCAGCCCAAAAAAAGCGCCGAACCACCACCGGGTGGGCTCGAAACTCCAACCTTTCGATTAACAGCCGATCGCGCTAGAAAGTTGCGCCACGGAGACAGTCCTCCTCCACTCTCACCACCACCAGAACATATCTTCAAAGCTATCATCTCATAGAAAAAAACTGCCGCATCACCACCGGGTGGGCTCGAACCTCCAACCTTTCGGTTACCAGCCGATCGCGCTAGCCAATTGCGCCCCGGAGACAGTCCTGCTCTATTCTTACCACAATCAGAACATATCTTCAAAGCTATCAGCCCAAAGAAAAAAAAAGCAACACACCACTTCCGGGAGGGCTCGAACCTCCAGCCTTTCGGTTAACATACGATCGCCCTAGCCAATTTCGCCACGGAGACAGTCTTGCTCCACTCTCACCACCATCATCAGAACATATCTTCAAAGCTATCAGCCCAAAGAAAAAAAAGCGCCGCACCACCACCGGGTGCGCTCAAACCTCCAACCTTTCGGTTAACAGACGATCGCGCTAGCCGATCGCGCCACAGAGACAGTCGTGCTCCACTCTCACCACCATCACCACCATCAGAACATATCTTCAAAGCTATCATCTCATAGAAAAAAACCGCCGCATCACCACCGGGTGGGCTCGAACCTCCAACCTTTCGGTTACCAGCCGATCGCGCTAGCCAATTGCGCCCCGGAGACAGTCCTGCTCTATTCTTACCACAATCAGAACATATCTTCAAAGCTATCAGCCCAAAGAAAAAAAAAGCAACACACCACTCCCGGGAGGGCTCGAACCTCCAGCCTTTCGGTTAACAGCCGATCGCCCTAGCCAATTTCGCCACGGAGACAGTCTTGCTCCACTCTCACCACCATCATCAGAACATATCTTCAAAGCTATCAGCCCAAAGAAAAAAAAGCGCCGCACCATCACCGGGTACGCTCGAACCTCCAACCTTTCGGTTAACAGACGATCGCGCTAGCCGATCGCGCCACAGAGACAGTCGTGCTCCACTCTCACCACCATCAGAACATATCTTCAAAGCTATCAGCGCAAAGAAAAAAGCAACACACCTCTCCCAGGGGGGCTCAAAACTCCAATCTTTCGGTTAACAGCAATCGCGCTAGCCAATTGTGCCACGGAGACAGTCGTGCTCCGCTCTCACCACCGTCAGAACAATTCTTCAGAGCTATCAGCCCAAAGAAAGAGAAGCGCCGCACAACCACCGGTTGGGCTCGAAACTCCAACCTTTCGGTCAACAGCCGATTGCGCTAGCCAATCGCGCCACGGAGGCAGTCGTGCTCCACTCTCACCACCAGCAGAACATATCTTCAAAGCTATCAGCGCAAAGAAAAAAAAACCACACACCGTCCCCGGGTGGGCTCAAACCTCCAACCTTTCGGTTATCAGCCGATCGCCCTAGCCAATTGTGCCACGAAGACAGTCGTGCTCCACTCTCACCACCATCAGAACATATCTTCAAAGCTATCAGCCCAAAGAAAAAAAGCGCTGCACCACCACGGGGTGCGCTCGAAACTCCAACCTTTCGGTTAACAGCCGATCGCGCTAGCCAATTGCGCCGCGGAGACAGTCCTCCTCCACTCTCACCACCACCAGAACATATCTTCAAAGCTATCATCCCATAGAAAAAAAAGCGCCGCATCACCACCGGGTGGGCTCGAACCTCCAACCTTTCGGTTAACGGCCGAACGCGCTTGCCAATTGCGCCACGGAGACAGTCCTGCTTCACTCTCACCACCATCAGAACATATCTTCAAAGATATCAGGCTAAAAAAAAGCGACACACCACTCCCGGGAGTTTGAACCTCAGACCTTTCAGTTAACAGCCGATCGCGCTAGTCAATTGCGCCACGGAGACAGTCGTGCTCCACTCTTACACCGTCAGAACATTTCTTCAGAGCTATCCGCCCGAAGAAAAAAAAAGCGCCGCACCACCACGGGGTGGGCTCGAAACTCCAACCTTTCGGTTAACAGCCGATCGCGCTAGCCAATTGCGCCACGGAGACAGTCCTCCTCCACTCTCACCCCCACCAGAACATATCTTCAAAGCTATCATCCCATAGAAAAAAAAGCGCCGCATCACCACCGGGTGAGCTCGAACCTCCAACCTTTCGGTTAACAGCCGAACGCGTTTGCCAATTGCGCCACGGAGACAGTCCTGCTTTACTCTCACCACCATCAGAACATATCTTCAAAGCTATCAGCCCAAAAAAAGCAACACACCACTCCCGGAAGGGCTCGAACCTCCAACCTTTCGGTTAACAGGCGATCACGCTAGCCAATTGCGCCATGGAGACAGTCGTGCTCCCCTCTTACACCGTCAGAACAATTCTTCAGAGCTGTCAGCCCACAGAAAAAGAAGCGCAGCACCACCACCGGGAGGGCTCGAACCTCCAACCTTTCGGTTAACAGACGATCGCGCTAGCAAATCGCGCAACGGAGACAGTCGTGCTCCACTCTAACCACCATCAGAACCTCTCTTCAAAGCTATCAGCGCAAAGAAAAAAGCAACACACCACTCCCGGGAGGGCTCGAAACTCCAACATTTCAGTTAACAGCCGATCGTGCTAGCCAATTGCGCCATGGAGACAGTCCTGCTCCACTCTCACCACCATCAGAACATATCTTCAAAGCTATCAGCCCATAGAAAAAAAAGCGCCGCACCACCACCGGGTAGCCTCGAACCTCCAACCTTTCGGTTAACAGCCGATCGCGCTAGCCAATTGTGCGACGGAGACAGTCGTGCTCCGCTCTCACCACCGTCAGAACAATACTTCAGAGCTGTCAGCCCACAGAAAAAGAAGCGCCGCACCACCACCGGTTGGGCTCGAACCTCCAACCTTTAGGTCAACAGCCGATCGCGCTAGCCAATTGCGCCACGGAGGCAGTCGCGCTCCACTCTCACCACTATCAGAACATATCTTCAAAGCCATCAACGCAAAGAAAAGAAAATGCGACACACCAACCTCGGGTGGGCTCGAAACTCCAAACTTTCGGTTAACGACTGAACGCGCTACCCAATTGCGCCACGAAGACAGCCCTGCTCCACTCTCACCACCATCAGAACATATCTTCAAAGCTACCAGCCCAAAGAAAAAAAAGCAACACACAACTCCCGGGAGGGCTCGAACCTCCAACCTTTCGGTTAACAGCCGATCGCGCTAGCCAATTGCGCCACGGAGACAGACGCGCTCCACTCTCCCCACCATCAGAACATTTCTTCAGAGCTATCAGCCCAAAGAAAAAAAGCGTCGCACCACCACCGACTGGGCTCGAACCTCCAACCTTTCGGTTAACAGCCGATCGCGCTAGCAAATTGCGCCACGAGACAGTTGTGCTCCAACTCACCACCAACAGAACATATCTTCAAAGCTATCAGCGCAAAGAAAAAAGCAACACACACCACTTCCGGGAGGGCTCGAACCTTCAACCTTTCATTTAACAGCCAATCGCGCTAGCCAATTGCGCCACAGAGACAGTCCTGTTCCACTCTCACCAACATCAGAACATATCTTCAAAGCTATCAGCCCATAGAAAAAAAAGGCAGGTGGGCTCAAACCTCTAAACTTTCGGTTAACAGCCGATCACGCTAGCCAATTGCGCCACGTAGACAGTCCTGCTCCGCTCTCACCCCCACCAGAACATATCTTCAAAGCTATCATCCCATAGAAAAAAAGGGCCGCATCACCACCGGCTGGGCTCGAACCTCCAACCTTTCGATTAACGGCCGAACGCGCTTGCCAATTGTGCCACGGAGACAGTCCTGCTTCACTCTCGACACCATCAGAACATATCTTCAAAGCTATGAGGCAAAAAAAGCAACACACTACTCCCGGGAGGGTTCGAACCTCGAACCTTTCGGTTAACAGCCGATCGCGCTAGCCAATTGCGCCACGGAGACAGTCGTGATCCACTCTTACACCGTCAGAACATTATTTCAGAGCAATCCGCCCAAAGGAAAAAAGCAACACACCACTACCGGGTCGGCTCGAAACTCCAACCTTTCGGTTAACAGCCGATCGTGCTAGCCAATTGCGCCCCGGAGACAGTCCTGCTCCATTCTCACCACCATCAGAACATATCTTCAAAGCTATCAGCCCAAAGAAAAAAAGCAACTCACCACTCCCGGGAGGGCTCGAACCTCCGACCTTTCAGTTAACAGCCGATCGCGCTAGCCATTTGCGCCACGAAGACAGTCGTGCTCCACTCTCACCACCATCAGAACATATCTTCAAAACTATCAGTCTAACAGTCTAAAAAAAAGCACCGCACCACCACCGGGTGGACTCGAACGTCCAACCTTTCGGTTAACGACCGAACGCGCTACCCAATTTCGCCACGAAGACAGTCCTGCTCCACTCTCACCACCATTAGAACATATCTTCAAAGCTATCATCCCAAAGAAAAAAAAGCGCAGCACCACCACCGGGTGGGCTCGAACCTCCAACCCTTCGGTTAACAGACGATCGCGCTAGCCGATCGCGCCACGGAGACAGTCGTGCTCCACTCTCACCACCATCAGAACATATCTTCAAAGCTATCAGCCCAAAGAAAAAAAAAGCGCTGCACCACCACGGGGTGCGCTCGAAACTCCAACCTTTCGGTTAACAGCCGATCGCGCTAGCCAATTGCGCCACGGAGACAGTCCTCCTCCACTCTCACCACCACCAGAACATATCTTCAAAGCTATCAGCCAAAAGAAAAAAAAGCGCCGCACCACCACCGTGTGGGCTCGAACCTCCAACCTTTCGGTTAACAGCCGATCGCGCTAGCCAATTGTGCGACGGAGACAGTCGTGCTCCGCTCTCACCACCGTCAGAACAATTCTTCAGAGCTATCAGCCCAAAGAAAAAGAAGCGCCGCACCACCACCGGTTGGGCTCGAACCTCCAACCTTTCGGTCAACAGCCGATCGCGCTAGCCAATTGCGCCACGGAGGCAGTCGCGCTCCACTCTCACCCCCACCAGAACATATCTTCAAAGCTATCATCCCATAGAAAAAAAAGCGCCTCATCACCACCGGGTGAGCTCGAACCTCCAACCTTTCGGTTAACAGCCGAACGCGCTTGCCAATTGCTCCACGGAGACAGTCCTGCTTCACTCTCACCACCTTCAGAACATATCTTCAAAGCTATCAGCCCAAAAAAAAGCAAACACCACTCCCGGAAGGGCTCGAACCTCCAACCTTTCGGTTAACAGGCGATCGCGCTAGCCAATTGCGCCACAGAGACAGTCGTGCTCCCCTCTTACACCGTCAGAACATTTCTTCAGAGCTATCCGCCCAAAGGAAAAAAAGCACCGCACCACCACCGAGTGGCCTTGAACCTCCAACCTTTCGGTTAACAGTCGATCGTTCTAGCCAATTGCGCCATGGAGACAGTCCTGCTCCACTCTCACCACCATCAGAACATATCTTCAAAGCTATCAGCCCATAGAAAAAAAAGCGCCGCACCACCACCGGGTGGGCTCGAACCTCCAAACGTTCGGTTAACGACCGAACGCGCTACCCAATTGCGCCACGAATACAGTCCTGCTCCACTCTCACCACCATCAGAACATATCTTCAAAGCTATCAGCCCAAAGAAAAAAAAGCAACACACCACTCCCGGGAGGGCTCGAACCTCCAACCTTTCGGTTAACAGCAGATCGCGCTAGCCAATTGCGCCACGGAGACAGTCGCGCTCCACTCTCCCCACCGTCAGAACATTTCTTCAGAGCTATCAGCCCAAAGAAAAAAAGCGTCGCACAAACACCGGGTGAGCTCGAACCTCCAACCTTTCGGTTAACAGCCGATCGCGCTAGCCAATTGCGCCACGGAGACAGTCGTGCTCCACTCTCACCACCAAGAGAACATATCTTCAAAGCTATCAGCGCAAAGAAAAAAGCAACACACCACTTCCGGGAGGGCTGGAACCTCCAACTTTTCGGTTAACAGCCGATCGCGCTAGCCAATTGCGCAACGGAGACAGTCCTGCTCCACTCTCACCACCATCAGAACATATCTTCAAAGCTATCAGCCCATAGAAAAAAAAGCGCCGCACCACCACCGGGTGGGCTCGAACCTCCAAACTTTCGGTTAACGACCGAACGCGCTACCCAATTGCGCCACGAATACAGTCCTGCTCCACTCTCACCACCATCAGAACATATCTTCAAAGCTATCAGCCCAAAGAAAAAAAAGCAACACACCACTCCCGGGAGGGCTCGAACCTCCAACCTTTCGGTTAACAGCAGATCGCGCTAGCCAATTGCGCCACGGAGACAGTCGCGCTCCACTCTCCCCACCGTCAGAACATTTCTTCAGAGCTATCAGCCCAAAGAAAAAAAGCGTCGCACAACCACCGGGTGAGCTCGAACCTCCAACCTTTCGGTTAACAGCCGATCGCGCTAGCCAATTGCGCCACGGAGACAGTCGTGCTCCACTCTCACCACCAAGAGAACATATCTTCAAAGCTATCAGCGCAAAGAAAAAAGCAACACACCACTTCCGGGAGGGCTGGAACCTCCAACTTTTCGGTTAACAGCCGATCGCGCTAGCCAATTGCGCAACGGAGACAGTCCTGCTCCACTCTCACCACCATCAGAACATTCTTCAAAGCTATCAGCCCCAAAAAAAGCGCCGAACCACCACCGGGTGGGCTCGAAATTCCAAACTTTCGATTAACAGCCGATCGCGCTAGAAAATTGCGCCACGGAGACTGTCCTGTTCCACTCTCACCACCATTAGAACATATCTTCAAACTATCAGGCCATAGAAAAAAAGCGCCGCACCACCACCGGGAGGGCTCGAACCTCCAACCTTTCGGTTAACAGCCGATCGCGCTAGCCAATTGCACCATGGAGACAGTCCTGCTCCACTCTCACCACCATCAGAACATATCTTCAAAGCTATCAGCCCATAGAAAAAAAGCGCCGCACCACCCCCGGTGGGCTCGAACCTCCAACCTTTCGGTTAACAGCCGATCGCGCTAGCCAATTTTGCGACGGAGATAGTCGTGCTCCACTCTCACCACCGTCAGAACAATTCTTCAGAGCTGTCAGCCCACAGAAAAAGAAGCGCCGCACCACCACCGGTTGGGCTCGAACCTCCAACCCTTCGGTCAACAGCCGATCGCGCTAGCCAATTGCGCCACGGAGGCAGTCGCGCTCCACTATCACCACTATCAGAACATATCTTCAAAGCCATCAACGCAAAGAAAAGAAAAAGCGACACACCAACCTCGGGTGGGCTCGAAACTCCAACCTTTGGATTAACAGCGGATCGCGCTAGCCAATTGCGCCACGGAGACAGTCCTGCTCCACTCTCACCACCATCAGAACATATCTTCAAAGCTATCAGCCCACAGAAAAAAAGCGCCGCACCACCACGGGGTGGGCCCGAAACTCCAACCTTTCGGTTAACAGCCGATCGCGCTAGCCAATTGCGCCACGGAGACAGTCCTCCTCCACTCTCACCCCCACCAGAACATATCTTCAAAGCTATCATCCCATAGAAAAAAAGCGCCGCATCACCACCGGGTGAGCTCGAACCTCCAACCTTTCGGTTAACAACCGAACGCGCTTGCCAATTGCGCCACGGAGACAGTCCTGCTTTACTCTCACCACCATCAGAACATATCTTCAAAGCTATCAGCCCAAAAAAAGCAACACACCACTCCCGGAAGGGCTCGAACCTCCAACCTTTCGGTTAACAGGCGATCACGCTAGCCAATTGCGCCACGGAGGCAGTCGCGCTCCACTCTCACCACTATCAGAACATATCTTCAAAGCCATCAACGCAAAGAAAAGAAAAAGCGACACACCAACCTCGGGTGGGCTCGAAACTCCAAACTTTCGGTTAACGACTGAACGCGCTACCCAATTGCGCCACGAAGACAGTCCTGCTCCACTGTCACCACCATCAGAACATAACTTCAAAGCTATCAGCCCAAAGAAAAAAAAGCAACACACAACTCCCGGGAGGGCTCGAACCTCCAACCTTTCGGTTAACAGCCGATCGCGCTAGCCAATTGCGCCACGGAGACAGACGCGCTCCACTCTCCCCACCATCAGAACATTTCTTCAGAGCTATCAGCCCAAAGAAAAAAAGCGTCGCACCACCACCGACTGGGCTCGAACCTCCAACCTTTCGGTTAACAGCCGATCGCGCTAGCAAATTGCGCCACGAGACAGTCGTGCTCCAACTCACCAAAAACAGAACATATCTTCAAAGCTATCAGCGCAAAGAAAAAAGCAACACACCACTTCCGGGAGGGCTCGAACCTTCAACCTTTCATTTAACAGCCAATCGCGCTAGCCAATTGCGCCACAGAGACAGTCCTGTTCCACTCTCACCAACATCAGAACATATCTTCAAAGCTATCAGCCCATAGAAAAAAAGGCAGGTGGGCTCAAACCTCCAAACTTTCGGTTAACAGCCGATCACGCTAGCCAATTGCGCCATGTAGACAGTCCTGCTCCGCTCTCACCCCCACCAGAACATATCTTCAAAGCTATCATCCCATAGAAAAAAAGGGCCGCATCACCACCGGCTGGGCTCGAACCTCCAACCTTTCAATTAACGGCCGAACGCGCTTGCCAATTGTGCCACAGAGACAGTCCTGCTTCACTCTCGACACCATCAGAACATATCTTCAAAGCTATGAGGCAAAAAAAGCAACACACTACTCCCGGGAGGGCTCGAACCTCGAACCTTTCGGTTAACAGCCGATCGCGCTAGCCAATTGCGCCACGGAGACAGTCGTGATCCACTCTTACACCGTCAGAACATTTCTTCAGAGCAATCCGCCCAAAGGAAAAAAGCAACACACCACTACCGGGTCGGCTCGAAACTCCAACCTTTCGGTTAACAGCCGATCGTGCTAGCCAATTGCGCCCCGGAGACAGTCCTGCTCCATTCTCACCACCATCAAAAAATATCTTCAAAGCTATCAGCCCAAAGAAAAAAAGCAACTCACCACTCCCGGGAGGGCTCGAACCTCCGACCTTTCAGTTAACAGCCGATCGCGCTAGCCATTTGCGCCACGAAGACAGTCGTGCTCCACTCTCACCACCATCAGAACATATCTTCAAAACTATCAGTCTAACAGTCTAAAAAAAAGCACCGCACCACCACCGGGTGGGCTCGAACGTCCAACCTTTCGGTTAACGACCGAACGCGCTACCCAATTTCGCCACGAAGACAGTCCTGCTCCACTCTCACCACCATTAGAACGTATCTTCAAAGCTATCATCCCAAAGAAAAAAAAGCGCCGCACCACCACCGGGTGGGCTCGAACCTCCAACCCTTCGGTTAACAGACGATCGCGCTAGCCGATCGCGCCACGGAGACAGTCGTGCTCCACTCTCACCACCATCAGAACATATCTTCAAAGCTATCAGCGCAGAGAAAAAAGCAACACACCACTCCCGGGGGGGGCTCGAAACTCCAACCTTTCGGTTAACAGCCGATCGCGCTAGCCAATTGCGCAACGGAGACAGTCCTGCTCCACTCTCACCACCATCAGAACATATCTTCAAAGCTATCAGCCCAAAAAAAGCGCCGAACCACCACCGGGTGGGCTCGAAACTCCAACCTTTCGATTAACAGCCGATCGCGCTAGAAAGTTGCGCCACGGAGACAGTCCTCCTCCACTCTCACCACCACCAGAACATATCTTCAAAGCTATCATCTCATAGAAAAAAACTGCCGCATCACCACCGGGTGGGCTCGAACCTCCAACCTTTCGGTTACCAGCCGATCGCGCTAGCCAATTGCGCCCCGGAGACAGTCCTGCTCTATTCTTACCACAATCAGAACATATCTTCAAAGCTATCAGCCCAAAGAAAAAAAAAGCAACACACCACTTCCGGGAGGGCTCGAACCTCCAGCCTTTCGGTTAACATACGATCGCCCTAGCCAATTTCGCCACGGAGACAGTCTTGCTCCACTCTCACCACCATCATCAGAACATATCTTCAAAGCTATCAGCCCAAAGAAAAAAAAGCGCCGCACCACCACCGGGTGCGCTCAAACCTCCAACCTTTCGGTTAACAGACGATCGCGCTAGCCGATCGCGCCACAGAGACAGTCGTGCTCCACTCTCACCACCATCACCACCATCAGAACATATCTTCAAAGCTATCATCTCATAGAAAAAAACCGCCGCATCACCACCGGGTGGGCTCGAACCTCCAACCTTTCGGTTACCAGCCGATCGCGCTAGCCAATTGCGCCCCGGAGACAGTCCTGCTCTATTCTTACCACAATCAGAACATATCTTCAAAGCTATAAGCCCAAAGAAAAAAAAAGCAACACACCACTCCCGGGAGGGCTCGAACCTCCAGCCTTTCGGTTAACAGCCGATCGCCCTAGCCAATTTCGCCACGGAGACAGTCTTGCTCCACTCTCACCACCATCATCAGAACATATCTTCAAAGCTATCAGCCCAAAGAAAAAAAAGCGCCGCACCATCACCGGGTACGCTCGAACCTCCAACCTTTCGGTTAACAGACGATCGCGCTAGCCGATCGCGCCACAGAGACAGTCGTGCTCCACTCTCACCACCATCAGAACATATCTTCAAAGCTATCAGCGCAAAGAAAAAAGCAACACACCTCTCCCAGGGGGGCTCAAAACTCCAATCTTTCGGTTAACAGCAATCGCGCTAGCCAATTGTGCCACGGAGACAGTCGTGCTCCGCTCTCACCACCGTCAGAACAATTCTTCAGAGCTATCAGCCCAAAGAAAGAGAAGCGCCGCACAACCACCGGTTGGGCTCGAAACTCCAACCTTTCGGTCAACAGCCGATTGCGCTAGCCAATCGCGCCACGGAGGCAGTCGTGCTCCACTCTCACCACCAGCAAAACATATCTTCAAAGCTATCAGCGCAAAGAAAAAAAAACCACACACCGTCCCCGGGTGGGCTCAAACCTCCAACCTTTCGGTTATCAGCCGATCGCCCTAGCCAAGTGTGCCACGAAGACAGTCGTGCTCCACTCTCACCACCATCAGAACATATCTTCAAAGCTATCAGTCCAAAGAAAAAAAAGCGCTGCACCACCACGGGGTGCGCTCGAAACTCCAACCTTTCGGTTAACAGCCGATCGCGCTAGCCAATTGCGCCGCGGAGACAGTCCTCCTCCACTCTCACCACCACCAGAACATATCTTCAAAGCTATCATCCCATAGAAAAAAAAGCGCCGCATCACCACCGGGTGGGCTCGAACCTCCAACCTTTCGGTTAACGGCCGAACGCGCTTGCCAATTGCGCCACGGAGACAGTCCTGCTTCACTCTCACCACCATCAGAACATATCTTCAAAGATATCAGGCTAAAAAAAAGCGACACACCACTCCCGGGAGTTTGAACCTCAGACCTTTCAGTTAACAGCCGATCGCGCTAGTCAATTGCGCCACGGAGACAGTCGTGCTCCACTCTTACACCGTCAGAACATTTCTTCAGAGCTATCCGCCCAAAGAAAAAAAAAGCGCCGCACCACCACGGGGTGGGCTCGAAACTCCAACCTTTCGGTTAACAGCCGATCGCGCTAGCCAATTGCGCCACGGAGACAGTCCTCCTCCACTCTCACCCCCACCAGAACATATCTTCAAAGCTATCATCCCATAGAAAAAAAAGCGCCGCATCACCACCGGGTGAGCTCGAACCTCCAACCTTTCGGTTAACAGCCGAACGCGCTTGCCAATTGCGCCACGGAGACAGTCCTGCTTTACTCTCACCACCATCAGAACATATCTTCAAAGCTATCAGCCCAAAAAAAGCAACACACCACTCCCGGAAGGGCTCGAACCTCCAACCTTTCGGTTAACAGGCGATCACGCTAGCCAATTGCGCCATGGAGACAGTCGTGCTCCCCTCTTACACCGTCAGAACAATTCTTCAGAGCTGTCAGCCCACAGAAAAAGAAGCGCAGCACCACCACCGGGAGGGCTCGAACCTCCAACCTTTCGGTTAACAGACGATCGCGCTAGCAAATCGCGCAACGGAGACAGTCGTGCTCCACTCTAACCACCATCAGAACCTCTCTTCAAAGCTATCAGCGCAAAGAAAAAAGCAACACACCACTCCCGGGAGGGCTCGAAACTCCAACATTTCAGTTAACAGCCGATCGTACTAGCCAATTGCGCCATGGAGACAGTCCTGCTCCACTCTCACCACCATCAGAACATATCTTCAAAGCTATCAGCCCATAGAAAAAAAAGCGCCGCACCACCACCGGGTAGCCTCGAACCTCCAACCTTTCGGTTAACAGCCGATCGCGCTAGCCAATTGTGCGACGGAGACAGTCGTGCTCCGCTCTCACCACCGTCAGAACAATACTTCAGAGCTGTCAGCCCACAGAAAAAGAAGCGCCGCACCACCACCGGTTGGGCTCGAACCTCCAACCTTTAGGTCAACAGCCGATCGCGCTAGCCAATTGCGCCACGGAGGCAGTCGCGCTCCACTCTCACCACTATCAGAACATATCTTCAAAGCCATCAACGCAAAGAAAAGAAAATGCGACACACCAACCTCGGGTGGGCTCGAAACTCCAAACTTTCGGTTAACGACTGAACGCGCTACCCAATTGCGCCACGAAGACAGCCCTGCTCCACTCTCACCACCATCAGAACATATCTTCAAAGCTACCAGCCCAAAGAAAAAAAAGCAACACACAACTCCCGGGAGGGCTCGAACCTCCAACCTTTCGGTTAACAGCCGATCGCGCTAGCCAATTGCGCCACGGAGACAGACGCGCTCCACTCTCCCCACCATCAGAACATTTCTTCAGAGCTATCAGCCCAAAGAAAAAAAGCGTCGCACCACCACCGACTGGGCTCGAACCTCCAACCTTTCGGTTAACAGCCGATCGCGCTAGCAAAATGCGCCACGAGACAGTCGTGCTCCAACTCACCACCAACAGAACATATCTTCAAAGCTATCAGCGCAAAGAAAAAAGCAACACACACCACTTCCGGGAGGGCTCGAACCTTCAACCTTTCATTTAACAGCCAATCGCGCTAGCCAATTGCGCCACAGAGACAGTCCTGTTCCACTCTCACCAACATCAGAACATATCTTCAAAGCTATCAGCCCATAGAAAAAAAAAGGCAGGTGGGCTCAAACCTCTAAACTTTCGGTTAACAGCCGATCACGCTAGCCAATTGCGCCACGTAGACAGTCCTGCTCCGCTCTCACCCCCACCAGAACATATCTTCAAAGCTATCATCCCATAGAAAAAAAGGGCCGCATCACCACCGGCTGGGCTCGAACCTCCAACCTTTCGATTAACGGCCGAACGCGCTTGCCAATTGTGCCACGGAGACAGTCCTGCTTCACTCTCGACACCATCAGAACATATCTTCAAAGCTATGAGGCAAAAAAAGCAACACACTACTCCCGGGAGGGCTCGAACCTCGAACCTTTCGGTTAACAGCCGATCGCGCTAGCCAATTGCGCCACGGAGACAGTCGTGATCCACTCTTACACCGTCAGAACATTATTTCAGAGCAATCCGCCCAAAGGAAAAAAGCAACACACCACTACCGGGTCGGCTCGAAACTCCAACCTTTCGGTTAACAGCCGATCGTGCTAGCCAATTGCGCCCCGGAGACAGTCCTGCTCCATTCTCACCACCATCAGAACATATCTTCAAAGCTATCAGCCCAAAGAAAAAAAGCAACTCACCACTCCCGGGAGGGCTCGAACCTCCGACCTTTCAGTTAACAGCCGATCGCGCTAGCCATTTGCGCCACGAAGACAGTCGTGCTCCACTCTCACCACCATCAGAACATATCTTCAAAACTATCAGTCTAACAGTCTAAAAAAAAGCACCGCACCACCACCGGGTGGACTCGAACGTCCAACCTTTCGGTTAACGACCGAACGCGCTACCCAATTTCGCCACGAAGACAGTCCTGCTCCACTCTCACCACCATTAGAACATACCTTCAAAGCTATCATCCCAAAGAAAAAAAAGCGCAGCACCACCACCGGGTGGGCTCGAACCTCCAACCCTTCGGTTAACAGACGATCGCGCTAGCCGATCGCGCCACGGAGACAGTCGTGCTCCACTCTCACCACCATCAGAACATATCTTCAAAGCTATCAGCCCAAAGAAAAAAAAGCGCTGCACCACCACGGGGTGCGCTCGAAACTCCAACCTTTCGGTTAACAGCCGATCGCGCTAGCCAATTGCGCCACGGAGACAGTCCTCCTCCACTCTCACCACCACCAGAACATATCTTCAAAGCTATCATCCCATAGAAAAAAAAGCGCCGCATCACCACCGGGTGGGCTCGAACCTCCAACCTTTCGGTTAACGACCGAACGCGCTTGCCAATTGCGCCACGGAGACAGTCCTGCTTCACTCTCACCACCATCAGAACATATCTTCAAAGCTATCAGCCCAAAGAAAAAAAAGCGCTGCACCACCACGGGGTGCGCTCGAAACTCCAACCTTTCGGTTAACAGCCGATCGCGCTAGCCAATTGCGCCACGGAGACAGTCCTCCTCCACTCTCACCACCACCAGAACATATCTTCAAAGCTATCATCCCATAGAAAAAAAAGCGCCGCATCACCACCGGGTGGGCTCGAACCTCCAACCTTTCGGTTAACGGCCGAACGCGCTTGCCAATTGCGCCACGGAGACAGTCCTGCTTCACTCTCACCACCATCAGAACATATCTTCAAAGCTATCAGGCTAAAAAAAAGCGACACACCACTCCCGGGAGTTTGAACCTCAGACCTTTCAGTTAACAGCCGATCGCGCCAGTCAATTGCGCCACGGAGACAGTCGTGCTCCACTCTTACACCGTCAGAACATTTCTTCAGAGCTATCCGCCCAAAGAAAAAAAAGCGCCGCACCACCACGGGGTGGGCTCGAAACTCCAACCTTTCGGTTAACAGCCGATCGCGCTAGCCATTTGCGCCACGGAGACAGTCGTGCTCCACTCTCACCACCATCAGAACATATCTTCAAAGCTATCAGCCTAAGAAAAAAAAAGCGCCGGACCACCACCGGGTGGGCTCGAACCTCCAACCTTTCGGTTAAAGACCGAACGCGCTACCCGATTTCGCCACGAAGACAGCCCTGCTCCACTCTCACCACCTTTAGAACATATCTTCAAAGCTATCATCCCAAAGAAAAAAAAGCGCCGCACCACCACCGGGTGGGCTTGAACCTCCAACCTTTCGGTTAACAGACGATCGCGCTAGCCGATCGCGCCACGGAGACAGTCGTGCTCCACTCTCACCACCATCAGAACATATCTTCAAAGCTATCAGCGCAAAGAAAAAAGCAACACACCACTCCCGGGGGGCTCAAAACTCCAACCTTTCGGTTAACAGCCGATCGCGCTAGCCAATTGCGCAACGGAGCCAGTCCTGCTCCACTCTCACCACCATCAGAACATTCTTCAAAGCTATCAGCCCCAAAAAAAGCGCCGAACCACCACCGGGCGGGCTCGAAAGTCCAACCTTTCGATTAACAGCCGATCGCGCTAGACAATTGCGCCACGGAGACAGTCCTGTTCCACTCTCACCACCATTAGAACATATCGGCAAACTATCAGGCCATAGAAAAAAAGCGCCGCACCACCACCGGGAGGGCTCGAACCTCCAACCTTTCGGTTAACAGACGATCGCGCTAGCCAATCGCGCAACGGAGACAGTCGTGCTCCACTCTCACCACCATCAGAACCTATCTTCAAAGCTATCAGCGCAAAGAAAAAAGCAACACACCACTCCCGGGAGGGCTCGAAACTCCAACCTTTCAGTTAACAGCCGATCGTGCTAGCCAATTGCGCCATGGAGACAATCCTGCTCCACTCTCACCACCATCAGAACATATCTTCAAAGCTATCAGCCCATAGAAAAAAAGCGCCGCACCACCACCGGGTGGGCTCGAACCTCCAACCTTTCGGTTAACGACCGAACGCGCTACCCAATTGCGCCACGAAGACAGTCCTGCTTCACTCTCACCACCGTCGGAACAATTCTTCAGAGCTATCAGCCCAAAGAAAAAGAAGCGCCGCACAACCACCAGTTGGGCTCGAAACTCCGACCTTTCGGTCAACAGCCGATCGCGCTAGCCAATTGCGCCACGGAGACAGTCGTGCTCCACTCTCACCACCAACAGAACATATCTTCAAAGCTATCAGAGCAAAGATAAAAGCAACAAACCACTCCCGGGAGGGCTCGAACCTCCAACTTTTCGGTTAACAGCCGATCGCGCTAGCCAATTGCGCCACGGAGACCGTCCTGCTCCACTCTCACCACCATCAGAACATATCTTCAAAGCTATCAGCCCAAAGAAGAAGAAGCGCCGCACCACCACCGGGTGTGCTCGAACCTGCAACCTTTCGGTCAACAGCCGATCGCGCTAGCCGATTGCGCCACGGAGACTGTCGTGCTCCAGTCTCACCACCATCAGAACATATCTTCAAAGCTATCAGCCCAAAGAAAAAAAGCGCCGCACCACCACTGGGTGGGCTCGAACCTCCAACCTTTCGGTTAACAGCCGATCGCGCTAGCCAATTGTGCGACGGAGACAGTCGTGCTCCGCTCTCACCACCGTCAGAACAATTCTTCAGAGCTATCAGCCCAAAGAAAAAGAAGCGCCGCACCACCACCAGTTGGGCTCGAACCTCCAACCTTTCGGTCAACAGCCGATTGCGCTAGCCAATTGCGCCACGGAGGCAGTCGCACTCCACCCTCACCACTATCAGAACATATCTTCAAAGCCATCAACGCAAAAAAAAGAAAAAGCGACACACCAACCTCGGGTGGGCTCGAAACTCCAACCTTTCGATTAACAGCCGATCGCGCTAGCCAATTGCGCCACGGAGACAATCCTGCTCCACTCTCACCACCATCAGAACATATCTTCAAAGCTATCAGCCTAAAGAAAAAAAAAGCGCCGGACCTCCACCGGGTGGGCTCGAACCTCCAACCTTTCGGTTAAAGACCGAACGCGCTACCCGATTTCGCCACGAAGACAGCCCTGCTCCACTCTCACCACCTTTAGAACATATCTTCAAAGCTATCATCCCAAAGAAAAAAAAGCGCCGCACCACCACCGGGTGGGCTCGAACCTCCAACCTTTCGGTTAACAGACGATCGCGCTAGCCGATCGCGCCACGGAGACAGTCGTGCTCCACTCTCACCACCATCAGAACATACCTTCAAAGCTATCAGCGCAAAGAAAAAAGCAACACACCACTCCCGGGGGGCTCAAAACTCCAACCTTTCGGTTAACAGCCGATCGCGCTAGCCAATTGCGCAACGGAGACAGTCCTGCTCCACTCTCACCACAATCAGAACATTCTTCAAAGCTATCAGCCCCAAAAAAAGCGCCGAACCACCACCGGGCGGGCTCGAAACTCCAACTTTTCGATTAACAGACGATCGCGCTAGCCAATCGCGCAACGGAGACAGTCGTGCTCCACTCTCACCACCATCAGAACCTATCTTCAAAGCTATCAGCGCAAAGAAAAAAGCAACACACCACTCCCGGGAGGGCTCGAAACTCCAACCTTTCAGTTAACAGCCGATCGTGCTAGCCAATTGCGCCATGGAGACAATCCTGCTCCACTCTCACCACCATCAGAACATATCTTCAAAGCTATCAGCCCATAGAAAAAAAAGCGCCGCACCACCACCGGGTGGGCTCGAACCTCCAACCTTTTGGTTAACGACCGAACGCGCTACCCTATTGCGCCACGAAGACAGTCCTGCTTCACTCTCACCACCGTCGGAACAATTCTTCAGAGCTATCAGCTCAAAGAAAAAGAAGCGCCGCACAACCACCAGTTGGGCTCGAAACTCCGACCTTTCGGTCAACAGCCGATCGCGCTAGCCAATTGCGCCACGGAGACAGTCGTGCTCCACTCTCACCACCAACAGAACATATCTTCAAAGCTATCAGCGCAAAGGTAAAAGCAACACACCACTCCCGGGAGGGCTCGAACCTCCAACTTTTCGGTTAACAGCCGATCGCGCTAGCCAATTGCGCCACGGAGACCGTCCTGCTCCACTCTCACCACCATCAGAACACATCTTCAAAGCTATCAGCCCAAAGAAGAAGAAGCGCCGCACCACCACCGGGTGCGCTCGAACCTGCAACCTTTCGGTCAACAGCCGATCGCGCTAGCCAATTGCGCCATGGAGACTGTCGTGCTCCACTCTCACCACCATCAGAACATATCTTCAAAGCTATCAGCCCAAAGAAAAAAAGCGCCGCACCACCACCGGGTGGGCTCGAACCTCCAACCTTTCGGTTAACAGCCGATCGCGCTAGCCAATTGTTCGACAGAGACAGTCGTGCTCCGCTCTCACCACCGTCAGAACAATTCTTCAGAGCTATCATCCCATAGAAAAAAAAGCGCCGCATCACCACCGGGTGGGCTCGAACCTCCAACCTTTCGGTTAACGGCCGAACGCGCTTGCCAATTGCGCCACGGAGACAGTCCTGCTTCACTCTCACCACCATCAGAACATATCTTCAAAGCTATCAGGCTAAAAAAAAGCGACACACCACTCCCGGGAGTTTGAACCTCAGACCTTTCAGTTAACAGCCGATCGCGCTAGTCAATTGCGCCACGGAGACAGTCGTGCTCCACTCTTACACCGTCAGAACATTTCTTCAGAAGTGTTGTGGCTCGGGCGAGTTGGTTATCCATGAACTTAGCTTCTATTAGCGCGGCACATACTGTGTTTTACTTGTGTTTTGTGTTTTAAAAACGCCCTAGCAAAATCGTGTCATCACAAAATGGCACACAGTTTCGTGACTCAGAGTAAGCGTCTCACCGAAGCAGGGTACCCTGTTCTGCTGCAGGTCTCTGTAGCTGAGCGTATCCTCAAAGCTTCACAGAAAGATAGGCAACAAGTGTTGGAGTGTTCGGGTAGCAGAATAGGCGTAATCCCATATATGCACACTGTCTCTCATAACTTGAAGAAGGTAGCCCAGCGGGCTCACGTACGTGTGGTGTTTTCAGCCCCCAAAAAACTAGGGGAGCTTTGCAAGTTGACCTGCCCAATTAGTTCTATTCGCTTAGTATGTGATAAGAAACATCAGGTTAGATATGTAGATTGTGTGTGTTGCGTTGTGTACGTGTTCTTGTTATCGTGTGGAAGATATTACATAGGACAGACTAAGCGGTGTCTTAATGATAGACTGCGGGAACATGCTTACAACGCGAGAAATAAGCTTTCAGCGGGAGGGTTCTTGGCAGCGCACTGCAAGGGGTGTGGGTGCTCCCCTGATCTGTATAGCTGCACCGTTATCAGCCGGTCTCGCAATCAGCTGACACGTGAGATCAAAGAAGCCGAGGCAATAGAAAAAATGGGAAACTTGTGTGTGAGTTCACCTTCGATTGCTTTGACAGATAAGGAAATGACGTTTCTTGGGATGTCACCACGTGCAAGATGAGTCGTGTTTCTACGCATGTATAAGATGGGTGTCAAGGGCATGAAATAAACAGTTGGAAGTTTAGCGCCTACCTGTCTTGACGTCTCTGTATTCTTTCCTCTTTCCTTTTCATATGTGCCGCGCTAATAGAAGCTAAATTTCTTCAGAGCTATCCGCCCAAAGAAAAAAAAGCGCCGCACCACCACGGGGTGGGCTCGAAACTCCAACCTTTCGGTTAACAGCCGATCGCGCTAGCCATTTGCGCCACGGAGACAGCCCTGCTCCACTCTCACCACCATCAGAACATATCTTCAAAGCTATCAGCCTAAAGAAAAAAAAGCGCCGCACCACCACCGGGTGGGCTTGAACCTCCAACCTTTCGGTTAACAGACGATCGCGCTAGCCGATCGCGCCACGGAGACAGTCGTGCTCCACTCTCACCACCATCAGAACATATCTTCAAAGCTATCAGCGCAAAGAAAAAAGCAACACACCACTCCCGGGGGGCTCAAAACTCCAACCTTTCGGTTAACAGCCGATCGCGCTAGCCAATTGCGCAACGGAGCCAGTCCTGCTCCACTCTCACCACCATCAGAACATTCTTCAAAGCTATCAGCCCCAAAAAAAGCGCCGAACCACCACCGGGCGGGCTCGAAAGTCCAACCTTTCGATTAACAGCCGATCGCGCTAGACAATTGCGCCACGGAGACAGTCCTGTTCCACTCTCACCACCATTAGAACATATCTGCAAACTATCAGGCCATAGAAAAAAAGCGCCGCACCACCACCGGGAGGGCTCGAACCTCCAACCTTTCGGTTAACAGACGATCGCGCTAGCCAATCGCGCAACGGAGACAGTCGTGCTCCACTCTCACCACCATCACAACCTATCTTCAAAGCTATCAGCGCAAAGAAAAAAGCAACACACCACTCGCGGGAGGGCTCGAAACTCCAACCTTTCAGTTAACAGCCGATCGTGCTAGCCAATTGCGCCATGGAGACAATCCTGCTCCACTCTCACCACCATCAGAACATATCTTCAAAGCTATCAGCCCATAGAAAAAAAGCGCCGCACCACCACCGGGTGGGCTCGAACCTCCAACCTTTCGGTTAACGACCGAACGCGCTACCCAATTGCGCCACGAAGACAGTCCTGCTTCACTCTCACCACCGTCGGAACAATTCTTCAGAGCTATCAGCCCAAAGAAAAAGAAGCGCCGCACAACCACCAGTTGGGCTCGAAACTCCGACCTTTCGGTCAACAGCCGATCGCGCTAGCCAATTGCGCCACGGAGACAGTCGTGCTCCACTCTCACCACCAACAGAACATATCTTCAAAGCTATCAGCGCAAAGATAAAAGCAACAAACCACTCCCGGGAGGGCTTGAACCTCCAACTTTTCGGTTAACAGCCGATCGCGCTAGCCAATTGCGCCACGGAGACCGTCCTGCTCCACTCTCACCACCATCAGAACATATCTTCAAAGCTATCAGCCCAAAGAAGAAGAAGCGCCGCACCACCACCGGGTGTGCTCGAACCTGCAACCTTTCGGTCAACAGCCGATCGCGCTAGCCGATTGCGCCACGGAGACTGTCGTGCTCCACTCTCACCACCATCAGAACATATCTTCAAAGCTATCAGCCCAAAGAAAAAAAGCGCCGCACCACCACTGGGTGGGCTCGAACCTCCAACCTTTCGGTTAACAGCCGATCGCGCTAGCCAATTGTGCGACGGAGACAGTCGTGCTCCGCTCTCACCACCGTCAGAACAATTCTTCAGAGCTATCAGCCCAAAGAAAAAGAAGCGCCGCACCACCACCAGTTGGGCTCGAACCTCCAACCTTTCGGTCAACAGCCGATTGCGCTAGCCAATTGCGCCACGGAGGCAGTCGCGCTCCACCCTCACCACTATCAGAACATATCTTCAAAGCCATCAACGCAAAAAAAAGAAAAAGCGACACACCAACCTCGGGTGGGCTCGAAATTCCAACCTTTCGATTAACAGCCGATCGCGCTAGCCAATTGCGCCACGGAGACAATCCTGCTCCACTCTCACCACCATCAGAACATATCTTCAAAGCTATCAGCCTAAAGAAAAAAAAAGCGCCGGACCACCACCGGGTGGGCTCGAACCTCCAACCTTTCGGTTAAAGACCGAACGCGCTACCCGATTTCGCCACGAAGACAGCCCTGCTCCACTCTCACCACCTTTAGAACATATCTTCAAAGCTATCATCTCAAAGAAAAAAAAGCGCCGCACCACCATCGGGTGGGCTCGAACCTCCAACCTTTCGGTTAACAGACGATCGCGCTAGCCGATCGCGCCACGGAGACAGTCGTGCTCCACTCTCACCACCATCAGAACATACCTTCAAAGCTATCAGCGCAAAGAAAAAAGCAACACACCACTCCCGGGGGGCTCAAAACTCCAACCTTTCGGTTAACAGCCGATCGCGCTAGCCAATTGCGCAACGGAGACAGTCCTGCTCCGCTCTCACCACAATCAGAACATTCTTCAAAGCTATCAGCCCCAAAAAAAGCGCCGAACCACCACCGGGCGGGCTCGAAACTCCAACTTTTCGATTAACAGCCGATCGCGCTAGAAAATTGCGCCACGGAGACAGTCCTGTTTTACTCTCACCACCATTAGAACATATCTTCAAACTATCAGGCCATAGAAAAAAAGCGCCGCACCACCACCGGGAGGGCTCGAACCTCCAACCTTTCGGTTAACAGACGATCGCGCTAACCAATCGCGCAACGGAGACAGTCGTGCTCCACTCTCACCACCATCAGAACCTATCTTCAAAGCTATCAGCGCAAAGAAAAAAGCAACACACCACTCCCGGGAGGGCTCGAAACTCCAACGTTTCAGTTAACAGCCGATCGTGCTAGCCAATTGCGCCATGGAGACAATCCTGCTCCACTCTCACCACCATCAGAACATATCTTCAAAGCTATCAGCCCATAGAAAAAAAAGCGCCGCACCACCACCGGGTGGGCTCGAACCTCCAACCTTTTGGTTAACGACCGAACGCGCTACCCTATTGCGCCACGAAGACAGTCCTGCTTCACTCTCACCACCGTCGGAACAATTCTTCAGAGCTATCAGCCCAAAGAAAAAGAAGCGCCGCACAACCACCAGTTGGGCTCGAAACTCCGACCTTTCGGTCAACAGCCGATCGCGCTAGCCAATTGCGCCACGGAGACAGTCGTGCTCCACTCTCACCACCAACAGAACATATCTTCAAAGCTATCAGCGCAAAGGTAAAAGCAACACACCACTCCCGGGAGGGCTCGAACCTCCAACGTTTCAGTTAACAGCCGATCGTGCTAGCCAATTGCGCCATGGAGACAATCCTGCTCCACTCTCACCACCATCAGAACATATCTTCAAAGCTATCAGCCCATAGAAAAAAAAGCGCCGCACCACCACCGGGTGGGCTCGAACCTCCAACCTTTCGGTTAACAGCCGATCGCGCTAGCCAATTGCGCCACGGAGACCGTCCTGCTCCACTCTCACCACCATCAGAACACATCTTCAAAGCTATCAGCCCAAAGAAGAAGAAGCGCCGCACCACCACCGGGTGCGCTCGAACCTGCAACCTTTCGGTCAACAGCTGATCGCGCTAGCCAATTGCGCCACGGAGACTGTCGTGCTCCACTCTCACCACCATCAGAACATATCTTCAAAGCTATCAGCCCAAAGAAAAAAAGCGCCGCACCACCACCGGGTGGGCTCGAACCTCCAACCTTTCGGTTAACAGCCGATCGCGCTAGCCAATTGTTCGACGGAGACAGTCGTGCTCCGCTCTCACCACCGTCAGAACAATTCTTCAGAGCTATCATCCCATAGAAAAAAAAGCGCCGCATCACCACCGGGTGGGCTCGAACCTCCAACCTTTCGGTTAACGGCCGAACGCGCTTGCCAATTGCGCCACGGAGACAGTCCTGCTTCACTCTCACCACCATCAGAACATATCTTCAAAGCTATCAGGCTAAAAAAAGCGACACACCACTCCCGGGAGTTTGAACCTCAGACCTTTCAGTTAACAGCCGATCGCGCTAGTCAATTGCGCCACGGAGACAGTCGTGCTCCACTCTTACACCGTCAGAACATTTCTTCAGAGCTATCCGCCCAAAGAAAAAAAAGCGCCGCACCACCACGGGGTGGGCTCGAAACTCCAACCTTTCGGTTAACAGCCGATCGCGCTAGCCATTTGCGCCACGGAGACAGCCCTGCTCCACTCTCACCACCATCAGAACATATCTTCAAAGCTATCAGCCTAAAGAAAAAAAAGCGCCGCACCACCACCGGGTGGGCTTGAACCTCCAACCTTTCGGTTAACAGACGATCGCGCTAGCCGATCGCGCCACGGAGACAGTCGTGCTCCACTCTCACCACCATCAGAACATATCTTCAAAGCTATCAGCGCAAAGAAAAAAGCAACACACCACTCCCGGGGGGCTCAAAACTCCAACCTTTCGGTTAACAGCCGATCGCGCTAGCCAATTGCGCAACGGAGCCAGTCCTGCTCCACTCTCACCACCATCAGAACATTCTTCAAAGCTATCAGCCCCAAAAAAAGCGCCGAACCACCACCGGGCGGGCTCGAAAGTCCAACCTTTCGATTAACAGCCGATCGCGCTAGACAATTGCGCCACGGAGACAGTCCTGTTCCACTCTCACCACCATTAGAACATATCTGCAAACTATCAGGCCATAGAAAAAAAGCGCCGCACCACCACCGGGAGGGCTCGAACCTCCAACCTTTCGGTTAACAGACGATCGCGCTAGCCAATCGCGCAACGGAGACAGTCGTGCTCCACTCTCACCACCATCACAACCTATCTTCAAAGCTATCAGCGCAAAGAAAAAAGCAACACACCACTCCCGGGAGGGCTCGAAACTCCAACCTTTCAGTTAACAGCCGATCGTGCTAGCCAATTGCGCCATGGAGACAATCCTGCTCCACTCTCACCACCATCAGAACACATCTTCAAAGCTATCAGCCCATAGAAAAAAAGCGCCGCACCACCACCGGGTGGGCTCGAACCTCCAACCTTTCGGTTAACGACCGAACGCGCTACCCAATTGCGCCACGAAGACAGTCCTGCTTCACTATCACCACCGTCGGAACAATTCTTCAGAGCTATCAGCCCAAAGAAAAAGAAGCGCCGCACAACCACCAGTTGGGCTCGAAACTCCGACCTTTCGGTCAACAGCCGATCGCGCTAGCCAATTGCGCCACGGAGACAGTCGTGCTCCACTCTCACCACCAACAGAACATATCTTCAAAGCTATCAGCGCAAAGATAAAAGCAACAAACCACTCCCGGGAGGGCTCGAACCTCCAACTTTTCGGTTAACAGCCGATCGCGCTAGCCAATTGCGCCACGGAGACCGTCCTGCTCCACTCTCACCACCATCAGAACATATCTTCAAAGCTATCAGCCCAAAGAAGAAGAAGCGCCGCACCACCACCGGGTGTGCTCGAACCTGCAACCTTTCGGTCAACAGCCGATCGCGCTAGCCGATTGCGCCACGGAGACTGTCGTGCTCCACTCTCACCACCATCAGAACATATCTTCAAAGCTATCAGCCCAAAGAAAAAAAGCGCCGCACCACCACTGGGTGGGCTCGAACCTCCAACCTTTCGGTTAACAGCCGATCGCGCTAGCCAATTGTGCGACGGAGACAGTCGTGCTCCGCTCTCACCACCGTCAGAACAATTCTTCAGAGCTATCAGCCCAAAGAAAAAGAAGCGCCGCACCACCACCAGTTGGGCTCGAACCTCCAACCTTTCGGTCAACAGCCGATTGCGCTAGCCAATTGCGCCACGGAGGCAGTCGCGCTCCACCCTCACCACTATCAGAACATATCTTCAAAGCCATCAACGCAAAAAAAAGAAAAAGCGACACACCAACCTCGGGTGGGCTCGAAACTCCAACCTTTCGATTAACAGCCGATCGCGCTAGCCAATTGCGCCACGGAGACAATCCTGCTCCACTCTCACCACCATCAGAACATATCTTCAAAGCTATCAGCCTAAAGAAAAAAAAAGCGCCGGACCACCACCGGGTGGGCTCGAACCTCCAACCTTTCGGTTAAAGACCGAACGCGCTACCCGATTTCGCCACGGAGACTGTCGTGCTCCACTCTCACCACCATCAGAACATATCTTCAAAGCTATCAGCCCAAAGAAAAAAAGCGCCGCACCACCACCGGGTGGGCTCGAACCTCCAACCTTTCGGTTAACAGCCGATCGCGCTAGCCAATTGTTCGACGGAGACAGTCGTGCTCCGCTCTCACCACCGTCAGAACAATTCTTCAGAGCTATCATCCCATAGAAAAAAAAGCGCCGCATCACCACCGGGTGGGCTCGAACCTCCAACCTTTCGGTTAACGGCCGAACGCGCTTGCCAATTGCGCCACGGAGACAGTCCTGCTTCACTCTCACCACCATCAGAACATATCTTCAAAGCTATCAGGCTAAAAAAAAGCGACACACCACTCCCGGGAGTTTGAACCTCAGACCTTTCAGTTAACAGCCGATCGCGCTAGTCAATTGCGCCACGGAGACAGTCGTGCTCCACTCTTACACCGTCAGAACATTTCTTCAGAGCTATCCGCCCAAAGAAAAAAAAGCGCCGCACCACCACGGGGTGGGCTCGAAACTCCAACCTTTCGGTTAACAGCCGATCGCGCTAGCCATTTGCGCCACGGAGACAGCCCTGCTCCACTCTCACCACCATCAGAACATATCTTCAAAGCTATCAGCCTAAAGAAAAAAAAGCGCCGCACCACCACCGGGTGGGCTTGAACCTCCAACCTTTCGGTTAACAGACGATCGCGCTAGCCGATCGCGCCACGGAGACAGTCGTGCTCCACTCTCACCACCATCAGAACATATCTTCAAAGCTATCAGCGCAAAGAAAAAAGCAACACACCACTCCCGGGGGGCTCAAAACTCCAACCTTTCGGTTAACAGCCGATCGCGCTAGCCAATTGCGCAACGGAGCCAGTCCTGCTCCACTCTCACCACCATCAGAACATTCTTCAAAGCTATCAGCCCCAAAAAAAGCGCCGAACCACCACCGGGCGGGCTCGAAAGTCCAACCTTTCGATTAACAGCCGATCGCGCTAGACAATTGCGCCACGGAGACAGTCCTGTTCCACTCTCACCACCATTAGAACATATCTGCAAACTATCAGGCCATAGAAAAAAAGCGCCGCACCACCACCGGGAGGGCTCGAACCTCCAACCTTTCGGTTAACAGACGATCGCGCTAGCCAATCGCGCAACGGAGACAGTCGTGCTCCACTCTCACCACCATCACAACCTATCTTCAAAGCTATCAGCGCAAAGAAAAAAGCAACACCCCACTCCCGGGAGGGCTCGAAACTCCAACCTTTCAGTTAACAGCCGATCGTGCTAGCCAATTGCGCCATGGAGACAATCCTGCTCCACTCTCACCACCATCAGAACACATCTTCAAAGCTATCAGCCCATAGAAAAAAAGCGCCGCACCACCACCGGGTGGGCTCGAACCTCCAACCTTTCGGTTAACGACCGAACGCGCTACCCAATTGCGCCACGAAGACAGTCCTGCTTCACTCTCACCACCGTCGGAACAATTCTTCAGAGCTATCAGCCCAAAGAAAAAGAAGCGCCGCACAACCACCAGTTGGGCTCGAAACTCCGACCTTTCGGTCAACAGCCGATCGCGCTAGCCAATTGCGCCACGGAGACAGTCGTGCTCCACTCTCACCACCAACAGAACATATCTTCAAAGCTATCAGCGCAAAGATAAAAGCAACAAACCACTCCCGGGAGGGCTCGAACCTCCAACTTTTCGGTTAACAGCCGATCGCGCTAGCCAATTGCGCCACGGAGACCGTCCTGCTCCACTCTCACCACCATCAGAACATATCTTCAAAGCTATCAGCCCAAAGAAGAAGAAGCGCCGCACCACCACCGGGTGTGCTCGAACCTGCAACCTTTCGGTCAACAGCCGATCGCGCTAGCCGATTGCGCCACGGAGACTGTCGTGCTCCACTCTCACCACCATCAGAACATATCTTCAAAGCTATCAGCCCAAAGAAAAAAAGCGCCGCACCACCACTGGGTGGGCTCGAACCTCCAACCTTTCGGTTAACAGCCGATCGCGCTAGCCAATTGTGCGACGGAGACAGTCGTGCTCCGCTCTCACCACCGTCAGAACAATTCTTCAGAGCTATCAGCCCAAAGAAAAAGAAGCGCCGCACCACCACCAGTTGGGCTCGAACCTCCAACCTTTCGGTCAACAGCCGATTGCGCTAGCCAATTGCGCCACGGAGGCAGTCGCGCTCCACCCTCACCACTATCAGAACATATCTTCAAAGCCATCAACGCAAAAAAAAGAAAAAGCGACACACCAACCTCGGGTGGGCTCGAAACTCCAACCTTTCGATTAACAGCCGATCGCGCTAGCCAATTGCGCCACGGAGACAATCCTGCTCCACTCTCACCACCATCAGAACATATCTTCAAAGCTATCAGCCTAAAGAAAAAAAAAGCGCCGGACCACCACCGGGTGGGCTCGAACCTCCAACCTTTCGGTTAAAGACCGAACGCGCTACCCGATTTCGCCACGAAGACAGCCCTGCTCCACTCTCACCACCTTTAGAACATATCTTCAAAGCTATCATCTCAAAGAAAAAAAAGCGCCGCACCACCACCGGGTGGGCTCGAACCTCCAACCTTTCGGTTAACAGACGATCGCGCTAGCCGATCGCGCCACGGAGACAGTCGTGCTCCACTCTCACCACCATCAGAACATACCTTCAAACCTATCAGCGCAAAGAAAAAAGCAACACACCACTCCCGGGGGGCTCAAAACTCCAACCTTTCGGTTAACAGCCGATCGCGCTAGCCAATTGCGCAACGGAGACAGTCCTGCTCCGCTCTCACCACAATCAGAACATTCTTCAAAGCTATCAGCCCCAAAAAAAGCGCCGAACCACCACCGGGCGGGCTCGAAACTCCAACTTTTCGATTAACAGCCGATCGCGCTAGAAAATTGCGCCACGGAGACAGTCCTGTTCCACTCTCACCACCATTAGAACATATCTTCAAACTATCAGGCCATAGAAAAAAAGCGCCGCACCACCACCGGGAGGGCTCGAACCTCCAACCTTTCGGTTAACAGACGATCGCGCTAACCAATCGCGCAACGGATACAGTCGTGCTCCACTCTCACCACCATCAGAACCTATCTTCAAAGCTATCAGCGCAAAGAAAAAAGCAACACACCACTCCCGGGAGGGCTCGAAACTCCAACGTTTCAGTTAACAGCCGATCGTGCTAGCCAATTGCGCCATGGAGACAATCCTGCTCCACTCTCAGCACCATCAGAACATATCTTCAAAGCTATCAGCCCATAGAAAAAAAAGCGCCGCACCACCACCGGGTGGGCTCGAACCTCCAACCTTTTGGTTAACGACCGAACGCGCTACCCTATTGCGCCACGAAGACAGTCCTGCTTCACTCTCACCACCGTCGGAACAATTCTTCAGAGCTATCAGCCCAAAGAAAAAGAAGCGCCGCACAACCACCAGTTGGGCTCGAAACTCCGACCTTTCGGTCAACAGCCGATCGCGCTAGCCAATTGCGCCACGGAGACAGTCGTGCTCCACTCTCACCACCAACAGAACATATCTTCAAAGCTATCAACGCAAAGGTAAAAGCAACACACCACTCCCGGGAGGGCTCGAACCTCCAACTTTTCGGTTAACAGCCGATCGCGCTAGCCAATTGCGCCACGGAGACCGTCCTGCTCCACTCTCACCACCATCAGAACACATCTTCAAAGCTATCAGCCCAAAGAAGAAGAAGCGCCGCACCACCACCGGGTGCGCTCGAACCTGCAACCTTTCGGTCAACAGCCGATCGTTCTAGCCAATTGCGCCACGGAGACTGTCGTGCTCCACTCTCACCACCATCAGAACATATCTTCAAAGCTATCAGCCCAAAGAAAAAAAGCGCCGCACCACCATCGGGTGGGCTCGAACCTCCAACCTTTCGGTTAACAGCCGATCGCGCTAGCCAATTGTTCGACGGAGACAGTCGTGCTCCGCTCTCACCACCGTCAGAACAATTCTTCAGAGCTATCAGCCCAAAGAAAAAGAAGCGCCGCACCACCACCGGTTGGGCTCGAAACTCCAACCTTTCAGTTAACAGCCGATCGTGCTAGCCAATTGCGCCATGGAGACAATCCTGCTCCACTCTCACCACCATCAGAACATATCTTCAAAGCTATCAGCCCAAAGAAAAAAAGCGCCGCACCACCACGAGGTGGGCCCAAAACTCCAACCTTTCGGTTACCAGCCGAACGCGCTTGCCAATTGCTCCACGGAGACAGTCCTGCTTCACTCTCACCACCATCAGAACATATCTTCAAAGCTATCAGCCCAAAAAAAGCATGACACCACTCCCGGAAGGGCTTGAACCTCCAACCTTTCGGTTAACAGGCGATCGCGCTAGCCAATTGCGCCACGGAGACAGTCGTGCTCCCCTCTTACACCGTCAGAACATTTCTTCAGAGCTATCCGCCCAAAGGAAAAAAAGCACCGCACCACCACCGAGTGGGCTTGAACCTCCAACCTTTCGGTTAACAGCCGATCGCGCTAGCCAATTGGGCCACGGAGACAGTCGTGCTGCACTCTCACCACCATCAGAACATATCTTTAAAGCTATCAGCCCAAAAAAAGCGCCGAACCACCACGGGGTGGGGTCGAAACTCCAACCTTTCGATTAACAGCCGATCGCGCTAGAAAATTGCGCCACGCAGAAGACAGTCCTGTTCCACTCTCACCACCATTAGAACATATCTTCAAAGCTATCAGCGCAAAGAAAAAAGCAACACACCACTCCCGGGAGGGCTCCAAACTCCAACCTTTCGGTTAACAGCCGATCGTTCTAGCCTATTGCGCCATGGAGACAGTCCTGCTCCACTCTCACCACCATCAGAACATATCTTAGAAGCTATCAGCCCATAGAAAAAAAAGCGCCGCACCACCACCGGGTGGGCTCGAACCTCCAAACTTTCGGTTAACGACCGAAGGCGCTACCCAATTGCGCCACGAAGACAGTCCTGCTCCACTCTCACCACCATCAGAACATATCTTCAAAGCTATCAGCCCAAAGAAAAAAAAGCAACACACCACTCCCGGGAGGGCTCGAACCTCCAACCTTTCGGTTAACAGGCGATCGCGCTAGCCAATTGCGCCACGGAGACAGACGCGCTCCACTCTCCCCACCGTCAGAACATTTCTTCAGAGCTATCAGCCCAAAGAAAAAAAGCGTCGCACCACCCCCGGGTGGGCTCGAACCTCCAACCTTTCGGTTAACAGCCGATCGCGCAAGCAAATTGCGCCACGGAGACAGTCGTGCTCCAACTCACCACCAACAGAACATATCTTCAAAGCTATCAGCGCAAAGAAAAAAGCAACACACCACTTCCGGGAGGGCTCGAACCTCCAACTTTTCGGTTAACAGCCAATCGCCTTGCCAATTGCACCACGGAGACAGTCCTGCTCCACTCTCACCACCATCAGAACACATTTTCAAAGCTATCAGCCCAAAAAAAAGCGCCGAACCACCACCGGGTGGGCTCGAAACTCCAACCTTTCGATTAACAGCCGATCGCGCTAGAAAACTGCGCCACGGAGACAGTCCTGTTCCACTCTCACCACCATTAGAACATATCTTCAAAGCTATCAGCGCAAAGAAAAAAGCAACACACCACTCCCGGGAGGGCTCCAAACTCCAACCTTTCGGTTAACAGTCGATCGTTCTAGCCAATTGCGCCATGGAGACAGTCCTGCTCCACTCTCACCACCATCAGAACATATCTTCAAAGCTATCAGCCCATAGAAAAAAAAAGCGCCGCACCACCACCGGGTGGGCTCGAACCTCCAACCTTTCGGTTAACAGCTGATCGCGCTAGCCAATAGCGCCACGGAGACAGTCCTGCTCCACTCTCACCACCATCAGAACATATCTTCAAAGCTATCAGCCCAAAGAAGAAGAAGCGCCGGACCACCACCGGGTGGGCTCGAACCTCCAACCTTTCGGTGAAAGACCGAAAGCGCTACCCGATTTCGTCACGAAGACAGTCCTGCTCCACTCTCACCACCTTTAGAACATATCTTCAAAGCTATCATCCCAAAGAAAAAAAAGCGCCGCACCACCGCCGGGTGGGCTCGAACCTCCATCCTTTCGGTTATCAGACGATCGCGCTAGCCGATCGCGCCACGGAGACAGTCGTGCTCCACTCTCACCACCATCAGAACATATCTTCAAAGCTATCAGCGCAAAGAAAAAAGCAACACACCACTCCCGGGAGGCTCAAAACTCCAACATTTCGGTTAACAGCCGATCGCGCTAGCCAATGGCGCAAAAAGACAGTCCTGCTCCACTCTCACCACCATCAGAACATTCTTCAAAGCTATCAGCCCCAAAAAAAGCACCGAACCACCACCGGGTGGGCTCGAAATTCCAACCTTTCGACTAACAGCCGATCGCGCTAGAAAATTGCGCCACGGAGACAGTCCTGTTCCACTCTCACCACCATTAGAACATATCTTCAAACTATCAGGCCATAGAAAAAAAGCGCCGCACCACCACCGGGAGGGCTCGAACCTCCAACCTTTCGGTTAACAGACGATCGCGCTAGCGAATCGCGCAACGGAGACAGTCGTGCTCCACTCTCACCACCATCAAAACCTATCTTCAAAGCTATCAGCGCAAAGAAAAAAGCAACACACCAATCCCGGGAGGGCTCGAAACTCCAACCTTTCAGTTAACAGCCGATCGTGCTAGCCAAGTGCGCCATGGAGACAGTCCTGCTCCACTCTCACCACCATCAGAACATATCTTCAAAGCTATCAGCCCATAGAAAAAAAAGCGCCGCACCACCACCGGGTGGGCTCGAACCTCCAACCTTTCGGTTAACAGCCGATCGGGCTAGCCAATTGTGCGACGGAGACAGTCGTGCTCCCCTCTTACACCGTCAGAACATTTCTTCAGAGCTATCCGCCCAAAGGAAAAAAAGCACCGCACCACCACCGAGTGGGCTTGAACCTCCAACCTTTCGGTTAACAGCCGATCGCGCTAGCCAATTGGGCCACGGAGACAGTCGTGCTCCACTCTCACCACCATCAGAACATATCTTCAAAGCTATCAGCCCAAAAAAAGCGCCGAACCACCACCGGGTGGGCTCGAAACTCCAACCTTTCGATTAACAGCCGATCGCGCTAGAAAACTGCGCCACGGAGACAGTCCTGCTCCACTCTCACCACCATCAGAACATATCTTCAAAGCTATCAGCCCATAGAAAAAAAAGCGCCGCACCACCACCGGGTGGGCTCGAACCTCAAACTTTCGGTTAACGACCGAACGCGCTACCCAATTGCGCCACGAAGACAGTCCTGCTCCACTCTCACCACCATCAGAACATATCTTCAAAGCTATCAGCCCAAAGAAAAAAAAGCAGCACACCACTCCCGGGAGGGCTCGAACCTCCAACCTTTCGGTTAACAGCCGATCGCGCTAGCCAATTGCGCCACGGAGACAGTCGCGCTACACTCTCCCCACCGTCAGAACATATCATCAAAGCTATCATCCCAAAGAAAAAAAAGCGCCGAACCACCACCGGGTGGGCTCGAAATTCCAACCTTTCGATTAACAGCCGATCGCGCTAGAAAATTGCGCCACAGAGACAGTCCTGTTCCACTCTCACCACCATTAGAACATATCTTCAAACTATCAGGCCATAGAAAAAAAGCGCCGCACCACCACCGGGAGGGCTCGAACCTCCAACCTTTCGGTTAACAGACGATCGCGCTAGCGAATCGCGCAACGGAGACAGTCGTGCTCCACTCTCACCACCATCAAAACCTATCTTCAAAGCTATCAGCGCAAAGAAAAAAGCAACACACCACTCCCGGGAGGGCTCGAAACTCCAACCTTTCAGTTAACAGCCGATCACGCTAGCCAAGTGCGCCACGGAGACAGTCCTGCTCCACTCTCACCACCGTCAAAACAATTCTTCAGAGCTATCAGCCCAAAGAAAAATAAGCTCCGCACCACCACCGGTTGGGCTCGAACCTCCAACCTTTCGGTCAACAGCCGATCGCGCTAGCCAATTGCGCCACGGAGGCAGTCGCGCTCCACTCTCACCACTATCAGAACATATCTTCAGAGCCATCAACGCAAAGAAAAGAAAAAGCGACACACCAACCTCGGGTGGGCTCGAAACTCCAAACTTTCGATTAACAGCCGATCGCGCTAGCCAATTGCGCCACGGAGACAGTCCTGTTCCACTCTCACCACCATTAGAACATATCTTCAAAGCTATCAGCGCAAAGAAAAAAGCGTCACACCACTCCCGGGAGGGCTCCAAACTCCAACCTTTCGGTTACCAGCCGATCGCGCTAGCTAATTGCGCCACGGAGACAGACGCGCTCCACTCTCCCCACCGTCAGAACATTTCTTCAGAGCTATCAGCCCAAAGAAAAAAAGCGTCGCACCACCACCGGGTGGGCTCGAACCTCCAACCATTCAGTTAACAGCCGATCGCGCTAGCAAATTGCGTCACAGAGACAGTCGTGCTCCAACTCACCACCAACAGAACATATCTTCAAAGCTATCAGCGCAAAGAAAAAAGCAACCCACCACTTCCGGGAGGGCTCGAACCTCCAACTTTTCGGTTAACAGCCAATCGCGCTTGCCAATTGCACCACGGAGACAGTCCTGCCCCACTCTCACCACCATCAGAACATATCTTCAAAGCTATCAGCCCAAAGAAGAAGAAGCGCCGCACCACCATCGGGTGCGCTCGAACCTGCAACCTTTCGGTTAACAGCCGATCGCGCTAGCCAATTGCGCCACGGAGACAGTCCTGCTCCACTCTCACCACCATCAGAACATATCTTCAAAGCTATCAGCCCAAAGAAAAAAAGCGCCGCACCACCACGGGGTGGGCCCGAAACTCCAACCTTTTGGTTAACAGCCGATCGCGCTAGCCAATTGCGCCACGGAGACAGTTCTCCTCCACTCTCACCCCCACCAGAACATATCTTCAAAGCTATCATCCCATAGAAAAAAAAGCGCCTCATACAAACCGGGTGAGCTCGAACCTCCAACCTTTCGGTTAACAGCCAAACGCGCTTGCCAATTGCTCCACGGAGACAGTCGTGCTTCACTCTCACCACCATCAGAACATATCTTCGAAGCTATCAGCCCAAAAAAAGCAACACACCACTCCCGGAAGTGCTCGAACCTCCAACTTTTCGGTTAACAGGCGATCGCGCTAGCCAATTGCGCCACGGAGACAGTCGTGCTCCCCTCTTACACCGTCAGAACATTTCTTCAGAGCTATCCGCCCAAAGGAAAAAAAGCACCGCACCACCACCGAGTGGGCTTGAACCTCCAACCTTTCGGTTAACAGCCGATCGCGCTAGCCAATTGGGCCACGGAGACAGTCGTGCTCCACTCTCACCACCATCAGACCATATCTTGAAAGCTATCAGCCCAAAAAAAAGCGCCGAACCACCACCGGGTGGGCTCGAAACTCCAACCTTCCGATTAACAGCCGATCGCGCTAGAAAACTGCGCCACGGAGACAGTCCTGTTCCACTCTCACCACCATTAGAACATATCTTCAAAGCTATCAGCGCAAAGAAAAAAGCAACACACAACTCCCGGGAGGGCTCCAAACTCCAACCTTTCGGTTAACAGCCGATCGTTCTAGCCAATTGCGCCATGGAGACAGTCCTGCTCCACTCTCACCACCATCAGAACATATCTTCAAAGCTATCAGCCTATAGAAAAAAAAGCGCCGCACCACCACCGGGTGGGCTCGAACCTCAAACTTTCGGTTAACGACCGAACGCGCTACCCAATTGCGCCACGAAGACAGTCCTGCTCCACTCTCACCACCATCAGAACATATCTTCAAAGCTATCAGCCCAAAGAAAAAAAAGCAACACACCACTCCCGGGAGGGCTCGAACCTCCAACCTTTCGGTTAACAGCCGATCGCGCTAGCCAATTGCGCCACGGAGACAGTCGCGCTCCACTCTCCCCACCGTCAGAACATTTCTTCAGAGCTATCAGCCCAAAGAAAAAAAGCGTCGCACAACCACCGGGTGGGCTCGAACCTCCAACCTTTCGGTTAACAGCCGATCGCGCTAGCCAATTGCGCCACGGAGACAGTCGTGCTCCACTCTCACCACCGACAGAACATATCTTCAAAGCTATCAGCGCAAAGAAAAAAGCAACACACCACTTCCGGGAGGGCTCGAACCTCCAACTTTTCGGTTAACAGCCGATCGCGCTAGCCAATAGCGCCACGGAGACAGTCCTGCTCCACTCTCACCACGATCAGAACATATTGTTGCGGGTTCGCGGCTATGCAGCTATGCGGGCGGTGCGAAGAAGAAGACGACGACGTTTTTGGGCTGTTCGAAATACACAACGGCTGCCATCTTGACTGCTGGAGTACTTTTCTACTCTAAAGTAGTAAATACATTCGCAACATTTTGGTGGTGGCGCTGGGTACGACGCAAGACGGAACTTCGAAGCGGACGTGTTCTCGACTGCCCGACCATGGCAACAGAAACCAATTCTGCCGCTCCTGTTTCAGCCGCGACTCCGGCGCAGCCTGTACAGCCGGTCGTATTGACGCAACCGCGCGACCCTGGCAACTTCTGCGGCACCGACCATGTTGACGTTGACGACTGGATTCCGAAGTTCGAGCGGTTTGCAGCAGTGTACCGGTGGGACCCTACGATGATGCTCGCCAACGTTGGCTTCTATCTCTGCGGAACAGCTGGCGCGTGGTTCGAGGCTCATGAAGCGGACATAACCAGCTGGGATACTTGCAAACAGAAGCTTCGTGACCTGTTTGGTAAGGCCGTCGGACGCCAGCGGGCCGCTTCTAAAGAACTCTCTGGTCGGGCACAAACTACGACCGAATCATATGTCACCTACATCCTTGACGTTCTCGCCCTTTGCCATCGTGCCGACCCCAACATGTCCGAGGAAGACAAAGTAAGCCATTTACTTAAAGGCATTGCAGATGATGCTTTTAACATACTGGTTTCCAAAGACTGTTCCACCATTGATGACATCATCAAAGAGTGCCGCCGATTCGAAGAGCTGAAGAGTCGCCGGGTCGCCAAGAATTTCTTGCGACTTCCGAACACGGCCGCTACGTCATCTTGCGAGGACCTTCAGCCGCCATGCAGTCAACCACATAACAACGAAAGTGTGGTTCGCATCGTTCGTAGAGAAATCGAGGCCGCGTCTCCGTCTTTTCTGACCCGCCCATCTGATGATCGACCAACGATCTCGTTGATCCAACAGGTCGTGAGAGAGGAGCTGGCAAACGTTGGGCTGCAGCCTGTGTGTTCGTTGACGGAACCTCGGGTCAGTACCATAGCGCCTTCTCCTGCACCAGAAAGATTCCGCCGCTATCGTGATCCTGCTCAGTGGAGGACACAGGACGACAAGCCTATATGTTTTCATTGTCATGGTGTAGGACACATCTCCCGCTACTGTCGTTTCCGCACGTATCCACCTCGGTCGTTTCCTGGCTATCGACGTGACGACAACCACCGGCCCCTGCAGTACAGCGCTCGTGACGATGGACCGTACAATGGCACTCCTGCGACACCAGTCCGCCGGTCCAGCCGTTCGCCGTCCCCGCATGACCGTCGCTCCAGGTCACCTCAGCACCGCCGCTATTCGTCGCCCCACCCTAGTGGACGCCCTTCTTCGGAAAACTGAGCAATGCAGCTCCCGGAGGTGACGCTGCATTGGACTCCCGACCTGAAAACCCTCTGCTGACCTTGACTACGGACAAGAACCTGCTTGATGTAGAAGTGGATGGCCTTCCTGTTACTGCCCTTATTGACACCGGCGCACATATTTCAATTCTGAGCTCTGACCTCCGTGCACGATTAAACAAGGTCCTTACGCCGCCAGAGTCCCTATTTGTACGTGTCGCTAGTGGAGCGACCCCGGCTGTGCTCGGAATGTGCACCGCGCGTGTGAGATTCGCCGACCGCCAGACGTCCGTTCTATTCCATGTTCTCGCTCACTGTCCACATGACGTCATCCTTGGACTCGATTTTTTGTCCGACCACTCCGCTGTAATTGACTGCTCAGCCGGCGTCGTGCAACTTGACTTGCCTGCGGCCACCGAAGAGTCGAAGATGGTACAGAACAAGCTTTCGTGCGCTGAGTTTGTTCGCCTCCCACCCCAAGCCCTAACTTGTGTCACAGTTGAACCATATCCCAGTGTTCCGGATGGGGATTACGTGGTCTTTCCCTCTCCCGGTGTTTTATTGGCCCGCAACGTTTCCTCCCCGTACACCATATTAACTGTCACAGCGAACAAGACGTGCCTTCCTCTTCTGAACTTCGGACTCAGCCCTCAAATCCTACCACAAGGCATGGCATTGTTCTCGCCACTCTTTCACCGTCACACGAGTGCCAGATCTCATCAGTGTCACGTGAACTGGCCACAGTCGCCTCGCCGAACCCGCATAGCACCGACGCAGCCAAATATACACGGCTCAACAATGTAACTAAGATGATTGCCTCAGACCTCTTGCCGTCTCAGGTCAAAGACCTCACTGATCTTCTCACGAGCTATTCGGACATATTTGACTTTGACGGTAGGCCCATAAGTCAAACATCGCAAGTCAAACATCGCATTAATACCGGTGATGCAGCTCCAATTCACAGGCGTCCCTATCGAGTGTCACCATCAGAACGCCAAGTTATCCAACAGGAGGTGAATAAGATGCTCACAAAAGGCATCATAGAGCCCTCATCGAGTCCGTGGGCGTCCCCTGTAGTCTTAGTTAAAAAGAAGGACAATACCTGGCGTTTCTGCGTGGACTATCGGCATTTAAACAAGGTCACCAAAAGGGATGTCTACCCGCTTCCTCGTATTGATGATGCCCTGGACTGCCTTCATGGCGCAACCTATTTTTCTTCGATAGACTTACGCTCCGGTTACTGGCAGATCGCCGTGGACGACCTCGACCGGGAGAAGACCGCCTTTGTAACGCCTGACGGTCTCTACCAATTCAAGGTAATGCCGTTCGGCTTGTGCAATGCGCCGGCAACGTTCGAGCGGATGATGGACACGCTTTTGCGCAGCTTTAAATGGTCTATCTGCCTGTGTTATCTGGACGACGTGATTGTGTTTGCCCCAACCTTTAAGTCTCACCTCGAGCGCCTTTCCTCAATTCTTTCAGTATTTCGAGAGGCTGGGCTCCAACTTAATTCCTCGAAATGCCATTTTGGGCATCGCCAAGTTACTATTCTAGGGCATCTCGTTGACTCCTCCGGCATCCGCCCCGATCCCGACAAAGTCCGAGCTGTCCTGGATTTTCCTGTACCGACTTGTGTCAAGGACGTTCGAAGTTTTGTGGGCCTATGCTCATATTTCCGACGATTTGTCAGAAACTTCGCAGAGGTCGCACGCCCCCTCACTGATCTTTTGAAGAAAGATGTACCATTTGAGTGGGGTCCTGATCAAGGCACGGCCTTTTCCCAGCTCATAACACTTCTGACCACGCCACCGATTCTCGCCCACTTCGACCCGTCTGCTCCAACCGAGGTCCGCACTGATGCTAGTGGCTACGGTATTGGCGCGGTTTTAGCCCAGCGGCAATCCGGTCACGATCGAGTTCTTGCGTATGCCAGCCGGCTCCTTTCTCCTGCCGAACGCAATTACTCTATTACGGAACGCGAGTGCCTGGCGCTTGTATGGGCAGTTGGTAAATTCCGCCCCTATTTATATGGCCGGCCTTTCACAGTTACCACTGACCATCACGCTCTATGCTGGCTTTCAGCCCTCAAAGATCCAACGGGGCGCCTTGCTCGTTGGGCTCTGCGCCTCCAGGAATTCACATACACAGTGGTTTACAAGTCTGGCCGTTTACACCAAGACGCCGACTGCCTCTCTCGGTACCCCGTTGACGCTCCAGATCTAGTAACCGACGACGCGTCCATCTGTATTTCCTCGCTCTCTGCTTTCGGCAACATGGGATGTGAGCAACGGCGTGACGCGTCCCTACGCGAGCTAATCGACCGCCTGAACACAGGCTGTACAGACAGTTCGCTTCGCATGTTCGTTGTCATAGACGGCATTTTACACCGCCGCAACATGCACCATGTGGGAAACGAACTACTACTCGTAATACCCACTCATTTGCACTCGACCGTACTTCAGCAACTACATGATGTACCAACGGCTGGCCACCTTGGTGTTGCCAGAACGTACGACCGTGTCCGCCGACGCTTTTTCTGGCCCGGCCTCTACCGTTCTGTACAACGTTATGTTAGGTCTTGTGAGTCGTGCCAACGCCGCAAAAGGCCAGCGGTACACCCCGCCGGGCTCCTTCAACCGATCGACGTACCTGCCGAGCCTTTCTATCGTGTCGGCCTCGACCTGCTGGGCCCTTTCCCTCTTTCTACCGACGGTAACAGGTGGGTCGCCGTCGCCATAGATTACTCGACCCGTTTCGCAATTACGAGACCTCTTCCAAGCAGCTGCGCTACAGATGTCGCCGACTTTTTGATTCAAGACGTCATCTTACATCATGGTGCTCCTCGTCAACTGGTCACCGATCGCGGTCGCTACTTTTTATCTAAGGTAATTGACGATCTACTTCGTTCTTGTGCAACCAAGCACAAGCTTACGACGGCCTACCATCCTCAAACAAACGGCCTCACAGAACGTCTGAATCGCACACTCACTGACATGCTCGCCATGTACGTGTCGACGGATCATCGTGACTGGGACATTGCGCTACCCTTTGTCACTTTCGCTTACAATAGCTCACGCCACGACACTGCTGGATATTCTCCCTTTTACCTTTTGTATGGAAGAGACCCGACATTGCCGTTCGACACGCTTGTACCCAACCCTACCGACCTGTCCACAGCATATGCTCGCCGCGCTATTAGCACCGCGGAGAAAGCCCGTCAGATTGCCCACCAGCGCCTTTCGGACTCGCAGCTCCGTCAGAAACGTAGCTATGACAGCCACCATCGGGACGTCCACTTTAGTCCAGGTGACCTCGTTCTTCTGTGGACTCCGTCGCGACATGTTGGTCTGGCTGAAAAGCTTCTACCCAAGTATTCCGGACCTTATCGTGTGCTACGGCAGGTAACTGATGTTACCTATGAAATAGCACCTCTAAACCCTTCGATACCTTCCACATCTTCCGACATCGTCCACGTCGCTCGCCTCAAGCCGTACATCTCGTCCAACACCTGCTAACAAGCGCCGGGTCGGCGCTTTTCGCCGCCGGAGGTCGATGTTGCGGGTTCGCGGCTATGCAGCTATGCGGGCGGTGCGAAGAAGAAGACGACGACGTTTTTGGGCTGTTCGAAATACACAACGGCTGCCATCTTGACTGCTGGAGTACTTTTCTACTCTAAAGTAGTAAATACATTCGCAACAATATCTTCAAAGCTATCAGCCCAAAGAAGAAGAAGCGCCGGACCACCACCGGGTGGGCTCGAACCTCCAACCTTTCGGTTAAAGACCGAACGCGCTACCCGATTTCTTCACGAAGACAGTCCTGCTCCACTCTCACCACCTTTAGAACATATCTTCAAAGCTATCATCCCAAAGAAAAAAAAAGCGCCGAACCACCACCGGGTGGGCTCGAAATTCCAACCTTTCGATTAACAGCCGATCGCGCTAGAAAATTGCGCCACAGAGACAGTCCTGTTCCACTCTCACCACCATTAGAACATATCTTCAAACTATCAGGCCATAGAAAAAAAGCGCCGCACCACCACCGGGAGGGCTCGAACCTCCAACCTTTCGGTTAACAGACGATCGCGCTAGCGAATCGCGCAACGGAGACAGTCGTGCTCCACTCTCACCACCATCAAAACCTATCTTCAAAGCTATCAGCGCAAAGAAAAAAGCAACACACCACTCCCGGGAGGGCTCGAACCTCCAACCTTTCGGTCAACAGGCGATCGCGCTAGCCAATTGCGCCACGGAGACAGTCGTGCTCCCCTCTTACACCGTCAGAACATTTCTTCAGAGCTATCCGCCCAAAGGAAAAAAAGCACCGGACCACCACCGAGTGGGCTTGAACCTCCAACCTTTCGGTTAAGAACCGATCGCGCTAGCCAATTGGGCCACGGAGACAGTCGTGCTCTACTCTCACCACCATCAGAACATATCTTCAAAGCTATCAGCCCAAAAAAAAGCGCCGAACCACCACGGGGTGGGCTCGAAACTCCAACCTTTCGATTAACAGCCGATCGCGATAAAAAATTGCGCCACGGAGACAGTCCTGTTCCACTCTCACCACCATTAGAACATATCTTCAAAGCTATCAGCGCAAAGAAAAAAGCGTCACACCACTCCCGGGAGGGCTCCAAACTCCAACCTTTCGGTTAACAGCCGATCGTTCTAGCCAACTGCGCCATGGAGACAGTCCTGCTCCACTCTCACCACCATCAGAACATATCTTCAAAGCTATCAGCCCAAAGAAAAAAAAGCAACACACCACTCCCGGGAGGGCTCGAACCTCCAACCATTCAGTTAACAGCCGATCGCGCTAGCAAATTGCGTCACGGAGACAGTTGTGCTCCAACTCACCACCAACAGAACATATCTTCAAAGCTATCAGCGCAAAGAAAAAAGCAACACACCACTTCCGGGAGGGCTCGAACCTCCAACTTTTCGGTTAACAGCCAATCGCGCTTGCCAATTGCACCACGGAGACAGTCCTGCCCCACTCTCACCACCATCAGAACATATCTTCAAAGCTATCAGCCCAAAGAAGAAGAAGCGCCGCACCACCACCGGGTGCGCTCGAACCTCCAACCTTTCGGTTAACAGCCGATCGCGCTAGCCAATTGCGCCACGGAGACAGTTCCTGCTCCACTCTCACCACCATCAGAACATATCTTCAAAGCTATCAGCCCAAAGAAAAAAAAGCGCCGCACCACCACGGGGTGGGCCCGAAACTCCAACATTTTGGTTAACAGCCGATCGCGCTAGCCAATTGCGCCACGGAGACAGTTCTCCTCCACTCTCACCCCCACCAGAACATATCTTCAAAGCTATCATCCCATAGAAAAAAAAAGCGCCTCATACAAACCGGGTGAGCTCGAACCTCCAACCTTTCGGTTAACAGCCAAACGCGCTTGCCAATTGCTCCACGGAGACAGTCCTGCTTCACTCTCACCACCATCAGAACATATCTTCGAAGCTATCAGCCCAAAAAAAAGCAACACACCACTCCCGGAAGGGCTCGAACCTCCAACTTTTCGGTTAACAGGCGATCGCGCTAGCCAATTGCGCCACGGAGACAGTCGTGCTCCCCTCTTACACCGTCAGAACATTTCTTCAGAGCTATCCGCCCAAAGGAAAAAAAGCACCGCACCACCACCGAGTGGGCTTGAACCTCCAACCTTTCGGTTAACAGCCGATCGCGCTTGCCAATTGGGCCACGGAGACAGTCGTGCTCCACTCTCACCACCATCAGAACATATCTTGAAAGCTATCAGCCCAAAAAAAAGCGCCGAACCACCACCGGGTGGGCTCCCAACCTTCCGATTAACAGCCGATCGCGCTAGAAAACTGCGCCACGGAGACAGTCCTGTTCCACTCTCACCACCATTAGAACATATCTTCAAAGCTATCAGCGCAAAGAAAAAAGCAACACACCCCTCCCGGGAGGGCTCCAAACTCCAACCTTTTGGTTAACAGCCGATCGTTCTAGCCAATTGCGCCATGGAGACAGTCCTGCTCCACTCTCACCACCATCAGAACATATCTTGAAAGCTATCAGCCCATAGAAAAAAAAGCGCCGCACCCCAACCGGGAGGGCACGAACCTCCAAATTTTCGGTTAACGACCGAACGCGCTACCTAATTGCGCCACGAAGACAGTCCTGCTCCACTCTCACCACCATCAGAACATATCTTCAAAGCTATCAGCCCAAAGAAAAAAAAGCAACACACCACTCCTGGGAGGGCTCGAACCTCCAACCTTTCGGTTAACAGCCGATAGCACTAGCCAATTGCGCCACGGAGACAGTCGTGCTCCACTCTCACCACCAACAGAACATATCTTCAAAGCTATCAGCGCAAAGAAAAAAGCAACACACCACTTCCGGGAGGGCTCGAACCTCCAACTTTTTGGTTAACAGCCGATCGCGCTAGCCAATTGCGCCACGGAGACAGTCCTGCTCCACTCTCACCACCATCAGAACATATCTTCAAAGCTATCAGCCCAAAGAAGAAGAAGCGCCGGACCAACACCGGGTGGGCTCGAACCTCCAACCTTCCGGTTAAAGACCGAATGCGCTACCCGATTTCGCCACGAAGACAGCCCTGCTCCACTCTCACCACCTTTAGAACATATCTTCAAAGCTATCATCCCAAAGAAAAAAAAAGCGCCGCACCACCGCCGGGTGGGCTCGAACCTCCAACCTTTCGGTTAACAGACGATCGCGCTAGCCGATCGCGCCACGGAGACAGTCGTGCTCCACTCTCACCACCATCAGAACATATCTTCAAAGCTATCAGCGCAAAGAAAAAAGCAACACACCACTCCCGGGGGGCTCAAAACTCCAACCTTTCGGTTAACAGCCGATCGCGCTAGCCAATTGCGCAACGGAGACAGTCCTGCTCCACTCTCACCGCCATCAGAACATTCTTCAAAGCTATCAGCCCCAAAAAAAGCGCCGAACCACCACCGGGTGGGCTCGAAATTCCAACCTTTCGATTAACAGCCGATCGCGCTAGAAAATTGCGCCACGGAGACAGTCCTGTTCCACTCTCACCACCATTAGAACATATCTTCAAACTATCAGGCCATAGAAAAAAAGCGCCGCACCACCACCGGGAGGGCTCGAACCTCCAACCTTTCGGTTAACAGACGATCGCGCTAGCGAATTGCGCAACGGAGACAGTCGTGCTCCACTCTCACCACCATCAAAACCTATCTTCAAAGCTATCAGCGCAAAGAAAAAAGCAACACACCACTCCCGGGAGGGCTCGAAACTCCAACCTTTCAGTTAACAGCCGATCGTGCTAGCCAATTGCGCAATGGAGACAGTCCTGCTCCACTCTCACCACCATCAGAACATATCTTCAAAGCTATCAGCCCATAGAAAAAAAAGCGCCGCACCACCACCAGGTGGGCTCGAACCTCCAACCTTTCGGTTAACAGCCGATCGCGCTAACAAATTACGCCACGGAGACAGTCGTGCTCCAACTCACCACCAACAGAACATATCTTCAAAGCTATCAGCGCAAAGAAAAAAGCAACACACCACTTCCTGGGAGGGCTCGAAACTCCAACTTTTTGGTTAACAGCCAATCGCGCTTGCCAATCGCGCCACGGAGACAGTCCTGCTCCACTCTCACCACCATCAGAACATATCTTCAAAGCTATCAGCCCAAAGAAGAAGAAGCGCCGCACCACCGCCGGGTGCGCTCGAACCTGCAACCTTTCGGTCAACAGCCGATCGCGCTAGCCAATTGCGCCACGGAGACAGTCGTGCTCCGCTCTCACCACCATCAGAACATATCTTCAAAGCTATCAGCCCAAAGAAAAAAAAGAGCCGCACCACCACCGGGTGGGCTCGGAGCTCCAACCTTTCGGTTAACAGCCGATCGCGCTAGCCAATTGTGCCACGGAGACAGTCGTGCTCCGCTCTCACCACCGTCAGAACAGTTCTTCAGAGCTATCAGCCCAAAGAAAAAGAAGCGCCGCACCACTACCGGTTGGGCTCGAACCTCCAACCTTTCGGTTATCAGCCGATCGCGCTAGCCAATTTCGCCACGGAGACAGTCCTGCTCCACTCTTACCACCATCAGAACATATCTTCAAAGCTATCAGCCCAAAAAAAAAGCGCCGCACCACCCTCGGGTGGGCTCGAACCTCCAACCTTTCGGTTAACAGCCGATCGCGCTAGCCAATGGCACCACGGAGACAGTCCTGCTCCACTCTCGCCACCATCAGAACATATCTTCAAAGCTATCAGCCCAAAGAAAAAAAGCGCCGCACCACCACGGGGTGGGTTCGAAACTCCAACCTTTCGGGTAACAGCCGATCGCGCTAGCCAATTGCGCCACGGAGACAGTCCTCTTCCTTTCTCACCACCACCAGAACATATCTTCAAAGCTATCATCTCATAAAAAAAAGCGCCGCATCGCCACCGAGTGTGCTCTTACCTCCAACCTTTCGGTTAACGGCTGAACGCGCTTGCCAATTGCGCCACGGAGACAGTCCTGCTTCACTTTCACCACCATCAGAACATATCTTCAAAGCTACAAGCCCAAAGAAAAAAAAGCGCCGCACCACCACTGGGTGGGCTCGAACCTTCAACCTTTCGATTAACAGCCAATCGCGCTAGCCAATTGCGCCACGGAGACAGTCCTGTTCCACTCTCACCAACATCAGAACATATCTTCAAAGCTATCAGCCCATAGAAACAAGGCAGGTGGGCTCAAACCTCCCAACTTTCGGTTAACAGCCGATCACGCCAGCCAATTGCGCCACGTAGACAGTCCTGCTCCGCTCTCACCCCCACCAGAACATATCTTCAAAGCTATCATCCCATAGAAAAAAAGCGCCGCATCACCACCGGCTGGGCTCGAACCTCCAACCTTTCGATTAACGGCCGAACGCGCTTGCCAATTGTGCCACGGAGACAGTCCTGCTTCACTCCCACCACCATCAGAACATATCTTCAAAGCTATCAGGCAAAAAAAAGCAACACACTACTCCCGGGAGGGCTCGAACCTCGAACATTTCGCTTAACAGCCGATCGCGCTACCCAATTGCGCCACGGAGACAGTCGTGCTCCACTCTTACACCGTCAGAACATTTCTTCAGAGCTATCCGCCCAAAGGAAAAAAGCAACACACCATTACCGGGTCGGCTCGAAACTCCAACCTTTCGGTTAACAGCCGATCGTGCGAGCCAATTGCGCCCCGGAGACAGTCCTGCTCCACTCTCACCACCATCAGAACATATCTTCAAAGCTATCAGCCCAAAGAAAAAAAAGAGCCGCACCACCACCGGGTGGGCTCGGAGCTCCAACCTTTCGGTTAACAGCCGATCGCGCTAGCCAATTGTGCCACGGAGACAGTCGTGCTCCGCTCTCACCACCGTCAGAACAATTCTTCAGAGCTATCAGCCTAAAGAAAAAGAAGCGCCGCACCAATACCGGTTGGGCTCGAACCTCCAACCTTTCGATTATCAGCCGATCGCGCTAGCCAATTGCGCCACGGAGACAGTCCTGCTCCACTCTTGCCACCATCAGAACATATCTTCAAAGCTATCAGCCCAAAGAAAAAAAAGCGCCGCACCACCCCCGGGTGGGCTCGAACCTCCAACCTTTCGGTTAACAGCCGATCGCGCTAGCCAATTGCGCCACGGAGACAGTCGCGCTCCACTCTCACCACCATAGAGTATATCTTCAAAGCCATCAACGCAAAGAAAAGAAAAAGCGACACACCATCCTCGGGTGGGCTCGAAACTCCAACCTTTCGATTAACAGCCGATCGCGCTAGCCAATGGCACCACGGAGACAGTCCTGCTCCACTGTCACCACCATCAGAACATATCTTCAAAGCTATAAGCCCAAAGAAAAAAAGCGCCGCACCACCACGGGGTGGGTTCGAAACTCCAACCTTTCGGGTAACAGCCGATCGCGCTAGCCAATTGCGCCACGGAGACAGTCCTCTTCCTTTCTCACCACCACCAGAACATATCTTCAAAGCTATCATCTCATAGAAAAAAAAGCGCCGCATCGCCACCGAGTGGGCTCGAACCTCCAACCTTTCGGTTAACGGCCGAACGCGCTTGCCAATTGCGCCACGGAGACAGTCCTGCTTCACTTTCACCACCATCAGAACATATCTTCAAAGCTATCAGCCCAAAGAAAAAAAAGCGCCGCACCACCACTGGGTGGGCTCGAACCTTCAACCTTTCGATTAACAGCCGATCGCGCTAGCCAATTGCGCCACGGAGACAGACCTGTTCCACTCTCACCAACATCAGAACATATCTTCAAAGCTATCAGCCCATAGAAACAAGGCAGGTGGGCTCAAACCTCCAAATTTCGGTTAACAGCCGATCACGCCAGCCAATTGCGCCACGTAGACAGTCCTGCTCCGCTCTCACCACCACCAGAACATATCTTCAAAGCTATCATCCAATAGAAAAAAAGCGCCGCATCACCACCGGCTGGGCTCGAACCTCAAACCTTTCGATTAACGGCCGAACGCACTTGCCAATTGTGCCACGGAGACAGTCCTGCTTCACTCCCACCACCATCAGAACTTATCTTCAAAGCTATCAGGCAAAAAAAAGCAACACACTACTCCCGGGAGGGCTCGAACCTCGAACCTTTCGGTTAACAGCCGATCGCGCTAGCCAATTGCGCCACGGAGACAGTCGTGCTCCACTCTTACACCGTCAGAACATTTCTTAGGAGCTATCCGCCCAAAGGAAAAAAGCAACACACCACTACCGGGTCGGCTCGAAACTCCAACCTTTCGGTTAACAGCCGATCGTGCGAGCCAATTGCGCCCCGGAGACAGTCCTGCTCCATTCTCACCACCATCAGAACATATCTTCAAAGCTATCAGCCCAAAGAAAAAAAGCAACACACCACTCTCGGGAGGGCTCGAACCTCCGACCTTTCAGTTACCAGCCGATCGCGCTCGCCATTTGCGCCACGAAGACAGTCGTGCTCCACTCTCACCACCATCAGAACATATCTTCAAAGCTATCAGTCTAACAGTCCAAAAAAAGCACCGCACCACCACCGGGTGGGCTCGAACGTCCAACCTTTCGGTTAACGACCGAACATGCTACTCAATTTCGCCACGAAGACAGTCCTGCTCCACTCTCACCACCATTAGAATATATTGCCACCAGCACGTAGTGGGTCGACAGCAGGAGCGGCTCTCAATCTGGAGGAAAAAGATGATCGCGTGCTTTCTTCTCTGCTGGAGAGCCAGCCACGACTGACGCATCGTCCTAGAGCTAGCTACCTGGTCGTTCAATAAATCCCCCAGTACTTGTGACTCATCGTGACAAACTGGTGGAAGGTGCTGGGTAGCCTTACGGATGCTACAGACCCCCCCAGGAAGCCGTAATACGAGTCCAGTGCCAGTCAACACTCCCGTGCATCGGACCAGCCGCCGAATCAGGGGATTGCCTCCGGAAGTTAACGATACTGCTCCCACCACGTCAACAAACATGACCAGCACTTCGGTACAAACCTTGGCAACCAGCACGGGAAGCACGTCGCCGAACCGCTATACATTGGAAAGCCCACGGGCACCGCCGACGTTCCATGGTATGGAGCGCGAAGACGTTGAGGACTGGTTGGCGGACTTCGAGCGCGTAGCCAACTTAAATCAGTGGGACGACGCGGCGAAACTGGGTCGTGTCTACTTCTATCTCGAAGACGGGGCTCGCACGTGGTATCAAAATCGGGAGGAGCAGCTGACGACGTGGCCCGAATTCTCTCGTAGACTTCTGCAGACGTATGCCAGCACTGACCGCCAAGAAAGAGCTGAACGAGCTATTCTTGCCCGCGTCCAGTCGCCAAACGAAACTGTGACCGCGTACGTCGAAGACATGACGCGCCTCTTCCGACGGGCCGACTCAAGAATGACTGAGGACAAGAAGTTGCGTCACTTGATGCACGGTGTCAAGGACCAGCTTTTTGCCGGCCTCGTGCGAAGTCCTCCGAAGACGGTCGCGGAGTTCTTGTCCGAGGCCGTGACAATGGAAAAAATGCTGCAGCAGCGATCCAATCAATACGACAGGCAAGTCAGTGGCATGTCTACTGCCGACATTTTCACCGCCACTAGAACCAACAACGACTGTCTACGTGAACTCATCCGTGATATAGTACGTGAAGAGTTGCAAAAGGCTGGTGTAACACCTCATCCTACAGTCAACTCTATTGCAACTGTCATCAAGGATGAGCTGCACCAGGCCCTCCGGGACACCTTGCCTCCTGATACAGCTGCATCAGCTCCTGCTGAATACCACCGTAAGACAACCTACGCGGAAGCCTTGAAACGCCCTGCTGCATCGCCGCCTTTGTTCGTTCATCCTGTCCCTGCAGTTTCACTCGAGTCAGCGCAGCACATACCGTACTACGAAGGCACGTACACGCCACCGCCCCTGCCCTTTGTCCCTGGTGCTTCTGTCGCCCATCGTTCAGTGCAACCAGTTCAGTACATCGACGATCGGCGCACGTCTCCTCGAAAGTCTGATGTTTGGCGCACACCTGATCGCCGGCCTCTGTGCTTTCACTGCGGAGAAGCTGATCACTTGTACCGCCAGTGCCCATATCGCCGTCTTGGGCTTCGCGGCTTCTCTGCGTACTCGCCGCCACCCCGTTACGGTCAGAGACCACGCGACATCCAAAACTACCTCTCCCAGCAGCATGCACCACCGTCTGCCGGGCGCCAGTCGCGCTCGCCATCACCGAGGCGATTTTCATCAACGCCCCAGCGGTATTCTACCGCACGATCTCCCAGCCCCCGCCGGGAAAACTAGTCGAAGCGACCTCTGGGGGCGGGGTCGCTGAACGTCGAAGCGCTGAAGACCTCCTATTGACGCAGAACTGTACAGAAACTGGTCCGACATCACCTGCTGCTGCAAATTATAGCCGGCTTTCACTCGACATTGCAGTAACAATTGATGGTTGTGTAGTTAATGCGTTAGTGGACACCGGCGCAGACTATTCCATACTGAGCGGGAAACTGACAACGCAGCTGAAGAAAGTAATCACACCATGGCATAACTCGCAGATTCGAACAGCTGGTGGCCATGTCGTTACTCCACTGGGTGCCTGCACAACTAGAGTACAGATTCAAGGGTACACATTCGTAGCAAGCTGCCTTGTTCTACGTGAATGCTCCCGTGACGTCATTCTGGGAGTTGATTTTCTACAGGAAAATGGAGCTATCATTGATCTGCAAGAGCGCCGCGTCACGTTTTCAGCCCAGCGAGCAATCAACGTGCAGGATGACGGAATGCGTGTCGACGTACTTCGTATTTCTGAACAGAGCGTGACGCTTCCTCCCCGAGCCAGTGTTCTAGTCGGCGTAACATGCTGTGGTTTGAGCGATGGCGATGTGGTGGCCGAGACAAATTTAGAACACCTCCTGCAGCAAGGCATATGTGTAGCGAGAAGTGTAATACACGTTCGTGACGGCCGATCTGAATTGCTCGTTACCAACTTTAGCAACGAGCATCGACACCTTTTCCGTGGCACTTCGATAGCGTTTGCCCACGAAGTAGCAAACGTAACCAACTGTCTCACGTCAGAAGTAGTGGATAACGCAGACACATCAATGAGCAACATTGACATCAATCCTGATCTGTCTACCGATAACCAGACTGCGCTGCGAGCGCTCTTGTTTGAGTACAGGTCTTGCTTCGCAAGTTGCTCGAAGATCCGCCAGACATCCATCACTCAACACAGGATCATCACGTACGAGGACGCACGCCCAATACACCAGCACCCCTACCGCGTGTCGGCTAAAGAACGTGAAGCGATACGTACGCAAGTTCGCGAGATGCTTGACAATGGCGTTATCGAACCATCCAACAGCCCGTGGTCATCTCCAGTCGTGCTTGTCAAAAAAAAGGACGGGTCGCTACGCTTCTGCGTCGATTACCGAAAGCTTAACAACGTGACCAAACAGGATGTGTACCCGCTACCGTGTATCGACGATTCGCTAGATAGACTTCGTCGTGCACATTATTTCACTTCTCTCGATCTCAAAAGCGGGTACTGGCAAATCGAGGTAGATCAGCGAGACCGCGAAAAGACAGCCTTCGTGACTCCAGATGGCCTATACCAATTTCGAGTACTCCCTTTCGGCTTGTGTTCAGCGCCGGCGACTTTCCAGCGAATGATGGACACTGTCCTCACAGGGCTGAAGTGGCAGACTTGTCTTGTCTACCTTGACGATGTGGTGGTCTTCTCTGCCACGTTCGAGCAGCACCTTCAGCACCTGCGCAGCGTGCTGGAGGCTATCCGATCGGCGGACCTCACACTAAAGCCACAGAAGTGCCACTTCGGCTATAAAGAACTAAAGTTTCTTGGACATGTAGTTAGCGCCGAAGGAATCCGTCCCGATCCGGACAAGCTTGCCGCTGTTGCCGAATTACCAGCTCCTGTCGATAAGAAAGCCGTCCGGCGCTTCCTTGGTTTGTGCGCCTACTATCGCCGATTCATTCATGGCTTTTCACAGATAGCAGAACCTCTTACTCGTCTCACAAGGGACGACACACCGTTTGTCTGGGAAAACGAGCAACAAGCAGCTTTTGATGAGCTGCGACAGCGCATGCAATCAGCGCCCGTTCTCGCTCATTTCGACGATGATGCTGACACGGAGGTCCATACCGACGCTAGTAAGATTGGGCTCGGTGCAGTGCTCGTTCAGCGTCAAGAAGACATCGAAAGAGTGATAGCCTACGCCAGCCGCTCTCTATCGCGTGCTGAGGCGAATTATTCCACTACGGAGAAAGAGTGCCTCGCAGTCGTGTGGGCAATCACCAAGTTCCGCCCGTACCTTTATGGTCGTCCCTTCAAGATAGTGACGGACCACCACGCCCTCTGCTGGTTGGCAAGCCTGCGCGACCCTTCAGGACGGCTAGCACGGTGGAGCTTGCGGCTGCAGGAATTTGACGTCACCATCGTCCATAAGTCCGGCCGTAAGCATGAAGACGCTGACACACTGTCACGCGCGCCCCTTCATGTCGTCAGTCAGGCAGCAGAGGAAGACGAAGGCTTCCTGGGCGCCATTAGCTCATCAGACTTGAGTAAACAGCAGCGGGATGACGCAGAGATTCGTCCGATCATCGATCATTTAGAGGGCCAGGACACAATCATACCACGTCATTTATTACGCTCGTTGCCGTCGTTCTGCCTTAGAGATGGTGTGCTCTACAAGAAGAACGCTCGTTCGAACAACCGTGCCTACCTCCTGGTGGTTCCTCGAGACATGCGAGACGACGTCCTCTTCGCTTGCCATGACGAACCCACATCCGGTCATCTGGGCTACTCACGAACACTTGCCAGAGTGAGTGAGAGGTACTATTGGCCAGGACTTTCGGCAAGCGTCAAGAAGTACGTGAAGAGCTGTCGGGAATGTCAGCGCCGAAAGCAACCATCTGATAAGCCAGCTGGTTTGCTTCAGCCCATTGAAGCACCTTGCACGCCATTCGACCAAGTCGGCATGGACATTCTCGGGCCATTTCCCCTGTCTGCGGACAGCAACAAATGGGTGATCGTCGCGATCGACTATTTGACACGCTACGCTGAAACCCAGGCGATCCCACGAGCCCCGGCTTCTGAGGTAGCACAATTTTTCATGCGCCACATCGTGTTACGACACGGTGCTCCTTCCAGTGTAATAACGGACAGAGGGACGGCATTCACGGCACAGCTTACGGACGAAGTTTTCAAACTGAGCAACACCAGACACCGAAGAACAACTGCGTACCACCCGCAAACCAACGGACTTACCGAGCGACTGAATAAGACCCTCGCAGACATGATCTCAATGTACATCGACGTACAGCACAAAACATGGGACCGGATCTTACCTTACGTGACCTTCGCGTATAATACCGCCGTGCAAGAGACCACGCGATTCACGCCATTTCGGCTTCTCTACGGCCGCGAAGTGCAGACCATGCTAGACTCTATGCTACCGTGTCAAAACGAAAACGAGTTGGCAACTGACGCCGAAGAATTCGCAGAGCGTGCTGAGGAAGCCCGGCAGCTCGCGCGACTGCACATCGGCCAGCAACAGCAGGCAGACGCACGACGCTATAATACCCGCCACAGAGAAGTGTTTTACAGCCCCGGAGATCAAGTTTGGGTGTGGACGCCCGTCCGCCGCCGTGGCCTTAGCGAAAAGTTGCTGAGCCGGTACTTTGGCCCATATAAAGTGTTACGCCGCGTCAGTGACGTGAACTACGAAGTGGTTCCGGACTCAACACACCATGCGCGGAGCAGGACACGGCTGAGGCCGGACGTCGTTCATGTGTTGCGCATGAAACCATTTATTGCGCGTTGCTCGTAACTTTTCCTTTACCGTACAGCATTCGTTGTGTTTTTTGTTTATTTGTGTGAACTTGCTTTCTCGTTCATTGACGTTTCTTATATTGGCACGCTCTTCAATTTTTACTTTCACATTATCCGAATTTCCAATTTCTTTTTCACGTGCCTATGCAGTAGCATCGCGGTGATGCTATGTACTTTTCTTTCCTCTTTTTGGACTTGTTTTTTTTTCTTTTCGGAAGGGGGGATAATGCCACCAGCACGTAGTGGGTCGACAGCAGGAGCGGCTCTCAATCTGGAGGAAAAAGATGATCGCGTGCTTTCTTCTCTGCTCGAGAGCCAGCCACGACTGACGCATCGTCCTAGAGCTAGCTACCTGGTCGTTCAATAAATCCCCCAGTACTTGTGACTCATCGTGACAATATCTTCAAAGCTATCATCCCAAAGAAAAAAAAGCGCCGCACCACCACCGGGTGGGCTCGAACCTCCAACCCTTCGGTTAACATACGATCGCGCTAGCCGATCGCGCCACGGAGACAGTCGTGCTCCACACTCACCACCATCAGAACATATCTTCAAAGCTCTCAGCGCAAAGAAAAAAGCAACAAACCACTCCCGGGGGGGCTCAAAACTCCAACCTTTCGGTTAACAGCCGATCGCGCTAGCCAATTGCGCAACGGAGACAGTCCTGCTCCACTCTCACCACCATCAGAACATATCTTCAAAGCTATCAGCCCAAAAAAAAGCGCCGAACCACCACCGGGTGGGCTCGAAACTCCAACCTTTCGATTGACAGCCGATCGCGCTAGAAAGTTGCGCCACGGAGACAGTCGTGCTCCACTCTCACTAACATCAGAACATATCTTCAAAGCTATCAGCCCATAGAAAAAAAGGCAGGTGGGCTCAAACCTCCAAACTTTCGGTTAACAGCCGATCACGCTTGCCAAGTGCCACGTAGACAGTCCTGCTGCGCTCTCACCACCGCCATAACATATCTTCAAAGCTATCATCCCATAGAAAAAAAAGCGCCGCATCACCACCGGGTGGGCTCGAACCTCCAGCCTTTCGGTTAACAGCCGATCGCGCTAGCCAATTGTGTCACGGAGACAGTCGTTCTCTACTCTCACCACCGTCAGAACATTTCTTCAGAGCTATCAGCCTAAAGAAAAAGAAGCGCCGCACCACCACCGGTTTGGCTCGAACCTCCAACCTTTCGGTCAACAGCCGATCGCGCTAGCCGATTGCGCCACGGAGACAGTAATGCTCCACTCTCACCACCATCAGAACATATCTTCAAAGCTATCAGCCCAAAGAAAAAAAAGCGCCGCACCACCACCGGGTGGGCTCGAACCTCCAAGCTTTCGGTTAACAGCCGATCGCGCTAGCCAACTGTGCCACGGAGACAGTCGTGCTCCACTCTCACCACCATCAGAACATATCTTCAAAGCTATCAGCCCAAAGAAAAAAATGCAACACACCACTCCCGGGAGGGCTCGAACCTCCAACCTTTCGGTTAACAGCCGATCGCGCTAGCCAATTGCGCCACGGAGACAGACGCGCTCCACTCTCCCCACCGTCAGAACATTTCTTCAGAGCTATCAGCCCAAAGAAAAAAAGCGTCGCACCACCACCGGGTGGGCTCGAACCTCCAACCTTTCGGTTAACAGCCGATCGCGCTCGCCAATTGCGCCACGGAGACAGTCGAGCTCCACTCTCACCACCATAGAGCATGTCTTCAAAGCCATCAACGCAAAGAAAAGAAAAAGCGACACACTGTCCTCGGGTGGGCTCGAAACTCCAACTTTTCGATTAACAGCTGATCGCGCTAGCCAATGGCACCACGGAGACAGTCCTGCTCCACTTTCACCACCATCAGAACATATCTTCAAAGCTATCAGCCCAAAGAAAAAAAAAGCGCCGCACCACCACGGGGTGGGCTCGAAACTCCAACCTTTCGGGTAACAGCCGATTGCGCTAGCCAATTGCGCCATGGAGACAGTCCTCTTCCACTCTCACCAACACCAGAACATATCTTCAAAGCTATCATCTCATGGAAAAAAAGCGCCTCATCGCCACCGAGTGGGCTCGAACCTCCAACCTTTAGGTTAACGGCCGTCCGCGCTTGCCAATTGCGCCACGGAGACAGTCCTGCTGCACTCTTACCACCATCAAAACATATGTTCAAAGCTATCAGCCCAAAGAAAAAAAAGCGCCGCACCACCACTGGGTGGGCTCGAACCTTCAACCTTTCGATTAACAGCCGATCGCGCTAGCCAATTGCGCCACGGAGACAGACCTGTTCCACTCTCACCAACATCAGAACATATCTTCAAAGCTACAAGCCCAAAGAAAAAAAAGCGCCGCACCACCACTGGGTGGGCTCGAACCTTCAACCTTTCGATTAACAGCCGATCGCGCTAGCCAATTGCGCCACGGAGACAGTCCTGTTCCACTCTCACCAACATCAGAACATATCTTCAAAGCTATCAGCCCATAGAAACAAGGCAGGTGGGCTCAAACCTCCAAACTTTCGGTTAACAGCCGATCACGCCAGCCAATTGCGCCACGTAGACAGTCCTGCTCCGCTCTCACCCCCACCAGAACATATCTTCAAAGCTATCATCCCATAGAAAAAAAGCGCCGCATCACCACCGGCTGGGCTCGAACCTCCAACCTTTCGATTAACGGCCGAACGCGCTTGCCAATTGTGCCACGGAGACAGTCCTGCTTCACTCCCACCACCATCAGAACATATCTTCAAAGCTATCAGGCAAAAAAAAGCAACACACTACTCCCGGGAGGGCTCGAACCTCGAACCTTTCGCTTAACAGCCGATCGCGCTAGCCAATTGCGCCACGGAGACAGTCGTGCTCCACTCTTACACCGTCAGAACATTTCTTCAGAGCTATCCGCCCAAAGGAAAAAAGCAACACACCACTACCGGGTCGGCTCGGAACTCCAACCTTTCGGTTAACAGCCGATCGTGCGAGCCAATTGCGCCCCGGAGACAGTCCTGCTCCACTCTCACCACCATCAGAACATATCTTCAAAGCTATCAGCCCAAAGAAAAAAAAGAGCCGCACCACCACCGGGTGGGCTCGGAGCTCCAACCTTTCGGTTAACAGCGAATCGCGCTAGCCAATTGTGCCACGGAGACAGTCGTGCTCCGCTCTCACCACCGTCAGAACAATTCTTCAGAGCTATCAGCCCAAAGAAAAAGAAGCGCCGCACCAATACCGGTTGGGCTCGAACCTCCAACCTTTCGATTATCAGCCGATCGCGCTAGCCAATTGCGCCACGGAGACAGTCCTGCTCCACTCTTGCCACCATCAGAACATATCTTCAAAGCTATCAGCCCAAAGAAAAAAAAGCGCCGCACCACCCCCGGGTGGGCTCAAACCTCCAACCTTTCGGTTAACAGCCGATCGCGCTTGCCAATTGCGCCACGGAGACAGTCGCGCTCCACTCTCACCACCATAGAGTATATCTTCAAAGCCATCAACGCAAAGAAAAGAAAAAGCGACACATCATCCTCGGGTGGGCTCGAAACTCCAACCTTTCGATTAACAGCCGATCGCGCTAGCCAATGGCACCACGGAGACAGTCCTGCTCCACTCTCACCACCATCAGAACATATCTTCAAAGCTATAAGCCCAAAGAAAAAAAGCGCCGCACCACCACGGGGTGGGTTCGAAACTCCAACCTTTCGGGTAAAAGCCGATCGCGCTAGCAAATTGCGCCACGGAGACAGTCCTCTTCCTTTCTCACCACCACCAGAACATATGTTCAAAGCTATCATCTCATAGAAAAAAAAGCGCCGCATCGCCACCGAGTGGGCTCGAACCTCCAACCTTTCGGTTAACGGCCGAACGCGCTTGCCAATTGCGCCACGGAGACAGTCCTGCTTCACTTTCACCACCATCAGAACATATCTTCAAAGCTATCAGCCCGAAGAAAAAAAAGCGCCGCACCACCACTGGGTGGGCTCGAACCTTCAACCTTTCGATTAACAGCCGAACGCGCTTGCCAATTGTGCCACGGAGACAGTCCTGCTTCACTCCCACCACCATCAAAACTTATCTTCAAAGCTATCAGGCAAAAAAAAGCAACACACTACTCCCGGAAGGGCTCGAACCTCGAACCTTTCGGTTAACAGCCGATCATGCGAGCCAATTTCGCCCCGGAGACAGTCCTGCTCCATTCTCACCACCATCAGAACATATCTTCAAAGCTATCAGCCCAAAGAAAAAAAGCAACACACCACTCCCGGGAGGGCTCGAACCTCCGACCTTTCAGTTACCAGCCGATCGCGCTAGCCATTTGCGCCACGAAGACAGTCGTGCTCCACTCTCACCACCATCAGAACATATCTTCAAAGCTATCAGTCTAACAGTCTAAAAAAAAGCACCGCACCACCACCGGGTGGGCTCGAACGTCCAACCTTTCGGTTAACGACCGAACATGCTACCCAATTTCGCCACGAAGACAGTCCTGCTCCACTCTCACCACCATTAGAACATATCTTCAAAGCTATCATCCCAAAGAAAAAAAAGCGCCGCACCACCACCGGGTGGGCTCGAACCTCCAACCTTCCGGTTAACAGACGATCGCGCTAGCCGATCGCGCCACGGAGACAGTCGTGCTCCACTCTCACCACCATCAGAACATATCTTCAAAGCTCTCAGCGCAAAGAAAAAAGCAACAAACCACTCCCGGGGGGGCTCAAAACTCCAACCTTTCGGTTAACAGCCGATCGCGCTAGCCAATTGCGCAACGGAGACAGTCCTGCTCCACTCTCACCACCATCAGAACATATCTTCAAAGCTATCAGCCCAAAAAAAAGCGCCGAACCACCACCGGGTGGGCTCGAAACTCCAACCTTTCGATTAACAGCCGATCGCGCTAGAAAGTTGCGCCACGGAGACAGTCGTGCTCCACTCTCACCAACATCAGATCATATCTTCAAAGCTATCAGCCCATAGAAACAAGGCAGGTGGGCTCAAACCTCCAAACTTTCGGTTAACAGCCGATCACGCCAGCCAATTGCGCCACGTAGACAGTCCTGCTCCGCTCTCACCCCCACCAGAACATATCTTCAAAGCTATCATCCCATAGAAAAAAAGCGCCGCATCACCACCGGCTGGGCTCGAACCTCCAACCTTTCGATTAACGGCCGAACGCGCTTGCCAATTGTGCCACGGAGACAGTCCTGCTTCACTCCCACCACCATCAGAACATATCTTCAAAGCTATCAGGCAAAAAAAAAGCAACACACTACTCCCGGGAGGGCTCGAACCTCGAACCTTTCGCTTAACAGCCGATCGCGCTAGCCAATTGCGCCACGGAGACAGTCGTGCTCCACTCTTACACCGTCAGAACATTTCTTCAGAGCTATCCGCCCAAAGGAAAAAAGCAACACACCACTACCGGGTCGGCTCGAAACTCCAACCTTTCGGTTAACAGCCGATCGTGCGAGCCAATTTCGCCCCGGAGACAGTCCTGCTCCATTCTCACCACCATCAGAACATATCTTCAAAGCTATCAGCCCAAAGAAAAAAAGCAACACACCACTCCCGGGAGGGCTCGAACCTCCGACCTTTCAGTTACCAGCCGATCGCGCTAGCCATTTGCGCCACGAAGACAGTCGTGCTCCACTCTCACCACCATCAGAACATATCTTCAAAGCTCTCAGCGCAAAGAAAAAAGCAACAAACCACTCCCGGGGGGGCTCAAAACTCCAACCTTTCGGTTAACAGCCGATCGCGCTAGCCAATTGCGCAACGGAGACAGTCCTGCTCCACTCTCACCACCATCAGAACATATCTTCAAAGCTATCAGCCCAAAAAAAAGCGCCGAACCACCACCGGGTGGGCTCGAAACTCCAACCTTTCGATTAACAGCCGATCGCGCTAGAAAGTTGCGCCACGGAGACAGTCGTGCTCCACTCTCACCAACATCAGAACTTATCTTCAAAGCTATCAGCCCATAGAAAAAAAGGCAGGTGGGCTCAAACCTCCAAACTTTCGGTTAACAGCCGATCACGCTTGCCAAGTGCCACGTAGACAGTCCTGCTGCGCTCTCACCACCGCCATAACATATCTTCAAAGCTATCATCCCATAGAAAAAAAACGCCGCATCACCACCGGGTGGGCTCGAACCTCCAGCCTTTCGGTTAACAGCCGATCGCGCTAGCCAATTGTGTCACGGAGACAGTCGTTCTCCACTCTCACCACCGTCAGAACATTTCTTCAGAGCTATCAGCCTAAAGAAAAAGAAGCGCCGCACCACCACCGGTTTGGCTCGAACCTCCAACCTTTCGGTCAACAGCCGATCGCGCTAGCCGATTGCGCCACGGAGACAGTAATGCTCCACTCTCACCACCATCAGAACATATCTTCAAAGCTATCAGCCCAAAAAAAAGCGCCGAACCACCACCGGGTGGGCTCGAAACTCCAACCTTTCGATTAACAGCCGATCGCGCTAGAAAATTGCGCCACGGAGACAGTCCTGTTCCACTCTCACCACCATTACAACATATCTTCAAAGCTATCAGCGCAAAGAAAAAAGCAACATACAACTCCCGGGAGGGCTCCAAACTCCAACCTTTCGGTTAACAGCCGATCGTTCTAGCCAATTGCGCCATGGAGACAGTCCTGCTCCACTCTCACCACCATCAGAACATATCTTCAAAGCTATCAGCCCATAGAAAAAAAAAGCGCCGCACCACCACCGGGTGGGCTCAAACCTCCAAACTTTCGGTTAACGACCGAACACGCTACCCAATTGCGCCACGAAGACAGTCCTGCTCCACTCTCACCACCATCAGAACATATCTTCAAAGCTATCAGCCCAAAGAAAAAAATGCAACACACCACTCCCGGGAGGGCTCGAACCTCCAACCTTTCGGTTAACAGCCGATCCCGCTAGCCAATTGCGCCACGGAGACAGACGCGCTCCACTCTCCCCACCGTCAGAACATTTGTTCAGAGCTATCAGCCCAAAGAAAAAAAGCGTCGCACCACCACCGGGTGGGCTCGAACCTCCAACCTTTCGGTTAACAGCCGATCGCGCTAGCCAATTGCGCCACGGAGACAGTCGAGCTCCACTCTCACCACCATAGAGCATGTCTTCAAAGCCATCAACGCAAAGAAAAGAAAAAGCGACACACTGTCCTCGGGTGGGCTCGAAACTCCAACTTTTCGATTAACAGCTGATCGCGCTAGCCAATGGCACCACGGAGACAGTCCTGCTCCACTTTCACCACCATCAGAACATATCTTCAAAGCTATCAGCCCAAAGAAAAAAAAAGCGCCGCACCACCACGGGGTGGGCTCGAAACTCCAACCTTTCGGGTAACAGCCGATTGCGCTAGCCAATTGCGCCACGGAGACAGTCCTCTTCCACTCTCACCAACACCAGAACATATCTTCAAAGCTATCATCTCATAGAAAAAAAAAGCGCCTCATCGCCACCGAGTGGGCTCGAACCTCCAACCTTTAGGTTAACGGCCGTCCGCGCTTGCCAATTGCGCCACGGAGACAGTCCTGCTGCACTCTTACCACCATCAAAACATATGTTCAAAGCTATCAGCCCAAAGAAAAAAAAGCGCCGCACCACCACTGGGTGGGCTCGAACCTTCAACCTTTCGATTAACAGCCGATCGCGCTAGCCAATTGCGCCACGGAGACAGACCTGTTCCACTCTCACCAACATCAGAACATATCTTCAAAGCTACAAGCCCAAAGAAAAAAAAGCGCCGCACCACCACTGGGTGGGCTCGAACCTTCAACCTTTCGATTAACAGCCGATCGCGCTAGCCAATTGCGCCACGGAGACAGTCCTGTTCCACTCTCACCAACATCAGAACATATCTTCAAAGCTATCAGCCCATAGAAACAAGGCAGGTGGGCTCAAACCTCCAAACTTTCGGTTAACAGCCGATCACGCCAGCCAATTGCGCCACGTAGACAGTCCTGCTCCGCTCTCACCCCCACCAGAACATATCTTCAAAGCTATCATCCCATAGAAAAAAAGCGCCGCATCACCACCGGCTGGGCTCGAACCTCCAACCTTTCGGTTAACGGCCGAACGCGCTTGCCAATTGTGCCTCGGAGACAGTCCTGCTTCACTCCCACCACCATCAGAACATATCTTCAAAGCTATCAGGCAAAAAAAAGCAACACACTACTCCCGGGAGGGCTCGAACCTCGAACCTTTCGCTTAACAGCCGATCGCGCTAGCCAATTGCGCCACGGAGACAGTCGTGCTCCACTCTTACACCGTCAGAACATTTCTTCAGAGCTATCCGCCCAAAGGAAAAAAGCAACACACCACTACCGGGTCGGCTCGAAACTCCAACCTTTCGGTTAACAGCCGATCGTGCGAGCCAATTGCGCCCCAGAGACAGTCCTGCTCCACTCTCACCACCATCAGAACAATTCTTCAGAGCTATCAGCCCAAAGAAAAAGAAGCGCCGCACCAATACCGGTTGGGCTCGAACCTCCAACCTTTCGATTATCAGCCGATCGCGCTAGCCAATTGCGCCACGGAGACAGTCCTGCTCCACTCTTGCCACCATCAGAACATATCTTCAAAGCTATCAGCCCAAAGAAAAAAAAGCGCCGCACCACCCCCGGGTGGGCTCAAACCTCCAACCTTTCGGTTAACAGCCGATCGCGCTAGCCAATTGCGCCACGGAGACAGTCGCGCTCCACTCTCACCACCATAGAGTATATCTTCAAATCCATCAACGCAAAGAAAAGAAAAAGCGACACACCATCCTCGGGTGGGCTCGAAACTCCAACCTTTCGATTAACAGCCGATCGCGCTAGCCAATGGCACCACGGAGACAGTCCTGCTCCACTCTCACCACCATCAGAACATATCTTCAAAGCTATAAGCCCAAAGAAAAAAAGCGCCGCACCACCACGGGGTGGGTTCGAAACTCCAACCTTTCGGGTAACAGCCGATCGCGCTAGCCAATTGCGCCACGGAGACAGTCCTCTTCCTTTCTCACCACCACCAGAACATATGTTCAAAGCTATCATCTCATAGAAAAAAAAGCGCCGCATCGCCACCGAGTGGGCTCGAACCTCCAACCTTTCGGTTAACGGCCGAACGCGCTTGCCAATTGCGCCACGGAGACAGTCCTGCTTCACTTTCACCACCATCAGAACATATCTTCAAAGCTATCAGCCCAAAGAAAAAAAAGCGCCGCACCACCACTGGGTGGGCTCGAACCTTCAACCTTTCGATTAACAGCCGATCGCGCTAGCCAATTGCGCCACGGAGACTGTCCTGTTCCACTCTCACCAACATCAGAACATATCTTCAAAGCTATCAGCCCATAGAAACAAGGCAGGTGGGCTCAAACCTCCAAATTTCGGTTAACAGCCGATCACGCCAGCCAATTGCGCCACGTAGACAGTCCTGCTCCGCTCTCACCACCACCAGAACATATCTTCAAAGCTATCATCCAATAGAAAAAAAGCGCCGCATCACCACCGGCTGGGCTCGAACCTCAAACCTTTCGATTAACGGCCGAACGCGCTTGCCAATTGTGCCACGGAGACAGTCCTGCTTCACTCCCACCACCATCAAAACTTATCTTCAAAGCTATCAGGCAAAAAAAAGGAACACACTACTCCCGGGAGGGCTCGAACCTCGAACCTTTCGGTTAACAGCCGATCGCGCTAGACAATTGCGCCACGGAGACAGTCGTGCTCCACTCTTACACCGTCAGAACATTTCTTCAGAGCTATCCGCCCAAAGGAAAAAAGCAACACACCACTACCGGGTCGGCTCGAAACTCCAACCTTTCGGTTAACAGCCGATCGTGCGAGCCAATTGCGCCCCGGAGACAGTCCTGCTCCATTCTCACCACCATCAGAACATATCTTCAAAGCTATCAGCCCAAAGAAAAAAGCAACACACCACTCCCGGGAGGGCTCGAACCTCCGACCTTTCAGTTACCAGCCGATCGCGCTAGCCATTTGCGCCACGAAGACAGTCGTGCTCCACTCTCACCACCATCAGAACATATCTTCAAAGCTATCAGTCTAACAGTCTAAAAAAAGCACCGCACCACCACCGGGTGGGCTCGAACGTCCAACCTTTCGGTTAACGACCGAACATGCTACCCAATTTCGCCACGAAGAGAGTCCTGCTCCACTCTCACCACCATTAGAACATATCTTCAAAGCTATCATCCCAAAGAAAAAAAAGCGCCGCACCACCACCGGGTGGGCTCGAACCTCCAACCTTCCGGTTAACAGACGATCGCGCTAGCCGATCGCGCCACGGAGACAGTCGTGCTCCACTCTCACCACCATCAGAACATATCTTCAAAGCTATCAGCCCAAAAAAAAGCGCCGAACCACCACCGGGTGGGCTTGAAACTCCAACCTTTCGATTAACAGCCGATCGCGCTAGAAAGTTGCGCCACGGAGACAGTCGTGCTCCACTCTCACCACCATCAGAACATATCTTCAAAGCTATCAGCCCATAGAAAAAAAGGCAGGTGGGCTCAAACCTCCAAACTTTCTGTTAACAGCCGATCACGCTTGCCAAGTGCCACGTAGACAGTCCTGCTGCGCTCTCACCACCGCCATAACATATCTTCAAAGCTATCATCCCATAGAAAAAAAAGCGCCGCATCACCACCGGGTGGGCTCGAACCTCCAGCCTTTCGGTTAACAGCCGATCGCGCTAGCCAATTGTGTCACGGAGACAGTCGTTCTCCACTCTCACCACCGTCAGAACATTTCTTCAGAGCTATCAGCCTAAAGAAAAAGAAGCGCCGCACCACCACCGGCTTGGCTCGAACCTCCAACCTTTCGGACAACAGCCGATCGCGCTAGCCGATTGCGCCACGGAGACAGTAATGCTCCACTCTCACCACCATCAGAAAATATCTTCAAAGCTATCAGCCCAAAGAAAAAAAGCGCCGCACCACCACCGGGTGGGCTCGAACCTCCAACCTTTCGGTTAACAGCCGATCGCGCTAGCCAATTGCGCCACGGAGACAGTCGTTCTCCACTCTCACCACTAACAGAACATATCTTCAAAGCTATCAGCGCAAAGAAAAAAGCAACACACCACTCCCGGGAGGGCTCGAAGCTCCAACCTTTCGGTTAACAGCCGATCGCGCTAGCCAATTGCGCCACGGAGACAGTCGTGCTCCACTCTCCCCACCGTCAGAACATTTCTTCAGAGCTATCAGCCCAAAGGAAAAAAAGCACCGCACCACCACCGAGTGGGCTTGAACCTCCAACCTTTCGGTTAACAGCCAATCGCGCTAGCCAATTGGGCCACGGAGACAGTCGTGCTCCACTCTCACCACCATCAGAACATATCTTCAAAGCTATCAGCCCAAAAAAAAGCGCCGAACCACCACCGGGTGGGCTCGAAACTCCAACCTTTCGATTAACAGCCGATCGCGCTAGAAAATTGCGCCACGGAGACAGTCCTGTTCCACTCTCACCACCATTAGAACATATCTTCAAAGCTATCAGCGCAAAGAAAAAAGCAACATACAACTCCCGGGAGGGCTCCAAACTCCAACCTTTCGGTTAACAGCCGATCGTTCTAGCCAATTGCGCCATGGAGACAGTGCTGCTCCACTCTCACCACCATCAGAACATATCTTCAAAGCTATCAGCCCATAGAAAAAAAAAGCGCCGCACCACCACCGGGTGGGCTCGAACCTCCAAACTTTCGGTTAACGACCGAACACGCTACCCAATTGCGCCGCGAAGACAGTCCTGCTCCACTCTCACCACCATCAGAACATATCTTCAAAGCTATCAGCCCAAAGAAAAAAATGCAACACACCACTCCCGGGAGGGCTCGAACCTCCAACCTTTCGGTTAACAGCCGATCGCGCTAGCCAATTGCGCCACGGAGACAGACGCGCTCCACTCTCCCCACCGTCAGAACATTTCTTCAGAGCTATCAGCCCAAAGAAAAAAAGCGTCGCACCACCACCGGGTGGGCTCGAACCTCCAACCTTTCGGTTAACAGCCGATCGCGCTAGCCAGTTGCGCCACGGAGACAGTCGAGCTCCACTCTCACCACCATAGAGCATGTCTTCAAAGCCATCAACGCAAAGAAAAGAAAAAGCGACACACTGTCCTCGGGTGGGCTCGAAACTCCAACTTTTCGATTAACAGCTGATCGCGCTAGCCAATGGCACCACGGAGACAGTCCTGCTCCACTTTCACCACCATCAGAACATATCTTCAAAGCTATCAGCCCAAAGAAAAAAAAAGCGCCGCACCACCACGGAGTGGGCTCGAAACTCCAACCTTTCGGGTAACAGCCGATTGCGCTAGCCAATTGCGCCACGGAGACAGTCCTCTTCCACTCTCACCAACACCAGAACATATCTTCAAAGCTATCATCTCAAAGAAAAAAAAGCGCCTCATCGCCACCGAGTGGGCTCGAACCTCCAACCTTTAGGTTAACGGCCGTCCGCGCTTGCCAATTGCGCCACGGAGACAGTCCTGCTGCACTCTTACCACCATCAAAACATATGTTCAAAGCTATCAGCCCAAAGAAAAAAAAAGCGCCGCACCACCACTGGGTGGGCTCGAACCTTCAACCTTTCGATTAACAGCCGATCGCGCTAGCCAATTGCGCCACGGAGACAGACCTGTTCTACTCTCACCAACATCAGAACATATCTTCAAAGCTACAAGCCCAAAGAAAAAAAAGCGCCGCACCACCACTGGGTGGGCTCGAACCTTCAACCTTTCGATTAACAGCCGATCGCGCTAGCCAATTGCGCCACGGAGACAGTCCTGTTCCACTCTCACCAACATCAGAACATATCTTCAAAGCTATCAGCCCATAGAAACAAGGCAGGTGGGCTCAAACCTCCAAACTTTCGGTTAACAGCCGATCACGCCAGCCAATTGCGCCACGTAGACAGTCCTGCTCCGCTCTCACCCCCACCAGAACATATCTTCAAAGCTATCATCCCATAGAAAAAAAGCGCCGCATCACCACCGGCTGGGCTCGAACCTCCAACCTTTCGATTAACGGCCGAACGCGCTTGCCAATTGTGCCACGGAGACAGTCCTGCTTCACTCCCACCACCATCAGAACATATCTTCAAAGCTATCAGGCAAAAAAAAAGCAACACACTACTCCCGGGAGGGCTCGAACCTCGAACCTTTCGCTTAACAGCCGATCGCGCTAGCCAATTGCGCCACGGAGACAGTCGTGCTCCACTCTTACACCGTCAGAACATTTCTTCAGAGCTATCCGCCCAAAGGAAAAAAGCAACACACCACTACCGGGTCGGCTCTAAACTCCAACCTTTCGGTTAACAGCCGATCGTGCGAGCCAATTGCGCCCCGGAGACAGTCCTGCTCCACTCTCACCACCATCAGAACATATCTTCAAAGCTCTCAGCCCAAAGAAAAAAAAGAGCCGCACCACCACCGGGTGGGCTCGGAGCTCCAACCTTTCGGTTAACAGCCGATCGCGCTAGCCAATTGTGCCACGGAGACAGTCGTGCTCCGCTCTCACCACCGTCAGAACAATACGGCCGGGCAGATGACACGTCAATATTAGACTTTTTGGAAACTGCTTTTGATGATTTCAAGCAAGCCTCTGATAGCGAGCCAGTTGATTGTTTGTGGCAGAAATTCAAATCAATAATTAACAGCTGTATAGAAAGGTTTGTTCCCATTCGATTGAAAAAAAACAAGGAAGACTAACCCCTGGATCACTAGAGATGTTATCCACACTAAACGCAAAATAAAGAGATTACGCAAAAGACAAGGCCACTCTGAGCAGATTTCCCAACTACGAGCAGCGTTGAAAATCCAAATCTCCAAGTCCAAAAAAAAGTTCTTCAATGAAACGCTTTCTGGGTTCTTGCGCACTTCGCCTAGAAAATTTTGGCTATACTTGAGCGATAGGAAAGAAGCGATTGAACATATCGCGGTTGGCTCTGATGTTGTAACTCAGAAACAAGATATAGCTAATGGTTTAAATCGCTTTTTCCAATCTGTATTTACAAAGATGGCATTCACGGATGAAGATAAGGAAATGGCCGATACTTGCACATGCGCCATGGATCCAGTTTCATTGGATCAAGCGGGCGTGTTTCAGCAGCTACTTAATTTGAACGAAAAGAAGGCTAATGGACCGGATGGAATATCAACTGTGTTTTTGAGGCGGTATGCGGAGTGGATGTCGTTTTACTTAGTTTATTTATTTATTTATACAAGTACCTCACGGGTTCCACGGGGGAACATTGCGTGAGGGGGGGGTACATTTTGATTTTCAAAGAGCGATGAAAATATATACATATGCAAAAGTCAGGCTGCGTATAAATAGAAAAGAACGAAAGAAGCAGCAAACAATAACATTATATAATTCGGAACGATAATACGCAAATATACAATACAAAATTGTGAAATATTTTTCTATAAAAGCCAAAAAGCACGTGGCTGCGCAAAAAAGATACAGATGAAAGAAAATAGCAAACAATAACGTTATACAATTCCAAACGATACTACATAACTATATAATACAAGAAGCGTTACAGTGTTAGAGGCGACCGCGTTAAGAATCAGAAACTAGCAGGAGTACAATAGGTACGGCGCACACAACTAGAGTTCAAGAGGCAGTTTTTCAAGCAAGCCTCTAAAGATCTCGGTTTCTTTCACGTTTGCTATATTTTCAGGAAGATTGTTCCAGAGTACAATGGCACGTGGTAATGAAGATGAATTATAGGCGTTAGTGTGCCCGTATAGACGCTGAAAACTGAGGTTATGCTGCAAACGACGGGAATATCGATGAGGTTTGAGAAGTGGCAAGGAAAAACTGTGCTTGCTGTTGATGATTCTGTGCAACAGACATAAAAGAGAAATGTTTCTGCGGGAGGCGAGAGAGGAAAGAGAGAGCGACTGCTTGATTTTAGTTACACTAGAATGCCTGCTGTAGTTACCGGTGATAAAGCGAGCAGCGCGGTTTTGAACCGATTCCAGGCTTCGGGATAGATAATCTTGGTCAGGTGACCATATAGAAGAAGCGTATTCGAGTTTAGGGCGCACGAGTGTTTGGTAAGCGAGCTTGCGTGTAGTAGGAGGTGCATCACGAAGGTTGCGTTTTAGGTAACCAAGCGTTCGTGACGCGTCAGCAGTAATCTTGTTTATATGACTGGCCCAAGAAAGGTTCGATGCCAGATGGATGCCTAGATACTTATAAGATGAAGTAGGTCTTAGAGGGCTACCATCAAGGAAATACTGAAATGTTGAGAGTGAGCGCTTTCGAGTGAAGGTCATTTGATTGCACTTATCAACGTTTAATGACATTTGCCAATCTGAGCACCATGTGGTTACACGATCAAGGTCTTGCTGCAGAGCTGTATGATCTGATGGTGAAGTGATTTTGCGATAGATTATGCAGTCGTCCGCGAAGAGGCGAATTGATGACGTGATTTCTGAGGGAAGATCATTGATAAAAATTAAAAATAACAAAGGGCCAATAACGCTCCCCTGAGGGACACCAGATGTCACCTCCGAGAGAGGGGAAGACATGTTATCAATTACAGTACACTGTTTGCGAAAACACAGGAAGTTCCTAATCCAAGAGACTGTAAGTGAATCTAAGTTCAGAGATGATACTTTAGCTATTAAACGACAATGTGCAACGCGGTCAAATGCCTTAGAAAAGTCGATGAATATGCTGTCTGTTGGTAAATTTTCATCCATATTGTTAAAGATCTCATGCGTGAATTCGATAAGCTGTGTATCACAGGAAAGTCCTTTGCGGAAGCCGTGCTGATTTTTAAAAAAGTATTGGTTTTGTTCTAAGTGTGATGCAACATGTGAAGAAATAATGTGCTCAAGTAGCTTACATGGGATGCTCGTTAAGGATATGGGACGATAATTACTGGGCAGGCATTTGTCCCCGGATTTGAAGACCGGAATGACCTTAGCGATTTTCCAGTCATATGGAATCTCGCCAGTTTGTAACGATTGCTGAAAGATGTGACCGAGAATGGTACTAGACGGAACAACGGTATGCTTTAAGATTTTAGAGTTTATGCCGTCGACACCTGAACATGTGGACGTCTTGAGATTTGTAATTAGGGAAGAGATACCTGCAGGATTAATTTCTATAGGATCCATAAAACGATACTGAAATGTAGGTGGCAGAGGCATGTTAGTGTAATTTTCTTTCGTAAAAACTGAAGTGAAGTAATTATTAAACACCACTGGGCAAGATTCAGGAGAGACCGTAACACCGGCGCTGTTCAAAATCGTGATACGAGTGTTAGAGCGTGTGGGGGCGATTGATTTCCAGAATTTCTTAGGGTCGTTTTTTAAAAGTGACTGTAGGTCATGTGAAAAGAACTTGTGTTTCGCCTGACGCACAGCATGACAATAAACCTTATCAGAATCACGATGCTTCGCCCATGCTACCGAAGATTGCAATAACTTTGCCTTACTGAAAAGACGCTTCTATTTATTTCGAAGGGTGCGAAGTGTACGGGTAAACCATGGTTTAGATGTATTTACGCGAATTGTCAAGCGAGGGATATGTTCATGCACCAGGCTCAACAATTTTTCTTTATAAAGGCACCAATTTTCGTTGACTGAGCGGTTGAAGAAAGAGGCCATAAATGAGTGAGAGAAGTCAACTAAACTCTGATTTATGGATTGATAATCACCTCTTTTATAATCAAGTATTGGCCTTGGAGAGACATAAGGCTTGGATGCAGGTAAGCTAATAGATACCTGAATGAGACGGTGGTCACTGAGACCATCTAGATATAAGGTTGATGTAGCTTTTTCAGGAGCTGACGACAGAAGCAGGTCAAGAATGTTGTGTTGGCGCGTGGGTTGGTCAATTAATTGAACAAAAGAGAAGTCAAGGGTTAGATCGAGGAACTCTCTGGAATTGCGTGAGAGGGAAGTTAGATTGGACCAGTCAATTTCAGGGTAGTTGAAATCGCCCAAGAGGAAAACGTCAGCTTTAGGAAACTTAGAGCGCAAATTTGTCAAGTTGTCGTGCAAATCTGTAACAAAACTTTCCGAGCAATCTGGCGGCCTGTAACATACTCCGAAAATTGTTTTGGATGCATGTGATGAGGAGCACACCCAAACAATTTCCAACCGTGACGGAATGTCAATCACAAAAGATGTGATATGACTTTTTATGGCAATAAGTACCCCCCCACCAGCTCTACCTATCCTATCTTTCCTGAAAATATGGAAATCAGGTGAGTCAAGCAAAACTTCACTATCTGAGATATTAGGGTTTAGCCAAGTTTCCGTAAGCAGCAAGATATCGCAGTTGCTGTTTTCAAGATAAGAGCACAACTCAGTACGCTTTGAAATAATACTGCGTATGTTGGTGTATGATAAAGTGAAGTTCTTGTACTGAATGGGATCAGCATGTGGCAGGAAATTGTTTGCAAGTGTGTGCGTAGCCGACCTACGCGCGAGCTATTGCGATGCAGGTGTTATTTTGTCATTGATTGCGTCGTACACGTAAGTAACGTTATCGATTCGCAGTTTATCGACTGAAAGCTTGAAAGGCACTTTTTTAGCTTTTCCAAATTCTAACAACTTTTTCCTAGCAAACCGTGTTTGCGGAGCAAAATCCTCACGGATGGCAAAGAGCGTGCCCTTCAGTTTGTGGCCCATTTCCATGATGCTGTGCTTGTCTTTAAAGAAAGCGAACTTTGTGATGATCGGTCTGCACTTATCAGAGTTGTATCTTCCAAGCCTGTGGGCTCTTTCAACTTGCGAGGATTGAAGTGTTATGCCCAGGTGCTGCGAACATAATTGAATAACTTTCTGTTCGGATGAGAACCAGGACTCAGACGGTTCGTCAGGTAGGCCAAAGAAAAGCAGGTTAGAACGTCGTAACCTGTTCTCGGCATCTTCACATCGCGATTCAATAGCCTTTATTTTTTCGCATATGTTGACGCCGGAAGTTTGTGTCGATGAACCATCATTTTGCTTTAAAGCCATAACGTCCACCTCCACGGCATGCATCCGGGAGGATATCTGCTTTAGTTCGTCATCAACAGATGTCTGCCAAAGTTTCAGGGCGCGCAGATCATTCAGTATTTCTTCTTGTCTGGAATCTATCCTCTGGACAGTGGCCAGGACGGTAGTTAGAACTTCGTTTGTGTTAGGACCGGGATTAGATTCAACGTCACCGGATAGCAATAAAAGCAGGCTATTGGTATACATGCGAAACCAATTCTTACAGCGTTCAAACATAAGGAACAGTTCACTTGGGCACGACACCATAAGAAAGCAACGATTGCTGCTGCGGGGACAGCAAGAGCGGTCTAAATAACTAACCTGTAAGAGCAGACAGGGTAAGCGCTCCATTCCGGAACCGGTGTCGTGCCCCAAGCAAGCCTCTCCGGGAAAATGCTTATATGCGGTGCCTCCCCCGAAGATAGTGGCGTTGATTATCGTAGTCGATGACCATGGTTGCTGGTGTAGGAACTGATGATTATCCACTCCTGGCGGTAGCGTCGAATGCACTGGTATTTCCACGGAGCATGAAGTGACGCCGCACAGAAAGGCGGCATCAGGCAGCACGTCTGGAGTAGAAATCAGCAGGAAAGCCTGTAAGAGCAGACAGGGTAAGCGCTCCATTCCGGAACCGGTGTCGTGCCCCAAGCAAGCCTCTCCGGGAAAATGCTTATATGCGGTGCCTCCCCCGAAGATAGTGGCGTTGATTATCGTAGTCGATGACCATGGTTGCTGGTGTAGGAACTGATGATTATCCACTCCTGGCGGTAGCGTCGAATGCACTGGTATTTCCACGGAGCATGAAGTGACGCCGCACAGAAAGGCGGCATCAGGCAGCACGTCTGGAGTAGAAATCAGCAGGAAAGCCTGTAAGAGCAGACAGGGTAAGCGCTCCATTCCGGAACCGGTGTCGTGCCCCCAATCAGTCATTATCTTCGAAAAATCACTCTCGAAAAATCAGTCATTATCTTAGTCATTATCTTCGAAAAATCACTCTTGACACATTCGCTTTTAAAAGACTGGCTGAGCGCCATTGTGAAACCGGTATTTAAAAGTGGCGACAGGATGCTTTTTACCAACTACAGGCCAGTGTCTCTGACGTGTGTTTGTTGTAAGGTTTTCGAACACGTCATTGCCAAACAGATGGCTATTTTCTTGGAGACAAATGGGCTGATATGTAGGCAACAGCACGGGTTTAGGCAAGGGCTTTCCACGTTATCCCAACTGATTGAAACTCTCCACGATTTTGCCGCTGCCGTAGATAACAGAGAACAAGTCGACGTGATATGCATAGACTTTGCAAAAGCCTTCGATAAGGTATCCCACCATAAATTGCTCTTCAAGCTCAAACGAACAGGCGTAAATGAAAATATCCTGAAGTGGATTGAAGCATACTTAACGAACCGCAAGCAGTTGGTACGAATTGATGGGTTTGAGTCTGAATCACTTGATGTTTATTCCGGTGTGCCCCAAGGCTCCGTGTTGGGCCCATTGCTGTTCTTAGTGTATATAAATGATGTTGTTGACATTGTTAACCCTCCTGTAAAAATTAAATTGTTTGCTGATGATTGTTTAATCTATGCCCCAGTGACGTGTGCGAATGACCAAATTGTAATTAATGATTGTCTTGATGATTTTTAAACATGGTGCGACAAATGGGAGATGAAAATAAATTATTCTAAGACAACATATACGCATATAACTACCAAAAAACACGTTTTACCATTTACGTACAGCATTGGACCTAATTATTTACCGCAGGTGTGTGCATTTAAATATTTGGGAGTGCATATTACGAATGATTTAAAATGGCGTGCACATGTCGAGAATGTATGCTGTGCCTCTTACAGAAAACTGCGTTTCTTGCGTGCTAAATTACCGAATGCTACGAAAGACGTCAAGCTGCTTGCATATAAAACATTTGTGCGCCCTGTTTTAGAATATGCCTGTGCTGCCTGGAGCCCCCACCAAAAGGATTTAACAGATAAACTGGAACGAATTCAGAGACTTTCCGCGCGATTTATATGTTCGAAGTATAAAAGGACTGATTCGGTTACCGAGATGTTAAAATTAAGTGGTTTGGAATCTCTAGAAATTAGACGACAAAAGCAGCGCATAAAAGTATTTTTTCAGATATTGCATGGTCAAATAAAAATAGATAGAACAATTTACGTACACCCCCCGCATAAGCTCAGCAGCCGGATCAATCATGACGCGGCAGTTCGCCCCTTCGGTGCTCGCACGGACGTCTTTCGCAAATCTTTTTTCCCTGTTGTTATAGAAGCGTGGAATAAATTGCCGCGACATATTGTTGAAAATTCTGACGTTAAAAAATTTGAATGCGCTCTTGATGTTTACTTTGCCGAGCAATGAACATGCTATTGTGTTATTGTTCAAAGTGCTGAAAATATCAAAGTCTGTATTTACTTTCCATATCCTATGCTTCCCTCCCTGTAATGACCCTCAAGTGAGGGTCGACAGTATAAATAAATAAATAAATAAATAAAAAAATTCTTCAGAGCTATCAGCCCAAAGAAAAAGAAGCGCCGCACCAATACCGGTTGGGCTCGAACCTCCAACCTTTCGATTATCAGCCGATCGCGCTAGCCAATTGCGCCACGGAGACAGTCCTGCTCCACTCTTGCCACCATCAGAACATATCTTCAAAGCTATCAGCCCAAAGAAAAAAAAGCGCCGCACCACCCCCGGGTGGGCTCAAACCTCCAACCTTTAGGTTAACAGCCGATCGCGCTAGCCAATTGCGCCACGGAGACAGTCGCGCTCCACTCTCACCACCATAGAGTATATCTTCAAAGCCATCAACGCAAAGAAAAGAAAAAGCGACACACCATCCTCGGGTGGGCTCGAAACTCCAACCTTTCGATTAACAGCCGATCACGCTAGCCAATGGCACCACGCAGACAGCCCTGCTCCACTCTCACCACCATCAGAACATATCTTCAAAGCTATAAGCCCAAAGAAAAAAAGCGCCGCACCACCACGGGGTGGGTTCGAAACTCCAACCTTTCGGGTAACAGCCGATCGCGCTAGCCAATTGCGCCACGGAGACAGTCCTCTTCCTTTCTCACCACCACCAGAACATATGTTCAAAGCTATCATCTCATAGAAAAAAAAGCGCCGCATCGCCACCGAGTGGGCTCGAACCTCCAACCTTTCGGTTAACGGCCGAACGCGCTTGCCAATTGCGCCACGGAGACAGTCCTGCTTCACTTTCACCACCATCAGAACATATCTTCAAAGCTATCAGCCCAAAGAAAAAAAAGCGCCGCACCACCACTGGGTGGGCTCGAACCTTCAACCTTTCGATTAACAGCCGATCGCGCTAGCCAATTGCGCCACGGAGACAGTCCTGTTCCACTCTCACCAACCTCAGAACATATCTTCAAAGCTATCAGCCCATAGAAACAAGGCAGGTGGGCTCAAACCTCCAAATTTCGGTTAACAGCCGATCACGCCAGCCAATTGCGCCACGTAGACAGTCCTGCTCCGCTCTCACCACCACCAGAACATATCTTCAAAGCTATCATCCAATAGAAAAAAAGCGCCGCATCACCACCGGCTGGGCTCGAACCTCAAACCTTTCGATTAACGGCCGAACGCGCTTGCCAATTGTGCCACGGAGACAGTCCTGCTTCACTCCCACCACCATCAAAACTTATCTTCAAAGCTATCAGGCAAAAAAAAGCAACAAACCACTCCCGGGGGGGCTCAAAACTCCAACTTTTCGGTTAACAGCCGATCGCGCTAGTCAATTGCGCAACGGAGACAGTCCTGCTCCACTCTCACCACCATCAGAACATATCTTCAAAGCTATCAGCCCAAAAAAAAGCGCCGAACCACCACCGGGTGGGCTCGAAACTCCAACCTTTCGGTTAACAGCCGATCGCGCTAGCCAATTGTGTCACGGAGACAGTCGTTCTCCACTCTCACCACCGTCAGAACATTTCTTCAGAGCTATCAGCCTAAAGAAAAAGAAGCGCCGCACCACCACCGGTTTGGCTCGAACCTCCAACCTTTCGGTCAACAGCTGATCGCGCTAGCCGATTGCGCCACGGAGACAGTCGTGCTCCACTCTCACCACCATCAGAAAATATCTTCAAAGCTATCAGCCCAAAGAAAAAAAGCGCCGCACCACCACCGGGTGGGCTCGAACCTCCAACCTTTCGGTTAACAGCCGATCGCGCTAGCCAATTGCGCCACGGAGACAGTCGTTCTCCACTCTCACCACCAACAGAACATATCTTCAAAGCTATCAGCGCAAAGAAAAAAGCAACACACCACTCCCGGGAGGGCTCGAAGCTCCAACCTTTCGGTTAACAGCCGATCGCGCTAGCCAATTGCGCCACGGAGACAGTCGTGCTCCACTCTCCCCACCGTCAGAACATTTCTTCAGAGCTATCAGCCCAAAGGAAAAAAAGCACCGCACCACCACCGAGTGGGCTTGAACCTCCAACCTTTCGGTTAACAGCCGATCGCGCTAGCCAATTGGGCCACGGAGACAGTCGTGCTCCACTCTCACCACCATCAGAACATATCTTCAAATCTATCAGCCCAAAAAAAAGCGCCGAACCACCACCGGGTGGGCTCGAAACTCCAACCTTTCGATTAACAGCCGATCGCGCTAGAAAATTGCGCCACGGAGACAGTCCTGTTCCACTCTCACCACCATTATAACATATCTTCAAAGCTATCAGCGCAAAGAAAAAAGCAACATACAACTCCCGGGAGGGCTCCAAACTCCAACCTTTCGGTTAACAGCCGATCGTTCTAGCCAATTGCGCCATGGAGACAGTCCTGCTCCACTCTCACCACCATCAGAACATATCTTCAAAGCTATCAGCCCATAGAAAAAAAAGCGCCGCACCACCACCGGGTGGGCTCGAACCTCCAAACTTTCGGTTAACGACCGAACACGCTACCCAATTGCGCCACGAAGACAGTCCTGCTCCACTCTCACCACCATCAGAACATATCTTCAAAGCTATCAGCCCAAAGAAAAAAATGCGACACACCACTCCCGGGAGGGCTCGAACCTCCAACCTTTCGGTTAACAGCCGATCGCGCTAGCCAATTGCGCCACGGAGACAGACGCGCTCCACTCTCCCCACCGTCAGAACATTTCTTCAGAGCTATCAGCCCAAAGAAAAAAAGCGTCGCACCACCACCGGGTGGGCTCGAACCTCCAACCTTTCGGTTAACAGCCGATCGCGCTAGCCAATTGCGCCACGGAGACAGTTGAGCTCCACTCTCACCACCATAGAGCATGTCTTCAAAGCCATCAACGCAAAGAAAAGAAAAAGCGACACACTGTCCTCGGGTGGGCTCGAAACTCCAACTTTTCGATTAACAGCTGATCGCGCTAGCCAATGGCACCACGGAGACAGTCCTGCTCCACTTTCACCACCATCAGAACATATCTTCAAAGCTATCAGCCCAAAGAAAAAAAAGCGCCGAACCACCACGGGGTGGGCTCGAAACTCCAACCTTTCGGATAACAGCCGATTGCGCTAGCCAATTGCGCCACGGAGACAGTCCTCTTCCACTCTCACCAACACCAGAACATATCTTCAAAGCTATCATCTCATAGAAAAAAGAGCGCCTCATCGCCACCGAGTGGGCTCGAACCTCCAACCTTTAGGTTAACGGCCGTCCGCGCTTGCCAATTGCGCCACGGAGACAGTCCTGCTGCACTCTTACCACCATAAAAACATATGTTCAAAGCTATCAGCCCAAAGAAAAAAAAAGCGCCGCACCACCACTGGGTGGGCTCGAACCTTCAACCTTTCGATTAACAGCCGATCGCACTAGCCAATTGCGCCACGGAGACAGACCTCTTCCACTCTCACCAACATCAGAACATATCTTCAAAGCTATCACCCCATAGAAAAAAAGGCAGGTGGGCTCAAACCTCCAAACTTTCGGTTAACAGCCGATCACGCTAGCCAATTGCGCCACGTAGACAGTCCTGCTCCGCTCTCACCACCACCAGAACATATCTTCAAAGCTATCATCCCATAGAAAAAAAGCGCTGCATCACCACCGGCTGGGCTCGAACCTCAAACCTTTCGGTTAACTGCCGATCGCGCTAGCCAATTGCACCACGGAGACAGTCGTTCTCCACTCTCACCACCAACAGAACATATCTTCGAAGCTATCAGCGCAAAGAAAAAAGCAACACACCACTTCCGGGAGGGCTCGAAGCTCCAACCTTTCGGTTAACAGCCGATCGCGCTAGCCAATTGCGCCACGGAGACAGTCGTGCTCCACTCTCCCCACCGTCAGAACATTTCTTCAGAGCTATCAGCCAAAAGGAAAAAAAGCACCGCACCATCACCGAGTGGGCTTGAACCTCCAACCTTTCGGTTAACAGCCGATCGCGCTAGCCAATCGGGCCACGGAGACAGTCGTGCTCCACTCTCACCACCATCAGAACAAATCTTCAAAGCTATCAGCCCAAAAAAAAAGCGCCGAACCACCACCGGGTGGGCTCGAAACTCCAACCTTTCGATTAACAGCCGATCGCGCTAGAAAATTGCGCCACGGAGACAGTCCTGTTCCGCTCTCACCACCATTAGAACATATCTTCAAAGCTATCAGCGCAAAGAAAAAAGCAACACACCACTCCCGGGAGGGCTCCAAACTCCAACCTTTCGGTTAGCAGCCGATCGTTCTACCCAATTGCGCCATTTAGACAGTCCTGCTCCACTCTCACCACCATCAGAACATATCTTCAAAGCTATCAGCCCATACAAAAAAAGGCAGGTGGGCTCAAACCTCCAAACTTTCGGTTAACAGCCGATCACGCTTGCCAAGTGCCACGTAGACAGTCCTGCTGCGCTCTCACCACCGCCAGAACATATCTTCAAAGCTATCATCCCATAGAAAAAAAAAGCGCCGCATCACCACCGGGTGGGCTCGAACCTCCAACCTTTCGGTTAACAGCCGATCGCGCTAGCCAATTGCGCCACGGAGACAGTCGTGCTCCACTCTCCCCACCGTCAGAACATTTCTTCAGAGCTATCAGCCCAAAGGAAAAAAAGCACCGCACCACCACCGAGTGGGCTTGAACCTCCAACTTTTCGGTTAACAGCCGATCGCGCTAGCCAATCGGGCCACGGAGACAGTCGTGCTCCACTCTCACCACCATCAGAACATATCTTCAAATCTATCAGCCCAAAAAAGCGCCGAACCACCACCGGGTGGGCTCGAAACTCCACCCTTTCGATTAACAGCCGATCGCGCTAGAAAATTGCGCCACGGAGACAGTCCTGTTCCACTCTCACCACCATTAGAACATATCTTCAAAGCTATCAGCGCAAAGAAAAAAGCAACACACCACTCCCGGGAGGGCTCCAAACTCCAACCTTTCGGTTAACAGCCGATCGTTCTAGCCAATTGCGCCATTTAGACAGTCCTGCTCCACTCTCACCACCATCAGAACATATCTTCAAAGCTATCAGCCCATAGAAAAAAAAAGCGCCGCACCACCACCGGGTGGGCTCGAACCTCCAACCTTTCGGTTAACAGCCGATCACGCTAGCAAATTGCGCCACGGAGACAGTCGTGCTCCAACTCACCACCAACAGAACATATCTTCAAAGCTATCAGCGCAAAGAAAAAAGCAACACACCTCTTCCGGGAGGGCTCGAACCTCCAACTTTTCGGTTAACAGCCGATCGCGCTTGCCAATTGCGCCACAAAGACAGTCCTGCTCAACTCTCACCACCATCAGAACATATCTTCAAAGCTATCAGCCCAAAGAAGAAGAAGCGCCGCACCACCACCGGGTGCGCTCGAACCTGCAACCTTTCGGTCAGCAGCCGATCGCGCTAGCCAATTGCGCCACGGAGACAGTCGTGCTCCACTCTCACCACCATCAGAACATATCTTCAAAGCTATCAGCCCAAAGAAAAAAAAGAGCCGCACCACCACTGGGTGGGCTCGAACCTCCAACCTTTCGGTTAACAGCCGATCACGCTAGCCAATTGTGCCACGGAGACAGTCGTGCTCCGCTCTCACCACCGTCAGAACAATTCTTCAGAGCTATCAGCCCAAAGAAAAAGAAGCGCCGCACCACCACCGGTTGGGCTCGAACCTCCAACCTTTCAGTCAACAGCCGATCGCGCCAGCCAATTGCGCCACGGAGGCAGTCGTGCTCCACTCTCACCACCATCAGAACATATCTTCAAAGCTATCAGCGCAAAGAAAATAAACGACACACCGTCCCCGGGTGGGCTCAAACCTCCAACCTTTCGGTTATCAGCCGATCGCGCTAGCCAATTGCGCCACGGAGACAGTCCTGCTCCACTCTTAAAACCATCAGAACATATCTTCAAAGCTATCAGCCCAAAGAAAAAAAAGCGCCGCACCACCCCCGGGTGGGCTCGAACCTCCAACCTTTCGGTTAACAGCCGATCACGCTAGCCAATTGCGCCACGGAGACAGTCGCGCTCCACTCTCACCACCATAGAGCATATCTTCAAAGCCATCAACGCAAAGAAAAGAAAAAGCGACACACCGTCCTCGGGTGGGCTCGAAACTCCAACCTTTCGGTTAACAGCCGATCGCGCTAGCCAATCGGGCCACGGAGACCGTCGTGCTCCACTCTCACCACCATCAGAACATATCTTCAAAGCTATCAGCCCAAAAAAAGCGCCGAACCACCACCGGGTGGGCTCGAAACTCCAACCTTTCGATTACCAGCCGATTGCGCTAGCCAATTGCGCCACGGAGACACTCCTCTTCCCCACTCACCACCACCAGAACATATCTTCAAAGCTATCATCTCACAGAAAAAAAGCGCCGCATGGCCACCGAGTGGGCTCGAACCTCCAACCTTTCGGTTAACGGCCGAACGCGCTTGCCAATTGCGCCACGGAGACAGTCCTGCTTCACTCTTACCACCATCAGAACATATCTTCAAAGCTATCAGCCCAAAGAAAAAAAAGCGCCGCACCACCACTGGGTGGGCTCGAACCTTCAACCTTACGATTAACAGCCGATCGCGTTCGCCAATTGCGCCACGGAGACAGACCTGTTCCACTCTCACCAACATCAGAACATATCTTCAAAGCTATCAGCCCATAGAAAAAAAGGCAGGTGGGCTCAAACCTCCAAACTTTCGATTAACAGCCGATCACGCTAGCCAATTGCGCCACGTAGACAGTCCTGCTCCGCTCTCACCACCACCAGAACATATCTTCAAAGCTAACATCCCATAGAAAAAAAGCGCTGCATCACCACCGGCTGGGCTCGAACCTCCAACCTTTCGATTAACGGCCGAACGCGCTTGCCAATTGTGCCACGGAGACACTCCTGCTTCACTCTCACCACCATCAGAACATATCTTCAAAGCTATCAGGCAAAAAAAAGCAACACAATACTCCCGGGAGGGCTCGAACCTCGAACCTTTCGGTTAACAGCCGATCGCGCTAGCCAATTGCGCCACGGAGACAGTCGTGCTCCACTCTTACACCGTCAGAACATTTCTTCAGAGCTATCCGCCCAAAGGAAAAAAGCAACACACCACTACCGGGTCGGCTCGAAACTCCAATCTTTCGGTTAACAGCCGATCGTGCTAGCCAATTGCGCCCCGGAGACAGTCCTGCTCCATTCTCACCACCATCAGAACATATCTTCAAAGCTATCCGCCCAAAGGAAAAAAGCAACACACCACTACCGGGTCGGCTCGAAACTCCAATCTTTCAGTTAACAGCCGATCGCGCTAGCCAATTGCACCACGGAGACAGTCGTTCTCCACTCTCACCACCAACAGAACATATCTTCGAAGCTATCAGTCTAACAGTCTAACAAAAAGCACCGCACCACCACCGGGTGGGCTCGAACGTCCAACCTTTCAGTTAACGACCGAACGCGCTACCCAATTTCACCATGAAGACAGTCCTGCTCCACTCTCACCACCATTAGAACATATCTTCAAAGCTATCATCCCAAAGAAAAAAAAGCGCCGCACCACCACCGGGTGGGCTCGAACCTCCAACCTTTCGGTTAACAGCCGATCACGCTAGCCAATTGCGCCACGGAGACAGTCGCGCTCCACTCTCACCACCATAGAGCATATCTTCAAAGCCATCAACGCAAAGAAAAGAAAAAGCGACACACCGTCCTCGGGTGGGCTCGAAACTCCAACCTTTCGGTTAACAGCCAATCGCGCTAGCCAATTGCGCCACGGAGACAGTCGTGCTCCACTCTCCCCACCGTCAGAACATTTCTTCAGAGCTATCAGCCCAAAGGAAAAAAAGCACCGCACCACCACCGAGTGGGCTTGAACCTCCAACCTTTCGGTTAACAGCCGATTGCGCTAGCCAATCGGGCCACGGAGACAGTCGTGCTCCACTCTCACCACCATCAGAACATATCTTCAAAGCCATCAGCCCAAAAAAAGCGCCGAACCACCACCGGGTGGGCTCGAAACTCCAACCTTTCGATTAACAGCCGATTGCGCTAGCCTATTGCGCCACGGAGACAGTCCTCTTCCCCACTCACCACCACCAGAACATATCTTCAAAGCTATCATCTCACAGAAAAAAAGCGCCGCATCGCCACCGAGTGGGCTCGAACCTCCAACCTTTCGGTTAACGGCCGAACGCGCTTGCCAATTGCGCCACGGAGACAGTCCTGCTTCACTCTTACCACCATCAGAACATATTTCAAAGCTATCAGCCCAAAGAAAAAAAAGCGCCGCACCACCACTGGGTGGGCTCGAACCTTCAACCTTTCGATTAACAGCCGATCGCGCTAGCCAATTGCGCCACGGAGACAGACCTGTTCCACTCTCACCAACATCAGAACATATCTTCAAAGCTATCAGCCCATAGAAAAAAAGGCAGGTGGGCTCAAACCTCCAAACTTTCGATTAACAGCCGATCACGCTAGCCAATTGCGCCACGTAGACAGTCCTGCTCCGCTCTCACCACCACCAGAACATATCTTCAAAGCTATCATCCCATAGAAAAAAAGCGCTGCATCACAACCGGCTGGGCTCGAACCTCCAACCTTTCGATTAACGGCCGAACGCGCTTGCCAATTGTGCCACGGAGACAGTCCTGCTTCACTCTCACCACCATCAGAACATATCTTCAAAGCTATCAGGCAAAAAAAAAGCAACACAATACTCCCGGGAGGGCTCGAACCTCGAACCTTTCGGTTAACAGCCGATCGCGCTAGCCAATCGCGCCACGGAGACAGTCGTGCTCCACTCTTACAACGTCAGAACATTTCTTCAGAGCTATCCGCCCAAAGGAAAAAAGCAACACACCACTACCGGGTCGGCTCGAAACTCCAATCTTTCGGTTAACAGCCGATCGTGCTAGCCAATTGCGCCCCGGAGACAGTCCTGCTCCATTCTCACCACCATCAGATCATATCTTCAAAGCTATCCGCCCAAAGGAAAAAAGCAACACACCACTACCGGGTCGGCTCGAAACTCCAATCTTTCAGTTAACAGCCGATCGCGCTAGCCATTTGCGCCACGAAGACAGTCGTGCTCCACTCTCACCACCATCAGAACATATCTTCAAAGCAATCAGTCTAACAGTCTAACAAAAAGCACCGCACCACCACCGGGTGGGCTCGAACGTCCAACCTTTCGGTTAACGACCGAACGCGCTACCCAATTTCACCATGAAGACAGTCCTGCTCCACTCTCACCACCATTAGAACATATCTTCAAAGCTATCATCCCAAAGAAAAAAAAGCGCCGCACCACCACCGGGTGGGCTCGAACCTCCAACCCTTCGGTTAACAGACGATCGCGCTAGCCGATCGCGCCACGGAGACAGTCGTGCTCCACTCTCACCACCATCAGAACATATCTTCAAAGCTATCAGCGCAAAGATAAAAGCAACACACCACTCCCGGGGGGGCTCAAAACTCCAACCTTTCGGTTAACAGCCGATCGCGCTAGCCAATGGCGCAACGGAGACAGTCCTGCTCCACTCTCACCACCATCAGAACATATCTTCAAAGCTATCAGCCCAAAAAAAGCGCCGAACCACCACCGGGTGGGCTCGAAACTCCAACCTTTCGATTAACAGCCGATCGCGCTAAAAAATTGCGCCACGGAGACAGTCCTGTTCCACTCTCACCACCATTAGAACATATCTTCAAAGCTATCAGGCCATAGAAAAAAAGCGCCGCACCACCACCGGGTGGGCTTGAACCTCCAACCTTTCGGTTAACAGACAATCGCGCTAGCCAATCGCGCCACGGAGACAGTCGTGCTCCACTCTCACCACCATCAGAACATATCTTCAAAGCTATCAGCGCAACGAAAAAAGCAACACACCACTCCCGGGAGGGCTCGAAACTCCAACCTTTTTGTTCACAGCCGATCGCGCTTGAAAATTGCGCCACGGAGAGAGTCCTGTTCCACTCTCACCACCATTAGAACATTTCTTAAAAGCTATCAGGCCATAGAAAAAAAGCGCCGCTCCACCACCGGGTGGGCTCGAACCTCCAACCTTTCGGTTAACAGACGATCGCGCTAGCCAATCGCGCCACGGAGACAGTCGTGCTCCACTCTTACACCGTCAGAAAATTTCTTCAGAGCTATCCGCCCAAAGGAAAAAAGCAACACACCACTACCGGGTCGGCTCGAAACTCCAATCTTTCGGTTAACAGCCGATCGTGCTAGCCAATTGCGCCCCGGAGACAGTCCTGCTCCATTCTCACCACCATCAGAACATATCTTCAAAGCTATCAGCCCAAAGAAAAAAAGCAACACACCACTCCCGGGAGGGCTCGAACCTCCGACCTTTCAGTTAACAGCCGATCGCGCTAGCCATTTGCGCCACGAAGACTGTCGTGCTCCACTCTCACCACCATCAGAACATATCTTCAAAGCTATCAGCGCAAAGAAAAAAGCAACACACCACTCCGGGGAGGGCTCAAACCTCCAATTTTTGGTTAAAAGCCGAGCGTGCTAGCCAATTGCGCCACGGAGACAGTCGTGCTACACTCTCCCCACCGTCAGAACATTTCTTCAGAGCTATCAGCCCAAAGAAAAAAAAGCGTCGCACCACCACCGGGTGGGCTCGAACCTCCAACCTTTCGGTTAACAGCCGATCTTGCTAGCCAATTGCGCCACGGAGACAGTCGTGCTCTACTCTCACCACCAACAGAACATATCTTCAAAGCTATCAGCGCACAGAAAAAAGCAACACACCACTCCCGGGAGGGCTCGAACCTCAAACATTCGGTTAACAGCCGATCACGCTAGCCAATTGCGCCACGGAGACAGTCGTGCTACACTCTCCCCACCGTCAGAACATTTCTTCAGAGCTATCAGCCCAAAGGAAAGAAAGCGTTGCACCACCACCGGGTGGGCTCGAACCTCCAACTTTTCGGTTAACAGCCGACCGCGCTAGCCAATTGCGCCACGGAGACAGTCGTGCTCCACTCTCATCACCAACAGAACATATCTTCAAAGCTATCAGCGCAAAGAAAAAAGCAACACACCACTCCCGTGAGGACTCGAACCTTCAACCTTTCAGTTAACAGCCGATCACGCTAGCCAGTTGCGCCACGGAGACAGTCGTGCTCCAATCTCCCCACCGTCAGAACATTTCTCAGAGCTATCAGCCCAAAGGAAAGAAAGCGTTCACCACCACCAGGTGGGCTCGAACCTCCAACCTTTCGGTTAACAGCCGATCACGCTAGCCAATTGCGCCCCGGAGACAGTCCTGCTTCATTCTCACCACCATGATCAAAGCTATCAGGCCATAGAAAAAAAGCACCGCACCACCACCGCGTGGGCTCGAACCTCCAACCTTTCGGTTAACAGACGATCGCGCTAGCCAATCGCGCCACGGAGACAGTCGTGCTCCACTCTCACCACCATCAGAACATATCTTCAAAGCTATCAGCCTAAAGAAAAAAAAGCGCCGCACCACCACCGGGTGGGCTCGAACCTCCAAACTTTCGGTTAACAGACAATCGCGCTAGCCAATCGCGCCACGGAGACAGTCGTGCTCCACTCTAACCATCATCAGAACATATCTTCAAGCTATCAGCGCAAAGTAAAAGCAACACACCACTCCCGGGAGGGCTCGAAACTCCAACCTTTCGGTTAACAGCCAATCGCGCTAGCCAACTGCGCCACGGAGACAGTCCTGCTTCACTCTCACCACCATCAGAACATATCTTCAAAGCTATCAGCGCAAAGAAAAAAGCAACACACCACTCCCGGGAGGGCTCAAACCTCCAATTTTTTGGTTAAAAGCCGAGCGTGCTAGCCAATTGCGCCACGGAGACAGTCGTGCTACACTCTCCCCACCGTCAGAACATTTCTTCAGAGCTATCAGCCCAAAGAAAAAAAAGCGTCGCACCACCACCGGGTGGGCTCGAACCTCCAACTTTCGGTTAACAGCCGATCGCGCTAGCCAATTGCGCCACGGAGACAGTCGTGCTCCACTGTCACCACCAACAGAACATATCTTCAAAGCTATCAGCGCAAAGAAAAAAAAGGGTCGCACCACCACCGGGTGGGCTAGAATCTCCAACCTTTCGGTTAACAGCTGATCGCGCTAGCCAATTGTGCCACGGAGATAGTCGTGCTCCACTCTCACCACCAACAGAACATATCTTCAAAGCTATCAGCGCAAAAAAAAAAAGCAACACACCACTCCCGGGAGGACTCGAAAAGCTCCAACTTTTCGGTTAACAGCCGATCGCGCTAGCCAATTGTGCCACGGAGACTATCGTGCTCCACTCTCCCCACCGTCAGAACATTTCTTCAGAGCTATCAGCACAAAGAAAAAACAGCGTCGCACCACCACCGGGTGGGCTCGAACCTCCAACCTTTCGGTTAACAGCCGATAGCGCTAGCCAATCGCGCCACGGAGACAGTCGTGCTCAACTCTCACCACCAACAGAACATTTCTTCAAAGCTATCAGGCCATAGAAAAAAAGCACCGCACCACCACCGCGTGGGCTCGAACCTCCAACCTTTCGGTTAACAGACGATCGCGATAGCCAATCGCGCCACGGAGACAGTCGTGCTCCACTCTCACCACCATCAGAACATATTTTCAAAGGTATCAGCCTAAAGAAAAAAAAGCGCCGCACCACCACCGGGTGGGCTCGAACCTCCAAACTTTCGGTTAACAGACGATCGCGCTAGCCAATCGCGCCACGGAGACAGTCGTGCTCCACTCTCACCATCATCAGAACATATCTTCAAGCTATCAGCGCAAAGAAAAAGCAACACACCACTGCCGGGAGGGCTCGAAACTCCAACCTTTCGGTTAACAGCCGATCGCGCTAGCCAATTGCGCCACGGAGACAGTCGTGCTCCACTCTCCCCACCGTCAGAACATTTCTTCAGAGCTATCAGCCCAAAGGAAAGAAAGCGTTGCACCACCACCGGGTGGGCTCGAACCTCCAACCTTTCGGTTAACAGCCGACCGCGCTAGCCAATTGCGCCACGGAGACAGTCGTGTTCCACTCTCATCACCAACAGAACATATCTTCAAAGCTATCAGCGCAAAGAAAAAAGCAACACACCACTCCCGTGAGGCTTCGAACCTCCAACCTTTCAGTTAACAGCCGATCGCGCTAGCCAGTTGCGCCACGGAGACAGTCGTGCTCCATTCTCCCCACCGTCAGAACATTTCTTCAGAGCTATCAGCCCAAAGGAAAGAAAGCGTTCACCACCACCGGGTGGGCTCGAACCTCCAACCTTTCGGTTAACAGCCGATCGCGCTAGCCAATTGCGCCCCGGAGACAGTCCTGCTTCATTCCCACCACCATGATCAAAGCTATCAGGCCATAGAAAAAAAGCACCGCACCACCACCGCGTGGGCTCGAACCTCCAACCTTTCGGTTAACAGACGATCGCGCTAGCCAATCACGCCACGGAGACAGTCGTGCTCCTCTCTCACCATCATCAGAAAATATCTTCAAGCTATCAGCGCAAAGTAAAAGCAACACACCACTCCCGGGAGGGCTCGAAACTCCAACCTTTCGGTTAACAGCCAATCGCGCTAGCCAACTGCGCCACGGAGACAGTCCTGCTTCACTCTCACCACCATCAGAACATATCTTCAAAGCTAGCAGCGCAAAGAAAAAAGCAACACACCACTCCCGGGAGGGCTCAAACCTCCAATTTTTTGGTTAAAAGCCGAGCGTGCTAGCCAATTGCGCCACGGAGACAGTCGTGCTACACTCTCCCCACCGTCAGAACATTTCTTCAGAGCTATCAGCCCAAAGAAAAAAAAGCGTCGCACCACCACCGGGTGGGCTCGAACCTCCAACTTTCGGTTAACAGCCGATCGCGCTAGCCAATTGCGCCACGGAGACAGTCGTGCTCCACTGTCACCACCAACAGAACATATCTTCAAAGCTATCAGCGCAAAGAAAAAAAAACGTCGCACCACCACCGGGTGGGCTAGAATCTCCAACCTTTCGGTTAACAGCTGATCGCGCTAGCCAATTGCGCCACGGAGATAGTCGTGCTCCACTCTCACCACCAACAGAACATATCTTCAAAGCTATCAGCACAAATAAAAAAGCAACACACCACTCCCGGGAGGACTCGAAAAGCTCCAACCTTTCGGTTAACAGCCGATCGCGCTAGCCAATTGTGCCATGGAGACTATCGTGCTCCACTCTCCCCACCGTCAGAACATTTCTTCAGAGCTATCAGCCCAAAGAAAAAACAGCGTCGCACCACCACCGGGTGGGCTCGAACCTCCAACCTTTCGGTTAACAGCCGATAGCGCTAGCCAATTGCGCCACGGAGACAGTCGTGCTCAACTCTCACAACCAACAGAACATTTCTTCAAAGCTATCAGGCCATAGAAAAAAAGCACCGCACCACCACCGCGTGGGCTCGAACCTCCAACCTTTCGGTTAACACACGATCGCGCTAGCCAATCGCGCCACGGAGACAGTCGTGCTCCACTCTCACCACCATCAGAACATATTTTCAAAGCTATCAGCCTAAAGAAAAAAAAGCGCCGCACCACCACCGGGTGGGCTCGAACCTCCAAACTTTCGGTTAACAGACGATCGCGCTAGCCAAACGCGCCACGGAGACAGTCGTGCTCCACTCCCACCATCATTAGAACATATCTTCAAGCCATCAGCGCAAAGAAAAAGCAACACACCACTGCCGGGAGGGCTCGAAACTCCAACCTTTCAGTTAACAGACAATCGCGCTAGCCAATTGCGCCACGGAGACAGTCCTGCTTCACTCTCACCACCATCAGAACATATCTTCAAAGCTATCAGCGCAAAGAAAAAAGTAACACACCACTCCCGGGAGGGCTCAAACCTCCAATTTTTTGGTTAAAAGCCGAGCGTGCTAGCCAATTGCGCCACGGAGACAGTCGTGCTACACTCTCCCCACCGTCAGAACATTTCTTCAGAGCTATCCGCCCAAAGAAAAAAAAGCGTCGCACCACCACCGGGTGGGCTCGAACCTCCAACCTTTCGGTTAACAGCCGATCTTGCTAGCCAATTGCGCCACAGAGACAGTCGTGCTCTACTCTCACCACCAACAGAACATATCTTCAAAGCTATCAGCGCACAGAAAAAAGCAACACACCACTCCCGGGAGGGCTCGAACCTCAAACATTCGGTTAACAGCCGATCGCGCTAGCCAATTGCGCCACGGAGACAGTCGTGCTCCACTCTCCCCACCGTCAGAACATTTCTTCAGAGCTATCAGCCCAAAGGAAAGAAAGCGTTGCACCACCACCGGGTGGGCTCGAACCTCCAACCTTTCGGTTAACAGCCGACCGCGCTAGCCAATTGCGCCACGGAGACAGTCGTGCTCCACTCTCATCACCAACAGAACATATCTTCAAAGCTATCAGCGCAAAGAAAAAAGCAACACACCACTCCCGTGAGGACTCGAACCTCCAACCTTTCAGTTAACAGCCGATCGCGCTAGCCAATTGCGCCCCGGAGACAGTCCTGCTTCATTCTCACCACCATGATCAAAGCTATCAGGCCATAGAAAAAAAGCACCGCACCACCACCGCGTGGGCTCGAACCTCCAACCTTTCGGTTAACAGACGATCGCGCTAGCCAATCGCGCCACGGAGACAGTCGTGCTCCACTCTCACCACCATCAGAACATATCTTCAAAGCTATCAGCCTAAAGAAAAAAAAGCGCCGCACCACCACCGGGTGGGCTCGAACCTCCAAACTTTCGATTAACAGACAATCGCGCTAGCCAATCGCGCCACGGAGACAGTCGTGCTCCACTCTAACCATCATCAGAACATATCTTCAAGCTATCAGCGCAAAGTAAAAGCAACACATCACTCCCGGGAGGGCTCGAAACTCCAACCTTTCGGTTAACAGCCAATCGCGCTAGCCAATTGCGCCAAGGAGACAGTCCTGCTTCACTCTCACCACCTACAGAACATATCTTCAAAGCTATCAGCGCAAAGAAAAAAGACACACCACTCCCGGGAGGACTCGAAAAGCTCCAACCTTTCGGTTAACAGCCGATCGCGCTAGCCAATTGCGCCACGGAGACTATCGTGCTCCACTCTCCCCACCGTCAGAACATTTCTTCAGAGCTATCAGCCCAAAGAAAAAACAGCGTCGCACCACCACCGGGTGGGCTCGAACCTCCAACCTTTCGGTTAACAGCCGATAGCGCTAGCCAAATGCGCCACGGAAACAGTCGTGCTCCACTCTCACCACCAACAGAACATTTCTTCAAAACTATCAGGCCATAGAAAAAAAGCACCGCACCACCACCACGTGGGCTCGAACCTCCAACCTTTCGGTTAACAGACGATCACGCTAGCCAATCGCGCCACGGAGACAGTCGTGCTCCACACTCACCACCATCAGAACATATCTTCAAAGCTATCAGCCTAAAGAAAAAAAAGTGCCGCACCACCACCGGGTGGGCTCGAACCTCCAAACTTTCGGTTAACAGACGATCGCGCTAGCCAATCGCGCCCCAGAGACAGTCGTGCTCCACTCTCACCCTCATCAGAACATATCTTCAAGCTATCAGCGCAAAGAAAAAGCAACACACCACTCCCGGGAGGGCTCGAAACTCCAACCTTTCGGTTAACAGCCAATCGCGCTAGCCAATTGCGCCACGGAGACAGTCGTGCTACACTCTCCCCACCGTCAGAACATTTCTTCAGAGCTATCAGCCCAAAGAAAAAAAAGCGTCGCACCACCACCGGGTGGGCTCGAACCTCCAACCTTTCGGTTAACAGCCGATCTTGCTAGCCAATTGCGCCACGGAGACAGTCGTGCTCTACTCTCACCACCAACAGAACATATCTTCAAAGCTATCAGCGCACAGAAAAAAGCAACACACCACTCCCGGGAGGGCTCGAACCTCAAACATTCGGTTAACAGCCGATCGCGCTAGCCAATTGCGCCACGGAGAAAGTCGTGCTCCACTCTCCCCACCGTCAGAACATTTCTTCAGAGCTATCAGCCAAAAGGAAAGAAAGCGTTGCACCACCACCGGGTGGGCTCGAACCTCCAACCTTTCGGTTAACAGCCGACCGCGCTAGCCAATTGCGCCACGGAGACAGTCGTGTTCCACTCTCATCACCAACAGAACATATCTTCAAAGCTATCAGCGCAAAGAAAAAAGCAACACACCACTCCCGTGAGGACTCGAACCTCCAACCTTTCAGTTAACAGCCGATCGCGCTAGCCAGTTGCGCCACGGAGACAGTCTGGCTACACTCTCCCCACTGTCAGAACATTTCTTCAGAGCTATCAGCCCAAAGGAAAGAAAGCATTCACCACCACCGGGTGGGCTCGAACCTCCAACCTTTCGGTTAACAGCCGATCGCGCTAGCCAATTGCGCCCCGGAAACAGTCCTGCTTCATTCTCACCACCATGATCAAAGCTATCAGGCCATAGAAAAAAAGCACCGCTCCACCACCGCGTGGGCTCGAACCTCCAACCTTTCGGCTAACAGACGATCGCGCTAGCCAATCGCGCCACGGAGACAGTCGTGCTCCACTCTCACCACCATCAGAACATATCTTCAAAGCTATCAGCCTAAAGAAAAAAAAGCGCCGCACCACCACCGGGTGGGCTTGAACCTCCAAACTTTCGGTTAACAGACGATCGCGCTAGCCAATCGCGCCACGGAGACAGTCGTGCTCCTCTCTCACCATCATCAGAACATATCTTCAAGCTATCAGCGCAAAGTAAAAGCAACACACCACTCCCGGGAGGGCTCGAAACTCCAACCTTTCGGTTAACAGCCAATCGCGCTAGCCAACTGCGCCACGGAGACAGTCCTGCTTCACTCTCACCACCATCAGAACATATCTTCAAAGCTATCGCGCAAAGAAAAAAGCAACACACCACTCCCGGGAGGGCTCAAACCTCCAATTTTTTGGTTAAAAGCCGAGCGTGCTAGCCAATTGCGCCACGGAGACAGTCGTGCTACACTCTTCCCACCGTCAGAACATTTCTTCAGAGCTATCAGCCCAAAGAAAAAAAAGCGTCGCACCACCACCGGGTGGGCTCGAACCTCCAACTTTCGGTTAACAGCCGATCGCGCTAGCCAATTGCGCCACGGAGACAGTCGTGCTCCACTGTCACCACCAACAGAACATATTTCATTTTCATTTCATTTTATTTCATTTTATTTTATTCGGACATTTCCGCAGAATTGCCCACGAAGGGGGCAAAAGGAGAGTGTGTCTCCTGACTTGGCCCCTCTTCGTGAGGCACCTCGGGCAGGTAGAGCAGGACAGTACAAAACACCATAACATATTTTGAAATACAATACAAGTTGAAAAACAGTGAATACTATAAATATTACATACATTACATATTTCCTTTACATACACTGTAGACTTGTGTTCTGTTTATTACATTGTAAATTCGCTTCTTAAATTGTGTTATGTTTTTAGCCTCCTTAGCGTATTCAATTATTTCAGGAATCCTGTTGCACAGTAGAATGATTTGGTTATTAATTGACTGTACACCATAGTTAGTCCGGCACATTGGCCCGACCAACGCAACAGTACGCAGATTATACCTAAGATCTCTGCTTAAGTACACATCAGAAAAAATCTGGAAATTATCTTTAATTTTTTTGAAGATTAACATGGCTAGTTGCATCCTATAGCACTCTGGGAACGGGAGTACATTATACATATAAAAAAGAGACATATTAGTGGGGACCGAGGTACTTATCAAACCTAGTGCGCGTTTTTGAAGAAGAATTATACTTTCTGTATTTGTTTTGTTACACGTACCCCAGACTAAAATGCAATAAATGATTTGCGAGTAGATAAAAGAAAAGTAAAGCTGCCGTTTAACTCTCCCTGGAAGGAGATGCTGTAAGCGTCCAATTAGACCGATCGATCTTGATATTTTTATTCGCAGGTTGTCCACATGGTGGGACCAACTAAGGTCACTTTGAAAACACACACCCAGAAACTGAATTTTATTTACCTGCGCAATATTTTCTCCATTAAAAGTCAGAGAGATAGCATAATCTATAGGCCTATTTTTTTGTTTGAAGAGCATAAATTTAGTTTTTTTTATGTTTAGTTCTAGCTGATTGACTGTAAGCCATGATTTTAGTTTATCCAACCAAGAATTTGCAGTTATTTCAATATCGCGAAGATCTAAACCAGAAAAGAAGGCATTGGTATCGTCGGCGTACATGACTATGTTTGGTGTGAACTGAATGTTAACTATGTCATTGATATAAAGTATAAAAAGTAGAGGACCAAGTATCGATCCTTGGGGAACCCCATACTTAATTACGCCCAAATCAGATTTATAATTGTGGAGCTGTACATATTGTTTCCTGGCCCAAAGATAGCTTTTCATTAGATCAAGCGCAATCCCGCGTATTCCATACAGTTGAAGTTTCCTAATTAATATATCGTGCTTTATCGAGTCAAAAGCCTTACGGAAATCGAGAAATATTCCCACAGTGTAAAATTTTTTTTCAAAGTTATGAAGTAGGCTGTCCTTAATACGGAGTAAAGCAGACTGAGTTGATCTACCTGGTTGGAATCCACACTGTTCTTCACAAATGACATTTCTCTTTGCTATAAAAGAAAATACCCTCTTGTATATCAGGCGTTCCGCGACCTTAGAGAAAAGCGGCAGAATAGAGATTGGGCGATAATTTTGAAGTTCATTTTTATCACCTCCTTTAAAAATTATTGTTACGCGAGCTATTTTCATGGCACATGGAAAAATTCCCGTCAAGAAGAGTCTGTTGCATATGTAAGTGAATGGGGCGACAATCAAATCAGCAACTGCCTTGATAGGTGCTGCGGAAATGCCATCTTCTCCTGGTGAGCTGTTCTTTAGTGAGCATATGACAGTGGCTACTTCCTCCTCGGTAACGGGTAATAAAAACAAAGAATTAGTGGAAGAGCTTTCAATATAGCATTCAGCCGGTTTAAGGTCAGTCGCTTGTGTTATACTACTTGAGGATCCTGCCTCAAGGAAATGAAGGTTAAATTTGTCTGCCAGTGCCTTGCCACTGAAGTGAATATCGTTTATCTGTATATAGCTAGGGACAGTGGCTTGTTTTCTTCCTATCAATTTATTAACCGAGCTCCAAACCATTTTTGAGTTGTTAATCACTGTAGAAAACTTGTAGGCATAGAAATCTATTTTCGCCTTCTTGAGGTCTTTGTTTACTTTGTTTCTAAAATTTTTAAACTCAATGAGGTCAGTTTGTTCTTTTGTTTTCAAAAAGTGCTGGAAAAGTTTGTTTTTTTTATTTATCCGCTTAAGAAGTGCCGGCGTAATCCACTCCTTTCTTGCTCTCTTGTGTTTCTTTACAACAACGTACGGAAAAGCAGTATTGTAGTTACTAACCATTTTTGACATAAACAGGTTGTATGCCTTAGACGGATCAGGTTCTCGGTACAGGTCATCCCAATTGCAGTTAAACATTAGAGAGCGAAAACGGAGAATATTTGGATCGTTTATATCTCTACGCATGTATTTTGGAGAATTCTGCAGTTCTGGCATTGTTAATAGTGCAAAAAAAGGTAAGTGGTCACTTATACCAGAGCTGAATACTCCGGCTAATGCACTGTCAGGGGATAAATTAGTGAAACAGAGATCAATGATCGTTTCTGATGTGCTTGTTATTCTGGTAGGAGTGCTAATGATGTTTTCGCAGCCATGAAACAACATTAACTCCATTAGTTTTAGCTTAATAGGACCATCTTTTGATATATCTATATTAAAATCACCAAATGATATCACGAACCATCGATTAGAATTAGCATGATGTTGAAGCTTCTCTAAAAACTCAAGAAGTGAGTCAGTATTACCATTCGGGGGGCGGTAGATCAGTACTATTACAACCTTGTTGTGTATCACAGTAACTGCTTCGAAATCACTACACACAACACAATAGTCGGGCCACGCCTCATAGGGCAAATTTTGTTTGATATACAAAGATACACCGCCACCGCGTTTTCCAGTTCTGAATACTGATCAAAGCTATCAGCGCAAAGAAAAAAAAGCGTCGCACCACCACCGGGTGGGCTAGAATCTCCAACCTTTCGGTTAACAGCTGATCGAGCTAGCCAATTGCGCCACGGAGATAGTCGTGCTCCACTCTCACCACCAACAGAACATATCTTCAAAGCTATCAGCGCAAAGAAAAAAGCAACACACCACTCCCGGGAGGACTCGAAAAGCTCCAACCTTTCGGTTAACAGCCGATCGCGCTAGCCAATTGTGCCACGAAGACTATCGTGCTCCACTCTCCCCACCGTCAGAACATTTCTTCAGAGCTATCAGCCCAAAGAAAAAACAGCGTCGCACCACCACCGGGTGGGCTCGAACCTCCAACCTTTCGGTTAACAGCCGATAGCGCTAGCCAATTGCGCCACGGAGACAGTCGTGCTCAACTCTCACCACCAACAGAACATTTCTTCAAAGCTATCAGGCCATAGAAAAAAAGCACCGCACCACCACCGCGTGGGCTCTAACCTCCAATCTTTCGGTTAACAGACGATCGCGCTAGCCAATCGCGCCACGGAGACAGTCGTGCTCTACTCTCACCACCATCAGAACATATTTTCAAAGGTATCAGCCTAAAGAAAAAAAAGCGCCGCACCACCACCGGGTGGGCTCGAACCTCCAAACTTTCGGTTAACAGACGATCGCGCTAGCCAATCGCGCCACGGAGACAGTCGTGCTCCACTCTCACCATCATCAGAACATATCTTCAAGCTATCAGCGCAAAGAAAAAGCAACACACCACTGCCGGGAGGGCTCGAAACTCCAACCTTTCGGTTAACAGACAATCGCGCTAGCCAATTGCGCCACGGAGACAGTCCTGCTTCACTCTCACCACCATCAGAACATATCTTCAAAGCTATCAGCGCAAAGAAAAAAGCAACACACCACTCCCGGGAGGGCTCAAACCTCCAATTTTTTGGTTAAAAGCCGAGCGTGCTAGCCAATTGCGCCACGGAGACAGTCGTGCTACACTTTCCCCACCGTCAGAACATTTCTTCAGAGCTATCAGCCCAAAGAAAAAAAAGCGTCGCACCACCACCGGGTGGGCTCGAACCTCCAACCTTTCGGTTAACAGCCGATCGCGCTAGCCAATTGCGCCACGGAGACAGTCTTGCTCCACTCTCCCCACCGTCAGAACATTTCTTCAGAGCTATCAGCCCAAAGGAAAGAAAGCGTTGCACCACCACCGGGTGGGCTCGAACCTCCAACCTTTCGGTTAACAGCCGACCGCGCTAGCCAATTGCGCCACGGAGACAGTCGTGTTCCACTCTCATCACCAACAGAACATATCTTCAAAGCTATCAGCGCAAAGAAAAAAGCAACACACCACTCCCGTGAGGACTCGAACCTCCAACCTTTCAGTTAACAGCCGATCGCGCTAGCCAGTTGCGCCACGGAGACAGTCGTGCTCCACTCTCCCCACCGTCAGAACATTTCTTCAGAGCTATCAGCCCAAAGGAAAGAAAGCGTTCACCACCACCGGGTGGGCTCGAACCTCCAACCTTTCGGTTAACAGCCGATCGCGCTAGCCAATTGCGCCCCGGAGACAGTCCTGGTTCATTCTCACCACCATGATTAAAGCTATCAGGCCATAGAAAAAAAGCACCGCACCACCACCGCGTGGGCTCGAACCTCCAACCTTTCGGTTAACAGACGATCGCGCTAGCCAATCGCGCCACGGAGACAGTCGTGCTCCACTCTCACCACCATCAGAACATATCTTCAAAGCTATCAGCCTAAAGAAAAAAAAGCGCCGCACCACCACCGGGTGGGCTCGAACCTCCAACCCTTCGGTTAACAGCCGATATTGCTAGCCAATTGCCCCACGGAGACAGTCATGCTCTACTCTCACCACCAACAGAACATATCTTCAAAGCTATCAGCGCACAGAAAAAAGCAACACACCACTCCCGGGAGGGCTCGAACCTCAAACATTCGGTTAACAGCCGATCGCGCTAGCCAATTGCGCCACGGAGAAAGTCGTGCTCCACTCTCCCCACCGTCAGAACATTTCTTCAGAGCTATCAGCCAAAAGGACAGAAAGCGTTGCACCACAACCGGGTGGGCTCGAACCTCCAACCTTTCGGTTAACAGCCGACCGCGCTAGCCAATTGCGCCACGGAGACAGTCGTGTTCCACTCTCTTCACCAACAGAACATATCCTCAAAGCTATCAGCGCAAAGAAAAAAGCAACACACCACTCCCGTGAGGACTCGAACCTTCAACCTTTCAGTTAACAGCCGATCGCGCTAGCCAGTTGCGCCACGGAGACAGTCTGGCTACACTCTCCCCACCGTCAGAACATTTCTTCAGAGCTATCAGCCCAAAGGAAAGAAAGCGTTCACCACCACCGGGTGGGCTCGAACCTCCAACCTTTCGGTTAACAGCCGATCGCGCTAGCCAATTGCGCCCCGGAGACAGTCCTGCTTCATTCTCACCACCATGATCAAAGCTATCAGGCCATAGAAAAAAAGCGCCGCACCACCACCGGGTGGGCTTGAACCTCCAAACTTTCGGTTAACAGACGATCGCGCTAGCCAATCGCGCCACGGAGACAGTCGTGCTCCTCTCTCACCATCATCAGAAAATATCTTCAAGCTATCAGCGCAAAGTAAAAGCAACACAACACTCCCGGGAGGGCTCGAAACTCAAACCTTTCGGTTAACAGCCAATCGCGCTAGCCAACTGCGCCACGGAGACAGTCCTGCTTCAGTCACACCACCATCAGAACATACCTTCAAAGCTATCAGCGCAAAGAAAAAAGCAACACACCACTCCCGGGAGGGCTCAAACCTCCAATTTTTTGGTTAAAAGCCGAGCGTGCTAGCCAATTGCGCCACGGAGACAGTCGTGCTACACTCTCCCCACCGTCAAAACATTTCTTCAGAGCTATCAGCCCAAAGAAAAAAAAGCGTCGCACCACCACCGGGTGGGCTCGAACCTCCAACTTTCGGTTAACAGCCGATCGCGCTAGCCAATTGCGCCACGGAGACAGTCGTGCTCCACTGTCACCACCAACAGAACATATCTTCAAAGCTATCAGCGCAAAGAAAAAAAAGCGTCGCACCACCACCGGGTGGGCTAGAATCTCCAACCTTTCGGTTAACAGCTGATCGCGCTAGCCAATTGCGCCACGGAGATAGTCGTGCTCCACTCTCACCACCAACAGAACATATCTTCAAAGCTATCAGCGCAAATAAAAAAGCAACACACCACTCCCGGGAGGACTCGAAAAGCTCCAACCTTTCGGTTAACAGCCGATCGCGCTAGCCAATTGTGCCACGGAGACTATCGTGCTCCACTCTCCCCACCGTCAGAACATTTCTTCAGAGCTATCAGCCCAAAGAAAAAACAGCGTCGCACCACCACCGCGTGGGCTCGAACCTCCAACCTTTCGGTTAACAGACGATCGCGCTAGCCAATCGCGCCACGGAGACAGTCGTGCTCCACTCTCACCACCATCAGAACATATTTTCAAAGCTATCAGCCTAAAGAAAAAAAAGCGCCGCACCACCACCGGGTGGGCTCGAACCTCCAAACTTTCGGTTAACAGACGATCGCGCTAGCCAATCGCGCCACGGAGACAGTCGTGCTCCACTCTCACCATCATTAGAACATATCTTCAAGCTATCAGCGCAAAGAAAAAGCAACACACCACTGCCGGGAGGGCTCGAAACTCCAACCTTTCGGTTAACAGACAATCGCGCTAGCCAATTGCGCCACGGAGACAGTCCTGCTTCACTCTCACCACCATCAGAACATATCTTCAAAGCTGTCAGCGCAAAGAAAAAAGCAACACACCACTCCCGGGAGGGCTCAAACCTCCAATTTTTTGGTTAAAAGCCGAGCGTGCTAGCCTATTGCGCCACGGAGACAGTCGTGCTACACTCTCCCCACCGTCAGAACATTTCTTCAGAGCTATCAGCCCAAAGAAAAAAAAGCGTCGCACCACCACCGGGTGGGCTCGAACCTCCAACCTTTCGGTTAACAGCCGATCTTGCTAGCCAATTGCGCCACGGAGACAGTCGTGCTCAACTCTCACCACCAACAGAACATATCTTCAAAGCTATCAGCGCACAGAAAAAAGCAACACACCACTCCCGGGAGGGCTCGAACCTCAAACATTCGGTTAACAGCCGATCGCGCTAGCCAATTGCGCCACGGAGACAGTCGTGCTCCACTCTCCCCACCGTCAGAACATTTCTTCAGAGCTATCAGCCCAAAGGAAAGAAAGCGTTGCACCACCACCGGGTGGGCTCGAACCTCCAACCTTTCGGTTAACAGCCGACCGCGCTAGCCAATTGCGCCACGGAGACAGTCGTGCTCCACTCTCATCACCAACAGAACATATCTTCAAAGCTATCAGCGCAAAGAAAAAAGCAACACACCACTCCCGTGAGGACTCGAACCTCCAACCTTTCAGTTTAACAGCCGATCGCGCTAGCCAATTGCGCCCCGGAGACAGTCCTGCTTCATTCTCACCACCATGATCAAAGCTATCAGGCCATAGAAAAAAAGCACCGCACCACCACCGCGTGGGCTCGAACCTCCAACCTTTCGGTTAACAGACGATCGCGCTAGCCAATCGCGCCACGGAGACAGTCGTGCTCCACTCTCACCACCATCAGAACATATCTTCAAAGCTATCAGCCTAAAGAAAAAAAAGCGCCGCACCACCACCGGGTGGGCTCGAACCTCCAAACTTTCGGTTAACAGACAATCGCGCTAGCCAATCGCGCCACGGAGACAGTCGTGCTCCACTCTAACCATCATCAGAACATATCTTCAAGCTATCAGCGCAAAGTAAAAGCAACACACCACTCCCGGGAGGGCTCGAAACTCCAACCTTTCGGTTAACAGCCAATCGCGCTAGCCAATTGCGCCACGGAGACAGTCCTGCTTCACTCTCACCACCTACAGAACATATCTTCAAAGCTATCAGCGCAAAGAAAAAAGACACACCACTCCCGGGAGGACTCGAAAAGCTCCAACCTTTCGGTTAACAGCCGATCGCGCTAGCCAATTGCGCCACGGAGACTATCGTGCTCCACTCTCCCCACCGTCAGAACATTTCTTCAGAGCTATCAGCCCAAAGAAAAAACAGCGTCGCACCACCACCGGGTGGGCTTGAACCTCCAACCTTTCGGTTAACAGCCGATAGCGCTAGCCAAATGCGCCACGGAGACAGTCGTGCTCCACTCTCACCACCAACAGAACATTTCTTCAAAGCTATCAGGCCATAGAAAAAAAGCACCGCACCACCACCACGTGGGCTCGAACCTCCAACCTTTCGGTTAACAGACGATCGCGCTAGCCAATCGCGCCACGGAGACAGTCGTGCTCCACAATCACCACCATCAGAACATATCTTCAAATCTATCAGCCTAAAGAAAAAAAAGCGCCGCACCACCACCGGGTGGGCTCGAACCTCCAAACTTTCGGTTAACAGACGATCGCGCTAGCCAATCGCGCCACAGAGACAGTCGTGCTCCACTCTCACCCTCATCAGAACATATCTTCAAGCTATTAGCGCAAAGAAAAAGCAACACACCACTCCCGGGAGGGCTCGAAACTCCAACCTTTCGGTTAACAGCCAATCGCGCTAGCCAATTGCGCCACTGAGACAGTCGTGCTACAGTCTCCCCACCGTCAGAACATTTCTTCAGAGCTATCAGCCCAAAGAAAAAAAAGCGTCGCACCACCACCGGGTGGGCTCGAACCTCCAACCTTTCGGTTAACAGCCGATATTGCTAGCCAATTGCCCCACGGAGACAGTCATGCTCTACTCTCACCACCAACAGAACATATCTTCAAAGCTATCAGCGCACAGAAAAAAGCAACACACCACTCCCGGGAGGGCTCGAACCTCAAACATTCGGTTAACAGCCGATCGCGCTAGCCAATTGCGCCACGGAGAAAGTCGTGCTCCACTCTCCCCACCGTCAGAACATTTCTTCAGAGCTATCAGCCAAAAGGACAGAAAGCGTTGCACCACCACCGGGTGGGCTCGAACCTCCAACCTTTCGGTTAACAGCCGACCGCGCTAGCCAATTGCGCCACGGAGACAGTCGTGTTCCACTCTCTTCACCAACAGAACATATCTTCAAAGCTATCAGCGCAAAGAAAAAAGCAACACACCACTCCCGTGAGGACTCGAACCTTCAACCTTTCAGTTAACAGCCGATCGCGCTAGCCAGTTGCGCCACGGAGACAGTCTGGCTACACTCTCCCCACCGTCAGAACATTTCTTCAGAGCTATCAGCCCAAAGGAAAGAAAGCGTTCACCACCACCGGGTGGGCTCGAACCTCCAACCTTTCGGTTAACAGCCGATCGCGCTAGCCAATTGCGCCCCGGAGACAGTCCTGCTTCATTCTCACCACCATGATCAAAGCTATCAGGCCATAGAAAAAAAGCGCCGCACCACCACCGGGTGGGCTTGAACCTCCAAACTTTCGGTTAACAGACGATCGCGCTAGCCAATCGCGCCACGGAGACAGTCGTGCTCCTCTCTCACCATCATCAGAACATATCTTCAAGCTATCAGCGCAAAGTAAAAGCAACACACCACTCCCGGGAGGGCTCGAAACTCCAACCTTTCGGTTAACAGCCAATCGCGCTAGCCAACTGCGCCACGGAGACAGTCCTGCTTCACTCTCACCACCATCAGAACATATCTTCAAAGCTATCAGCGCAAAGAAAAAAGCAACACACCACTCCCGGGAGGGCTCAAACCTCCAATTTTTTGGTTAAAAGCCGAGCGTGCTAGCCAATTGCGCCACGGAGACAGTCGTGCTACACTCTCCCCACCGTCAGAACATTTCTTCAGCGCTATCAGCGCAAAGAAAAAAAAAAGCGTCGCACCACCACCGGGTGGGCTAGAATCTCCAACCTTTCGGTTAACAGCTGATCGCGCTAGCCAATTGCGCCACGGAGATAGTCGTGCTCCACTCTCACCACCAACAGAACATATCTTCAAAGCTATCAGCGCAAAGAAAAAAGCAACACACCACTCCCGGGAGGACTCGAAAAGCTCCAACCTTTCGGTTAACAGCCGATCGCGCTAGCCAATTGTGCCACGGAGACTATCGTGCTCCACTCTCCCCACCGTCAGAACATTTCTTCAGAGCTATCAGCCCAAAGAAAAAACAGCGTCGCACCACCACCGGGTGGGCTCGAACCTCCAACCTTTCGGTTAACAGCCGATAGCGCTAGCCAATTGCGCCACGGAGACAGTCGTGCTCAACTCTCACCACCAACAGAACATTTCTTCAAAGCTATCAGGCCATAGAAAAAAAGCACCGCACCACCACCGCGTGGGCTCGAACCTCCAACCTTTCGGTTAACAGACGATCGCGCTAGCCAATCGCGCCACGGAGACAGTCGTGCTCTACTGTCACCACCATCAGAACATATTTTCAAAGGTATCAGCCTAAAGAAAAAAAAGCGCCGAACACCACCGGGTGGGCTCGAACCTCCAAACTTTCGGTTAACAGACGATCGCGCTAGCCAATCGCGCCACGGAGACAGTCGTGCTCCACTCTCACCATCATCAGAACATATCTTCAAGCTATCAGCGCAAAGAAAAAGCAACACACCACTGCCGGGAGGGCTCGAAACTCCAACCTTTCGGTTAACAGACAATCGCGCTAGCCAATTGCGCCACGGAGACAGTCCTGCTTCACTCTCACCACCATCAGAACATATCTTCAAAGCTATCAGCGCAAAGAAAAAAGCAACACACCACTCCCGGGAGGGCTCAAACCTCCAATTTTTTGGTTAAAAGCCGAGCGTGCTAGCCAATTGCGCCACGGAGACAGTCGTGCTACACTTTCCCCACCGTCAGAACATTTCTTCAGAGCTATCAGCCCAAAGAAAAAAAAGCGTCGCACCACCACCGGGTGGGCTCGAACCTCCAACCTTTCGGTTAACAGCCGATCGCGCTAGCCAATTGCGCCACGGAGACAGTCTTGCTCCACTCTCCCCACCGTCAGAACATTTCTTCAGAGCTATCAGCCCAAAAGAAAGAAAGCGTTGCACCACCACCGGGTGGGCTCGAACCTCCAACCTTTCGGTTAACAGCCGACCGCGCTAGCCAATTGCGCCACGGAGACAGTCGTGTTCCACTCTCATCACCAACAGAACATATCTTCAAAGCTCTCAGCGCAAAGAAAAAAGCAAAACACCACTCCCGTGAGGACTCGAACCTCCAACCTTTCAGTTAACAGCCGATCGCGCTAGCCAGTTGCGCCACGGAGACAGTCGTGCTCCACTCTCCCCACCGTCAGAACATTTCTTCAGAGCTATCAGCCCAAAGGAAAGAAAGCGTTCACCACCACCGGGTGGGCTCGAACCTCCAACCTTTCAGTTAACAGCCGATCGCGCTAGCCAATTGCGCCCCGGAGACAGTCCTGGTTCATTCTCACCACCATGATCAAAGCTATCAGGCCATAGAAAAAAAGCACCGCACCACCACCGCGTGGGCTCGAACCTCCAACCTTTCAGTTAACAGACGATCGCGCTAGCCAATCGCGCCACGGAGACAGTCGTGCTCCACTCTCACCACCATCAGAACATATCTTCAAAGCTATCAGCCTAAAGAAAAAAAAGCGCCGCACCACCACCGGGTGGGCTCGAACCTCCAAACTTTAGGTTAACAGACAATCGCGCTAGCCAATCGCGCCACGGAGACAGTCGTGCTCCTCTCTCACCATCATCAGAAAATATCTTCAAGCTATCAGCGCAAAGTAAAAGCAACACACCACTCCCGGGAGGGCTCGAAACTCCAACCTTTCGGTTAACAGCCAATCGCGCTAGCCAACTGCGCCACGGAGACAGTCCTGCTTCACTCTCACCAGCATCAGAACATATCTTCAAAGCTATCAGCGCAAAGAAAAAAGCAACACACCACTCCCGGGAGGGCTCAAACCTCCAATTTTTTGGTTAAAAGCCGAGCGTGCTAGCCAATTGCGCCACGGAGACAGTCGTGCTACACTCTCCCCACCGTCAAAACATTTCTTCAGAGCTATCAGCCCAAAGAAAAAAAAGCGTCGCACCACCACCGGGTGGGCTCGAACCTCCAACTTTCGGTTAACAGCCGATCGCGCTAGCCAATTGCGCCACGGAGACAGTCGTGCTCCACTGTCACCACCAACAGAACATATCTTCAAAGCTATCAGCGCAAAGAAAAAAAAAGCGTCACACCACCACCGGGTGGGCTAGAATCTCCAACCTTTCGGTTAACAGCTGATCGCGCTAGCCAATTGCGCCACGGAGATAGTCGTGCTCCACTCTCATCACCAACAGAACATATCTTCAAAGCTATCAGCGCAAATAAAAAAGCAACACACCACTCCCGGGAGGACTCGAAAAGCTCCAACCTTTCGGTTAACAGCTGATCGCGCTAGCCAATTGTGCCACGGAGACTATCGTGCTCCACTCTCCCCACCGTCAGAACATTTCTTCAGAGCTATCAGCCCAAAGAAAAAACAGCGTCGCACCACCACCGGGTGGGCGCGAACCTCCAACCTTTCGGTTAACAGCCGATAGCGCTAGCCAATTGCGCCACGGAGACAGTCGTGCTCAACTCTCACCACCAACAGAACATTTCTTCAAAGCTATCAGGCCATAGAAAAAAAGCACCGCACCACCACCGGGTGGGCTCGAACCTCCAAACTTTCGGTTAACAGACGATCGCGCTAGCCAATCGCGCCACGGAGACAGTCGTGCTCCACTCTCACCATCATCAGAACATATCTTCAAGCTATCAGCGCAAAGAAAAAGCAACACACCACTGCCGGGAGGGCTCGAAACTCCAACCTTTCGGTTAACAGACAATCGCGCTAGCCAATTGCGCCACGGAGACAGTCCTGCTTCACTCTCACCACCATCAGAACATATCTTCAAAGCTATCAGCGCAAAGAAAAAAGCAACACACCACTCCCGGGAGGGCTCAAACCTCCAATTTTTTGGTTAAAAGCCGAGCGTGCTAGCCAATTGCGCCACGGAGACAGTCGTGCTACACTCTCCCCACCGTCAGAACATTTCTTCAGAGCTATCAGCCCAAAGAAAAAAAAGCGTCGCACCACCACCGGGTGGGCTCGAACCTCCAACCTTTCGGTTAACAGCCGATCTTGCTAGCCAATTGCGCCACGGAGACAGTCGTGCTCTACTCTCACCACCAACAGAACATATCTTCAAAGCTATCAGCGCACAGAAAAAAGCAACACACCACTCTCGGGAGGGCTCGAACCTCAAACATTCGGTTACCAGCCGATCGCGCTAGCCAATTGCGCCACGGAGACAGTCGTGCTCCACTCTCCCCACCGTCAGAACATTTCTTCAGAGCTATCAGCCCAAAGGAAAGAAAGCGTTGCACCACCACCGGGTGGGCTCGAACCTCCAACCTTTCGGTTAACAGCCGACCGCGCTAGCCAATTGCGCCACGGAGACAGTCGTGCTCCACTCTCATCACCAACAGAACATATCTTCAAAGCTATCAGCGCAAAGAAAAAAGCAACACACCACTCCCGTGAGGACTCGAACCTCCAACCTTTCAGTTTAACAGCCGATCGCGCTTGCCAGTTGCGCCACGGAGACAGTCGTGCTCCACTCTCCCCACCGTCAGAACATTTCTTCAGAGCTATCAGCCCAAAGGAAAGAAAGCGTTCACCACCACCGGGTGGGCTCGAACCTCCAACCTTTCGGTTAACAGCCAATCGCGCTAGCCAATTGCGCCACGGAGACAGTCCTGCTTCACTCTCACCACCATCAGAACATATCTTCAAAGCTATTAGCGCAAAGAAAAAAGCAGCACACCACTCCCGGGAGGGCTCAAACCTCCAATTTTTTGGTTAACAGCCGAACGTGCTAGCCAATTGCGCCACGGAGACAGTCGTGCTACACTCTCCCCACCGTCTGAACATTTCTTCAGAGCTATCAGCCCAAAGAAAAAAAAGCGTCGCACCACCACCGGGTGGGCTCGAACCTCCAACTTTCCGTTAACAGCCGATCGCGCTAGCCAATTGCGCCACGGAGACAGTCGTGCTCCACTGTCACCACCAACAGAACATATCTTCAAAGCTATCAGCGCAAAGAAAAAAAGCGTCGCACCACCACCGGGTGGGCTAGAATCTCCAACCTTTCGGTTAACAGCCGATCGCGCTAGCCCATTGCGCCACGGAGATAGTCGTGCTCCACTCTCACCACCAACAGAACATATCTTCAAAGCTATCAGCGCAAAGAAAAAAGCAACACACCACTCCCGGGAGGACTCGAAAAGCTCCAACCTTTCGGTTAACAGCCGATCGCGCTCGCCAATTGTGCCACGGAGACTGTCGTGCTCCACTCTCCCCACCGTCAGAACATTTCTTCAGAGCTATCAGCCCAAAGAAAAAACAGCGTCGCACCACCACCGGGTGGGCTCGAACCTCCAACCTTTCGGTTAACAGCCGATAGCGCTAGCCAATTGCGCCACGGAGACAGTCGTGCTCCACTCTCACCACCAACAGAACATTTCTTCAAAGCTATCAGGCCATAGAAAAAAAGCACCGCACCACCACCGCGTGGGCTCGAACCTCCAACTTTTCGGTTAACAGACGATCGCGCTAGCCAATCGCGCCACGGAGACAGTCGTGTTCCACTCTCACCACCATCAGAACATATCTTCAAAGCTATCAGCCTAAAGATAAAAAAGCGCCGCACCACCACCGGGTGGGCTTGAACCTCCAAACTTTCGGTTAACAGACGATCGCGCTAGCCAATCGCGCCACGGATACAGTCGTGCTCCACTCTCACCATCATCAGAACATATCTTCAAGCTTTCAGCGCAAAGAAAAAGCAACACACCACTCCCGGGAGGGCTCGAAACTCCAACCTTTCGGTTAACAGCCAATCGCGCTAGCCAATTGCGCCACGGAGACAGTCCTGCTTCACTCTCACCACCATCAGAACATATCTTCAAAGCTACCAGCGCAAAGAAAAAAGCAACACACCACTCCCGGGAGGGCTCAAACCTCCAATATTTTGGTTAAAAGCCGAGCGTGCTAGCCAATTGCGCCACGGAGACAGTCGTACTCCACTGTCACCACCAACAGAACATATCTTCAAAGCTATCAGCGCAAAGAAAAAAAAGCGTCGCACCACCACCGGGTGGGCTCGAAGCTCCAACCTTTCGGTTAACAGCCGATCGCGCTAGCCAATTGCGCCACGGAGACAGTCGTGCTCCACTCTCACCACCAACAGAACATATCTTCAAAGCTATCAGCGCAAAGAAAAAAGCAACACACCACTCCCGGGAGGACTCGAAAAGCTCCAACCTTTCGGTTAACAGCCGATCGCGCTAGCCAATTGTGCCACGGAGACTATCGTGCTCCACTCTCCCCACCGTCAGAACAATTCTTCAGAGCTATCAGCCCAAAAAAATAACAGCGTCACACCGCCACCGGGTGGGCTCGAACCTCCAACCTTTCGGTTAACAGCCGATAGCGCTAGCCAATTGCGCCACGGAGACAGTCGTGCTCCACTCTCACAACCAACAGAACATTTCTTCAGAGCTATCAGCCCAAAGAAAAAAAAAGCGCCGCACCACCACCAGGAGGGCTCGAACCTCCAACTTTCAGTTAACAGCCAATCGCGCTAGCCAATTGCGCCACGGAGACAGTCGTGCTCCACTCTCACCACCAACAGAACATATCTTTAAAGCTATCAGCGCAAAGAAAAAAGCAACACACCACTCCCGGGAGGGCTCGAACCTCCAACCTTTCGGTTAACAGCCGATCTTGCTAGCCAATTGCGCCACGGAGACAGTCGTGCTCTACTCTCACCACCAACAGAACATATCTTCAAAGCTATCAGCGCACAGAAAAAAGCAACACACCACTCCCGGGAGGGCTCGAACCTCAAACATTCGGTTAACAGCCGATGGCGCTAGCCAATTGCGCCACGGAGACAGTCGTGCTCCACTCTCCCCACCGTCAGAACATTTCTTCAGAGCTATCAGCCCAAAGGAAAGAAAGCGTTGCACCACCACCGGGTGGGCTCGAACCTCCAACCTTTCGGTTAACAGCCGACCGCGCTAGCCAATTGCGCCACGGAGACAGTCGTGCTCCACTCTCATCACCAACAGAACATATCTTCAAAGCTATCAGCGCGAAGAAAAAAGCAACACACCACTCCCGTGAGGGCTCGAACTTCCAACCTTTCAGTTAACAGCCGATCGCGCTAGCCAGTTGTGCCACGGAGACAGTCGTGCTCCACTCTCCCCACCGTCAGAACATTTCTTCAGAGCTATCAGCCCAAAGGAAAGAAAGCGTTGCACCACCACCGGGTGGGCTCGAAACTCCAACCTTTCGGTTAACAGCCGATCGCGCTAGCCAATTGCGCCATGGAGACAGTCCTGCTTCACTCTCACGACCATCAGAACATATCTTCAAAGCTATTAGCGCAAAGAAAAAAGCAGCACACCACACCCGGGAGGGCTCAAACCTCCAATTTTTTGGTTTACAGCCGAACGTGCTAGCCAATTACGCCACAGAGACAGTCGTGCTACACTCTCCCCACCGTCAGAACATTTCTTCAGAGCTATCAGCCCAAAGAAAAAAAGCGTCGCACCACCAACGGGTGGGCTCCAACCTCCAACCTTTCGGTTAACAGGCGATCGCGCTAGCCAATTGCGCCACGGAGACAGTCGTGCTCCACTCTTACACCGTCAGAACATTTCTTCAGAGCTATCCGCCCAAAGGAAAAAAGCACCGCACCACCACCGAGTGGGCTTGAACCTCCAACTTTTCGGTTAACAGCCGATCGCGCTAGCCGATTGGGCCACGGAGACAGTCGTGCTCCACTCTCACCACCATCAGAACATAGCATCAAAGCTATCAGCGCAAAAAAAGCAACACACCACTACCGGGTGGGCTCGAAACTCCAACCTTTCGGTTAACAGCCGATCGTGCTAGTCGATTGCGCCACGGAGAAAGTCCTGCTCCACTCTCACCATCATCAGAACATATCTTCAAAGCTATCAGCCCAAAGAAAAAAAAGCGCCGCACCACCACCGTGTGGGCTCGAACCTTCAACCTTTTGGTTAACAGCCGATCGCGCTAGCCAATTGCGCCACGGAGACAGTCCTGCTTCGTTCTCACCACAATGAGAACATATCTTCAAAGCTATCAGGCCATAGAAAAAAAGCACCGCACCACCACCGCGTGGGCTCGAACCTCCAACCTTTTGGTTAACAGACGATTGCGCTAGCCAATCGCGCCACGGAGACAGTCGTGCTCCACTCTCACCCCCATCAGAACATATCTTCAAAGCTATCAGCCTAAAGAAAAAAAAGCGCCGCACCACCACCGGGTGAGCTCGAACCTCCAAACTTTCGGTTAACAGACGATCACGCTAGCCAATCGCGCCACGGAGACAGTCGTGCTCCACTTTCACCATCATCAAAACATATCTTCAAAGCTATCAGCGCAAAGAAAAAGCAACACACCACTCCCGGGAGGGCTCGAAACTCCAACCTTTCGGTTAACAGCCGATCGCGCTAGCCAATTGCGCCACGGAGACAGTCCTGCTTCACTCTCACCACAATCAGAACATATCTTCAAAGCTATCAGCACAAAGAAAAAAGCAACACACCACTCCCGGGAGGGCTCAAACCTCCAATTTTTTGGTTAACAGCCGAACGTGCTAGCCAATTGCGCCACGGAGACAGTCGTGCTACACTCTCCCCACCGTCAGAACATTTCTTCAGAGCTATCAGCCCAAAGAAAAAAAAAGCGTCGCACCACCACCGGGTGGGCTCGAACCTCCAACTTTCGGTTAACAGCCGATCGCGCTAGCCAATTGCGCCACGGAGACAGTCGTGCTCCACTGTCACCACCAACAGAACATATCTTCAAAGCTATCAGCGCAAAGAAAAAAAAGCGTCGCACCACCACCGGGTGGGCTTGATCCTCCAACCTTTAGGTTAACAGCCGATCGCGCTAGCTAATTGCGCCACGGAGACAGTCGTGCTCCACAATCACCACCAACAGAACATATCTTCAAAGCTATCAGCGCAAAGAAAAAAGCAACACACCACTCCCGGGAGGACTCGAAAAGCTCTAAACTTTCGGTTAACAGCCGATCGCGCTAGCCAATTGTGCCCAGGAGACTATCGTGCTCCACTCTCCCCACCTTCAGAACATTTCTTCAGAGCTATCAGCCCAAAGAAAAAACAGCGTCGCACCACCACCGGGTGGGCTCGAACCTCCAACCTTTCAGTTAACAGCTGATCGCGCTAGCCAATTGCGCCACGGAGACAGTCGTGCTCCACTCTCACCACCAACAGAACATATCTTCAAAGCTATCAGCGCAAAGAAAAAAGCAACACACCACCCCGGGTTGGGCTCGAACCTCCAACCTTTCGGTTAACAGCCGATCGCGCTAGCCAATTGCGCCACGGAGACAGTCGTGCTCCACTTTCACCACCGTCAGAACATTTCTTCAGAGCTATCAGCCCAAAGAAAAAAAAAGTGCCGCACCACCACCGGGTGGGCTCGAACCTCCAACTTTCGGTTAACAGCCGATCGCGCTAGCCATTTGCGCCACGGAGACAGTCGTGCTCCACTCTCACCACCAACAGAACATATCTTCAAAGCTATCAGCGCAAAGAAAAAAGCAACACACCACTCCCGGGAGGGTTCGAACCTCCAACCTTTCGGTTAACAGCCGGTCGCGCTAGCCAATTGCTCCACGGAGACAGTCGTGCTCCACTCTCCCCACCGTCAGAACATTTCTTCAAAGCTATCAGCCCAAAGGAAAGAAAGCGTTGCACCACCACCGGGTGGGCTCGAACCTCCAACCTTTCCGTTAACAGCCGAACGCGCTAGCCAATTGGGCCACGGAGACAGTCCTGCTTCACTCTCAACACCATCAGAACATATCTTCAAAGCTATCAGCGCAAAGAAAAAAGCAGCACACCACTCCCGGGAGGACTCAAACCTCAAATTTTTTGGTTTACAGCCGAACGTGCTAGCCAATTGCGCCACAGAGACAGTCGTGCTACACTCTCCCCACCGTCAGAACATTTCTTCAGAGCTATCAGCCCAAAGAAAAAAAAGCGTCGCACCACCACCGGGTGGGCTCGAACCTCCAACCTTTCGGTTAACAGGCGATCGCGCTAGCCAATTGCGCCACGGAGACAGTCGTGCTCTACTCTTACACCGTCAGAACATTTCTTCAGAGCTATCCGCCCAAAGGAAAAAAGCGCCGCACCACCACCGAGTGGGCTTGAGCCTCCAACGTTTCGGTTAACAGCCGATCGCGCTAGCCAATTGGGCCACGGAGACAGTCGTGCTCCACTCTCACTACCATCAGAACATATCATCAAAGCTATCAGCGCAAAAAAAAGCAACACACCACTACCGGGTGGGCTCGAAACTCCAACCTTTCGGTTAACAGCCGATCGTGCTAGCCAATTGCGCCACGGAGAAAGTCCTGCTCCACTTTCACCACCATCAGAACATATCTTCAAAGCTATCAGCCCAAAGAAAAAAAAGCGCCGCACCACCACCGTGTGGGCTCGAACCTTCAAACTTTTGGTCAACAGCCGATCGCGCTAGCCAATTGCGCCACGGAGACAGTCCTGATTCGTTCTCACCACAATGAGAACATATCTTCAAAGCTATCAGGCCATAGAAAAAAAGCACCGCACCACCACCGCGTGGGCTCGAACCTCCAACCTTTCGGTTAACAGACGATTGCGCTAGCCAATCGCGCCACGGAGACAGTCGTGCTCCACTCTCACCCCCATCAGAACATATCTTCAAAGCTATCAGCCTAAAGAAAAAAAAGCGCCGCACCACCACCGGGTGAGCTCGAACCTCCAAACTTTCGGTTAACAGACGATCACGCTAGCCAATCGCGCCACGGAGACAGTCGTGCTCCACTTTCACCATCATCAAAACATATCTTCAAAGCTATCAGCGCAAAGAAAAAGCAACACACCACTTCCGGGAGGGCTCGAAACTCCAACCTTTCGGTTAACAGCCGATCGCGCTAGCCAATTGCGCCACGGAGACAGTCCTGCTTCACTCTCACCACAATCAGAACATATCTTCAAAGCTATCAGCACAAAGAAAAAAGCAACACACCACTCCCGAGAGGGCTCAAACCTCCAATTTTTTGGTTAACAGCCGAACGTGCTAGCCAATCGCGCCACGGAGACAGTCGTGCTACACTCTCCCCACCGTCAGAACATTTCTTCAGAGCTATCAGCCCAAAGAAAAAAAAAGCGTCGCACCACCACCGGGTGGGCTCGAACTTCCAACTTTCGGTTAACAGCCGATCGCGCTAGCCAATTGCGCCACGGAGACAGTCGTGCTCCACAGTCACCACCAACAGAACATATCTTCAAAGCTATCAGCGCAAAGAAAAAAAAGCGTCGCACCACCACCGGGTGGGCTTGAACCTCCAACCTTTAGGTTAACAGCCGATCGCGCTAGCTAATTGCGCCACGGAGACAGTCGTGCTCCACAATCACCACCAACAGAACATATCTTCAAAGCTATCAGCGCAAAGAAAAAAGCAACACACCACTCCCGGGAGGACTCGAAAAGCTCTAAACTTTCGGTTAACAGCCGATCGCGCTAGCGAATTGTGCCCAGGAGACTATCGTGCTCCACTCTCCCCACCTTCAGAACATTTCTTCAGAGCTATCAGCCCAAAGAAAAAACAGCGTCGCACCACCACCGGGTGGGCTCGAACCTCCAACCTTTCAGTTAACAGCTGATCGCGCTAGCCAATTGCGCCACGGAGACAGTCGTGCTCCACTCTCACCACCAACAGAACATATCTTCAAAGCTATCAGCGCAAAGAAAAAAGCAACACACCACCCCGGGTTGGGCTCGAACCTCCAACCTTTCGGTTAACAGCCGATCGCGCTAGCCAATTGCGCCACGGAGACAGTCGTGCTCCACTTTCACCACCGTCAGAACATTTCTTCAGAGCTATCAGCCCAAAGAAAAAAAAAGTGCCGCACCACCACCGGGTGGGCTCGAACCTCCAACTTTCGGTTAACAGCCGATCGCGCTAGCCAATTGCGCCACGGAGACAGTCGTGCTCCACTCTCACCACCAACAGAACATATCTTCAAAGCTATCAGCGCAAAGAAAAAAGCAACACACCACTCCCGGGAGGGCTCGAACCTCCAACCTTTCGGTTAACAGCCGGTCGCGCTAGCCAATTGCTCCACGGAGACAGTCGTGCTCCACTCTCCCCACCGTCAGAACATTTCTTCAAAGCTATCAGCCCAAAGGAAAGAAAGCGTTGCACCACCACCGGGTGGGCTCGAACCTCCAACCTTTCCGTTAACAGCCGATCGCGCTAGCCAATTGGGCCACGGAGACAGTCCTGCTTCACTCTCAACACCATCAGAACATATCTTCAAAGCTATCAGCGCAAAGAAAAAAGCAGCACACCACTCCCGGAAGGACTCAAACCTCAAATTTTTTGGTTTACAGCTGAACGTGCTAGCCAATTGCGCCACAGAGACAGTCGTGCTACACTCTCCCCACCGTCAAAACATTTCTTCAGAGCTATCAGCCCAAAGAAAAAAAAGCGTCGCACCACCACCGGGTGGGCTCGAACCTCCAACCTTTCGGTTAACAGGCGATTGCGCTAGCCAATTGCGCCACGGAGACAGTCGTGCTCTTCTCTTACACCGTCAGAACATTTCTTCAGAGCTATCCGCCCAAAGGAAAAAAGCACCGCACCACCACCGAGTGGGCTTGAGCCTCCAACGTTTCGGTTAACAGCCGATCGCGCTAGCCAATTGGGCCACGGAGACAGTCGTGCTCCACTCTCACTACCATCAGAACATATCATCAAAGCTATCAGCGCAAAAAAAAGCAACACACCACTACCGGGTGGGCTCGAAACTCCAACCTTTCGGTTAACAGCCGATCGTGCTAGCCAATTGCGCCACGGAGAAAGTCCTGCTCCACTTTCACCACCATCAGAACATATCTTCAAAGCTATCAGCACAAAGAAAAAAAAGCGCCGCACCACCACCGTGTGGGCTCGAACCTTCAAACTTTTGGTCAACAGCCGATCGCGCTAGCCAATTGCGCCCCGGAGACAGTCCTGCTTCATTCTCACCACCATGAGAACATATCTTCAAAGCTATCAGGCCATAGAAAAAAAGCGCCGCACCACCACCGGGTGGGCTCGAACCTCCAAACTTTCGGTTAACAGACGATCACGCTAGCCTATCGCGCCACGGAGACAGTCGTGCTCCACTCTCACCATCATCAAAACATATCTTCAAAGCTATCAGCGCAAAGAAAAAGCAACACACCACTCCTGGGAGGGCTCGAAACTCCAACCTTTTGGTTAACAGCCGATCGCGCTAGCCAACTGCGCCACCGAGACAGTCCAGCTTCACTCTCATCACCATCAGAACATATCTTCAAAGCTATCAGCGCAAAAAAAAAAGCAACACACCACTCCCGGGAGGGCTCAAACCTCCAATTTTTTGGTTAACAGCCGATCGCGCTGGCCAATTGCGCCACGGAGACAGTCGTGCTCCACTCTCACCACCATCAGAACATATCTTCAAAGCTATCAGCGCGCAGAAAAAAGCAACACACCACTCCCGGGAGGGCTCGAACCTCAAACCTTTCGGTTAACAGCCGATCGCGCTAGCCAATTGCGCCACGGAGACAGTCGTGCTCCACTCTCCCCACCGTCAGAACATTTCTTCAGAGCTATCAGCCCAAAGGAAAGAAAGCGTTGCACCACCACCGGGTGGGCTCGAACCTCCAAACTTTCGGTTAACAGCCGACCGCGCTAGCCAATTGCGCCACGGAGACAGTCGTGCTCCACTCTCATCACCAACAGAACATATCTTCAAAGCTACCATCGCAAAGAAAAAAGCAACACACCACTCCCGGGAGGGCTCGAACCTCCAACCTTTCGGTTAACAGCCGATCGCGCTAGCCAATTGCGCCACGGAGACAGTCGTGCTCCACTCTCGCCACCAACAGAACATATCTTCAAAGCTATCAGCGCAAAGAAAAAAGCAACACACCACTCCCGTGAGGGCTCGAACCTCCAACCTTTCGGTTAACAGCCGATCGCGCTAGCCAATTGCGCCACGGAGACAGTCGTGCTCCACTCTTACCACCAACAGAACATATCTTCAAAGCTAACAGCGCAAAAAAAGCAACACACCACTCCTGGGAGGACTCGAACCTCCAACCTTTCAGTTAACAGCCGATCGCGCCAGCCAATTGCGCCACGGAGACAGTCCTGCTCCACTCTCACCACCATCAGAAAATATCTTCAAAGCTATCAGCCCAAAGAAAAAAAAGCGCCGCACCACCCCCGGTTGGGCTCGAACCTCCAACCTTTCGGTTAACAGCCGATCGTGCTAGCCAATTGCGCCACGGAGACAGTCGTGCTCCACTCTCACCACCGTCAGAACATTTCTTCAGAGCTATCAGCCCAAAGAAAAAGAAGCGCCGCACCACCACCGGGTAGGCTCGAGCCTCCAGTTTTCGGTTAACAGCCGATCGCGCTAGCCAATTGTGCCACGGAGACAGTCGTGCTCCGCTCTCACCACCGTCAAAACATTTCTTCAGAGCTATCAGCCCAAAGAAAAAGCAGCGCCGCACAACCACCGGGTGGGCTCGAACCTCCAACCTTTCGGTCAACAGCCGATCGCGCTAGCCAATTGCACCACGGAGACAGTCCTGCTCCACTCTCACCACTAACAGAACATATCTTCAAAGCTATCAGCGCGAAGAAAAAAGCAACACACCACTCCCGGAAGGGCACGAAAAGCTCCAACCTTTCGGTTAACAGCCGATCGCGCTAGCCAATTGTGCCACGGAGACAGTCGTGCTCCACTCTCACCACCATCAGAACATATGTTCAAAGCTATCAGCGCAAAGAAAAAAGCAACACACCACTCCCGTGAGGGCTCGAACTTCCAACCTTTCAGTTAACAGCCGATCGCGCTAGCCAGTTGTGCCACGGAGACAGTCGTGCTCCACTCTCCCTACCGTCAGAACATTTCTTCAGAGCTATCAGCCCAAAGGAAAGAAAGCGTTGCACCACCACCGGGTGGGCTCGAACCTCCAACCTTTCGGTTAACAGCCGATCGCGCTAGCCAATTGCGCTATGGAGACAGTCCTGCTTCACTCTCACCACCATCAACACATATCTTCAAAGCTATTAGCGCAAAGAAAAAAGCAGCACACCACTCCCGGGAGGGCTCAAACCTCCAATTTTTTGGTTTACAGCCGAACGTGCTAGCCAATTGCGCCACAGAGACAGTCGTGCTACACTCTCCCCACCGTCAGAACATTTCTTCAGAGCTATCAGCCCAAAGAAAAAAAAGCGTCGCACCACCAACGGGTGGGCTCGAAACTCCAAACTTTCGGTTAACAGGCGATCGCGCTAGCCAATTGCGCCACGGAGACAGTCGTGCTCCACTCTTACACCGTCAGAACATTTCTTCAGAGCTATCCGTCCAAAGGAAAAAAGCACCGCACCACCACCGAGTGGGCTTGAACCTCCAACTTTTCGGTTAACAGCCGATCGCGCTAGCCAATTGGGCCACGGAGACAGTCGTGCTTCACTCTCACCACCATCAGAACATATCATCAAAGCTATCAGCGCAAAAAAAAGCAACACACCACTACCGGGTGGGCTCGAAACTCCAACCTTTCGGTTAACAGCCGATCGTGCTAGCCAATTGCGCCACGGAGAAAGTCCTGCTCCACTCTCACCATCATCAGAACATATCTTCAAAGCTATCAGCCCAAAGAAAAAAAGCGCCGCACCACCACCGTGTGGGCTCGAACCTTCAACCTTTTGGTTAACAGCCGATCGCGCTAACCAATTGCGCCCCGGAGACAGTCCTGCTTCATTCTCACCACCATGAGAACATATCTTCAAAGCAATCAGGCCATAGAAAAAAAGCACCGCACCACCACCGCGTGGGCTCGAACCTCCAACCTTTCGGTTAACAAACGATTGCGCTAGCCAATCGCGCCACGGAGTCAGTCGTGCTCCACTCTCCCCACCGTCAGAACATTTCTTAAGAGCTATCAGCCCAAAGGAAAGAAAGCGTTTCACCACCACCGGGTGGGCTCGAACCTCCAACCTTTCGGTTAACAGCCGATCGCGCTAGCCAATTGCGCCATGGAGACAGTCCTGCTTCACTCTCACCACCATCAGAACATATCTTCAAAGCTATTAGCGCAAAGAAAAAAGCAGAACACCACTCCCGCGAGGGCTTAAACCTCCAATTTTTTTGGTTTACAGCCGAATGTGCTAGCCAATTGCGCCACAGAGACAATCGTGCTACACTCTCCCCACCGTCAGAACATTTCTTCAGAGCTATCAGCCCAAAGAAAAAAAAGCGTCGCACCACCAACGGGTGGGCTCGAACCTCCAACCTTTCGGTTAACAGGCGATCGCGCTAGCCAATTGCGCCACGGAGACAGTCGTGCTTCACTCTTACACCGTCAGAACATTTCTTCAGAGCTATCCGCCCAAAGGAAAAAAGCACCGCACCACCACAGAGTGGGCTTGAACCTCCAACTTTTCGGTTAACAGCCGATCGCGCTAGCCAATTGTGCGACGGAGACAGTCGTGCTCCACTCTCACCACCATCAGAACATATCATCAAAGCTATCAGCGCAAAAAAAAGCAACACACCACTACCGGGTGGGCTCGAAACTCCAACCTTTCGGTTAACAGCCGATCGCGCTAGCCAACTGCGCCACGGAGACAGTCCAGCTTCACTCTCATCACCATCAGAACATATCTTCAAAGCTATCAGCGCAAAAAAAAAGCAACACACCACTCCCGGGAGGGCTCAAACCTCCAATTTTTTGGTTAACAGCCGATCGCGCTGGCCAATTGCGCCACGGAGACAGTCGTGCTCCACTCTCACCACCATCAGAACATATCTTCAAAGCTATCAGCGCGCAGAAAAAAGCAACACACCACTCCCGGGAGGGCTCGAACCTCAAACCTTTCGGTTAACAGCCGATCGCGCTAGCCAATTGCGCCACGGAGACAGTCGTGCTCCACTCTCCCCACCGTCAGAACATTTCTTCAGAGCTATCAGCCCAAAGGAAAGAAAGCGTTGCACCACCACCGGGTGGGCTCGAACCTCCAAACTTTCGGTTAACAGCCGACCGCGCTAGCCAATTGCGCCACGGAGACAGTCGTGCTCCACTCTCATCACCAACAGAACATATCTTCAAAGCTACCATCGCAAAGAAAAAAGCAACACACCACTCCCGGGAGGGCTCGAACCTCCAACCTTTCGGTTAACAGCCGATCGCGCTAGCCAATTGCGCCACGGAGACAGTCGTGCTCCACTCTCGCCACCAACAGAACATATCTTCAAAGCTATCAGCGCAAAGAAAAAAGCAACACACCACTCCCGTGAGGGCTCGAACCTCCAACCTTTCGGTTAACAGCCGATCGCGCTAGCCAATTGCGCCACGGAGACAGTCGTGCTCCACTCTTACCACCAACAGAACATATCTTCAAAGCTAACAGCGCAAAAAAAGCAACACACCACTCCTGGGAGGACTCGAACCTCCAACCTTTCAGTTAACAGCCGATCGCGCCAGCCAATTGCGCCACGGAGACAGTCCTGCTCCACTCTCACCACCATCAGAAAATATCTTCAAAGCTATCAGCCCAAAGAAAAAAAAGCGCCGCACCACCCCCGGTTGGGCTCGAACCTCCAACCTTTCGGTTAACAGCCGATCGTGCTAGCCAATTGCGCCACGGAGACAGTCGTGCTCCACTCTCACCACCGTCAGAACATTTCTTCAGAGCTATCAGCCCAAAGAAAAAGAAGCGCCGCACCACCACCGGGTAGGCTCGAGCCTCCAGTTTTCGGTTAACAGCCGATCGCGCTAGCCAATTGTGCCACGGAGACAGTCGTGCTCCGCTCTCACCACCGTCAAAACATTTCTTCAGAGCTATCAGCCCAAAGAAAAAGAAGCGCCGCACAACCACCGGGTGGGCTCGAACCTCCAACCTTTCGGTCAACAGCCGATCGCGCTAGCCAATTGCACCACGGAGACAGTCCTGCTCCACTCTCACCACTAACAGAACATATCTTCAAAGCTATCAGCGCGAAGAAAAAAGCAACACACCACTCCCGGGAGGGCACGAAAAGCTCCAACCTTTCGGTTAACAGCCGATCGCGCTAGCCAATTGGGCCACGGAGACAGTCGTGCTCCACTCTCACCACCATCAGAACATATCATCAAAGCTATCAGCGCAAAAAAAAGCAACACACCACTACCGGGTGGGCTCGAAACTCCAACCTTTCGGTTAACAGCCGATCGTGCTAGCCAATTGCGCCACGGAGAAAGTCCTGCTCCACTCTCACCATCATCAGAACATATCTTCAAAGCTATCAGCCCAAAGAAAAAAAGCGCCGCACCACCACCGTGTGGGCTCGAACCTTCAACCTTTTGGTTAACAGCCGATCGCGCTAACCAATTGCGCCCCGGAGACAGTCCTGCTTCATTCTCACCACCATGAGAACATATCTTCAAAGCAATCAGGCCATAGAAAAAAAGCACCGCACCACCACCGCGTGGGCTCGAACCTCCAACCTTTCGGTTAACAAACGATTGCGCTAGCCAATCGCGCCACGGAGTCAGTCGTGCTCCACTCTCCCCACCGTCAGAACATTTCTTAAGAGCTATCAGCCCAAAGGAAAGAAAGCGTTTCACCACCACCGGGTGGGCTCGAACCTCCAACCTTTCGGTTAACAGCCGATCGCGCTAGCCAATTGCGCCATGGAGACAGTCCTGCTTCACTCTCACCACCATCAGAACATATCTTCAAAGCTATTAGCGCAAAGAAAAAAGCAGAACACCACTCCCGCGAGGGCTTAAACCTCCAATTTTTTTGGTTTACAGCCGAATGTGCTAGCCAATTGCGCCACAGAGACAATCGTGCTACACTCTCCCCACCGTCAGAACATTTCTTCAGAGCTATCAGCCCAAAGAAAAAAAAGCGTCGCACCACCAACGGGTGGGCTCGAACCTCCAACCTTTCGGTTAACAGGCGATCGCGCTAGCCAATTGCGCCACGGAGACAGTCGTGCTTCACTCTTACACCGTCAGAACATTTCTTCAGAGCTATCCGCCCAAAGGAAAAAAGCACCGCACCACCACAGAGTGGGCTTGAACCTCCAACTTTTCGGTTAACAGCCGATCGCGCTAGCCAATTGTGCGACGGAGACAGTCGTGCTCCACTCTCACCACCATCAGAACATATCATCAAAGCTATCAGCGCAAAAAAAAGCAACACACCACTACCGGGTGGGCTCGAAACTCCAACCTTTCGGTTAACAGCCGATCGTGCTAGCCAATTGCGCCACGGAGAAAGTCCTGCTCCACTCTCACAATCATCAGAACATATCTTCAAAGCTATCAGCCCAAAGAAAAAAAAGCGCCGCACCACCACCGTGTGGGCTCGAGCCTTCAACCTTTTGGTTAACAGCCGATCGCGCTAGCCAATTGCGCCACGGAGACAGTCCTGCTTCGTTCTCACCACAATGAGAACATATCTTCAAAGCTATCAGGCCATAGAAAAAAAGCACCGCACCACCACCACGTGGGCTCGAACCTCCAACCTTTCGGTTAACAGACGATTGCGCTAGCCAATCGCGCCACGGAGACAGTCGTGCTCCACTCTCACCCCCATCAGAACATATCTTCAAAGCTATCAGCCTAAAGAAAAAAAAAGCGCCGCACCACCACCGGGTGAGCTCGAACCTCCAAACTTTCGGTTAACAGACGATCACGCTAGCCAATCGCGCCACGGAGACAGTCGTGCTCCACTTTCACCATCATCAAAACATATCTTCAAAGCTATCAGCGCAAAGAAAAAGCAACACACCACTCCCGGGAGGCCTCGAAACTCCAACCTTTCGGTTAACAGCCGATCGCGCTAGCCAATTGCGCCACGGAGACAGTCGTGCTACACTCTCTCCACCATCAGAACATTTCATCAGAGCTATCAGCCCAAAGAAAAAAAAAGCGTCGCACCACCACCGGGTGGGCTCGAACCTCCAACTTTCGGTTAACAGCCGATCGCGCTAGCCAATTGCGCCACGGACACAGTCGTGCTCCACTGTCACCACCAACAGAACATATCTTCAAAGCTATCAGCGCAAAGAAAAAAAAAGCGTCGCACCACCACCGTGTGGGCTTGAACCTCCAACCTTTCGGTTAACAGCCGATCGCGCTAGCTAATTGCGCCACGGAGACAGTCGTGCTCCACAATCACCACCAACAGAACATATCTTCAAAGCTATCAGCGCAAAGAAAAAAGCAACACACCACTCCCGGGAGGACTCGAAAAGCTCTAACCTTTCGGTTAACAGCCGATCGCGCTAGCCAATTGTGCCACGGAGACTATCGTGCTCCACTCTCCCCACCGTCAGAACATTTCTTCAGAGCTATCAGCCCAAAGAAAAAACAGCGTCGCACCACCACCGGGTGGGCTCGAACCTCCAACCTTTCAGTTAACAGCTGATCGCGCTAGCCAATTGCGCCAAGGAGACAGTCGTGCTCCACTCTCACCACCAACAGAACATATCTTCAAAGCTATCAGCGCAAAGAAAAAAGCAACACACCACCCCCGGTTGGGCTCGAACCTCCAACCTTTCGGTTAACAGCCGATCGCGCTAGCCAATTGCGCCACGGAGACAGTCGTGCTCCACTTTCACCACCGTCAGAACATTTCTTCAGAGCTATCAGCCCAAAGAAAAAAAAAGCGCCGCACCACCACCGGGTGGGCTCGAACCTCCAACTTTCGGTTAACAGCCGATCGCGCTAGCCAATTGCGCCACGGAGACAGTCGTGCTCCACTCTCACCACCAACAGAACATATCTTCAAAGCTATCAGCGCAAAGAAAAAAGCAACACACCACTCCCGGAAGGGCTCGAACCTCCAACCTTTCGGTTAACAGCCGGTCGCGCTAGCCAATTGCTCCACGGAGACAGTCGTGCTCCACTCTCCCCACCGTCAGAACATTTCTTCAGAGCTATCAGCCCAAAGGAAAGAAAGCGTTGCACCACCACCGGGTGGGCTCGAACCTCCAACCTTTCCGTTAACAGCCGATCGCGCTAGCCAATTGGGCCACGGAGACAGTCCTGCTTCACTCTCACCACCATCAGAACATATCTTCAAAGCTATCAGCGCAAAGAAAAAAGCAGCACACCACTCCCGGGATGACTCAAACCTCAAATTTTTTGGTTTACAGCCGAACGTGCTAGCCAATTGCGCCACAGAGACAGTCGTGCTACACTCTCCCCACCGTCAGAACATTTCTTCAGAGCTATCAGCCCAAAGAAAAAAAAGCGTCGCACCACCACCGGGTGGGCTCGAACCTCCAACCTTTCGGTTAACAGGCGATCGCGCTAGCCAATCGCGCCACGGAGACAGTCGTGCTCTACTCTTACACCGTCAGAACATTTCTTCAGAGCTATCCGCCCAAAGGAAAAAAGCACCGCACCACCACTGAGTGGGCTTGAGCCTCCAACTTTTCGGTTAACAGCCGATCGCGCTAGCCAATTGGGCCACGAAGACAGTCGTGCTCCACTCTCACCACCATCAGAACATATCATCAAAGCTATCAGCGCAAAAAAAAGCAACACACCACTACCGGGTGGGCTCGAAACTCCAACCTTTCGGTTAACAGCCGATCGTGCTAGCCAATTGCGCCACGGAGAAAGTCCTGCTCCACTTTCACCACCATCAGAACATATCTTCAAAGCTATCAGCCCAAAGAAAAAAAAGCGCCGCACCACCACCGTGTGGGCTCGAACCTTCAAACTTTTGGTCAACAGCCGATCGCGCTAGCCAATTGCGCCCCGGAGACAGTCCTGCTTCATTCTCACCACCATGAGAACATATCTTCAAAGCTATCAGGCCATAGAAAAAAAGCGCCACACCACCACCGGGTGGGCTCGAACCTCCAAACTTTCGGTTAACAGACGATCACGCTAGCCTATCGCGCCACGGAGACAGTCGTGCTCCACTCTCACCATCATCAAAACATATCTTCAAAGCTATCAGCGCAAAGAAAAAGCAACACACCACTCCCGGGAGGGCTCGAAACTCCAATTTTTTGGTTAACAGCCGATCGCGCTGGCCAATTGCGCCAAGGAGACAGTCGTGCTCCACTCTCACCACCATCAGAACATAACTTCAAAGCTATCAGCGCTTAGAAAAAAGCAACACATCACTCCCGGGAGGGCTCGAACCTCAAACCTTTCGGTTAACAGCCGATCGCGCTAGCCAATTGCGCCACGGAGACAGTCGTGCTCCACTCTCCCCACCGTCAGAACATTTCTTCAGAGCTATCAGCCCAAAGGAAAGAAAGCGTTGCACCACCACCGGATGGGCTCGAACCTCCAACCTTTCGGTTAACAGCCGACCGCGCTAGCCAATTGCGCCACGGAGACAGTCGTGCTCCACTCTCATCACCAACAGAACATATCTTCAAAGCTATCAGCGCAAAAAAAAGCAACACACCACTCCTGGGAGGGCTCGAACCTCCAACCTTTCAGTTAACAGCCGATCGCGCCAGCCAATTGCGCCACGGAGACAGTCCTGCTCCCCTCTCACCACCATCAGAAAATATCTTCAAAGCTATCAGCCCAAAGAAAAAAAAAGCGCCGCACCACCCCCGGTTGGGCTCGAATCTCCAACCTTTTGGTTAACAGCCGATCGCGCTAGCCAATTGCGCCACGGAGACAGTCCTGCTTCGTTCTCACCACAATGAGAACATATCTTCAAAGCTATCAGGCCATAGAAAAAAAGCACCGCACCACCACCGCGTGGGCTCGAACCTCCAACCTTTTGGTTAACAGACGATTGCGCTAGCCAATCGCGCCACGGAGACAGTCGTGCTCCACTCTCACCCCCATCAGAACATATCTTCAAAGCTATCAGCCTAAAGAAAAAAAAGCGCCGCACCACCACCGGGTGAGCTCGAACCTCCAAACTTTCGGTTAACAGACGATCACGCTAGCCAATCGCGCCACGGAGACAGTCGTGCTCCACTTTCACCATCATCAAAACATATCTTCAAAGCTATCAGCGCAAAGAAAAAGCAACACACCACTCCCGGGAGGGCTCGAAACTCCAACCTTTCGGTTAACAGCCGATCGCGCTAGCCAATTGCGCCACGGAGACAGTCCTGCTTCACTCTCACCACAATCAGAACATATCTTCAAAGCTATCAGCACAAAGAAAAAAGCAACACACCACTCCCGGGAGGGCTCAAACCTCCAATTTTTTGGTTAACAGCCGAACGTGCTAGCCAATTGCGCCACGGAGACAGTCGTGCTACACTCTCCCCACCGTCAGAACATTTCTTCAGAGCTATCAGCCCAAAGAAAAAAAAAGCGTCGCACCACCACCGGGTGGGCTCGAACCTCCAACTTTCGGTTAACAGCCGATCGCGCTAGCCAATTGCGCCACGGAGACAGTCGTGCTCCACTGTCACCACCAACAGAACATATCTTCAAAGCTATCAGCGCAAAGAAAAAAAAGCGTCGCACCACCACCGGGTGGGCTTGATCCTCCAACCTTTAGGTTAACAGCCGATCGCGCTAGCTAATTGCGCCACGGAGACAGTCGTGCTCCACAATCACCACCAACAGAACATATCTTCAAAGCTATCAGCGCAAAGAAAAAAGCAACACACCACTCCCGGGAGGACTCGAAAAGCTCTAAACTTTCGGTTAACAGCCGATCGCGCTAGCCAATTGTGCCCAGGAGACTATCGTGCTCCACTCTCCCCACCTTCAGAACATTTCTTCAGAGCTATCAGCCCAAAGAAAAAACAGCGTCGCACCACCACCGGGTGGGCTCGAACCTCCAACCTTTCAGTTAACAGCTGATCGCGCTAGCCAATTGCGCCACGGAGACAGTCGTGCTCCACTCTCACCACCAACAGAACATATCTTCAAAGCTATCAGCGCAAAGAAAAAAGCAACACACCACCCCGGGTTGGGCTCGAACCTCCAACCTTTCGGTTAACAGCCGATCGCGCTAGCCAATTGCGCCACGGAGACAGTCGTGCTCCACTTTCACCACCGTCAGAACATTTCTTCAGAGCTATCAGCCCAAAGAAAAAAAAAGTGCCGCACCACCACCGGGTGGGCTCGAACCTCCAACTTTCGGTTAACAGCCGATCGCGCTAGCCATTTGCGCCACGGAGACAGTCGTGCTCCACTCTCACCACCAACAGAACATATCTTCAAAGCTATCAGCGCAAAGAAAAAAGCAACACACCACTCCCGGGAGGGTTCGAACCTCCAACCTTTCGGTTAACAGCCTGTCGCGCTAGCCAATTGCTCCACGGAGACAGTCGTGCTCCACTCTCCCCACCGTCAGAACATTTCTTCAAAGCTATCAGCCCAAAGGAAAGAAAGCGTTGCACCACCACCGGGTGGGCTCGAACCTCCAACCTTTCCGTTAACAGCCGAACGCGCTAGCCAATTGGGCCACGGAGACAGTCCTGCTTCACTCTCAACACCATCAGAACATATCTTCAAAGCTATCAGCGCAAAGAAAAAAGCAGCACACCACTCCCGGGAGGACTCAAACCTCAAATTTTTTGGTTTACAGCCGAACGTGCTAGCCAATTGCGCCACAGAGACAGTCGTGCTACACTCTCCCCACCGTCAGAACATTTCTTCAGAGCTATCAGCCCAAAGAAAAAAAAGCGTCGCACCACCACCGGGTGGGCTCGAACCTCCAACCTTTCGGTTAACAGGCGATCGCGCTAGCCAATTGCGCCACGGAGACAGTCGTGCTCTACTCTTACACCGTCAGAACATTTCTTCAGAGCTATCCGCCCAAAGGAAAAAAGCGCCGCACCACCACCGAGTGGGCTTGAGCCTCCAACGTTTCGGTTAACAGCTGATCGCGCTAGCCAATTGGGCCACGGAGACAGTCGTGCTCCACTCTCACTACCATCAGAACATATCATCAAAGCTATCAGCGCAAAAAAAAGCAACACACCACTACCGGGTGGGCTCGAAACTCCAACCTTTCGGTTAACAGCCGATCGTGCTAGCCAATTGCGCCACGGAGAAAGTCCTGCTCCACTTTCACCACCATCAGAACATATCTTCAAAGCTATCAGCCCAAAGAAAAAAAAGCGCCGCACCACCACCGTGTGGGCTCGAACCTTCAAACTTTTGGTCAACAGCCGATCGCGCTAGCCAATTGCGCCACGGAGACAGTCCTGATTCGTTCTCACCACAATGAGAACATATCTTCAAAGCTATCAGGCCATAGAAAAAAAACACCGCACCACCACCGCGTGGGCTCGAACCTCCAACCTTTCGGTTAACAGACGATTGCGCTAGCCAATCGCGCCACGGAGACAGTCGTGCTCCACTCTCACCCCCATCAGAACATATCTTCAAAGCTATCAGCCTAAAGAAAAAAAGCGCCGCACCACCACCGGGTGAGCTCGAACCTCCAAACTTTCGGTTAACAGACGATCACGCTAGCCAATCGCGCCACGGAGACAGTCGTGCTCCACTTTCACCATCATCAAAACATATCTTCAAAGCTATCAGCGCAAAGAAAAAGCAACACACCACTTCCGGGAGGGCTCGAAACTCCAACCTTTCGGTTAACAGCCGATCGCGCTAGCCAATTGCGCCACGGAGACAGTCCTGCTTCACTCTCACCACAATCAGAACATATCTTCAAAGCTATCAGCACAAAGAAAAAAGCAACACACCACTCCCGAGAGGGCTCAAACCTCCAATTTTTTGGTTAACAGCCGAACGTGCTAGCCAATTGCGCCACGGAGACAGTCGTGCTACTCTCTCCCCACCGTCAGAACATTTCTTCAGAGCTATCAGCCCAAAGAAAAAAAAGCGTCGCACCACCACCGGGTGGGCTCGAACTTCCAACTTTCGGTTAACAGCCGATCGCGCTAGCCAATTGCGCCACGGAGACAGTCGTGCTCCACTGTCACCACCAACAGAACATATCTTCAAAGCTATCAGCGCAAAGAAAAAAAAGCGTCGCACCACCACCGGGTGGGCTTGAACCTCCAACCTTTAGGTTAACAGCCGATCGCGCTAGCTAATTGCGCCACGGAGACAGTCGTGCTCCACAATCACCACCAACAGAACATATCTTCAAAGCTATCAGCGCAAAGAAAAAAGCAACACACCACTCCCGGGAGGACTCGAAAAGCTCTAAACTTTCGGTTAACAGCCGATCGCGCTAGCCAATTGTGCCCAGGAGACTATCGTGCTCCACTCTCCCCACCTTCAGAACATTTCTTCAGAGCTATCAGCCCAAAGAAAAAACAGCGTCGCACCACCACTGGGTGGGCTCGAACCTCCAACCTTTCAGTTAACAGCTGATCGCGCTAGCCAATTGCGCCACGGAGACAGTCGTGCTCCACTCTCACCACCAACAGAACATATCTTCAAAGCTATCAGCGCAAAGAAAAAAGCAACACACCACCCCGGGTTGGGATCGAACCTCCAACCTTTCGGTTAACAGCCGATCGCGCTAGCCAATTGCGCCACGGAGACAGTCGTGCTCCACTTTCACCACCGTCAGAACATTTCTTCAGAGCTATCAGCCCAAAGAAAAAAAAAGTGCCGCACCACCACTGGGTGGGCTCGAACCTCCAACTTTCGGTTAACAGCCGATCGCGCTAGCCAATTGCGCCACGGAGACAGTCGTGCTCCACTCTCACCACCAACAGAACATATCTTCAAAGCTATCAGCGCAAAGAAAAAAGCAACACACCACTCCCGGGAGGGCTCGAACCTCCAACCTTTCGGTTAACAGCCGGTCGCGCTAGCCAATTGCTCCACGGAGACAGTCGTGCTCCACTCTCCCCACCGTCAGAACATTTCTTCAAAGCTATCAGCCCAAAGGAAAGAAAGCGTTGCACCACCACCGGGTGGGCTCGAACCTCCAACCTTTCCGTTAACAGCCGATCGCGCTAGCCAATTGGGCCACGGAGACAGTCCTGCTTCACTCTCAACACCATCAGAACATATCTTCAAAGCTATCAGCGCAAAGAAAAAAGCAGCACACCACTCCCGGAAGGACTCAAACCTCAAATTTTTTGGTTTACAGCTGAACGTGCTAGCCAATTGCGCCACAGAGACAGTCGTGCTACACTCTCCCCACCGTCAGAACATTTCTTCAGAGCTATCAGCCCAAAGAAAAAAAAGCGTCGCACCACCACCGGGTGGGCTCGAACCTCCAACCTTTCGGTTAACAGGCGATTGCGCTAGCCAATTGCGCCACGGAGACAGTCGTGCTCTTCTCTTACACCGTCAGAACATTTCTTCAGAGCTATCCGCCCAAAGGAAAAAAGCACCGCACCACCACCGAGTGGGCTTGAGCCTCCAACGTTTCGGTTAACAGCCGATCGCGCTAGCCAATTGGGCCACGGAGACAGTCGTGCTCCACTCTCACTACCATCAGAACATATCATCAAAGCTATCAGCGCAAAAAAAAGCAACACACCACTACCGGGTGGGCTCGAAACTCCAACCTTTCGGTTAACAGCCGATCGTGCTAGCCAATTGCGCCACGGAGAAAGTCCTGCTCCACTTTCACCACCATCAGAACATATCTTCAAAGCTATCAGCACAAAGAAAAAAAAGCGCCGCACCACCACCGTGTGGGCTCGAACCTTCAAACTTTTGGTCAACAGCCGATCGCGCTAGCCAATTGCGCCCCGGAGACAGTCCTGCTTCATTCTCACCACCATGAGAACATATCTTCAAAGCTATCAGGCCATAGAAAAAAAGCGCCGCACCACCACCGGGTGGGCTCGAACCTCCAAACTTTCGGTTAACAGACGATCACGCTAGCCTATCGCGCCACGGAGACAGTCGTGCTCCACTCTCACCATCATCAAAACATATCTTCAAAGCTATCAGCGCAAAGAAAAAGCAACACACCACTCCTGGGAGGGCTCGAAACTCCAACCTTTTGGTTAACAGCCGATCGCGCTAGCCAACTGCGCCACGGAGACAGTCCAGCTTCACTCTCATCACCATCAGAACATATCTTCAAAGCTATCAGCGCAAAAAAAAAGCAACACACCACTCCCGGGAGGGCTCAAACCTCCAATTTTTTGGTTAACAGCCGATCGCGCTGGCCAATTGCGCCACGGAGACAGTCGTGCTCCACTCTCACCACCATCAGAACATATCTTCAAAGCTATCAGCGCGCAGAAAAAAGCAACACACCACTCCCGGGAGGGCTCGAACCTCAAACCTTTCGGTTAACAGCCGATCGCGCTAGCCAATTGCGCCACGGAGACAGTCGTGCTCCACTCTCCCCACCGTCAGAACATTTCTTCAGAGCTATCAGCCCAAAGGAAAGAAAGCGTTGCACCACCACCGGGTGGGCTCGAACCTCCAAACTTTCGGTTAACAGCCGACCGCGCTAGCCAATTGCGCCACGGAGACAGTCGTGCTCCACTCTCATCACCAACAGAACATATCTTCAAAGCTACCATCGCAAAGAAAAAAGCAACACACCACTCCCGGGAGGGCTCGAACCTCAAACCTTTCGGTTAACAGCCGATCGCGCTAGCCAATTGCGCCACGGAGACAGTCGTGCTCCACTCTCGCCACCAACAGAACATATCTTCAAAGCTATCAGCGCAAAGAAAAAAGCAACACACCACTCCCGTGAGGGCTCGAACCTCCAACCTTTCGGTTAACAGCCGATCGCGCTAGCCAATTGCGCCACGGAGACAGTCGTGCTCCACTCTTACCACCAACAGAACATATCTTCAAAGCTAACAGCGCAAAAAAAGCAACACACCACTCCTGGGAGGACTCGAACCTCCAACCTTTCAGTTAACAGCCGATCGCGCCAGCCAATTGCGCCACGGAGACAGTCCTGCTCCACTCTCACCACCATCAGAAAATATCTTCAAAGCTATCAGCCCAAAGAAAAAAAAGCGCCGCACCACCCCCGGTTGGGCTCGAACCTCCAACCTTTCGGTTAACAGCCGATCGTGCTAGCCAATTGCGCCACGGAGACAGTCGTGCTCCACTCTCACCACCGTCAGAACATTTCTTCAGAGCTATCAGCCCAAAGAAAAAGAAGCGCCGCACCACCACCGGGTAGGCTCGAGCCTCCAGTTTTCGGTTAACAGCCGATCGCGCTAGCCAATTGTGCCACGGAGACAGTCGTGCTCCGCTCTCACCACCGTCAAAACATTTCTTCAGAGCTATCAGCCCAAAGAAAAAGAAGCGCCGCACAACCACCGGGTGGGCTCGAACCTCCAACCTTTCGGTCAACAGCCGATCGCGCTAGCCAATTGCACCACGGAGACAGTCCTGCTCCACTCTCACCACTAACAGAACATATCTTCAAAGCTATCAGCGCGAAGAAAAAAGCAACACACCACTCCCGGAAGGGCACGAAAAGCTCCAACCTTTCGGTTAACAGCCGATCGCGCTAGCCAATTGTGCCACGGAGACAGTCGTGCTCCACTCTCACCACCATCAGAACATATGTTCAAAGCTATCAGCGCAAAGAAAAAAGCAACACACCACTCCCGTGAGGGCTCGAACTTCCAACCTTTCAGTTAACAGCCGATCGCGCTAGCCAGTTGTGCCACGGAGACAGTCGTGCTCCACTCTCCCTACCGTCAGAACATTTCTTCAGAGCTATCAGCCCAAAGGAAAGAAAGCGTTGCACCACCACCGGGTGGGCTCGAACCTCCAACCTTTCGGTTAACAGCCGATCGCGCTAGCCAATTGCGCTATGGAGACAGTCCTGCTTCACTCTCACCACCATCAGAACATATCTTCAAAGCTATTAGCGCAAAGAAAAAAGCAGCACACCACTCCCGGGAGGGCTCAAACCTCCAATTTTTTGGTTTACAGCCGAACGTGCTAGCCAATTGCGCCACAGAGACAGTCGTGCTACACTCTCCCCACCGTCAGAACATTTCTTCAGAGCTATCAGCCCAAAGAAAAAAAAGCGTCGCACCACCAACGGGTGGGCTCGAAACTCCAAACTTTCGGTTAACAGGCGATCGCGCTAGCCAATTGCGCCACGGAGACAGTCGTGCTCCACTCTTACACCGTCAGAACATTTCTTCAGAGCTATCCGTCCAAAGGAAAAAAGCACCGCACCACCACCGAGTGGGCTTGAACCTCCAACTTTTCGGTTAACAGCCGATCGCGCTAGCCAATTGGGCCACGGAGACAGTCGTGCTTCACTCTCACCACCATCAGAACATATCATCAAAGCTATCAGCGCAAAAAAAAGCAACACACCACTACCGGGTGGGCTCGAAACTCCAACCTTTCGGTTAACAGCCGATCGTGCTAGCCAATTGCGCCACGGAGAAAGTCCTGCTCCACTCTCACCATCATCAGAACATATCTTCAAAGCTATCAGCCCAAAGAAAAAAAGCGCCGCACCACCACCGTGTGGGCTCGAACCTTCAACCTTTTGGTTAACAGCCGATCGCGCTAACCAATTGCGCCCCGGAGACAGTCCTGCTTCATTCTCACCACCATGAGAACATATCTTCAAAGCAATCAGGCCATAGAAAAAAAGCACCGCACCACCACCGCGTGGGCTCGAACCTCCAACCTTTCGGTTAACAAACGATTGCGCTAGCCAATCGCGCCACGGAGTCAGTCGTGCTCCACTCTCCCCACCGTCAGAACATTTCTTAAGAGCTATCAGCCCAAAGGAAAGAAAGCGTTTCACCACCACCGAATGGGCTCGAACCTCCAACCTTTCGGTTAACAGCCGATCGCGCTAGCCAATTGCGCCATGGAGACAGTCCTGCTTCACTCTCACCACCATCAGAACATATCTTCAAATCTATTAGCGCAAAGAAAAAAGCAGAACACCACTCCCGCGAGGGCTTAAACCTCCAATTTTTTTGGTTTACAGCCGAATGTGCTAGCCAATTGCGCCACAGAGACAATCGTGCTACACTCTCCCCACCGTCAGAACATTTCTTCAGAGCTATCAGCCCAAAGAAAAAAAAGCGTCGCACCACCAACGGGTGGGCTCGAACCTCCAACCTTTCGGTTAACAGGCGATCGCGCTAGCCAATTGCGCCACGGAGACAGTCGTGCTTCACTCTTACACCGTCAGAACATTTCTTCAGAGCTATCCGCCCAAAGGAAAAAAGCACCGCACCACCACAGAGTGGGCTTGAACCTCCAACTTTTCGGTTAACAGCCGATCGCGCTAGCCAATTGTGCGACGGAGACAGTCGTGCTCCACTCTCACCACCATCAGAACATATCATCAAAGCTATCAGCGCAAAAAAAAGCAACACACCACTACCGGGTGGGCTCGAAACTCCAACCTTTCGGTTAACAGCCGATCGCGCTAGCCAACTGCGCCACGGAGACAGTCCAGCTTCACTCTCATCACCATCAGAACATATCTTCAAAGCTATCAGCGCAAAAAAAAAGCAACACAGCACTCCCGGGAGGGCTCAAACCTCCAATTTTTTGGTTAACAGCCGATCGCGCTGGCCAATTGCGCCACGGAGACAGTCGTGCTCCACTCTCACCACCATCAGAACATATCTTCAAAGCTATCAGCGCGCAGAAAAAAGCAACACACCACTCCCGGGAGGGCTCGAACCTCAAACCTTTCGGTTAACAGCCGATCGCGCTAGCCATTTGCGCCACGGAGACAGTCGTGCTCCACTCTCCCCACCGTCAGAACATTTCTTCAGAGCTATCAGCCCAAAGGAAAGAAAGCGTTGCACCACCACCGGGTGGGCTCGAACCTCCAAACTTTCGGTTAACAGCCGACCGCGCTAGCCAATTGCGCCACGGAGACAGTCGTGCTCCACTCTCATCACCAACAGAACATATCTTCAAAGCTACCATCGCAAAGAAAAAAGCAACACACCACTCCCGGGAGGGCTCGAACCTCCAACCTTTCGGTTAACAGCCGATCGCGCTAGCCAATTGCGCCACGGAGACAGTCGTGCTCCACTCTCGCCACCAACAGAACATATCTTCAAAGCTATCAGCGCAAAGAAAAAAGCAACACACCACTCCCGTGAGGGCTCGAACCTCCAACCTTTCGGTTAACAGCCGATCGCGCTAGCCAATTGCGCCACGGAGACAGTCGTGCTCCACTCTTACCACCAACAGAACATATATTCAAAGCTAACAGCGCAAAAAAAGCAACACACCACTCCTGGGAGGACTCGATCCTCCAACCTTTCAGTTAACAGCCGATCGCGCCAGCCAATTGCGCCACGGAGACAGTCCTGCTCCACTCTCACCACCATCAGAAAATATCTTCAAAGCTATCAGCCCAAAGAAAAAAAAGCGCCGCACCACCCCCGGTTGGGCTCGAACCTCCAACCTTTCGGTTAACAGCCGATCGTGCTAGCCAATTGCGCCACGGAGACAGTCGTGCTCCACTCTCACCACCGTCAGAACATTTCTTCAGAGCTATCAGCCCAAAGAAAAAGAAGCGCCGCACCACCACCGGGTAGGCTCGAGCCTCCAGTTTTCGGTTAACAGCCGATCGCGCTAGCCAATTGTGCCACGGAGACAGTCGTGCTCCGCTCTCACCACCGTCAAAACATTTCTTCAGAGCTATCAGCCCAAAGAAAAAGAAGCGCCGCACAACCACCGGGTGGGCTCGAACCTCCAACCTTTCGGTCAACAGCCGATCGCGCTAGCCAATTGCACCACGGAGACAGTCCTGCTCCACTCTCACCACTAACAGAACATATCTTCAAAGCTATCAGCGCGAAGAAAAAAGCAACACACCACTCCCGGGAGGGCACGAAAAGCTCCAACCTTTCGGTTAACAGCCGATCGCGCTAGCCAATTGGGCCACGGAGACAGTCGTGCTCCACTCTCACCACCATCAGAACATATCATCAAAGCTATCAGCGCAAAAAAAAGCAACACACCACTACCGGGTGGGCTCGAAACTCCAACCTTTCGGTTAACAGCCGATCGTGCTAGCCAATTGCGCCACGGAGAAAGTCCTGCTCCACTCTCACCATCATCAGAACATATCTTCAAAGCTATCAGCCCAAAGAAAAAAAGCGCCGCACCACCACCGTGTGGGCTCGAACCTTCAACCTTTTGGTTAACAGCCGATCGCGCTAACCAATTGCGCCCCGGAGACAGTCCTGCTTCATTCTCACCACCATGAGAACATATCTTCAAAGCAATCAGGCCATAGAAAAAAAGCACCGCACCACCACCGCGTGGGCTCGAACCTCCAACCTTTCGGTTAACAAACGATTGCGCTAGCCAATCGCGCCACGGAGTCAGTCGTGCTCCACTCTCCCCACCGTCAGAACATTTCTTAAGAGCTATCAGCCCAAAGGAAAGAAAGCGTTTCACCACCACCGGGTGGGCTCGAACCTCCAACCTTTCGGTTAACAGCCGATCGCGCTAGCCAATTGCGCCATGGAGACAGTCCTGCTTCACTCTCACCACCATCAGAACATATCTTCAAAGCTATTAGCGCAAAGAAAAAAGCAGAACACCACTCCCGCGAGGGCTTAAACCTCCAATTTTTTTGGTTTACAGCCGAATGTGCTAGCCAATTGCGCCACAGAGACAATCGTGCTACACTCTCCCCACCGTCAGAACATTTCTTCAGAGCTATCAGCCCAAAGAAAAAAAAGCGTCGCACCACCAACGGGTGGGCTCGAACCTCCAACCTTTCGGTTAACAGGCGATCGCGCTAGCCAATTGCGCCACGGAGACAGTCGTGCTTCACTCTTACACCGTCAGAACATTTCTTCAGAGCTATCCGCCCAAAGGAAAAAAGCACCGCACCACCACAGAGTGGGCTTGAACCTCCAACTTTTCGGTTAACAGCCGATCGCGCTAGCCAATTGTGCGACGGAGACAGTCGTGCTCCACTCTCACCACCATCAGAACATATCATCAAAGCTATCAGCGCAAAAAAAAGCAACACACCACTACCGGGTGGGCTCGAAACTCCAACCTTTCGGTTAACAGCCGATCGTGCTAGCCAATTGCGCCACGGAGAAAGTCCTGCTCCACTCTCACAATCATCAGAACATATCTTCAAAGCTATCAGCCCAAAGAAAAAAAAGCGCCGCACCACCACCGTGTGGGCTCGAGCCTTCAACCTTTTGGTTAACAGCCGATCGCGCTAGCCAATTGCGCCACGGAGACAGTCCTGCTTCGTTCTCACCACAATGAGAACATATCTTCAAAGCTATCAGGCCATAGAAAAAAAGCACCGCACCACCACCACGTGGGCTCGAACCTCCAACCTTTCGGTTAACAGACGATTGCGCTAGCCAATCGCGCCACGGAGACAGTCGTGCTCCACTCTCACCCCCATCAGAACATATCTTCAAAGCTATCAGCCTAAAGAAAAAAAAAGCGCCGCACCACCACCGGGTGAGCTCGAACCTCCAAACTTTCGGTTAACAGACGATCACGCTAGCCAATCGCGCCACGGAGACAGTCGTGCTCCACTTTCACCATCATCAAAACATATCTTCAAAGCTATCAGCGCAAAGAAAAAGCAACACACCACTCCCGGGAGGCCTCGAAACTCCAACCTTTCGGTTAACAGCCGATCGCGCTAGCCAATTGCGCCACGGAGACAGTCCTGCTTCACTCTCACCACAATCAGAACATATCTTCAAAGCTATCAGCACAAAGAAAAAAGCAACACACCACTCCCGGGAGGGCTCAAACCTCCAATTTTTTGGTTAAAAGCCGAACGTGCTAGCCAATTGCGCCACGGAGACAGTCGTGCTACACTCTCTCCACCATCAGAACATTTCTTCAGAGCTATCAGCCCAAAGAAAAAAAAAGCGTCGCACCACCACCGGGTGGGCTCGAACCTCCAACTTTCGGTTAACAGCCGATCGCGCTAGCCAATTGCGCCACGGACACAGTCGTGCTCCACTGTCACCACCAACAGAACATATCTTCAAAGCTATCAGCGCAAAGAAAAAAAAAGCGTCGCACCACCACCGTGTGGGCTTGAACCTCCAACCTTTCGGTTAACAGCCGATCGCGCTAGCTAATTGCGCCACGGAGACAGTCGTGCTCCACAATCACCACCAACAGAACATATCTTCAAAGCTATCAGCGCAAAGAAAAAAGCAACACACCACTCCCGGGAGGACTCGAAAAGCTCTAACCTTTCGGTTAACAGCCGATCGCGCTAGCCAATTGTGCCACGGAGACTATCGTGCTCCACTCTCCCCACCGTCAGAACATTTCTTCAGAGCTATCAGCCCAAAGAAAAAACAGCGTCGCACCACCACCGGGTGGGCTCGAACCTCCAACCTTTCAGTTAACAGCTGATCGCGCTAGCCAATTGCGCCAAGGAGACAGTCGTGCTCCACTCTCACCACCAACAGAACATATCTTCAAAGCTATCAGCGCAAAGAAAAAAGCAACACACCACCCCCGGTTGGGCTCGAACCTCCAACCTTTCGGTTAACAGCCGATCGCGCTAGCCAATTGCGCCACGGAGACAGTCGTGCTCCACTTTCACCACCGTCAGAACATTTCTTCAGAGCTATCAGCCCAAAGAAAAAAAAAGCGCCGCACCACCACCGGGTGGGCTCGAACCTCCAACTTTCGGTTAACAGCCGATCGCGCTAGCCAATTGCGCCACGGAGACAGTCGTGCTCCACTCTCACCACCAACAGAACATATCTTCAAAGCTATCAGCGCAAAGAAAAAAGCAACACACCACTCCCGGAAGGGCTCGAACCTCCAACCTTTCGGTTAACAGCCGGTCGCGCTAGCCAATTGCTCCACGGAGACAGTCGTGCTCCACTCTCCCCACCGTCAGAACATTTCTTCAGAGCTATCAGCCCAAAGGAAAGAAAGCGTTGCACCACCACCGGGTGGGCTCGAACCTCCAACCTTTCCGTTAACAGCCGATCGCGCTAGCCAATTGGGCCACGGAGACAGTCCTGCTTCACTCTCACCACCATCAGAACATATCTTCAAAGCTATCAGCGCAAAGAAAAAAGCAGCACACCACTCCCGGGATGACTCAAACCTCAAATTTTTTGGTTTACAGCCGAACGTGCTAGCCAATTGCGCCACAGAGACAGTCGTGCTACACTCTCCCCACCGTCAGAACATTTCTTCAGAGCTATCAGCCCAAAGAAAAAAAAGCGTCGCACCACCACCGGGTGGGCTCGAACCTCCAACCTTTCGGTTAACAGGCGATCGCGCTAGCCAATTGCGCCACGGAGACAGTCGTGCTCTACTCTTACACCGTCAGAACATTTCTTCAGAGCTATCCGCCCAAAGGAAAAAAGCACCGCACCACCACTGAGTGGGCTTGAGCCTCCAACTTTTCGGTTAACAGCCGATCGCGCTAGCCAATTGGGCCACGAAGACAGTCGTGCTCCACTCTCACCACCATCAGAACATATCATCAAAGCTATCAGCGCAAAAAAAAGCAACACACCACTACCGGGTGGGCTCGAAACTCCAACCTTTCGGTTAACAGCCGATCGTGCTAGCCAATTGCGCCACGGAGAAAGTCCTGCTCCACTTTCACCACCATCAGAACATATCTTCAAAGCTATCAGCCCAAAGAAAAAAAAGCGCCGCACCACCACCGTGTGGGCTCGAACCTTCAAACTTTTGGTCAACAGCCGATCGCGCTAGCCAATTGCGCCCCGGAGACAGTCCTGCTTCATTCTCACCACCATGAGAACATATCTTCAAAGCTATCAGGCCATAGAAAAAAAGCGCCGCACCACCACCGGGTGGGCTCGAACCTCCAAACTTTCGGTTAACAGACGATCACGCTAGCCTATCGCGCCACGGAGACAGTCGTGCTCCACTCTCACCATCATCAAAACATATCTTCAAAGCTATCAGCGCAAAGAAAAAGCAACACACCACTCCCGGGAGGGCTCGAAACTCCAATTTTTTGGTTAACAGCCGATCGCGCTGGCCAATTGCGCCAAGGAGACAGTCGTGCTCCACTCTCACCACCATCAGAACATAACTTCAAAGCTATCAGCGCTTAGAAAAAAGCAACACATCACTCCCGGGAGGGCTCGAACCTCAAACCTTTCGGTTAACAGCCGATCGCGCTAGCCAATTGCGCCACGGAGACAGTCGTGCTCCACTCTCCCCACCGTCAGAACATTTCTTCAGAGCTATCAGCCCAAAGGAAAGAAAGCGTTGCACCAACACCGGATGGGCTCGAACCTCCAACCTTTCGGTTAACAGCCGACCGCGCTAGCCAATTGCGCCACGGAGACAGTCGTGCTCCACTCTCATCACCAACAGAACATATCTTCAAAGCTATCAGCGCAAAAAAAAGCAACACACCACTCCTGGGAGGGCTCGAACCTCCAACCTTTCAGTTAACAGCCGATCGCGCCAGCCAATTGCGCCACGGAGACAGTCCTGCTCCCCTCTCACCACCATCAGAAAATATCTTCAAAGCTATCAGCCCAAAGAAAAAAAAGCGCCGCACCACCCCCGGTTGGGCTCGAATCTCCAACCTTTCGGTTAACAGCCGATCGTGCTAGCCAATTGCGCCACGGAGACAGTCGTGCTCCACTCTCACCACCGTCAGAACATTTCTTCAGAGCTATCAGCCCAAAGAAAAAGAAGCGCCGCACCACCACCGGGTGGGCTCGAGCCTCCAGTTTTCGGTTAACAGCCGATCGCGCTAGCCAATTGTGCCACGGAGACAGTCGTGCTCCGCTCTCACCACCGTCAAAACATTTCTTCAGAGCTATCAGCCCAAAGAAAAAGAAGCGCCGCACAACCACCGGTTGGGCTCGAATCTCCAACCTTTCGGTTAACAGCCGATCGTGCTAGCCAATTGCGCCACGGAGACAGTCGTGCTCCACTCTCACCACCATGAGAACATATCTTCAAAGCTATCAGCCCAAAGAAAAAGAAGGGCCGCACAACCACCGGGTGGGCTCGAACCTCCAACCTTTCGGTCAACAGCCGATCGCGCTAGCCAATTGCACCACGGAGACAGTCGTGCTCCACTCTCACCACCCACCATCAGAACTTATCTTCAAAGCTATCAGCCCAAAGAAAAAAAAAGCGCCGCACGACCCCCCCCCCCCGTTTGCTCGAACCTCCAACCTTTCGGTTAACAGCCGATCGCGCTAGCCAATTGCACCACGGAGACATTCCTGCTCCACTCTCACCACCATCAGAACATATATTCAAAGCTATCAGCGCAAAGAAAAAAGCTACACACCAATCCCGGGAGGGCTCAAACCTATAATTTTTTGGTTAACAGCCGAACGTGCTAGCCAATTGCGCCACGGAGACAGTCGTGCTCTACTCTCCCCACCGTCAGAATATTTCTTCAGAGCTATCAGCCCAAAGAAAAAAAGCGTCGCACCACCCCCGGTTGGGCTCGAATCTCCAACCTTTCGGTTAACAGCCGATCGTGCTAGCCAATTGCGCCACGGAGACAGTCGTGCTCTACTCTCACCACCGTCAGAACATTTCTTCAGAGCTATCAGCCCAAAGAAAAAGAAGCGCCGCACCACCACCGGGTGGACTCGAGCCTCCAGTTTTCGGTTAACAGCCGATCGCGCTAGCCAATTGTGCCACGGAGACAGTCGTGCTCCGCTCTCACCACCGTCAAAACATTTCTTCAGAGCTATCAGCCCAAAGAAAAAGAAGCGCCGCACAACCACCGGGTGGGCTCGAACCTCCAACCTTTCGGTCAACAGCCGATCGCGCTAGCCAATTGCACCACGGAGACAGTCGTGCTCCACTCTCACCACCCACCATCAGAACTTAT